>NC_088378.1:163050000-164302500 GCF_037993035.2 Macaca fascicularis
TTTGCCCATGCCTGTGTTCAGAATGATATTGCCTAGGTTATCTTCCAGGGTTTTTGTAGTTTTGGGTTTTACATTTAAGTCTTTAATCCATCTTGAGTTGATTTTTGTATACAGTGTAAGAAAGGGATCCAGTTTCAATCTTTAGGAAGTCCTAAAGATTAAATAGGAAGTCCTTTCCCCTTTGCTTGTTTTTGTCAGGTTTGTCAAAGATCAGACAGTTTTAGGTGTGTGGTCTTATTTCTGGAGTTTCTATTCTGTTCCATTTGTCTAGGTGTCTGTTTTTGTACCAGTACCATGCTGTTTTGGTTACTGTAGTCCTATAATATAGTTTGAAGTTGTGTAGCATGCTGCCTCCAGCTTTGTTCTTTTTGCTTAAGATTGCTTTGGCTATTCAGGCTCTTTTTTGGTAATGTATGAATTTAAAAATTTTTTTTCTAGTTCTGTGAAGAATGTCATTGGTAGTTTAATAGGAATAGCATTGAATTTATAAATTGCTTTGGGCAGTATGACCATTTTAAGGACATATTCTTCCTATTCATGAGCATGGAATGTTTTTCCATTTGTTTGTGTCATCTCTGATTTCTTTGAGTAGTGTTTTGTAGCCCTCGTTGTAGAGATCTTTCACTTCTCTGGTTAGCTGGTATTTCTAAGTATTTTATTTGCGTGCATGTGTGGCAATTGTGAGTGGGATTGCATTCCTGATTCTGCTCTCAGTTTGACTGTTATTGGTATATAGGCATGCTAGTGGTTTTTGCACATTGATTTTGTATCCTAAGACTTTGCTGTAGTTGTTTTATTAGCTTAAGGAGCTTCTGGGCTGAGACCATGGGGTTTTCTAGTTATAGGATCATGTCATCTGTAAACAGGGATAGTTTGACTTCCTCTTTTCCTATTTTGATGCCCTTTATTTCTTTCTCTTGCCTGTTTGCTCTGGTCAGGACTTCCAATACTATGTTGAATAGGAGTGGTGAGAGAGGGCATCTTGGTCTCGTTCCAGTTTTCAAAGGGAATGCTTCCAGCTTTTGCCCTCGGTCTGATGTTGGCTGTAGGTTAGTCATAGATGGCTCTTATTATTTTGAGGTATATTCCTTCAATACCTAGTTTATTGAGAGTTTTTAACATGAAGGGGTGTGGAATTTTACTAAAAGCCTTTTCTGCATCTATTGAGATAATTATATAGTTTTTGTCTTTAGTTCTGTTTATGTGATGAATCACATGTTTTGATTTGTGTATGCTGAACCAATCTTGCATCCCAGGTATAAAGCCTACTTGATTTTGTTGGATAAGATTCTTGATGTGCTGCTAGATTCAGTTTTCCAATATTTTGCTGAGGAGTTTTACATCTATGTTCATCAAGAATATTGGCCTGAAGTTTTTTCGTTATTGTGCTTCTGCTAGGTTTTAGTAGCGGGATGATGCTGGACTGCAGAATAAGTTAGGGGAGGATTCTCTCTTCCTCATTTTTAAAAAAAAATACCCTCAGTAGGAATGGTACCAGCTATTCTTTGTACATCTGGTAGAACTCAGTTGTGAATCCATCTGGTCCTGGGCTTTTCTTGGTTGGTAGGCTATTTATAACTGATTGAATTTCAGAGCTTGTTATTGGTCTGGTCAGGGATTTAAATTCTTCCTGGTTCAGTCTTGGGAGTCCAGGAATTTATCTATTTCTTCTAGATTTTCTAGCTTATACGCATAGAGATGTTCATAACATTCTCTGATGGTTGTTTGTGTTTCGGTGGAGTCTGTGGTAATATCCTTCTTGTTTTGGATTGTGTTTATTTGGATTTTCTCTCTTTTATTCTTTATTAGTCTAGCTAGCATTCTAGCTATCTTATTGGTGTTTTCAACCAGCTCCTGGATTCATTGATCTTTTGAATGGTTTCCTGTGTCTCAGTTTCCCTCAGTTCAGCTCTGATTTTGGTTATTTCTTGTCTTCTTTCCATTTTATTACTCTGTAATCCCCAAGCTGTTGTTCTCATCTGCATGGTCCAAGATGACTTGATGTCACTTTTATGTTTCAGGCACTTGCAGAAAAGAAAAAGGCCACATACAGGTAGTTAGATATGCCATTTCTGTTTCTATGCCTTTTGCCAGAGAGAGAGACAGACATACCATTTCTGTTTGTATGCCTTTTGCCACATGGAGCTGCCACAGAGGCTGGGAAATGAAGTCCTTAGCTGGTAACCAAGTTTCAAGGTGAAGTTGGAAGGTTTCTATTATTATTATTATTATTATTGTTATTATTATGTGAGATGGAGTCTTGCTCTGTAGCCCAGGCTGGAGTGCAGCGGTATGAGCTCGGCTCACTGCAACATCTGCCTCCTGAGTTCAAGTGATTCTCCTGCCTCAGCCTCCCAAGTAGCTGGGATTACAGGTGCCTGCCACCTCGCCTGGCTAATTTTTGTATTTTTAGTAGAGATGGAGTTTCTCCACGTTGGCCAGGCTGGTCTTGAACTCCTAACCTCAAGTCATCTGCCCGCCTTGGCCTCCCAAAATGCTAGGATTATAGGCATGAGCCACCGTGCCTGGCCGGTTTCTATTATTAAATAAGAGAATGTATATTGGGGTCAACTAGCAGGCCCTGCCCAAAGTACATTTTATTATTATCCTCATCCTATAGATGAGGAAATCAAGGTTGTAACTTGGCTAAGGTAAAGCATACAATGTGTGCTATGATGAGAGATTTAAAGGAGGACTTGTTTGGTTCTGTGGTGTATGCATTTTACTCCTCTGTTGCATCTCTCTCTCTCTTTATTAGGGGTGATGTCACCTGATAAAAGGACAGGGCATTGTGTGGGAATGTCAGCATGACATCTAGTGTGGCTGCATGACGTAATCAGAAAGGAAATTCTAGAGCTTGGCCAGACATGCAAGGTCAGCAAATCCATAGACTGGGGGAGAAGATGCAGGAAAGAAGATGAATGCACAGGAACAGGAAGGGAGAGTTAGAGTCCCTTGGCATCCATTTGGCCTCTCAGTCAACTCTTGACTCCGAAGATGAACTTCTGGTATCGTCAGTCCTGGGGCAGGCACATTTTAGCTCTTTGGTTCCCTTGACAGAAATGGTCTTCTTATTGAGCTAGAGTATTTCCCAGCTAGATCCTGGAGGTAAAAATGTGTCCTTTAGCCCAAATGGAAGATGGAGCAGCCCTTCTTTACAAATTTATATTTAGCAGAGGTATTCAGATTTCTTCAGTAAGAATTCTTATTCCCTGGGGGCTGAAAAAGACTAGGAAACCTTTGTGAAAAATCTCAAATTTTTAAGTTTTTAGATTGATATTCAGGTCGGAAGTAGAGTACTACTTGATGACTTAGCTGTTTGAAACTCAATAAAATGAGGCATGGTGAATAATTACACTTACGATATATCAGGTGTTAGAGAGAGAGAGAAAAGTGAGGTTATAAGAAGGATGGCATCTGTGTCTTAGGATGTAAGTACATGTTACAGGCAAGCACTATCTAATAGAAAGTAAAGAGAGCCACATACATAATTTTAAATTTTCTCCGTTTAGGAAGCTGAGGCTGGAGGATCACTTAAAGCCAGGAGTTTGAGATCAACCTGGGCAACAGAGTGAGACCCCATCCCCCCAAAAAAAGAAGTTAGTCAGGGGTGGTGGCAGGCACCTGTAATTCCAGCTACTCGGTAGGATGAGGTGGGAGGATCACTTAAGCCCAGGAAGTCAGAGGCTGCAGTGAGCTATGATCACGTCACTGCACTTCAGCCTAACCTACAGAGCAAGACCCCGTCTCTAAAGTAAAAAATAAAGAAATACAATTTCTGAGAGCTACCATAACAAGATTTTTTCAAAAAGCTCAATTAATTCTAATAATGTATTTTATTTAAACCAAGATCTCTAAAATATTATCATTTCAACTTATAACCAATGTAAAACAAATATTTTCCCTTTTTTGTATGAAACCTTTAAAACACAGTGTGAATCATTACACTGACAGCAACCCTCCATGTGAGTTAGCCCCATTTCAAGTGCTCTATAGGCATACTGTTATAGGTTTAGTCCCTGTGTCTTAGGAAAGACTAGGCATGAAGGTAGTTATTTTCACGAGTGATCATCAGTTTGGTTTGGGAAGATGGGAGGAGCCAAATTTGTAAGCCAAAAATAAAGCAGAGAGGAAGAAACCAAAGAGAAGGCACTTTGGATGAAAAATCCAGGAATGATTTATCATCCTTACAAATCCAGCCAGTTACTGACAGAGGCAGGAGTTACACTCTCTGTATTCTGGAATATAGCCAACTTAAAAAAATTATTTGATGCATTTTTACCTTTCCCTATTCCCTTTGAGGGGACTTCTGAAAAAATTCAATTGCAAATGATACATGCAATTTTATGGTCTGTGAACAAAGAAGAATATTTGAAATACGTGCGTGTAGAAACCACTAGATATCATAGAACAGTGTTTCTTGTTAATACAATTTTTAAAAGGACATTTATATTAACTGCCAATGTGGTTACTTAGAGAAAATAGAGTAGTTACAAATTTTCCCCACAGTAATATTACAATTAGCACAAATTATCATCTGGTAAGTAAATATGAATACATTTCTTCCTTTAAGATGCTTTTTAAAGAAATGCATTGTATGTAATGGCAGAATTCCAACATGACTTTATTCAAATTCCCTCAAGGAAATGAAAAATTATTTGCCAAATAGCAATTTAAATTATGAAGGAAATGTCTAGGAGAGGGATTTTCTAGAACCAAATCTTTATAAAAAAGATTTCAAGTTTATGATGGATTGAGTCTCCTTGTATAGTAGAAAAGTAATTAAAGTAAGGACACACTGATCTTCAGGAATAGCCAAAGTAGGCAACTACCAATTGCTGTGATTTCGAGATCATTTGGAAGGCCTTCGTATATCCTCAAATCCCACCTGGAGACTCCAATGTTAAGGCATCCTTAGAAACTTATTCATCTAAACGTTCTTCAGGGACAATGACAATGTGCAGCAGAGCTGACACTATAAGTTGATATCAGCCTTGTTTTTTTTTTTTGAGACAGAGTCTAGCTTCCTCTGTTGCCCAGGCTGGAGTGCAGTGGCACTATCTCAGCTCACTGCAGCCTCCACCCCACGAGTTCAAGCAATTCTCATGCTTCAGGCTCCCGAGTAGCTGGGACTACGGGTACACGTCACCACACCTGGCTAATTTTTGTATTTTCAGTAGAGATGGGGTTTCCCCATGTTGACCAGGCTGGTCTCAAACTCCTGGTGCCAGGCGGATTGCTTGGGACCAGGAGTAACAGATGTGAGCCACCATGCCCGGATAGTAATAGTCACTTTTGCAAGGTGCAAATGGAAAACAACAGAACAGAATTGAACTCTCAGTCCTTCCTTCTCACTGTGGCTGTATCCCCCCCTGGCCTGCTCTGCCTTTGCTCCCCCACTTCTGATGAAAGTCTGCCAGGCTCTGCATAACACTTTTCTTTCAATTCCCACTGGCCTTGCACTTGTAAGCAGACAATTAGCAGAAACATTAAACACCCCATGCTGTACATTCCCAGACAAATTTGCATATATGTAATTTTTTAAAGTATGAATGCAAAGATTTATTAGAAGGATTTTTAAAAGTCATACAACTTTTTAACACTTATTTTAGGTTTGGGGGTACATGTGAACGTTTGTTACTTAGGTAAACACATGTCACAGGAGTTTGTTGTACAGATTATTTCATTACCCAGGTATTAATTCATCACCCAAGTATTAAGCCCAGTATCCAATAGTTACCTTTTCTGCTCCTCTCCCTCCTCCCATCCTCCACCCTCAAATAGACAGTGGTGTCTGTTGTTTTCTTCTTTGTGTTTGTAAGTTCTTATCATTTGGCTCCTACTCATACGTGAGATCATGCAGTATTTAATTTGCTACGGATAATAGCCTCCAGCTCCATCCATGGTCCCGCAAAAGACATGACATCATTCTTTTTTACGACTGCATAGTATTCCATGGTGTATATGAACCACATTTTCTTTATCCAATCTGTCACTGATGGGCATTTTGGTTGATTCCATGTCTTCACTATTGTGAATAGTGCTACCATGAACTTTTGCGTGCATGTATCTTTATGGTAGAATGATTTATATTCCTCTGTGTATATGCCGAATAATGGGATTGCTGGGTCAAATGGTAGTTCTGCCTTTAGCTCTGAGGAATTGCCATACTGTTTTCCACAGGGGTTGAACTAATTTACCCGCCCACCAACAGTGCATAAGTGTTCCCTTTTCTCTGCAACCTCACCAGCATCTGCTATTTATTTATTTATTTTTTGACTTTTTAGTAACAGCCTTTCTGACTGGTGTGTGATGGTATCTTATTGTGATTTGCATTTCTCTAATGATCAGTGATATTGAGGTTTTTTTCCTGTGCCTATTGGCTGCATGAATGCCTTCTTTTCAGAAGTGTCTGTTCGTGTCCTTTGCTGGGCTGCACGTCTTCTGCTCCATCTTGCCCAGAACCAGTGTTTGTTGTGTGCACACTGCTTCCCTGATTGCACTGTCTCAGCTCATCCTCAGTGCTCACTGCCCCTCACATCCTGCCTGAAGATGATTTGCTAGATGATAACAGCATATCCGGAATTATCATAGTTGAAAAGAGATGCGTAGAGAAGCCATAACTGCTTAGAACTTCACAAAGAGAGTTGGTTTTTGTTCCTAACCTGGGTGGGGAGAAAGGGCACCTTTACTATTCCAAATGTATAATATGGTGATACTAAAAATAGAGTTAATACCTGAGTTCTATTTTTTATTTTTTATATCTATTTTTTTTATAGAAACAGAGTCTCACGATGTTGCCTAGGCTGGCCTCTAACTCCTGGTCTAAATTCTAAATGGCAATAAAATGTAATGTGGGACAGATGTGAGAAGGGGCTATAGGAAGATTCCAGATAGGAAGAAAAAGAAATAATTATAGACGTGAATAGTGGAACAGGTAAACTCATGGTAAGTTTTTTGTTTGTTTGTTTTTGTTTTTGAGACGGAGTCTTACTCTTGTCGCACAGGGTAGAGTGCAGTGACACAATCTCGGCTCACTGCAACCTCTGCCTCCTGGGTTCAAGCGATTCTCCTGCCTCAGCAGCCTAAGTAGCTGGGATTACAGGAACCCACCACCACACCTCACTAAGTTTTGTATTTTTAGTAGAGACGGGGTTTCACCACGTTGGCCAGGTTGATCTCGAACTCCTCACCTCAGGTGATCCACCCGCCTCAGCCTCCCAAAGTGCTCGGATTACAGGCATGAGCCACCGTGCCCAGCCTTATGGTGAATTTTAAAAATTGCACTTGGGAAGTTTTTCCCTTTTAATTTTTAACTTTTGTTGAGGTTATTTCAAAACTAAGTGGAAAAGAAACGAATGTGATTAATTGTGTACATTATTGCTTAAGCCTGGCATAGCTATACTTACTAAAAAAAGCAGAATTGACAATATCAAGGAATACAACCCTGCTTTTCCCTCTTTTCTCCTGGGAGTTGTGCATTGCAGTTGTTTCTGTACTCTTTTGCTGGACATCACTCGGTGGCATCTTCCAAGGATGCAGACTGGCTGCTATGTGCCACTTAGAGCTCCTTGGTGGTAACAACAGAAACCATCTCTTACTAATTCAAGCAGAATGATTTCATGAGCTCTGAGATTCAATAGTGGAAATGGGCAAAACCCAAGATGCCTACAGGTACAGGAAGTTGGAAACACAGTAACTGTTCCGTAGCAGGAGCAGTCTGATTTTGAAACAGCTCTTACCACTGTGATGAGTAAATGCCAAGTGTTCTTTCCATCCTTGCTTCACTTATCCAGAATTCTAAGTCTTAGGGGGCAGAACATTTGACTCGCCATGCGTAGGCCACTTGCTTGCCTCCTGGCTCTATCACAGGGTAGGAGAAGTAGGTTCTGTCAAGCCCTCCTTGGCTTCTGTAGTTGGAGAGAGGAATCTGGAGTTACTAGGATACCGAGACTGTACACAATGAAACTAGGAAATTGTGATGCCATTAGGGAGGGGAAATGGATGCAAGACAACAATGACAAATAAGCCAAACAAAAATCTGATAAATGTTCCTATGGTTTATATGGCTTGGATTATTTACTGGCTGCCTCCTATTGCTAATAATGTCAGTACAACATCATTGAAAACAGAAGTGGTATATGCATGATGAGTGGGACATAATTTATTCAACGTTTTGATCAGAAGTTAGATATATAAAACATCAAAAATGCTTGATGTGTCTCTCCATTTCTTCCTCCTCATTCGTTGAAAAGCATGTTTACTGAACATTTCCTATTTTTCAGGCACTATGCCAGGTATGAGAAATATAAAAATAAACAGAAAAGACATAAAGGATTTCTATGTTTATGAAATATATTATGTAAGCAGAGTTACAATGAAGGTAACTGTAGGCATACTTTAGAGATATTGCAGAGCTAGTCTAGACCACCACCATAACATGAATATCACAAAACAGTGACACACGTAAATGTATTGGTTTCCCAGTGTGTATAAAACTCACGTTTACACTCCACTGTAGTCTATAAAGTGTGCAGTAGCATTATGTTCAAAAATATGTATGTGCCCTAATTTAAAAAATACTTTGCTGCTAAAAATTGCAACAATCCTCTGAGCCTTCAGTGAGTCATAATCTTTGCTAGTGGGGTGTGTTGTCTGGATGTTGATGGCTGCTGACTGGTCAGTGGTGGTTGCTGAAGTTGGGGTGGCTGTGGAAATTTCTTAAAATAATACAACAATGAAGTTTGCCACAGCAATTGACTCTTCCTTTCACAAAAGATTTCTCTGTAGCATGTGATGCTGTTGGATAGCCTTTCACTCACATTAGAACTTTCAAAATTGGAGTCAGTCCTCTCAAACTCTATAGCTGCTTTGTCAACTAAGTTTATGTAATATTCTAAATCCTTTGCCATCATTTCAAACAATGTTCACAGCATCTTCACTGGGAGAAGACTCCATCTTAAAAAACCACTTTCTTTGCTCATTCATAGAAAGCAACTTCTTATCCATTCAGGTTTTATCAGGAGATTGCAGCATTTCTGTCTATTTCAGCCTCTACTTCTAACTCTAGTTCTCTTGATATTTCTACCACATCTGCGGTTAATTCTTCCACGGAAGTCTCGAACCCCTCAAAGTTACCCATGGGGGTCAGAATCAATTTCTTCCAAACTCCTGTTAATGTTGATATTTTGACCTCCTCCCATGAATCACAAATGTTCTTAATGACAACTATAATTGTGAATCCTTTCTAGAAGGTTTTTAATTTCCTTTGCCTAGATCCAACAGAGGAATTTCTACCTATGGGATCCGTACCTTTATGAAATGTATTTCTGAAATAATAAGATTTGAAAGTCAAAACTACTCCTTGATCCATGGACTGCAGAATGGATGTTGTGTTAGCAAGCATGAAAACAACATTCATCTCCTTGTGCTTCTCCATCAGGAGCTCTTGGGGACCAGGTGCACTGTCAATGAGAAGTAATATTTTGAAAAAAATCTCTTTTTCTGAGCAGTGGTCTCAACGGTGTGCTTAATATATTCAGTAAAACAAGTTGTTAACAGATGTGCTGTCATCCAGGCTTTCTTGTTCCACTTATGGAGCACAGGCAGATGTAGTATAATTCCTAAGGGCCCTAAGATTTTCAGAATGGTACATAGTATTGGCTTCAGCTTAAAGTGATCAGCTGCATTAGCCCCTAAGAAGTGAGTCCAACTGTTCTTTGAAGCTTTGAAGACAGGCACTGACTTCTCTCTAGCTGTGAAAGTTCTCGATGGCATTTTCTTCCAACAGAAGGTGATTTCATCTGCATGGAAAATCTATTCTTTCACACAGCCACCTTCATCAATGATCTTAGCTAGATCTTCTGGATAACTTGCTGCAGCTTCTGCATCAGCACTTACTATTTCACCTTGCCCTTTTCTGTTATGGAAATGGCTTCTTTCTTGAAACCTCACCAGCCAACCTCTGCTAGCTTCCTTTTTTTTCTTCTGCAGTTTTCTCACCTCTCCCAGCCTTCACAGAATTGAAGAAAGCTAGGGTCTTGCTCTGGATTAGGCTTTGGTTTAAGGGAATATTGTGGCTGATTCCATCTTCTATCCACACCACTAGAACTTTCTCCATATTAGCAAGGCTCTTTTGCTTTCTTATAATTCATGTGCTCACTGGAGTAGCACTTTTAATTTCTGTAAAGAGCTTTTCCTTTGCATTTGCAATGAGGAGGTTGGGTAGGTACAAGAAGTCTAGCTTTCCATCTGTCTCACCTTTCGACATGCCTTCCTCACTAAGTTTAATCATTTCTAGCTTTTGAATAAAGTGACAGATGTATGACTCTTTTTTTCACTTGAACACGTAGAGGCCACTGTAGGGTTATTCATTGGTTTAGTTTCTATATTGTGTTTCAGGGAATAGGGGGCCTGAGTAGAGGGAGAAAGATAGGGGATAAAGAGAATAGCTGGTCAGTGGAGCAGTCAGAACACACACATTTATCTATTAAGCTTGCTGCCTTATATGGGCATGGTTTATGGTGCCACAAAACAGTTATAACAGTAATGTCAACTATCACTGATCACAGATCACTGTAACAGACAACGTAATGAAAAAGTTTGAAATATTGAGAGAATTACCAAAAGGTGACACAGAGACATGAAGTGAGCACATACTGTTGGAACAATGGCATTGATAGAGTTGCTTCATGCACGTTGCCAAAAGCCTTCAATTTGTGAAAAACACGTCATCTGCAAAGCACAATAAAGTGAAGAGTAATCAAACAAGATGTTCCTGTGTTTAGATTACAGTTGATCAGGCTGAGCGCGGTGGCTCACGCCTGTAATCCCAACGCTTTGGGAGGCCAAGGTGGTTGGATCACCTGAGGTCAGGAGTTTGAGACCAGCCTGGCCAACATGACGAAACCCCATCTCTACTAAAAATACAAAAATTAGCCAGGCGTGGTGGTGCATGCCTGAAATCCCAGCTACTCGGTAGGCTGAGGCAGGACAATTGCTTGAACCCGGGAGGCAGACATTGCAGTGAGCTGAGATTGCGCCACTCTACTCCAGCCTGGGCGACAGAGAGAGACTCCATCTCAAAAAAAAAAAAAAAAAAAAAAAAAAAAAAAAATTACAGTTGATCAAGATTCATCTGGCACTCTCAAACACATAATATGTGCTCATATACAATTTTGACATCTATTTTATAAATACCTTTTCTTTCATTCAATGAATAAAAGAATGAATTTGTAGATATATGGCCAAAACAAAAGCGTGTGTGTGTGTGTGTGTGTGTGTGTGTGTGTGTGTGTGTGTGTAGACATACCATAATAGTATAATTGGGATTCCAGTTCAGTTAAGTTAAGCCATGTTCAGTTTAGGACTGAGCACATCTGAGGATTTGTGGATTAAAGGGGCCTAAAATCAACACAGGCTTGCAATGAAAAATCTGAGACAGAAATTTAGGTTTTCTGATACATCAATGATGTGGTCAATATCTTAGCACTTGGACCCCAAAAATGCTGTCTTTTTTAAACTTAGTTCCCTTTAAATATTGGGTGAAATTAAAAAGAAATACTTTTTGGCAATTAGAATAAGAAGCTGTACTATATTAATGAAATTTCATATTAAATTCAACTTCACTAAGCTGTCTTTTGTCACCATTCGACTAGTTCATTTGTTGCATTTTTCATTTTAAGAAAGACTAAGATGCCTCCTGGGAAGAGACTAATTCTAAGGAAAGAGACAGTCAGGCACACAAGCTTGATCTCATGCCAATATCTCAGGGCCAGAGAGGAAAGGTAATTTTGATTACAGTACAATGTTTGCCAATTGTATTGTCCTGTGGTCTAATCCTCAGGCAGTTATTCTGGGGAGTTAGTGGGAGGGGCTTGAAGTAAAAACTGAGATCTCCATCAGTTGTAGGGGGCCTCTGTGTAACATGGAGGAGCAGCATGTGGTGGGTAGGAGCTGGGAGATGACATATACTGGACCCCTTCACTTAGCATTGCTGATAGAACATTGGATGGACAGAGGTGTGAGTGCAAGGTTTGATCAGAACCAGGAAGATACTGGAGAGAATGTGGCATGGCCTGCAATGGGCACCAGCAAGAATCAGTGTTAGAGGCGACAGTAGTCAATGGAGGTGACCCCAGCAGCAGCTCTGGCACTGACAGGAAGTGTTATCCATGTGGCTTTGTGAACTGGAGGTGCCACCAGTTGTTTCATGATGGATGTGGAGACGCTGGTGGTTTGTAGAGCATGGTGGTCAGCATAGGATCCTTGACAGCAGGCAGCAATGCTGAAGGCTGAGAGTAGGGAAGGAAAATGGCAGACATTCCAGAAATGTGGAGAGGAATGAGTTCTGAGCATATGTGATCTCAGGACTTAGATCCTTCTGGAAGAGATGAGAGGTAGTTAGAATAAAGGATAGGGATCCATAGTGGTTGTGCCTGAGGTAGAGAAATCCTGGGTTAGGGTAATAACTGTGACCCTAAATTTACCTTGAGACCACTATGGCCATTAGAAATACACATGTACAAAAATTTGTAATAGAAATAACATAAGCACTTGTGTTAAGTGCATAATTCAAATTGTCTGAGCAAATATGTGATGAGAATTGTTTTTCCCAGTAGTGCACATAGCCTAGATTATTTTAGAAGTGATATTGTATAAAACTGTTTACGTTTTTTTCATTTATAGCTGTTTTTCCCTTAAGATGGAAAATAAGTGCTAAATAACATTTATAGACCATTTACAAAATAGTTTTTTTTTTGCTTTGAGACATTTAAACAATTATTAAGAAAAAGAAAATATATAGGAAAATCATTTTCTTTAGGTTTATTGAACTGACCTGGATTTGTGTCTTCAGAAACCATTGGGGTCCTAAGTGGTTTCAATCTCTTTCATTGATTTGGAAGGCTAAAAATAAATCCTCAGGAAAGCACCCTTTTTACTGAAATACAGAAATATTTTATATAGATATTAGATGTATAAAATATTTGGTCAGTTTATAAAAATAAATTTGTTTCCTTTCCTGTCTTTTCTTTGGTTTAAACAACAACAACAACAACAACAAAAACAAACAAATGAAAAAATGGAACAGCAGAGTTCCAGGACGGTGCTTGTCCAGCTGGAGAAGGAGCATTTTAATCAAACATTTGAGTTTTGGAAATGTCAGCAGAATAAGAAAAAACTTATTTATTTATTTATTTGTTTTTTCTCAGGGGAACTGCCTACCCCCAGGTAATCAGACAGATTTGCCCAGGAAATTAGCAGAATATCTGTTTGTGTTGTCCTTTTCTGTTTCTGTTAATGCTGAAATTGATGCCAGTGTTGACACTTAACTAACTCTTAAGCATAGTTAGTTTTACATTGTCGCTTCGAATCCATGTTAATGAAACCTCCAATGTATGATTTTGCAAACAATGTTTTATAAAATCTGCCATAGGTCATTGAAGAAACAATCTTTGTAAGAATTATTTTAACTTCCAAAGACATTACTATTCCAGTTCATTGATGACAGATGGATTCATACATTTAAACCAGTGGGTTTATATGTCATTCAAATTTATATACCTTTAAAATAAAAATGTGAGCACAAGAATCTATATGATAGTAAAAAGGATGCTTGAGAATCTTAGACTCATAGAAACAGTAAAACTAGAGATGATATAGGTGATTTTTTTAGAGGTCCAATGACTTTCTTAATATAAACATAGCTATGTAGGGGAAAAAAAAACCTGGGAAAGACTTCAGTTTTCCAATATATTAGTGATGCAGTCAGTGTCTAAGCAGTTGGTCAGATTACCAAATTGTACCTACTTCTGCTTAAATATTACATAAAAATTTCAAAAGGACTTTTTTTTTTTTGCTACTAGAATATGAAGTTTCACTATATCAATTAATTTCCATATCAATTTCAAACTTCATTTGGTCACCATTTTAGCTGGAATTCAATAGTTCCATTTTTATTTTTATTTTATGTTTTTGAGACAGAGTCTTGCTCTGTCGCCCAGGCTGGAGTGCAGTGGCACTATCTCGGCTCACTACAAGCTCCACTTCTCAGGTTCAAGTCATTCTCCTGTCTCAGCCTCCCGGGTAGCTGGGACTACAGGCATGCACCACGATGCCCAGCTAATTTTTGTATTTTTAGTAGAGATGGAGTTTTGCCATGTTGGCCAGGCTGGTCTTGAACTCCTGACATCAGTTAATACACCCTCCTCGGCCTCCCAAAGTGAGTAGTTGCAATTTTAGTAAAACAAAAATTTTACTGGAAAAATTTCTCATGACTTTAGTATTTTATGCTTTCGGCATATGTTTTCTATGCTTAGTATTTTATGCTTTTAGCATAATTTAGATTAGTCTTTAATCTCCAAATAATTTCATTTAGAGTTTCTTTTGGACACTTTTTGTTTGCTGTCAAAAACAATTTAGTAGGAAATAAGCTTTCTTGGACCTTCAGCAAGTTGCTTTAAAAATTTAAATCAAGTTAAAAAAATTAACAAGAAAATAAGCTTTCCATAGCTTTTATCAGAATAATTGACCAAAAACCCAATATAAAAAGAAAAAAAGAAACACTTGAAGTCCTGAATCCTTTGCTTCATGAGATAGATTTTGTCTATAAATTACAAGATTTTTAAGAAAAAAGATTATTTTGATTAAACTAAACCCAAAAGCCCATTATATTGATTGTTTCATATCGAAGTGTGTTTCAGTGTGCTGAAAGACACTATTACCGGAATGAGCCCTTAAATGCGATACATACATATAAGTAATCTTAGATCCACGAGGAGCATGAATTGTTAAATGAATGAAGGCAAAATTGAAAAGATTGGAAGGGTGATTGATGTCTAAAATCAGGTACTTCATAATCTGAAAGGCAACTTTCCAAACTCTACTCATTAACTTATTTACATGTAAGCTAATGTTGTCAAGCTTCAAACTCGCAGGAAAGAAACCCTACTTTGATATGACTTTTGAGGAACTTTTAAATATGAGAAAAAACAATATACTTATACTTAACCTTTGAATTACCACAATTACTTACGTACTGGTAGCATCTTCCTGTTTAGAAGTTAAGGACGTGCTTCAGCTCCTTGAGGATTCTAGGTCCAGTGAGCGCATGATGCATGAATGCCTTGGGGGTACCATGGGATAAAGTCCAGCAGCAGTTAGGCACTCCACAGCACTCTGGTGGTTTGCAAGTTAAAGTGCTTCATAATTTACCGTGAGGGAGGGCCTTGGGGAAGAAAGAATATGGATCAATTGATTAGAATTTGTTAGCAAACTTCAACTGTTATCCTATTCAGATTTTCAAATCACTGATATATCAAATACCCACAAGATTTGGGAAGGAAGTAAAAACAAAAAGTTTAGAAAGTTAATTTGTCCGACATGGTACCAGTTCTTGAATATTCTGTTAGCAACTGACCAATTTTCACATATTAGCCTTTCTATAAAGAAGAAGAAGAAGGCCAGTTACAGTGGCGCATACCTGTAATCCCAGCACCTTGGGAGGCTGAGGTGAGAGGATCACTTGAGTCCAGGAGTTTGAGACAAGCCTGGGCAACATGGCAAGATTTCCCCCTCTATGAAGAATAAAAAATTTAGCTGGGCATGTTGGTGCATGACTGTAGTCCCAGCTACTTAGGTGGCTGAGGTGAAGGGATCCCTTGAGCCCAGGAGTGTGAGGCTCAAGGATGTAGTGAGCTATGATGGTGGCACTGCATTCAAACCTGGGTGACAGAATGCGACTCTGTCTCAAAAATTAAAAAAAGGAAAGAAAAATGGTATAGATTTTTCTTCTATCTCTGACTCTGTTTTTAATTATGTTGTTACTCATGTGCCTTTTAGTTTGGGTTTCTGAATAAGATTAATAATGTTGATCACCACCTATAGATTCCTATGAAAGTCTAATATTAATTAATTAATTATTGAGTGTTATCTGGAGCTTTGTAATAGGTTTTGATGTGTTACTTATCATTATATCTTCAAAGTGGCTATGGTTGGTATTTAGAAAAGTTAATGATTCTTTATGTATATGGTTGTTTACCAAGATATTATTCAAATAACATCTTCTCTGTCCTGAAAGATTTTAAGTCAAATCTCTTGTTTTCATGGCATGAAATCACTTTGTCGTTCTATGTGTATGCAACATAGGATTTTTTCAATAACTTTGGCACATATTTTCCTTATTTTTTCCCAGTTATGCTTTGGCCAAGATTTCTAGGAGAATGTTATATAATCAGATTCATGATGGATATCCAAGTCACAGTTCATATTTTGGTCATTCGTTTTTTATTTGTTTGGTTGTTTTGTGTTGGTGTGTTTGATATTTAATTCAGTGAAGACTTAGTTTAAGATAACTGTTTTTTTGGTTGTTTTTTGGTTGTTGTTTTGTTTTGATATTTAAGAGTTAGTTATTTTAAACGAAGTCTTCATTGTACTAATTTTTTTGAGACTGGATAAAGAAAATGTGCATGTATACCATGGAATGCTGTGCAGCCACAAAAAGGAATGGGATCATGTCCTTTGCAGGGACAAGGATGAAACTGGAAGCCATGATTTTCGGCAAACTAACGCAGAAACAGATAACCAAACACTGCATGTTCTCACTCATAAGTGGGAGGTGAACAATGAGAACATGTGGACACAGGGAGGGGAACATCACACACCAAGGCCTGTTGAGGGCGGGGTAAGGGAAGGGAGAGCATCAGGACAAACAGCTAATGCATGCGGGGCTTAAAACCTAGGTGATTGGTTGATAAGTGCAGCAAACCACTATGACACACACATATCTATGTGACAAACGTGCACATTCTGGACATGTATCCCGGAACTTAAAGTTTAAAAAAAAAAAGAGAGCTTTTTTGTTGTTGTTGTCGTTGCTTTGTTTTGATATTTAGTACATGAAGACTTGGTTTAGGATAACTATTTTTTTTATTAAGAAATATTCTTGTATTTTTAGTTGCCTTTTATTTACAAAATAGTTTTGTAAATCAACTTTATAAAAATAGTATTTGGATTTTAGTATGGTACAGTGTGTTTAGGTTTGACATTGTCCCTATTCCCTTATATTCTAGTGCAGTCCCCTGATTTCTAAACTTATGTTTTTGTATTTATGCAGACTTTCTGGCCCCATGGACATTTCAGCTGGAGATACTTGTATTGGATTTTCAAAGTGGGAAAAAATATGACGTTTTCCCAAATTTATTTACAAAGTTCATAGGAATCAAACTTAATTTTATTTTTCCCGGCTTTATGCCTTTAAAAAGAATGCTGTCAGGAGAATGTCCTCTGTGGTAAAATTTTGGTGCATGGTTGTAATCATAAAATACGAATTGTTTAGTTATTTAGTTTATAGTATATTATAGAAAACACAGTTATCGGCGAGGAAAAGCTGAGCTGAAGCAGGTGGATTTACAGGAAAAGAACAAGAATGGGGCCAAAACAAAACAAAACAAAAACTCCTGAGAAACACACAAATGCATTAGTGTTTTCTTCCTCTCTAGCTAATGTAGCTGATTTGAAAGGAAGTGATTGCTTCGTTGAGTCAAGACACTTCGATGATTGTTACTAACCTTCCTCTGGTGGGCAATTTCATTCTCACTCTTATAGCCCCCAAGGAACTGCATGGGTGCACACTAGAGGGTTTCCTGACCAAAGTTCATGTACAGTGTAATTTAAGTAAAAGCTCTGATTATGTTCTGTGCTGCTCTGAGTTAAATGATAGGAAAACCTGATATGTGTGGAAGGGCAGAAGGCAAGTGTGTGTGTATTCCTCTCCTAGTTCAATAAAAGATAGCACGAGAAATGAATTAACTAATGCGGTTCTAGACATTAAGCAGCTAATACTAGGAAGTTGGAAGCAAAAATAGAGTATCAAGAATATTGAGAAGACTAATTTACTGATTTATTCGTTTATATATCACATCTGTTTGCTTCAATGTAGAACCATACTTCAACATATATATGTGTATACACACACACATGGGATTGGCATATATTCATCTGAGTATTACAAGGAGTTAAATATCAGCCATATTAAAATCTATCGTTTTGGTATTGCTAAATGCCCTACTTTGAATTTCTCAGTGGGTCTGTTAATTTTCCTGTGAGATGATTTTAGATATATCCAAAAGCATACTCTGAATGATTAGGACACTTTAGGAATTGATTCTATTAGCTATCTACCTTCTGGTAATATACACCATATCCTTAAAACCATCCTACTTCATTAAATCCTGACTCCACCCAATGAAAGGTCGCAAAAGGAGCTACTGTTATGATGGAGTCCATTGTTTCTAAATTTATAACAGGTTCCGTGGGTTTACTCTTCTAAATTCTACCTGCTGTGTTTAAATTATTGGTTTATTAAGACAAGGAATAGCAATAGAAAGAAACAATCATTTTAATATTTGAGAGTGTGTTTTTATTTGATTCATAGACTGACTTATGTTATGCAAGCAATTAGAAGGATAGCTTATTAAAATAATAATAAATGCATTATAGCTTTACTTTCTCAATTGTCTTGAAAGCATAGTGGCTTAATCCTAAGTGGCACCCTTTGTTTGACACAAAGGTGGAAGCAAGAGATGCAGCTCCCACCCCTTCCTGGGGGTCTGACCATCCTTACCTGGCACTTTTTTCTCATCACTTTTCACTATCTAATAAACTATAAAATATACATATTTATTGTGCTTATTTTTCCACTCACAGAATGTAAGGTCTGTGAGGAGAGAGATTTTTGGGTATTTCATTTTACTGCTATAGTCCCATAATAAGCACTCAGTGAGTATTGGTTGAATGAATGAATGAATATGAAACATTGGAAGGTGACACTGTACAACAGTGCACTAGGAATTTCAGCAAAATCATTAGTTAACGCTGATTCTGGGGCTAGTGAAGAAGTTTGGGTTCCATTATTCACTTTATTAAATTGTAGCTTTAGGAGGTCAAGAAAAATTGAGGAACATCTACCAACAAATTGTACTTTCCATGACTTTATGACCTGGAGTCTTTTCTCCTTTGCCCAGATGTCAAAAATTTCTTTCCCCTGTATTTCTGACTCGCTAATTCCTAATCACCTTTCCAAAAACTTATTTCCAGTAGCCATTTCTCCAAGAAGTCTTCTTTGACACCCCCAATATGGGGTAGATGCTTCTCTGATATTCTCGATCAGAATTCCATTCTAAATCATACCAGATTGTATATGTTTAGCTTCCTTCTTCTTCCCACTCTGAAGGCAGGGGTCATAGTTTTCCTGTTGTTGTTGTTGTTGTGTTTGTTTTTCAAATTCAGACAGTGCTCAGTTCCTAGAAGGCACTCAATTAAAAATTAAAGTGTGGGGGTAGGTGGTGATGATGGGGAGGAGAGATGGGATGGGGGAATAGAGAAAAAATATGAATAAAAGGTGATGAAAGGTTGTTTAATCAAGAGAGAACATCTAGGCAATGAAAGGATTAGGGTATTACAATAGGTTTCCAAGAGAAGTTTATTTAACTAAGGAATTCAGGTCATATTATAAGGCAGGTAATATTCTAGGCACTGAGGGTGCTCCAGTGAGCTAAGAGATAATGTCTTTGCATTCACAGAGGTTATATTTTAGTGGGGAAGACAGACAATAGTTGAGTATAAACTATATTTGTAAAACAATGCTTAACAGAATGTAAAATTAATATAAAATGCATTTAAATTATAAAAAGACATAAATTCTAGATATGTATTACAGTATAGAACTTGGGGATGTTTAAAGGATTTCAGAACTAAGAGTGTCAAAGCTGTCTCTTTGCTCAGGTGACCTCAGAATTCTTTCCTTGTAAAATGCTGTACATGGGATCCCAGAATGGGACACGCAAAATGAATCCCTCCAGTATTGGCACTTGTAACCTAACACATGTACGTCAACCCACATGAAACACAGAAGGAACAATCTGTGTAGACCTTAAGGGGCCCTGTTTCCAGTTGTGTGTGGAGGTATCGAGCTCTGAAGGGAAATGGTGGTCTGAAGGCTCCCAGGGTGCAGGCCCCATTCATGTGCAGCTGGACAAGACCCCAACATCTCCACTGACAACAGGGATGCAAATGGTTTGAGAACCTAAAAACTAAATACACTACTCCAGACTTTTGGTTAAACATGACTTAACTTTTTTCACCCTCCAAGGTTTTGATTATCTTGGTAATATTTGCTAGTCAGTTATAGAAGACAAATAATTTGAGTTTTGTATTGGATTGGAGAACCTTCCAGACTATGGGTACCAGTAGTTGATTGACAATATAAGGACTATGCTACCATCTTTGTGCTAATATAGGTGAATTATTTTACCAGCATATGGAAGGGCATAGTTAGAGTATCACAGTGCTTTGTGGTAGAGAGAGAAAAAAAAAAACCAATTACAGTGAATGAGGAAGAATGGTGTTATTGCAGTACATAAGACTCTGATTACATACCACCAAGATTCCTATCAGCCTAGTAGTTGTTGACAGATAGAGTAACAAAAATGAAACTCATTTATTCTTTCCTTATTGAGACCTCAAGGTAAAGCAGATTTTCAGTTTTTGTACTTAACTGCATTGATAGAACAGAGACTGACACAAAAATGTGTCAGTCCAGAAATAGAAATTAAACCTAGGTTCACATCAAAATTTCATTTAGCCTTGGAAAAGGGGCTGCCATTTGGATTACTTTTGATCCTAAAACAAATATACTAAAGAATATCACAGTATACCTATTATGTATTAATCCTATTATGTATTAAACCTTCCCTGCAAACCATACTTTCAAAGTTGTTGTTTTCATTCTACAAGGCTTTATTTCTTTTGCAATGTTTGAGGCAACTTGAATTATCATTAGAGTAGCGTTCATTTTGCTAGCCACAGACATATACATTTCAGTCTGCAGGAAGTATGAAACTAGATTTGGAAAATTAATAGCAGACCCTTTCTTCTATTACAAAGTTATACCTCATGCTACAGTTTGATCATGAAGATAAGGACAGAGTAAGTGGGAGACGTGATGTGAGAAATTTTGGTTAGTGGTGTTGAGATTGTTGATGTGTGTGGGATAAATTTATGGGTAAGTCATTTGTATCTTCCCTTCATGTTACTGAAGTTGACATAAAAAAGATCTATAAGCAAGCCTCTCCCTTCCTTCCTTCCTTCCTTCCTTCCTTCCTTCCTTCCTTCCTTCCTTCCTTCCTTCTTTTCTCCCTCCCTCTCTCCCTTTCTTTCTCTCTCTCTTTCTTTTCACCTAACTAGCAACATGTACATTCTGCTGTAGTTTTTCATAATTAAGATAGTACTAAATGGCCTGTGGAATTCTGGACACAACATCATGATACACTTAGTGAAATATAAGTAAGCAAATATAATCATCAGTGAGTTCTACACATCATTATAATCCAACTACTTCCATTTCATGAGTATATCCCAATATAGTTTGGCTTAAGATTTTTATTATTATTCTAAAGTCTACATTTGATAATTTTCTCATTAACTTTTTAGCAACAGAAAGATAGCATGAACTTGTTTCTTGAATTACCTTTCTGACCTTTTGCAAGATGATAATTACAAAAAAGGGAGGCCTGGAAGACTTGTAAAAAAATTAAGCTTATAAAAGAGCTAAAATGGTCCTTCTTTGCTGGTGTCGATTTCAAAATTAACATTTTGGTTCATGTGCTTCTAATAATCACTGACCCTTACCTCGTGTACTTTCCACAGGAAATGAATACGGCAGAAATTACTTTGACCCACTGATGGATGAGGAAATAAACCCAAGGCAGTGTGCGATGGAGGTCAGCAGAGAAGGTGAGCTAGAATTAAGTATGTAATTTTTGTGTCAGAATACTCTTTTCCATTCATGAAAGTGAGGTGACAAAGATCACCCATGCAGTTCCATTTAGATTTTGCAGCTTACAATTTAAATGATAAGTTTTAACCACTAACAACATGATGGGCAGCGAAGGTAATTTTTCATCAAGGACAGTGGGCTGGTCAGATGGAAGAAACAGCGATGTGCTTTCATCTGATGCTACTGTGAGCAGTTTGATGCCATCGTAAGGCCCATGTATGTGTCTGAGGAGCGTCATCACCTTCAAATGCATCTCTGCTTTTTGAATTTAAAATGAGCATTCTTCAACAAACTGCATCTAGCATGTGAGATTTCCATATCCTGTGATGATTGAAGTTCTTTCCTTGAATTCATGGTACCACCACCTCACTTTTGAGAATTATGAAAGGGAAGTGATATGATAGCAATTTCCTCTTCTATAATCTTGAATACTAGTTGTGGTTGTAAAATAATAATTCAAAATTGCTCCTTAAGTGCATAGTATTATACATATTTTATAGTTTACAAAATAGCGTTTTTATAAAGGTTATTGATGTGATATTGACAATGACAAATGTTACTTAGAATCAGCTGCAGTCTAGATCATATCCTACCAGTGGGTGCCAGTCATTGAGTCTGCACTTTTTCATAAAACACTAGGGTAAATTCTCACAAAAAGGACTCAAGCATAGTGCAAAGATTATTTTACAAAGTAGCTCTCGATAACCTATTTTTAAATGATGCAGAATCCACAGATATTATCTAAAGACCTATGTGCAAGATAAGACAAGGACTTAGTCTCAGAGTCAGTTTTCACTGGTAGCTCAAAAGCCAGGGTGGATGTGAGGCTGGAAAAGTTCGACCTTCTATATACCCAAACACACTTGGGGAGAAAGAGACAATTCTAGTGATATCTGGGGAGGGGTGTTGATTGAATTACCATTGAAGTCTGTTTAAATTTCTTAGGAATCACAATATATAGTTATATTTGGTGGAATGTTTGTAATGCGAGGACTCCCTAATTTGGGAAAGGTAACTTAATAAGTTGTGTTCAATGAATAAGGAATGGTTCTAACTACAGACAGGTAAGTTTTATAAAATATTGCTGGTCACCTTTTCCCTTCCCTAGTCAGTTACTATTGTCTGACTCCCGCAGCTAACATGGGGTCCCCCGTTTCAGAGCAGGAAGCTAGCTCTTTCTGTGTGTTTACCTGTAGCCAGATCCGTGCTGGTGTGTGCGGCGGGAGGTGGGGGCTGGCCCTCTTACCAGCTGCGGGTTCCACCTTTCTAATGAGCCTCCTTTCTAATGAACTCCTTCGCAATTGTTTTTTATTTC
The DNA here is from genome assembly GCF_037993035.2 of Macaca fascicularis. Lineage (NCBI taxonomy): Eukaryota > Metazoa > Chordata > Mammalia > Primates > Cercopithecidae > Macaca > Macaca fascicularis. The sequence continues at coordinate 163,073,151 of NC_088378.1, forward strand.
CTCCACTTCCTTCTAATTGCCTTCCCACTTTTTCTTCTCTTCTGCTTTCATTTTTCCCTTCATTTCTTCCTCAGCATTTTTTTCCTCTTCTTTCTGAAGTTCCTTCTTCACTACAAGATACATTTTATGTATATTGGAAAGAGATTTTAGATTTTTTTGAGGCAGCGTCTCACTTCCTTTACCCAGGATGGAGTGCAGTGGCATGATCACGGCTTTCTGCTGCCTCAACTTCCTGGGCTCGGGTGATTGTCCCACTTCAGCCTCCTGAGTAGCTGGGGCTACAGATGTGCACCACGACGCCCAGCTAATTTTTTTTTTTTTTTTTTAATTGAGATGGAGTTTCATCATGTTGCCCAGGCTGATCTCAAACTCCTGGGCTCAAGCAATCCACCTATCTCGGCCTCTTGAAGTGCAGGGATTACAGGGGGTAAGCCACCATACCTGGCCTTTAGATTTCTTTTTCTCTCAAAATAGGTAAGGATTTATGTATCTTCATTTCATCTATCTAGGCTCTTTGTTACACATGCTATGGCTTAGGAACTCATGGTTGAAAAATAGGTTTTCTCCATTCTCCTACATCTTCTGTAAGTTATGTTTTGTTACCCTGGAACCCTGTGTATTCATATGATATAAATGAGATGCACTGGGCCAAATATGACTGGTAAAAGATCAGTCTGCTATATATTTCTACCACCTTCTAGGGTGTTTCCACGAACCAAAGGATCACTCCTAATAGCTAAGCTCTACTCTGTTTATGGTATCAAGAAAAGAAAATATAATGAAAACTCCATGAGGAAGGAGTTCTATGCATCTTATTCATTGGATGCTGTATATCCAGCACTTAGTGTCTCACACATAATATGTATGTGATACATATTTGTCCAAAACCCAGTGAATAATGTAGAGTCCTGCACTTTCATATTAACCCATAAACTTCGTGTGACCAGATACGAGATCTGTCAAGATTAGTCTGATATGCATCATACAGTAAGCTCCATTTTCTAACATTCCATTATCAAAGATAACAAGTTCACATCGGATATTTGAAAATATAGGCTGGGCGCGGTGGCTTACGTCTGTAATCCCAGCACTTTGGGAGGCCGAGGTGGGCGGATCATGCGAGGTCAGGAGATCGAGACCATGCTGGCCAACATTGTGAAACCTCTTCTCTACTAAAATACACAAATTTAGCTGGGCGTGGTGGCGCGTGTCTGTAATCCCAGCTACATGGGAGGCTGAGGCAGGAGAATCGCTTGAACCTGGGTGGCGGAGGTTGCAGTGAGCCGAGATCATGCCACTGTGCTCTAGCCTGGTGACAAAGCCAGACTCCATTTCAAAAAAAAAAAAAGAAAGAAAGAAGAAACTATTTTGGGGGAAAATAAGTAGATATATTAATATATATAATATATAATATATAATCTACTTATATATCATATATTGTCACTTGTAATATATAAGTAATATATAACATAGTAATATAGTAATATTATAATACTTTTTAAAAAGAGGACATATTTGGCTGGATATGGTGGCTTACACCTGTAATCCCGGCACTTTGGGAGGCTGAGGCGGGTGGATCACCTGAGGTCAGGAATTCGAGACCAGCCTGGCCGACATGGTGGAACCCATCTCTACTAAGAATACAAAACCAGCTGGGTGTGGTGGCATGCATCTGTAATCCCAGCTATTCAGGAAGCTGAGACAGAAGAATCACTTGAACCCGGGAGGCAGAGGTTGTGGTGAGCTGAGATCGCACCATTGCACTCCAGCCTGGAAAACACGGTGAAATTCTGTCAAAAAATAAAAATAAAAAAGGGACATATTGGAGGTGGGATCAAGTATTCGTGGTCACTTGGGATTTCTTCTGATGATGGCTCCCACTGGTGAATTCCTTCAGTGTAATAACACAGCTATTGACCAAAAGCCTTTTATTGGCCAGTCTTGAGATTCAGTCCCGTTGTCCAAGTGGTGGCAAAATATGAAACGTCTCAATCATATGACGGTATCTTTTGGAGTTGTAACAGGAGAACAGAAGAAACAAGAAGATGCGGGTGTGCAGAAAGAGAACTCAGCTCAGCGCCCCCTGATAAGATGAGTCCTCAGCCTTCCGTCTGCAATTCATAATGTCCTCTTTTTCTTTTTGCTTGATACTCACACCTTCACAGTTATTCCATTTAGGGGTCAACCAGTGCTAATTAGCAACCTTTCCACTTTCTCTGTCACATGGGGTAAAGGTTACGCAGACACAACACCAGAGCTGCTGGGATGGTTCCAGAGAGGGGCAGTCTGAAGCAAGCTAAAGTTCACAGCATTTCATGTGGCAGAATTTTGGGAACACCCCAGAAGTCTTGCTTGCACCCATCTGTCTTCACTTTAGTTGAGTAGTTGAGCAGTTGAGGTGCTTTTTTTTTTTTTTTTTTTTTTTTTTTTTAAAACAGCCTGGAGTTGCAGTGCCATGATCTCAGCTCACTGCAACCTCCATCTCGTAAGTTCAAGTGATCCTCCCACCTCAGTCTCTTGAGTAGCAGAGACTACAGGCACATGCCACCATGCCTGGCTAAATTTTGTATTTTTTGTAGAGATGGGGTCTTGCTGTGTTATTCAGGCTGGTCTCAGACTCCTGGGCTCAAGCAATCTGCCTGCCTCAGCCTCCCAAAGTGCTGGTATTATGAGCCACTGCAGCTGTTCTAATATTTATTTGTTTGTAATCTATACTTTACTTCCAAAACAATTTGAGGTAGCCTACAACAGAAACATAAATGCACATAATTATAGGAAAGTTTGAGTAAAGATGGAAGGGGAATTTGAGAACACCTGCAAAAAGGGACAAGTTAATGTGCAAAAAACACAGGACAATATTATTACCTAATTAAGCACTCATTTTTACACTGAGCTTCCTGGAAGTAATGGTATAAAGAGGAAGGCCCTAAGTAGGTTACTTTTGATGTTTAATATAAATTATATTCTGTTTTTCAGTGTAAATAACCCACCACCACCACCACGATTTTATTTTTTACACTAAAATTTGGAAGGGTAATATGATGTTCATTTTTGTATGGTAGAGAGTAGAAATCATAAAATACTTTATTATTAAATGCCTTTTAGTTATATAGAATACAGATTTCAGTGCTACTATGTAGTAAGTGCGTAACATTTTATTATTTTCCAATTTTGCGTATAGGTTATATATGTAGGTTACAATAGCTTGTGGATTAGTCAGAATTCTCCAAAGAGGGATAACCAGCTGGATGACCTTTTGGCCCTCTTCCAGAATAATGTTTTTATAATGTGTGTGTGTGTGTGTGTGTGTGTGTGTTTTGCAGTAGGTAATGACATAGCCTTAATGCTTTACATTCACAAAAGAACTTAGAATCCCTGTATTTCCTACTATATTGCAATAGCACATACAAAATAATCCAGAACCATCTAAATTTGTTGTTCCTTATACACAAATATTTAAAAAATGATATATAGAGAGTAGCTAATGGAAAACACTCATTCATTTTGATCACTTGTATATTCTATTGTATGTTGTAACAAACCAAAATGGCTTATTCTGAAATGATTCTTGAGTAATAGATGGCATAATTCATTCAACATATCAGTTTTAATGGAGAAGTATCCTATTATGCATGTCTTGCAATATACATTTAAAAATCATTGTTCTAATTATCATTTATTTACAAAAGGTTTTTCTTTTTCAGAACAAGGCAGCAAATTGAGTAGAAATTGTGTGTATGACCCAGAATATAATTAAATAGCCATAGTGAGTAATAATTTTTTTGTAATTATGTCTGCATATCTGTAAATTAATTGATGAGAAAGTTATCATGCACATGTTCTTTTAACACTCCTACAAGATGACGAGAGAATTTTCTATAATCGATTAACGAAGCTTTTTGATGAGAGCGGACAAGGAGAACCCCAAGGTAAGAGACCAAATATCTTCACTCTTTTATTTTAACATTAGTTGTAAATTGATTGAAATGGTTTCTTGCAAATGCTCACCTATCTTTTCTAAATATAACCATTCACTGATTACCTATGTGAGCTTTCCATGGTTGTACATATTTAAATGTAGCTGAAGTTTAGGGGAAAAGTAATTATGACCCAATTTCCTATAATTGCATATAATTTATAACCCTGAATGGTGAAAATGATTTAAGATTTACTGTTGAAGGATCTTAAAATGACATATGGCATACTTGGATTCACTAAGTTATGAGACTATGTTCTACTCTTTTTAAAGACTGTGTCTTAGCTTTTGAACAAATGCTTTGGAGTGGTAGAAGACAAGTAGTACACTGTTCTCAACCTTAGCATGGAAATTCATACTTGTAAGTTATGCTTTTAAGTGAAAACGTATTTTATGTATTAAACTAATAATTTAAAGGTAACCTTTAAAAAACTCAATTCTAAATTCTTCGTTGAACATATATATAAATTCATGCCAGAACCATATTGTAGTTTTTGCCAAAAAATTAAATACAAGTTGCTGTGTATTTCATGGGGAATAATTCTATTATTATTATTATTTTACCATGTGTGCCTAGTGCTTCTCAATAATTTTGTCTTCCTTATTATAATAACTCCTCAAAGTATATAAGAGGAGAGGGCTGATCATGATAATGTCTTCTAATAGTTATTATTTCTATTAAATATATGCTTAGACTTCATCATTTATTAGCTGTGTGACCCTGGACCAATTAATTAACCTTTCTTTGTCATTTTTGCCAAATGAACATGTAACACCTGTTACATGCAGTAGTTATGATGACTAAATTATTATTACATGAGCAGATGTGACAAGCGCGTACCTAGAATAATAAAAATAATAACAATAATCCTGCTGGTGAAAATATTAATGCCAGTTAAACATTCGAGTGCTTCCTAGGTGCCTGGAACTGTCCTAAACGCTGTTCTAAATAATTCACTTGTTTAAACTTCATAACAACCTTTAAAGGTTAGTCCTCATTTTTATCCCCATTTACAGTATAATACCCTTAAAATTTTATTCCTGCTTGGATACACTTCTCCTTTGCTTTTTTGCTATCAGTTTGTGTGGTCAACCATTTATTACTTTTTGCCTTTATAAACAAAGCAAACTCATTTTTCAAGCCAGCTCATTCTGAGGGATCCCAAGTTCAAATGGTGTATCAGAATTATCCAGAGAAGCAGAATCCAGTTGGTTTGACAATATATAGAGAGGCATTTATTTTAAGAAATTGCTTCACTCTGTAGCTGGGATAGCAAGTCTGAAATCCTTTGGACAGGCTGGCAACCTGGAGAATCAGGTGAGAGTTTATGTGAAATTCAGGCAGGAGTTGAAATTGCAGTCTTGCGTCTGAATTCCACAGGGCAGCAGTCTGGAAACTCAGGTAGGAGTTGATGTTGCAGTCTTGAGACTGAAATGTGTGGGGCAGCCCAGCAGGCTGGAAACGCAACCAGAGTGTCTATGCTGTGGCTTTGAGACTGAATTCCCTCTTCTTTGGAAAGCCCCAATCTATATGTTTAAGAACTTCGACTGATTGGATGAGGCCCACACACATTGTGAAGAGTAATCCGCTTTACTCAAACTCAACTGATTTAAATATTAGTCACATCTAAATACACCTTCCCAACAACATCGAGACTGGTGGTTGGGCAAACAGGTGGGCACCATACCCTGTTCAAGCTGATGCTTAAAATGAAGCATCATAAATGGTTATGCGTAAGTCAGGCCTCTCTGTGTTTAGTCTAACTTCTGACTCAGCAAACCTATTGAATACCTTTTAGTGCTAGACACTGAATAGTGCACTTTTATGCCTGCTGTTTCTTTTCCATTCTGATGGCTTTTTCAGCTTGGATCCTTTGAAACCACCCAAGTCACACATTTACAGATAGCATCTAATAGATCTTCGGAAATCATTTATGGACTTAAGTCTCATAGAATTTATAGAATAGGCATTTTGTGAACTATTTTATAGAAAAGGATGTAGCTGAGACTTAGAAAGTATACTTATGCAGAGTAATATAGTGCATCAGGGCGCAAAGAACAAGGCGAGTGGGCCTCTGGACACTATAACTCAGTGCTTTCTCCAGCATGCCATCTCATTTCCTCCTGGAGAAGAAGCTCTCTTTTGATGATTCTCGTTAAAATTCTAGAATAGGAGATGTGGAAAATTTTGTATTATACATTCCAGCATTTTTTACAGACTGGAAGAGGGAAGATCATTTTATATTTACAGCATGCATCTGGCTAGATGAATAGATATCTTTTGTAGATGATACTGTGTTCAGGTGATAGAGAAGTAAAGTACGCATACCATTTATATAAATGCTGACATTTCTATGCAAATAAACAAGGTAGTCCAAATAAAGTGCCTCGTGTGCAGAGCTCAGGAAATGTTCTCAGAGATCCTAAGGTGGGAAAATGAACCAAAGAGCTCTGGCTTCTTCTAAGCCTATTCATCTCCTAAACAGGTTACAGCAACACAGCGAGTAAGTCGTAAGATATTGAAGTAAACAACATGTAATATTAACACACAGAAAAGCACAGTATCCACATTTCAAGATATATTTGGTAACTGGGAAAAGGGCTTAAATGTACAGCTGTACTTTGTTGAGTCTGTAAACATTATGGGATAAACAAAGGTGGTGGTGGTTGTTTTTTAATCTTCAAACTTCTGTGCTTTAGTTGTTTTCCAGTACATGAAATAGAAAATAATTTGTTAGTTGGTCGATTATGAAAAACCGAACTTTATTGCATATAAGAAAATCAGTGATTAGTCTACTGTGTGCTTAGTCAACATTAAATTGGCCAAAACAAGTGGAATTCCATGTGATTCTCTTGGGGTAAACAGATGAGAGTGGCCGGGAGGAGAATCTGAATTCTGAAGCACCTGGGAGTTCCAATCAGAGTCACGAAATCCACCAAGAAGCCAGCGAAGCCTCCCCTGCTTACCTTGAGGAGTTCCAAAGCTATGCTCAAAAAAATGTAATTCTGCTTGGGAGTTCTCCACTAGAACAGGTCAGCATTAAGAGTATATTGAGAAATGTAAGATAATTTCTCTTTTTCAAATGACAAGTTGAAGTTTCAGGCCTACACATGGTCTACTGATTTTGCTTACCAGCACACTCTTCCTAGAACACACGATTTAGGACTTCATTGAGTCCTTTCCTTATTTTTTATACACATTGTAAAATGTGTAGGCAGAAGTTATGCTCCTTATCAATATCCTTACCCATCCTGGATATTGATAAGGAGCATAATTACTGCCTACGCATTTTACATTTTACGTGACATTTAGTTTGTACAATTTAGTTTCATTATCTGGTTTATTTTGTGTTAGAGTGCTCATTTCTAGCATATTGTGAATTACTGATAATAAAACCCGAAAGCAGCATACACTTACTTGGAAAAATTAAGAACCTGCTTGGACTTGTTTGCACAAGCACTGTATTACTACGCGAATATTCTAGCATTTCTAAAGTCACTATTTAAGGAACTTGGGCATTCTAACCGTTGGACTTGTACCACATAACAGTCTTTAGCTGTTAGACTATCTTGGCTTCAGAGACAATCTGATTTATCTTCTGATTTCTGTATCTTTGGTTCTATTTATGTGTAATGTGGCATTATGTGCTCTGACCCACCAGAGAGAGAAGTGATAAAAATACAAGAATCTTATATGTCTAGCTCCAGGCATATGTGTGTGTGTGTGTGTGTGTGTGTGTGTGTGTGTGTGTGTGTGTTGTTGTTGTTGTTGTTGTTTTGTGAAAGGTAAGTAGATTCAGGCTAAAGAGGAAAAAATTCATCAGGTGAAAAAGACTATTATCAATGAGATCTTTTATAACAACAGGTCACAAGTGGAGATATCAGTTGCAACTTCAGAAGAGACAGGTATCAGCCTACATGGGATAGGCTGGTTCTGTAAATATCTTGAAAAGGTGCTGTGACTGATGCTTCCTGTCTAAGGCCATCAAAGCAGCAGGGTATCACCTGATATGGTTTGGGCCTGTATCCCCACCCAAATCTCATCCATAATTGGAATCCCCACATGTCAAGGGAGGGAGCTGGTGGGAGGTGATTGGATCATGGGGACGATTTCCCCCATGCTGTTCTTGTGATAGTGAGTGAGTTCTCATGAGATCTTATGCTTTAAAGGTGTTTAGCAGTTCTCCCCAGCTCTGTCTCTCATGCTTTGACATGATAAAACATGCCTTGTTCTCCTTCACCTTCCAACAAGATTGTAAGTTTCCTGAGGCCTCCCCAGCCATGTGGAACTGTAAATCTATTAAACCTTTTTTTCTTTGTAAATGACCCAGTGTCAAGTATGTCTTTATAGCAGTGTGAAAATGGACTAATACAGTATCCCAGAGCATGATGAGAGTAGAAGGAACAAAACCAAGAGTGGGGAGGATGAGAGGAGAAGTGGGGAGGTAACACTCTCAGAGTCAACTGAGAACATCCCACTTCAAGGGCCATGCAAATGATGAAATACCATTTTTATTCTTATCATAGGGCAATTGAGTTGCCTAAATATAGAAAGCTACTTTAGAAATATTTGTGCTGACTTTTTATATCCCACTGACATTGGAAAGCTTGTAGGAAGGGTTTTACGAAATGACTTAGGTCTGAAAATTGTCTAGTAAAGAATAAAATTCACTGATTAAGTGCATAGCTTTAATAAATGTAGTCACAGAGGAAATTCAGGAAAACAATAATACATTGTTTTTGAAATATGTATTGAATTAGATATAAAATAATTTTATTTTGCATGTTAGCTAACAGGAGGAAATGTTTTCCTGGACATTCCCTAGTATCTACTGTATGCTATGTACCTGTTCCTAATCAGTTGCAGATAACTAGGTTTTCGTCTGAATTTTAATTGTAAACAATCCATACATTTAGTTTATTCAATTAGGACACCATGATTTAAGGAGGTTTTTTTGCGATTAATGAGTAATGTTTTTTAAGGTTTTGTCTTGATTTAATAAATAAAATATAGCATTTAGGCTAATGGTGGAATAAATATGCTAGCCCAGACTAAGCAGATGCCAGAGAAACATTCTGAAAAACAAACTAGCATATACTGGCAATTAACCCTACTTTTCCAAATTCTTCATAACTTCCTGGCATTTGACAGTAGGCGTGATTCAAATCTAAGATTGTGAAGTGAGTGAATGTCAAGTTTGAGATCAGATACTTGGATATGAGAGACATTTAAAAATGTAAAATCCGTACTAAAATCTATGTAAATTCAAAATGAATTTCATAAGGTACTTTAACAGATTAATCATTATATTTTCTGTAAGCCAGAAACATATATTCTCCTCTGTGGTTAGTATAGAAAACATTTTGGAGGGAAAATTGATTTTCGGAAATCACTTGAGACATTTACATGATTTCCTTAACTAATACAGTAGCTCTTATACCATCCCCTAAACATTATATTAAGTATAAATGCTGATATAATTTAAAAATTTAGTTAATAAAACTATAAAAGGCAAAAAAGCAGGAGCACAAATATTTTATGGAAAAAAAAAAACAGTGGTGATTGTCCATATTTTACTTTAAGGGAAATGATAATGACACTGCCGTTCTTTACAGTTTGCAAGTTTCTGTCATATTCTTTGCTTTTGTGAGATGAACAAGAAAAGTGCCCTGTTATTATAAATATGAAAAAAACTCTAGAGGACAGAAATATCATTTTATGCTTAAAAGACTCACAGAATTTGAACTGAAAGATTTTAACACTTGGCTTTCTTTTCATTTATTATTTTATTTATATTTTTAAATTCCTTGTTAGCTACTTAACATACCTTTTTTCCTTTTTTTTATTTTTCCCAGAGTCTCGCTCTGTTGCCCAGGCTGGAGTGCAGTGACATAATCTCAGCTCACTGCAACCTCCGCCTCCCAGGTTCAAGTGATTCTCCTGCCTCAGCCTCCCAAGTAGCTGGGATTACAGGCGCCCACCACCATGTCCGGCTAATTTTGGCTTTTTTTTTTTTTTTTTTTAAGTAAAGATGGGGTTTCACCATGTTGGCCAGGATGGTCTTGAAATCCTGATTTCAAGTAATCTGCCTGTCTTGGCCTCCCAAAGTGCTGGGATTACAGGTGTAAGCCACCGTGCCTGGCCTATTTGGCATACTTTTTGAGCTGCCCAGAATATTCTGGAGACACCTGGATAGAGACTTTCTTGCCAAAGTTGACTGGAATTCCAAGAGAAGCAGGCCACTGTTGAGAATGAATAAACATATTTTAGTGACATTATCTTTGCTTGGAAAATTATTTAGCAGTGACAATTTTGTATTTACTTAGTATCAGGTCACATTCTATAAGCACCTCTAGGTGAAAAGTTTTTGTTTCATTTGGAAAACAAAAATGATGCTATTTTGTTACTTTTTTCATTATGATTTATTTTATATACCATCTTTTTTTTTCTTCTGCCATTGGTAGTATTTTTAGTTAATGCAGGAACACAAAATAGTCTCTATTCTCCTTTCCAATACTAGGAGCTGTTGAGGCAGTTGAGGAGTTGAGGCAACTGAGGTTACTGAATAAATTTTATATCATTTTTAAAAATGTGTGGGTTCACAAATGTCCATCAGTGACAGACTGGATTAAGAAAATGTGGCACATATACACCATGGAATACTATGCAGCCATAAAAAAGGATGAGTTTGCGTCCTTTGTAGGGACATGGATGCAGCTGGAAACCATCATTCTCAGCAACCTATTGCAAGAACAGAAAACCAAACACCGCATGTTCTCACTCACAGGTGGGAATTGAACAATGAGATCACTTGGGCACAGGAAGAGGAATATCACACATGGGGGCCTATTGTGGGATGGGGGGAGGGAGGAGGGATAACAATAGGAGATAGACCTAATGTAAATGACGAGTTAATGGGTGTGGCACACCAACATGGCACATGTATACACATGTAACAAACCTGCACATTGTGCACATGTACCCTAGAACTTAAAGTATAATAAATAAATAAATAAATAAACTTAAAAAAGAGTTAAAAGTCGAATTTAAGATGAAAAAAACGTGTGGGTTCACAGCATAACAGCAATCCGTGAATGAGTAAAGCAATTGATTCCACAATCTTTCAAAATATGGTGGTCCAAGCATATATCCCTGGTGGTCAAGTATAGTCCAAGGATAACATTTTATGTATTTATAGACGAGATGGGCTGATTATTATTCAGCAAACATAATTTCTTAGAACTGAAATTCAGTACAAATAGATTGTCAGATAATTTAAGTTTGTATTATTAAATAAGAATCAGAAGGGCAGAAATTCTTTATTTGCGATTTGGGCAGTTACCTTTTCTTTACTACTCAACTAAGCCTTAGGGGATGGTTGGTTCATGGGTTCTTACGGAAATTCAGGAGCCAGACAGAACAGGAACCACAATAGGAAGCTGCCTAGCTCTGCGTGGACTGGGGTGAAAGAAGAATGTGTGTTGTCATTATTGGGAGTAGAGTAAGTCCTCACTTATGTTATTGATAGGTTCTTGGAAACTGTGACTGTAAGTGAAATAATGTATAAAAAATTAATTTACCATAGGCTAATTGATATAAACAAGAGTTAAGTTCCTATGGCATATTTCTAGTCACAAATACATCACCAAACATCTAAATAAAGATCAAAATGCTTCTAATTTTCAGCATTGAAATAAATGTAGGCTTTATATATGTTTAAGAAAAATTATTAAAAATGAGAAATATTGGCTAAATAAGAAAAAGTATTACCCACTGATTCCAGTTTAGGGTGGAAGGTGGCTGGAGTCTGTCCCAGCAGCTCAGGGTACAAGGTAGGACCCAGCCCTGGACAAGACGCCACCCCATTGCAGGCTGCATTCACACACACCCACACTCATCCACACTGGGACAGTGTAGACACACCAGTGAACCTAGTGGGCACATCTTTGGGATGTGAAAGGAAACCGGAGGACCCAGAGAGAACCCACACAGACATGAGGAGAAAGTGCAGATTCCACACAGGCAGTGGCCATGGCAGGGAATTGATTTTCTTTGTCCTTGTTGTAATGAAATGACGTTGACTGAAGCATTATTTGGCGAAACTGCTGTGTAGGTTTCCACGTGCTTATAAAACCACACGGAGGAAAACGCAAAATAGGAGAACGGAATAATTGTTAGTAGATTTGCATATTCGAGTAAACTTGCAGATCCTGAAAGCTAGATATTTAAAAGTACGGTAAAATAGTTCTTGACTTACCTCCAGCTCTTTTTTATTTTTCATTTATTTATGGGTCGCCACCAACAATGATCAAAATATTTCCTCAAAGTTCAAGGCAAGCTCAATTGGCTGCCAATTAGCCTTTTGGTGAGAAGTCTTCTGAGCTTTAATAAACCAAATAAACATTTCTGAAATAATATTAATGCATGAATTTTTGGGTTTTGTTTCAGAGCAAAGCATCTACTTTTTATAAAACTTTGCTGCAGTTTCACCATACTGAGTATGCCACACTCAACATTATTTTATTATGTGTAATTTAAAAACAAAACATCACCATTTTGACAAAGGACTGAATAATTTCGCCCTCCTCTTTGATTACTTATTTCTATTCCCTTATAAAGTTTCTGGTATAACTAAACTTTCTTGAGAAACTCAGCCCTCATTTATTTATCAGCAATGGATTTATGAGCCTCAAACTGAAAACTCGGGCTGTGTAAGACAGAAGTGAGAAACTGCATTGCCTTCAGGAGAAAGAAACGCCCATATTTGACATCAAACAAATCTAATAACACTTCGATAATAAAATCAAGATACTTATGCTATATTCCATGAGTTCCTTCAGAGAAAGGGCTGTATCTTTTTACAGCACCAAGAACAGGGCCTGGCAGAAAACAAAGTTTACCTTCATTGAGTGTTTGTTCTGTGAATGAATGAAGGAATGAGTACATGCTGCAGATAACTAGTATGGCAAAATTATCGTGGATATCGTTGGCTTACAAATGTTCTGTGGTATTCATTTTCTCTAATGCTGTTATAATGTCATTACATGGAGTGTTATGATTTGGTACTTTCATGTATATCAACTAAATTACTTTTTAAAATATTTAAGTGTCATAGAATAGAGAAAAGGGCCATTTAATAATATAATAGCTAACATTCATTGCATACCTACTGACATCATTTAAGCACTTTGCATAATTTAACCTCATGGCTCCCATACGTGAATAGTGTTATCACTCCCATCTTATAGAAGAGCAACCTAAGGCACAGAAAGGCCAACTAGCTTGGGAAACGTTTTACAGCTAATAAGTTGCTGAGTTAGGACTATAACTTCATCTTAATCATCACAGCTAATGAGGGCACACAGTTTTTAAAAATACGGCTTTTTAATTCAAAATTTTCGATCAATCATCTGCCACTTTACTCTTTGGAGGAAGTGACATTCTCAGGCCAGTTAAATGGTTTTCACATACTTGAAATTATAGTAGAATATGGACCAACATATTTTATGAGGCAAGTGATAATACTGTTTCATCTTGTATTTGGTAAACCATGTATGTGCCAGGGTTCTATGGAGAAACAAAACCAGTAGAATACACACATACACACACACACACACACACACACACACACACACACACACACACACACACACTCTATGGGGAGATTTATTATAGGAATTTGCTCACACAATTATGGAGGCCAAAAAGTCCCACCAAGTGCTGTCTGCAACCTGGAATCAGAGGAAGCTGATGGTGTAACTCCCAGTTTGAGTCAAAATGCTGAGAACCAGGGATAGTGGTGGTGGTGCTGCTGGAGTCCCCAAGTAAGTCTGGGAGTTCAGAGACCCCGAAACCAGGAGCTCTGTTGTCCCAGAGCAAGAAAATATGGATGTCCTAGCTCTAACAGAGTGAATTCACTCTTCCTCTTTGTTCTATTTTGTTTTGTTGTTCTATTCCAGCCCTCAATGGATTAGATGCTGACCACCCACGTTAGTGAAGGATATCTTTATAACTCAGCCAATTGATTCAAATGTTAACCTCTTCTGAAAATACGCTGACAGACACACTCAGAAATAATGTTTTACCAGCTATCAGGGCATCCCATAGCCCAGTCAAGTTGACACATGAATTTAGCCATCACAAACCAAGGAAAACAAAGTTGGGAAATATTTACAACAGCTCAAGACTCAGTGGTATTCTTAGCAATTAAACTGGGAAAACAATGCCCAATGCAGACTACGTTACAAAATAATCATCCCTTTATTTAAAAAATATTATTAACATTATTTTTGATTAACAAACAAATTTTATATTTATGGGGTTCAACGTGATATTTTGATATGTGAATACTATACTACAGAATTAAACAAGGCTAATTAACATAGCTATGCTGTAGCTTACCTATATTTTTTAATGGTGATACATTTGAAATTTGCTCTTATTTTGAAATATATAATATCTTATTATTGACAATAGTTACCCTGCTGTACAATACATCTCAAAACCTATTCCTCCTGCATATTTGAAAACTTGTACCCTTTGATCAACATCTCTCCCCCATTCTTCATCTCCCGGACCTTCTGGTAACCACTATTCAACTTTCTACTTTTATGTGTTTTACTTTCATAAAGGTAATACCATGTAGTATTTGAATTTCTGTACCTGGCTTATTCCACTTAGCATAATGTCCTTCTGCTTCTCCCAGGTTGTCACAAATGACAGAATTTCCCTTTTTTTTTTTAAGGCTGAATAGTATTCTATTGTGTATATATACCACATTTTTATAGTCCATTTATTCATTGATGGACACTTAGGTTGATGCCACTTCTTGGCTATTGTGAAGAATGTTGCAATAAACCTGAGACTACAGATATATCTTCAAAATAGTGATTTCAGTTTCTTTGTAATATATACCCAGAAGTGAGATTATTTAATCATATGGTAATTCTGATTTTAGTTTTTTGAGGTTTCTGTAATGGTTGTACTAGTTTACATTCTTATCTGTTAAGTCCTTATCAGATATATGGCTTGCAAATATTTATGTCTGTTGTATGGGTTGTCTCTTCACTTGGTTGTTTCCTTTGCTGTGCAGGAGCTTTTTAGTTTGATGCCATCTCATTTGTCTGTTTTTTCTTTTGTTGCCTGTGCTCTTGTGCTTTCAGGGTCATATCCAAAAAATCATTGCCCAGACCAATGGTGTGGAGATTTTCCCCTATGTTTTCTTCTAGTAGTTTTATAGTTGCAGGTTTTACATTTAAGTCTTTAATCTATTTTGGGTTGATTTTTATATACAGTTCAAGATAAGTGTTTAATTTTATTCTTCTGCATATGGATATCCAGGTTTCCCAATACCATCTATTGAATAGACTGTCCTTTCTTCATTGTGTGTTCTTAGCACCTTTTTAAAAAATCAGTTGACCATAAAATACATAGGTTTATTTCTAAGGTTTTTTGTCCTGTTCCATTGTTTAATGTGTCTGTTTTTATGCTAGTACCATGCTGTTTTGATTACAACCACTTTACAATATGTTTTAAAATCAGGGAGTATGATGCCTCCAGCTTTTTATTTATTTATTTTGATTGTCTGGCTATGTGAAGTCTTTTGTGGTTCCATGAACATTTCTATTTCTGTAACAAATGACATTGAATTTTTTTTTAATACACAGTCTTGCTCTGGTGCCAAGGCTGAAGTACTGTGGTGCAATTTTGGCTCATTGCAGCCTCAACCTTCTGGGCTCAGGCAATCCTCCCACCTCAGCCTCCCAAATAGCTGGGACTACAGGCATGCAACACCACACCCAAATGACATTATAATTTTGATAGGGATTTCATAGCATCTGTATATTACTTTGGGTAGTATAGACATTTTTTCAATATTAATTCTTTATGTCCATAAACATGGTATATCTTTCCATTTGTTCATGTTTTCTTTAATTTCTTTCATCAGTTTTTTGTAGGTTTCAGTACATGTGTCTTTGCACCTTTGGTTAAATTTATGTCCAAGTGTTTAATTTTTTGTTGCTATTATAAATGAAATTGTTTTCTAATGTCTTTTTTTTGATAGGTCATTATTAATATGTAGAAGCACAACTGATTTTTGTATGTTGATTTTATATCCTGCAAGTTTACTGAAATTGTTTATCAGTTTTAACAGATTTTTGGTGGAGTCTTTAGGGTTTACTATATATAATATCAGCAAATAGAGATAATTTTACTTCTTCTTTTCCTATTAAGATGACTTTTATTTCTTTCTGCTGCTTAATTGTTCTGGCTAGGACTTCCAGTACTATGTAGAAAAGAAGTGGTGAGAGTGGGCATCCTTGTCGTTGATCTTAGGTAAAAAGCTTTTAGCTTTTCATCACTGGAATAATGCTAGTTACAGGTTTATCATATATGGGCTTTATTGTCTTGAAGTACATTCCATTTATACCTGTCTGTTCAGAGTTTTCAACCATAAAAGGATGTTAATTTTTTAAAAAGGTTTTTCTGCATCTACTGAGATAATTATATGGTTTTTATCCTTCACTGTGTTAATATGGTGTATCACATTTATTGATTTGTGTATGTTGAACCATTCTTGCATTCCAGGGATAAATCCCACTTGATTATGGTGAAAGATTGTTTTAATGTGTTATTGAATTCAGTTTACTACTATTTTGTTGAGGATTTTTGCATCAATGTTAATTAGTGATATCAGCCTATAATTGTCTTTTTTTGTGATGTCCTTATCTGTGCCTCATATTAGGGTTATGTTAGCCTCAGAAAATAAGTTTGGAAGTACTTTCTTTACTTCAAGTTTTTGGAAGAGTTTTATTTCTTTAAATGTTTGGTAGAATTCAAAAATGAAGCCATCAGTCCTGGGTTTTTCTTTGATAGGAGACTTATTATTACTGATTCAATCTCTTTAGTAGTTACTGGTCTTTTCAGATTTTTTATTTTTTCATGATTCAGTTTTAGTAGATTGCATGTGTTTAAGAGTTCATTGATTTCTTCTAGGTTATTTAACTTCTTGGTATATAATTTTTTATAGTAATTATAAATGATTCTTTGTATTTCTGTGATACAACTTGTAATGTCTCCTCTTTCCTTCTGATCTCATTTATTTGAGTCTTCTCTTTTTTGCCCTAGTTAGTCTAGCTAAGGGTTTGTTGATTTTGTTTATCTTTTCAAAAAACCAACTCAGTTTGGTTGATTTTTTAAAATTGTTTCTCTAGTATCTATTTTATTTAATTCTGCTCTGACTTTTATTTCCTTTGATCTGCTAACTTTGAGCTTAGTTTGTTGTTTTTACCCCTAATTTCTTAAAGTGTAACATTAGATTGTTTATTTATAATCTTCTTTCTTTGATGTAGGTGTTTATACTATAAATTTCCCCCTTAGGACAACTTTTGCTGCATTTCATAACTTTTGGCATGTTTTGTTTTCGCTTTCTTTTTTCTCAAGATACTTTTAAATTTTCTTTTTGATTTTTGCTGTGATCCATTGCTTGTTTAGGAACATGTTTAATTTCCACATATTTGTGTATTTTTTAAGATTTCTTCTGTTACTGATTTCTAGTTTTATGCCATTGTAATCCAAAAAGATACTTGATATGATTTCAATGCTCCTAAATTCGTTAAAATTTGTTTTGTGACCAAACATATGATCTATCCTGAGAATGTTTTCTGTGTACTTGAGAAAAATGTATATTCTGCTGTTATGGGATCAAATGTTCTATATATGTCTGCTAGATCCATTTGCTCTAAAGTGTAATTCAAGTCCAATTTTTTATATATTACTTTTCTGTCTAGATGATCTATCCATTGTTGAATGTGAGATCCTTTTCTTTGTCTTTGATTTTTGACAATTGTATTATGATGTGTGTTGGAAACTCCCCCTGGATTGAATTTTATTGGAAACCTCTGGGTTTTTAGTATCTGTATGTTGTCTTCTTTCCCCAGATTTGGGAAGTTTTCTGCCATTATTTTCTTAAATGTTTTCAAGGCCCTTTTCTCTCTATCTTCCTTCAGGAATTCTTATGCAAAGGTTAATTACTTGATGGTGTCTCATAATTCTTTTATGCCTTCCTTATTCTTTTTAATATTTATTTTATTTTTGCCCTGCTAATTGGATAATTTCAAATGTCCTGTCTTTGAGCTCACTGATTCAAGAAAGCATCAGTGCTTGATAAAGTCACCTGTTGAAGTTTTCTATTGAATGTTTCAGTTTAATTATTATATTCTTTACCTCTAAGATTTCAAATTTTTAAAGTTGTTTATATTCATTAAACTTCTTATTTTGTCTATGAATTGTTTTCCAAATTTTATTTAATTTTGTATTTGTATTTTTTGGTAGTTAGTTCTCTGAACTTCTTTGTTAGTCATTTCATGGATCTTCACTTTTTTCTGGGTTCATTATATAACCACACTATGGGTTTTTCCTGCCCACTGCACAAAAATGACTCACTGAGACTAAGGCACTGCAGTAAAGGGTTTAATTGATGCAAGGGTGGCCATGCCACATGGAAGATGGAGTTATTACTCAAATTACTCTTCCCAAAGTCTCATAGATTAGGGATTTTTCAAAGATAGTTTGGTGGTCAGGGGACTAGGGTAGGGGATATGCTGATTGATTGAGTTAGAGATGAAATGATAGGGAATCACTGCTGTCCTCTTGTGCAAAAGTGAGTTCCTGGGTGGGGGCCACAGAACTGGTTGCTAGGTCCAAGTGAGGTCATTGGATTGTCAGAAATGCAAAAACCTGAAAAGGTATCTCAAAAGGCCAATCTTAGCTTCTACAATAGTGATGTTATATGCAAGAGTAATTGGTGAAGTTGCAAATTTTATGACCTCTGGAACAATGGCTGGTAATTATTGAGAATTCAAGCCCTTTGCATCCTTGTCACTTGGTGGCCTTTCATTAGTTTCAGAACAACAGTTAAGTTTTGGAGAAGGGCTATTTTCATTTAACCTATAAACAAAATTTCTCCCAAAATTAGCTTGCCTCGGCCCAGAAAGAGCAAAGATAGCCAACCTGTGGTGCTAGAAGCAATATGGAGTTGATTATGTCAGATTTCTCCACTGTCATAATTTTACAAAGCTGGTTTCAACTGCTGGAACTTTACTAGTTTATTTTGGTGATGTCATAATTCACTGATTTTTTATAATCCTTTTATTCGTATCTTGATGAATGTACATTTGAGGAGATAGCCACCTCTTTGGCTCTTGCAGGTATTCTTTAATGGTGATAGACCTTTAGTATTTAGTCTAGCATGGGATTCTGGATGGGTCAGCTGGTAAAATCTCAGATAGTGAGACCTTAGTGTTGGGTTCTCAAGTTGGGCTGGGTTGCTTTATCTGCTCTGAGATTGAATGGTACTGAATGCTGTGCTTTGTAGTTAGGGGAGACTGCTGGGTAGGCTCTGCAGTCTTCTCTGATCAGATTGTTTTCCTTGGCTGGCTAGTACTGCTGTTTGTAATCTGTAGTTGGGCAGGGTTGTGGGATGGGCTTTGAGTCTATATGAGGACTCTGGGGTCACTGCTTGGCCATACAGAGTGAGTAGGGTCAGAGGCTGTGCTCCACAGATACATGTGGACTTGGGCTTGCCTCCAGAACTAGGATAGGCTTAAACAGAGTACTGAGGTTTGATGCAGTTATCACCCAGCAGCTGGGAAGTGGGCGGGGGGGGCGGTGCACAGATTCTGTAACACTTCCAAGAGTATCCACTAACCTGCAGTTGCCTCTTGACTTGGAAAAGACTTAACAAGACCACTAAGACTTAGTTGGATCATCTCTCCACTGCTTGGGAAGGTTTGGGCAGCAGCAGATGCTGGAAAACAGAGAAAAAGGCCAGAAGTTGCTGACCTGGGGAAGACTTAGCAAGAATAGCCAGGTTGCATAAGGAAGCTGGCTGGGAATTCAAACCTGTTAGACCTATGGACCTTGTTTCCTCTAACATGATGCTGTTGGCTGTTTTCTCTGGTGTGGTGCCTCCGTTGGCTGGAATGCAGAGCAACCATCAAAATCTGCATGCTGGTCATCGTGAGGCCCACCCTTGTTCTTTGTTTCCAGGTGGTCTAGCCCTGGCAGTACTCTCAATGTTTTACCTGGCTTTTACAAAGGGTCACTTTGCAGGAAACTCACTCTGACTCATCCCGTGGATAAGACACAGTTCTTTCTGTAGAAACTGTGAGTCCACATGCCAGTTAGAATGGCAATCATTAAAAAGTTAGGAAACAACAGATACTAGAGAGCATGTGGAGAAATAGGAACACTTTTACACTGTTGGTGGGAGTGTAAATTAGTTCAACCATTGTGGAAGACAGTGTGGCAGTTCCTAAAGGATCTAGAACTAGAAATACCATTTGACCCAGTAATCCCATTACTGGGTATATACCCAAAGGATTATAAATTATGCTACTATAGAGACACATGCACATGTATGTTTATTGTAGCACTATTCATAATAGCAAAGACTTGGAACCAACCCAAATGTCCATCAGTAATAGACTGGATAAAGAAAATGTGGCACATAAACACCATGGAATACTATGCAGCCATTCAAAAGGATGAGTTCATGTCCTTTGCAGGGACATGGATGAAGATGGAAACCATCATTCTCAACAAAATATCCCAAGGACAGAAAACCAAACACCGCATGTTCTCCCTCGTAAGTGTGAGCTGAACAATGAGAACATATGGACACAGGGAGGGGAACATCACACACTGGGGCCTGTTCAGGGGTTGGGGGCTTGGGGAGGGATAGCATTAGGAGAAATACCTAATGTAAATGATGAGTTGATGGGTGCAGCAAACCAACATGGCACACGTATACATATGTAACAAACCTGTATGTTGTGCACATGTACCATAGAACTTAAAGTATAATAATAATAATAATAATGATAAACTGTGAATCCAGAGAAATTCTCTGTATGTAATGCTGTGCCAGCCTTGGGAGGAGTGGCGCAGCTAAAGAGAACCATTTGTCTTGACATTTGATTGTGGCTTTCTTGGTTCTGTTGTCTGAGGGGATGTCTCAGCCTTATACCTGAGTTCTGGGGTATTCATGGTGGTATTCTTGCCTATGGATAGTTGCTAGATGGATTTCTGTTGGGGGCATGAAGCCAGATAATTTCTGTTTCACTATTTACTGATATCACTTCTCTATTCCTTTATTTTCAAAAATACAGACCATTAAAAAATTTTGACTGACCTCCTTTCCTTACCTACCATTGAGTTTATACCGTATATACATTCCCCTACTTTAAAAAAGACTATCATTCCCAAAATGTGTGCCACATTTAAAAAAACACATTGCTTTTGTATAAAGTCTAACTGGTCACATCTTACTGTCATTTTGCAGAAATAATTGCAGATATTTATTGTTATGTATCAAGTGTTTGATATGTAACATACTGAATGAACAGATAATTGCAGAAAATATGAGCCATTTACTTACATACTTCTATCTTTGCGAAGTTATAAATTCACTTAGAGTTTTCAAATGTTATATAACTCAACAATGTGAACCACCAGTCTCTATATTGTTATTACGGCATTGTTGATATTGGTGTTTGTATTTATCATCTTGGGCTGCCATAACAAATATCCACAGACTGGGGGCCTTAAACAACAGTTCTGGAGGCTGAAAGTCCAAGATCAGGGTACCTGCATGGTGAGTTTCTAGTGAGTGCTCTCTTTGTTGTGGGTAGATGGCTATCTTCACGTGGTGGGGAGAGAAAGGGAGCACGTTCTCTGGTGTCTCTTCTCATAAAGACCCACCCTCATGATCTCATCTAAACTTAATTATCTCCCAAAGGCCTCATCTCCAAACACCATTGCATTGGAGGTTAGGGCTTCAACATATGAATTTTGGAGGAGCAAAATTCAGTTCCCAGCACTCTTTCTTAAAAAACACTAGATTTTAGTGAAAACTTTTCTACATAGATCTTAGCTCATGAAAAATTTATTTACCCCGAGTACTGAAGGATGTACTTGTTTCACAGGCATTTCAGCTGAAGTGCTTCTAGTTGCTGAGTGCTTTGTTTATTTTAAGATAGGGCTTTGGATAGGAAAGAAGCCTGAGGCTGAGAAAGAATACTGCTCAGAGATGGGTGCACTGCCAAAACCTTGTGAAGTTGTACTCCGTCTTGCTATCAAAGACCTAAACTGCTTCTAAATATTCCCGGAAGATTTTGACATGCACTTTTAGGAAGGACAAAGTAAAATAAAACTACTTATTTTTTCACTAATATTTATAATTTTTTTTCAGTCATTTGAAAGCTGATTTGTACCATAATGATTCTGTTTCATTCATCAATCTGGGAAAGGTGAACTATTTTCAAACATGTACTGAATATCTACTATTGCTACTATTTAGATTGCTCACATTGAATGTTTAATGTGCCAGAGTATATGATGGTATAATGGAAAATAGTTTGAGAAGAAACAGAGAATAAATTTTTATTCCCTTGATTGAAAATTTTCAGCAAAACCAATGATTCAATTCTTAGCTCCTCTAAATAATAATTTTGGTTAATTTAATTCTCAAAGAAAAATGAGGTGAAACGTGTGTGTGTGTGTGTGTGTATGTGTGTGTATGTGTGTCTGTTTGTGTGTCTATGTCTGAATATATGAGAGAAAGAGAATTTGTCAGTAAAATTGCTTGAGGATCATGAAAAATAAAAAAGGAGATATTTGAGAAAATAATCTCACTGCAAATGCTTTGATGCTAGGTCTCATCTCCATGTCTGTTAAAATGTGAGTTCCATGTAGAATTTGCACAAATCCAAGGAAAACTCCCAGTATGCTCAATCCTCTAACTGAGGATATTGATATATTTACAGACTTCTACAACAGAATCTGGTAGGCTGCAGGAAGCCAATTTTCAAAATGTCTGCATAACACCAATTAATATTAACAAGAATTATATTTGAATACGAAGAGAAACAGCCTCCTTAACTCTCACTTTTCATTCTTTTCTTTAATAAGTTATTGCTGACCACAATGTTCATTAGTGGCACAATAAAAAGGAGCTACTGGTAAATAATAACAAGCCTTTGTAGTTATACAATGTCTTTGATCAGAGCAGCTCAGAGTTTTTGTGGCTCATTAATCTTTGAAATACCTCCATGAAATATAACAGTGTCAAGAATTACTACCTTTATTTTTAAACAGAGAAACTGAGGTGTTTGCAAGAAACTCTCCCAAGGTCCCTCAATGATTTGATGTCAGAATGAGGAATATAATGTAAAAACCGGAGATGGTTAAGGCAAAGATGAACAGTGCTCAACATAAACCAGTAGCTTCTGAGAAATTTCAGGGAAACTATGATTAAAAAACCACATTGCTTTAAAAAACATTTTCATTTATTTTTTATTTTTAATTATTTCTTCTATTTAGTAATGAAGAGCTGTTTACAACTTCCCATTAGTATCACTTAATATTGGGACATTTCCTTAATAACTTCTTTTTTTTTTTGTATCTTTTATGTGAAGAAGTAGTGTACTTTTCCTGTGAAATAATTTAATTACCAATAGAAGAAAAGGCAAAAGTAATTATATGTGTATATATATAAGCATATATCTATGTGGCTCTATACCTTTCTCTCTATTTATCTATTTACATCTCCACATCTATATGTGTTTAGTCAGTTAAACATAAATCTACCCAATCATGCATTGATTTTGAAGAAAATTGTAAAAGAGATGTTGTACTCTACTTCATTGCAATTTTCATATGAATATAGGTTAACAGCATAGACCCTGCAACATTGTTATTATTATTTTTTCAAAAGCCAACTCAGCTTCATTCAGAAATGACAGTCAGAAGATAGCAAAGCACATGCTTTTCCAAACAAGTATCTAAGGAAATAACTCATTGTGAGGTTTATTAGAAAAATAAAAAATTATTTTTTAAATAATTATTTTTCATTACCCCTTTACTCTGTTATGGTTACTTAAATTTTCAAAGGTTAATGCCTAAGGATCCCTGTGGAGTGACAGAGTCTATAAAGGCAGAGATTACATTATTTGCTCATGCACATACACACACACACACACACACATGCACACACACAGAGAGAGAGAAAGAATTTTGTATTTTATGTCTTTGTCCACATTCCCCATATCCTAGTATATAAGTAACAGTTTTATATGCAGTAGATCTTCAAGATTGCCCATTGATCTCTTTGTTATTTGGCTGAGGGTTTTCGTTTCTCATACTGTTTTGCTTTTATGGTACACCACGGCTCTCCTATTATTATCTCTGGTGTTCCTCACATGAAGTCCAGTGCCACTTCTAGTTAAATGTCATCCATTAACCTCTATCAGAATAACTGAGGTGCTAATTAAAATGCATGTTCCTGAGTATAAACACGTATTTACTGTCTCATAATCTCAGTAATGATAGGAGCCCTAGAATGTATGATTTAACATCAACCCTCTGAGATTTTCTTATACACATTAAAGACCTCTTCCTGTCTTATAATAAGAGTTAATACTTCTGTAGCACTTACTACATGCCAGGCATTGTTTTAAGTGCTTTATGTTTAGTAATGTATTTAATTCTCACAAAGATTTGAGATGTTATGACAAAAAGTACTATCCTGCCAAGAACACAAATTCCTACTCTCTGTATATATTTAGAATGTACTAATTGTATATAAGAAGACAACATAAGTTCTACAATACAAGAGGCAGGAGTTTAAATTTAATTGATAGGAAATTGCAAACATAATATAGAGAAGCCCTGATTATCCTTACCACATATTGATTTATTTTTAAAAAATTATCACTAGAGTGGTTATTTCATCGTGATCTTTTTCTATGGTTGGCTAAATTTATTCAGTCTATCTTTAGGACTCTTCCGGAATGGAATATGTTTATGAAAGTTTTGGAATTTATTGTCATTGTTCCATTGTAAGTTTTCTTTAATAGGTTCTTAACATTTGCCCACCAATAATTATCTCAAGAAAACCAACAACAATTTTCTCCAAGGACTTTTTTTGAATAATTAGGGAAACTGTTGATTATGAAAAAGGATTATAAAATATAGAAAACAAATTAATGCTGCCACAGTAATCAAGACAGCATGATATTGGTGAAAAAATACACAAACTGATCAATGAAACAGAATAGGGAGCCCAAAAATAGATCCAC
This sequence comes from Macaca fascicularis, assembly GCF_037993035.2. Classification (NCBI taxonomy): domain Eukaryota; kingdom Metazoa; phylum Chordata; class Mammalia; order Primates; family Cercopithecidae; genus Macaca; species Macaca fascicularis. The sequence goes on from NC_088378.1 coordinate 163,098,268, forward strand.
ACAAATATAGCCAATTAATGTTTTTGACAAAGGAGCAGAGGCAATGCAGTGAAATATATATATATATAAACAAATGGTGGTAAGACAGCTGGGCACCATCCACATGCAAAAACCAAAAAAATGATTCTAGACACAGACTTTGGGCTCATCTCCAAAATTAACTGAGGAATGAATTATAAACATAAACGTAAAATGCAAAACTATAACACTTCTGGAAGATAACATAGGAGAAAATCTAGATGACCTCAAGTGTGATGATGATTTTCAAGATACAACAACAAAGGCGCAGTGTACAAAACAAATAACTGCTAAACTGGACTTCATTAAAACAAAATCTGCTCTGAAAAAGACTCAAGAGGATGAGAAGACAAGCCATAGACTGGGAGAAAATATTTGCACAAGATGTATCTGATGAAGGACTGTCATCCAAAACGTAAAAAGAACTCTTAAAACTCAACAATAGGAAAACAAATAACCAGATGAGTATGTGAAAAGATGTTCAATATCATACATCATTAGGGAATTGCAAATTAAAACAACACTGGGATACCACCATACACCTATTAGAATGGTGAAAGTCCAGTATAACACTGACAATATCAAATGCTGGTGAGGATGAGAAGCAACAGGAATTGTCATTCATTGCTGGCAGGGATTCAAAATGGTACTGCTACTTTGGAAGCTATGTTGGCAATTTCTTACAAATTAAACATACTCTTATCATATGATAGAGCTATTATACCCCTTGGTATTTATTTACATGAATTAAACATTTATGTTTATGGAAAAACTTCAGCATAGATGTTTATAGCAGCTTTATTCATAAGTGCCAAAACTTGGAAGCAATCAAGATGCCCTTTGATAGGTGAATGGGCAAATAAACTGTGGGATAATATTAATGCATAAAGACAGCGGAATATTATTTCGCACTGAAAAAATTTAATATAAAAATCTACATAATTTATGATTCCAATTACATGACATTCCAGAAAAGGCAAAACAATGGAGACAGTCAAAAGATCAGTGTTTTCCAAGGGTTGGGGGGAGGGAGGAATGAACAGGTGGAGCATAGATGATTTTTCAGTGCAGTGAAAGTACTTTGAAATAATACTGTGTTGGGTATGGGTTATTATACATTTGTTCATATCTATAGAATGTACAACCCCAATGGACTGTAATGTAGACTATGGACTTTGAGTGATAATGATGTGTCAATGTAGGTTCATTAACCTTAACAAATGTACCACTCTGGTGTAGAATGTCGATAGTGGGGGATGCTGAGGGGTGGGGATTGGTAGGGACTATATGGGAACTCCCTGTATTATCTGTTCAATTTTTCTATGAACCTAAAACTCCTCTAAAATATATAATAAAGTCTTTAAAAAACATAAGTAAAGTTTTTGGTTTTACATTTAAGTCTTTAATCCACCTTGAGTTAATATTTGTATAATGTGTAAGGAAGGGGTACAGTTTCAGTCTTCTGCATATGGCTAGCCAGTTTCCCCAGCACCATTTATTGAATAGGGAATCCTTTCCCCATTGCTTGCTTTTGTCAGGTTTGCCCAAGATCAGGACATAGGCATGGGCAAAGACTTCATGACTAAAACACCAAAAGCAATTGCAACAAAAGCCAAAATTGACAAATGGGATCTAATTAAACTAATTGAGCTTCTGCATAGCAAAAGAAACTAGCATCAGAGTGAACAGGCAACTTACAGAAAGGGAGAACATTTTTGCAATCTATCCATCTGACAAAGGTCTAATATCCAGAATCTACAAAGAACTTAAACAAATTTACAGGAAAAAAACGAACAATCCCATCAAAAAGTGGGCAAAGGATATGAACAGACACTCCTCAAAACAAGATATTTATGCAGCCAACAAACATACGGAAAAAAGCTCATCATCACTGATCATTAGAGAAACGCAAATCAAAACCACAATGAGATACCATCTCCTGCCAGTCAGAATGGTGATTATTAAAAAGTCAGGAAACAATAGATGCTAGCAAGGCTGTGGGGAAATAAGGTTTTTACACTGTTGATGGGAGTGTAAATTAGTTCAACCATTGTGGAAGACAGTGTGACAATTTCTCAAGGATCTAGAACCAGAAATGCCATTTGACCCAGCAATCCCATTACTGGGTTTACACCCAAAGGATTATAAATCATTCTAGTATAAAAACACACGCACACGTGTGTATACGTGTGTATACTGCAGCACTATTTATAATAGCAAAGACTTGGAACCAACCCAAATGCCTATCAATGAGAGACTGGATAAAGAAAATGCGGCACATATGTTCCATGGAATACTATGCAGGCATAAAAAAGAATGAGATAATGTCCTTTACAGGGACATGGATGAAGCTGGAAGCCATCATTCTCAGCAAACTAACACAGAAATAGAAAACCAAGCAGCGCATCATCTCACCCATAAGTGGGAGTTGAAGAATGAGAACACATGAACGCAGGGAGGGGAACAACATAACAGGGCCTGTGTAGGGGGATGGGGACAAGGGGAGGGAATGCGGAGATGTGGGGCTTATGCAGGGCTTAAAACCTAAATGATGTCACACCTGTAATCTCAGCACTTTGGGAGGCCGAGGCGGGCAGATCACGAGGTCAGGAGATCAAGACCATCCTGGACAACATGGTGAAACCCCATCTCTACTAAAATACAAAAGCTAGCCAGGTGTGGTGGTGGCCACCTGTGATCCCAGTTATTCAGGAGGCTGAGGCAGGATAATCGCTTGAACCTGGGAGGCGGAAGTCCCAGTGAGCTGAGATTGCACCCCTGCACTCCAGCCTGGTGACAGAGCGAGACTCCGTCTCAAAAACAAACAACCAAACCAAACCAAACCAAACCTAGATGACGGGTTGATAGGTGCAGCAAACCATGTGTAGAATGGCACACGTATAACTATGTAACAAACCTGCACATTCTGCACCTTTATCCTGGAACTTAAAGTAAAATTTAAAAAATTAAAAAAAAAAAACCCATAAGTACTAACTTTTGAGGTGTAATAACAATATTATGGCTTTCAAGAAAATGCCTCCATTATAAGAGATGGATACTGAAATATTTCATGGTTAAATGTTAAAATCTGTGATTTATTTGAAGCTTTTTCAGCCTTTGAATATCTATCTATCTATCTATCTATCTATCTATCTATCTATCTATCATCTATCTATCTATCTATCATCTATAGCACAAATATGCTGAAGTTTAATTATTACATTTAGATAATGGATATCTAGTGATATCATTATATAATTCTCTCTTGTGTTTTTATATGTTTGGTCTTGCTCACAATTAAAAGTAAACATAAACACTTTTGTTTTGATTACCTTATATTAATTTATTTTGGAATATCTGTCAGCTTAGACCATCTAATTCTTCAGGGCTCACTGTTGACAGAACATTAGAATTATCTGGGGATGAATTGAGTCCATTTCTGAGTGGGAGAGGGAAGTGGGACCTGGGCATTAGTACTTTTTAGAAGCTCCAATACACATCGAGAATTGAGAACCACTGGTCTAGTGCCTCTATTCCTGGTTTCTGGAAGTTTTTTTTTTAAAAAAATGATGTAATGAACGACTTTTTAAGGCATCTACAGGCTCAAATACATAATTATCACCATTTTCTAACCATAGTGCAAACAGTGCTGTGAGAGTCTCTGCTTCTCAAACTCTGAGGAGTCATAAAACATTCTCACTGACAAGATTATATATGAGAGGTAGATAGATAAACCATAATATTTAATTTACTTGAGCTTATATTTATTGAGTACCTATCATGTGCCAGACATTGGGACAGGAATTTTCATGTCACATCATTAATTTTTTTTTTTTTTGCATAAAACCGTGGGAGGTGGATATAATGATCCTGCCATTTCAGATGAAGAAATTGAAGCTTAGAGGTTGTTATTGTCTCCTGATTTTTCACCCGCAATCCCCAGGTGCCACTTACCTTTTTCCTTGTCTCCTCAGAGTTTCACTTATTCCATTTGTATTAGTCCGCTTTCACGCTGCTGATAAAGACATACTGGAGACTGGGCAATTTACAAAAGAAAGAGGTTTATTGGACTTACAGCTCCACATGGCTGGGGAGGTCTCACAATCATGGCAGAAGGCAAGGAGGAGCAAGTCACGTCTTATGTGAATAGCAGCAGGCAGAGAGCATGTGCAGAGAAACTCCTGTTTTTTAAAACCATCAGATCTCATGGGACCCATTCACTATCACAACAGCAGCAGGGGAAAGCCCCGCCCCCATGATTCAGTCATCTCCCGCCCGCTGTCTCCCACAACACGTGGGAATTATAGAAGCTACAAGATGAGATTTGGGTGAGGGCACAGAGTCAAACCATATCACCGTTCTTTGATCCTGTAGCATTTTGTTCTAGGGGGTCACACATGAATACTCTTTCCAATCTTGTATCTGTGGATTCTTTCATTCCTCATAGTTTTGCTTTAGGGTCATTAAAACTTAAGTCTCACATCTGAGAGAATTGACTAAAACAGATTTAAGCAGCATGCCATTCAAATTATTTTTTAAAAAGCAATTTTCTACTGTAGATTTAGAAACAACTGATCTCTTGTAGCTAGCATAATTTCTGATTAACTAATTTAATCTGTACAAAATTACATAAGCAAACCTGAAACAAGTCTTCATCAATTTTTTGCCCTTGGATGAAACATAATATTTTCAAAAATGAACCAAATAGAATAATTAGCCCCCGGGCAGAGCAAATGACTCTAATAGCCATCTTCCACACATTCCTTTGGTGGAAAGCCAGAAAATGAAAATAAAAAGGTAGCAGTTCATGGGTTAAAGCTTTGCATGTGTCCCATTAAGTAAAGTTTTAGTAACTCAGCGTTACCTTACAGAACGTGAAAAAAAGTTGATATCTTCCGTTCAGGCTGCCAAAAGCTCTCTTCTGATGGACCATATGATTTCCAGCAGTGCTTAGCTGCCAGTCGCATGAAAAATATCTTATCTTTCAGTTCTTTAGTTAATTTAGTGTTTATTTGGTTTCAATTCCATTATTTGTGGCAGCATAAAATCACAAGTAAAATATTCTAATTGTAGTTGGTGTGAGTCAACCTTTTCATAATTTGAAAAGTAAACATGATCTGGGGGATGAAAACTCTACCTCCAGGGGTTAGGAGATCTGAGTTCTGGGTCCCAAAGCTCTGATGAACTCCATGTTACTTGGGCAAAATATGCAAGCAATCTGGGCTTTGGTTTTCACATTTGCATAGAGGGCAGAATTTGATCATTACTAAGATTCTTTTCAGTTCTAAAATTTCAATGATACTACCTTATAGTTAAATACAATCGTTATTAAAAACATAGCAGGTAACCCCCAAATCTATGGTTTGGGTAATATAATTATTTTTTGGTGTGAATTTCTTCCTTTTTGAGTTAACTATCCTTTACATCAGTATTTCTTAAATTTTTTGAGCATTAAAACCACCTGACATGCATATTAAGGTGCAGGGAACAGGCTTTCTTGCACTGTTTAATAGATGGTCGCTATCGCACTGATTCTCCCCTTGTAAGAGGGTCCTGTCCATGTAGGAGTGACAAAGTGGTCACTATAAAAATATTAGGGGAGTATAAGTTGAACAGCCTTGTAGGTGACTCTGAAATGGCTCTATGGTGGAGGCTGAAAGAGTTGTTGGAAGGGCATTTGACTCCCTCTGTGGTCAAGAACCAATGATTTAAATACTATGATTATATCTATGAAGCACTGTATAACAAAGTAAAGTTATTTCGACTCAATGAGCATATTATATTGTAAAACATTTATAGAGAGAAAAGAAAAGCAAGGAATCTTTTCCAATGAAGAAGTATCCCTGATCCTGAAACAAATTCAGCCTTTTTTACTCTGTTTCATAACTCTCCACCACTTTTCAAATTCCCCATTTTCCTCATGTGCCAATCTAAACCCGTTGTTCATTCGTTTTGTTTTGTTTTGTTTTGTTTTGAGATAGAGTCTGATTCTGTATCCCTGACTGGAGTGCAGTGGCATGATCTCGACTCACTGCAGTCTCCACCTCCTGTGTTCAAGCAATTCTCCTACCTCAGCCTCCCGAGTAGCTGGGGTTACAGTCACACGCCACCACTCCTGGCTAATGTTTGAATTTTTAGTAGAGACAGGGTCTCACCATGCTGGCCAGACTGGTCTCAAACTCCTGACAAGTGATTCACCCACCTTGGCCTCCCAAAGTGCTGGGATTACAGGTGTGAGTCACCATGCCTAGCCCATTCTTTTTTTCTTATTTTCATAATCTTTTCAATAACTTTTAAAAACTGTTTTGGTTTTGTGTATTGTCTATTCATTTTCTATTTAATTAATTTCTGTCCTTGTCTTCATTATTTGCTGTTGGTGGATGTACAGCGGACACCTGTCACCCAGATTTACTTCAGATATTGAGACTGCGTGATGCCACATACACACACAAAGGGGTATGAAAATGTTTATTATTCACATAATAAGGCTTTCTGAGGAGAAAGGATAGGCTCACAAGCACATCCAAAAATGGCTTGAGAGAGAAGGAAGGTGACGTGGTTTGGATTTGTGTCCCTGCCCAAATCTCATGTCAAGTTGTAATCCCCAATGTTGGAGGAGGGAACTTGGTGGGAGGTGATTGGATCATGGGGGCCGACTTCTCCCTTGCTGTTCTCATGATAGTGAATGAGTTCTCACAAGATCTGTTTTCTTAAAAGTGTGTGGCACCTCCCCTCCTCTCTCTTCCTCCTGCTCTGGCCATGTAAGACATGCCTCCTTCCTTTTTGCCTTCCATCATGATTGTAAGTTTTCTGAGGCTTCCCCAGCCATGCTTCCTCTACAGCTATGAAACCATGAGCCCATCAAACCTCTTTTCTTTATAAATTACCCAATCTCAGGTAGTTCTTTATTGCAATGCAAGAATGAACTAATACAGAAAATTTGTACTTAGGAGTTGGACATTGCAATACCTATACCTGAAAATGTGGAAGTGACTTTGGAACTGGGTAATGGGCAGAAGCTGGAACAGTTTGGAGGACTCAGAAGACAACAGGATGAGAGAGTTTGGAACTTCATAGTGACCTGATAAATTGTTGTGATCAAAGTGCTGATAGTGATATGGATAATGAAATTCAGGCTGAGGAGGTCTCAGATGGAGAGGAGGAACTTATTGTGAACTGGAGTCAGGTCACATTTGTTATGTATGAGAAAAGAGATGATCTGAAACTGGAACATACATTTAAAAGGGAAGCAGAGCGTAAAAGTTTGGAAAATTCGCAGCCCAACCAAGTGGTAGAAAAGAAAAGCCCATTTTCTGGGGGAATATTCAAGCTGGCTGCAGAAATTTGCATATGTAAAGAGGAGCCAAATGTTGATACTTAAGGTAATGAGGAAAATGCCTCTAAGGCTTTTCAGAGACTTTTGTGGTAGCCCCTCATATCACAAGCCTGGAGGCCTAGGAGAGAAGAATGGTTTTGTTGGCCCAGGACCCCATTGTTCTGGCAACCTGAGGACATGGCACCCTGCTTTGAGGCTGCTCCAGTTCCAAGTGTGGCTAAAAAGGGCCAAGGTACAGCTCTGGCTGTTGCTTCAGAGGGTGTAAGCCATAAGTTTTGGGACCGTTCATGCAGTGTTAAACCTGCAGGTGTGCAGAGGGAAAGCTTCCACCTAGATTTCAGAGGATGTGTGAAAATGCCTGGATGTCCAGGCAGAAGTCTACTTCATGGATGGAGCCCTCATAGAGAACCTCTATTAAAGCAGTGCAGAGGGGAAATGTGATGTTGGAACCCCTACACAGAGTCCTCACTGGGGCACTGCTTAGTGGAGCTGTAAGAAGAAGGCCACTGTCCTCCAGACCCCATAATGATAAACCCATGAACTGTTTGCATTGTGCACTTGGAAAAGCCACAGGTGCTCAATGCCAGGCTGTGAAAGCAGCTATTGGGCATGTACCCTGCAAAGTCACAGGGGTGGAACTGCTCAAGGTGTTGGGAGCCCACCCCTTGCATCAATATTGACTGGATGTGAGGCATGGAGTCAAAGAAGATTATTTTGGAGCTTTAGGACTTAATAACTGCCCTGTTGGGTTTTGGGCTTACATGGAGACTGTGTTTCTCCCCTTTGGATTGGGAGTATTTAGTCAATGCCTGTACCCCCATTGTATTTTGGAAGTAACTAACTTATTTTTGATTTTACAGGCTCACAGGTGAAAGAGACTTGCTTTATCTCAGAGGAGACTTTGGAATTAGGCTTTTAAGTTAATACTGAAATGAGTTAAGACTGGGGGACTGTTAAGACTGGATGATTTTGTTTTGCAATATAAGAAGGACATGAGATTTGGGAGGGGGCAGGGCAGAATGATATGGTTTGGCTTTGTCTCCCCACCCAAATCTCATGTTGAATTGTAATCCCCAATGTTGGAGGAGGGGCTTGCTGGAAAGTGATTCAATTATGGGGGCAGGATTCACCTTTGATACTGTTCTCATGATAGTGGGTGAATTCTCACAGGATCTGGTTGTTTAATGATTTGTAGCACTTCCCCCTTCTCTCTTCCTCCTGCTCCAGCCATGGAAGACATGCCTTCTTCCTTTACACCTTCCACCATGATTGTAAGTTTCATGAGGCCTCCCCAGTCATGCTTCCTGTACAGCCTGTGGAACTGTGTGAGCCAATTAAATCTGTTTTCTTTATAAATTTCCCAGTCTCAGGTAGTTCTTTATAGCAATGTGAGAACAGACTAATACAGAAGGGGAGACTGGATTGGTTTTTGTTGTAAGTAGGGAGTGAAGTTTGGGTAAAATTTTCCATGTGTGACAAGTGCTTGCATAATTTGAACTTCCCAGTGGCACCAAGGGAGGGAGTGCCTGGGGTTTCTTATTGGCTTGCCCATCTGAGGCATAACAGGGGAGAAAAAAGGGATAGGCTTGAAAGCTTTCAGCAGTCAAACATCAAAAACAGAGTAAGTCTCTTTCTTACACCTGTCTTCTGCTTACTTTGAAGTTAATTAGCTTTGTTTTAAAAAATATTCAAAGTAGAAACATACGACACTGATTTTATATCTCCTCTCTATCCACAATGTAGACTTTAAAACTATACTTTTTCTTCTAAGTACTTATTTTTCTATTTTTAGACATATTATGCTTTAATTATCATTTACTTTAACATATTGTAAATTTCTTTTTTGACCTGTGGATATTTGAGAGATATACTCTTTAATTCGCAAATATGTGGGGAATTTTACTAGATACCTTTTTGTTGTTTATGTCTAGTTTACTACAGTTGGGATCAGAGAATATACTCTGTATAACATTATTCCTTTGAAATTTATTATAACTTGTTTTAAGGCCCATTATATAGTCTATCACTATCTTATTTTATGATCTATGTGCACTTGAGAAGATGATATATAATGCTGTTGTTGGGTGTATTGTGCTACAAATGTCAAATACAGCAAGTTGTCTGATAGCAATGTTAAAAATTTTAAAATTTATACTGACTGTTTTGTCTTTTCCTATTAATTATTGAGAAAAGGGTATTTAACACTTCAAGTATGATTGTGGATTTATTTTTATTTTTCCCTTTATTTCTGTTAACTATTGTTTTATGTATTTGGAAACTTTATTATTTTACACATACTCCTTTAATATTGTTGTTTCTTCTTTTATGTCATTATGAAATGCCCCTCTTCATCTCTGGTAATATTTTTCATCTTAAGGTGTAATTTATCTGATGTTAATACAGCCACACTTGATTTCTCATGCTTAGTGTTTGCATGGTTTATATATTTTTCTTTCTTTCTTTTTTTTCCAAAATGTTATGTTAAAAGTACATTTCTTGTTAACAACACAGTTTGGACTCAGTTCTTTATTTAATTTGACAATTTCTGCCTTTGTATTGGGGTATTGAGGCCATCTACATTTAATAAAATAATTAATAAATTTATCTCTAAGCATATCATCTGGTTATCTGATTTCTATCTGTCTTATCTTCTCTTTGTTCCTCTGTTTCTCTTTTCATGCTTTTTGTTGGGGGGGGTTAGTTTGTGGTGAATGAAATGATTGTTTGTTTTCTCCTATTTATTTTCTATTGACCTTTTTGTTATGTTTCCTCGAAATTTTTTTCTTTAATGGTGTTCTACAGATTATAATATCATATTTAATTTCTTACAGTCTTCCTTCAAAAGCATTTTACTGCTTCACAAAAATTTTAAGAACTTTATAATAGCATATCTCCAATTATGAACATCCCACACTTTGTGCTGTTATATATTTTACTTCTATAATGCTATAATAAATGCTATAACCTTCAATCCACGGATTTAGTATAATTTTATTTTTAGCTGGTTGTGGTGGCTCATGCCTGTAATCTCAGCTCTTTGGGAGGCCGAGGTGGGTGGGCCACCTGAGGTCAGGAGTTCAAGACCAGCCTGGTCAGCATGGTGAAATCCCGTCTTTACTAAAAATACAAAAATTAGCTGGGTGTGGTGGTGGGTGCCTGTAATCCCAGCTACTCAGGAGGCTGAGACAGGAGAATTGCTTGAACCCAGGAGGCAGAGGTTTCAGTGAGCTGAGATCTTGCCACTGCACTCCAGCCTGCGTGACAGTGCAAGACTCTGTCTCAAAATAAATAAATAAATAAATTTCACCTTTTACATGGTTAATAGGCAAATTGAAAGACACATATGTATTTAAAAATATAAATGGAATACCTTTTAAAGGTGCTTTATGTTTACAATTGTATTATTATCTCTGACATCCTTAATTATTTCCTGAAAGGCTGGCTTTCCATCTGGTATCGCTTCTCTTCAAACTATAGAACTTCATTTGGTATTTCTAAATGAAATTTAGTTCAAGTCTGTTATAGAAAAAGTCAACTTTTGTCTGATTGAAAATGTCTTCATTTTGTTTTCATTTTGAAAGATATTTTTGTTGAATACAGATTTGTAAACTTAGAGTTTTTTGGTTGCAACACTTTAAACATGACATTCCATAGTCTTCTGGCTTCCATTTTTTATTTGTGAAGTCAGCCGTCATTCTTACTATTCTTTTCATAGATAGTATCCAGTCAATTGTCACTGTTTGCAGATTTGTATTTGTAAATTAGTCTACTCAAAAAATTTATTTGTAATGTTCAAATAAATAATTATGAAACTTTTATCATCATTTATTAACATGTGCAGAGGGGCAAAATTTTAAGTTATTATAGCTAATAACCTGATGTGCAGATTATTGGCTATAACTGAACAACTTGATGCTCTATTATCTCATCAGCTGTCATACTATGAATGAGGGTTTTATTTGTGATCTACTTGATGCCAATTTTTTTTTTTTTTGCAATTTTATGCTTTTTGTTGGTGGCCTTCAAGTGTAGTTAAGCCCATTTACTGTTTCTAAGAGCAAGAAGACTGTAACATGCCTTATGGAGAAAATATGTGTATTAGGTAAACTTCATTTGGGCTTGAGTTATAGTGCAGAGACCCATGAGTTTAGTATTACTGAATCAACATACAGTACATTCAGAAAATGGAAGAGGAAATTCACCTTTTGCACATGAGGCTGCTCCAGAAAACACTGAGCAATGTCCATAGAATAACATCTATACTGTTGATGGAATAATGGAAAAGTGACAAATTTGTGGCTTCGTGAGATGATGACTGATTGTTAACAAGGCATACAAGGCAGCACTGAAACTAAAAAGAAATTTATAGTCATGTTACCTAGGTTCAGGAAAATGTTAAACCCATCTTAATTAGTACTGGCTGCCTTGTAAATTTCATAAGGTATGCTGCAAGTTTCAAAATGAAAAAAGTTAAGCTCTTGCAGGTGAGGCAGATTCTGTAAGTCAGAATTTTGGAATTATCTACTAAGTGTTATACAAGAAAAGTGCCATGTAGAAGGTCAGGTTTTTAATGCTTTTGAGATTGGTTTGTTTTATAAGGATATTGACAAATAAATCTATATGACACAAATAGAATTCTAATTTCTGGAAATGCTATGACAAGAGACTCTCAGGAATCTAACCCTGTATTTGCCCCAGAAGCAATAGTTCTGTATTCAAAAATTCAGTGTTTGCAATGAGTTTGTGGAACCCACTTATCATAAATAACAAGAATCAACTATATGTATTTTGGTCTGGGCCCTTTCAAGATTTTTCTCTTTCTTTGGAATTATCATTTTGATTCTAATGTTCCTTAGGTTTGGTTTTCTTTTTATATTTACTACATGAAGTTTGCTGAATTTCTTGGGTCTGTGGCTTTTGTCCTTTGTTTATTATGCAAAATCCTTAGCTATTACCCTTCAAGTATTCCCCCATTCAAGTATGCCTCCATTCTTTCTTTCTTATTTTTTCTGGGATTCTGTGTAGGTTATGCCATTTCATATTGTTTCACAGATCTTGAACACTGACTTTATTTATTTTACTCTTCTTTTTCTTTTTGTATTTCTGTTTGCAGTTATATTAACCTGTCCTCAATTTCACTTATTTTTTTTTCTCTCAGCTTCATCCAGCCTATTGAAAATTCCTTTGAAAGGATTTTTATCACTATCATATATATATATTTACTTTTGGAATGTTCATTTGGGTCTTTTCTGTAAGTTTCATTATCTTCTCATGAAGGTTATTTACCTTTTTCAACATAGTCTTTTAACTTACTTTTCATAGTTATTTTAATGTTGTCATCTGGTAATTTCAGCATCTTACTCATTTCTGAGTCTGCTTCTATTGATTACTTCCTATCCTGACAATACATCACATTTTCTTGGTTCCTTTTATCTGTAACTTTTAAAATTGAATGCTGAAATACTAAATGAACAATAGAAACTGAAATAAAAAAATATTTACTCCACAAAAAGGTATATCCCTTCCTCTGCCATGTTATTAGTATCAAATTTATTTCAATCTATAAGCACTCAATCACCTGTTTCTGGGTTTTATCATTACATTAGGTAGATTCAACTCACCACTCTCCTCAAAATATCTGATGCTGAGATCAGAACCTTCCCTTGAGTGGAGCTTGTGATTTCAGTGCCTAGAAGGTTTATCTCAGTTTTCCTGCCCTAATCCTTCAGCAGTTTCTGTGTATCTGCAACGTAAGGTAAGTGGTCTCTCCTAGAATTTCTGTCTCTTCCCCAATCACTCAGTATAGGATCCAGAATATACTGTGATAGTTCTCATTCTCCTGCTGTGCCTTCAGTATTTAGTAGGTCCTGTGCTTTATGCCTTGGGCATGGGTAGTTTCTCTCAGCTCTCTTGCCCTGCACCTAATCTTTCTTATGAGCACTTAGTGAAGGTTCATAGAAAATAACTGCTGGGTAGGTGAAGATTCTTTCTTTTCCTCTTCCTCCTCCTCCCCTACTTCTTCATCTTCTTTTTTCTTCCCCCTTTTTTTTTTTTTGAAATGGAGTATCGCTTTTGTAGCCCAGGCTGAAGTGCAGTGGCAGGATCTCAGCTCACTGCAACCTCTGCCTTGTGGTTTCAAGCAATTCTCCTGCGTAGTGGTTTCAAGTGATTCTCCTGCCTCAGCCTCTAGAGTAGCTGGGATTACAGGCACCCACCACCACACCCAGCTAATTTTTGTATTTTTAGTAGAGATGGGGTTTCACTATGTTGACCAGGCTTGTCTTGAACGCCTGACCTCATGATCCACCCACCTCAGCCTCCCAAAATGCTGGGATTACAGGTGTGAGCCACCACGACTGGCTGCCGCTGCCTCCTCCTCCTCCTCCTCCTTCTCCTCCTCCTTCTCCTTCTTCTTCTTCCTCTTCTTCCCCTTCCCCTTCCCCTTTCCTCCTCCTCCTCCTCTTCCTCCCCCTCCTCCTCCTCTTCTTCTTCTCCTTCTTCTTCTTCTTCCTCTTCCTCTTCCTCTTCTTCTTCTCTTCTTCTTTCTTCTTCCTCTTATTCTTCATCCTCCTCTTCCTCCTTCTTCAGAGATGTAGAACTAATGCAGACTATTGCACCCAGTGTTGACTAATTTTTTTTATAGGGTGGATGCCCCATGTAATGATTGCCCTCCAGAAGTTAAGAGAAATTAGAGTCATCTAGGACCTTTTGAAATTCTCCTCAGGGCCAGTTTTGGTTGGCTTATTTGTCTCAAGTTTATATTCCATCTTTGCTCAGCACTCAATGCATTGTCCAACAGTAGACAGACAATGAAATTGTAAATGAATGAACAAATGAATGCTTTAGGTTGCTAAAATTCATGTGTGATTTCCTTATTCTCATTTATGTTTCAAATATCCTGTACTTCCATTTGATTGGACATCAGAAGTCATGCGTTTAATTCTGGAAATCCTCACTGTGATTCACTGGAAATCCTCCAATTTGAGATTACACTGGTTGGTGGGGGCCTGGACCACATGTCCCAGCCCTCTGAATAGCCTCAGTTTCCTAAGTGTAAGGGGTCTGTAAGAGAGGAGTGGGCACCTCCAAAATACACATTCCAGTATAGCTGTCTTGTAATTTTTTGTAAGAATTAAATCCGTCATTACAGTAGATTTTAACCTTTTTTTGTGGAGCATACTCCAATATTTTGTGTTCTCTTTTCTTTCTTCCTTCTCTCTCAAATGCAATTCCACATCTTCCTTTGGCATTTGTAATGGTTGTAACTACCTACAAAAATTTCTAATGACTTGGAGTACCATCATTTTTGTCACTATTATATCATTTTTGAAGGGCTGGGTGATGAATGGTGAGAATTAGTAATGTAGAAGCAGAAATTTTGAGAATGAGGGAATGGTGGGGTGAGCCGTGAAGGAAGAAAGGGTATGAAGTATAAGTGGAAGCCCATGAACATGTCATTTGGAGTCCCCCTGAAATGCCCTCAGAGAATACATATATATATTTTTCTCATAGAAATCTTAATTAAAAGGGGTATACATAAATATATATGTATACATATATATAGACATACACATATATATACACACACATATATATACATATCATATATACACACACACATATTTTATCTTTCCAGTTTTTTCCACAGGTGATTAAAGGAAAATTATAATTTAGCATAAATACACTATTTTACCTTTAAAAATCTTTTTCATTGCTAAACACTGTAAATGTTAACTGTACAAATACGAATGAAATGTCCCTTACCAAAGGAGTTCAGTGCCTGCCATGAAGAAGGTAACAAGCATAAACTACTTTAAGACTATTTTAGCCAAGCTCCCTGATTTTGTTATTTTTGCTCCAATTTATTCCAGAATTTGTGTCTAAGGCATATCTCTCATTATTTTCATTGCCTTGGTCAGAAACTTTAAATAGCTTCTCGCAGATGTTTCCTGCCCAGGTAATTATGTTTCAGGGGAAGCATCATGGTGCAGTGGAATGAACTTGGATTTCAGAGACAGACAGTAACAGATTCATATAGAATCTATATCTTATGACATCTGTGGACTCAGACAATTCAATTAAGCTCTTAGGCTATTAGTTTTCTCATAAAAAAAAATGAGGGTAAGAATTCGTATTATATAATGTTGCCATGATTATTAATTATAGTTAAAGAGCCTATCCAATAAAGCATGCCAAAATAAGTTTAAAAATAGCTATTAAATCATATAATAATAATCCAGTATCCTTATTAGTCAGGAAATTCCTGTGTAATCTATTAACTTCTACTCATTTTGCCTTTGATTCTACACTGCATTGTACTTTGTTAAATGCATTTTGCACCTTAAACCTAAAGTAAAATTTGGAGAGGAGAAAAGTGTATTTTTTTAGTAGTATCTTTATCATAGTTTTCTTATGGAAAATGAGTTTTTTGTATCCCCTATATAACAGGAGGTTAGAAATATATCTTAACATTAAAGAAAAAACTTAATCAATAAACATATTTATGTTAATTTACTGTTAAGGAAGAAACATATTAAATAAACATGTATTTCTTTTATATATTTTTAAAATCCTAAAGTCTTTTAGAATTTTACCTGGTTCTATAAAATAACTTCTAAACTATCTCCATCTATGATTTGGAAGAACCTTTCCATTCCTCTGTTCAGCTTGCTCTATGTTTTAGTTCTATAATTTCACTTGAAAGTGCTCCATGCTTGAAGCTTCCCAACAAGTCTCCTTGCCCCATATGAAACTCTAAAAAGGTATTACATCTAAGGCTGCAACTTCTCCTCCTGACGAAGATCAGAGTCTTTCTTGGAAGAATTCTTTTAAAATGTGACATAAAATATTAAGGAAGATTTAAGATAAAAAACCTCAATACAAATGGAGATACAAATAGAGTGCAATAAATTAATAATCGTTATGTTTGAAAATCCCCACATATATAATAACTCGAGGAAAATTAAAAATATTAAAGAAATTTCCCCAAACAACTTTTCTCATTTTTATTGAGTAGCTTCACTCCAGAAAGTATAATTTTTTTTTCTTAGTAGAAAAAATACCCGGTAAATGGCTTTTTGGCACCTAAAATGTCATTTTACTTTCATGTTTCTACAACCTTCTCTTGGCTTCATTACCCCCAAGGTAATTAGTGTAGGCTGACATTTACAGAGCCAATTTTGAGATTTTGTGAATATGAAAGAAGAAAATCTTCAAAATGTAGTGAATAATTTGCATTTTAGAGTTGTTTTCAGGGTTTTTAAAAAATGATATTTCATGTAAAATATGTTATCACAGGATCGTAGACGTTTTCTGAAAATAATTTGAGGCATTGCATCTTTTATATTATTTTTCTAGTTTAGGTAATGAAATTATTAGCTATGCCCTGTCTCATTTTACTGTTCAATAAGGCTTCACAGATTATTATTATTATTATTATTATTATTATTATTATTTTTTTTTTTTGAGACGGAGTCTCGCTCTGTCGCCCAGGCTGGAGTGCAGTGGCCGGATCTCAGATCACTGCAAGCTCCGCCTCCCGGGTTTACGCCATTCTCCTGCCTCAGCCTCCCGAATAGCTGGGACTACAGGCGCCCGCCACCTCGCCCGGCTAGTTTTTTGTATTTTTTTTAGTAGAGACGGGGTTTCACCGTGTTAGCCAGGATGGTCTCGATCTCCTGACCTCGTGATCCGCCCGCCTCGGCCTCCCAGAGTGCTGGGATTACAGGCTTGAGCCACCGCGCCCGGCCAGGCTTCACAGATTAAACAAATTTGCTAAGATGATAAAGAACTTTGAAAGTATCACTGGAACCATGGGGACAATTATTTTATGTCTGTTTAATTTTCCATTTATTTTGCAAGAAGGTAACATCTACGAAGAGGATTCAGTTGAAGAACATGCATAGGGGACTCTAGTGTCTAGTTCTTCTGGAAATCCATATTTTAAAAAATGTTCTAAGTGCACCAATAGGTTCCCAGCTACATTTTTTTTCCACTTTTGGTCAACTCAATAAAGAGAGTTAATGCAGCAGGATACTGCAGAGAAATATGAAAACAGGGCTCACGTCTGGAGCAATGATGCTGAACTTCAGGGTAATAAACATGAAGGAATGTTGTTGGGATTCCTTGACTCAACATTCCACTCTGACAATCTGAAACTCATTTTAAAATATTTTAAAAGGTTAAGGCAGAAATAAAACATGTGAACAACTTCTCACAGATCCAATTCCCCTGACAAGTTCTAGCAGTGGCTTCTGAAGGTCAGTATGGGGTCCAGCTAACCTTACTAAGGGCAGTTTTCTAATGGCAGCGGCTCCGTAAGAAACTACTGGACCTCTCAGTAGACATGCCTCATGGGAGGTGGCGCTCATGAGTGCCTATGATGGTATTTGTAAGAGGCATACAGAGTCAGCTAAAGCAGTTAATAATTCATTATGCATTAAAAATAAGAACATGGCCAAAATAACATCAACAAAGTCAATAACAATAGTACTTTCCTCTATATTCTATATTCTAATTTCACCAATTATTCCCCAAATCTCCTTTACTAGCTGATTGCGTGTTTGTCCAAATCAGAATCCAATCAGGACCATCCCTTACATATTCTGTCCTGTAAGTCAGCTTGACATATTAACGGGGTTGGATGTACCAGAGGCATTTTACAGAAAGATGTGTCCCACTGCTACCTCCTGGAAGCAGTTATTTATTTTTGAATCTTTTGTTTTCTCTAAAATATAATTTCTACTAAAAAACAGGATATATGTAGAAAGAATCTTAATGGCATGAGATCATTGGTAGTTACTTTTCTGTAGTTGAAAGACACAAAGCATAATGTGATATTTGATGTCAAAAACACATTCTTTTTTTTCGTGGCTCAAAGGTGCAACTCAGTAGAGTGGCTATTTGAAAACAGCTTTAAAATTAAATAGATTCAGGGAATTTGTCACTAATGAAAACTTTCAGTAATTTATAAAGTGATATATTATTCCTTAGGTCGCATATCTTCCCTACTCTGTGCCTGAATATTTGTTTCATACTTGATTTTACATTTCTTAGAATCACATCACATACCTTCCCAACCTGGTTTTTCCCCCTAGTTTCCTGTGTACTCATAGAAAACCCATTCTTCTCTGGGTGAGGGATATGACTTTCATTAGTGTCAAGTAGAAGGTAGTATAGAAGGAAAAGTCAACTTAGAGATACTTTCATTGTTTCATTATGAAAACTTAAAAACATGATTGTCACTTTTATATTTGAAGATGACAGACTTCAATTTTGTTTCTCTTTGGAAGTTGTGATACGTTTTGTCTTTTCAAGTAGCAGATTAAAAATTACTAAAAGACAAAATAGCATTGGAGCCAATGTGTGGCAAGTATTACATACCACAGTGTGTCAAACTCGTCAAGAGTGATCTATGTATGGGGAAAGAATTTGGGGGTTTCTTCATTGATTGTGATAGTCTTCGCTCCTTGCTCTGGGGTATGAGGAAAAAAAATATGGAGTTTAAAGTACTTGAACATCCTTTTTGTTTTGCTTTGCTTTTAGATTTAGAAGGTACATGTGCAGATTTGTTACGTAGATATATTGAGTATTGGTGAGATTTTGACTTCTAATGTACCTATCACCCAAATAGTGAACATTGTACCCAATAGGTAATTCTTTTAACCCTCACCCCCTCCTACCCTTCCCCATTCTGGAGTCCCTGGTGTCCATTATTTCCATCTTTACGTCCATGTGTACCCATCATTTAGCTCCCACTTATAAGTGAAAACATGAGGTATTTGATTTTCTGTTTGTGAGTTATTTCACTTAAGATAGTGACCTCCAGCTCCATCTATGTTTTTGCAAAGGACATGATTTCATTTTTATGGCTGCACAGTGTTCCATGAGTATGTATACAACATTTTGTTTATTCAATCATTCATTGATGGACACTTAGGTTGCTTCCATCACATCACTATTGTGAACAGATATATGATAAACATATGGGTACACTGCTTTCCACAGTGAATAAACTAATTTACATTCCCACCACAGTTTATGTGTTCCAATTTTTCTTCAACCTCACCAACATCTGCTTTTTTTTTGAGTTTTTAATAATAACCATTCTGACTGATGTGAGATGGTATCTCATTGTGGTTTTAATTTGCATTTCTCTGATGATTAGTGATGTGCATTTTTTCATGTTTGTTGGCTACTTGTATGTCTTCCTTTGGAAGTATGTGTTCCTACGTTTTGCCCACTTGTTAACAGAGTTTTTGGTTTTCTGCTTGTTCAATTGTTTATCTTCCTTATAGATTCTGGATGTTAGACCTTTACTGCATGCATACTTTGTATTTTCCCCCACTCTGTAGGGAGTGAGTGAAGGGGAAGGTGCTCCTAGACTGTTGACAATAGTGCTCCATTGGGGGTTGAGGGTGAAAGCTTTCTGGTGAGGTTGTATGAGGACCTTGGGTGAAAGCACTTCCATGAGGTAGTGGGCAAACTATCTTTTTGATGTGCTATTGGATTTGGTTTGCTAGTATTTTCTTGAGGATTTAAAAAATCTGTCTTCATCAGGAGTATTGGCCTATAGTTTTCTTTCTCTGTGGTATCTTTGTCTGATTTTGATATCAAGATGTCACTGGTTTTGTGGAATGGGTAAGAGTGGAATACCTCTTCAAGTTTTTAGAATAGTTTCAGAAAGATTGGTACGAGCTCTTCTTTGTAGATCTGGTAAAATTTGGCAGAATCCATCTGGTCTTGCACTTTTGTTTATTGGAAAGTTTTTTTAAAATTACTGATTTAATTTCAGGACATTATTGGTCTGTTCATGATTCCAGTTTCTTTCTTGTTCCATCTTGGGAGATTGTATGTTTCCAAAAATTTAACCATTTCCTCTGGGTTTTCTAGTTTGTGACTATAGAGCTATTCATAGCAATCTCTGATTACCTTTCATTAGTTCTGGCATCAGTTTTGATGTCACCTTTATCATTTCTGATTGTGCTTATCTGAATCTTCTCTCTTTTTTCCTTGGTTAAACTAGATAGCTGTCTATAGATTTTGTTTTTCGGTGAACAAAGCTTTCATTTTGTTGATCCTTTGTATCATTTTTTTTTTTTTGGTCTCAATCTCATAGAGTTCTGCTTTGACGAATCTTTGTTACTTCCTTTCTTCTGCTAGCTTTGGGTTTGGTTTGTTCTTGTTTTTCCTAGTTCCTTGTGATGTGATGTTAGGTTGTCAATTTTATATCCATCTTTTTGGTGTGAGCATTTAATGCTATAATCATTTTTCTTTGAACTGCTTATATTTCATCACAGAGGTTTTGGTATGTTGTATTTCTATTTTCATTTATTTCATTTTTTATTTTTTTGCCTTACTTTCATTGTTTACTCTAAAGTTATTCATGATCAAGTTTATTAGATTCATATCAAGTAATTAGTTTCCACATACTTACGTAGTTTTATTTAGTTTTTAAAGCTTTATGGGTACATAGTAGGTGTATATATTTATAGAGTATGTGAGATATTTTGATACAGGCATGCAATGTGTGATAATCACAACAGGGTAAATGGGATAGCCATCACCTCAATCGTTGTGTAAATTTTGACAGTTCCTCTTAGTATTGATTTCCAATTTTACTCTACTATGGCCTGGGAAGATACCAGTAATGCTTTTGATTTTTTTTTTAATTTAGTGAGCATTGTTTTATGGCCAAGCATATGATTAATTTGGAGAATGTTCCACATGCAGATGAGAAAAGTGTGTATTCTGGAGTCATTGGTTAGAATGTTCACTAAATGTCTACTAGGTTTAGAGTCCAGGTGGAGTCCAGAGTTTCCTTGTTGACATTTTGCTGCACACTGTGAAGTAGGGTGTTGAAGTCCCCTACTAACATTTCAGTGCCAATCTCTTTTCTTACGTCTAGTAGTATTTGTTTTATGAATTTCAGTGATTGTTGTTGGGTGCATATGTATTTATGATAGTTGAATCTTATTGCATTGAACCCCTTATCACTATATAATGCCCTTCTTTATCTTTTTTTTAAAAAAACTGTTATTGGTTTAAATTGTTTTTATCTGATGTAAAAATAGCTATTTCTGATTGCGTTTGTTTTCCATTTGTGTGATATATCTTTTTCCACGTCTTTACTTTGAATTTGTAAGTGTCTCTTATAGGCAATAGATGGTTGGATCTTGTTTTTTGATCCAATTTGCTAGCCTGTATCTTTCAAGTGCAGTTCTTAGGCTATTTACGTTCAACATGAATATTGGTATGTGAGATTTTGTTTCTGTCACAGTATTGTTAGTGAGTTGCCTTGGAGTCTCAATTTTGTAATTGCTTTATAAGATTTGTGATCTTTCTACTTACATGTGCTTTTTTTTGATGGTGAGTATCATCGTTTCGTTTTTTATGTTTAAAACTCCTTTGAGCATTTCTTATAGAGCTGGTCTAGTGGTGATGAATTCTATTATCATTTGCTTGTCTGAGAAAAAGTTTATTTCTCCTTACTTATGAAGCTTAGTTTGGCAGGATATAAAATTCGTGGCTGGCTGGATGTGGTGGCTCATGCCTGTAATCCCAGCACTTTGGGAGGCTGAGGCGGGTGGATCACAAGGCCAGGAGATCGAGACCATCCTGGCTAACATGGTGAAACCTCGTCTCTACTAAAAATACAAAAAAAAAAAAAAAAAATTAGCCAGGTGTGGTGGTGGGTGCCTGTAGTCCCAGCTACTCAGGAGGCTGAGGCAGGAGAATGGCATGAACCCAGGAGGCAGAGCCTGCAGTGATCCGAGATCATGCCACTGCACTCCAGCCTGGGAGACAAAGCAAGACTCTGTCTCAAAAAAAAAAAAAAAAAAAAAATTCTTGGCTGGCAGTTTTTCTCCTTAACAAGGCTGAAAATAGTCCCCCAACATCTTCTGGCTTGTAAGGTTTCTTCTGAGAAGTTCACAGTCTTGTGAGATCCTTTTTACAGATTATTTGACACTTATGTCTAGCTGCCTTTAAGATTTGCTCTTTTATTTTGACCTTGGATAGTTTGACGTCTATATGCCTTGGTGATGTTCATTTTGCATAGGGTCTTAAGGTGTTCTCTGAATTTCTTGTTTCTGGGTGTCTACATCTGTAGCACAATTAGGGAAATTTTTCTGAATTATTATCTCAAACATATTTTCCAAGTTACTTTCTTTTTCTTCTTTTCCTCAGGAATGCCTATAAGTCACATTTGGTTACTCTGAATAATCTCATATTTCTTAAAAGCTTTGTTTTTCTTTCAACATTTTTTTCTTTATTTTGTCTGACTGGGTAATTAAACTGTTCTTCAAGCTCTGAAATTCTTTCTTCTGGGTTGGCATAATCTATTATTAAAGCTTTCAGCTGTGTTTTGAAATTCCTTCAGTAAGTTTTTCATTTCCAGAAATTGTGTTGTGTTTTGTTTTTAAAAAAACATATCTAGCTTGTCTTTCAATTCCTGGTTTATTTTGGTGTTTCTTGGTATTACTTTTTAACTTTCTCTAGGATTTTACTGAACTGCTTTGCAATTTGTATCTTGAATTTTTTACCTGTCATTTAGGTTTCCATTTTGGTTAGGATCCATTGCTAGAGAGCTAGAGTTGCACTTTGGGGATGTCACAACATTTTGTTTCTTCATGGTGCTGGAGTTTTTGTGCTGGTTCTTTCCTATATGTCAGTTCTTACTTTTGGATTTACTTTTATTCAGGTGGGATTTTTTTTTTTCTTCCCCTCTTAAGGCTATGACTGCTCCGTATGCTGCATAGGGTCTTTTGGTTTTGCTTCTACGTGTTTTTAGCAGACTAAGGCACGGTATGAATTCCTCGGTTATAGACATCCTTAGTATAGTGGTTTTCTCAAGTGTGTGTGGTCAGGCTTACTGTCTCCTATAGCAATGGGGAGTTGGAGGTCTCAAGAGATCTATCTCATTCCCCAGCAGTGTGCACTTCTGTCAGCAGAAATTAAATTGGGTTGGGCAGTTCAACCGTCAGGACAGGAGGTGGCACTTGCAGGTAAGAGCTGGCTGAGCACTGTACAGTGATGTCAGCAGAAGTTGTGATGAGTCATGCAGTTTGGCATCCACGTCATTAAGTGGGGCTTGTGGGTAAGATGCAGTTGCAGTGATGACTGGAATTTTTACTTGGCCTTTGTTGATGAGAGCAATACCAGGGTGTCCCTGGCAGTGGACCAGACATGGGGCTCTCAGGGGTCTCATTCTGCACTCTGCTGCTAAGGGGCTGGAGGGGGCAAAGCTAGGCAGGGCTAGCTAGGTGGAGCTGGATTGTGCAAGCCCATTACCAGGCTCTCTGAGTGCTGCATGCTTGCAGGGGTCTCGGGGAAGTCCTCAGGCCACTTGGACAACCCTCTAGGGAGGCACTCCTCCTGGGCCTGTCAGGGAAAGAGGGGTGGCCATGGTTTTCAGCTCAGAAGGTAGGGGCCATAGGGCCTGTTCAGCTCTGCTCTGACACCTCTATGCAGGTGGGTTTCTGTCACTAGCAACAGGCCTGACTTGTTAGGCTAGTTCCAAGGTATCTGCACCCAGATCACCACACTATCCCAGGCATCCCAGACCTCAAGGCTTCCTGTGGCAGAAACTGCAGCTTTCAGCCCACATCCTTCCTAGTCCAGTTTTGTGAAGGGAGCACCACTGCACACTCTTCTCTGTGTTTTGACAGTGGGAGCTCCTCCCCACCTTGGGACAGTTCACGAATCTCTTCCCCATACCCATAGGTGGTGTGACTGGGTCCTGGGGAACTGGGACTGTGCCAGTAGTTTTGTCCTTTGGCTCCTCAGGGTCAAACACTGGATGTGATTTGGAGAGTAAATTGCTCCTAGGTTGCCAACAGACCACCCAGGCAGTGTGATGGAGGCTATGCTGTGGGGCCCCCATACCTCTACTCCTCTGGGAATGGCCAGGCAGGCAGTCTTGTGAGGGACTGGCAGGCATGGGGGCATGCAGTTCAGATGCACGTAGGTCCCACTGCAATGGCAGCCAGGCCTGTCTTGGGTGTGTGATCATCCCAGTCCCCACTCTCTCCCAGCTGGACAGACAGCAGGAGCTGCAGTCACCCAGGGCAGGATGCAGAGTCTTGGAGAGTAGGTGCCCAGAGTCACCTTTGGTGCAGTTGCCCAGCACACTGAAGCTTTCTGGGCTCTGCAGGCGTTCAAGTAATGCTTCTACATATTCTCCAGGTAGTTCCCCCTGCCAGTCCAAAGGTCTGCAGGTTGTAAGAACACTAGTAACTAGGATCTCAGTAGTCTGTGGCAGGAATGTGGTATCCTGAGGTTCCTTCACTTGCTCCTTTATTGGGTCCAGTCTGGGTCTGGGATCTGGTCCTGATGCGAGGCAGCACCAAGCAGGCAGTGCTGCTTCCTCCTTTTTCAACCACAGTGTCTATTGTCTCCTCTTAATTACATTTCAGTATTTTCTCTCAAAAGATCTGTTGAAAGTGTGAAGGAACTTCATATTTTCCTCTCTGTGGAAGAAGCAAATTCCAGCTATATCTACGCAGCCATCTTTAATCCTTCTTCAGTTTTAATTCTGATACTTATTATCAAATTGCTTGTAGCTGTTTTAAATTAAGGGATTGCTGGAACTTTTTAAAACTTAGAAAAAAGTCCTAAAGTTTGCAATTCTCACCATGTCCTGAGACTATTTCTCCAGTCAATAACACTCTATTTTAGACAAACTTTCTTTTAGTTAGCCTCTTATAAAAACTTTTGACAATTAGAACTTTTCTTTCTCCTTCTCCAGGCCAGACTCCAAACATCTAGGAATGAAAAACGCCCATAGACGTTAAGTGTCCTGAACATTCTTATGGATTTGGGTAAACATACTTCCTTTCATCTGGTGGAAATGCAACTATTTAAGTTTTTCCAAGGCTTTATTGCAATTTATTCTTTAGCTTGATGATTATCAGGTTAATTCTTCAATCTAAGTTACTTTGTGAGTGCTGTTAACCATATAACACAGAGGCTATATTTAAGGGGAATTATTTCATAGGGTTTTACTCTTCAAAGGAAACAATCTAGTCTTGTCTGTGATATAAACTTTGGATTTTTATTTCAATCACATATACACATTTTCAATCATTGTAGTAGAGTTATTAATTATACCACACATGTGTATCCTTGATATATATTAGATTGACAAGTATAAAAGTTGCTATTACCTGTGTACTTAAATGTGTTTTTTTTTAAATAGAGAGAAAATTAAAATATTTAAATGAAAAAATAAAAAATGTTTAATTGACAAAGGAGAGCATTTCTACATAGAAATTCAGATTCTTATCTATTGTTATACAATATTTTACTGAAATATGTTGTTTACATTGCTTGATAGCATGGTTCATGTATGTTTTTAGTTTTAACAAGAAAATTGAAGAATTGACATTGAATTCAAAGATAATTTTAATATTACTGTTTTTGATATTTACTGAGGCTTAATGAATTTGATAGGAGTTCCAATGAAGAAATAATTTTCCATATAGGGTTAGGTTATTTTTATTTCTAAATAAGTAATTGCAGTGTGGGGATGATTTCCTATATGTTTGTACACAGACCATTGTTTTGGAATAGAGTTTGTTCAATTATCTAAAATATAATCAGAATATGAAACTCAGAACTCATTAATATAGGGGTTAGGTACGATGCTTTGGAGGTCAGCTCTCTAGGCCTGATGTCCCCTTGCTCTTGCCATTTCGTTGGTTGTAAAATGGAGATAACAATATATCTACCTGAAAGGTTAATGTGAGGATTCTGTTGATTGGTACATATAAAGTCCTTAGATTAATGCCTGGCACATTAGAGGTAGTCAGTGAATATTTACTAGAATTATGTCCTTTATTTTTTTCCTTCACCCCATACTAGCCATTACCACAAACAAGAAGATCATGAGTATGAATATTAATATCCAAGTGAAATAGTCAATAGTAGATGAAATGAAAAATAGCAACCACCTAGTTTGTAGAACTTAATCTGTTCTTTGATGATTTTTGCTGCTTGTCCAAAAGAGAGTTAAGGAATTAAAAATAGGATTTATAGCAATTTATGGGAAATCTGGCAAAATTTGGAGGGATTGTTTTGTTTCTTTTCAAGAAAGAAGCCTCTGGAGCAATCTTGCACTCTCCGTGTCATTTCTTCATATTGCTGTTGGAAAAGGTGATCCAGGCTAAAGAAATCTAGACACGTAATTTTGGAAAACACTATTTAACTTCCTCAGTGATAACCAGGAATCCTTTGAATTTTGTTTGGATGTTACATGAATAAGTAGAACATTACTATCTTAATTTCTGGTTGATCAACAATATTTACTGGTAATTTTTGCCAAATTGTTTCCTTTGTGTTCCCCAGTTACAGTCAACCATCACTTATTTAGATTGATAAGTGAAAGTCCAGGCTGCAAAGTACTCCATAGTCAATTTTTATATAACAGAAGAATTACCTTTATATAAAAGCGGAACTATGACTAAAGCTGCATGAAATAATTATTACATAATAAAGTTTGTGATAAAATCTTCTTTAATGAAGAGATACATTTTAGTTCACTAAAAATTGATGCTTCTCAAATACTTGAGAAGATTTGCAAATAATTGGCTTGGTAAAGGAGTTCTTTCTCTTTGTAAACCATGCTTGCTGTATTTGACCCTTTTTGGAAAATGATTGGTACAAAGGGAAATGTCATAAGATTTAATAAGATTTTACCATCTAGCCCTTTCTATTTGTTTCCAAAGGGCCATATACATCCACTGTTTAACCTTTAATTGTTTTCACAAGGGGACTTGTTATGACCTAGTCATAGAAAATATATAGGGGTCAAGTAAATGAAAAAAAAACCCAAACACCAAAAAATCTGTTACCCTCTGAATGTATCTTCCAGGAAGGCAATAAATGACTACATGAAAGACCAGTCACACTGAATAAGAGCTGAATCACAGAGAGTCAACTCTAGCTTCTACCACATACTGTAACCTTGGGCAAATGCCTTAAGGTTTGTAAGCCTCAGTTTACTTATGTATGAAATAATTATGACACTAAAGCATATACATCATTGGGTTTTTGTGGGGATTAAATAATGTAACATAGACAAAGAAATAAATAATATAATGCATACAATTGTGCTTAGAGGTGTCTTACAGGGTGATTTCCTTAATTTCCAACACGTAATTGTTGCTGGTGATAGCCAAAGGCTCTGATCTTTTCTTCTAGAACCATGTATCTCACTCCTACTTACCACTTCATTTGAGTATCTCAAAAACACTTCAAATTTAATATGTCCAATTGGGATACTTCATTTTTACCTCTCAAAACCCTGTTCATTACTTCCTCTATCTTTCCCATCTCAGTAAATGTGTTAGTCCTTTTTTGTGGATATGTGTAGAACTTTCTATTAGACCTATTTCATCTTTTGCTGTGGGGTAGTAAACTGTCATCCTGTGAGTAACCTGTGGAGAGGCCCATGTGATAAGGAACCAAAGCCTCTAGCCAATAGCCACAAACCGAGGCCTTCCAGCAAACACGTGACTCAGCCAGGAAACAGATTCTGCAGCCTCATTTGACCCCTGACCTGGCTTCCCACCCAGCTATTAGCTTGACTGCAGATTCATGAGAGACCCTGAGCCAGGAAAACACAGCTAAGTGGCTTTTGAATTTCTGACCTCCAGAAATTATGTGAGATTTGTTGTTTTAACTGTCTAATTTTTGGAGAAATACGTTATAAAGTGATAAATTACTAATGTATATTTTGGCACCTGGAGGTGGAGTGCATTGAAGCTGCACAGTGGGTTTTGAGGAGAGTGTTAGGCTTCTAGTACTCGAAGAAGATGTGTCTGGAAACCTTATGGTCTTCAGGAAATGGGGTGAGGGCTTTCAAGAAAGTGAGGAAAATATCATTGGGAAATGGAGGAGAGGAAATCTTTTTTGTGGAGTGTCAGAGTGTTTAGCAACACTGCCGTTTGCAGTTATGTGAAAAGTAGAAAATGTGCTTTATAACCTGGATGACCTAGCTAAAGAGATCCCTGACCACAGAATCTCAAGTACTGCCTGGTTTCTTTTTGATGCTTATAGCAAAATGTGAGAGAAGAGAGAGAAACTGAAGAAAGGACTGATAAAATGAGTAATGACTTTATGGTTTTAAGAATTCTCAGCTTCCCAAGATAGCAAACAATGCTCAAAGGAAGAAGTGGCTTCTGAGCAAAGATCACATGCCAGATAAATATGATTCATGGATGAAGCTGAGTGCACACCATCAAATCTTTTAAGACCTCAGAAATATCAAAGGTAGTGCCTCAGAATTGTATTCATTGAGACTCAAGGCATTCTACAGAGATGAAGGGTTGCCTCAGTTCCTCTCAATCAAGCAGTAGGATTTCTAGGGAGCTTAAGGGCATTGCCCTTCATCCTGTTGTTGGGAGCCCTAAGACTTGTCTTCTTTTGAAAAGATTTATAAATTTGTCTTTTGTCTAATATAGTAGACTCCAATAAGATTCGTAGGAGACCCACAAAGTTTTTAAAAGAATTATACAAACAGAAAAATCACCTATTTGACTAAAAGGGACACAGAGAAAACAAGATGAAAAGAGGTCTTTGGACCTTTAAATTCTACAGCAGAAAGCAAGTTAAGAAAATGACTTAGCTTCCAAGATGTGCTACCTTTCATGAAAAAAGGAAGATTCAGATGACAGAACCAAGAGTACAGAAGGTAGAGGCAAGAGCTGTGGAGAATTATTCTCAGGACTTGAGACTTCATTAAACAACCTTTGACATTTCCTTGTCTGGATATCGTAACTGCTATGAACCAGTGATCTTGGTCTCCTGTTATTCACACCTTTGTATCGCTCCCTCTTATGTTGAACCAGCATTGATCTGTGTGACCAAAGCACACAGCAGAAGTCATGGTGTGTCATTTTGACGTTAGGTTATTGAAGATTGCTGCTTCCATGTTGAGTGCATGCTCTCTCTCTCTGTACTCCCACCCCCATCATTCACCTTCACTGAAAATGTTGATATTTGCTTGTATGTAACCTTACAGGATTATTATTAATAGTATTATTAACAGTTTTATATTATAGTTTGCATAGTGCAAGTTCATGCCTGTTATCCTAGCATGCATAATTGTTTCTCCCCCTTTCCCCCAAATGCCGTGGATTGAATAATAAATTATATGAATAAAATTATTATTAACATCTCTAGCATCTTACACATCTAGCCATATGTCCATGTAGATAATCTAAAACTATACCACTGTGGGACGTGTGTGTGAATGTGAGAAAGAGAGAGGAAAATAAAAACAGGAAAAGACAGAGAAAGCTGTCCTGGGATCGAAGTATTCATCCTATTTTTTTTATGCTGTTTACTATTCCCTTTGCCTTTCTGGCTGAAAAGTAACTAGGTAAGTAAGAAAAATCAGATACTATAATAAGGTGATTGTTAAAAGTATAATTCTCATGTTCTTATTTGTCTCTGGGAAGCTTAATCTTGAGAGTCAGCATAGCTGGTATCAGAAAATCCAACTTTTACATAGATGTTTCAAGTGTGTTTTGAATCCATTTAATTTTATATCTATTTTATTTCATGCAGGATTTGAAATTCGAAGGGGAAGGACTCAACGAATACATTCCTATGTCACTTTTAAAGACTGGCAAAATATTTGAGAAGTATGTCCCTTAATGTTAGATTTAATGCATTTTATTTATTTTGCATACATGTTTTGCTACTGATTAAGTATGGGCCAATTATAGATGATAGAGACCTCCTAGCTCACCTCACCTGAAGGGTCAGGTTTTTGGGAAGCATGACCCCATTTCATCCTGGGATACATCTGGGCCCAGTCATCCATATGTTATTTGGGAATGGAGCATTATAGGAATGGTAATATAGCTGGGAGTCATATCTTATTTATCTCCTAGAAAATATCAAAATCCTTGGTTCAGTGTGGGAACTTTTCAGGTCTGGATATGGCAGCCACCCCTCCTCCATTCATGTATAGAAGACGCAGAAGCAGCAGGTTGCAGGGTGACGGACAGTTCTCAAGTTGGACGGTCTCACTTTGAATCTCAGCTTCTACCCTTATGATAGTCAAAAGAAGGTAGTCAGCATCCGTTTCTCATCAGTTAATCAGAAATAAGAATACCGTATCGGATTATTTTAAGGATTAAATAAGATAAGAAATACGATGTATTTGAGAGAGTGCCTTGAGCATACAGGATTTAATAAATACTAGTTAGTATTGTATACCAGTGGGCCTCAGCAGGGATCAGTGTTGCCCCCAGGGAACATTTGGTGATGTCTGGAGTCATATTTGATTGTTAGGACTTGGACTGGAGAGATGTTAGTGGGATCTAGTCAGTAGAGACCAGGAATCCTGCTGAGCATTCTACAGTGTGCCAGATAGTCCTGCAACAAAGAATGATCTGATTCACAATGTCCATAGTGCCAGGTTGGAAGTACATTAGTGCTGCTTACTCATAGACATTTTCTTGAACTTCTAACCCTAGCAGCAGTGCAAATAAGATATCACCTGGAGTTGGACCTGTCTCCCTGTGAGGACTATCTAATGTCTGAGAAAATAGGCTGTGCAGAGAGGATCACTAAGGCATCACTTCAGTGATTAGGTAGCTCAAGGCAGAGATGAGTGAGATGGAGAACAGCGTGCCTCCTATGCCGAGCATTTCCAATGATAGGACTTGATACTAAGATACCTACAAGACTTTATATGTGACAGAGTTCATTAGAGGCTAACATTCAATAGTGAAAATAGGAACTAACCTAAATATCCAATGATAAGGGATCATTTAAATAAATTATGGTAGACACCTAGAATACTAGATAATACCTAAAAATTATATGTTAGCAAAAAAAATAATAATACTCTCATGGCAAATGCCCATGACATACAAAGCAAAAAATACAAGTTAAAAGATAGTATTATGTATACCATCAGTCTCGTTATGTAAAGAAAAAATTTTTTAAAAATGTGCCTTTCTACTCAGCTATAAAGAGTAGAAGCCAGTATTTTTCCAGTGGTTATTTCTGGGCTGTAGGTTAATGGGTGATTTTTTTGTGTGTGTCAGTGGTGGTGGTGTTTTTCAGTATAATTAAAACATTTTTAAATAATGCACAAAGACATACACAGTTATAAAATTAAGATGTGCTCTAGAAGAGAGAAAACAAGAATAATAATATGCCTTAGGACCTAATGCAAAAGTGAACTGATGCCTAGATCTGGTTCCTGACCTAGAATATGGCTGCTCCAAGGGGACACACATCCCTAGTCTTGTCTCCGGGTACCTGGTATCAGGTTACAGCTGTGATTTAACCTTTCAAAGTGCATTGTGCTCCTTTTTCACTTTAAGGAAGGTATTTTTAGAAAATCTTTAATTACAAAGAACTGAGATTCTAACCAGGCACTGTGCTTTTTTCTTTTTATCTTTAGGATTATAATCATGAATTTAGTGTCTAATTATTTAGATTAAGTGTTTAGAAAGTTTCCAAGTGCTTTACAATTCTTGCTAAGGGAACAAAGAAAGAAACTGAGGAAATCATCTCACTGTGGTTAACATAAAATGTTTGATGTCTACTAATGAAATCTGTTTACCTTCATAACTATATAATAGGGTCATTAAAGACAATAGATACAGTAGTTTAAAAGTAATAAAATTTACAACAAAGTGTATTTAATTTGAAATTGAATTGCCAGCAAATGGGTGTCCTAATGAACCCTTGTGTCAGTGTTAGCTCTAACCAAATTAAGGGAAATCATTTGTATCACAGGCAACTAAATCAGCAATAAGACCCAAAAAGGCTATTCCTCTGCTGAGGGTATAGTCGTTGTCACAGATGGCCCTGCTGATGGAATTAAGCTTAAGTCAGGAGACGTGACATGCGGATCCTTCTTAATTCAAATGAATTCGGGAAGGCAGAAGAACCCTCTCAGGATGGGAGAAGCTGACAACAGCAACAGAAAGGAGTCAACAATAAAGAAGAACCTCAAGATACAGTCAGTAAATGTTAATAGGAGGAAAAAAGCCTAGGGAACGTTTCGAGAGTCGAAATAGATCTCGATCTCTAACCACTGCATTAAGAAAAGAAAAACTTTATGTTATATCAGCTCATCATCTATATAATGGATTTTTTTTTCCTCAAAGTTTCGCTAACAGTCTGTTGAATGTAGAGAGGATAGGAAATGAAGTGGCAAAAAGTCTTATCAAATACTGGATCTTCTGATGATTTCAGAAGCAAGTGACATCTTGGGAGATCAGCGGCCGATGCAGGGAGTCTTATGTTTTATAGGGCCACATCTCTTAAAAGCCACTCACCTCCTGTAGGGCCACACCTCAGAAGCCACTCGCCTCCTTGACTTGAATTAACTGCAGCACCTGTAATGTGGTGTTTACCTACTTTCTAGTTAATCTGACAAAATGTTTAAGGAAAACATCAAACTGTGTTGTAAGTCTAAAGGCAAACTCTTTTGTTACACTCCATTGTCAATTTCTCTTTCTTTTATCTGCCTTCTTTCTTTTAACTGCTGCAGATTTCCAAGTCAACCATTCATTGCAGACCTAAATATTGGTAAAAAGGACAGTGCAGCCCAGCTTGGTACCCTCACAGAAGTAACTAATGACTCAAAGGGAGCAGCAGGACCCCGCTGGAAGGTGAGGCGCTTGCCACTGACTTTTTTCTGATGCAAAATGTTAAATGATGAGATCAATTGTATTGACCCAGCTGCTGCCTGCTGTGCTTTTTCTCCTGTAGGACTCTTTAGAGAAACTTTAGCAGGTCTATATATATATATATATATATATATATATATATATATATATGTATTAGAGAATTCAATGCTGAAATAGAATGGCCAAAAACTCTCGACAAAGCTACTAAAATTCCTCAAAACAGGTTGTCAGTAAGGCCAGGCTCTGTCTCACTAGACAATGAGGCAGGCCTGCCACCATGCAAATGAGACAAGGCTTGAGATTTGATGAATCTTCTATCTCCTTTCCCTACTTGGCTGACACTAGCTTTGAGGAAGGTTGTAAATGCAAGAGAGATTGTGGTATAATTCCTCAGACTGGCATTTCTGCCCCCTAGTCACCATTCGATTATCTTCCAAATTGCTGTGTTTCAGAGAGATAAAGATTTTTTATGGCTTGCTGACTTGAAACAACCACAAGAACTAACGAAGAGATGGCTAAGCGGCCATGCATAGTAATTCCACTGGTAAATGACAAAATCTTTGTTTGTATGACATTTCCAAAATTACTACAGAAGATGAATCTGAAATACAAAATGTCATATTTGGCATGCAAAACTATCACAATATATTTCAGTATAAAATTCATGGAGGCGTTTAATTTAGAATGTGTTTAATAACTCACTCTGCCTGCATCAGTAATCCTGCCTTGAGGTTTAAAAAGATTGTCTTATTTATTCACATGGTGTTAATTTTTAAAATATTTTTGGAAACCAAAATATTAAGGTTAAGTCTTTATTGTTAATTAAGATTTTCTAATTAAGCCAAAAATAATTGTTATTCAGATTAGTTTTTAAGTATGATTTGTGTGAAAAAAAAAAACAAAGAAAGCTGAACAAGTTTCACTGTTTATTTAACTGTAATTTAATTCCAGAAGCATACTATCTATATGGAAATACATATTATCTCTCACAAAATAAAGTCTAGGCAGGGTTTTAAAATGCTTACTGTTGGCTGCAGATTAACCGGTGGTGCTACTAACTTGGGTTGCCAAGAGGGTAGTAACTTGCTTCCAAAAAGGACATTATTTTTGCTTAAAGTACGAAATAACAGGATCCTTTGAAGTCAGATAATCCCGAAAAATATTAGGGACTTGTAAGTACAGAAAACATGACTTCACTACATTTGAGTTATTATTAATAATAATCATAGTTTAGTTTTTGTTTATTCTGAAAAAATAGTCCACTAAAAATCTTATCAGTGTATACAAACTTTTCAGCACTTATTAAAAATGAAAATGGCCTGCTTCTCTCGGCTGTAGGTGAAAAATGACATTCAAATGCCCTGTAAAATATTCTTGAGTCGTGTCTCTCAGTCACACACAATTCATGCTAAATTTCAGGAAAGAGCACGTACAGATACTATCCCACCACTCCTTCCCCCCTGCCATTTTTGACTCTCCTTTGAAGCCTTTGAGGCAAGTTAACATCTTGTTGAGACTCTGGAAGTATCACATCAGCTGAGGTGTTAGTCTGACCTGTTTTGCACTCTGCTTATCAACCTGGCATTATGGTCAGTGGTTCGTGTTAAAGTCAGGACTGTCACCTTTCAAACTCCAAATTTGAAGCTTACTGCCCATGTTCACCCACCCTAGATATCTTAGAAGGCATGTTGTGTGGTTTGTAGAAGTGTTGGTTTCCTGTTAATTCTATCTTACTATAATAAATGACTGGTTTCTGATGTCACAGCTCATTAACATACCATGCTGAAAAAATGACTAAACTTTCCCTCCCATTAATGGCAGGTTTGCCTTTTGACCCCCTAATTATATATCTTGTGTCCTCATCTGTTATCATGGCTAATACCTGACAATTACAGGTTGGATAAAAATAATTGTCTACCTTTTTCCCCCCTGAGAAGCCCATTGTTGCTAATTGTGTGGTTTCACCCAGTTCCTGCGTAATTCAAGAACCCCACCTTTTGTGGAGAATGAGCAGCCTCAACCACCTCAGCCTCTGCAAATCTGGATCAGATGCCTGAGGGGATTTAAAGACAAGGCTCCTCCAGGCTCTTATGTCCTCAAAGTGTCCCTGCTTGGTCGACTGGGAGGCTGTGTCTTGCAGTGGCGGCAAATGGAGCAACTGAAGACCAGAACACGCTCCGTCAGGCACAACGGAAACTTTTATGACGTGGGGCTGTATTTCCACGAAAACCTTTATGTGGTAAGTAGCCTGTCTACCTCTCTTCTTTTTACTCAGCTTCTCCACTCTTCCTATCTATCTCCACCTTCTATCTTTGTTCATGTCACTTTAGATAAAACACTTTGTGTAATAAACATAAAGGATTTAATGCATGCCTACATTCATTCATTCATTCATTCATTCATTCAGCAAATTCCCAGTAATCACCCATTATGTGCCAAGCATTGTATGGGCCATAGGTAGACACCCTAAATCCTGTGTAAAATGGAAAGCCCATTTTTATATATCAAGAACATAGTTTACGGCTTCTTGGTATAATTTTCCCCCTTTTCAGATTGTGCAAGCTGAGAGATCACTGATGTGTACGTTGTAAGTAATGCACGTGCATGAGTGGAGGAAGTGAGGGTCACTGATTTGAGGTGAGAACCAGATTGTAGGTCAGAAGATTGTTGGTGGGACTGTTCAGGAAGTATATGATGGATATAGGGGAGTGTGTTTACCATGCAAAGGAATTGTAGAGGAGACGGTACTAGGAAAGGAAGCGATGGGTACGATTAGAAAGCGATCCTGGATTCAGGGATTAAAACAGGGGTGGTGGGAAGTGTTAGGGGTGGTTCAGAGAGCATCAAGTTACCTGGAGAAACAGGGAGGGGATTCTTTGGGATGTCAGACTTGACAGATTGTGCCTCCCAGGGAACTCCAGCCCAAGAGAAAATGAAGAAGGGGGGCTCATCTCATGCAGATGGCTTGGATGCTAGGCAGGGCACAGACTGTTCACAAATTTAGAATTGCCTTTTATACTATTAACATCAATTTCTTTAAAAAATATGAGAATCAAGTGATATTTAAGAAGAAAATAATTTTTCTTTAAAATAGGAGTGTACTTTCTTTCCTCATTTTCCTTTAGGTCTTGTGTTAAAAGATGTTCTTTTCATTAATTTTATTTTGTGGTATTTCACTAAGGGTGATAACAGGCTCTTCACATGAACATATTTTTCAGACAATGTATTGTGTTTATTCTGGATACTGAATGACCACATAAAAAAGTTTAAGTGAAAAATGAGGCTGTAAAAATGAACAATTTTGCAAAGATCTATAAACAACAAACCTATACTGCCATTATTTACCTCCAATGTGTGAGAAAGAAACAGATTTCAACTCTCATTTCTCACCACCTTGGCTTTTTAGATATCTAAGACCCTTGAGGACAGTGGCTACTACTTTTTCTTTTTTTTAAACTGAGCAGCAGCTTCCTAGTGAATTGTAGGAAATGGAAAAAGTATATAATGTCCATAGAGGCCACTCCATTGAATAAATAAGTGTGAAGTCCCAGATGACCACTTTGTTGTTTAGAAGTTGATAGGGGTGCCGGGCGCGGTGGCTCACGCCTGTAATCCCAGCACTTTGGGAGGCCGAGGTGGGCGGATCACAAGGTCAGGAGATTGAGACCACGGTGAAACCCCGTCTCTACTAAAAATACAAAAAATTAGCCGGGCGCGGTTGTGGGCGCCTGTAGTCCCAGCTACTCGGGAGGCTGAGGCAGGAGAATGGCGTGAACCCGGGAGGTGGAGCTTGCAGTGAGCCGAGATCGCGCCACTGCACTCCAGCCTGGGCTGGGCGACAGAGCGAGACTCCGTCTCAAAAAAAAAAAAAAAAAAAAAAAAGTTGATAGGGGTTAGAAACAGCAATCAAAACAAACAAACAAAAAGGC
This sequence comes from Macaca fascicularis, assembly GCF_037993035.2. Taxonomy (NCBI): domain Eukaryota; kingdom Metazoa; phylum Chordata; class Mammalia; order Primates; family Cercopithecidae; genus Macaca; species Macaca fascicularis. The sequence goes on from NC_088378.1 coordinate 163,135,212, forward strand.
CAGATGCTGTGTAGACATTTAGTGAATGTTGCAGCTCTGGGGGAGGAAAAGATCTCTTTCCAGACCCACCACGGGAGGCGTGGCTCAGGTCCCTGTAACAAAAGACAGACTAACAAGAGAAAAGCATACACATTTTTGTAACATAAGTTTTAGGTGACATGGGAGCCTTTATAAACGAAGATCCAAAGAGTAGATAAGCTTGCCTATTTTTATACTTAGGTTTGATGAAGAGTGGACAGTCACGGTGAAATACGATTCGAGGACAAAAAAGTATGATATAATGGTAATACACTGGGGGAACTTAGCAAGGGCTATTTGTTCAGATCCTTCTTGGACTGTCTGTGTTCAGTTTCTTTCCTCTGGGTGTGGGAAGGGTACTGCTCACATGAGGATCTTATGAGCTACTTCCGGGGAGAAGTGTGAGGGGAGTGAACTTTCTAGGTTTTATGGTTTGCCTCAAGGAAGAGCAGTGAGGAGAAGGCGAGAGTGGCTTTCCCGCTTAATATTTTGGGCTAGCAGATCTTGAATCTTATCACAGTTTAACCCTAATCCATATCCACTTCAACCTTCAGACAGTTTGGAGAACTGGTGGGGACGCCAGCCCTCTCTTTGAAACGGGCATTAAAACTCTTTCTGGAAAAGAATTCTTCTTAAAGGAAAAGAGATCTCTGACAGGATTCACCCAGAAACTAGGCAAGCCTCAGCTGGCTTATCTGCGAAATGGGTATAACAATGCCTGCCTACTAGAGGCATGTGAAAAATGACTGAGCTGACACTTGCAGAAATTCACAGTGTCAATACACAGTAAGAATTCAGAAGCTTCTTGAATTATTATTGTTATAATTATGATGTCTCTTTGTTAGTGATGCCTAAAAATTCTTACCTGTTGGAATTTTTCTTAAATTAATATGATAAATGTGTATATTCCAAATGACCTTTTTTTTTTCTTTTATTTAAGGTTCAGGGGCATGTGGGGAGGCTTGTTATACAGGTAAATGTATATCATGGGAGTTTGATATACAGATTATTTTATGACCCATATACTAAGCATAACTAAGGTATTTTTTCCTTGTCTTCTCCCTCCTCCCACCCTTCACCTTTGAGAAAGCCCCAGTGTCTGTAGTTCCCCTCTTTGTCAACATGTGTTCTTGTTTTTTAACTTTCGCTTATAAATGAGGGCATGTGGTACTTGGTTTTCTGTTCCTGCCGTTAGTTTACGTAGGATAATGGCCTCTGTCTCCATCTATGTTGCTGCAAAGGACATGATCTCATTCTTTTTTATGGCTGCATAGTATTTCATGGTGTATGCGCCACATTTTCTTTTTTTAAATTTTACTTTATGTTCTAGGGTACATGTGCACAACGTGCAGGTTTGTTACATATGTATACATGAGCCATGTTGGTGTGCTGCACCCATTAACTCGTCATTTACATTAGGTATATCTCCTAATGCTATCCGTCCTCCCTTCCCCCACCCCACAACTGGCCCCGGTGTGTGATGTTCTCCTTCCTGTGTCCAAGTGTTCTCATTGTTCAATTTCCACCTATGAGTGAGAACATGTGTGTACCACATTTTCTTTATCCAGTCTGCTATTGATGGGTATTTAGGTTGATTCCAAGTCTTTGCTATTGTGAACAGTGGTGCAGTAAATATACACGTGCATGTGTGTTTATGGTAGAATGACTTATATTCCTTTGGGTATATGCCCAGTAATGGGACTGCTGGGTTGAATGGTAATTCTGATTTCAATACTTTGAGGAATTGCCACACTGCTTTGCACAGAGGCTGAACAAATTTACATTCCAACTAACAGTGTATAAGCATTTACGTTCCCTGTAACCTTGCCAGCATCAGATAACCTTCAAATTAAACTTTTGTTGAGAACAATATAGATTATTAATTTTTTTCTTCAACAAGGAATCCTGAAGACCTTGTTAAAAATACTGGAGTATAGGTGAGGGGTGTTAGTCTCGGTTGTGAAGATGATTTTTCCCCTGGGGAGCCCACTTACTGTCAGAAGCAGAATCTGAGGACAGGTACCACAAAGGCATTGGGTATTGGTCAGCCCCCGAACTGAGGATTTGTTCCTCACCATTGGTCTCAAAGAAATTTCAGGAATGAGGTGGTAGCTAAGAATTTTCATTAACAAATTTCTAGAAAGAGTCCAATCAGCCTAATGGGCAGTTACGTTATTTTGGTGCATTGTAATCAAGTACCTAATATTTTAAAGTATGGAGCTGGGCTGCAAAAAAATGTCATTCAAAGAGCTTGCTTTTGAGAGCCATCTGCATAAATAACTATATCAAAAGGTAATATAGAATGTTTTTATTATTGTTATCATTTGTTTAGATGTCCATTCTATAGGCCCATTAGAGTGCAAGCCACATCTATTAATATGTTTGGCAGGTAGAAGACATTCCACATGAGCTGTTGAATGATTGTAACAGGGTACACTACAGATAAAATGCCAGAAGGGATCAGAGGACTAAGAAGTGCATCACGGACATCTTCAGGGAGAGAGGATAGCACCACTAAGACATTGAGGTTGCAAAATGTTCAAAAACCTCGAAGCAGAACTACCATTTGACCCAGGAATCCCATTACTGGGTATATACCCAAAGTAATATAAATCATTCAGTTATAAAGATGCATGCACATGCACGTTCACTGCAGCACTATTCACAATAGCAAAGACATGGAATCAGCCTAAATGCCCATCAATGGTAGACTGGATAAAGCAAATGTGGTACATATACACTATGGAATACTATGCAGCCATAAAAAGGAACAAGATCATGTCCTTTACAGGGACATGGATCTAGCTGAAAGCCATTATCCTCAGCAAACTAACGGTGGAACAGAAAGACAAACACCGCATGTTCTCACTTATAAGTGGGAGCTGAATGATGAGAACACATAGGCACACTGTGGGGAACAATACACACTGGGGCCTGTCCAGGGTGCGGGGAGAAGGAGAGCACCAGGAAGAATAGCTAACATAGACTGGGTTTAATACCTAGGTGATGGGTTGATCTGTGCAGCAAACCACCATGGCACATGTTTACCTATGTAACAAACCTGTACATCCTGCACATGTACTCCGGAACTTAAAATGAAAGTTGAAAAAAATGTTCATAGTATTAAAAACTGCATCAAGTCTGTAGGGAAAAGTGAAGGCTGGCAATAGTTCCAATAACAAAATGTGTTTTCCCTTCCTGCCAAACAGAAGAGAAAGTATCTTGGACTAGTTGAAATAGCAACCCCCAATTTTTTTCCCCTGTGTCAGAACCAAACAAACAAACAAAAAATAATTACCTCCTGCCACAGTCAAGGAAAATTTACTCTTTAACAGCCTGACAAAATGTCACTGAATTACATCCATCCCTTGGTATCACCTAGCAAAATCCTGGATCCCCAAAGAAATACACTAGGCTATTTCACATTCAGTGTATATAAGAAAAGTACAAAATTCAGGGTGAAAACAAAAACAAGAAAAGCACCAAAACATCAAGAACTTGACAGGAAAGAGAAGTCAACTGAGGCTTTTTGCTTTCAGAATAAAAATGCTGTTGCTCAAAGTCCTACTCATTCCAAGGGGCTCTACCCAATAACATCAAGTTTTTTCACTAACCACACAATTCTGCCTGCCAGTCACTCTGCTGGTAGTTTGTGGGAGACTGACAGTTAAGACAGTAAATGTTAAAGCAATGTAATTTTGTAATAACAGGAATACATTCACTAAACACATAGATGTGCATTGTGTATATAAATGATATAGGGACATTTAAGATATTTATTTCATTACATTTTAAACACAAGTCTAAGACAGGTTTATCTTTATTCTCAGTCTGTGACTTGGAGAAATTGGCTTCCATAGCGTCGTTTGAGAGTGCAGAGCATCTTATGAACGGTAATTGGAGAGAGATGGTTATCTATTCCTGTGCAAAAAGAAAGAGTCGAGAAGCACTGCCCAAATGAATGGGCAGGGCTTCATTCCAGGAGAAGTACTGAGTGTGAGGAGGAAAGTCACTGTATACACCTGTAAGGTTACAGTTTTAATGGGTCTTGGAATGAGGTTACAGTGTTATAGCATCAAGGGTGGCTTTCCTTTGGCATCAGGCTGGGCTAGGAGGCAAACACACGAAGGTTAAGTGAAAGGGTTACTTATCAGTGTTTGAGCTGGCTCCTGAGTAAAGCAGTGGATATATGACTAAGCCCAAAGGTGTATCACTCCAGACACCAACGCACCACTTCCACATACTATGGCTTGGATCTTGTCCCAAATAATTCTACATCGTAATGTTGGTCTTCCAGTATTGTAAGGTGGGGCTGGTCAAATACGGTGAGTTAATTGTCTCTACCTCAGTCCCCTCATGTAAAATGAGGTAATAGCAACTCCCTTATTTGAGTTACTGTAAGAATCATCTTAAATCAAGTTAAATTATGGACTCTAAGCTTAGGCACATTCGCTTTGAGTGTCTTGCTAAAAAGATTTTGAATAATTCTTTGGCAGAGACATTTGGAGCCTACTTGTCTTCTGACATTCAACCCCGAAGTATTTCTTTTTTTTTTTTTTTTTTTTTTTTGAGACGGAGTCTCCCTCTGTCGCCCAGGCTGGAGTGCAGTGGCGCAATCTCGGCTCACTGCAAGCTCCGCCTCCCGGGTTCCTGCCATTCTCCTGCCTCAGCCTCCCGAGTAGCTGGGACTACAGGCGCCCACAACCGCGCCCGGCTAATTTTTTGTATTTTTAGTAGAGACGGGGTTTCACCGTGGTCTCGATCTCCTGACCTTGTGATCCGCCCGCCTTGGCCTCCCAAAGTGCTGGGATTACAGGCGTGAGCCACCGCGCCCGGCAACCCCGAAGTATTTCAAACAGAAAAGATTGCCTCCTTTGTTGATGCTGTTCATTAACAACGAATAGGGTTAGATCTCTGGGAAGAAAAATGCCCAGAATAAGCCTTGTGACTTTCAGTTGTGGCAGGATGAGGAAGTAAGTGTTCAGGTTATCTTAGTTTCCCATCCTGCCAGGATCAGGAGCCAAAAGGCACATTTTATTTTCCGATTCTGTTCTATAAGCACCTGGAAATTCTAGATAAGATATAACCAAAAGGGTTTTAAATTCATAAACACTCAAGAATGAATAGGATCTCCTTGGGTGCCAGGAATGAAGAGGAAATCAAAAACTAGAGAGGAAAATGTGTGAACTGGGGCTGTTGCTGCCTGGGAGAGGGAAAAACAGATCATCAGTCTTGTTGATCTAAAGGTTTGGATTCGTTTTTGGTTTGCATTTTTTTATCTTTTTATTTTTATGTACTTATTTTTAATCGATACATAATATTTGTATATGTTTTGGGGGTACATGTGATATTTTGATATATGCACACAATGTGTAATGATCAAATCAGGATACTTAGGGCTTCATTCACCTCAAACATTGGATTTTAATGACCATTCAGGAGATGAGACTTTGGGCCTTTTAGGTATAGGGTGTTGAAAGAGCCTTTTCCATAAATTTTGGATACTCAAAATGTGTCGAAAGGGATAGATAGACAAAAAATATGTCCACTAGACGGAGATAAAAGAATCTTTTTTGGAGAAAGAAAAACTTTTTTAAATGTTTCATTTAAAATACTGTTTCCCCTAATAATCTACAATTGAATTTCTTTAATAGAAAATATATAGGGTTAAAAATTAAAAATACTTATCATAGAGATTTGACCCTCTGAACAGAGAACTACTGAACTGGAAGCCAGATCTGAGGAAACTTCCTAGACTACATCTCTAAGAGATGAAAAAAGTGAAGTGAAAAGTGATTCGTAGTGATTTGCAAAGATTACAGAGCAGGTCTAACATACAACTTATACAATTTCCAGAACAGAGACTAGCTAGAACGAGGGAAAGATATGAAGAGATTAACAGTTATTTATTAATTTCCAAGACTCATTGGAAGACATGAACTCTCAGATTAAGGGAACAGAAATTCTGAGGCAGACAAAGTAAAATCAATCCCCTTCTGGACACATTCTAGTGACACTTCAGACAGCAACAGTAGAGGACTGAAGACAACAGAAAAATACATTCAAAACTCTGAAACAAAGTTGATAAAGAAAAAAACTGTACTCACCTAACCTATTATTCAAGAGTGGATCAGAAGGGTCACAAATGAATACATTTTTGACTAAGGATATTGTAGTTGTTTCCTAGGTCTGCTATCAGAAAAATACCACAAACTTGGTGGCTTAAAATAGCAGAGATTTATTGTCTCATGGTTCTGGAGGCCAGAAGCCTGACATCAAGGTGCTGGCACAGCCATGCTCCCTCTGGGGCCGCGAGGGAAGGGCCTGCTCCTGGCTCTCTCCTAGCTTCTGGGAGCCCCTGGCATTCCTTGGTTTGCAGATCCATCAATCCAGTGCTTCACATGGCCTTCTCCCTGTGTGTCTTCACTTCATCTTCTGTCTGTGCCTTTCCGTCTCTGTGTTCAAATTTCCCCTTTGTCTACGGACACCAGTTATATTGGGTTAGGGTCCAGCCCAGTGACCTCATCTCAACTTGGTTAAATCATAAAAGATTCTGTCTCCCAAAGAGGTCACATTCTAAGGTACTGGGGGGTACGATTTCCACATATCTTATTTTGGAGCACACCACCCGACACATAACAAGTATACCCTCAATGGAATGATAAAAGAACTTACAAAGGATGTTTTCAATTACAAGGAAAAAGGCAGAAATAAATAACACCTATGTATTTTTTTTTAAATTTCTATATTTGAAATGTTTTGTAATTTTGCAAAGGAATATGAAAGACATGCCTTTTCTATTCTATTTTAATAAATATAAGGCAATTAAGAGACCCTGAATAACAAATGAAAGAAAAAAATGATCATATAATTTGCATAATTAAATGATTGTTTAGTCAACTAATTAACTCAATGAAAACTCAAAGTTAAGTCAAAAGGTTGTGGCTACAGCATCTTTAGTTTTCACAAGACAAATATGCCACAGTTTGGAAAGCGTAGCGTTAAACCTTTCAAATATGTGTGAGTATCTGTCTTGCTTATAATTTGCAAGATAAATAACTGTAAAATAGTACCACAGGAAAATATTTTTATGAGAAAATTACACAGATCCTTTGAGAGTTTGGTGAAAGATCTTACTCTGGCTTCAACTGTATTTGGTTACTTATCCATTAATGTGGATAAATACAGAATTTTTAGACCAGTACACAAGATTGAGAGAGAAATGTGTTAAATCATTTTTTAAAATGTAAAGTCAGACACAAATTAAGAATGGTGATGATTACTTTCTTATAACTGATTATCTCACATTATTATGCTTTTTGGTGACATTTTGAAATATCATTATTGAACTTTGACAATGGTATCTGAGCTGAAAGAACCTTCTGTTAATTATTAGCTAGACCTGTTATGCTTGCAGTTCTCATTTTTGATGGGTGTGAGGATTGGCCAACCTAAAACAATGATACAAATAATAGGTTAAAGAAGCAAAAACAGCAAAATTCAGGCAAAGAACATTGATTAATGAATTTTTTAAAATTCTTAAAGGTCGTGTACTCAAGTTTGGCTAAGCCTCAGGCAGATTTAATGAACATGACCAGAGCCTGCTGTATGCAGTGGGTAACCCAGGCTGACTCCAAATTTGCTGACATTACAGGGTTATTATTTCTGGAAAGATATATAATTCCGGAACAGTTTCTTTAGTGATTCCATTAAGACTCTGATTTCCTTCAATTTAGGGTTACAGATTTCATTTTTCACATTATCCCACACCACAAAGAAAATAAAATCATGTCTCGGATTGAGTGCCTATGTCAGCCAAAGGAAAAAAAATATTTAATTTTGATGGTACTTAACCCCATTTTATTTGATAAGTACATCTGTTTTTTTGGATCACATGTCAGTGTGTGAATGATGAAATTTAATGACTGCTAGTTTAAAGGCAAAAAATGATTTTGCTTACACTAAATTATGCAATCTTGAGGATTCCTTGAGGAAGAAGTAAACAGATGCCATCATATGGATGGTATTAAAGCACACACCATAGCAAAGAAGTTACTGGAACGGAGATCTCAGAGAACAGAATGTGGCCACCCAGGCTTCCTTATGACAGAATATGGAGATTTATTAGTCTCTAACTTTCAAGAAGTTCTACTGTTTAATTATTTGTGATCAGATGAGGCTTTTTCTTTGGACAAAGAGAATAAAATCAATTTAATTACTAATAAAATCTTTTGGGAATGTTATAACAGAAGTTTATTTTTGTATATTTAAATGTAAGGGCTAAACACTATAGTCCGAGATAAGGCAGAATGGTGATTCAGTGTGTGTTTTATAACCTGACTAGAATTCTGGCTCTAAAACCAACTTAGCAATGTGAGTAACAGCAGCTGTTTCTCAATCTACCTGTGCCTCCCCCATCTCAACTGCAAAATAGTCATCACAATAAGCTCCATCTCCTTAATCTTATGATGTCACCACCAGTAGGGTACTAGGTCAGAGTAAATGTGATAATGCAGTTCAGTGCCTGACATGCTGAAGGAGTAAAATAATGTTTAACTTAAAACAAACTAGCTTTAAAAAACCATAAACAAAACTCTAATATACACCTTCAATGAAGTTTTGGTTAACTAAAGTATGTTGTTGTTCTTCCCCTTCATATCATGTCCATGATTACATTGTTTGAAAGGATATATGAATTGCTGTAAATGAACAATATTTATATTTTGATATCTTAAATCCTTCCTTTCTAAAACTAGTGAAGTTTTTAGACCCAGTAAGAAAGGAAAAGTTTGCTTTTCTTTGCCCTAATCCGATATGAATGGTGCCCGTAGAAGAAGAGATTAGGACACAGATGCACACAGAGGGAAGCCCGTGTGAGGAGACAGGAACAAGATGGCCATCGGCAAGCCAAGGACAGAGGCCTCAGGAGAAACCAGCCTTGCCAACAACTTGGGCTTGGAATTCTGGTTTCTAGAATTTTGAGAACATAGATTTTTGTTACTCAAGGCACCCAGTGTGTAGTACTTTGTTATGGCAGCCCTTTCTTACAAATACAGGAGGGGCTCATGAAAATCTGGTGACAATAAATTGTTCTTTATTTTCTGGTAAGAAAGGAGGAGTCACAAAAGACTTCAACCTTTTAGAAATCAACATGTGAATCTGGCATCGCTGAAATGAACTTAATCTGTGATAGGAGGGGTGCCTGGCTCCCCTGTTCCTTTCATTTAGCTACATTAATGGAGGTTCTGGGTAATTGTAGGCACATAGGTACCTCAGAGAAAATCTTACTGAAACTTCCTGTGCTGTTAGATTATTTTGTGGATCTATAGAATTTTTTAAAAGTTTACCAGCCAATTAATATGTATATATCAGTGTGGCAAGGTGTCATTATTACAGTAGTGGATGGGTACCATTTTTGTTTTACTGGAGGGAAATCCAATATGAATAAAATAGCAACTTTTCAAACATGACATTTAATCCATTCATGTAAATCAAACTGAGAATCTATTATTCATTATTAAAAGGGTGGCATATTTTTATTACACTGAGAATGAAACACAAATACTGTGAAAAATTTAGTGCCTTTTCTTGAAATTTTAAGACACTTATCATATAGTCATCTAGCTGGGACTGGCACTCACTTTAAAATATAGCCATAAAATTAATAAGTTTGAAGTTTTATGCCCGAAAAAAGGATGCTCAATTTCAGTGAAATAGGCAAATTTATTTTTTATTTAAAGCTTCCTAAATACTTAAGACGGTCAAGTACTTCAGTAATGCTCCAAGTCCAATATGTATATGAAGAATATAGTTCATATTCTTGTCATTATTAGTCATGGCCACCATGTTCTTCCCTGAGGTGCTTCCTGAAAACTGCATATATCAGAAACTGATTAAGATGACCTAAAGTATTAATTCTTAAAATATGATGAACCCAACATTTTACAAGAGGTTATTTTCTGTGTGACATTTAATATCTAAGAATTGAAATGATTTTAATAACTCATAGGAAGGAACAGTCTTAGTAAAACTAGACTGGCACATGATTGCTTTTATTGATTATTGGTTATTACCATTAATAATGGAGAGCTCTGAATATATTATATTGTGCAGCTTTAGAAAGTTTTTCATTATATCAGTTGGAGGAAGGCCCTTTGTGTTAGTTCTTAAAAGGGTCACTTCTGCTGGTTAAGGGGACCTCGGACTTGGGAGACTCTTGATCACCAGTGGCCCTTCGTCAATGACATGGACAGTCATGGGGCATCCTACTTCCAGCCATGGCCTCTCCCAACTCACCCCCCAACTTGCTTCCAACTGCTGCTGCACATGTGCCTCTCTGGTCAAGCAAAGGGACACCCCACTCTCTTGCCCCTTGCCCCCATGAGAACAAATGAAAACTTGACCCAAAGTGTAGTAATTAAGAGCACATCTTTAGAGTGAGGCTGACCAGAGTTGGAATCCTGGTTCTACTACTTACTAGCAATCAATACTTTAGGAAAATTATTTTTTAAAAAAATCCCTGACCTCAGTTTTCTCATCTGTGAAATGAGAATCTAATATCTAATTCATAGGGGTTTTATGAGCATCAAATAATGTGATGTATCAGCTCTTTAGCATAGTAGATTGCATGTAGGAAATAACTGGCAGCTATAGTTATTTTTATCTTTATAACAATAGTCCTTCATGTACAATGTTCTCTGCCTTCCTCTGTATGTTAACTTTCTACAGTCTTTCAAAACATTTCTTACAAAAGTCTCAGTCAATCCTTTCTTAATTCTCGCCTTTGAGAAAACTCAGTTTACACTAAATTTGATGCTACTTTTGTCTACATTACTTGCTGCTGGGTGATGTGAGAGGTTTCAAGGCAATGGGTACAGAGAGTCACTGTATCACTTATTCTCTGGGAGGAGTGAGAGAGTACCATTTACTGAGTGCCTGTAGTGTGCCAATTACGTCACTCTGCACTTGATATATACTATCAATGCTAACATCACATGACCCAATTCATTATTAAACCCATTTTGCAGGTGAGAAAAACTGAGGTTTCAGAAATGAGAACTTGCTCAGATGTTTGAAGCTGAACTTAAGTCCACATATGAATGACTCCTCAGCCCAACATCAAGGTTCACAACATGCCCTAAAGGAAGCAGAAATCACTGATATATTGGTTTTTCATATCTGCAAGTTACCCACCAATTTCTACCCTTTTTCTTTGTATTTCTATCAGATTTTTTTCTATTTCTAAAGCCAACTTTCTCTTCCTTTCCAGTCTCTGCTTTCTGTCTCTCAAAGGATAGGCTCTGTATTATGTAGTAAATTAACGTTCAGAAAAGAAGCTGTCACATTGCATGACATTGACAGGTGGTCATTCAATCTTAAGAATACTTGGCAGCACCAGAATGTAAGATTCCTGAGAGCAGGGACTTTGGTGTTTTGTTAACTTCTGTATCATCAGAAACTAGAAAGGCATCTGTCTTAATAAATATTTTTTAAATGAACAATTCTAAGACTTACAGAGTCACATTGAAGTTGTAAAAGAAACAACTATTGACTACCTTTTAGATGAATTTTTTTTTTTTTTACTTTAAAACATCTTTGGTGTTTTATGCAGATTCACATTTTTAATTTTATTGGGAATGCTTTTATAATGCCATAAATTCATCTTTGTCCTTTGTGTCTGTTCTCTACATCTGTTCACATCCAATGTATTCAGAGTTAAGAATGCCCTAGTTACAAAATAGTAGTTCTTGTTCACTTGGCATGCAATTCAACAATCAAATCATTCTGAATTCTCTAAAGAGGAGGAACTTGCTTCTATATTTGAACTCACTCACATTCAGAGGGAATATGCTTTAATATTTCGACATCTATACAAAATGCTTTACAATTACTTTTAAGGCATTAATTCTCCTATGAACACTGAGTGAAGTCACGAAGGACTGAGTAGGGCAAAGAATTTTTCCAAGGTCACACTGCCTGTTAATTGCAAAGGATGGGCCTGGCTATCTTTTCCCATCATCTTTCTCATACATATATAAAGCAATAGTCAATGACTTTGAACTGATGAGGCTCTCAAAGCTTATGGTGGTGGCAAAAAACAGATTTATGTTCGAACAAAATCATCACTAAACTCTGGGACCAATAAAGGTCAATTTAGCAAACTGCAAATCAGGTCATATCCAGCCTCTGCTCAAGATTTTCCATTGCATTTAGATCTTCACTGCATCTATAATAAGATCCAAATGCCTTACCTGGGCCTTCAAAGAGTGTACGATCTGGCCTCTATCCCATTATCTGCTTTCATTGCATTCTAGTTTTTTGCTTGTGTATTTTATTTCAGCCTCACCGTCATTCTCTGAACACACTAAGCTCATTTCTTGCTGCAGGGCCACTGAATTCATTACTGCTTCTTGCCTAGTAGGGTTTTCTCTCACACCTTGACATGGCAGTTCTCAGGGTAAGGGTTGCTTCCTTAGGCAAGAGTTTCTTAACAGAGTAGCCCCCTCCTCTAGTAATTTTCTAGTCCATTGCTATTTATTTTCATTATTTCAATATCAATTGTGATAGGCTAAACATTTATCACTACTGATAAGGTCTCATATATATTTGTCTATTGCGTATTCTCTTTCCTATCAGAGTATACTCAGTGAGAGTAGAAAGCTTTTTGTCTCACTCAATTATTTTTATCCTCAGTGCCAAAAGTGGTGTCTAAATGCAAAATTGAGATTTAATAAATGAGCATGAATGATTGGAGGGAAACAGTAAAGTCAGAGATGGGGGTTTTGATATAGCCAACTCAATTCAGTAGCTGGAGAAACATGAGCAAGTCATTACTTTCCTAAATCATTTTTTTTCGATCACCTGTAAAATGGGCTAATGTCAGCAGCGTAACAAGGTTGACGTGCACATCAAATGTGATAATGTGCATGTAAGAGCTTTGTAAAATATAAAATGCTGCACAGGCATTAACTTCATTGCTAGATATCTTTGATGCAATGTGGGCTGCCTAAAGGGAAAACGTTGATGAGCAATTATTGCCAAAAGTTTTCTCCTTTCCAAATGATATATTTCCATGCTCCTTGTAAAGCCATTTGTGGTTAATTTGTTGGTCTTTGATCTAATCAGGCTGCAGATGTTCAAAAATGCCATCTTTTTGTGCATTGAGGCTCACTCACTGGAGTTTGTAAAAGTAATGGGCTGTGCCCAATTTTTCCCCAATGTGTTCAACTCTCAGGGACAATGAAGGGAAAGATCTATCTTTTGCCTAACAAGGAGAAACTAAAAGAAAATTTGACTTTTTGTTTTCACAGTCAAAAAAAAAAAAAAAAAAAAGTGAGAGAGAGGAGGAGAATCCCAGAACTGAACTTTCTAAATTAAAATATTCAATTAGATTTTTTCCATCTCTCTAGAGTGAAATATTTGTAGTTGAACATCTGAGTAGCATGTGAAGAGATGAGTTATGACATACTGAGGTTGAGGTCAGGTAATGGAATTGTAATATAATGAGATGACATATCATATATTTCTTCTTGATTTCAGTCATTTTTGATGGAAAATGGTGGAAAGGTCATATTGCTTAACCAGTAATTATCCAGGTATGACTCAATTAGATTTTAGGCAGAAATGTAGTTGTCGTAAGCAGTAGGAGATCCAACATATGATCAAGGACTCACAAACCTGGCTTGCTTATCTTTGTGTCCATACTGGGTGGTGATTCTCAGGAAGGTGTGGGCTGAAAGACCATCTGATTCACAATTACCTTACATTCTTGTTAAAATTCAGAGTACCAAGCCCCACCCCAGACTTACTAATTCAAGGTAAGCGTGAGGTCTGGGAAGTCTACACTTTCAATAATGACTCATGGGTAATTGTTTTACAAACTAAATTTCTGAGACTGAGAGCTTAGGATCTTGAAAACATCACAGTATGATTGTTGGTGCTTCTCAAATAATTAAATTAGTTGTTGAGAAATTGTAAAATTAGATTCCGGGACTTTAGGTTTGAGAGATCATGGAATTGTGCCCCTCATTTAAGGAGAATTTTCATTCAGAATTATTCATTTGTAAGCTAACTGGTAAACTTAGCCCTTTAGAAAGACTTATTCTTTAAGAATCCCTGATAGTAGGATTTTATTGTAGTAAAAATGCTTTTTCTTGATAGGCAATTTGTCTGTTTTGGTTACCTGCAGTCGAACCGAGCAATTTAGGAGAGAACTGGCTAGATAGAGAGAAATATCTGGAAGGGGAGCCCCGGCTTCTCAGTTTGTAGGAATCAGGAAAAGCAGTAAATAGGATAGAGCAGAATGACCTTGAGGTCTCTCACCATGAATCCAAGGTGGGTTGTTTCCTCCTACATTCAGGAAGCTTAGCATGACTGACTGGTGCAGATTGCCTAAAATCAGATCCCAGCTCTAACCTCCACATCATTTTGTATGACCTTGGACCTTCCCCCAGTTGTGTTATTTGTAAAATTGAGTCTATAGAATCTACTTTGTAGGATTATAGTGGCTATTGAGTTAATAAGGATAAAATGCTTTCAAAAAGTGTCTTGCACTTAGGGAATGAAACTTAACTGTTGATATTATACTAATTTTTAAAATTAAGGAACCAAAAAAGTAAATTTCCTAAAACAGGAACCGGGAACTACTAGATTTGACATGAGAATGCTGGTTTTCCCATGGTATAGGAAGTAAGAATCTCTCTCTTCTGTTTAGAAGCAATGACAGTTGTAGTTGTTACTACCCTGTGTTCTTGATCCCTAGGCCAAGACAGGTTTCTAAGAATAGCTACTTTTTCTTATCTTATAGCAGAAAGACTGGAGATTAGAGCTGAGTTACCTATTTATTTTTCTGGACTGAAAGAATGGAAAACACAGTAATGGTTCTATGAAACTTTCAGGGGATAACCTAGATGACTCTATTCTGTGGCTTCAGTTCCCACTCAGGTATTCAGAATTGTCTGCCTCAAAGAGAAAATTTTGTTATTTCTAATGCACATTAAGTATACTGATTTGCTGTGTTGACTATCCCTATTCCTCATAGAATGTCAGACTTGGAAGATATCCTTGAGTTTAGTTCCGATTCTCCTTGTCTGACACACCATCCTTGGGCCTGTGTCTGGGTCCTATCAGTGTCTCTGCCTGTGTGTTTGCTTGAGAACCTGTGGATTAGAAATGATAACCTCGAAGGTCTTGTCCAAACTGAAGACAAGATTCCTTGATCATAATGAGCAAAATACCTTGGGGGAGGAAGAAGAATTTCCTGATGAATAGGCTTTCGTGAGAAAATAATTTTCTCTCTCTCTCTCTGTGTGTGTGTGTATGTGTACAGGCATTTGAAAAATAATTTTGACAATATTTAATATGATATGTATTATACATGTTAATATGTATTTAAGTATGTGTTTAAGAGGAGACAAAATTAGAAATTTAGATTGCTATGATACTGCATTAGGGTCCTGAATATGATGCTAAGGAA
Source organism: Macaca fascicularis (assembly GCF_037993035.2). Classification (NCBI taxonomy): domain Eukaryota; kingdom Metazoa; phylum Chordata; class Mammalia; order Primates; family Cercopithecidae; genus Macaca; species Macaca fascicularis. Next base: position 163,150,705 of record NC_088378.1, read on the forward strand.
TTACCATTTATATGGTAAATATATGATGTCAGGCAAAAAACAACCAAAAGTAGAACTTATAATAAACCAAGTTTCTGGAGACCTTTTGTGCAGTGCCAGAAATAAAAGTAACTTTATGTTACCAGAGGAAAGAAGCAGGGCAAAGAAGTAAAAGTTAGATTTTACCATATGATTTATAATATTTTATATTAAATTCAGAATTTCATGATAAGGAAATATGGATACTTGTCTAAGTGTGTTCCTTTGACAGTCATTAATGAGTTTTTTTGTTAGGTATCATTGATGGGTCTTTATGATTTCTCCTCATCTTTGATTTTCAATCAGTTTGATTATGATATGCCTGGGTGGTATTTTCTTTGTATTTCTTCTGCTTAAGATTTTCTGAGCTTCTGGTTTTGTAGATTGATGTCTTTCATCAATTTTGGAAAATTCTCAGCCATTATCTCTTCAAATACTTTTTCCTGAACTATCATCTTTCTCTTCTCATTTTAGGATTCCAAATGTATGTGTGTTAGACTGTTTATTACTGCCCCACAATTCTTTCATGCTCTAGTCTATTTTACTTTTTTTATTCTTTTTGACTTTATGCCTCAGTTGGAATAATTTCTATTGACCTCTGTTAGAGTTCACATATCCTTTTTCTGTTGTGTCCATTTCTGCTGTTATGCCCATTTAATAATTTTATTATTTCAAATACTTTAGATTTCTGTTCTAAACATTTTAAAAATTCTTTTCTGAGCTATTCAAAACTTTTTCAGTTATTTCTATCTTTTCCTCTAATTTTGGGTCCAATTTGTAATGATTGTAGTCTTAGTTAGTTCCAACATCCGGCCATTTGTGGGTTGGTTTCATTGATTGGTTTTCTTTTGTTCATGCATCACATTTTCCTCCTTCCATGGATGTCTCACAGTTGTGTATTAGATGCCAGATATTGTATATAAGCCAATTACAGAGACTGGAGTGGAAAATATTTCTCCTCCACAAGGGCTGATCTCTCTGATCAAATTAGGAATTGAGCTTAGTTGGGGTTGAGTTTATAGCTTTAGTTAGTTTTAATTTACTACCAGTTTCCAAAGCTTTAAGCTGTAAAAGGTCCCTCCTTCCAGCTGGGCTTGCTTATCCATGCACCATGTAACTAACATTCTGCTCTGCTCTCCAGTGCTGTCCCAGGATTTCTGTGCCACTGGAAATCTCTTTTTGCTCCCTATCTAGACTCAATTGCCCACATGCTGCTGAGCACTTGTTAAAAGTCCCACGGTTGAGAATTGGTAAATAGTGAGAACTTGCTCTTTGTCTGAGGCTGATATGTTTTCAGTGTTCCATAAGAGCCCATGATGGTTAAAAGTTCAGCCAGTTTCTCTTTCCCCTGCAAAGTAGTCTACCCAGTGACTGGTCTGCTTCCTCACCTGTTTCCTGGGATTAAAGCTGCCTCTATCCTAGTTCATATAGGAAGGGCTGATCCCTCTATGAGATTTAGTTTCCCCTAAATTTCTTTGTGTCCCCAGTTTCCCAATGGGTTAAAAATACAATTTTGTAATTTAACTGATTTGTTTCCTTTCTATGATGGAAGTGTTGGTTACTTTTGATCATCTTCATCATAACCGGAAGCAGGACCTTGAAGGCTCTCTGATTTTTGAAATCACTTAGTATACTTATTTTCTGTAAAAATAATAATCATTACCAAAAATCCAAAAGTCCAGAAAAATGAACAATGTTTTGTGAATGTGCATGGTTATCATTTTTGCATTTACTCTAGTCCTCTCTGGAGTGCTTTAATTTAAAAGTATACCTAAAAGTAGTTTAAAAGTGTATCCTTTACAGTTTTTTTTTTTTTTTGAGACAGAGTCTCACTGTGTTGCCCAGGCTGGAGTGCAGTGGCCTGATCTCGGCTCACTGCAAGCTCCGCCTCCCGGGTTCACCCCATTCTTCGGCCTCAGCCTCCCGAGTAGCTGGGACTACAGGTGCCCACCACCACGCTGGGCTAATTTTTTGTATTTTTGGTAGAGACGGGATTTCACCATGTTAGCCAGGATGGTCTTGATCTCTTGACCTCATGATCTGCCCTGCCTCGGCCTCCCAAAGTGCCAGGATTACAGGTGTGAGCCACCACACCCGGCCTATCCTTTACATTTTTAAAGTGTAAGGAATTTTACCTTCTCTTCCAATCCTCCATTTAACAGTAAGACTTCAAAATTCCCGTTTGCTTCTTGGATTCCGTTTTTTCTCCACTCACCTTTCACATGTACCTTTTGCAATATGGAAGATCAAATGTATCACCCTTATGCTATGCAGTGGAATTCAGCTTTGCAGCAGCTCTTCCTTCCAGAGGGGTACTCTTCTCTTTTAACTTTTATTTGAGGTTTGGGGGTTCATGTGAAGATTTTTTACATAGGTAAACTCGTGTCGTGGGGGTTTGTTGTACAGATTATTTCATCACTCAGGTATTCAGCCCAGTACTTGAAGGTGGAGGGTGGGAGGAAGGAGAGGAGCAGCATCACAGAGGCGTTCTTCATGGCATTCACTAAATTAAGGGACTCTGAGGCTATTATAATCGCCACCTACCAGGACTCTCCTGACAGAGGGCATTGATAGTTGGGGGAGACCAACACATATATTTTTCTTAACATATGGTATTTAACTACAAAGCTACTGAAAAATAGGCCGGGCGCGGTGGCTCAAGCCTGTAATCCCAGCACTTTGGGAGGCCGAGACGGGCGGATCACGAGGTCAGGAGATCGAGACCATCTAACACGGTGAAACCCTGTCTCTACTAAAAAATACAGAAAACTAGCCGGGCGAGGTGGCGGGCGCCTGTAGTCCCAGCTACTCGGGAGGCTGAGGCAGGAGAATGGCGTAAACCCGGGAGGCGGAGCTTGCAGTGAGCTGAGATCTGGCCACTGCACTCCAGCCTGGGCGACAGAGCGAGACTCTGTCTCAAAAAAAAAAAAAAAAAAAAAAGAAAAATCATCATGGGATAGCTATGGAAGTACTCAGATTTGTGATAAGGATCCTCTGCAAAGTACGCTGAAATTTAGTGGCCTTTCTCGCCAAAGAGGAAACGAATGAATTACAAGCTACATACTGCAGGGCAGAAGATTTCTCCTACAATATGCAACCAAGGAAAGGCACCAAACGAAAAGCTACAACTGTTATCAGATAAAGTCATTTCCTTTAGTTAACAATTTATGGCTTTCATTTTCCTTCTTAGTATCGGTGACTAGGTGTGGTCTTGTTCACATGCTTAACTATTTTAGGGGCTGTCAGGGTAGTTGCATGTGACTCCCCCATCTTGTAGAACACGTTGAGATGGAGTTCCTCTTGAGGTGACACAGGACTGCATGGTATTTATTATTGTGCTTGGTAGCCTTGAACTATTTCTCACATACTCAAAAAAATGATGCTGCTGCTTTACATGTTCACAGATGTATTTTAACCTTGACTATGCTATTTTTCTGTTTATTAAAATGAACTATTACTAAGTCATCTTAGAAGTGGTTGGGATGGTCCTAGAATAAATAAATTTTATAAAGGCACATGTCATATTTTCTGGGAACGTTTGTATTTTTTTTTTTTTTTTTTTTTTTTTTTTGAGACGGAGTCTCGCTCTGTCCCCCAGGCTGGAGTGCAGTGGCCGGATCTCAGCTCACTGCAAGCTCCGCCTCCCGGGTTTACGCCATTCTCCTGCCTCAGCCTCTCGAGTAGCTGGGACTACAGGCGCCCGCCCCCTCGCCCGGCTAGTTTTTTGTATTTTTTAGTAGAGACGGGGTTTCACCGTGTCAGCCAGGATGGTCTCGATCTCCTGACCTCGTGATCCGCCCGTCTCGGCCTCCCAAAGTGCTGGAATTACAGGCTTGAGCCACCGCGCCCGGCCGAACGTTTGTATTTACTAAGTGGATAATTACATTAACTTTGAGAAGAAGATATTTATAGCTTTGTTTTTTATTGAGAGAGAACTCAAATGCATGGAAACTTGTATGTAAAAGAAGTGACTTCCTAAGACCGCAACAAAATTAATGATAGAATTGAGTCAGTACTGGACAAATTCTTAATTCATCTACTTTGAATGTATAGCTGAATACATAGGAGTTTAGTGTAACAGGGGCTCTAGTTTTCACTTCTAAATGCAGGGCTAAAAATAGATGAAATTATTGTCGATAGTATCAGTTCAACTTGATTTTTAAATGATGGCCCAAAACAGGATTCTGACTCCTTCTCCCAATTCAACTTTTATTCTCGTATCACAAAGGTTACTCACAGCCAACTAGCCAAATGAAAAGTACAGCTTGAATAAGGTTCTCTTTTGTCAGTGATTTGTGCCTAGTGTTTTTAGCTTTCCCATAGGCTGTTGTAAAAAAATGATAAATCTGGTTTAAATAAAACCTGATCCTGTTAATGGTTTAATAGCAGCTGCCACAAGGTTATGGCATTTTTCAACAGATGCCTCTGTTTCATTTTATACCTAAACTAAGTCTTGGAATATTTGTAAAAATAATATACAATATACCTACACACTTTTGGTTAAATATGTGTTTAAACATAGTCTAAGTTCCAATCTTTGTCTACTTGTAATTATCCACACAAAATTCTAAAAAGAAATCGAAGGCTGTAACTCAGTTTTTAAAAAAGATTGTTTGTGTCTTACATTTCTCTAAGTTTTGTTTTAAGGTCATGGAATAGGCTCCATCTCTACATCTGGGGACTTGATCAGTGGCTTGGTCATTCTGATTATTTCGCCCATCTTTACATTCAGTTCTATTTATTTGGCACTGACAACTCACTTATACAGCATGTGCATTATAGTGTCAACTGAAATAAACAGAAAAATCACAAAATTAAGTAGGACTCTATTTATTCTTCCAGAGGTGGACTTTGGAATAATAATTCAAGTTATTATTATGGGTACGATAATTTGTGATAATGTATTTAATAACTTTTTAAAAAGCATTTGTTCTGTGTGATGCAGTTGTGCTGGGTAAGTGAATGATACAAAAATGAATGGCAGGCATTCAGAACAATGACTCTTATGGAAGATAGAAATAGTTATACAGTAGAGGTGCCAGCTCGATCAAAGAGGAATGAAATGAAAACACAGACTACTATGTGAGTTAACATGTTGCAAACTTGATTTCTAAAACGCATGAAGTTTAGACTCTTTAACTGGCAGGGTCAAATTTGTGTAGATCACATTTTCATGGTTGCTCAATTACCTGGGGCTAGAAGGACTGTGAATGTAAAGACATCCAATGGTGAGTTTTCAAGGGCCAACCACAGGAGTATAGACCAACGTTTTACTTAATTCTAAATTGTGTATAGTCATCACTGAATGTAACGTGTTTCTAAAACCACAAGCGTCTCTATCTTCTCTTTTCTTAATATTTTTCATAGGTGCTCCCTCAAAAGAAAAATGTGAGCCCTGGCATGGCTTTCTTGTTTGAACTCTTTCTCCTTCGTGGCACATATGCTTGCCTGGACCAGGCTGTGGGCTGGGCAGTGTTCCCTTTGTGTGATAACAACTTTAATACAGTGGAGGGAAAATATAAGTGTCCCCTTCTCCGAGGACATTATGACCAGAAACTCAGCAACTTTAGGAAGATTGAAGATTTGATTTGTCTGGACTTGGACCATTGGCTGTGCAATCTCTATTTTCAGGTTTGCAATATGATTTTTTAAGTGGCAAGGAATTAAAATGTTTTCTAAAGCTGCCTCTTTCTAGCCTTCAGCTTCCTTTCATGCCATTGGAAAATTTAATAAGTAAAGTGGCATAGAATGGTAAAAGTTGTTACATCTTAATGCTGATTTCTGATAATACAGATTAAATCAATATTTGGAAAAAGGAATAAAATTATAGAATTAGTGGGAAATTGAAAGATCATTTAATAAAATTTTCTGCGTTGTGAATGGGCCAGAGCTGCCACTCAAGTCTCAGTTCACAATCTGTCACTGCTGGGGCACAGTGTGCAGCTTCATCTCATCAACGTGGGGATGGAGCTCTGGTAAGTTTCCTTGTCAAGGTGAATCACTTGATACCAGGCGTTCAAGACCAGCCTAGTCAACATGGTGAAACCCTGTCTCTACTAAAAAGCTACAAAAACTAGCCAGGCTTGGTGGCACACACCTGTAATCTCAGCTACTTGAAAGGCCGAGGCAGGAGAATTACTTGAACCCAGGAGGCGGAGGTCGCAGTGAGCCGAGATCGCACCACTGCACTCCAGCCTGGGCAACAGAGCAAGACCCTATCTCAAAAAAAAAAAAAAAAAAGTGTTTACTGAGCTTCTATTGTGCATTGGGCATTGCCTGCTCTAGGGATGCAAAAAGGATAAGCATTCCAGTGCATTCATGGTGTGTTCCTTGTACCCAAATTTATTCTTCCTGATTATGATGTTTTTCCCCAGGTTTTTTGTGTTATATAGTGCCATAAATTGTTCTTCTTCACCTTCATGTTTGAAGTTTTACTTATATCTATGTAATGTATCTGTCTGTCTGTCTGTCTACCTATCTGCTTACCTAACTGATAGAACTATTCAATTGGGTGTTCCCAGAAAGCACAAGTAATTTCATCCTTAAAATCAGCAACGGTCTTCCTGTTTCCTATTTACTTTGAGTAGAATTACCTGGCATTTTTTCTTCTTATCTAATTCCATTATAATGTTTTGCTGAAATGTCGTGTTGGGGCAGTGTAGGTATGCTATTAATAAAATAATGTTTATATGAATATGTACCTGTCTATTCATTTTGGAAATAGTGCCATCCTAAGATAAATCTGATTGCACACTAGAATTCTGTGGGAAGTTTTAGAAATACCTTTGCCTGGGTTCTAGTCTCAGATATTTTAATTTAGTTGTTTTGTGGTGGGGTGTCAGGCATCAGAACTTTTAAAAACCTTCTAAGAATCAGAAATGCTGATATAAATAAGCTTGAAAAGGAAGACTATTATAAGTGAATGTAAAAAAAATTGAAAATTTATCTAAAGGTTGAAGATAACTATAGAAAATCCATAAGAAAATATTTTAAAAATTGGTGACCTGAATTCCATATCAAGAGTCAAAATAAATATAGCCATAAGAAAGTAAAGTTTGAGCTGGGTGTGGTGGCTTATGCCTGTAATCTCAGCACTTTGGGAGGCCGAGGCGGGTGGATCACCTGAGGTCAGAAGTTTGAGACCAGCCTGACCAACATGGTTAAACTTTGTCTCTACTAAAAATACAAAAATTAGCTGGGTGAGGTGGCAGGTGCCTGTAATCCCAGCTACTCAGGAGGCTGAGGCAGGAGAATCGCTTGAACCTGGGAGGTGGAGGTTGCAGTGAACCAAGATCGCGCCACTGCACTCCAGCTTGGGCAACAAGAGCGAAACTCTGGCCCAAAAGAAATAAATAAATAAATAAATAAATAAATAAATAAATAAATAAATAAGTAAATTTTGGTCTAACTCATGTGGAAGACATCTATAATTATTAACTGACTTTTTCACTAACTGTTTCCTAAAATTCAGCGTTCTATAAATTATGGGATGGAAAGTCAGAACCAGCTTTGTTTTATAAAAGACAATTTATGTAGTACTGTTATTCATCATAAAGACAGTATATATTTGAGGTTAAATTCGAAGTAGTGTTTAATATTTGCAAGGTCAAGAAAAGTGGGTATATTTTAGCAGCATTAGAATAATTTGATTTGACCAAAATCTACTTGAATTTGAACGTATTACTAAAATTTGCCTCGTTTTTTTCTGACTTTCTATTAAAAATACTCTGTAGAGAAAAATAAGGAATACTATAATTTATTTGCAGAGTTCAGCTGGCATTATCCATTAGAAATGGATGCAATTGTCCACTAACATTCTTATTTGATAGACAATAAAAATAATTTTCTCCTTCTGAACATTTCATGGGGAAGTGAGTCTTATTAATGAGAATAATAACATGCAAGATGCATGATTTTCTGATTATAGGCAGAATAAGTAGGCATGTAGATCCTTCTCTCTCATGAGGACAAAAACAAAAAACTTCTTTTCTGGAAACCTCAGTTTCCTCTTATGTGAAATTCTAAAAGTTGTGGATTTTTCCAATATAAGTTTTCTCAAATGCAAACATTTTTGAACAAGTTAATGCTGTATTTACTCAGAAAAGAATAAGTTGGAATTGGGAAGAGAAAAGAGAAGTAATGCAGATGATGGAACAGCAAAGTGTTTTTTTTGCAATGCCCTGTTGGAAGATAAAAAGGAAACAAGTCAATCCAGGTGAATCCTGAACATTTCTCTCCTGGGTCAGTCAGTGTGGAGAAACTTATACTGTCAACGAGGGGCTGGCAGAGCCAGGTCACGTGGCTTAGCCATGAATTCACGTGTTCTTTCACGGTGTCATTAGGGATAGTACTCAGACTAATAACCCTGAGCATCCCAGAGGAGATTGGCCAACAGCTCTGAGACTCCCCACAGCATGTGTGTAAGGATGCAACAGTGAAAATGATGTCAGAAAGATAGCCTGTCACTCTTTCCCAGGAAACTTTGTCTGTCAATTCCTCACTTTCCTGAATATTTCACTTCTTGTGTCATTACTGTCTCCAAGCACTTTTACTATTAAAATTTTAAACATAGAGAAAAATTGAAAAAGTTGTATAATGAGCACTCATTCCCTGCTAGATTCTACAATCTTGTCATTTCTTGTTGAACTTAAAATATTATTTCTTGGAGATGGTAAATAGTGAATGAATATTTGCTAATTTTCTCCTAGTATGAATGTTAGATAGTGTTATTTGGAAGAAGAAATTTTAAAAATTATAAACTGAAATAAAGGAGAAACTAATATATAGAGAGCAAATGGTACTATCTGAAGCACTTGTGTAAATTTGTTAATGCAAAAAACCTGCATTCTTTGTAATGCAACCAAACAAAAGCATATAATGTATGGAAAACTGAATTTATTATTGATATTTTAGCTTTTTCAAATTGTCTCTTTTTAAAGATGAAAGCTATGTAATAGTTTCAACAATTTAGATAACAGATTGATCTCTTAATAGGTCATCAAACTTCCTTTGCATCTTGATGGTCAAAAAAATCATGAAAGCCATACTCGACTTTCCCCTGAATTTCCAGTTTGCCTAATGGCTAAAGGAGAGAAAGCAGAATCAGGAGTGGATAATACAGCTGGCCTTTCAGAGAAAGAAACAGAGAAGAACGCTTGTGCCTCAATGGATGAGGAAGAAGCTAAATCCACGGTATACTCTTCTCAGGGTTGGTTGACCTTTTTTTCCCCAGCATTCTATTGCTAGTATTTCACGTCGTGTTGTATAAATTATATTACGAATATAAGAAACTATCATTCTTTTTAAATATGTTTGAATATTAGTTTTTATATCACATTGTCTATTACATACGTAAATATAAAATAACATCATTGAAACAAGTCTTTCTCCATGTCCTTATTGCTTTGAAAGTTTTTTTGTTGTTCTTGTTAAGGGGGCATAATTTGACTTCTGTTGGTTCTTATTTTTAGATTTCAATTTTTCTTGCATGCTTACAAGACTGGTAACCAAAAACTGGCTATGAAAGATAACATATTTTCAAAAAAATAGTTGTCAATTAATATAGTTTATTTTATTGGCCTTTGTCTTCAGGACTGGTTTAGTCAGGCAGTAAATAAGCAAATAAAGTTTTTTGAAATAGTCAATCTACAAAAATTCCAACTTACAGAATATATATGCTATTAGAGATTATTCTCCTTCTTATAAAAGGATTGTTGCATTTACCAGAAGATTCACAAGCTTCTTTAACAGGGTGTATCCTCTAGCAGTAAACATTCGTGTCAGTTAAAATAGCAGTTGATGGATTGGTATTAATTATAATAACGACAGCATGTAATAGCACTACCAGCATTGTACTAATGCTACAAGTATTACCAGTGATAAGCAGCCTTGTAATAAGTACTTTATTTTTATTTTTGAAATTATTAAATATTTTAAACATCTCATACAGAAAATAACATAGCAAACACCAGTACCCAGTAGCCAGCTTTGCTGATTTTTACCATTTTGCCGTATTACTTCCCATTTTTTCTATGAAAAAATAACATTTATCAGTGATTAATGCTCCCTGTGAACTGCTTCCTAATTCCATTCTCAGCCTTCTCAGATTTGTTATTGATCATTTCCATGTATATTTTAAAACATTTTCTACATATATATGGAATCACTAACAATGTATATCTTTTCTATGTTTTTAAGCTTTGCATAAATATATCATACTTCACATCTGCTTCTGCAACTTTTATTTTCTGTCAACGTTGTCTTTGATATTTATCTATCTATATCTATTTCTAATTTACTAATTTTGTTGTATTGACTTCCTTTGCAGGATTGTAACAAAATTTATTTATTTATGTTATTGTAGTTGTTTCTAGTTATACTCTGTTGCAAACAAAGCCACAATGACCAGTCCTGAACATGCTCTGCTTGTGCACATGGGTGGGAATTTCACTAGAGACTATATAACCCCCAAAAGAATGGCTGAATCACATGCACACACTTTCTAAATGTATAGACTAGTGACACTGCCACCCCTAGTGTGTCAATTTACCCTCCTTACAGTTGTGTAAGAGAGTTGCTTTGGCCCACATTCTATCAACCCTTGTTGCTGTCAGATTAGTTTTGCCAATTCAATTGCCATGAAATAATATCTATTTTAACTAGGATTTTTCTGGATACAAGTATATTAGAGCATTTTTGAAACTACGTATATTTCTGTTGACCATTTGGGTATTATCTTGTGGAAATTGCCTGTTCCTATACTTTGTCCACTTTTTCTTTGGGCCGTGTTTTGCCTCATCGACCTGTAAGAGTTCTGGGGCTTTGTTGCTGTTGTTGTTGTTGTTGTTGTTTTTAGGAGGGTGGTAGGGGACATTTATTTTCTGGTTCAATTTTTGATTGTTACTTATTATGCCATCTTTCTATGTTTAATTCATTAAAAACCAATTGGGTTAACTTGGTCATGGTACATTATCTTTTTAATTTTTAAATTTATCTCCTTTTGTTTAAGTTTTATTGAGCAGGTGATATATTCACATTGTTCAAAAGAAAACCTGTCTTCCCCTTCTGCTCCCCAGCAACCTAGTTCTTCTCCCTGAAGGAAACCGATGTACTACTCAATAGATATTTTTATGTATCTATAAGAAAATACACAAAACTACTACTATAATTTTGAAATACAAGTAACTCTATCATTATATTATATATTTTTCTTGTCATTCCTAATGTTGATTATTAATATTAGCCATCGTTGTTTTTCCTTATTAGTCTTGCTTTTAATCTTTTCATTTATTTTTTTTCAGTATCCAACTGACATTTACCTTCATTCAAGTTCTCCACTGATTGTTTATTTTCTATGTATTTATTCTCTTGACATTTTTATGTATCTTAACTTTTTATTTATCCACACATTGTGTAGATCAGAGAAAATCTACACATTGTAGATCAGAGAAAATTATGAATGGATCTGTCCATTGCTTCCTGTAATTTTGTCAGATAATGCTTTATACATTTTGAATCTGCTAAGCGCATACAAGTTTATAATTGTTATAGTTTGGAGGATGTTATAATTCTTTTCTACTTCTGTTTGTCTATTAATACTTTTGAATTTATGTTCTGTTTCATCTGATATGAATGCTACGCACCTGAATTATTAATTTTTAGTATTTTCATGGCACACATTATTATGCTACCCCTTATTTTTAAATTGTAACATTTTTCTGTAGTACAGTTTGGGCATGTATCAATTAGTAGCATAAATCTGGATTTTATTTTCAAGACAAATTAAGGGGTACAAAAATACAATTTTAGATAGAAGGAATAAACATTAGTATTTGAGAGTACAGTAGGAAAATTATAGTTAACAATAATTTTTTGTATGTTCCAAAATAGCTAGAATATCAGATTTGTAATATTCATAACACAGAGAAAAGATAAATGGTTGAGTTGATGGATATCCTTAATACCCCAATTTGATCATTAGCCATTGCAGAGAGGTATCAAAATACACATGTACTTCCAAAATAAGTAAAACTCACATATACTAATTAAAAATAGAAGAAAAGACAAGTAAATAACATGTGCCATTTAAATAGGTAAGTTTAAAGTTTTGGAAATTACTCTTATTATTGTTATATTTGTACTTGTTGATGGCATCTAATTTTCACTTTAAATTTACCGTCCTATTTCTTTGCTTTAAAAAAATTAATTTGTTTATGCCCTTCTGTCTGTATAATCTACAGATTTCATCCATTACTTTAGATGTTATCCTTAATTTCTCACTTACATATTTAACTATAAAACATCTTTAAAATTCTAAGCTCATTCCGTATTTCCATTCTTTTCCTGGATGTGGCAAGGACTTTCGGCATGCCTTGCCCATTGAAAACACCTCCTCTTCCAATTGCTATTATTGGCTATGGTTTCAGTTTCACTTTTTTATTAAACACAACAGTTAGTATTTTTTACTCTTAATAGAAAATTAATTTAATGACATATTGATGCTTCATTATATTTTTAAGATAGCGTGTCTTCACTCTGGCTCCATTTTCCTTCTTGCTGAAATAAGTCTTTAGTAATTTGTTTAGAGTTTGGATCTCTCTTAGTCATTGTATATCCGAAAGAGTCTAGTATTTTCCCTCACTTTTGATAGATCATTTAGCCATGTATAAGATTCTAGGGTAGTAATACCTTTTCTTTACCATTTTTTCCACTGCCTTTTTGTGTGTCTTGCGGCTGATCAGAGATCAGTGTTAAGTGGGTAGCCAATATAAAGGGGAGTGATGTATTTCCATTTCAATTTTAGATAGATCACTGAGAAATTTTAGGAGGATTTATTTGAGCAGGGCATGTCTAAAACCAGAACAGGTCGGAAAAGCTTAGAGTAGTCCAAGCAAAAGATGAGGGCCTCAATTAGGGCAGAGATAATAAAGTTAGAGAAGAGAATGAACATTCATAAAGTGTTAAAGAGGGGCGATAGAATGGCCATAAACATGATGTTGATTGATTGAATATGGACGTTGGAGGATAACAAAAGTTGATTCCTAAACTTTGAACACAATAGATATGGATATCAACCAGCAGATAATAGGAACTATAGGAAGAGGAATAAGAGTAGAGGAAAATCAGGAGCTTGATTTTGGATCTGCAGAGTTTGATATTTCTGTATTATATCCACATAAAAATGTTGAAGGGGGCTGGGTGTGGTGACTCGCGCCTGTATTTCCAGCACTTTGGGAGGCCAAGGCGGGTGAATCACTTGAGCTCAGGAGTTTGCGACCAGTCTGGGCAACATGACGAAACCCTATCTCTACTAAAAATACAAAAAATTAGCCGGGCATGGTGGCAGGTGACTGTAATCCCAGATATGCAGGAGGCTGAGGCACGAGAATCGCTTGAACCCAGGAAGCGGAGGTTGCAGTGAGCTGAGATTGCGCCACTGCACTGCAGCCTGGGTGACAGAGTGAGACTCCATTTCAAAAAACAAAAAGAAATGTTCAAGAGATCATTGGGAAATGGACGTGAAGCTCAGGAGGGAGATGGAGAATGGGGAGGGAGTATATGTTCATTAGGGCCATGTGAACACAGAGACTGTAGCTGAAACTGCTAAGTGGTTGAGTTTAACCAGAAAGAATGTGTAGAGGGATAGGCATGTTGAGTTGAGAACACAGATCAGGGAAATGGCAATATTTTAGGAGAAGAATGACAGATCCCTACCATGGAGCCATAATGGCCAGACACAATGCCTACACGATTCAACCTCCCAGGTGACACCTGTCTTCCTGTCTTCCGCTTATCAGCTTCATAGAGGGCGATAAATACTTCTCAAGTTGTTACTGGGGTTCTCCAAGTCCCTTAGAGATTATGCCTTCTTGGACCAAGTACAACTCTCTGCCAGGCTCAAGTATTAGTAACCCCTGCTTTCCTAAGGGCAGATCTACTATGAGGCCTGGGCTTCCATATACACACCTGACCTGCTTTCTTGGGAGTAAGCCAATATCATATCACAATTGAGATACCACCACTTCCACCTCCAGACAACTAAATATCAGTTTATAGAGTGATGTCTACCTGGAGATGTGTTGAAATTTTATACACAGAATACATATATATCAAATTATGTCACTGGCTTTAAACAAATATTTCTGAAGATAAATTAGAAATCAGATATATGCTGAAGCTATGTAACAAGCATCACAGTTATAAAGCAACTTGACCAAAGTGTATTGTTTCTCTCATGTTAGAACTAGGATTTGCGGCCAGAGAAGATAAGAAATGACTGACAACATGGTCTGGTTTTGGTGGGTAAAGTGTGGAGCTAGCGGTCCTCAAAATCACAACTTGCAGCTGACTTTAAGCATTTATTTTTTATTTATTTTTTATTTTTTTGAGACAGAGTTTCACTCTTGTTGCCTAGGCTGGAGTGCAATGGCGCAATCTCGGCTCACTGCAACCTCCAGCTCCTGGGTTCAAGCGATTCTCCTGCCTCAGCCTCCGGAGTAGCTGGAATTACAGGTGCGCACCACCATACCCAGGTAATTTTGTATTTTTAGTAGAGATGGAGTTACTCCATGTTGGTCAGGCTGCTCTTGAACCCCTGACCTCAGGTGATCCACCCACCTCGGCCTCACAAATTGCTGGGATTACAGGTGTGAGTCACTGCTCTCAGCCTTAAGCATTTTTCATTGTGAGATTTAATAGGCTCAATGCTTTAATTTTTAAATTTTAAATACCACTATCCAAGGTAGGCATCAATGAGTGTGTCGGTGTACTTAGTGTGGATAAAAGGAAGGTAAGAGGTGGGGCATAAAATAAGCCTAAGGCTCTGGCAGTCTGAAAAAGAGCAGAGAGTGTCATAAAAGTGACCCCTTGGGAGGCCGAGGTGGGCAGATCACTTGAGCCCAGGAGTTCAAGACCAGCCTGGGCAACATGGCAAAACCCCATCTCTACAAAAAATACAAAAATTTGCTAGGTTTGGTGGTGCATGCCTGTAGTCCCAGCTACTTATGGGGATCGCCTGAACCCAGGAAGTCGAGGCTGCAGTAGGCTGAGATCTCACCACTGCACTCCAGCCTGGGTGACAAAGTGAGACCCTGTCTCAAAAAAAGGGAGGATGGATTCCCAAAGCACAGACCAACCAGTGTCAGATTTAGCCTCATTCCGAATTCCTTTGTGGGGCAGTTATGTGGAGTATGTTCATGGACACTGTGGGTAATTCTCATTCAGTTGCCTCTGCAGGAGAATCACTTTTACACCATTCCTGTATGTGGAATTAGATTAGTCAGGCCTTCCAACCTGAGGGCCTGTGATGCCCTTGTTCTGTGAAAACAAATTACTTTAACATTAGCGTATCATCTGTGCAACCTGGGAATCTGAGACACAGAAAGGGAAGGAACGGACGAAGCCCTTGCTGATGGTTGAAGATCATCTTCCTAAGATAAAATTAATAATTCACAAAATACAAAAGGAATGATTATGATTTCATTAGATAAAACCCTAGAAAATCATTGATTTTTTTTTTTTGCTCAAATATCAAGTTCAAAAGTCAACTGTAAAGCCGCCACATGAGACACTGTAAAATACATGTATTTGCAAAGTAGGGTTTTTTTTTCTTTTTCTTTCCCAGTGTTTTCGCATTAAATATGGAGCTAAATATTCTTACTTTAGAATTTTTAACTTTTGGGAAAGTGAGTTTGACTTAACTAATAAACTGTCAGTGTTATTGATGTTTTAACCTAGTGTTAGGATAAAACAGAAGACGAGAGCCAATTACTCTTGGACCATTTTTGCTTTCTAGTTTTTCCTTGGAGTAACGAGGGCTGTATTTTCCACACCTACTGCACTGAGCTATAAACTTGACTTTTAGAATGCCGTTCCCAGTTCCCCTAAAAGGAGGACAGATAGCACTCCAGAAAGCAGGAACACCCGCGTATTCAATCCGAGAATACTGTATATCACGAGAGGAAAAATGTTTTCTGCTTTAGGAAAATGCTTTAGAAAAAAAAAAAGATTATTCATTTGCTCTGCTCTGAGCATGGAGACTTATTCAAGTCTCACATTCAAAGACTGCAGAGGTAACTTCTGCTGTTATTCTAAACAAATTTACAGAAAAACAGAACACAAAAAGCTCTTCAAATACACGTCTTTACTATTGCTTATATTTATTTATTTTTCTTGGAAGCATATTATTAGCCGTTAATATCCCCCATGGGTTTGTTTTCCAATATATCAGGGCTGTGATACAGTATGCTGTTTCTGCCACTGATATGTTGCTAAGAGATTTAATAACGGGTAAACAAACACAACATGTGGTAATTCATTTCAAATTAAAAGTTTATTAAACTCTGGCTTGATGACTTTCTGGCTATTTACAATTAAAGGAGCAAAGCTTAGGGAAGGGGTGACCACGTGGTGTGTTTATGGCTGCAACGTTTCTATATGAAAAATGTGTTTATGATCTTTCACAAGCTGTCCACATTGATAGGCTCCATATGTAATCTGTTGAGTCAGCTACTGTCCTAGAATCATGAAAAAGTGTCTTTAATGCTCATTTGCAGGCACACATGTGTGTGCACACACCTGCACTCCCATGTGCACTCACGTACACATACTACAGGATTCCAGACTTAATCCTATGGTTGATGTTTTAAGCGGTGGTCAGCCTTGCAAATAGGTGGATATCAGAGGCCTGAAAATATTTATGAAAGGCCAGAAGAAGAGACTCATGATATAACTTTTGGATTGTCGCCATCTTTTAGGCTGTTTTACTTTTTAGGAGTCAGTCTAGGCAAATATTTCACACACTTGATAATTGTGTTCTGAATATGCCTACATTGCATGAGCAATGTTCTCTGGCAGTATCTATATCTGTTTTGTGATGCCAAATTCAATTCAGGATTTTGTTGTGCAACCACAAGAACAAATCATGCTGCCAAATGCTATAGAATTAAAAATCAAAGCAACACCCAGCCCTTGGCCTTCAAAGGCTTACTTGAGCCCAAGCTTGCTCTAACATGAGATATGCATGTGTCCACATATCCAAGAGATGACGAGAAGGCCCACCAGCACTCCATTTACATAAGGGGCCTGCAAACCTTCTCAGAGAGAATTCAGACTTGGAGAAGAATTGAAGCAGATGCAATTGGCTAGAGACTCAGTTGCTAGGTGAGAGGGGCAATTGTGGGAAACGTAGAATGTCTAGGAATCACATTTGTTCTTTAGCCCAGTCAACTCACAGTGGAATTCCCAGGGAGAGAGAGGAGTGCTTGGAAACACTCCCCAAACTGCTAAAAGAGAACCATTTCATTGAAATTCTGTCAGACACAGAACAGTATATTATAGTATATACTCTCCTCTGAGACAATTAGGCATGCTATATACAAATACAGTGGTCTTCCCTTACCCAATTTTGATTTCTGAGGTTTCAGTTACCTGTGGTCAATTATGGTCCAAAAATAGTACAGTACAATAAGATACTTTGAGAAAGAGAGAGTCCACATTCACATAACTTTTATTACAGCATACTGATGCATTTGTTGTATTTTATTATTAGTTATGGTTGTTACTTTCTTGCTGTGACTAATTTATAAATTAAACTTTATCATGGATATGTATGGATAGGAAAAAGTGCAGTATATACAGAGTTTGGTACTATGTGCAGTTTCAGATGCCCACTAGGGATCCTGGAACTTACCCATCATGAATGAGAGGGAACGGCTCTGTGTTCTACGTGCAGCAACATTGTAATTCAGGGTGTTATGGAGCCACTGCGAGAAAGTATATGTGGATGGAAATTAGTGGTTCATGGGCTCATGTGATCATGCAGGTGGACTCCTGGAAATAAATGAGTGAGCTTTTGAAGTCAATTGAAATTGATCAGAACTTTTAATATAACCCCGTTTTTAATCCTGTACTGATGTGATCTGGGGACATATATGTTAGTTTCACAATCTTGTCCTGGGGCTAGAAGGATAGTTTAGAGTTCAAAAGGCAAGCATAGTCGGGAATTATCTGGGGATAAAAGGAAAACCACCAGCTAAGTTAAGAAGTCACATAGTGTAAGTTGTATTTGAGGAACTGTAAGGAACCACTGGGCTCTGGTATACAAATTGGGATGGATTTGGGCAAGGATCATTTTAGGGCAAGCAATCCAGTAAGAAGGACATGACATTAGCTTACAGAAGAGGCGGTAAGGACCTGAGGCAGAGCACTGCTGTGGGATGCACTCAAGAGACATGATAAAATTGCATTAACAGGAATTGGAAAGTGAAGAGTTGTGTTGTAAGCAAAGATGTGAAGCTCGTAGGCAAGACTATTTGTATCCCAGGTTTCCAGTAAACTAGCGTTGCCCCTATTGGAGATAAGAACCCCAAAGGAACAGGTATCAGATTAAAGTTAACCAGTTACTTTTGGACAAACTGAATTTAAGGTGTTAGGGGAAATTAAGAAGACAATGACTTGCTTGGAGTTGAAAAGATGAATTTAAAGCTCAGAAGTAACATATGGGTGTCCTCCTGATATGCAGGCTAAAGCCACAGGAATGAATGAGTTTACCAAGGAAGAAAAGAGCAGACCTAAGAGTAGGACATTCTTAATTGAAGGGACAGGTAAAAGAAAAGACGCAGGAAATTGCAAAAGAACAATCTGAAAAAGCAGAAGTAGGAGGTCAGACTTTGTGGAGACCAGGGAGCTTTAAGTCTCAAGAAGGAAGAGAGTGGTCACATCAGCAAGATAAACTGTGGCAGTACTAATCAGACCTGATGTGCATAGGAATCACCCAGAGATCTTGCTAAACGGAAAATTCAAATTCATCAAGTTTGAGGTGGGCATTAATTCTATAGGTCCCATGTGATGCATATGGCACTGGTCTGTGAACCTCACTTTGCTTTAGATTACCAGGATAAAAATGAAAAGACAGTTGCCTAGAGCTGCTTCTGAAGGCACCAGCTCTATCTGTTCCCACTTCCACTTACTGGTTTAAGTCTTAAAAAATTCTTCATAGAGAGATTACAATTGCAGGAAAGTCGTCTTGTTTTGCTTATTTATGTATCCCAGGGTCTACAAGACACATAAATCTATGATGTCCCAAATCATAGCTTCTCAGTAAACATTTGCAGAATGAATACATGAATATAGCTCCGTACCAACTAGGACCAGAACTCTTTTCTATGGAAAGCAGTCAAGTAGGCAGTTTATTTATTGTGTTTTAAAATAAAAATACAGTAAAATGGACTTTTTCAAAGAATATACAATTCTGTGTACAAATACAGATTTGCATAATCACTACCCCAACAAGAATAAAGAAGCACTTCATTGCCACCCCCCAACTCTTCAAAAAAACTCCTGTGTGCTGTGTTTTACAGGCACCTCCTTCCCTCCATCCATCCTAATCCCTGGCACTCACTGATCTGTTTGTCATCACTGTAGTTTTGTCTTTTCAAAATTGGCATACTTGTCATTGGTTTTGACTTTTTAAATTGTCATACAGTGTGCAACCTGTATGCATACTGGTTGAGACTGGTTTCTTTCCCTCAACATAGCACCACTGAGAGTCGTACAAGTAATTGTGCATATCAACAGCTCATTCCCAGTCATTGTTGAGTGGATGTACTGCAGTTTATCTCTTCCCTAACTCAAGGACATTTACATTGTTTCAATTTTTGGTAATTATTGAAGAGTTGCTATACATGCGCATAGGAAGTTTTTGTGTAAATATAGTATTTACTTCTTCAGAATACATACCTATAAGTGCGATTGCTAGATTGTATTGTATGTGTATATTTAACTTTTTAGAAACTGCCTGTTTTACAAAGTGGCTGTATCATTTTTCACTTCCACCAGTAACATGGGAATTTCAGTTGCTCTGCATCCTTATCAACACTTAGTATTGTCAGTCTTTTAAAAGTCCCTCTAATTTGTGTGTAGTGGCATCTCATGATTTCAATTTAGATTTCCTTAATGACTAATGTACTTATTTACCACATATCCTCTTTAGTAAAGTATCGGTTCAAGTCTTTTGCCCATTCTTTTAATTGAATGGTTTATTTATTTGTTTTTCACTGTTGAATTTTGAGAGTTCTTATCCCTTCTGGATACAGATACTTTTTTGCAAATACTTTCTGTCTGAAGTTCATCTGTTTATTTTCTTAATATTTTCTTTCACATAGCAAATGTTTTGAATTTTGATGAAGTTCAGTTTGTAATTTTTTAAATGGATTGTACTTTTGAGGTCATGTCTTTGAACCCTTTGCCTACACTCCAGTTCACAAGATTTTCTCTTACATTTTATTTGGAAAGTTCTGTAGTTTTGCACTCTACATTTAATCCAACGATCCATTTGGAGTTCGTTTTTGAGTAAAGGGTGAAGTGAAGGTTGAAGGTTTTTTATTTGTTTTCACATATGAATGTCCAATTGTTCCAACATCATTTGTTGAAAACACTCTTTGTCTATTGTTGAATTGCCTTTGCAGTTTTGTCAAAAATCAGTTGGCCACGTACCAGTGATTCAATTTTGGTGACTTATTTGGCGACCTGGTGAGAGGGCTCTGCCTAATATATACTGTTATAGATATGATAGACATAAGCCAGTTTATCTGTAAACCGCAAGGTAGAGGAAGAATGAAAAGATGACAAATTAATTATAGCTGCAGTGGGAGCCATAGAGGCACAGATGGAAGCAGCCGAAGTCCCTCCATACTGAAGCTCCGGAACAGGAAGCCATGGACAAACTGGACAGCAGAGCTTAGTGGGTATGCTCAGACAGTAAGAGACCTATTGTGTGACTTCGAATGGTTCTGTATCTGTGATCTGTTTTAGCCAAGTCTCCATATCATGTTCCCTGAAGGGCTGAGGTCACCATTCCCACATGTGTACGATAAGGGAAGCAAGTTGCTCTCAGACACGATTAATGATTCCAAACCAGAGACACGTATTTTCAGTTAATAATTTGCCGGTCAATTGTTTCCCTGTTTCTATGGAAGAATCATTAATCTGGCATTTGAAAACAGAACGTATGACTTTGCTTTTGACAGCTGGAGTTGAGTTTGTGGAGAAGCTGTCTCAAATAATTTTCTATCATGTGTATCCCTAATTATTTTCAGATAGCTCTTAAGGAATGAGTACTTTAATAAACTATATCCAAGCTTTTAAGAATGTGAAATTGCCATTTCAGAATCACCATTTGGTGAAATGTTGAGGCAATTTTTAGACTTTGACTATGGCATATTTTCTCCTGAATGTCTTGGTTTTCAAGTAGCATAGGTGGATCTAAGTCCTTTATCTCAGTGTAAAATTGAGCCTCAGGGAACCACATATGTTTCAAAGTGATTAATCTGCATAAAAAGCTAATTACCTGCAATTTTTAAATGCCTTTATTTAAGATATGGAAATGCATCAAAATATTTTAATTCACAGAAATGCTCAAAATATTTTAAAGCAATTTTAATCTTTTTTAAAGCTTCCAATGCTCAAGGTAAATCCTTCCTTCCTTCCTTCCTTCCTTCCTTCCTTCCTTCCTTCCTTCCTTCCTTCCTTCCTTCCTTCCTTCCTTCCTTCCTTCTTTCCTTCCTTCCTTCTTTCCTCCTCCTTCCTTCCCCCCTCTCCTCTCCCCTCCCCTCCCCTCCCCTCCCTTCTCCTCCCCTTCCCTCTCCTTCCTTCCCTTCCTTCTTGGCCATGAAGGTGTAACCTTGTAACTTCATTTACAAACTGCATATGACTTCCAATAGCTGCAGCATTAAACTTCCTAAATTGGGGCTTAGCTGAGAAAATTTCTTTTTTGTTTTTGAGATGGAGTCTTGCTCTATTGCTAGGCTGGAGTGCAGTGGCGTGATCTCAGCTCACTGCAACCCCCGCCTCCCGGATTCAAGTGATTCTCCTGCCTCAGCCTCCGAGTAGCTAGGACTACGAGGCACATGCCACCAAGTCCAGCTAATTTTTGTATTTTCAGTAGAGACAGGGTTTTGCCATGTTGGTCTCGATCTCTTGACTTCTTGATCCACCCACCTCGGACCTGCAAAATGCTGGGATTACAGGTGTGAGCCCCCGCACCAGCCCGGCCTAGCTGGGAAATTTTCACACAAACGTTAATTGGAGGTGTAGTGAGTGTTTGTACCATTAACAGATTTCTTTTAAACATGATTACAATTTGTTTTAATCTTTGGCTTATTTTGTGAGGTTCTTCGCCATCCTTCACAGCTCATTACAACAATGGTATTTTGTTTGATCCATTTCAATCTCAAAGTCGTTTCTGAAAACTGCTGGAATTGAAAAAGCTTTAAACAGTCATGCAGGTCTTTAATTGTAAATTAGTTTTGACAGGACTATGATGCAGAGGCCTGCCTGGTTCCAAAGTGATGCTAGCTGACAACTCCTGCCTGCTCCGGGAGCAAAGGAACATGTGGAAGGAATTGTTCTTTTACGTTTCACAGCTGGTCATTTCCTCTGCAGGGCAGCCCCTGACCCCTCTGAGAGATTCTGACACCCAGAAGGGAAGTGTTCCCACTGATGTAAAGGAAGTGGAGAACCAGTTTGACGCTAAGAAAAAAGGGAGGAGGGTGTGCTGAAAAGATCTGTGGGGACAGAGAGACAAGTCGGGCTTAAAACGTTTCCAGCAGGTTCGAATCTTTGCTTCATTGTTTCTTTTCATGAAGGAAGACCAAAATTCTGTTTATTTGGAAGGGCCCAAAACATTCTGAGTTTTTCTTAAAGCTATCTTTTAAATTTTTCTTTTTTTTTAAGTGGAAGACGCAACGAAATGAAGTTGTCACATGTGAATGATCTAAATCTAGGTTTGAGGAAAACTTAGAAATATCTGTTTACTGATCTACTCCAATATGCTGGTGTGTGAGATATGTTTCCAATTATGGAATGTGTGTGGATTAGATCAACAACATCAGATTGCAACTTGCGTTTTCAGGACATTTTACATTCTCAACATGTTATTTGGTCTTATATATTCATCACAGTCCATTTACCCTCTGTGTTTTTGCAATTAAGCAGTGCAGTAAGAAAACATAAGAGGGCAATTGGATTGTATTATTATTCAAACAGCTTTGCCATTTTTTTCAGTGAGTCAACATAGACCATTTCAAAAGTCAAATGATCAATCTTTTGGCAGCCACCAATGAAGTCATTTTCAAAGGTACTTTTTCTTCTTCTCCTTCTTCCTTTTCCTCCTCCTCCTCCTCCTCCTCCTCCTCCTCTTCTTCTTCTTCTTCTTCTTCTTCTTCTTCTTCTTCTTCTTCTTCTTCTTCTTCTTCTTCTTCTTCTTCTTCTTCTTCTTCTTCCTCCTCCTCTTCTTCTTCTTCTTCTTCCTCTTCTTCTTCTTCTTCTTCCTCTTCTTTTTCTTCCTCCTCCTCCTCCTCCTCCTCCTCTTCTTCGTGCTTGAAACACCTTTTCAGAACACATACTTTTCTGAGTGCACTCTTTAAAGCAGGGAAAATGAATGCTTACTTTCTCCCTGCCCTCCGACAGCCCTAATCCCATTTTGTGAATGTGTGTGTATATGTGTTCTTTAATCTATTGTGGTAGATATGTTAACGAATGCAAACATGCCATGTATAATCAGCAGTCATTCATAAGAATGAACTGTTCATGATAATAATCCTATTTTTCTTTGGCCAATTTCTCTCATTTAATCTGTGGATATTCAATGCCTCAGAATTAGACAAATGTCTTTGCAAAAGTATGGTGCAGAAGTGAATATTGGCAACAGAGAATATTGTAGTTCTTGACTCAGTATGATCCACTGCAATTGACCTAACAGCTTGGGAAAATTACAACACTTCTAACTGGCCTGAGGAGCAGTGGTTTAGGAGGGAAGAGTTAATGTGGAGCTATGACAAGACACACTTAACTTTGGTCTCACTATTCAATCTGGACATTCTCAGAAGCATTCATAGCTAAATGCACAGTCTGAATAAGTTGGAAATAAGGAACTGCAGGAATAAAAATATACTTTTAGTCAATTTTTACTAACATGTGAGTTATGATGAAAGAAACCATGATTGGCTGGTGAGAATTTACTCTTTTAACATGATAAAGTAGCAGCCTATCTGATTTGGCTTTACAGTTGCTTCAGTTTATACAGTAGGTTTTATTATGGACTCTTTGTTGTATGTTCATAGCAGGTAACATCTAATTGGCTCAGTACTGTCCTTTTCAAATTGATGAAACTACAAGAGGGAGTGAAAAATAAATGAATTGTGAGACCTTTTGCACAAATAAATGGGCTCATTAACGCTTTCTAAACATGCGGCTGGCTTTGGACACTTGAATGGTATGACCAACTTTTCCCTCTTCCAGTATCTGACTTAGAAGCATGCAATTGACTTTGCTCAATGTGGAAATAATTGAAATCAAGATTGGCAGAAAGAGACACTATTGTGTCCAGAATGATCCACTCAATATGATTGGAGGAATCATATGCAATAGGAAATCCAAATTAGAAAACTAGGATTTTGAATGTGTTAAATTTGGCATCCTTTGGCATGAGGTAAAAGAAAAATTAGCCTCTCTTTTGAAATTATAATAATTATCTTAGAGAAACAAATCTGTTCTTGAATGGTGGCGCCCTGGCAATCATGCATGTGAGAAGTTCATTATTTGTATCACTAATATATGACACATTGTCCTTGAGTAGTTTATTACTAGAAGCCAAACATTTGACCCACCTTCATTTGCAAAACCATAGCTATTTTTTTTGTTGTCGTTGAGATAATTTGCTATAATTAGTGAAATGGACATAGGATTTTAATTATTTCCTCAGAATCTTGAGCCTTTAGATTCTTGTAAGGTATTATGTTGGTGCAAAGGTAATGGCAGTTTTTGCCATTACTTTCAATAGTAATTACCGCCATTACCTTTGCACCAATGTAATAGAAACTTCAGAAAAAAAATCTTACAGCACGTCTGCTTAGAAATAAAGGCATGGGAATTATGAGACTAACCTTAAAGATACAAGTGGTTCTCACAGTTAAGACGAAAAGGTTGTAAAAGCATAATTTAGTGAAAAACAGTACAGAAACCTAAAACACGAATTGTTCTCCTTTATTCTAATTCATGCTTTCTCTCCAAACAGATTCTTATTAGTTAGTTTCTCTGTAGTTAGAATGACCTTTTTTTTTTTTTAAATCAGCAAGTGCATCTTCACCAGCATTAAAGTATTTTCTTTTGGACCATAATGAATGGTACATTCTTCTGCCTTCACCTAGGCTTTCAATGAAACATCTTTTATTTTCTTTCTCAGATTTTCAGACATCAGGTGTCATGTGTGGGGCTAATTTTCATGTAATAAAGTTTTAACCAAGTGTGGTGAACTGGTTGTTGGGAAGACCAGAAATTCATCATCTTAGTACTTTTTTTTTTTCTCTGTAACACCTGTTATATGGGTTAAAACCTATAGTTGTTGATTATTTAGTTTGCAAATATTTTCTCCCAATCTGTCACTTGCCTTTTCATCTTCTTAACAGGGTCTTTCACAGAGCAAAGATGTTTAATTTTAATTAAGTCTAGTTTATCAATTTCTCATTTTATGGATCATGCTTTAGGGGTCAATCTACGAACTTTTTGCCTCACCCTAGATCCTAAAGATTTTCTCTTATTTTTTTTTTCTAAATGAAAATCAATTTTTAGTTATTTTTAATATAACTACGGAGGTTAGTCAATTCATTTTTCCTTTGGATGCCAAATTCCTCCAGCACCATTCGTTGAAAGGTTATCTTTCTGCTATTGAATTACTCTTACACCTTTCTTAAAAACCAGCAGTTGGGCATATTTTTGTGGAATTACTTCTAGCTTCTCTATTCTCTTCTCTTCATTATGTGTCTGTGCTTATGCCAATGTCACACAGACTTGATTTATTGTAGCTATATGTAGTGAAACTTGATATCTGATAATTTCTCCCATTTATTTTTCTTTTTCAAGATTTCTTTAACCATTCTAAAACCTGTGCCTTTCCATATACATTTTTGAAAAAGCTTGTCTGTATCTATTTTTAAAAACCACACTGGGATTTTGGTAGGACTTTCATTAAATTTACAAAATAATTTAGAAAGAAGCAACATCTTTACTATGTTGAACCTTCCAATCCATGAACATGATATGTCTTCCCATTTATTTGGATCTTGCATGATTTCTCTTATCAGAATTTTGCAATTTTGAGCACAAATATCCTGTACATGTTCTGTTAAGCTTATTCGTAAGTATTTCATTATCAGTGGAACAACTGTAAAGGGTATTGACTGTTTTATTTTGTTTTCTGCAGGTTTATTGCTAGTATATAGAACTGTGATTGGTTTTTGTGTGTTGATTTTGTATCCTGCAACCTTGCCGAAGTCATGTACTGGTCCTTTGAAATTTTTGGCTAGATTCCTTGAAAATTTTCTATGTAGACAATCACATCATCTGCCAATAGCAATAGATTTATTTTTTTCTTTCTAACCTGTATATCTTTTACTTCTTCTTCTTGCCTGATTGTAGTTATTAGAAATTCCAGTACTGTGTTGAATATCAGGAGTGCATGTAGACATGCTTGTCTTATTCTTGATCTTTGGAGGAAAGCGTTCAGTCTTTTAGCACTACATACAATAACTGTAAGTTTTTTGGAGATGCTATTTATTAACTTGAGATGTTAATAGTTACCTTCTATTTCTGTTATCATACACGGATGTTGTATTTTTATCAAATTTCACTTGTTTTAATAGATACAATCCTGTGATTTATCTTCTTTAGACTATTGATATGGCAGATTCAAATAATTGATTCATCTTCTTTTATACTTGGAATAAATCCCACTTGGTCGTAGTGTATCATTATTTTCATACATTGTTGAATTCAATTTGCTAATGTTTTGTTGAGGATTCTTGTGTCTAATCTTCTGGGAGATATTGATCTGTGGTTTTGCTCTTTATGTTCTCTCTTTGTCGGGTTTTGGTGTCAGGGTTATAATGGCCTCATGAGTTAGGAATTGTTCCCTCCTATATTTTCTAGAAAAGATTGTGTAAAATTGATGTTTACTCTTCTGGAATTGTTTGGTAAAACTGTCTAGGGAAACTATCTGGATGTAGGGTTTTAACATTACAAATTCAATGTATTTAATAGTTAAGGCACTATTCAGGTTATCTATTTCATGTTGGCGAAGTGTTGGTAGTTTGGAGTATTTGAGGAATTGGTCCATCTCTTCTAAGTTGTTGAGTCTAAGAGCATAAAACTGCTCAAGGTATTCTTTTATTTCAAAATGGCTCCAGTATCTGTAATGATATCCCATTTTATTCCTGATATTGGTGATTTGTATCTTCTTTCTTTTTATCTTTGTCAGTCTTGCTGGAAATTTATCAGTCTTACTGAATTTTTTGAAGAATCGGCTTTAAGTTTCATTGATTTTATTTTACTTTTCCTCTTTTCAATCGCATTGGTTTTTGTTCTTATAACTATTATTTTCTTTCTTTTACTTGCTTTGGATTCATTTTGTTCTTTTTCTAGGCTCTTGAGGTGAGGCTGTAGATTATTGATTTTCTTCTTTTCTGATGTAAGCATTTAGTACTATGAATTTTTCTCTCAACATTGCTTTAGCTACATCCCATTAAAGTTGCTATGTTGCAGGAGAATCGCTTGAACCCAGGAGGCGGAGGTTGCAGTAAGCCGAGATTGCGCCACTGCACTCCAGCCTGGCAACAGAGGAAGACTCCATCTCAAAAAAAAAAAAAAAAAAAAAAAAAAAGTTGATATGTTGCATGTTCATTTTATTTAGTTCTAAATCTATTTTTATTTTCTTTGAGACTTCCTTTTTGACCTACAGATTTCTTAGAAGTACATTGATTAATTTCCAGGAGTTTAAAATTTTTTCTCTTGTCTTTGTGTTATGGAATGCTAGTTCAATTTACTTATGGTCATGGAACATATTCGGTGTGATTTTAATTCTTTTTAAATTCGTTGGAGTTTGTTTGTAGTGCAGGTATGACATTTGTGAATAATCCTTGGGGACTTGAGAAAGTATGTGTATTTGCTGTTGTTGAGTGGAGTGCTTTACATATGTGTGTGTATATGTGTGTATCTATTAATCTACCTTTCTCATATTATGTTTGATGATTGTATTGTTCAAATCTTCTATATTATTGCTGGTTTTTTGGTCTAGTACCTCTATCATCTGATGAAAGGGGAATGTTGAAATCCTTAACTAGAATTTGTAATTTTTCTATTCTTCTTTCATCCATATCAGTTTTTACTTCATTCATTTTTGAGGCTCCACTATTTGTGTATAAGTATTTGATTGTGTCTTACCTATAGATTGATCATTTAATTATTATATACTATTCTGTCTGGTAATTTTCTTTGCTTTGAGTCTATTTTATCTGGTAGCAGTATAGTCAATCCTGTTTTTTAAAAATTAATGTTGGCATGGTGGTATATATTTTTTCATTTTCTTCTTACTTCCGATCTGCCTGTTTCATTGAAATAATTAATGTTTGTTTTCTTGTTGTTTCCCTTGTGTCTTTCCACTTTACTTGCCTTCTTGTGTACCACTTTAACACTTGTTAGAATTCCATCTTGATTTCTTTATAGTTTTTGGGCATACCTCTTTTTGCAGCTTTCATAGTGGTTGCTCCGGGTATAACTGTATATACTTGTGACTTATCACAGTTGCCTGGTGTCAACATTTTACCACTTTGAATCAATTGTAGATACCTTACTTCCATTTCAGTTTCTTTACCTTTCCTACTTTTAAGCATTGTCCTGAGTGACAAGTGTTATACTTTTCACTCTGATCATCCAACACGATTTATAAAACTCATGAGGGACAGAGGAGAATACTGTATATCATAACACTTGATGCCCCTTTTATTTTGCTTTCTTTTCTTCCAGATGCTCCAAGATTTCTCTGTTTATCATTTCCTTTCTGTTTGAGAAACTTTGTTTAACAATTTTTTAAGGGTAGGTCTATTAGTGACACATTCTTTTAGTTTCCTTTCATCTTAGAATGTTTATTTCTTCATTCCTGAAGGATGGTCAACTGGATATAGAATTTGTGGCTGATTTTTTTTTTTTTTCAGTAACTGAACGACGTTGTGCTATTTTGGGCTCCGTGATTCAACTCGTGCTTCTAGGGCTCCCACTGTCCTCTGCTGGTGATGCCTAAGAGGACAGAGTTTCCCTCGGTGTGACCACCTGGTGCTTCTGGGTTAGGGAAGGCAGTCTCTGGCCTCAGGCTGATCAGAGGCTTCCTGTGGGAAGGGAACATCACACCCTGGGGTCTGTTGGGGTCTGGGGGCTAGGGAAGGGATAGCATTAGGAGAAATACCTAATGTAGATTACAGGTGGATAGGTGCAGCAAACCACCATGGCACGTGTATACCTATGTAAGAAACCTGCACGTTCTGCACATGTATCCCAGAACTTAAAGTATAATTAAAAAAAAAAAAAAAAAAAGGCTTCCTGTGTCAGCACTTGCAATA
This sequence comes from Macaca fascicularis, assembly GCF_037993035.2. NCBI lineage: Eukaryota > Metazoa > Chordata > Mammalia > Primates > Cercopithecidae > Macaca > Macaca fascicularis. The sequence continues at coordinate 163,180,167 of NC_088378.1, forward strand.
GGCCACCATTTGGCTACCTGTTGTCTCTCAATGGGGGAGGAACTCTCAAGTAGTAGGGAAGGATAATGCTTTCCCGGGAGGCAAGGAGGTAGAGAAGTTCCACAGTTGCTGTGGGACTCACCTAGTGTTGTTCTGGCAAATTCCCTTTGATGAAGGAATGAACGTGCCAGCCTGGACCACTCTCTGCTGATAGGGTGAGGTCAGGAAATGTCAGGTCAGACTGGGGTCCTCTGTTGGTGGGGCAGCTTAGGATGCCCTGTCCTAAGTTGTTGCCCCAATTCTGGGGTCTCTCATTACTTTGCCTACCTCTTTACACCTTTTGGAATTCTCCTTTGATGACCTCTTGGATTAATTCCAGGGCTTATTTTGGACTTAGTGGGGAAAACAAAGCAGAATTGAGTTTGTGCCATCTTTTTCCACCTGGAAACCTTCCTATGATTTTTTATTATTTTTTTTACTAAGGGCCTTTCATCATTTTGAAAGTTTCTTAGCATTTTATTGAGGGATTGAGGGATCCAGAAGTTAAAAAAGTAGTAATTGTGGTAAAATATAGATAACATAATATTTACCATTTCAACCATTTTTTAGTACACCGTTCAGTAGCATTAAGTGGATTTACCATCATCCGTCTCCAGAATTGTTTTTTCATCTTGCAAAACTGAAACTCTGTACCTATTAAACAACTCCCCATTTTCCCGCTCCTAGCCTCCATAAGCTCTATGCTGCTTTCTGCCTCTATGAAGTTACCTCCTATAGGTCCGTCATATAAGTGGAATCATACAATATTTGGCTTATTTCACTTAGCATAATATTCAAGGAAGAAAGGAAGTTTTAAATTGGTAAATCCTGTTACTCGCTGAAGTGTTTTAAAGTAGATTTGTGAAGTAGAGTATAAAATTAGTAGCTAAGTTGAGATTTTGAAAGTTGTAAAGCCTGGTACATAGTATGAATGCAACAATGTTAGCTGTTACTATTACTTTCTGCAGGTTTTTTTTTTTTTTTTTTTTTTTCCTGGAGTCTCCCTCTGTTGCCCAGGCTGGAGTGCAGTGGTGCAATCTCAGCTCACTGCCAGCTCCACCTCCCGGGTTCATGCCATTCTCCTGCCTCGGGCTCCCAAGTAGCTGGGACTACAGGCACCCACCACCACGCCCCACTAATTTTTTGTATTTTTAGTAGAGACACGGTTTCACCATGTTAGCCAGGTTCTCAGCCACTAGCTGAGAATGTTATCAACTCATTACCTGCATTTGGGTAATTTCTAGGTTATTCACTGTTAATATCCCAATTTGATCTCGATCTCCTGACCTCGTGATCCACCCCCTCGGCTTCCCAAAGTGCTGGGATTACAGGCGTGAGCCACCACACCCGGCCTCTGCAGGATTTTATTATCCATGTTTCTTCTCTCTAGTATGAATAAAGTCTGCAGTGGGTTGTTGATTCACATTTCTGTTTTTGTTCTTTTTTGTGCTATTTTTTACTTTAAGAGCATCACCCTGCAGCCCTTATCTCAGTCTGCCTGTGGGAGATGTGCAAGGATAGACAGAGAGAACTCAGACGAGTCCAGATTCAATGGAGGAATGGAACCTGAATATGGGAGGCAGAGAGGCGTAAACTGAGATTTTGACTCTCATTTAATGTCCTGTGTCAAGTTCCTTAATCTCCGGGTCTTTGTTTCTCAGCTTTAAAGGTGAGATAATAGGTCCTGGCATTATAAAATATTGGTAAATTGCTAATATTTATGAATATAATATGCAATAATATTAATAATTTATAATATCAATTAATATCAATGATATGATTGTATTATATATTAGTAAATTACTATTATATTGGTAAATTATTAATATTATGTATTATAAATTATTAATATCATTACATAATATATTAGTAAATATTAGTAATTTACCAATATTATATAGTGTCAGGGCCTGTTATCTCCCCTTTCTTGGTGAAGAAGCAAAGACTCAGAGATTATACCATATAATATTTGTATTACATTTTTGTAAAGTTTTGTACACCTGGTAGGTGCTCACAAAATCATCATTGTGTTACTGAGTTGACTCTCACAATGGCAGACACACAATTGCGTGTGTCTACACTCTGTTTCACTGTGGTGAAACGACTCGCTCTATCTCTATGTGTAATTTTCTCTTAGCAATAGGAACTTAGTAGTGGGTAAAATAATGTATTTTTCCAAACAGCTTTGGATGTTCTAAGTTTAGTGAAAGTGTTAACTGATGATAACCAGGGAAAGCTCATGAGCAGCATATTAAAATTTCTGCATTCTTTTATTGTGCTTAAGATGGAGAGTTTAATATTTTTGAGAATCAGAAAAAAAGCTGACTTTCATAAAAGGATAGAATCTTAAATATGGCAGAAATGGATGACATTTAAAGATTATCCTTGAGAAGAATAATGAAGTATATTCCTGCTCTTACATTATAATCATATTTTATTAGGTAAGATATACACGTAGGAATCTATTTTTATTTTAAGAATGCAGGCCGAGCACGGTGGCTCAAGCCTGTAATCCCAGCACTTTGGGAGGCTGAGACAGGTGGATCACGAGGTCAGGAGATCAAGACCATCCTGGCTAACACGGTGAAATCCTGTCTCTACCAAAAATACAAAAAAAATTAGCCGGGCATGGTGGTGGGCACCTGTAGTCCCAGCTACTCGGGAGACTGAGGGAGGAGAATGGCGAGAACCCGGGAGGTGGAGCTTGCGGTGAGCCAAGATCGCGCCACTGCACTCCAGCCCTGGCGACAGAGCGAGACTCCGTCTCCAAAAAAAAAAAAAAAAAAAAAAAGAATGTAAAATATTCAGAGATTGCAACTAGATTGGGATGATGACAAAACTACTTACAGGCAATAAAGTTAATCAAAATAAATTAAATAAGTAACACATGCAAAAGTTTTTATCAACTGGAAAATGTTTTATAAATATAATGCATTATTCTCAATCAAATAACTGCTGGAATTCATAAATAGCACCAAAATGTGACATGGGCTGTGGACCAATGTGGAAAGATCGATCCAACCACTCAGCCAGTCAGTGGTTTGGACAGAGTGAATGTAGGGATGGTTTTCTTGCATTCCTGCTGCCAACTGTATTAAAATATCCCCCAAATATTAAACCACTAAATTTCTTCACATATCTAGAAAACCAGTTCATAAAATATTAGGTAATCCTACCTTTTAGTAAACATCCTAGGCTTTGGAGAGAATAATCCTGGCCAAACCTAAGCTCCATTTTTATAAAACTTGCCCTTTGTCACCAGTTACATTTTTGAAGATCAGTTTGTTCATCTGTACTTCCCAAGATGAAAAGAGAATTTCTTGTTTCTTGCCATTATGACACACATTTATCTACTTATGTTGGCAGCATCCATGAACTGTTCATAGGTTCAAACCGTGCCACCAGCTGAGAACGTTAACAACTCATTACCTGCATTTGGGTAATTTCTAGGTTATTCACTGTTAATATCCCAATTTGATACTTGGCTATAGTTTTGAATGTGGTTAGAACATTTTTTTCTTAACTGGAAACTAGATTTTTAAAAGTCACATTTCATTAAAAAAATGTTAAGCATTGATTTCTCATGTAGATAAACTCCTTAATACTAAGATTTTTTTCTGTGGTTACAATCATGGTCATTGCAACATGTTAGTTATTGAGAATTTGTAGTTTGGGCTTATTTTGGCCTTTAAACTGTTCATTTGTACTGTGAACTAGATTATGTGCTTCTAACTGTCAGTTAGCTGAATGCATTTCAAGTCAATTTACTAAAATAGTCACTGTTAAGCGGTATATTTGGACAGAGTTGACACCTTTGACATTTTCTAAAATGGCAAAAATAACTGTATTTAAGGGTATGATTTATGAATGCTGTGTGCCTCCACAACTTCTATTTGATTATAGTTTTCAGGTTAGCTGCTGAAACTCTTTCCATAAACTGCTGAAAGGGCACCTAATTAGTGCTGTGTGATCAGATATTTAACACAGACGGACACACACAAACACAGAAAAACATAATATCGATCCCCAAAACAATGACCCCCTTGTTGCTTCTTAGAATTGCCTTTGTCAATGGAACAGTTGGGACCACAGTAGAAGCAGAGAGTAAGGAAGAAGTAAGATTGATAGCATGAAACGGCCTTTATGAAACACATACTCGTGGGTATAAATAAGAAAAGCAACTTGCAATGATTAGAAAGTATTTTGAATCCTTAGTTGTCTTTTAGATTGCTGGCCTCTATTAAAAACTTCTTAAAATAATAGATAGGTTTAATTCCTCAAGCAAAAGAAAAATTATATCATTTTAAAGATTTTCCATATTTATTATATAGATGTGACTTGACTATGGGAAAAAAAGAGCAAATTCTCATGTATTGCAAGTTTTAAATGTACCAGGCTAAGGTTTACTTAATTAGAACCTCGAGGCAATAAAGGAGCCCTTTTTAAAATTCTGTGATTCTTAATATGCTAAATAATGCAAAGCTTCGACTCTTCAAGCATGAGACACACATCTGGCAGCTTAACATTTAAATTACAGGGGGGAAAACCCTCACTTCAGTAGTAATTTTCTCAAAGAAAAGAATAAGGAATGGATTACAACTAAATTTAATTTCTTTTTAAATTTTCATCTTGTCTAATTGCAGGCATTTTTCTGGGTTCTTTGTATTCATATATTTTTACACATATTTTCTGTAGATTTTATTCATCTTTAATTTGAGATGCTTCTCACTATTAGAGCTCTTGAAAAAATGCGGTATATTTTACATAGAAAATTGTCTTGAGAAATCTATCTGATCTCAAGTAATAAAGGCATGGTATAGAAAATAAAAGGAAAATGGATTTCAGATACCCATAAAAATATTTTTGGCAACATTTTTCAGTTGGCTCCACTTTCAAGCTTTATTTTTTGTTTTCAGTATTAATGTTTTCTCTGTTTTGTCATTTTCTGACTGGTTTTTCATGCAAAAGTTATTATAGGCAGCATTCTTTCTTTATATTTCTCCAAAGGACAGTGTCAGATCCTTGATTAATTTTACAAAGGTCATTTGGAAAAACCATTAAAAACATGCCAAGTAAAAAAGATTAGCAGAACACAGGGAAAATACACTTTTATAAACATATGCATTTATACAGAGATAGGGTGTTGTAACATTATACAGTTTTGACAAGTGTTTTCCTTGTGCACCTCATGTATTATTAAAAATATGACTGTTCCATTTATTTTTTCTGGGTGATACCAGCTGACACGTTCCCAAGGCATCAGCAGGTTAATGTTATTTGTAAACATTTAATCTTTTTCTCAATATACAAGGATCTGATAGTTAAATAGAATAGTAGTTCCATAAAATAAAGTGGATTTAAAGTGGACTTTCAAAATAATTAACCAATATTTGCATTACTAGCATATAACATGGGTGCTAGTTAGCTCATGACAAATTCTTATATTCATTTCTATTTTCTAATTAAAAAATTTAACAATATTGCAACCTCCAATTTTAGCTGTGGTAGAACAGTTGGTTCCACGCTAGCTCTTCTGCTGTAATCAACCATTACAATGGAAAGAATATATGGAGCAACTGCATTGGAACACTGCCATCAGAAGGCATGACTGTAATCCCTGAAAGAAGAGAAACTGATAAGCAAACGCTATGCGGTGAACAGTGACCCTCTAACTGGGTACAATATCCTAACTGTAGAGAAGTAGAATGAGGTCCAAGCAGAGAAAGTCCCACTGAGCTCAGGAAACAGAGTTCACCATTGCAGTTGAAACAGCTGCAGTCTGCAAAGTAGAACAGAGAACAGGAAGATGTCAGTATAAAAACTTCCCTCCCATGTTCTTGGTTGAGGATTATGCTGTACTTAACCACAGTAAGGCATACCAAGGCTTTGCTCAGTGGCTACTTGCTAGAGGCTCCCGTAGACCTGAGAGCAGAACAGACATACTAGAATTCAAACAGAGGTGGAGTTCAAGCGCAACCAGAAGAGGCATGTTAATACCTCATTATCAGTTTGGTCAGAAAATTAGGATACCAAGTGTCTGCATATTAGACATAAAGAGCATGCTCTAGAGTAGCTTACTCTACACCCACCCAAAGAAAGCCCAAAACAAGCCCTGACAGTGTAAGCAGAGGAGTTAGAGCTTTGAGGTTGAGCTTTGTCAAGAAAGAGTGGCTTGGTGGCTTGGAAACCCTTGGGTGTTTGTTTGTTTGTTTGTTTGTTTGTTGGACCTGCTGTAACAAAATGTAAATTCAAGACTACAGGAGTTTAAAGGAGTCAGCCAAAAATTGAACTGCCTGCTAGAAAAAAATATCAACACCTTTCAGAGGAAGATAAGAGAATCCAGAGTCTTCACCAATGGCCGTTATACAATCTACAGTTACTACACATGCAAAGAAATGAGAAAATAAGAGCCTTAGGCAAGGAAAAAAGTGGATAAAAATAACACCAAAATGATTCAGACATTAAATTTAGCATGGAAAAATAGTAAATTATCCATTGCAAATATGTTCAAAAATTTAAAGACAATACTTTTCACTCATGGCCTTCATGAGTGAATAGACAGGGTGTCTCAGCAGCAACATGGAAATTATAAAATAGTAACCAAACACAGAACTGAAAATCCAAGAATTAAATGATAAATTTATTGCATAGGCTTAAGAGCAAATTAGGATGGCAGAAGAAACAATCAGTGAACTTGAACACAGTGCAATAGAAATTAATCTGAAGTAAAGAAAAGAAAAAGGTGGGAGAGGCCAGGTGGTGGCCTGGTGGTGGCTCATGCCTGTAATACCAGCACTTTGGGAGGCCAAGGCTGGCGGATCACAAGGTCAGGAGATCGAGACCATCCTGGCAAACACAGTGAAATCTCAGCTCAACTAAAAATACAAAAGTTAGCCGGGCGTGGTGGCGGGCGCCTGTAGTCCCAGCTACTCAGGAGGCTAAGGCGGGAGAATGGCGTGAACCTGGGAGGCAGAGCTTGCAGTGAGCCAAGATGGCGCCACTGCAGTCCAGCTGGGGGAACAGAGTGAGACTCCGTCCCCCCACCACCAAGAAAAAAAGAAAGGAAAAGGAAAAGAAAAAGAAAAGAAAAAGGTGGGAGAAAAACGAAGAGAGACTCAGAGACTCATGGGGCAACATCACATAATTTGACATATATGTCAATAATGGGAATCTTAGAAAAGTATAATGTAATGGGAGAAAATATACATTAAAAAGCGATGACTGAAAATTTTCCAAATTTGAGGAAATATTTTGACTTATAGGTTGAATACACTCAGTGAACCCCAGAAGAGTAAATATAAAGGAAATCATACTTAGGGATATCATAGTCAACTGCTAAAGATCCAAATTAAAGTGAAAATCCTGAAAGCAGGAAGAAAGAAAAAAAAACACGTTATAGATAAGGAAACAATAATGTGAGAAATTGTTGACATTGTCAGAAAAAATAGAGACAAGAAGTCAATATAATGATATATTTTAAAACGAGGACAAAGAATGTCAATTCACAAATCTGTATCTAGCAAAAGAATCCTATAAAAGTGGAGGGTGAAATAAAGACATTTTCAGATGAAGGAAAGCTGAAATAATTTTTCTTCAGCAGATCAGCACTATAAAAATGTTAAAAATGTTCTTTAAGCTGAAGGAACATAATACAAAATGATCTATACAGGGGAATAGAGGGATATCAGAATTGCAGTATATGTGTAAATATGGAACACTAAGTTTTCTAATAATTTTCTTAAAATGTAATTACTTTTTAAATAAAATGACATTGTAAGATGGGGTTATAAAGCATGTGTAGATAAAAGATACGACAATTGCTCAAAGGATGAGGGAGTGGGAACTGGAATTATACTGTTGTATACTGTGTAGTGAGAAGTATGAAGTGGGTAATGTGAACTGTCAGGTATAAAGTGTGGCAGTCTATAACACTGACTCTAAATATTGTGGGATAATTTTAGGATGCATACCGTTAGTCCTAAAGCAAACAGTACCAATCCAAAAAATATAGCCAAGAAAATAATAGAGGAAACAAGATGAAAGACTAAAAACATATAAGAGTCACCCAAAATAAGGCAGGAATGGGTCAACAGAACAAAAAAACCCAGAGAGACAAAGCACAAATTAATAGCAAGATGTCAACACATACACTCAATCATATAAATAATTACATGAAATATTCAAGATTAAATAAATTAAAAAGCAGGGATTGCTAATAAGGATTTAAAAGCAAGACTCAACTATATGTTGTCTACAAGAGATGCTCTATAAATTTAAAGACAGAAATAAGTTGAAAGTGAAAGGACTAAAATATGTATGCCATGGAAACACTGTATGTAAGAAAGCTGGTGTGGCTACACTAATATCTAATGTTAGAAATCTAGTAATAGACTTGAAAACAAAGATAAAGAAAGGGGAAGAATCATTAGGAAGACATACATTCCTAAATATACACTGAATGGCAAAAATTGAAAATTCGTGAAACAAAAACTCTTTTTCTTTGCTGGCATATTTATCAAATGATCCAGCAATTCCACTCCTATGTATTTGCCCAAGAGAAATGAAAACATTTTCCTACAAGAGTATTTGGATATGAATTTTCATAACAGCCATACTCAGAGTCAAAACTTTGAAACACTTAAATATGAAGAATCAATAAATTGTAGTTCATTTGTTAAAGGGAATACTACTCATCAATAGAGGAATGAAATTCCCATACAAGCAATAACACAGATGAATCTCAACTACTGTTCTGAGTGAAAGAAGCCAGAACCAAGAGAGTCAATACTGCATTATTATATCTATGTGATATTGTAGCAGAATTCTAATTTATCATGCTGGGGATCAGATCACTGTTTGCTAGTTCTGTGTGTGTGTGTGTGTGTGTGTGTGTGTGTGTGTGTGTGTATCTGTGTGTATAAAGGGTATAGGAGAACTTTTTTAATGTGATGCAAAAAATGTTTTAGATTTTACTTGTCTTGGGAGTTACATGGAATTATCCATTTGTCAAAACCCATTTAATTGCACATTTAAAATATGTACATTTTATTGTATATTAATTGTAACTTAACAATTCGATTAAAAAAATATATCAGTTGGATTCTGGTTTTCTGGAGTTAGCCAGAGGAAATGCAGGGTGTGTAGTAACAAAGTTGCCGGGGACATCCTCATCTGATGCAAGCTTGTAGAAGCTGCAAGGAGTGAGGTGGCCCTTGCCCTGTGCCCTAAACACCATGTAGGATTTGGGTGACAAGGTGAGAGCTTGTATGAAGGGGGTTTGCAGTGAACTCCCAATAGTCCTCCTGTATCTTAGCTCCCTAGCTTCTAGTTTTTTGGGTGGAATTCCTGAGTCAAAGAGTTTGCTTATTGTAAATGCTAATAGATGTTACTAGTCTGCTTTTCAAAAAACTTTTAAAAATACATTTTGACAAGCAACATATAAGAAAATCAATTTCTTTCCAACCTTTTTCTTAAAATGGCCTTTTTCTTCTTGATCCCCCTTCAGGCCTTCCATCCATACTTCCCTAACTCTTCAATTCACCTGCCCCATATAACCCATTTTATTTTATATTTAATATAATAGCATATTATATATATTTTACATATAATATTAAAAAATTATATATAATATAAAAATATATAAAAGAGATTATATATAATCTCCTTTTTGTGCAGTGATAAAAAGTACCTCTATAAATGTACATGTCCCTGTGTGTGTGTCCGTGTGTGTGTGTGTGTGTGTGTGTGTGTGTCTGGTTATATGGGGCAAGTAAATTGAAAAGGAATCAGGGAACTGTGGATGGAAGCCCTGAAGGGGAATCTAGAAGAAAAAGGCCATTTTAAGAAAAAAGGTGGATGTATATTTTATGACTTGTAGAGATGACCATAATGTCTTATTGAATGGAAAATAAAAATTTGCAAAAAACCAAAAAGCATATGCCATGAATTTATCTCAGTTGAGTGTCTCTCTTTCTCTCCCTTCATCCCCCATCTGCCTGCACCTGCAGAGGTAGAAAGCAATGAAGGCTCAAGCTAGGGTTATGGAGAAAGGGAGGAAGAAATGGCCATTAAACTACTGAACGAGGTAGAAGATAATGTGACAAGGCATTAGATGTGGATGACAATAGAGTAGGAAAATTCAGGCAAGACAGAGAATTTTGAGTCTGGGTGGAAGGAGAATAGCAAAGTCATGAAAAGAGATAGAAAAATACGAGAAAGGAGCCCTTGGATAGGAACGAGCGTCAGTTGTGTTTTGCATGTCTGAGCCTGAGGTGTTGGCAGGACCCCAGATGCCACGTCTACCCACCTGGCAGTGGGAAAGCATGCAAGAAAATCATACAAGTACCCCAAAAGTTCTTTGTTTATTTATATTTTGTGTATATATGGTTTGACTATTTAGTGTGAAAAGGTTTTGTGAGCTTATAAGTAAAAGGAGAAACAATGAAAGAAAACATTGATACACAGGACTATATAAGACTGAAAATTATATCTTATTTATATACACACAACTCTCAAAGAAATTAAAAGACACGTTGCAAACTGAGAAAAATATTTTGAACCATCACATCAGGTAGAGTAATATCTTTAATATGTAAAGATAAAAATTACAAAGAAAATATTAAATGTTATAGCTGAAAAATTTGGGGAAATGGCATGGAAGGGAATCTACATAAATGCTCTGCAAACATAAAAATATTCAAATGTATTAGATTTCTAGGATTTCCAATTAAAACAACAATGAGATTTATTATTTTGTCCACTAAGCAGACAAGTTTTGGCAAGCGTGTGGATAATTAGATACTTTCTTGCATTGGCCATTACAATATAAACTTTTATAATTCATTTTATAGAGCAAAGACAAAAAACCTTAAGCATTTGATTTAGTATCCCTGATCCTGAATACTCATTTCAAGAAAATAAGCACAGAAGGACAATAAAATTTTTGTAAAATATGTGCAACATGATATAAATATTAACCAAAGGGGGCTGGTTAAATACAACCATATTATGTATTACTGTTCAGTCATTAAAAATTACACATTGGGGAATATTTAATAATCAGTAAAAAACACAATATATTAAGTGTAAAGAAGGATGCAAACTACATATATGATACGATCACAGTTTGGTAAAATATTGTATTATAGATACATTTATATAACATATAATAATTTCATGACACATATGACATAAATATTACATAGCATATATAAATAATTATCTAATATACATATATTGCTATTTATGTTTTTATAAATAGGAAGATCTGTTGTAAAGCAAAGAATATTTTACATGAGAACCAAGAAAATATTAAAGACTTTTAGGAGTCTCTCTCTTTGATAGAGACTTTACTACCCTAACAGGCACACCATCACTACATTTTAGTAACATATAGGGATGTAAGTCCTGTTAAATTAGAAATTATTTCTAGTAGGGAGATTTCTAAGATGGTCTTCCAAAGATGTTCAAGATCTAATCCCCAGAATGTTTACACATCAGCAGAGAGATTATCGGGGTGAACTTAATCACAGGAACCTTTAAAACTAGAGAACATTCTTATGCCGGTGGCAGAAAAAAAGGTTAGAGAGATTCAAGCAAGGAAAGGACACAACCAGTTGCTGCTGACCTGAAGGCCATGGGGATCCCATGGAAATTAGGAGAAGAGAATGAATTCTGCCAACTTTCAGTAAGCCTGAAGAAGACTCCAAGACTCAGATGAGGGCTGCAGCCCTGGCTCACACATTGATTTTTGGCGTGGTGAGACTTAAATAGAGTAAGCAGCTGAACCTTGCTATGCCCAGCTGAGCCACAAAAAATGTGAGACAATAAAAAGATGTTGTTTTAAGTCACTAAGTTTGTGGTAATTCATTCCAGCAGTAATAAAATGTGTCCAATGTTTAAATGTGTGTATAAGTAGAAAATGTGGTGTGGCTTCTCAAGTAGGATACAGCAGAAGGATGAAATGCAAGGCCTTGGTGGTCAAAAAGAACTGGCACTGAATTTCAGATTTTCCTCTAATTGGCTGTCTAATTTGAGGGAAGTTCTTTGATCTGAGTCTCAATTTCCAAATGTATCAAATGGGGGAATGGTAACTATTTTAACGTGTGTGTGTGTGTGTGTGTGTGTGTGTGTGTGTGTGTGTGTGTGCGCGTGTGATGTAAACAACATAATATATACAGAGTTCTTAGAAAATACTAAAAAATGCATTCTATTATTATTTCATATTTATATTCGTTATTCCAGCTAGAAATTATACACTAAGAATTTAAATTATAAGACTTTAAAAAGAATAATACATTAAAAATATATGCTAAATATATAAATAGTGTAATATTTAAATAATATTTAATGTAACCATCAAGTCACCCATTATAATATATAATAATATGTCAATTATATATAAATATTAAATTAATCATTAGATTATAATTACATATTATATACAATATATAATTATATATTTGTTTTAACATATGTTTATGTATGTTTTATATGTTTAATATAATGTTTATATGTAAACATTATATAATCATTATGATTAATTAATATGTAATTAATTTATGATTAATATAAATTACTAATATCAAAATTTTATATTTAAATAATATATTTAAAACCTAAATAAAAATGTTTTCTACACTACTTTTCCTTCTCCTCCCTTTCTTATTGTCATTTTGACCATAACAATCTCACTACCAACAAATGCTGTTTTAGACCCAAAGAAAGGTAGCTCTTCCAGGGATCTATGTGACTGAAGTATCAAGTGTCTCAAAGAAGACGTGCCTGATCCATCTGAATTTCCATGGAGAAGGATATTTCTCAGTATCTGCCTTTATCTTGGTGCAGGACACTGGAGGCAGTGTCAAGAAACACAATGAGACATCACTTCCCAAAATGCTTGCCCCACACAGACCTAGACTGGGGATCAAGAAGCTGGCGGGGTCACCCTTTGGGAAGAAAAGATTTCTGAAGCATGCAGACACACAGTCTATGTTCTCAGAATCTTACACTTCTTAAGTCTCATTGTGAAATGTCTACAAGGGGCCAGGCGCTGTGGCTCATGCCTGTGCACCTAGCACTTTGGGAGGCCAAGGCGGGCAGATTGCCTGAGCTCAGGAGTTTGAGACCAGCCTGGGCAGCATGGCAAAACCCCTCTCTACTAAAAATACAAAAAATTAGCCGAGTGTGGTAGCTCATGCCTGCAATCCCAGCAACTCGGGAGGTTGAGGCAAGAGAATTGCTTGAACCCAGGAAGTGGAAGTTGCAGTGAGCTGAGATCATCGTGCCACTGCACTCCAGCCTGGGCAACAGAGCAAGACTCTGCCTCAAAAAAAAAAAAAAAAAAAAAAGTCCACAAAGGCAATTTCGAAGGACAGGGGATGACACCATTCAATTCCTGGAGGGAGAAAGGGGGACAGAAAACAAGGCTTTGACTGCTCACAACACACGCTCTGTTTTGATAAAAAAAAAACCTTTCAGGTCAACCCCCACATCAAAGCTGTGGCTGTCCTGAGGCACTCCAAGCACCAGCATCTTCTGGGCCAGGATATTTGTCACAAGACCCTGGGGATAGACCTTGCCATATGGGTTCAGTGAAATGAGTGGTCAAGACAATGACTTCGGAGGTATAAAGCTGTAGGAATACCTGCTTATAAGCGCTCTTGCCATTTATTTATTTATTTTTCCTTTAAGCAACATCTGATTGGTTCGGAAAGTACTCTGTGTCAGGCACTGTGTGAGACACTATAGGAAAAGCAAGGGTGAAAAGATACCTTGTCTCTTAAGGAGTTTGCAATCTAGAACAGTGCTCTCAACTGGCCATGTTTTGTCCCAAGGAACATTTGGCAAAGTCCGGAGACATTTTTGGTTGCCACGACTAGTGGTTGGGGGTTAGGTAGAGGGTGCTGCTGGCATTGAGGAGGTAGAGGCCAGGGATGCTGCTAAACAAAGCACAGGGCAGCCACCACAACACAGAATTATCCAGCCCGCTATGTCAATAGCGCCCCAGCTGAGAAACCTTGATATAATCACGCAAGATATGTCAAAGATACCTAAAACTCTGTTTTCTGGGCTTACATGTTCAATTAAGGAGTTCTCTTTTTTGTTTTTAATATTATATTGCAAAACTTATGAGTCAGCTTCTTGGGAGAGTAAGTAAAGTGAGAAGCACCGGTTGCAGGCAGGGACCAAATCTCCCTAATCTCAGAGTTTCATATTGAACCATTGATACAAGGTGCAGGAGGGCTTCCTTGAAAACGTGATCCCAGAAACATAGCTGATGATAGAGAATCCTACCCAGATGAGGTAGGAAAGCAGACCAGACACAGCTACTGCTTGTAAATTATATCCCGTGGTATGGCTGAGGGTAGAGTTCTACTTGAAGTTCATACACTGGCTGAATTAAAACCAGGGACATAGTTTAGGGCCTTCGTTTTAGAATTGTTTCTTCCACCCCCATTTGTCAAGGCATATATAAGCTCTTCGATTTCAGTAGTGTGAGCTTACACATCCTCTGAAGTGAAAATGTGTCATATATTTTTTCCACCTTTTTGTTTTTAACCCTAGGGAGCATTACTAATAAAATCGGTCCCTGTTCTATGGACTATGATCCCAATCTCTTAAAAGAAGACCTACACTCTCAGGTAAGATGAAGGCTGTAGAAGTTGGCTTTGGAAAGACCATGAAAACAGCAGCCCCTGGTTATAAACTATGATTTCTTAAAATGTATTTCCAGGTAGAAAGTAATTTGGTCTTCACAGCAGGTTTTGAAGTGTGGGATGTGGTAAAGTGGCTGACGTTTTGAGAAATCAGCAGTGCCAATAAATTTTTATAACATTGGAATCAGACTTCTTTAAGCTATTGAAGACTTTAGTTAAATTAATCAGTCTACAAGACTCTTTTCAGTTGGAGCAGGATGATTAGAAAATGTGCTGATTGTGCTGTGTTTCAGTGATTTATTTGGCACGATCATAGCTGCCATGAAGTCTGTATAGAAACTATCTTGGTAAACTTAGATAAATTAAGTAGACTGGATTTCCAAAACATTGGCCACATTAATATTACTTGTATTACTGGATCCAGTTTTTAGATACTTAACATTTTAAAAATCTGTATCTGCCTAGACCGGGTGACTTTGAATTTTAAGTATTTAAAAAATTTAGCTTGGCTAGAAAATTGAAGTAAAAGAACCCGACCCACCCCTACAACCTGGTCCCTTTGTGTACAGGTTATCTGAATCATTATCTTAATTGATACCTTCCTGGCTAAATGCATATAGTTCTACAGGGCCATCTTTCACATCTTGCTCTCACTACTGACATTAAAGTAAATCTTTTCTTTATTAACCTCTAAATTGTGGGCCATCATTTAATCAAATAAATGACTGTGTTTTTAATGTTCAGGTGACTACTTACAGAATGTACAATTGTGATTGCTTCTATATTGCAGACTTTTTACATTGCAGACCTTCTATATCACAGGCTATATTAAAGATAAAAGCTCTGAAATAAAAAGTTTAGTGAAATCTGTAACAATGAGAGGTACCATTTACTGAGAATTAGGACATTACTAGGTGCTGGTGAATTTTTTCAGTCTACAACAAATGACTCATCTTATTCTCACAGCGAAATAACGAGATAGATATTGGTATTGTCATCATTATCCCCAACTTAGAGATGAGAAAAAATGAAGCATGGGAAAATGAAGTAAATTAACCAAAATTATATTACTAATTAAAGTATATAACTGGGTTTTGAACCCAGACTGTCTGGCTCTAGAATCCCTATTTGTAGCAATCATGGAAAAACATAAGTTATGTGTGTTAGCCAGTTATGTTTTTTACTTCCTGGTTTTTATAATCTTCATTTCAGGTCTAGGGTATGGAAATCACGGGGCAATCCTCTAGCAAATAAAAAAATGGGTGAATAAATATCACATTCTTTTAGTACATATTATGTATTCAGGTCATTTTACATATACTCCGTGAGAAACTAATGAAAAAAGATGTTTGTGCGACTTCTACAATACTATGGGTCTAATACTAGCCTTTTAATTATTTTTGTAAAATTCTCATAGCAGTCGTTGACCATAAACTTTGGGATTAGAAGCAAGGCTAAAGTAGGTAAGGTGAGAATGAATATGTTCACTCTAAAAACCTAAAACTCTCCCCCATATTTTCTGAGTTTACATGTTCAATCAAGGAGTTCTCTTTATTATTATTATACTTTATGTTCTAGGGTACATGTGATCACGTGGGCTTCATCCCTGGGATGCAAGGTTGGTTCAACATACACAAATCAATACACATAATCCATCACATAAAGAGAACCAAAGGCAAAAACAACATGATGATCTCAATAGATGCAGAAAAGGCCTTTGACAAAATTCAACAGCCCTTCATGCTAAAAACTCTCAGTAAATTCGGTATTGATGGAACGTATCTCAAAATAATAAGAGCTATTTATGACAAACCCACAGCCAATATCATATTGAATGGGCAAAAACTGGGAGCATTCCCTTTGAAAACTGGCACAAGACAGGGATGCCCTCTCTCACCAGTCCTATTCAGTATAGTGTTGGAAGTTCTGACCAGGGCAATCAGGCAAGAGAAAGAAATAAAGCGTATTCAATTAGGAAAAGAAGAAGTCAAATTGTCCCTGTGTGCAGATGACATGATTATATATTTAGAAAACCCGTCGTCTCAGCCCCAAATCTCCTTAAGCTGATAAGCAGCTTCAGCAAAGTCTCAGGATACAAAATCAATGTGCAAAAATCACAAGCCTTCTTATACACTGATAACAGACAAACAGAGAGCCAAATCGTGAATGCACTCCCATTCACAATTGTTTCAAGGAGTTCTCTTTTGATTTTATTTTTAATATTTTATTCTAAAACTTACGAAGCAATTGCTTGGGAAAGTAAGTTTTTCCCTGGGGTCCAGGCACATTGGGAAGGTGTCTTCATGCTGAATGGCTTTCAGAGGCAGCACGTACATGTTGGGACCTGCATCTCAGCCCCATCAGTGCTGTGGGATGACAGAGCCAGGACACACCCAAATTATAAGCAACCAAGTGTTACGGGTAAGGGCATTTATACCACCTTCTAAGCATAGAAATACCCCTCTCTTGACAATAAACAGTCTCAGCCTGAGACTCCACACTCCAATTTAAGCATTTTATTTTTTCTCATGTTCTTATAGTATCAGGAATTAACTTGGATCTTCAACTAATTTTTAAAAATTCTAACCTAAGCAGTTCATAAAACGGCCGTGGGAAAATAAGGTTAGTGTTGCACTTCAAATGTGAAGCATCAGTTTTTCAAATGTAAATGATCAGAGAACAGTTTACATGTGTGATGTCAAGTGGCCAGAGATGCTAGTCATCTTCCAATGGGTAGAAACAGAAGCCCGAGGGACTCAGTACTTGAGGGGTCTCTCTAGCATATCCTGAGCTACCTAGCCAGGGATATCTTGTTTTCCTCTGCGTACATTAATGGAAGCCTGTCCTGTGAAATTCTCTGATGAACATATCAGGCATGAGTTAAAGAAAGGGGAAAGAGTATTTCTGCTGGATGGTCTCAGGATTTAGGCTGAATCTAATTTGGAGCTATGATTGTTTTTGGATGATGGTAATAGCACTGCTGGAAATGAACCTGATGTCATATTTATTTGCTTTTGATAGTTCAGGCACACCTGGTGTTTGTTGTTGTTATCTAGGACTTGCAATTCTGTGATCTTATTAACACAAGCCTCTTAGCAGAGTGTTTCCACCGCAAACCTTCCTCCCCTGCCTTCTTAAAAACTGGTGAGCATCACTTAGGCCGGCATGAAAGCTTCCACGGCTGCTCACTTCTGATCTTCCCAGGGCAGTTCAAAAGCATTTGTAATCCTCTGGATTCAGCCCTTTGTTCACCATTTCCTCCTTCTAAGGCTTTCTCTTTTGATGAAAACAATCCCCTTGCCCTTCATCTGGCCAGATGGGCAGGTGAACAGTTCTCTCCAGAGACCCACAGAAAAACCCTGTGAGGGGTTTGGAGAAGAAATGCTGCTAAGTGGAGCTTCACTGTGCTAACACCGTAATACCAGTGCCCTGGTAGCCCTGCCTGTGAACTGCCAGCTCTCTCTGCACTCACAGACTTATCCTCTCACCAGTTCGTGGCCCTCATCCTTCTCTGTAAACTGATTGGCTCATGAAAGGAATTATGGCAAAGGGGCAGAAACCTCTGGATCCTCAACTAATTTTAAAGTTCCATTACTGGGTATATACCCAAAGGATTATAAGTCATGCTACTATAAAGACACATGCACATGTATGTTTATTGCAGCACTATTCACAATAGCAAAGACTTGGAATCAACCCAAATGTCCATCAGTGACAGACTGGATTCAGAAAATGTGGCACATATACACCATGGAATACTATGCAGCCATAAAAAGGATGAGTTTGTGTCCTTTGTAGGGACATGGATGCAGCTGGAAACCATCATTCTTAGCAAACTATCACAAGAACAGAAAACCAAACACCGCATGTTCTCACTCATAGGTGGGAACTGAACAAGGAGATCACTTGGACTCGGGAAGGGGAACATCACACACCGGGGCCTATCATGGGGAGGGGGGAGGGGGGAGGGATTGCATTGGGAGTTATACCTGATGTAAATGTCGAGTTGATGGGTGCTGACGAGTTGATGGGTGCAGCACAGCAACATGGCACAAGTATACATATGTAACAAACCTGCACGTTATGCACATGCACCCTAGAACTTAAAGTATAATAATAATAAAAATAAATAAAAAAATAAAAAAATAAAGTTTCTAACCTATGCAATAAGGAACCCTGAGCTTTGCTACCTACCATATGACACAATTAAATAGGGTTATATGTCATAGGCTTAGATAACTTTGAGACTTGGCTCCTATAACATTTTTTTCATGGCAGCTGCAAAGAAATGCGATAATAACTCACAAGAAATGGAAGGGTGTTAAATATTCAATTAATCACTTATGCTGTATAGGATATGGTACCAGATACTACTTATATCCTTAGCATTGTAAAGCATTTTACATGCTATTCTCACACCTCCTGGAAGAATTATATAGATACATAAATTATATATATGTGTAAATTATACGTTATATAAATTATATATGTATAATATATCTAATATAATATATATGTTTCTCTTCATGAGTGTCTTATCTCTATTCTTTAAATTTAAAACTTCAATTCATGGACTTTAAATAATCCATCTGTGTTCACAAAGTAGTAAAAAGACTTGAATGTGTCTTCTGATCACCACCTGACTACTCTTTTTGCTATAGCACTATATATTTTAGATTTTCAAAATTCCTTAAAACACTTTCGCCTCTCAGTTTGCATTGCGTTGGAAGAAGGTTCATTCATTGTTTTGTGACCAGTGTTGTATTTGACCACCAATATTCACAAACCAGATTTTTAGTCTACGAGTTTGAAAATCAGATTCTAAATTTTAGCAACTTATATTTAAAGATTTGCTTTTGATTTCTGTGGCAGGTCAGTATATGAGTAACAATATACACAACATATAAAATATGATGCTTTGGAATAAATTTGTACCACCAATTTCTATTTTAAAGTATAGATATTAATCTCTTTAAAGTCATTGCTGTTGAAAAAAAATTAATGATGATGTTCTTAGGGTTCAGAATACAGATAGGATTTATAGTTGTAATGAGGCAGAAAATCTAGTTTCTGTCTTCTGAGTGCTGACAATATGGTTCAGGCATTGTTTTTCAGGCATATATTTAAGATATACATTTGTGTTTGGAAGACTGTTTATATTATGAGAGTGCTTCCATGTGAACAGGCTTCATACATCCTGGTACTTACCCGGGAGTTTCTCTGCACACACTTACCTTTTGTTTTGGAATCAGAAGTTATTTCTTTATATTTTTGTTCCTCTTTTGAATCAGTTCTTTGGAGATGAACAAGTTTCCATGACTTTATGTCTTCCCAAAAATCCATCTGAAGGAATTTTTAGTGCCTTAATTTAAATATTTCTTAAAGGAAATATAAAAGTTCAAGAAATGTTTGCAATAGTTAGTATTCACCGATGTTTTTCTTTATGACTTGGCAACTAGAGGTAATGTCCACTGTTGCTGTTATTATAATGTAATTACTTAATAAAATGGCCTCTAATTGCTGTTTCTTGAGATCTACCATATGCTTATAACCACGTGAAGTGTGTGGAAGACAAAGAAATATACTACATCCCATTTCTGCCATGAATTTAGTTTGAAGAAACTATGTAGATATTCATAGAGAAACCAGAAAGAAAGCAATTTGTGCATTGTATCATGAAAAACCTTTACTTTATCAAATCAGCAGCTTTGGTGGGTAAACCAAATTTATGGTATAGTTCTTGGTAGCCATTTCAATCTTCTATTGAATGAGATTGAATAAAGTATCTAAGCAACTCATCAGGAAATGCCATCAAATTGAAATTTTAAAGTTACAAAGGCCTTTTTTTCAGCAACCTGGCAAGGTGTGCCAATCAAATATATATTTAGTTGGGACAATTCAAAGATCTCATATTTTTTCAAGAATCTTGGTACTCTTTAATTTACTTAGGGATGGAGTAATTAAAACTATCAACATTGAATAGTCTACTCAAAAATACTTCTGTGCTATAGAAGCTAAAATAAAGGACCACAATGAAAGGCATTTACTTTAAATTGATATCTGTCATAACTGGATTTTCTTCTTAAGGTAATCAAATTGATCAATTTTATAATAAAGGAAATGAAAATCGTTGAGTTCACTGGGGATTTGATGACACATCTCATTCACCTGAGTTTCATGCTTAGGTTTTCCTGGCTACAACAATCTGTCAACCCAAAGCAACATTTTGCGATTTCAAGCTATTCCAACTATGAAGTTGTGCTAAAACTTGTGTGGGCTAATATTAAGGAATTTCAACCAAACTGACCTCTTACAAATAATCATTTAAAATGTTTGACAAGGGTCTAAAGAAAAGAGAAGAGGAGTTTTAACAAAACTATCTTATAAATGCAAGTCATGCCTGATTTTCTGCTTCTCTAGACTAATGATTTTCAAACTCCTTATCAGCACATGGGTTAGGCCATTCTTGCATTGCTATAAAGAAATACCTGAGTCTGGGGAATTTATAAAGGAAAGAGGCTTAATTGGCTCATGCTTGTGCAGGCTGTATCAGCATAGCTGCAGCATGTGCTTCTAGTGAAGACCTCAGGAACCTTACAGTCATGGCAGAAAGCAAAGTGGGAGCTGGCACATCAAATGGTGAGAGCAGGACCATGAGAGAGATGAGAGAGGTGCTACATACTTTTAATCAACCAGATCTCACAAGAACTCACTATCTTGAGGACAACACTAAGCCAGCCATGGGGGATCCGCCACCTTGATCCCAGAACCTCCCCACTGTGCCCCACCTTCAACACTGGGGATTACATTTCAATATGATGTTTGGAGGGGACAAACATCCCAACCATGTCAGTACCATTTATAGTAAAAGCTTAGCAGGAGACCCCAATAAATAAAACAGGTAAAAACCGAGCTTGTAGGGTGGGAGAGGAAGGAAGAGCCCTGCTAGGTTAGCTGCTTCCACTTCCAATTCCCTGCCATAGCAGGGCCCCAAGAACCCTTAGTTGAGCCACAGGGCTCAGTTTGCCTTCTGGACCCATCATCACAGGTTACATCATTTTTCAAGTTCTAGGAAGGAGCTCCATAGACATCATGCGATTCCTGTGCTTGAATGGATGCTGTTGAGAATCACAGGCTGGGGGACTCAGGAGCCATTAGTGACAATGCTACAATGAAGTAACCTGCCAGAGCACAGAACAGAGGCAAAGAGAGTCCTGGGAGCCTTCAAGTCCTTGATTCTTGTGTTCTTGAAATTCAGCAGAATTTCCTTCTCTTTTCCTTCTCCATAGACTTGTTGTTCAAATCTCCCTTCAAATTACTCTGTTGAGAGCCAGTTCAAGTTGCATTTATTTCACTTGCATGCAAAAGTCCTGATTCAGTACAAATACTGTGACCATCATTATGTTTGTCTTTCCATTCTGACAACATTTACATAAGTTGTCCCATGTGAAATACGACAAAAGTGAACACGTCATGGTCTCTGCCTTGACAGAGATAAAAATTTAGTGAGGGTATCTAGAGCATAAAATAATAATTTCAATGCAGAACCCATGCCTAACGATGCTTCTTCGTGATCAATGATTCTATAAGTCATTCTGGGGGAAATGTCACTGAAACTAGGGAACTTTCAATCTCCTATTAATAAAATACTTCATTTTTTTTATATTTGTTAATTTATTTGACAAGGGAGATAGCCTGACGGATCATTCTGTGAAAGAAAAATCAACTGTTTTGAGAACTGGAGAAGCTGAAGATTATTCACAGGACATATCTTACTTGGAGGAACTGCAGGAACACCGATTTTCTGTCTGGTGAGTCACTATATCCTTTCTTTTCATTTTCAAATTTAAACGTATTGACTCCAGCAAGAATTATTATTTTATTATTTGTTTATTCAACAAATATTGATTGCATTCCTATTGTAGGCTATAGAATGTGTACTCCGACTTCAGAAAGTTCATAGTCCAATGAGGAATATTAATGTTTAAAAACATCAATGTGATCTGATGATGGTATTTTTAAAAATTGCTCAAAGTGTAACATGCGCTCACAGAGAAGCTGATGGCTGAATTTACTAGAGAATGGAGAGTGGTTCCCAAAATAAGTTTGAGCCAAGTCTTGGGGAGAAGATTGTAATAGAGAAATGGTGACAAATTGGTGTGGACAGAGTCCAGAGATGGAATTAGGGGGATAGTTGGGGTTGACACATGCTGGATCACTTAGTTCACTTAAGACCTAAGCAGGTCATAATTACTGCTCTCTCTACTTAGTGATGTGTTCATGGGTGTATCTGTTTCTGTGAACGCACGTATAACTGATATAGAAGAGAAGTGCTAGGAAGGGAAGGGCATGGTCCCTCTAAATGATACAGAAGCGGGGAAGGGTGTGGTCCCTGGCTAGGGCTCCACCCCCAGGCCTGTGCCCATGGACCTAGGTGAGGACAGGAATTTTTGTTTTCCTGCCCAAATGTTACATTTCCACCCTAGCCTGCCACACCAACATCCTGTGCCTATAAAAACTGCCAAGACCCTAGCAGGCAGACACACAGGTGGCTGGACTTAGAGAGGAGCACATCAGCAGAGGAACACATGGGTGGCTGAATGTCGAGAGGGACACAGGCACCAACAGGCTGGCAGGCCACTGACTGGCAAAATGGCACGGAGTTCGGCTGGGGCAGTCAGAGGAGAGCCCGGGCTGCCTTACTCCAGGGGAAAACCTTTCCACTCCATCCCTTTCTGGCTTCCCCCAGCTGCTGAGAGCTACCTCCACTCAATAAAACCTTGCATTCATTCTCCAAACCTAGGTTTGATCCGATTCTTCCAGCACACCAAGGCAAGAACCTGGGATACAGAAAGCCCTCTGTTCTTGAGACAAAGTAGAGGGCCTAATTGAGCTGGTTAACACAAGCCGCCTATGGAAGCTAAACTAGAAGAGCACTCTAACACATGCCCACTGGGGCTTCAGCTGTAAACATTCACCCCCAGACACTGTCATGGGGTCAGAGCCCCACAGCCTGCCCATCTGTATGGTTCCCTAGAGGTTTGAGCAGTGGGGCACTGAAGAAGCGAGCCACACCCCCATAGCATGCCCTGCAAGGGGGCAAGGGAACCTTTCCCATTTCATAATAAACATCAAAATAAAACCATGAAAGAGTGAGCAGTGGATCTTCTCAGAAGTAAGGAGTACAGAATTTTGCAATGGTGGTGTCCATCAATGGTGGTAAGGAGGAATGACAGTGGTCATGTGACACGAGGAGTGACCTTGGAAAGAAGAGATGGTACCTAGTCAAAGTCATGCGTACCTACCCATGGCCTCCCTGCCCACCCCGAGATCTGTTCCTGAAATTCTTTTTCCACTGGGCATTTATCTGATTTGGTTCTCAGAATTTGCTTTCACTCTTCCATCCTGGAACCAACATCTGAAAACATGGTATCAGCTCAAATTTCCTGTGCCCAGTCACAGTTTTTAGAACTCCCATTGGTCTTAGCTTAGAACTCTAAATGCTTTCACCAGTGCTTTTCCTGATGCTGCCAGAGTGTGGTATTCAGGCTAAAGAGTGAGTTGTTTTCCAGATTAAGAGAAGCAGGTCTGTGACTGAGAAGCATCAGGCATGAAGGGAAGCTAAAGAGCTCAAAGACAAGAAACATACATGGCTCTCCTAGAAAGAAAACATGTACAAGAGATGCTATTTGCTAGTAAGAAAAAGACATGCTCCCTATTCTTCAGAAACTCTGTGATAGTCTCTAAGGGGAGTAGTGACATACTTGTTAGATTAGATTCAATGATATGATTTCCAGAACAGAGGTTTTAGGTGCTTACTTTGATGTATGTAGATGAGTGATATGGTTTGGCTGTGTTCCCACCCGAATCTCATCTTGATTGTAGTTCCCATAATCCCCATGTGTTGTGGGAGGGACTAGCTGGAGATAATTGAATCATGGGGGCAGTTTTCCCCTTCCTGTCCTCTTGATAGTGAGTTAGTTCTCACGAGATCTGGTGGTTTTCTAAGGGGCTTCCTCCTTCACTGAGCACTCATTCATTCTCCTTTTTGCCACCCTGTGAAGAAGGATGCATTTGCTTCTCCTTCTGTCCTGAATGTAAGTTTCTCTCTGGCCATGCTGAACTGTGAGTCAATTAAATCCCTTTCCTTTATAAATTACCCAGTCTTGGATAGTATATTTGTAGCAACGTGGGAACAGACTAATGCAATGAGAGAGCTGGAGCTTCTGTTGAGTCATATGCTAAGTTCTTAATTCTTATTCGGGTTCACCAGGGCTAGAGGAAAAGCTTCATTAAGCCCTCAGGCTCCCAGCTCTTCCATTTCCCCTGTTTTCCAGGCCTTCTGTAATGACTGAGCTCCCTGTTGCCCTTCGGGAATGACCTTTCAGAGTCCAGAATATGCAGTGTCACAATACGGTTATTATCTTATGTGTTAAGTTAAAAGGCTGAAGGGTTTCCCAGGACCACAGAGCTTCAGTTCCTGATTGATCCTTTAAGATGCTACTCTCAGGCACTATGCCTTCAATTGGTTTCCTCTGATGCTCTAAGAAGGCCAGATGCTGGCAATTACAGCTCCTGGGGGCAAATCCTGTTCTCCCTCTGTGTTTGTAAATAAAGTTTAATTGGAACTCAGACACATTCGTTTGGTTATATGTTGTCTTTGGCTGTTTCCCTCTGCAATGGCAGAATTATGTCCTGAGACAAAGAAGGTGTGGCCCACAAAACTTAAAATATTTACTATTTGGGTCTTTCCCAAAAAAGTTTGTCCACCTCTGCGCAACACTGACTTAAATGCTTCTCCGCTGCTCTCTCATGATGCCACTCACACTACTTTTAAAAATCATGTATTTTCTAATTGACAAGTAAAATTGTATATATTCATGGTGTATAACATGATGTTTTGAATTATGTATACTTTTTGTAATTGTTAAGTCAAAGTATTTAACATATGCATTTCCTCTCATAATTATGTTTTCTTATGGGAACACTCTCTTAGTAATCTTCAAGTATACAATATATTGCTATTAATTGTAGTCACCATCCGGTACCATAGAACTCTTGCACTTATTCTTCTTGCCCAACTTAAATTTTGTATCCTTTGACCTACAACATTCCAACCTCCCCACTCCTCAGCCTCTGGTAATCATCCTTCTACTCTCTGCTTCTGTAGGCTCAACTTTTTAGATTCCACATATAAATAAGATCATGCAATACTTCTCTTTTGGTGCCTAGTTTATTTCACTTAACATAATGTCCTTCATGTTCAACTGTGTTGTCACAAATAACGGAACTTTCTTCTCTTGTATGGCTAAGTAGTATTTCAGTTGTGTTTATATGCTGTATTTTTTATCCATTCATCCATAAATGGACATGTAGGATGCTTGTGTATCTTGGCTCTTGTGAATAATGCTGCAGTAAACATGGGAACACTTGCATTATTTTAAAGATATTTGTATGCTTGTTTCCCTCTCCAGGCTGAGCTCCTTATGCATTTTGGTTATGCTAAATCACCAAACGACTTTCAAGACTTCGTTTCTTGAAACAACCATTTTATTTGCTTACAATTCTGAGGGCTGGGAATTCAGGCAAGACTTAATGGAAAACTCTTCTTTTGGTCAAAATAAGCCTCAGGGGTAGCAAGAGAAGGAATAGACTTCCCTCTTGATGCAGGTGCAGAAAGGTGACATTGCAAAAGGGCCTGTTGGGATGGAAGATACTGTGTGGCCGTCTTTAGAAACAGTCCACAACATTTTGCTTCATTCATTTCTGTGTGCAGAGTTCCTAGCATAGGGTTCAAATATTTGCTGAACAAAACAAGTTAAAGGAAACAAAAAGGTGTAGGCTCTGCAGATAGATGAACCTGAGTATGAATTCCAGTTCTGCTGCTACTGTGTAATCGTGAACAATTTGTCTGAGCTCTCTGAGGCTGCCTTCTCCTGTGTCAAACTAGAATAATGATTTCTGTGTTTTGGAATCTGATGGATATTGGGAAAGTTGAGAGATAAAGTGCAGAAGATATTCTTACAGCAACTAAAACAAATGGTTTTTAAATAAAGACAATTATTATTAACATTATTAATAATCCATTTTTAGGAAATACATTTTCCAAGGGTTAAAATAGATGGCATAGGTCACTCAGATGATTTCTCACTTTCTGTATCTGCTTTTCCTTCGGTTCTTCAGACACACTGAATGCTTGATGACATCAGCACCTTTCCACTTTATCTGGCATGTTCTGCCTATTCCTAGCGATGTGATTGGCGGTTGCAGCATCCACTTTATGTCCCAGAGAAGCCTTTCCTGATTCTCTATGCAAAGTGGGACCCACCTCTATTATGGCAATTTGCTTTTTCATCACCTTGTTGGTTTCCTTGAAAGTACTTAACCCCAATTTAAAATAATGTTTTCTGTTTATTTCATTGATTTGTTCATTTTTGTTTCCTCTGACTAAACAGAAGCCGTAGGCAGGAATCCCCCTTCTCTGGTCACTTCTGGGTCTCCAGGTCCTAGCCTTAGAGTACCTGGTACATAGTATGACCAGCAAATACTTACCGAATGAGTGAATAGAAGGAGGAATATGTGATCACTTCTCTCTCTCTCCCAACCCCCTTGGCTATTATACCTATTTATTGACTTCCAATCTCTCGCTTCTCTGGAAACTACTACCATTAAAAAAAAGGGTAATAGGGGATAATTAATCACTATACACATTTCTTTTTAAACCAGGGGTTGAGGATATGGGGGCTGCTCAAACCTCTATAAATGTCTGTTTTAAATCGTTTGAGATACAATCTGAACAATTTCCTTGATGTTTTATTAGAGCTGGTAAATCATTTATTGGGGCAGCCTTTACCTAAATCCTCTCCAAATCCCCATAAAATGCACTTAACACAGAATACTGTACTACCCAGCTTCAAAGATATTATATGACATCGGGTAGGAAACATTTGCTGCAGCACAGCAAGTTTAAATGTGTGTTTTCTTTCTGTCTGATATGCTCTATCTCCTACCCCCAACTCACTCCTCCCATTTCCTCCAGCACTCATTTGAATATTCCAATGTTGGTGAATTTGGTAGACTGTGAAGGCTTCCGGAGGTTCTAATACATATTTTTGATGTATAAGACTCTTAGCTAATCAAAGGCAAGTTTATTTCATTTGTAGCTGCCAATAATTTTTAAAAATGGCTTCTGAAATACAATTTTAAGACTGTCCTACTTTTTTTTCTCAACCAAAAAGATACTCAGCTGAGTTGCACCTAAATGTGTAAATGACATCCCCATTCCTACACATCTCAATCTAGTTGGTCAGCTGCCAGCAGGGTCGGGTAATCTTAGGTGACAGTCTTTGGGATAGTCCCTGGGAGGGTCTGCATCATGACTGCCTTTTTTTTCTCAGCTGCAAGACCTCTATTCACAAGGTGTTTCAGTTTTTCCTTTGAGATATATTCCTGTATGACAGGTTGACTATCTTCTGCTTATGTGTTAGATACTATGAGATGCCCAAGATATTCCTCAATACTTTTATAAATTGGAAGCACTGAATACATGTTTGTTGAAATAATATACAAAATTATTAGGGTAAAATAAGAAATATTGGTATTTCCAGAAGAAAGTTCTGGAGAAAAGGCCAGTGGTACAAAATTTGAGGCTGACTTTAGATGTTCTGAGTCAGGTTGTCTGTGGTGGCTCTCATTTCTTCTTGGCGGACATGTTTCTTTCCCAAAAGTGCCTTTGCTTCCCCTCTTTTCTGATAACAGATCTCCCCTCACCTCTCACATACTCCATGGGGTTGGGCATGATATAGGTTATGTTCCTATGACCACTGTGATTGGCCCAGGGATGGGCATGTGATCTGAACCAGGCCACCCAAATTCTTTCCTGGAATTTTATATTCTATTGCTTAGAAATAGAGATTCCTTTTTCTCTCCCAGGTACTAAGCTGCAGTGATTTCAGTTTAATGCTCCCTATGGCCGAGGCCACTATTTTGCTAGTTATACTTCCTCTACTACCCCTTATGAACACTTATAATTTCTAGCCTACTTGAAACCAGTAGCCGTAGGAACCCTACTGATACTTTATAGGTGACACGTGTATGTTCTGTCCTACAGAAAACAAAATGAACAGTTGAATCCTAAAAATTGTATGTTAGACATGAGTCTATAGAGATAAATGGTATATATACACATATATATGCATTTCAGGTCAAAAAAGATACTGACCACTGGGAACTTTAATTATTATTATTATTATTATTTTTTTTTTTTTTGAGACGGAGTCTGGCTCTGTCGCCCGGGCTGGAGTGCAGTGGCCGGATCTCAGCTCACTGCAAGCTCCACCCCCCGGGTTTACGCCATTCTCCTGCCTCAGCCTCCCGAGTAGCTGGGACTACAGGCGCCCGCCGCCTCGCCCGGCTAGTTTTTTGTATTTTTTAGTAGAGACGTGGTTTCACCGTGTTTGCCAGGATGGTCTCGATCTCCTGACCTAGTGATCCGCCCGTCTCGGCCTCCCAAAGTGCTGGGATTACAGGCTTGAGCCACCGCGCCCGGCCTAATTATTATTATTTTCTATGAGTGAAAGGACTTCAGGGAGAATGTTTACAATGTCCATTCAGTTAATTATGCAAATAGCCACTTATTTACCTGTGTAAACAGAGCTATAGAATCCATTCCTTGTGGAGTGAATTGGCTTCTTGCTTCCTAATGCAGTAACTTAATCTTTGTACAGTGATTTCTCCAAAGAAGTAAGCCAGATTATGTGATAAGTACCTCTGGAAATTGCACTAAAGACTGTTTCAAAACAGTAGACGTCATTCCAGTGGTTTAAAGAAGTTAACATAGTTTCAGAGGTACCTAACTCCTAAATGGGGAGAAGGTTCAGTAACAAGACAATCTCAGAGAATCACATATTTGTAGAGCAGAAAGGGATTTTGGGATTATTTAGTTCAGCCAACCCTGTCAGTTTATACAAGTATAAAGCTGAGAGCTATAGAAGCTAAGTGACTTGCCTTAGGTCATCCAGCTAATAAGAAGTGGAAATGACACTAGAACCCACTTCCTTTCCATTTCAATTCAGTACCAATCATAAAAAGTAAATTCTCCCTAGAACTCTGCTAGTCTTTTCATAGTTTCCTGTTTCTATCAGTTTCAAGCTGCTTTGAGATTTATCAATGCATTGACGAGAGAGCTGATTTTGGGGAAAATGCATATGATGGATTTACCTCTGTGGCAAGTCTCCTCCTGGCTACAAAGGTAGGGAATAGGCATATGCCAAGATATTTGCAAAATGCACATTGCTGACCACACAGGCTGAGATCTTTTTGTGTTCTCGACCAGTTGTTTATGTGGCTGACATGACTGTACTGCTTAGGCGAGGTATGGGTTAACTATACACATCACAACAGGAAAGTTGTTCTTTAATAAAACTGATACACTTTCCTTTTTATAACACACATGTGATTTGACATTGAAATAAAATGCAGATGCTTCTTTGATTGGCGTATTCCCTGTTGTGCTTTTCTGAAACACCTTCACATATGGTCTGCCTCATTCCTGAGAAATGACTTGTTGTTTATGTCATACAAACAGAACAGATTGATTTTACAGTGAGTAAGGAGGTTGATGAATTGTACGTTGGAGAGAAATCCTTGTCTCGGCAATCCAAACACTTGAAAATAAATGTTACCTTTTGGAAAAGGCTCTCATGATACACCCATGATCCCTTTATTTCGTGCCCCCTTTATAGGGGTTAAATAGATACAACACGTACAATCTCAGCAACAGAAAAGGTAGTTACAGTCACCTCCAAACATCATTTTTCTTCTCGCTTTGAAACACATCCTGAAACCTAACAAGTCAAAAAATGGCAGAGTCGTCCCAAAGGAACAAACCCCAAATATTAACTTCAACATTGTGTTTGCACTATGACCGGGATGAAACGCTCCTGATATTTGGCAGGAGAGCAGTACTCTCTTCTTATTTATCAACTGAATCTTAAATATTAAATTATTATGCTAAGAAGCCTTCTTAAGGGCCTCCAACTTTCATTCCCTGAGAATTATTCTGTGCAATACGGTGAAAGCAGTGTGTGCTCCTTCCTATAATGATAAGTTAACCATGTCCATGGGTGCAGAATGTTACACTTTATAAATCTCTTTTCCACATTTTTTCATTTGGTGCTCACAACACTGTTGTGATACTGTTATTCCCATTTTACAGATTATATATCTGAATTCCAGAGACATTAGGTGGCTAATTTACCAACACTCAACTAGTGCATCTATGCTCTTTCCATATAGCATGGAATTCTCTAACTAGTCTCAGATTCATACACAGACATTAGTTCATGCATTCTGCAGTTTTGAAAATATAATGTCTTAAGTTGTATTCTACTGGCCCGTTCTGCAGCGTTCAGTGGGTGTGGAGTGAGAGTGAGACACCATGCAGAGGGAAGCTAAGTCAGCTCTAGAATAGTTCATCAGAGCAAAATAACTATGGAGGTCTATTCCTGACAGTAATTTATCAATGATGCACATATAATTAGGGATTAATTGAGTGATGTCTTTATTAGGTGTGGCTAATGCTTGACCATATATTTGTACTGAGAAGGAATAAGTCTTGGTGGCTAAGAATACAGGCTCTAGGGGCATAGTACCTAAACTCAAACAAATTAGCTTTACAAATTTCTAGTTGAGTAAACTTAGACAAGTTTCTCAAACTCTTTCTATCCAAGTTTCTTTATCTGTACAAATGAAGCTAGAGGTACCAGCCTTATTTTAGTGAATTCAAATATGTATATAAAAATTACAATAGTACAGGCTGGGCGCGGTGGCTCACGCCTCTAATCCCAGCACTTTGGGAGGCCGAGGCGGGCAGATCACGAGGTCAGGAGATTCAGGAGATTGAGACCATCCTGGCTAACATGGTGAAACCCCGTCTCTACTAAAAATACAAAAAAATTAGCCAGGCGTGGTGGTGGGCACCTGTAGTCCCAGCTACTCAGGAGGCTGAGGCAGGAGAATGATGTGAACCTGCGAGGCAGAGGTTACAGTGAACCAAGATCGCACCACTGTACTCCAGCCTGGGCGACAGAGCAAGACTCCATCTCAGAAAAAAAAGAAAAAAAAAAAAAGAATAGTATAAATGCTCAAAGTATATAGCAAATGCTCAACAGATGTTAGCTATTACTATTTTTAGTGCTAGTATTATTTTTCAGATACAGAGTCTCAGTCTGTTGCTCAGGCTGGAGTGCAGTGGCACGATCACAGCTCACTGCAACCTTGAACTCCTGGGTTCAAGCAATCCTCCTGCCTCAGCCTCCCTAGTAGTTGGGACTACAGCCATGCAACCACCATGCCCGACTAATGTTTGTAATTTTTTGTACAGATGAGATCTTGCTATGTTGCCCAGGCTGGTCTTAAACTTCTGTCCTCAAATGATCCTCCCACTTTGGCCTCCCAAAGCACTGAGATTACAGGTGTGAGCCACCACAGCTGGCCCTAGCTCTTATTACTAGCTACGGCTCTGTCCTCTCTGCTACTCTTCACAAGTATCTGCTCTCTAGCCTATATTTTAACTATTAAAATAATGACCTGCTTGTTTTGGGGAAACATGCAAAGTATTTGGTAGTAACGAAAAGATCTTCAGTGTAAAAATAAGATATTAATGGTAAAGGGGAGATACCAGGGGAGTAAACATAATGTGTTAGTTTTCTGTTGCTGTAAAACAAATTACACAAACTTAGCAGCTTGAAACAACACATTGTGTTTAATCGTATAGTCTCTATAGGTCAGGAGTCTGAGCATAGCTTAACTGTGTCCTCTGCTTAGGGTCTTACAAGGCTGTAATCAAGATTTTGGCTTGGCTGTGCTTCATCTGGAGGCTAAACTTGGGGAGCAATCCCCTTTACACTAATTTGGGTTGTTGGCAGAATTGATTTCTTGGTGGCTGTATGATGGGGGCAGGGGGGCAGCTTTTTACTGGCCATGGCTAGGAGGCTGCTCACAGTTTCCAGAGGCCACCTATAGTTCCAGGCAATATGGTCTTCTCTATGGCCACTTAGTTTATGAAGCCAACAAGGAGAGTCTTTCATTCAAGGAGGGCCAGTGTTTCTTTCAAAGGCTTTTATCCAGTTAAGTCAGGACTGCTCAGTGTAGTCTCCCATTTGGTTTCAAAACCAACTGATGGGAAACCTAATTGCCTCTGCAAAATCTTTTCACCTTTGCCATTTTCAGTTGGCCAGAAGCAAGTCATGGGTCCCACCCATACTCCAGGAGAGAGGATCACACAGGGTAGGAATACCAAGGGGCAGAAATTACAGGGGCCAATCACGGGATCCTAGTCTGTCTACCCCACATAGGGAGGCAATGACACAGGCTGCTGCTCTTTGGAGTGGATGGTAACTGTCTCCCTACTGGTGCATGTGAAGGATTCTAATCCAGTTTGCCTTTTAGGTGACATTCACATCTGCTTCTTTCCTATGGGTGGGCCTGAGGCTGACATGGTGTATGTTCCCCGTTGATCTCTCAGGGCCTAACTCCTTTGCTCCAAAAGCTTCCTTCTTCCTCTCAGAAAACTGTATTTTCACTCTACTTTCTTTATTGCCTTGATTATATGACCACAAAACACCATTTTCTTCTGTAGCCCCTCTCCTGTTCATACGCACTATCTCCTCTGTACGTTGATTTTGGTACTATTTTATGAATATGATTTTCTCTTTTGATTTTAAGCTTTATATCTATTTTCTTGGTGGGGAGGGGTCAGTGCTGTTGGTGCTCAGTGAACTCATTTAAAAAGTTATTCTCTAACAGGGTTTCTTTCTGGCAATCCATTTTTAAAATATAGCTAAGAAGCCATAACTGCTCTGATAAATGATCTCAGTTCATGGATACCATGGTCCACTAGATTTCTAGAAAGATAAGAAAAATGACATCACCTTCCCCACATCTGTGTCTCCATAAGGAAAATAACATGAAGAATGTAGTTTTCACTGACATCACTAGGGCAATTAAGGTTTTGATCCCTGTGACTTCCCTTATGTTTGAAAGCAGGTACGTGTTGCGTTGGACACTGTTGGTTCCACCTCAGCAGCTATCTTGTCCCCCATCTTTCTTACTGGGGATGGTGCCTTCAGTGGTTGAAAATAGTAGATATGTTCCCAGTCCACCATGTCCTATGGGTGGTCATAGGTGCAGTTCTGATCAATGAGATGTGAGAGGATATTGGCGTGGGCTTCCTTCTAGAAGGGAAACAGGGAAGAAGAACCCCTTTTCCCACCCTCTTATTTCTTCCCACTTGAATCATTGCTGTAAGGATATGGTATTGGAAGCTTCTGCAGACATCTTGCATTATGAAAGGAGGAAAATGAGAGAGAAATCGACCCAGCATTCTGCTGTGTGGACCCAAAGCTTATCACCCCCTTCTACCTATTTGAAAGTTTCTTTCACATGAGATAATTAAATGTGCTATTGTTCAATACTCTTGGATGAGCATTCTGTTGCTCATGGCTGAAAGCAATCTTACTGAGACAATTAACCTGGTGGACCCTCACCCCCATTGAAGAGTAGATATTCATGCTTTCATTCAGTATTTAATAGGTTTACATGGTATCCTATATTCTGGACTTGTAATATTAGAATTTTTTCATATTATCTGACATCCACCAGAGCATAGCATATAACTAGTTGCTTTTTAGCTCAGTACTATTTGGAAAATGAGCACAGTATGGTGCAGGAGATTCTTCTCCACAGATACCACACTGATTCAGTTGGAGAGATGGAGAATGAGGTGAATAGAATTAATTTAGCCAACTGTCTGGAAACCTAACGTGACATCAGTGATAAGATTTAAATATCCAGGAGCTTCAGATTATGAGTCAGTCCAAATCCAAGCTGCATGATTTAAATGATGAAAGGGCAAAGCTGGGCAGGAAGCAATGTAGGGATTTATTTGATGCAAAAACTCAAATTACCAGTAAAATAGATAATGTTCTGTTGTAATAGTTTGCAAACAGCAGCAAGAAAACAATTCAGCGGGTGTATTTTGAGCTTCAGGCATTGTAAATTCTTTCACTCTCATATACTTTATGCCTTCTTTAATAAAGTGGAGAGTCTTGGGCCAGCTTCATCGGTGACGGTAGGTGGTCATTCATTTCACAATCCACTAATTTTCATGATTATTCAGTATTTTATGTTACCTAAACTGCTTTGGATTTTGTCTTACTCAAATTGTAATATGGCAGTAGTTTATATGATTTCAGAATCATTAATTCAGTTGGCGTTCTCAGCATATGGAAGTTATTCCCTCATCTCTCCACATACAAACAAGAATGGAAGGATCTGAAATACGCTGATGGTACATAGAAGTTTCTTAAATATATATCAATGGTGTGTTAACCTAGTGTATCTTATTGGAAATATGCCAAGTGCTTAGAATTCCTAAGAAGAAAAACAATTTACACCAATGCATATTTATCTTAAATTCATTTCTGCTTTAACAACTGAATTCTTGTATAATGTAGAAAAAAAAATAAAGATGAGGTAATTTAAGGTTTTATGAACTTTTTGCTTTTAAACATTTACGTGGTATGAGCTTTTACAGAAATGTTTCAGGAATATACTCTAAAGACACCTAGCATTATGGTCCATCTCCCTGCCCCTCCTTTCTGCCATATTGCTGCTGACCTAAAATTTGATTTTCATTGGCAGCTTCCTGTTGAGTTGTCATAGAATCTATGTGGCTACTTTAAGGGTGGACCACGTGCTATTTTTCAAGGCCATCTAGTTTGTTTTGGGAAATTTTGACAGTGAAAAAATTCCTCCTCATAGTATAAAATCTGTGATTCTGTGTTTTAAATTATTAGTATCAGTTTGACTCACTAAAATCTCAGGTCAAAAACTATTTATTCCTATATTTATTTACCCTGTTTATGTATCCAAATAACTTATTTATGCATTTATCTATCTCAAAATGTAGAGATTTGTTAAATATCATTAGATCAATTGCATCTCAATTTCAGTATTCCTCGTTATCTTCTTATCCAGTTACTGACTGCAGTGGCTAGAAACTTGGCACTCTCAATACACAGCTCTGCACAAATCCTTGGGAAGGATTCAAGGATAGAAATGAACATAGCTTTCACCTTTTAGGAGTCCGAAGAACAAGCAGTGTATGTTTTCATTGATGGGCTAAACATTACCTTGGTTTAGCCTGTTTATGGATTTGATAGAGAGATTATGGATTACTCTGCTCTCCAATATTCTGTTCTCTTGCCAGACACACAGAAGACTACCTATTCCCTTTGTAGTTGGTCTGAATTCCTCTGGCCAATTGATTAAGAACAGAAAGAGATGTATGTCTGTCCTTCCTGCACAAAGCATTTAATCACCAGTGTGACATCCCCTCTCTCCTTTCCTCTAGCTAGCGGTTATGGAAGAGGCCTGTATTGAGATTACAGGATGAACAGATCAAAGTAGCTTAGACCACTGAGTCTTCCTATGGAAGAGAGCCACTCTGGAGCAACTATCCTGCAGCAAACTTTGCATGAACAAGAAAATCGTGTATTGTGTGCAGTCATTGAAATGTGGGAGTTGTCACCATAACATAACCGAGCCTGCCTTAATTAATACTGTAATCAGCCTTGAAAGCCTACAATCACTCAAAATTTATAATGTTTTTGGTAAACTATTCTAAAAATTGCTTGCAATGGGGCTAACATATGGAAGCGGTCTCTTAGCTAGTGATGAGTGAGCCTGTTCAAACTGCCATGTCTATACCTAATACATCATCTTATTTAACGTTTGAAACATCCACATGAGGTTGCTAATATCTACAATACATCTATGGAAGTGATGAGAGTAATTTTAAACTGGGAAAATTCCAAAGGTCTCAGGATGTATCATTCAAGAATGTTCAAGTGTGGGCTGGGTACAGCGGCTCACACTTGTAATCCCAGCACTTTGAGAGGCCAAGGTGGGTAGATCACGAAGTGAAGAGTTTGAGACTAGCCTGGCCAACATGGTGAAACCCCGTCTCTAATAAAAATACAAAAATTAGCCGGGTGAGGTGGCGGGCACCTGTAATCCCAGCTAGTTGGGAGGCTGAGGCAGGAGAATTGCTTGAACCCAGGAGGCGGAGGTTGCCCTGAGCCGAGATCCTGCCACTGCACTCCAGCCTGGGCTACAGAGCAAGACTCCGTCTCAAAAAAAATGTTCCGGTGTATGTTGCACTAAAAGGGAATGAATCAACCATCAGTGTCTTTATCCTTTCCCCCTAACATATATACTCAAAAGTCATCTCACCCTCTGGTGTTTTGGTAAAACAGGAGACCTTTCACTTCTCCTGAATTGCCATCAGTGGAGATTTTTTCCCCCAAGTCAGCATGCTCCTATTGGGGCCTACAAGCTCTCCTTGAATCCCATCTACTCTGCCACTCCCGATTCCCATGGGGACCTTTGGAATCCCTGCTTTTTCTCAATTATGCTACTTCTGTGCTGACCTCAGTAGATAAATGCTGTGGGTTGGGCCACACCCCTTTTCTCTTTACTGGCCTTTCCTAAATCTGTGCTAGTACAGTCAGGCCTGTCATCAAACTTCATAGTGTCTATTTTTACTCTCCATCCTCTACCTATAGGGTTTTATCCTACGATCCCCACTTGACTAATTTACAGGCCCATGTAGACCTCAGCAGAAAGTTACTCAAAGATGGTATTAGTGGGTATAAATGAAACCAGAGTCTCTTGTGTGCTTTTACCTTCAAACTGCATTCCTCTTCTGTCAGCTGAAGTACAGCTTTGTCTTTTCTTGTCCTTGGTGTTCAGCGAGTGACCGTTGTACCAAAACCACACGAAATACGTTGCATGCACACATACACATCAATCTCATGGACAACTTAAAATTCTCAGAAAAAAACCCAGGCTGTGATCATAGTTAAAAAAAATTTTTTTTTTTTTCTAATCACAGTATCATCTTTATTGATTCTCTCTCCTCAAGTATATTAGTGGTTCGCAGTACTGGGCGTATCAATGGTTTGTAGTGAGGGGCATGACAACACCAGTTCGCATAAGTGACTGTTCATCTTCCTCTTTACAGTTTAATTCCTGGATCCCCCAGTGCTTCAAAGATACAGCCCATTAGAGGGCCATCCACCCAGTGATGTCCATTTTTTAGCTACAGTGAAACTACGATGTGACATTAGAGCTTTTTATTACCTGATGCCCAGAAACACTCTTAGGTAGTATTTCTGTCTCACATCCCCGTACAGACTATGGCTGAAATTTGAAGC
Source organism: Macaca fascicularis (assembly GCF_037993035.2). Taxonomy (NCBI): domain Eukaryota; kingdom Metazoa; phylum Chordata; class Mammalia; order Primates; family Cercopithecidae; genus Macaca; species Macaca fascicularis. The sequence goes on from NC_088378.1 coordinate 163,218,121, forward strand.
AAGATGACTTCATCTTCCTAGCCCACTCATTATAAGTCTAGAATTAGTTTTACAACAATGATTGTAAAGCTTCTCTCATGTAGACAGGAACTGATATGTGTGCCTCTTCTTAGTTTCCTATTATTTGATGATAGTTCATAAAATTCTACAAATGCTTCAATTCACATGAATTTGGGCAAAGCATGAACCTTTCTGTTTGTCTGACTATAACAAGGGGACATCTGCCATCAACCCATTTCCTAAATAACAATGGGTTCTTTTCCTCTTCCTTCAGTCTGTCATACTTTCTGTCATTAAAATATTATTCTCCTTCACACACTTTTGAATTTGAGATCACAACATTCCCCCCAAATCAAATCAGTTCCTAAGCACTCTATATTCTTTCCTCATAACATCTCTAGCAAAACATCTCTTTTCTTCTAACGTTTTTGTGGCTAAATTATTGGGATGACCACCTTAATAATAATCTTAAATCCAGCAGATAGCATGTTAAGAATATTTAGTAGGCATGAATTCTAAGTATCAGAGAGGTGCAGTTCTTTGACGTGGCCAATATGACATGTGGGGTAAACCTGCCTGGGAGCAAATCTATGCATTTTGCTGAGGCTTTCTGAAATGTGGGGTCTCCTACAAGAGCACAGGTGGAAGAGTTTCTTTTTTTTTATTTTTGCTACTTTGGGAGAAACATTTGTTCCACCCTGTGGTGCTAGAACAGGAGAATTGGGCTCAATAATAGTAAATCTTAAATTTATCTTTATCTTGGGTACCTTTCTGATTCTGGCTGTTAGCAGATTGGAACCTAGGGAATAATGTAAGAACAGCAGTTCTCAGGATATTTTAAATTAAAGTTGTTTGGGGATTTATCTGGCCTCAGAAGCAAACTCTAGATAGTTCCATCTATGGATTTAGGGATAGAGTTTGTTATTCTTATTTTTAATTTGGTTTCTGACCTTTCTGCTCATTCTCCCTTTCTTTTCCCAAATATGCCAATTTTAATTTTGCTCCTCAATAGTTAAACAATAGGGCAAGCAGTTTGAACAAATGGCTTGGGTTATTTAGGGGTTTTGCCTCTATATACAGTAGTAAGAGGTTACTACTGTATCCCTCTCATATCACTTCAACTCACCCCTCCATCCACAGGGAAGATTAAATAATCTTTCCCCCTCTACTGATCAGTTCTTATGTCCTTTAACCACACATCATTCCCTTCTTGTACTGTTTCAATATCATGCCAGCATTACCATTGGTCCCATTGCCCCTCTACCTGCTACTTTATTCTCTTCCTTTTACTTCTGAAACTATCATCTATTGGCAGCTGAGACCCAAATCTAAATTCCTCCTGAGTACTAGACTTAGGTGGACTACTGGCTCATTATTTGTACCTCAAAGTCAAAAGATATGGAGCCGAAGGTGCAGACCTTCCCCATCAACTGGATCTGTCCCCTGTTCTGAGAGACACATCTTATTTGCAAATGATGTCTGCTGTCACATCCACTAAACGGTTTCGAATCTCTTTGAATGTCCCCTATCTTTGTTCTCTGCATTGAATTATGGATTTGCCCAGCAAATATTTATCGGGCACCAACCATCGTGTTAGGTTCTAGAGATACAAAAATAAAATGGGTATGTAACCATCACAACATGTTTGTGTTCTTGAGTTTCAGGTCATCATTAAAAGAAGGTACTGTTGTTTCATATGGGTTTACATGAAAGACATTTAATTGTAGATATCATTCTGTTTCTCTTGTCTTCAGCCCTATGCCTTTAAGCTATCTCCACGCTGGGCGTGGTGGCTCATGCCTGTAATCCTAACACTTTGGGAGGCCAAGGTGGATGGATGACCTGAGGTTAGTAGTTCGAGACCAGCCTGGCCAACATGGTGAAACCCCATCTCTACTAAAAATACAAAAAATTAGCCAGGTATGGTGGTGGGCACCTATAATTCCAGCTACTTGGGAGGCTGAGGCAGGAGAATCTCTTGAACCTGGGAGGCAGAGGTTGCAGTGAGCCGAGATCACACCATTGCACTCCAGCCTGGGCAACAAGAGCAAAACTCCGTCTCAAAAAAAAAAAAAAAAAAAAAGATATCTCCATGTTGGTGCATGTAATATTCTGATAGCTAATATAATGAATGTAATATTCTAATAGATTCTAATATCTGTGCACTGTTTCATTGTGTCCATTCACCCTTTTCAGTGGAGGAGGGTGGATAACTTCCAATTCCACTAGCAGAAACAACATTGAAGTGAATATACCCCTTTAGGGTCCTATATGAGAATTTCTCTGGGAAGTACACCTAGGAGTGAAATTGCTGGGTCACCATGTACAGTTGTGCTTTATTTGACTAAGCAGTTGCAGAATAGCTAAATGAGCCTTCCACCCCTCCCCGATGGTGCATGAGGATCCTGTTTTCTTACATACTCTCCTACATGTAGCATGACCAGTTTTCTAATTTTTGACAATATGATGCATTTCAAGTGATGTCTCATTGTTTTAATTTACTTCTTCTAATTACAAATAAATTTGAGTGTTCTTTCAATACTTACTGCCACCGAGGTTTCTCCGTCTGAGAGTAGTTTGTTCACATATTTTATCTGCTTTCTATTGAGCTTTCTGTATTTTTCTTGTTAATATGTGGACATTTCTAGTGAATTCTAGGTATTTATACCCTGATGGATGTCCAGTTTTGCCAGTGTCTTATCTCAATCTGTCATCTGCCTAGTCAATACCTTTTTTAATTACTCATCTGCCAATTTTTCTTTGTTGACTCTTATTAAATTGAAACCCTTAATTGCAATGTTGTCATAACATTTTCACCTTGTGGTTTATGTTTTTTTGGAGTTATGTTGAAAAAAACTTTCTTCTGTACTCTTTTATTTTAAGTTCTGGAGTACATGTGCAGGATGTGCACTCTTGATTACTATACATTTACTCTACCCATCCATTTGGTGTTTGCTTAACCCAGTTTTATTTTTAATCCAGATAGCAAACAGGTTTTCCCTTTTCTGTCTACTAAAGAGTATTTTTATTATTATTATTATTACATAGAGGAGGAAGCAGATGCTTAGAAGTTTAAATAACTTGCCTCATAACATAAGCATGTAAGAGTCAGAGCTGTGATTCTCATCTAGTTCTCTTAACTTCAGAGTTCTTAAGTGGTCTTTCCTCTCCACCTTCTATAGAAGAAGTTCCCTTCTATGTTGCAATCTCCTTGAAGGCAAAGGTTGTGTACTGTCATGTGTTGAAGCCAAATATCACTGAGAACAATGACAGACACTTGCAGTGGCTCAGTAAGAATTTGCTGGAGTTGCAATATCTTGCTCTATCACTCTCTGTCCTTTTTACCCTCTGTAGATTATCATAAAATCTTGTAGAAAATTGCCTTTTCATCCATTCTACTGACAAACCATTTCCCCAAAGTGCTATCATTTGATTAGATTTGCCTCAACATCTGAAAGCTGGACACACTCCAAGGCCTGCTGGTGGAGATTTGACACTGCCATTTGACTTGGAGAATGGTGCTTTGGTGGCACTAGTGGAATCAGTCCAGTAACTAACGGGAACATCAATGATGGGTTCAAATCTGGGATGCATTAAGGTAATTGCATGGACACGCCAGCTTAGGAGACATGGATTTTCATCTGTCTTGATGCTACATTGGTGCCATGTTTCCCGAGGATGCACTCAGAAGCTTAATGAGGACTGCTGTCTCCTTCTCCAACTGTGCATTGTTGGAGTGCATAGTATGGGGGGAATTCAGTTCCAGACTTTGGTTTTCTGCCATTTACAACAGTATTTGGATGCTTCTGTGACTTTTCCAGGTGTTGGCCGTATCTGACCTAACTTTCTGCCAACTCATAATGCAATGTGGCTCTAGTAAGGAAACTATCAGCCCATCTCCGAGCCTGTTTGCTCATGTATTTCGGTACAACCATCAGCATTTGCCCGGAAGATTGCCTTAGAGGTTTTAGTGGTGGCTGACTCTTTAATGCAAAAGAAAAAAAGCTATCCATCAGAGCAGAATTTAATTTTTATGATGATAATTTGAGCTTTGCTTATTTTGAAAGTAGGGGATAATGCAGGAGGAAAAATTAAACAAACAGAAAATATCAGATCAAGTCTTCACTTCTCCGTACTACCTGGTGAGATGGAACCCACCTCCAAAAACTTTTAGCAATACTGATTCACCTTTACATGTCAGGGTAAATCAGGAATTGGGAGCCAACAGGAGATGCCAGACTGAGGAAGTCTGGAACTTTGTTTTAGGAAGGACCACAGCACCAAGATGAAGATTATTTGTTTATTCTGTCATGTATGAACACAGCACACACTCACTTAGGAACACTGACTATGGACTGGCTGCTAGGGACACAAAAATGCATGAGATGCAACTTCTACTCTGAAGGTATTAGCAATTTGCTCAGAGCTACCAAGTCCATTATTATGAGCACTACTATCTTGCACATGTAGGAACTAAAAGTACGAGAGGTTAAGTAATTCACTAAAGTTTACTCAGCTAGCAACTATCAAACCTAGGAGCTAGTTCCAGTACTTCTTTTTTTATTATTATACTTTGAGTCTGGGATTCACGTGCAGAACATGCAGGTTTGTGACATATGCATACACGTGTCATCCATCAACCCATCATCTACACCCATCAACCCATCATCTACACCCATCAACCCATCACCTACATTAGGTATTTCTCCTAATGCTATCCCTCCCCTAGACCCCCACCCCCTGACAGGCCCCGGTGTGTGATGTTCCCCTCCCTGTGTCCACATGTTCTCATTGTTCAACTCCCACTTATGAGTGAGAACATGCCGTGTTTGGTTTTCTGTTGCTATGTTAGTTTGCTAAAAATAATGGTTTCCAGCTTCATCCATGTCCCTGCAAAGGACATGAACTCATCCTTTTTTATGGCTGCATAGTATTCCGTGGTGTATATGTGCCACATTTTCTTTATCCAGTCTATTATTGATGGGCATTTGGGTTGGTTCCAAGTATTTGCTATTGTGTACAGTGCTGCAATAAACATACGTGTGCATGTGTCTTTATAGTGGCATGATTTACAATCCTTTGGGTACATGCCCAGTAATGGGATTACTGGGTCAAATGGTATTTCTGGTTCTAGATCCTTGAGGAATCACCACACTGTCTTCAACAATGGTTGAACTAATTTACACTCCCATCAACAGTGTACTTCTAACTCTAACTCCTGTCTTCTTTGCACAATGATGCAACTATAAAATATCAGCAACCTAATCATAAAGAAACTGCAGGAATAAGTAAGAGCTTCATTTACCAGAGATGGAGCTTTAAGACAGGATAGTGATTCACTAAGAAGGCAGAGTATAAAGAGTTTTGCTTGCTAGGAAACAGTTACCAGAGAAGCGGATAAAAGCAGAGAATAGAGCCCTTAGCAACAATCTCTATACAATGCCAGGGGACATCTTTTATCAGACCTTTGCTGTAATCCCCTTCTTGTGACCAGAATTGGTTTTGGAGTTGGGTACCTAGCTGGTGATGAATGAGGCCAAGGGATTTTAAAGCCACTGAGTTTAGAAAGCTAGCTTTAGAAAGCATGGAGCAAACTAGAGATTATTGCATCTTTTATCTAGTTTGTTTTGAAGTAGTATATATTTTTAAATGACTTCCTCAAGATATTTGGGTACAGATTTTATAGAATAAATATTGTTATCAAATCGACACATACTATTTCTTTTCAAGAACTAACAGCGTCATCAAACCTCAGAGTTAAAAATGATACTTTAACCAACCAAACATTTGCAACCACAAGTTGAACAAAACACAGTATGCTTCATATATACCAACTATAATTACACAAAATGTAAGGTTTAACTCACAACTGTCATTGGTTTGAAGTGGTTTTGTTCTTCTATACTTTCGTGGGATATCCCTTGGAGACATTGTAATCTAGAAATACGACTTAGCTTAATGGTTAAGAGCAACGGTATGCAACTTACTATTTAGATTTAAATCTTGGCCTTATCAATTAATAATGTCATTGAGCAAATTTAACCTCTCTTTGTCTCAGTTTCTGAAGGCATATGACAGTATGTATCTTGTAGGGATATGGTAATGATTCAATGAGTCTCTACGAAGAACACAGGAAAATGTCTAGCACAATACGTCTTTTATTAACATTAAGTCTTATTCATGTAGACTAACAAATTCTTTGTAATACTTTCTCAGTTGCAAAAAAAAAAAAATCAGCCTTTTCAAGTCATGTACAGTTTTCCTAGAGTGCCAATTATTTAGTTAGATTATTTGTTTATTCTCTCATGTATGAACACAGCACACACTCACTTAGGAACATTTAATGTAGATGAATTTACAATATGTAGACATGGAGAATTTCCTTCTTCGTATCCCAAGTGGGCTTGGAATACAATACAGCATACCATTGTCTCCTCTCTGCAGCCAAATTAAGATCTCAGAGTTCATGGTAGGGCTATATTCCTTATGTTTACCAACTAATTCTGCATCAGCCAGGAACATCCAGCACTTATGTAGCTGGCTTGGGGCCAAGTGTCTATTCCTATTTAATTCTGCCCTGAAGATTCCTGGTCTCAACCAGGGTTATAGTCAGAAGCTAGAGAGGAAGGACTCTCCAGTTCCGCCTCAGTACCACTGCTGAGGGTATTCCACCTGGAAGCTGTGTCAAAGATATCCACTGTAGAGGAGAATTCATTTCCAGGTACATGGAGGTCCTCTTGGCATAGTGTATGGAGTTGGCATACTGTATGGAGATGCGTAGGGTGTTCTGGTGGATGTCCAGCTGGCCCTCATGGGGTGGGTTTGTTGAGCTATGTGGTGGAGAGACAGATTGGTTGTATTAGGCACAACAGAGCTGCAAGTCAATCTTTTCTCCTAAGAGATAAAAGCGTGGGTCCTAGATGCATCTACCATGCATCAAAATAAATAAAACACTTTATAAAACACATCAACAGAACACTTTGTTTCTTCATCCTATACCAAATTATATATATGATTTGCTCTCAGTTTTGCTGCCTGTAGACACGCATAATGTTTAGTTTCTCAGCTTAGTTAGGTTTCCAGTTGCACCCAAGAAGACATTGCAAGGGATTATATACGTCCAGAGATTCATAGGGACCCCAGTGAATAAAATAATACAGGTATAGGGCACCACAGATAACACTGGGTATTACTTTTTGGATTTCTAGAAAGGTCTGTTCTCTCTCACCTTTTTAGGTATCATAATGCCATATTATGCATTTCGTCTTGGATAAGCAACAGTCTCTCTCTACAACGCTAGGGGACATCTTAGTTTCTCAGCTTAGTTGGGTTTCCAGTTGCACCCAATAAGACATTGCAAGGGACTATATATGCTTAGTGATTCATAGGGATGAATCATTGGACATTTCATTTTTGAAAAGTTTTCATATAACAGTCTTAGCAAGAATTCTTTGATTTTTTCCAGATAATACTGCTTTTTGTCTCTCTTGTTAAAATGTCTACATATTGAGAAATATTGCAGTTGTTTCTTCTGCAACAGAACCCACTTAACAAGTATTTCCTGAACACATACTATAAGTGAGGCACTATTGTTGAAACTGGGGGCACAGCAGTAATAACTTTTTGAGATTTTAACTTCCTGAATCTATTATATAATTCCTATTAATAGTGCGTCAGATAACAGTATCATGCTAACAGTCTATTAATAACTAATTTATTGGTCAAACTAATCTAGGTAAGAGAAAATCCATCTTATTTCTCCATATGTTATTGTATTTTTCATTAAAACAAACTAGATTCATAGTAGTTTTAATCTAGGAAACAATACATGTACAAAGTAGCAGTTAATTCATCACATGTCCATTCTTGGTTTCCCTTCATTCTCGACTATCTCTAACTCAAGGCACTCAGCATTCACACATATCTGGCCACAAGCCCTAATGAGTCAGTGCAATCACACTTGTTCTTGTGAACTGAATTATTAGCTAATGTTTTCTCCTTTTGCTCAACAAGAATGGAAGAAAAAGTAAGGGTAATTAAGGAGCTATACAATGCTGTTCTTCAGCTATACAACAATTTGGTCATAAAGTACTTGGCATTGTTTAAACCACTAGAAAAGTTACTCAGTTTATTCCCCACTAGTCGAGATTCTCTCATTCCTTCCCGGTAAATCCCATTTAATGTAAAAGTAACTGAATGCAGAATTTATCCAAGCTACCCTTCTCCATAAAAGGCCAAGAATTTGACACCTTGTGGATGATTCCTTTTCCTTGATTTAGGAAGATAAAGCTATTTAGGAAGGAATTCCTAGGTCAAACATTATGAGCTTACTGTGACCTTGAGGTTGTGACCTTCATTGGAACTCATCAAGAGTATCCTGCCACGTCTTTAACCTTTCAAGCTAAACAACAAGTTAATTTGCGTGTGGGGCCTGCAGAGACGTTTATTTGGTTCTTTTTAAAGAATTTCTTTTGTGAATCAGCATTTTGATGTCTTAGAAGTTCTTGTTGAATCCCATTACTTAAAAATACAGGATAAGTTATTTTTATAGGGCTTTTAACCAGTTACTGATATAATTTGCTATGCATTGTTTACAAGTTGATCCCTAAATTACTGTTATCTTTGACGTTTTCTTTAAATAAAGGAAGACATTTTGACCTTGTGCTTCAAATATGCTATTTCTGTTAAAAAGGAAGAAATGCCAAATGTGAACGGCTGTGTTATTTTTATACTTAGCCTGCTAGTTTCAATTTATATTTACTATGGTTTTAAAAGAATTGAAAGCAAAATGTATAAGGCTTTTGAAATAGATTTGTGTTCATGGTATCTTCTTCATTCCCTGGAAAGACATTTATATAGATTTACAAATGAGTTTAAAATTTTACTACACTTTTCAAAAAAATTAAAGCCCAAATCCTAAGACTTTATGAACTAGATCCTTGTTCCTAGACTCTTCTCTGTTCCTGGAAATACGTTTCTTGTATTCCTGCAAATGAGTTTAAGATAATTATCTGATGCCCTAGAAGGAATTTATTAATGGGTTGAGGATGATCACAGGTGGTGCTAAGAATGAATAAGCTTGCCTCTTTATCTATTCCATCACATGTGAAATGCTACTGTATCTTTAACTTTGTGTTCAGTGGTAAGGCAGTAAGTAGCAGTGCAAATAGACTGTTTCTCATTTCAACTCACACAACCTGGTGAGTGAGTAAGTTTCCATTCAAGGATAGGAGGGAGGCATTTGTGTATTAATCCTTTTCAAAGGAGATTTTTTTCTCCCTAACAGTCATAACATTCACATAGTATGAGATCTTGTGAAGTCATAATTCTGGATGTGACATTCATTTCCTATTTTGACTGACTTACATGTTATCGTGCTTCTACCCTCATGCTGTATAAGAATCTCCCTAATGAAGAAAAATTTACCAAGCAAATGAAAAACAGAAAAAGCAGGAGTTGCAATTTTAATTTCAGACCAAACAGACTTTAAACCAATAAAATTCAAAAAAGACAAAAAAGGGCATTACATAATGGTAAACAGTTTCATTGAACAAGAAGACCTAACTATCCCAAATCTATATGCACCCAACACAGTAGCACTCAGATTCCTGAAGAAAGTTCTTAGAGACCTACAAAGAGACTTAGATTTACACACAATAATAGTAGGGGACTTCAAAACCCCACTGGTAGTATTAGATAGATCACTGAGGCGGGAAATTAACAAAGAGGTTCAGGACCTGAACTCAACACTTGACCAAATGGACCTAATAGACATCTACAGAACTCTCCACCCAAAGATGACAGAATATGCATTCTTTTCATCACCACAAGGCACATACTCTAATATTGACCATGCAGCTGGATATAAAACAACACTCAACAAACTCAAAATAACTGAAATTATGTCAACCATACTTTTGAACCACGGCACAATGAAAAATAAAAACCAAGGCCTAGAAAATTGCCCCAAACCACACGATTACATGGAAATTAAACAATGTACTCCTAGGTAACTAATGAAATTAAAGCAGAAATCAAGACTTTCTTTGAAACCAATAAGAACAAAGACACAACATACCAGAATCTCTGAGACACAGCTAAGGCAATGTTAAGATGGTAATTTATAGCACTAAACACCCACATCAAAAAGTTAGACAGATCTCAAATTAACAATGTTACATCACAACTAGAAAAACTAGAGAAGCAAGAACAAACAAACCCTAAAACTAGCAGAGGACAAGAAATAAACAAAATCAAAGCTGAACTGAAGGAGACTGAGACATGAAAAAACACAAAATAGATCAACAAATCTAGAGTGGTTTTTTTGAAAAAATTAATAAGATAGATGGACTGCTAGCTAGACTAATAAAGAAAACAGAGAAGATCCAAAAAACATAAAAATGACAAAGGGGATATTACCACGGACCCCCCAGAAATATAGATAACCACTGGGGACTGCTATGAACACTTCAGTGCACAAGAAGTACAAAATCTAGAAAAAAACAGATACATTCCTGGACACATACATCCTCCCACAAGTGAACCAGGGAGAAATTGAATGCCCTGAATAGACCAATAATTAGCTCTGCAATTGAATCAGTAATTAAATAGCCTACCAACCCCAAAAAAGTCCAGGACTGGACAGATTCACAGACAATTTGTACCAGATGTACAAAGAAGAGCTGGTACCATTCCTACTGAAGCTATTCCAAAAAATTGAGAAGGGATTCAACCCCGACTCATTCTATGAGGCAAGCATCATCTTAATACCAAAACCTGGCAGAGACACAACAACAACAACCAAACACTTCAGGCCAATATCCTTGATTAACATAGATGCAGAAGTCTTCAACAAAATACTAGCAAACGGAATCAAGCAGCACACCAAAAAGGTGATCCACCACAATCAATTAGGTTTTATCCCTGGGATGCAAGGTTGGTTCAGTATAGGCAAATTAATAAATATGACTCATCACATAAATAGAACTATAAACAAAACTCACATGATCATTCCAGTAGATGCAGAAAAAAAGGCTTTCAATAAAATTCAACATCCTTTTGTGTTAAAAACTCTCAATAAAGTAGGTATTGAAAGCACATAATTCAAAATAATAAGAGCTATCTAGGACAAAGCCGCAGCCAACATCATACTGAGGGCAAAAGCTGGAAGCATTCCCCTTGAAAACTGGAACAAGACAAGGATGCCACCTTACTACTCCTATTCAACTTAGTATTGGAAGTCCTGGCCACAGCAATCAGGCAAGGGAAAGAAATAAAGGGCATCCAAATAGTAAGAGAGAAAGTCAAACTATCCCTATTGGCAGACAACATGATTCTAGATCTAGAAAACCCCATAGTCTCTGTCCAAAAGTTTCTTGAGGTGATAAGCAACATCAGCAAAGTTTCATGATATAAAAACAATGTACAAAAATCACTAGCATTCCTATACACTAACAACACCCAAACTGAGAGGCAAATCAGGAATGCAATCTCATTCACAATTGCCACAAAAAGAATAAAATCCCAAGGAATACAGCTAATCAAGGAGGTGAAGGATCTCTACAATGAGAATTACAAAAGGCTGCTGAAAGAAATCAGAGATGACACAAACAAATAGAAGAACATTCCATGCTCTGGGATAGCAAAAGAATCAATGTTATTAAAGTGGCCACACTGCCTAAAGCAATTTACAGATTCATCACTATTCCTATCAAACTACCAATGATGTTCTTTACATAACTAGGAAAAACTATTCTAAAGTTTATATGGAACCAAACAAGAGCCTGTATAGCCATTGCAATCCTAAACAAAAAGAGCAAAGCTGGAGGAATCGCATTGCCCAACTTCAAACTGCACTACAAGGCTAAGTAACCAAAAACAGCATGGTACTAGTACAAAAACAGACACACAGACCAATTGAACAGACTAGAGAACCCAGAAATATGACCTCACACATACAACCACCTGATCTTTGACAAAGCTGACAAAAACAAGCAATGGGGAAAGAACTCCCTATTCAAAAAGGGTGCTGGGATAACTGGCTAGCTGTATGCAGAAGGCTGAAATTGGACTCCTTTTTTATACATATAAAAAATCAACTCAAGATGGATTAGAGACATAAATGTAAAACCTGAAAGTATAAAAACCCAGGAAGATAATCTATGAAGCACCACTTTGGACACAGGAACTGGCAAAGATTTTGTGGTGAAAATGCCAAAAGCGATTGCAACAAAAGCAAAAATTGATAAATGGAACCTAATTAAATTAAAGAGCTTCCATACAGCAAAAGAAACCATCAACAGAATAAACAGGCAACCTACATAACAGGAGAAAATATTTGTAAACTATACAGCTGACAATGGTCTAATGTTCAGAATCAATAAGGAACTTAAGCAAACATACAAGCAAAAAACAACCCCATTAAAAAGTAGGCAAATGACATGAACAGATGTTTTTCAAAAGAAGACATACAAGTGACCAACATACATATGAACAAATGCCCAACACCACCAATCATTAGAGAAATGCAAATCAAAGCCACAGTGAGGTACCATCTCACACCAGTCAGAATGGCTATTATTAAAAAGGCAATAAACAACAATGCTGGTAAGGTTGCGGAGAAAAGGGAACACTTATGCACGGCTGGTATGAGTGTATATTATTACAATCATTGTGGAAAGCAGTGTGACGATTCCTTAAAGAACTAAAAACAGAACTACCATTCGACCCAGCAATTCCACTACTGGGTATATATTCAATGCAATATAAATTGTTCTACCACAATGATACATGCACATGTATGTTCATTACAGCACTATTCACAATAGCAAAGACATAGATCTAATCTAAGTACCCATCAAAGGTAGACTGGATAAAGAAAATGTGGTACATATACACCATGGAATACTGTGCAGCCATAATAAAGAATGAAATCATGTACTATTCAGCAATATGGATGGAGGTGGAGGCCATTATCCTTAGGAACAGAAAACCAAATACCATATGTTCTCAGTCATAAGTGGGAGCTAAATAATGAGAACACATTGGCAGAAAGAGGAGAACAACAGATATATATATAGATATATAGATATATAGATATCTGACTCATGCAGCCATGGAGGCTGGGAAGTCCTACCACTTGCCGTCTGTAAACTAAAAACCAGGAAAGCCGGAAGTGTAATTAAGTATGAGTCTAAAGACCTGAGGACCAGGGGAGCTGATGTTGTAAATCCCATTCTGAGAACAAACGCAAATGAGATGAGATGTCCCAGTTCATTAAGTGAGGCAGGGAGAAGGGGTTGAATTCCTCCTTCCTTCCCCTTTTAATTTTTAGAAACACTATTGCTAACATTCAGTATATTTAGGCATTTTTCTTGTACATTTCAAAAACTGTGTAACTTCATGGTTTCTAATCATGATCACTTGAATCCAATATGATACATCATGTGGTAACATTTCCAGTGGATTATGAGTGTCATATTTTGTCAAGATGGCACTTCCTGAACCTTTTGTTAATTGACTTTTTTTTTTGAGTTGTAGTCTCACTCTGTTGCCCAGGCTAGAGTGCAGAGGCACGATCTCAGTTCACTGCAGGTTCCACCTCCCGGGTTCACGCCATTCTCCTGCCTCAGCCTCCCAAGTAGCTGGGATTACAGGCACCCGCCACCTCGCCCAGCTAATTTTTTTGTATTTTTAGTAGAGACGGGGTTTCATTGTGTTAGCCAGGATGGTCTCGATCTGATCTCGTGATCCGCCCGCCTCGGCCTCCCAAAGCCCTCCACTTTGATATAAATCTTTGCCTTCTGAGAGAAGTTGATTACTTCAAACATGACCTGTGGATATGCTTCTTGACAATTAGTAAGAATTCTCTTCCTTTTCTTAATGGACAGAATGGAAATTTCTGTGATATACTTCCATTCAATCTCATTGATGAGGAGCTTCCCATGGGTCATTGTAAACATTACACATGGATCACTCAACAGCAATCAATTAGAAGTCTTTGCATAGACAGTCAGTCTCTACATACAAGAGTCTATTCATCTGAAAAAAAAAAAATTACAAACCGAAATGTTGAAACAAATAATGCAGTTCTTTCTTATACAAGCACTTCATTTTTTACTTATGAAATATATATCTCTGGGTAATAATTATGGAGATTGATCTTGCCAGCTCATTAGATATGCTTTTTATCTTAGTAAGAAATGGGCTGGTAAATAATATTTTGGCAAATGCCTAGGCTCAATCTATATTCAGGGGTCCTGCATTCTTCTGTTCAGCGATTCATGTTTTGTTTACTTTAACAGGGAAGGATTCAGTTCTTTCAAAATGTAACTTTTCAGGAACTATGCTAATGGTTATTTATTCTTTGCTTTGCCTCAAATCATTTTCAGGATTAGTTTTATTCAAGCTTTAGGACTGAGACTGCCTACTGGTAGTATTTGTATTTAATAACTTTACCTGCCTGTTAATGTTTAGATTCTTTCAAAACATCACAATTAGACTCTTACCAGCTTTTGGATTCTCCCTCCAGAGGGGATTTGTCAGGTGGTTCCTCTGCTTAGAAACCCTCTTCTCTCCTTTTGGCCTTGTTACTTTTTACTTATTCTTCAGATGTTCCTTTTCCCTATGCCTTTATTTTGATTCTCATAATCTCATGTGCCTCTTCTTTGTAATGTCTACCATTGGTGCAATTTACTTTTATTGATAATTTATTTTACTAATATTTCTCTATATTTACAAGACTGAAACTGTGATAACAGAAAATACATGTATTTTTCCTTACTATTGTATCCTCAACCATTAGCATATAAACCTGGAATTATATACGTGTAAGTATATAGGCTTAAGTTGTGCACATGTACCCTAGAACATAAAGTATAATAAAAACAAAAGAGATGTATCCATTACCAATTGCAAACAATCACTTTCTGTCCACTCTTTGGCCATAATTATTTACATCCCTTCTACATAAAGATGCACTGCCTTCTCCTCGGGAGTCTTATTCCATTATGACATTAGGGTCAAATCATCCAGGATCTCATCATCTAAATCAGGACCAGATCTGAATTGAGCTTCTTAGATGCAGCTACTCAGATATGGCTCCTCTGGATCCAGGGATCAGTGTTCTAAAAGGACTTGTTATCTGTATGTCACCCCTGACCCCATTACACACACTTAGCAGGGTAATCATAATAGATACTCTCTTCAGAAGGTGAGGAGCAAGAAGCTTGTATCAATCGCTGTTCCATAGCGATTCTGAAATCCATCTGGGCACAAGCCGTTGTAAGTTCTCCTATTTCAGAGACAGGGAAAACGTGTTGGTTAGGGTTAAGTCGTATTTGCAGAAAGTAGCTCCCTAGGCCATTGTCCCCTTCTGCTCTTACCTTCACCTCCAGGCTTTTAACTCCGGTCTCTGAGATGCCTTTCCTATTTGACAAGAAATTCCCCGTGTTTGCAGCTAATTAGCCTTCTTACCCTGCTTCCTGCCCACAGAAAGTTGGGGGCCCAGAAGCAACGTCCATTTGGAAGTGTCTCTATTCTATACTTTTACCATGCTGGCAAAGATCCCTTAAAAAGTTCATGTGCCAGATTTTATATATCTCCCATTAGACTCTCTTGTAAAGGCCACACCCACCATTATTTTGGAAATAGTCCTGTTCTACTTTGGGCGGCAGGTCAGGATGCTGTGGGACAACCTTCTTAAGATTCATAGAGGCCCTTTGCCCTAGTGAGAGGGTCTATTAGGCACTTTCTTAAGTTATTCTTAGGTCTTGAAAAAGATGTTATAGCCATATCTTTATTCTTTATTCTGGAGCTATTTCTTACTGGGACAACTTTTGTGGGGTGAAGGGACATATAAGATGAGAAAGAGTTTTATTTCCTAACCCAGGAAGTCTTGGCCCCTCTGTATTTCCAAACTGAAGAGTTTTTTCCCTTAGTTTATGTCTCTCTTACAGTGCTTTGTCATACACAGCCAGATGTACCAAACCAGTAAGTTCCCATTCTCTCCGAAGTTCTTCTTAGCCAGATCTGCAAGTTATTTATGCATATTTTCTACTTTCCAAGTTACTACAGGTGATAATTTTTCAAATCTTTCCACCTCTATATACTATAGGGGACTGGTATCTTCTAGCAGTTTCTCGCTGCTTTTTCCCTTTCCCAAAAGTTTCTTTGCCACTTCTGTATGCTTCACCCATAACCCATCTCCTACCAGAGCCAGTGCCACAGGTTTAAGATTTTTGTTATGACAGCACATTTTAATATCATTATTTAAAATTGAGTTATCTATTACTGCATTAAAAAATCCACTATTAGTTGGAGCTGAGCTTGTTGGGCAGTTCTGCCTGGGATGAATCATGGCTGCAATCAGTTGACAGTCAATGGGAATGGATGTTCTCTGAGGGCTTCACTCAGTGGCAATGGCTGTTCTATGAAGTCTCCACTCGACAGGAATGGATGTTTTATGCAGGCTTCTCTCAATGGGAATGGATGTTCTATGGGGGCTTCCTTAACGGGAATGGGTATTCTATGAGGCCTTTGCTCAGTGGGAATGGATGTTCTATGGGGGCTTCACTCACCACGAATGGATGTTCTATGGGGGCTTCACTCAACGAGAATGAGTGTTCTATGGGGACTTCACTCAGTGGAAATGGGTGTTCTATGAGGGACTTCACTCAGTGGAAATGGGTGTTCTATGAGGGACTTCACTCAGTGGAAATGGGTGTTCTATGGGGGCTACACTCAATGGGAATGGATGTTCTATGGGGAATACACTCAATGGGAATGGATGTTCTATGGGGAATACACTCAATGGGAATGGATGTTCTATGGGGAATACGCTCAATGGGAATGGATGTTCTATGGGGAATACACTCAATGGGAATGGATGTTCTATTGGGGCCTCACTTAATGGGAATGGCTGTTCTATGAAGACTTCACTCAGTGGAAATGGATGTTCTATGAGGACTTCATTCAGTGGGAATGGATGTTCTGTGAGGGTTTTACTCAATGGGAATGGATATTCTATGGCAGCTTGACTCAACAGGAACAGCTGTTCTCTGAGGGTGTCACTCAACAGGAATGGATATTCTGTGAGGGCTTCACTCAACAGGAGTGGATGTCCTATGAAGGCTTTACTCCATAGGTGTGGATGTTCTACGAGGGCTTAACAGGAGTCTCTGGCTTTTTAACGAATGCATTGGCTCTGTTTTTGAGTGATTGCACCCCAAAACTCTTCCCTATAGGGAAGGAGATTCTAGGAAATGCAGCTCTTAGCTTTTCCAAGTTGACACCCAGCACAGGAAAGCATGAAACAAATTCCACACTATGGCAACAGTATTTGTGGAATGCAGACTTTATTCTTAATGTTTCCCCAAGGTAGGGGTAGGTATGCTAGTAGACATATGGACCCTGGTCCTACTGAACTGAATTCCTGTTTACCTATATTTATTCAAGGTACAGAATTTGGCAGACAACCTGACATAGTCATCCGTGTCTTTAGTGGAAATCGCAGTTTGGCATTTCTAGTTTGAGTCTCACTAAAACAAACAAACAAACAAAAAAATGGAAAAACGTTTTCTTGCTCTAAAACCATGAACCTTCCAAACTTATATGGGATCTGACAAGTACAATGGTTGTTGCCAAGGCCTATCAGGCAGGCATGACATCCCAGCTATAGATGCATATTCATTCCTTCTTTTATTTTATTGTTCATCTTTGCTTCGGTGCACTCACAACAAGATAGCATGTTCTATAGTTGTGTTTTAGAAGTTTTTTAAATTTCAATTGTTGCTGGAAGCACTGCATTGGAAATTAGACACATTTAGTACTTCATTTATTGTGGATTTATTCATTCCTCTTGTATATAGACACAGTGGCACTATAGTATGGTTTTCTAGTGCTGGACGCAAATACCAACGTGCAGAGAACATTTCTTGGCAACTTACTGACCTAGAATGGGCCATGCCAGCGTTAGTGCCTGGTGGCATCTGGCTCTCTGCTCTTCATTAAATGATAGAAGACAAAAGAGAAGACTAATACTTGAACTTCTTGACTGTAATGGTTTCTGCATTTTTTAAAGTAGCAAATTCAAACAAACCTCAGGCTTCAACTTCTCGTGAGGACTCATTGCTTTGATATTTATTTAAGTGACACTCTTGCGGTCTTCCAGTAAATGCGTAAGACTTATTCTAAGTTGTGTAATTTCCAGAAAAAATAAGCATTTGGCTTCTTGAAATATATAAAAATTCTCAAAGCATTCTAAAAATCAATTATTTAAAATACCCTTGTTTAAAAAATGTAATTTTCACTGATCAATTTAGTGCCTAGGATAGTGCTAATCAGATAAACGGTTTTAATGAATTTTTTGAAAATAATAACTGTTAAATGGAAAGAAAGTATTTTCCCAGGGTAGCCTGATTCCCCAAACAATTGGCCTTACTTTTTCATTATACAAAAGCATTTAAAGGAAATTGGACCCTAAGGTCTAAATAAATGCATTAATAATTCTTTCTTCTAATATTAATATTCACAGCAGTTATAATAAAACAACCTTGGTTTATGTTAAATTTGCCCTATTTTCCTTATTTAATAATTAAAATAGCACATTTATTTGTACATGGTTCTGGAAGAGAAGTCTGAGGAATGTTTTAGATTTAGAACAGGTTATGGATATTGTTTCAACAACATTTAATGTATTCTCCTTTTCCTCACTAGTTGGGTAATTATCTAATGAAATTCTCCCTATGTTAGAAATTAGTAGAAAAACAGTGTAAAGAAGCATTCAAAAAGCACACTGTGGAGGGTTTGGCTATCTCTTCACTTTTAGCACAGGCAGCTGGAAGATGCTTTAAGGACGTTAGATTCAGGTGCCCTTGTAAACATGCTCACTCTGTCTTTTTTATATCTTGTGGACACTCCGTTAATGTTTATTAAATGGGTGAGTAGTGATTCAATTATTTTACTATTATGATAAGGTGGCATTGACTCGGCATAGCTATGTGTCTCCCCAATTTTCTCTCTTAAGAAACTTTTTCAGGAAGGTGTCATTCCTGTTTTTGAAGGTAGATAAAGTTACCCTTCAGACAAAGTAATCTACCTCATTCCACATGGCTGGGAAGTAGCCAGCTGCTTTGAAACCTACTGCCCACTAAAGTTAAAACCCATGATCTTTTGACTATGGAAGCAAACAAGTTGAAAGGCCTTTGAAAAGGCAATCCCAATTATTGTTTCCATATTCTTACTATTTTGGAACCCAGCACAAATAAATTGCGATGTCGTGAGGTGACACTCATGCTGCCTGTGGTGGTTGCCTATTTAAGCTTTACCACAATTTTTGAGTCATTATTTCAGTGGACCAATTTCAGATGGGTCTACTGATAGGCATTATGGTGCCACAACCTTTAGTCACTCACGTGTGTCCTGAATTATGATGAAGTGCACGTAATGCTTTCTGGGTTCAGCATTTAGTGTGATTGTCTGATTTGCTTGTTTATTTATTAAATCATACTTTTCAAAGAAAGTCTTATCTTGAATGAAATATAAGAATGATAATAATGATAGATTTTCCTTTAAGTTCTGAGCTTGGAAGCTCTTATCAGCTCTGTTAGGTGTGTAAATTCTGAGAGAGAAGTACCTTAATAGCTTAGGCCAAAAGAAAACATTGTATTTTTTTTTCTAAGGAGAAAGAATAGATTAGCTTTTATTTTCTTTTTGAGAAGTATATAATTCTGGATGTTGACAACAAAGGGCAAATGAGTCTTTTTAAAAATTTACTTGTTGCTCAAGACCTTTATAGGGAGGAAATATTTTCTCTCTCTGTGAAGAAAGATGGAAGGCAGCTAAGTTTGCCTCCTCATTCTGCCATGTCCCTCTTCTTGGATTCTTCCACATTGTTATATAATCCTCAGACTCCCACACTTTTGCCAGCCCAAATCCTACCAATGCTTCAGAGTCCATCTCACAAACCATTTTCCCAGCAGATGGTCCTTAAACATTTATTTCCAGCTACAAGTGGCCTCTTATCCGCTCCAAACCTTTTAGAACTTTCCAACTAGACAATTAGGGCTGTGGTATGTCTTCTCTCCTAGCAGAAGAGGAAGGACAGAGCCCATTGTATTTGTGCTCCATTGTTATCAGTGCAGAAAATCAGTGCAGTTGAGTCATGGATGATGAGTAGAGGAATATCTCATATATCCAATTAAACTCTAACTTCCAAAGGGAAGAACTAACTCTTCCCACAATTTTGCAATTAGATCTAACTTCCTGCTCTGTGGTATTAGTTTTCAGGTGGCATGGCTTGCAGGATGGGTAAACTGCCTCAGCTGAATCACTGAAAGCTTTAGGTTTGTTTGGGGGACTTGGGAATTCAAAAGGAAGTAAGAACCTATATTGGAGAAAAGGAGAGAGATGCTCTGACGGTGGCAGTGTAAGCAAATGGCCCTTGTTATTTGTTAATCCCGCGCAATTAACAGCGACACGGGAAAAATATGGTTTGCAAGGACGACGATGTGATCGTAACATATCCCAGGAAATTATGTTGGATTTAATCGCAGGTGTGAAATTAAGCAATGTCATTTTCCTAAATACTATAATTAACCTAGATTTCCAGGAAGAGGTCTTGAAGGTTCTATACTATTCTCTGTAGTCATCCCTCCTTATGTGTTTACTTCTGAAATGGTAGGCGTGCCTCAAACAGGTTTTCTCCATGAGTTTTTGACCTGTTCCTAATTCTAAGGCAAGTGGTGAATATGAGAACAATCTTTGTTTATCTCCAGCTATTCCTCTTTTGTTCCCTGTGTTTTAAAAATGCGTGCTGCAGGTTTTTGTTAATGTTTCATTTTGCTTCCAGTAACAACATTCTCTATATTTGGCTTTGTTGTATTTGCCACTTAAGAATGCAGAATTTATTATTATGTGCTTAAAGCAATCATTTAACACTGACATTTTAAGTATGACAATAATCCAAGTAATTGTTACCCATTCAGTTAACTGAAAACATCTTTACTTCCCGAGACAACTAATTATAATGCAGTGTTACTGTCTTTTAATTGTAGACATGTTTGTTTTTGTGTTTGTTTTGGTGTAGGCTGTCTTCAAGGACATCCCTAGTCTCGTATTTGGCAATCTGCCCTTATTCTCTGTCTGCTGCTTTCTGAAAATAAATGAAAACACTGTTGCTACACTCTTGAAGGAAAACAAGAGGATTTTTATTTTTCACAAGCTTTGCTCGTGACTTCAGGACACTGGATGATGAGCTATTTTTAAAACTCTCTGATCAATTGCTATATAAATAGAAATTAATTTCTAAATGTACTCAAAGATTCTAGAAGATGAATTCAGACATCTCAGGTACTATTCTTCCATGTGGCTCTTTACCATTGGAGAAAGGCGGTGTTGCCTTCTGGCTTCCTAGGACTTGAGTTCAAATTCTCACTGTGGCTTTTACCCCTGGGGGGAGTTCTATTTTGCTTTGCTTTACATCGGGGTTATTGCAGTGTCCCTTCATTTTGAGAACCCCCGACATTTAGAAATTTTTAATTTCCTAATTTATTATTAGATGTTTCCATTCAGAGCTAATTTAGAGGGCATTTAAGTATTTCATTCACTTTCTCACATCATATTCGAATCCCTGTTTTCCATTTAATACAGTGTTCTCCTGAATAACCTATTGAGTGTCTTGTTTTGTTTTTACCAAGTAGGACCTAATAATTAATGTTGTGGTTATGAGGAATTGTATGGGAAATGTAACATTTCACACAATAACAGATTTTCCCCGTGTTTCTGAATGTATTTGTGTGTGCATTGTCTGTGATTGCCTCCAGGCAGATGCAATCCTAGTGCTGTGAATTGCTTCTGAACACATACACACACACCCACACACACAGTGACACACACTCACACACACATACACACACAGAGCAGCTTTGCTGAGAAATATTTTTGCTAGCAAATCTCATGGCTATCTCTCTAAATGACACTTGCTGCCCATATGTGCAGTGTGCATTTAATAATCATTCTGTCACCTACGAAACACACACACATAGGATCAACCCCAGCATCTAAATCAATAAATAATTCAATTATTCTTTTACCTTTGCTATTCAACTGAAAGACCATCCTGAATATTTAAAACAAAACTAGCAAAAACTTAGGTCCTTTGGTTTCCTGACTTTGTGACTTGAGTGACATCATCAAGGCAAACATGATGATGGCTGTATCTGCTTTCTTATATTTTCAACTCTCCTTAATTTTGTTTACACCGTAGATTTTTATTTAATGGCAATTCCTATTCTAGGTCTTGCTAGGTTTTAGGAATTCAATGTATTACGTGGTTAGTTTAAGTAAATAATATTTTCAAATTGCAAATAAAAGGAAAGCCAAACACGAATGGCCTAAATGATAAGTCCATTTTTCTCAGGCAACAGGGAGTTGATAAGCAGGCGGTTGCTGGTATTTTCTATGGCTTGGCTGTGTCAGGATTCTGGCTCAGTCTTTCCGTGATTCTCTCTTTTGACCCTCATGATTTCACGAGCTCTGAGTAACAAGATCACATTCAAAGGGAAAGAGGGGCTAGTGGTAAGTGAACTTATTTGTGTTTTCCCTTCTGCTAGGGAGAGGATTCACTTTCTCAGAATCCCTTCAGCAGCCTTCCCCTTGTATCTCACTGTCCACAACTGGGTCATGTGCCCACTCTTCATTACAAGGGGAAGTTGGAAAAAGGAATATCTAGACTTTTCTAGCCTCTCCAGCTGGAGGAGGGAAAGGGACAGTTGGATTGGAATGTGCTTTTGGGTAGCCAACTAATTATTGCCACATGGTCCCTGCAAATCTTATAATTAGTATTATTAACTTTTTTTATTATTCACAGAAAATAGGCTCACCATCCCAACTCCACCACAACACAGCGTATGTTGAATTAATACTAGGATTTATATTAGGATTGGTTTTCGTCAGTTTGAGCTGCTGTATCAAAAATATACTACATAGGGTAAATAACAAACATTTATTTTTGGAGGCTGGAAGCTTAACATCAAGGTGCTGGCAGATCTGGTGTCTGGTTGGGTTCTGTTCCTGGTTCATGGATGGCTGTCTTCTCCTTGGATCCTAACATGGCTGAGAGAACAAATTTTTGTCTCTTTATTTTCTTATAAGGGCATGAATTCCATGCTGAGAGCCCCCACCCTCATGACGTCATCTGAACCTAATCACCTACCAACATTTCCACCTCCTAACACCATCCCTAGACGGTTGGAGTTTCACCATGTGAATTTGGGGGGAACACAAACATGCAGTCTACAATAGAATTCTTTGGTCAAAATCACAAAATTTAATTTAAATGAGCTCGTGTGTGTGTGTGTGTGTGTGTGTGTGTGTATTTTTTGAGAAGGAGTCTCACTCTATCACCCAGGCTGGAGTACAGTGGTGTGATCTTGGCTCACTGCAACCTCCACCTCCCAGGTTCAAGCGATTCTCCTGCCTCAACTTCCTGAGTCGCTGAAATTACAAGTGCGCGTCACCATGCCTGGCTAATTTTTGTATTTTTAATAGAGACGGGATTTCACCATGTTTGCCAGGCTGGTCTCAAATTCCTGACCCCCAGGCAATCCGCCTGCCTCAGCCTCCCAAAGTGCTGGGATTATAGGCATGAGCCATTGTGCCTGGCATCAATATTTTTTAAAGGAGGATAGGATAGTGGCAGATAGAGAATAAAACTGGCCACTGACCTCAGGTATGATTTGACCCAGGGACAGACTCACTCTCTCCAGAATGTTTTTGCCTATTGTCATAAGTTGACATGGTTTCATCTAATTCAGGTCTTCTCAAATGCCGCCTTGTGGCCTTCCATGTTCGCCCAACAGTCAATCCCAATCTCATTATCCTGATTCATATAATTTTTTCATAGCACTTACCAGTTTTTGATGTAATCTTAATTAGGTATAGTTGATGTACCCCCCCAAAAAAAATCCTGCACATGTATAATGTATACAATTTGATGACTTTGGACATATGTCATATCTGTGATACCATACTGGTGGAACCATGCCATCTTTTGGAGATGACCTTAATTTTAAAAGTACGCTGTATAAGCAGATGACTTAGACTTCCATAATACCTACCGCTGATGCACTGGATTCCCTCTCTGAACTACTATCTGTGTCAATATAGGAGAGAGGGCTTTTATGACCACCTGATGGAAAAGAAAAGAAGAACAAGCATAGCTTGCAGGTGGTTCATGTAGTGGAAAACAGATAACTGCTGCATTACAGCTCACTTAGGGTGTCCCTGCACGGCAGCAGGCAGGGGAAATTCTCCAGTGGGTAGCACTCTTGCAGGTGCAACTAGTCGTTACCTTTGTGTTGAAAGTGACGTAGCCTAAGGTAAACATCTGTGAGGGCTCATGGTAGACACAGATGTCCTGGCTGCTTGGACAGGGGACTGAAAGGGTAAAGAGAAAATAGGTAATGAGTTTTGAGAAAGAATCACAGGAGTTTACCTTTGAAGTGGGTACAAAGTATAAACACTTTTGGGTTGCACGTTAACACCCACAGGTAACATCCACCCTGGAAGAAGCACCAAGCAAAAAGTAAACACAGTGTCTCAGCTGTTTAACCTGAGCTTGTCTTTATAATTGACCATCTCAATGCTGGCACAATGAGTTCATGAACCAAATAGACATGTGGGCAGAGATGAAAGCTATGTGCAGGCGAACAGTATGGGCTGCAATTCACCATGGCTTACATTAGCTAGTGTTGCCAAATGTCCAGCCCATCACCAATAGAAATAAATGCTGCCCTTGATATAGCATCATCTCTCAAGGAGACCAACCAGCCATTCAGCGGCAAGTTGACTACATTGGGCCCCTTCCTCCTTGGAAGATGCAGCAAGTCAGCTTGACCAGGAGCAACATATATTCTAGATTTGGGTTTGCATGTATTGCCAACTAGGCCATGGCCTGTACACTGTCTGACAATTTACAGAGGGTTTGATCCCTTCAGCCAGAAGGCTGTGCAAGACTGCCTCAGAACAACGGGCTCATTCAAACTATCGCAAAGACAGAAAACCAAACACCGCGTGTTTTCACTCATAGGTGGGAATCGAACAGTGAGAACACCTGGACACAGGGTGGGGAACACCACACACTGGGGCCTGTCGTGGGGTGGGGCGAGGGGGAGGGATAGCATTAGGAGATATACCTAATGTAAATGATGAGTTAATGGGTGCAGCACACCAACATGGCGCATGTATACATATGCAACAAACCTGCATGTTGTGCCCATGTACCCTAGAACTTAAAGTATATATATAAAAGAAAAGAACAAGGGGCTCATTGTATTCCCAAGGAGATGCAGCTCTGGTACCATGATCCACTAATCTTAGTATATTTCCCACCCTCCATATGCTCCCAACCTGATAGACTGTTGAAGTAGCCTCTTGGAAGTTCAGCTCAGTCACTGGATTGAATATATTACCTTGGAAGGATGGGGGGGCCCAACATACACTAAATCAGTAACCATAATATGGGTGTCCCCAGTACATAGAATAACTGGAAGGCAAGAGCTGGAAATGGAAAGGGCCTCACTTAAAATGACTCCTAGTGACCCACATGGGGAATTTGTTTCCTAACCCAACAATTTTGAGGCTGCAGAATTCTGGAGGCCTTGCTTTGCAGAAGGAAACCATTTCCATCTCAGGACATAGAACATTAAGCTATAGTCACCACTAGGTCATCTCAGGCTTCTCATGCCAAGAGACCGCAGGCAAGGAAAGGAGTCACATTATTGTCAAGGTTAATTATCTCTTATCTTGGTAGGAGGTGGAGCTGCTACTACACAATGGGAACAGGGGAAAATAGGTTTGGTTCTCAGGTGATCCATCTGGGGCTTCTTCTGGTCCTCGTGTCTGGCTTTAACTGTCAATGGACACAGAAAGGAGCAGAAACCTGGGAGGGTCACA
Organism: Macaca fascicularis; assembly: GCF_037993035.2. Classification (NCBI taxonomy): domain Eukaryota; kingdom Metazoa; phylum Chordata; class Mammalia; order Primates; family Cercopithecidae; genus Macaca; species Macaca fascicularis. The sequence goes on from NC_088378.1 coordinate 163,244,074, forward strand.
CTCTCTAGGACTTGGACCTTCAGGGCATGAAGATTAGAACATCTCAACAAGCAAGACATCTAGACCAGCAGAAGTGCTACTCCAGGGTAAGTACGGTGGAGGAGGGTGATAGAGAATGTCAGTGTTAACCTCGAGATCAACTGCAGCAGTTGTATGGTGGCAGTACAACTCAGGATGCCATTGTCCCCACTCACCCTTCTCCACTAAGCTTCCCAGGAAACAAGACTGACCAACTGGAACAGTTTCCAGATGGTGTGAATTTACTGTAGGAAGCAAGTGGATCTGAGTGGCACAAAGTGTGGACTATGATGAATACTGTCATGTTTCACTCAGACCCAGCCCCCATTCCTTCAGTTGCTGGGAATATTGGTCGTGGATGGCTGAGACCTGAGGGCCTCCTTGGGAATTCTCCTTGGTCATAGGAAATTTTCTCATTCATGTTGTGCCCCTCTAATAGGGCAACTCAAGCTGATGACTAATGTGGAAACACAAAGTCCTGCTCCCCTTGCCTTATTTCGGGACAGTATGAAGGGCCACTCTAACTCCAGATCATCACAAAGGCCTTGTGGGTCAGGTTCTCCTTCTGCTCAGTTCTACTTCCTTCCCTTTAGGACAAGTACAGCTCCCGTAATCTCTCCTCAAGGGACCTCTTGCATTCGACTTTGCCTCCGAGAAGACAATTATTTAGTAGGAGAGAGCTCAACATTTCGGTGGCTTATATTTACCTTGCTATTCTAATCAGCATCGTGTTCCCAGATTTTTTGTCCCATTTGAATAAGAGTGCTTCAGTAAATTTTATATTCACTAAATTTTATATGTTTTAGAATTTAAAATTTAAATTTTAAATATCAATTTAGGTTTTGATTTTAAGATTTGCTGATATCTACTTTGATAAATGCATATGTAAAAAACATGAAAGATCAAGAAACTGAGTTACATTTAAAAATAACAAGAGATTTGCTGTTATTTATATATATCAGAGCTCCAGGTGAAAAAAAAATAGCACCTTTATTGAAATATAGGAGTATATACACAGAATTAAATTAACAAAGGATTTTGTAAACTATGATGGTATTTTTGTTTCAGGGTGAAATTCTAGAATTATCACACCAGTTATAGTTTCTTTATAGTGCTTTCATGATATGTTTTAAAAACTCCTTTTCTTAAATATGCAGGTAAATTATTTATAAAAATATTATTTAAATATAACTTTGAAGATGCCAAACTATTTATGGAAATGGGACCATTATTTAAATATTTTACAGAGTATTTATCACTATTATTACTTAAGAAAGTAAAAACTTCCTTGAGATCTTCCATCCATAGTAAATTCACGACAAAATAGGTCAGCTTCTGATTACCTGTCTTTCCTATCTTGATCATAATTTCTGACATTCTAGTTCAGTTCTATGAGGTGCATGATCTATGATTCCTTTGAAAATGTGGCTTAAAGGTTAGGTTTGTTTGCCCAGAGGAAAGGGTGAGTCAAAGTAGACATCATGGAAGGTCAGTTTCGAGAAACATCCTGCAGTGCTTGGCTATTCGTAGATGTTTGAACGTGTGAGCACACATATATTGATAGAGAGACTAAAAAATTACTCAGAAAGAATTTAATTAGTTCTTTAATTTCTAGATTTCCTCAGAGCTATCAACACAAATTACTTTTTATAATAGGAGACTAAATAAAACAACTCAGGATTAAATTGGAAAGCAAAATAATTAATATATTATGTATTTTGTTACATTAAATTATGAAGACATATTTTTCTCTATTTTAGGTCTTTATTTAGAAGTCTTAAAAGAAGATATGGATTGATAATTACTAAAAGTTCTCTCGACATAATTGGAAGGATTTAAATCTTATTTCTATAGCAAGGGCACCTCCTTGTAAGAAGCTAGAAGAGAGTGGAATTCAGATTATTTCCATTATTTGTTTAGAAAATGCTGCCATCATGGTTTTTAATAATGATGATGATGGTGACAAAAAATAAGAATAATTCTATTTGGCTAATATTAACTGAGCACTAACTGTGAGACAAATTTTTTTTTTTTTTTTTTTTTTGAGACGGAGTCTCACTTCGTTGCCCAGGCTGGGGTGCCGTGGCGTTATCTCGGCTCACTGAAAGCTCCACTTCCTGCATTCACGCCATTCTCCTGCCTCAGCCTCTCGAGTAGCTGGGACTACAGGCGCCCGCCAGCTCGCCCAGCTAAGTTTTTGTATTTTTAGTAGAGACGGGGTTTCACCGTGTTAGCCAGGATGGTCTCGATCTCCTGATCTCGTGATCCACCCACCTCGGCCTCCCAAAATGCTGGGATTACAGGCGTGAGCCACCGCGCCTGGCCCCCTGTGAGATAAATATTATGCTAATAGCTTTACATGTATTCTCTGTTTTCATTTCTTTTTTCCTTTTTTGGGGGGATGGGGGGATAGGGCTTCGCTCTGTCACACAGGCAAGAGGGTAGTGGTGCAATCACAGCTCACTTCAGCCTTGAATTCCTGGCTCAAGAATCCTTTAATTCCTGGCTCAAGCAATCCTTCTAGGTCAACCTCATGAATAGTTGGGATTACATACGTGGGCCACCATGCCTGGCTAATATTTGTATATTTTGTAGAGAGGGGGTTTCACCATGTTGCCCAGGCTGGTCTCCAACTCCTGGCCTCAAGTGATCCTTCCACCAGGGTCTCCCGAAGTGCTGGGATTACAGGCAAGAGCCACCACACCTGGACTCCTTTACATTTCTTCATGCACCTTTAAAATAGGTTTTATTGACTGGGTGCAGTGGCTCAGGCCTGTAATCCCAGCACTTTGGGAGGCCGAGGCAGGTGAATCACAAGGTCAGGAGTTCAGGACCAGCCTGGCCAAGATGGTGAAATCCTATCTCTACTAAAAATACAAAAAAATTAGCCAGGCACAGTGGCAGGTACCTGTAACCCCAGCTAGTCGGGAGGCTGAGGCAAGAGAATCGCTTGAACCCGGGAGGCAGTGGTTGCAGTGAACCAAGATTGCGCCACTGCACTCCAGCCTGGGTGACACAGTGAGACTCCACCTCAAAAAAAAAAAAAAGTATTATCTTCTTTATATTATTAGAATTATTATTTTAGAGAAGTTAAGTACTTTACTCAGGTTTCTATAGCTACTTTGTGATAAGGTTACTATTCAAATCCAGTTCCATCTGATTTTAAAAATTTATACTTTCAAAACTCTGCTATACATTTTTCTTTTGATATTATATTCATCAAATAGATATGTATATGTCATATATGCACATATTACATACACTGCTAAATACAGTTCATTCTTTATGCCATGTGCATTTTCAATTCAAATCAATTCAGTTGAGCTATGCCTTCCTGAGCAGTACTATGAGCACTACTACTCCAGACACTGACAGCATAGCAGGGCTGCTCCCCTTCGACTTTTTGTCAACACTCAATTATTACTTTTTCCTCATTTGTCTTCATTTTCATTTTAATCTGAGTTATATCTGAATTACACTGTTATGTCAGGATAAGATGTCATACCCATATTGTATTTGACAGATGTCCACATTTTGCTAGAAAAGGCAAAATTAAACTTGATCTCACAAGAAAGTCTGAGTGTTAGAGTGTATTCTACACAAAATAAATTTATCGACCTGTTTAAACTCACATACACTGCGTGTATTTTTCTCTTTCTACTGTTTTCAACATATCTGATATTGTCACTGGTTTGGGCTGCATTTCTATTTTTGGACTCCTTACTGCCAAACACCTATTTATCTAATACATACAATCCAAACTATGGTTTTAGGAAGGAAACAAAGAAGAGATCAAGCTATGTCCTTTGTTTCTTGATTTCAATGTCTGAGCTACTTATAGATGCCGTTAGAATCACAATGTGATTCTTTTCACTGAAATGTGTTTTCCATTGCCTGCAATGGTGACTACAAAATGAAAAACTAATTTTGTGATTCAAAAGTACTTTCTTTGACTAGTTAGTGACCTCTCAGCTTTGTATAATAAGCAATTCTTCTTTAAAAGTGGCATTTGCCTTCCTAGGAATCTGACATATTCTCTTGTTTGATCCTCATAATAATTTGAAGTGGTAGACAGTACAATCTCTTGTTTTTATAGAAGTCATTTGAGGCCCAGAGTCTAGATAATTTATGAAATATCACAAAGCTATAGATAGAAGAGCAAAAATTTAAGCCGGAATCTCTGCTGTCAGCCTGTACATAGCCCTGCCTTCCCTCATCCTTCAGTGTGGGCAGCCTTACGTGTCTGGGAGGCTCCTGATGGCATGCTTCTGGCTAAGCTGTGAAGTGGTTTTTCTTTTCTTTTTTCTTCTTATACTGTTCTGTTAACACATTATCACACAGCTCATCAATGTAATTGTTTTCAAAGCTAACTGCTTTTACATTATTGTTCCAATTATTAATAAAACTCCCATTATGCATAAAGTATTCAGCTATTTTCACTTCTGAAGTGCTTTGTAAACATTTTAACTAATTAGGTCAGGCAAATACCAGCAAGGTAAATGTTCTCCTTCTTTCTAATAGATTAGCTGCAAAGCTAAGTCACTTCCCAAAGCCAGAAGGTGAGCTGCGATAAAAATTGTGGCAACAGTCATTCATTTCTGCTTCCCGCTCTGCTATTGTTGTTAAGTCCGGGACAATTGTTGTCCTTAGTTTTCATACATCTTAATTATCATAAAGCACTGGCCCTATATTTATTCATCTTTGACTCTAAGAAAATTTCTCTTGGAAAAATAAGTGCATTCGAATATTGCACCCAGTATTTATTACTAGAGAATGTTAAAGAAACTGTTATTTTCAAATGGCAAAATTAACGGTCTAAAACAGACACGTACCACACACACTGAATTTCAAAAAACATATTTGCGAAAAGACAAACAGACTTTGGCATCCCTTGCTTCAAGTGGTGAAGTTTGCTTTCAATTTTCTTTTTATACTGTGTGATAAGTTTCATCGTTCCCTGCCCCCTCCAAAGCTTCTCTCTCCCATTCAGAGACTGTCATTGGAAATAACAGCCTAAAGAGTTTGGAGTCTCTTTGGATTCCTTCAATATACTTCAATCGCTGTTTTCTCATTAGAACATTTATACTTTTGTGCCTCAGTGGGAATGATCAATTATTTCAATGTCAGTAGTGGTAATATTACCCCTAAGATTTAGCAATTTTCAAAGATCTTTTAACTTAATTAGAGGCATTTGTTGTAAATTGAATTAAACCTGTTAAAAGTGCAATGTGTTATATTAAAAATATAATAGCCACGTTGACCAAGGAGACACAATTTTAAGGGGAAATGTCCAGTTTAAAAATGTCAACATCAAAACAAAGTTGTGAAGTTTTTCTTTTCATCAGGTTTTCTAAAAGTTGAAAGAATGGATAACAATTTTATCCAGAACATTTTGGCAAAAGTATATGTACAGATACCTATGTAAAATGATACACATTTCACAAAAATACTTGAAGACAAAAATAAAAAAGATTTGAGCATTTTAACAACTTTGTTGAAAAATGAAACTGATGTCATTTATAATTAATGTGTTAATATTTATCTAATATCAACACATTATTATAGTATTGTCATAACTTATTTTTGATTAATGTTCCTTCTTTCCAAATAAGTGCCTCCTTATCTTGACATATTTTACCTCATTTTCTTTTAAGCATGGTGTCACAATGAACTTGCCCAAAGAGGGTCATACCAGCCACATCACATAATGATATCTGGTTGTACCTTCCTTCAGAAGCCATTTAGAAAATCCTAATGGTTGCTTTCAAATTTCTTAGGTACCAAGCACATACATTGGCATGGGCTGTATGAATCTTGAAATGGTAGATTATAGGAATAGGCAGAAGCAGTTCATAGTTTTAACTGAAGCCATTTAGAAACCCACTTATTCTAAGAACGTATTCATTTAGTACCTGTTCATTTTCAAGCACCTGCAATGCAGGAGGCATGGTGCTAGCACCTGGGAACACAGCAGTGAGCAAGACAGACAGTTCCTGCCTTCACAGAGCAGAGTCACTACATCATGAATATCAGTTTGCATTTTAACTGAGTTCTGCGTATATGTGAGTGGGTCGTATACCTCCTTCCTGCCATCCCTACCAACCCCCATGTAGTCAAACATGGCATGCGTTGTGGAAATGCACAGGTTTTGGCATTAGATGAAAATCAGGTTTAAATCTAGGTTCTGGTCTTGATCTGTCTCTTAATAGCTGTATGATGTAAAGCAAGTAAATTGAACTTTTTTAGTTGTTTCCTCCTCTGTAAAATGAGTACAGTACCATGTGTCCTCCAAACTGGCCCTGTAAATTAGATATATTTATGAAAAGCTCCCAGTGCATAGTGTATTCAATGCATAATAGCTGGTAATATTACATCAGTAGTATTGTCTGTGTCAAATACTCTCTCTCAACTGTGGCGGGCGCCTGTAGTCCCAGCTACTCGGGAGGCTGAGGCAGGAGAATGGCGTAAACCCGGGAGGCGGAGCTTGCAGTGAGCTGAGATCCGGCCACTGCACTCCAGCCTGGGCGACAGAGCAGGACTCCGTCTCAAAAACAAAAAACAAAAAACAAAAAAACCCCTCTTATTCATAAACTTTTTTGGAGAAGTGAGTGGAGGCACATTGTTTCCTGATTAAGTGGATTTGCAGCCATCAGGCAGCATATGGAAAAAGAATCGCTTCAATGGGTGCTGGAGTGTCAATTGCTTCAGCAATACAGTAAATTCCATGAGAAGAGAAAATGTGTATCATACTAGTCACCAACATTTTTATAATTTTTTAAAGTTTCAAGTCATTTTCACACCATTCTGATTGCTTCTTGTTACCATGTGTATGGCTTCGAATTTATATTTCCAGTCCTGACATCTCTTGAACTCCACTTCCATAAGGAAAACTGACAATTGGGAAAATTCTCTGGGACATACCACTGCCATTTTCTATAAGAAGGTCAATATGAGCTTATCTTTTCCCTCATCTTCTCCACTCCCGGACCAACGATTTTTTTCCAATATGTCCTCTATTCAGCCACCATTGGGTAAGCTACCTGAACCAGAAACTTTGGAACCCTTTCTGAATCTTTTCTTTCAGCCCTCATATTCAGTTTCCACATCCTGTCCGTAGTAGTCGGACTTCTCTGGAGTACACTCTCTTATCTCTGTTCTTCTACCACTTGAATTCTCTTTTCTTCAAAAATGCGGCTGTTCATGTTTGGGAGTATTAGGCGTTAAATTGTATTCTCTGCCCCCCCCCCATATATATAGAGAGAGAGAGACATATAACATACATATATATGTTGAAGTCCTAACTTACATTATCTCAGAATGTGACCTTATTTGGAAATAGAGTCATGGCGAATGTAAGTTAAGATGAGGCCATACTGGAGTAGGGTGGGCCCTTTATCCAATATGGCTGCTGCTCTTATGCCTAAGGACACAGACATACAGAGGAAGACAGCCATGTGAAGACTGAAGTAGAAATTAGTGGTATGCTGCTATAAGCCAAGGAGCGCTGGGGGCTACCAGAAGCTGGAGGAAGCAAGGAAGAATCCTCTCCAAGATGCTTTGAAGGGACCATCGCCCTACCAGCACTTTGATTTAAGACTTCTAGCCTCCAGAAATGTAAGAGAATAAATTTCTGTTGTTTGAAGTCACTCATGTTGTGGTTACAGCAGCCCTAAGAAACTAACATGGGGACAAAAGACTTATTCCTTGTCTGAGACTTCCATTCTCATTTCAGGAAGCTTAGTGTCTTAGCCAACTTTCATGTTACTGTGACAACAAGGAACACCCACAACCACATGTCTGAAGACTCCAGAGTTCCACCCCTGGTCGGGCATTACTGATAAACATTGATATAGGTCACCATGCTTTCCGTCCTTTAGTATGGACCCTCCCAAACCTTTATTTATTCTGCAGCCAGAGCAATGTTTCAAAAACGCAAGCATAATATTCCCCCCATCCCCAAGGGAAGAAAAATACAGTCTGCTGATGGTGTTGAGACAATGTCCAAACTCCTTTAGATGGCATAAACTGGCCAGGTCTCTTCCCAGTAGTTCATATCTACCTCTCTAGCTTCACATTCTGGAAACATCTTCTCCTACTTGGACTTTCACCAGCCAGTTCCATTTGTTTTCAGTTTTGGAGACAGGATTTTTCTTCTGAAAACTGCATAGTGTTGGAATGCCTTTCCAATTTTCCTACCCATTTGTCTAATTCCTCTTTACCTTATAAAGCTCATAAGAGAAGTCACCTCTGGCTAAGTTAGAGATAGGTCTATTCTATATGTTTCTTCATAGTATTTAGTACAACACTAAAGCGCTTATCACTGGATTTTAGCTCTCTGTTTTATTTTTCTACACTCATCTGTCTCTACAAATGGATGGAAAATTCTGTGGGTGAGTGGGGGTGTTATTCAATGGTGGGAATCGAATGGTGGGAATCCAGAGCTCATCTATATTAGCAATCTATTGCTGCTGGAACAAATGACTACCAACTTGTGACTTAAAGCAATGCACGTTTGTTATTTTACAGTTCTGGAGGTCGGAAGTCTGCAATGTGTCTCACTGGGCTAAAGTCAAGGTGTCAGCAGGACTGCCTTCTTTCTGGAGGCTCCAGAGGAGTTTCCTTGTCTTTTCCAGCCTCTAGAGTCTGTCTTCAGGCCTCGGATCATCTCCAGGTTCAAAGACTACAGTTTCCACCATCCTTCTCACGTTACCCTTTTTCTGGGTCTGTCTTGTGTTTTCATTCTGTCTCTTCTGCTTTCTTCTTCCATTTTTTTTTTTTTTTTTTTAAGAACCCTTGTGATTAGATTGGGCTTGACTAAATCATCCAGAATACTTTTCATATTTTAAGCCCAGCAGTTAGCAACTTTAACTCCATCTGCTACTTAATTTCCCTTTGCCATATAATTTCGCATAATCACAGATTCCAGGAATTAAGGCATAGAATATTTGGGGGCCATTATTCTGCCAACTGCACTATGATAAAGCCTGATATACTATATTGATTTAACAATAATCTGTTGAATAAATTATACCCAATTCAACCAGCTTCTACAAAGGAAGAAATGCTTTTTTTTTTTTACCTAGTTTCTAGGTAAAGATGCTCACTTTCAATCAGCCTAGAGTTTCTTGGTCGTTGGGTTTCTTGCTAAAGTGATTCAGTAGCTGACTGATGAAGAGTCCTCACAAAAAAGCAGGTGACACTAGTTTAAAAATTCTTTGTTACCAGTAATGTTACTTAGGCAAATGACTTATCTTATTTAGGCTTTAATTCAGCCTCTGGAGAAGGGAATGCTGAGGGAATATAATAACACCTTCTCCAACCATGAAATGATATGATATATCAATGTTTCTTTGATATCTTCATGATAATGACTCCCTGAAAAGGTGACTATTAAGTCTTAGAAAGCCTCAGAAGTCACTGAGGATATCCATGCTCAAAAACTTGCTGATGAGTGGGATATGGTGGAAAAGAAATTAAGAAGTACCTAAATAAAAGAATTACTTATAGATGATTATAATGAAAAAAGCACCATACTTTTTAAAAAATGGTACAACCAGAGTGTGTTTGGTTATGCCAAAAGACAGGAATATGGAAATTTTTAGTGCCATCTATTGGTAGTGATTTTTAAATAAGAATTATTATGCATGATTGATGAGTGAATGACTCTTTGTTTTATCCAAATTCCTAAGGATTCTTGTTAACTATAGAATAGAGTAGTTTAAGAATGCATTCTCTTTTTTATGCATTCTCTTCTTTTTTTTCCAAAGCAATTTTGGTCTTTTTTTATTATGATTACATGGAAGGATCATAGAAATCTTGTTTGATTTCAGGTCTCCATTAGGACTGGGCATGGAAGGTGGATATATGTGTGTCATTTGAAATGTGGCTAAAGTTCAGAGAAATAGGTTTCATTTAATAGCTGAATACTGGATGACCTCACCATTCTTCTCACCCTCTGGCAGCTCACCCCGTGAGCAATAGAGGAGATGTCTGCATGAACTGAGAAGTAGCTGCTGGCCTCAATGTGATTTTGCAGTGATCTGTGTGCTCTGTGGCTTCCTTCATAACCAACAAATCAATTCCCACTATGCGTATTACACACCCCAGTGGCAGAGGCCATTTATTATCCTTTTGATGGTCATACTCTTTGTACATAACCAAGAAAGATTACAGAGGAAGGAAAAGAACAGTTGCAATATGGATGAAGATATTCCACAATGGCACTGCATTTTATCATGTAAGCCTTGCATGCCTATAAGGATACAAAAGATGCTCTTTTTCAAGACAATTTTGAAACATGGAAGCAAAATTCTTTTTAATGAAAAATGTTTCAAGAATGAGAAGTGAAGAGAAAGTTGTAGAGATAATTCTACAATAGTTCTAAATTCTATACATTTAGATTTCAAGGGCAAATTTAAAATGATTAAAAGACTGTCATATTTTGTTTTTGTATGAGCATTGTTAATAACACTATACTTGCCTAGTTTTGCTCAATTAATTAGCTTTTGATATAGTCTTTTATTTGGCATCATTCAGTATCAACTGATTCTTTTATTAATTTCTAATTTGCAGTATATAAATTTCTAAACTCTCAATGATCAATTCAGGGATTTTCCTGACTCTTTGAATCCACATGTATCTAATAATAGTTACCATTATTAGATAAAGCAAAAAACAAATATTGACTTGTGGTGACTGGGTATAAAATAACTGAATATTTTGAATTCAATGTAAGTGGTTCCTAATGAAATTTTAGTGTTATTTGTCCTAAATCAAAAGTCTGGTTAAAAAAAACAACACATATATCTGAATGTGAGTAGGAAACATTTTTATAGTAAAACTAATGGTAAAAGAATGACTTTATAGTGGGTTCTGTGCATACACACTTAAACTGCTTAGTCATTTATGTCAATAGATATGAAAAGAAGAGTGGAAATTTCCAAAGGTCAAAAAAGCTACTGTCTTTTCTGTTTTGTATCATTTGAGACTTTCCAGGGTTTTTTTGTTCTTTTTTTTTCAAACAACACAATGCCAAATCTGCATTTGATTTTCCCTTCCCTTTGAAGAGGCAAAACAATGACAGAATAATTAACTGAGGAAGAGATCATGTACAGGGCATTCTGCTTTAGCAGTGTGGAAAGTTCTGCATTTCATTTCACATGATGGTAAATGGAGTGAGGTATTTTGGAATCCCTTCTATAACAGAGTTAGCCCCTGACTACATTACTGTATATAAACCAAACCTTCTTGGGGTCTGTTTCCTGTTTAACTGTTCCTCATTTGTGTAATTGAAAAGAATGCTCAATGAAAAGACTGCATCTTGCTTTCCATTAGGTGACGGTCTACACCTTCATGGAGAAACACATACAAGAACAAAAAAAAGGAATTGTCAATATCAGGTTCGGTGCCTCACTAGTTCTGTGCAGACCAAAAGACTGTAATCGTGGTCTGCAACGCTAAGAGGGAATAGTAGATTATCTTTTACTCGTTGTTTTTTCTTTCTTTCTTTTTTCCCCACTCTTGTTTTCATGATTTATCTTCTCTTCCCATGTTATGTCATCATATTTTATCTTCAGAGAGCAATGAGCATTTATATGTAACATCTTTTGAATATGTCCATGAATTCCATTTATTTGCTGTCCCCAGCACTGCTCTGACTTGCTGTGGTTCATCATTAAGTCATTGAACTGCCTAGTCTGTTACTAGTTTCTCCTTTGGTAACATGTTTATTATTAGGACTATTTTTCATGGAGGAATTTACTATCTCATTCTGGAAAATCTTTCTAGAATAAAATTAGGCATGCTTATCCAGGAATTTAGAGACTAGTTATTATAAAGATCAATTACTGGTTTAATAAAACACGTGGTATATACCCATGTGAATTACTGCCTTAAATAAATATTTGCATATCCATATATATATATCTTCAAAAATAAAAGGAATCATATCATTATTTAGTCAGGTTTTCTACATTTCTTGGGCTCAATGGAAGCCCAGAGTAGTTCAAAGTAGCGCTGGGAAAAATTAGGAGAAAGAAAGAGAAGCAACAGATTAAGTGTTCATTGTTTTGTGAATGTACCACAGTGATAATATGGTTCAAATTGTTTTATATCTGTTAACCTACTCATCATGCTGACCCTGAGATATGGGTGCTATTACAAGCTTCTTTGTCCATGTGAGCAAACTAAGGCATAGAGAATTATATCCAGGCTGTCAGCTCCCAGAGATTTTAGTCACAACACTGTGGTAACTACTGTATACTACCTCCACAAATTATTTGGACTGAGTGGAAAATGCTTTCTGATTGTTCAGTTATTTTCAGATGGGCTCTTCATCTTTTCTCTTGCAAAAACTGTAATTTTAGAAACTTTGACATCTCTCGCCCTTAATGCCAAATATTGAGAGGAGATCAGAGCTAAATCAGAATACTTTGTATGAGATCCTTTTATAGTTTATTTCAGCCAAAAATATCAGTATTGTGTTATGTAATGAAAAAGTTCTTAAGCTTTGAATTTGTATTCATAGATTTTTAGTGGCATACTGATAATTTCAATTTTTAAAATGAAAATTGATCTTTAACAAGTTACATGCAAATAATTTAATCTCCATGTAGAGAGATAATTGTGGGTGAGATAAGCAGGAATATATTTTAGATTTTAAAAATAAAAAATACATTTACCATTTACAATAATTTATTTCATGTTTATTTTTAAAAACTGTTCAATTATGGTAAAATCCACGTAACATAAAACTTACCATCTTGGCCACTTTTAAGTTACAGTTCAGTGGTATTTTCCCATTGTTGTGCAACAAATCTCCTGAGTATTTTTATCTTGAAAAACTGAAATTCTATACTGTTAGCAACTGCTCATTTCCCCTCTCCCCCACGCCTGCCAACCACCATTCTACTTTCTGTTTCTATGATTTTGACTATTTCAGATACCTCTTCATGTAAGTGAAATCATAAGTATGTGTTCTTTTGTGACTGGCTTATCTTTCTTAGCACAATGTCCTCAAGGTTCATCCATGTTGTAGTATGTGTCAGAATTTCCTTCTTTGTTAAAGATGAATAATATCCCATTGTTTATATATATACACCACACTTTGTTTATCCATTCATCGACCAATGGACATTTATATTGTTTCCACATCTTGCCTATTGTGAATAATTCTGTTATAATCATGAGTACACAAATATCACTTCTGGACCCTACTTTCAATTCTTTTGGATATATATCCAAAGGTGGAATTGCTGAATCATATGATAATTCTATTTTTAATTTTTTGAGGATATACCATACTGTTTTCCATAGCAGTTGAACCTTTTTACTTTCCTGCTAATAGTACACAAAGGTTTTAATTTATTCACATCCTTGCAAACACTTATTATTGTGTATGTGTGTGTGTGTTTATAGTAGGCATTTTAACAGATGTGGGGTGGCATCTCATTGTGGTCTTGATTTGCATTTCCCTAATTCATGTTACTTTGTGTTCTCCTATAATGTGAGCAATCCACTATAGCTAAAAGGAACATAAATACTTTTGAGTCCAATTATTTATTTAGAAATAATTTTGATCAATTTTCCTTTCACAGTGTTTCACTGTTATTCTCAAAATATCTTACTTTTGGTTGTGCTTTAAGCACAGATTTTATGTACTGTTTCTTTGTTTGCAGCTGTTCTTCAGTTGCTGACAGTAGATCTGGAGACTTCTTCAAGCATCTCCATTTTGTGCTGGTATCAGTGTCTTCAGAACTTCAGTTATCTCAATGGCAAAGCCAGGGCTTCTGGTACATTATCCTGCTGATGGTTTCTCTCTGGTTCCTGAGGCTCTACCTGCATTACCTGGGCCAGTGGCTTTTCCTCCAGGCCATTTCAACTCCTGTTACAAAGTGAGTGCTTTCCTCTGAAAGTCAAAAGAATGTATTTTCATCTTGATAGGACAAATGAAAGTACAAAACACCTCTCCCATCCATTTACCGTACAACCTAAAATGCAGAGATTATTTGAAAAGACAAAAATGTCTTTATCTAAGAGCAAGAACTTCTATTACAGTTATAGTCTCACCTTATGGGCCTGTATATATAAGTACATAACTGGTACATCAATATTTATTTTAAATTTAGCAGATTCAAATATGTTCTAATATCTGAGCAGGTTCCAAAAAGGAATTTGGCAACAATGTTTTATTCTATTTTGATTTTATCATAGTGACTTAGGCTGAAGGTATTTTAGAAGTAATGTAAGTGTGATTTATCACCTATTCACAGAGAAGCAAAGATTGCTTCTTCTGCAAAATGATTGAATTCAAACAATTACCAAACTCAAGCCCAGGCAGCTTTCGGGGCCATTATCCTCTGGAAAAGGATGATATTTTAAAGGTTATCTCTTTATCAAACATGATTCCAAAGACACTGTAGATAGACACACAGATAGATGTCAATACGAGTAAAATTCATTTTCTCAAATGTAGATGGTACAGATAAAAATAAAGTTGTGTGTATATTTTCAATTAAGAAGAGTGCAAAGAACTTTAAGACTTTATGAAAATAATATCTATGTATATTTGTATTTATACATACATATATAGTTATTGATATTCTTTGAAAATGAAATCATAAAGGTCCGAATATATTATGGAATATACAAATGTGTATATACTAAACTGCATTTTCAAGGAGGAATTTTTATATGGATAGTCTCTTTGTTCCTCCTTTCTTTCTTTCTCTTTCCTTTTTTTAAGGTTTCCAAAGCAGGAAAAACAAATGTTATATGCTTGGCCTAGTTGTTGTTTGCTTTTCACTCTTTTATTCTTCAATGGGAAAGGAAGCCCTATCTTTATTAGTTGTTAATAAAATGAGACTGCAAAATGTATCTTGACAGCCCCGTTGAACCAATTTCTTAAGCAAGGGAGGACCTAAGATACAAAGGATATTTTCTGGCTATTGTCTCAGTCTGCAGGCTTGAGTTACACAGTAGCTCTGTGTCACATCTTAGCTATGAGCTGTAGCAATAACATTACCAACAATGAGCATGTCTTCCACTCTCGCTCTGTGTCAGATACTATGCTAAGATATTTACGTACACGGCCGGGCGCGGTGGCTCATGCCTGTAATCCCAGCACTTTGGGAGGCCAAGGTGGGCGGATCACGAGGTCAGGAGATCGAGACCATCCTGGCTAACATGGTGAAACTCCATCTCTCCTAAAAATACAAAAAAAAAAAAGAAAAAAAAAATTAACCGGGTGTGGTGGCAGGCACCTGTAGTCCCAGATACTTGGGAGGCTGAGGCAGGAGAATGGCGTGAACCCAGGAGGCAGAGCTTGCAGTGAGCCAAGATTGTGCCCCTGCACTCCAGCCTGGGTGACATAGCGAGACTCTGTTTCAAAAAAAAAAAAAAAAAAGAAAGAAAAAAGAAATGTATGTACATTACTTTATTTGATATTCACATAAGAACAAAGCATAAAACTTTCTTTGAAGCACAAGTCAAGGAGTGGGTAAAACAACTCCTTCTAGTAGATGGCAGATAAATAGAATGCACAGGCAGGATTAACTATGAAGCAGCTTTACATAGGCTGAAATTCAGGGGAGAGAAAACTTCAAGTGAAATAAAGTCTTGCTGCACAGAAAGATAGTGGCAAAGCCTGGGTCGAGGATGCTTGAATGACTGGGTTCAGATTGGATCTAATCATTGAGTTAGGTCCTTCAACTGCCTCTAGTTGACTCTTTTAGAACAACAAAGGAGTATGATATTTTGGTTGTTAGTGGTGACAGTGTCATTTTTGTTGTATCTGGGAATCTGCTGACAAGAATCATGAGTAAAATTAATCAGTTATGCCGAAACTCTAAAGGAGCATTAGATTTACATCTAGTTCTCATTTCTGTTAAAGATTGACACAGTGGAAAGTTCACTGGTATATTTCGCATTTTAAATAACCTACTAAAATGTACTGTGTGAACTGCAGAAATGCTCTTAGTCCTTAGAATGCTGTGTTCAGTGGCTCAAATTGACATACTTTCTATGGAGGCACAGGACACTTAAAACAACAATAAACAGGGTACAGTTTACCTTTTCCTGGGAAGTAACATGTTGAGGGGCTGGGATAAGATGAAAACTTCTAACAGTAAATTGGGGGGTACTACTAAGTGTCCAGTTTTCCGTATTTAAGAAAAAGAAAACAAAACACAGAATTCTTTAAACTGGTTTGTACACTTGGTATTTTGTACGGTTCCTCTTGTTCACCCTTATACGATTGCCTTCTTTTCCCACAGATTCCATTTTTCTCTTCACACCGTTGAGCTTCGCTACCCAACCTCCTCACTTCACATTGGAGAAGAGCTTCCTGTGGTTGTGATGGGGCCTTTAATGCTGAATGCAATCCTACTTCTTTTGGTTTTGATCAGATGGGGCTGTCAGCTACTGTTTGCCTCCTGCCCTGATGTCTTGTCAAAGTTAATCATTACCATGGGACTATGGACAGTTCTAGACCCATTGGCAGTGTTTATAGTGGATACTCTCCTGGGGGTAAGTCAAATGAAATAATCAGGATATGAGTCCTTGACATAGAATTTAGCTTTAGTCCATGAATCATTTGACATGGAAAGTTTCAATCATAATGAACAATCAGTATTCATCTTAAATCGAAATTAAGTTTCTTCTGATAAAAAAGTCATGCATGTCTAATATAATCAATTTAAGTGTAATTTTAACTCTCATAAATAAACACTTGAAAAATAAGCCAGAAGTCATGTTGAAGATCAAATCCCAGCTAGCTGTCACATTTGTAACCTTATTACAAAGAAGCTTTATTTTGTTATATTCTTTTGGTAACTTTTTTAAGGTAACTTTTTTAATATTAAGAATTTTCATAGGCAAATTTTGCAAAAAGGTAACTGCACAGTAGTTCCTTGAATTAGTTAGGTTATTTATTGACTATGATGTAGTACTCTTCTGCAATAAATACAGTCAAGAATGAAAGCTTTTTAAACATTTCTAAGTAATAAATGTGTTTTAAAAACTACCGCATAGGCATTTATTTAGACTTTTGTGATGATATTGAAGTGACATGGTGCATTTTCACCCTAAAATATATATTTCTAAGATTACATAATTATGAATGATGTATTAAGGTACATAATGACATGTAAATAATGGTAATAATAATTCTAATATTTGAAGAGTGCTCCTGTATTTTTCAAGCATCTTCACACAATGTCTTTGATTACATATTTATGACAATCCTGTAAGTTGATAGGGCAAGTATTCTTCTCACTTTACAGCTGGGAGAAACCAGATGCAGAATTACATGACTTATCTGAGGCCATATAGCCAGTTCACACTGCACCCACGACTAGGACCCAGATTTCTGAATTCTGAGGATGATGTTCCTTCCATCATGTTAAAATCTCTACTTCAAGCTTTCAGTCAATATATTGCTTTGTGAAATCAAATGTATGTTATCCCTGATGACAATTTTTTGATTACCCCAAAATATTTAATTTACCAATGAATTTGGGGGCTATAATTTGAGGCAAAAATGATGTGGCTCTTAGTGTAAATTTATTACCATATCCAAATCTATTGCTTTGAATTCGCAAGGCGTGGGATTTCCTAGAGAGTGTTACTGAAACGTACTGATTCTCAAACCTTATTCTGTATCAGAATCTATTGTAGGCTATTGGAAAAACAGATTGCTGGGCCCCATTCTCAGAGTTCTTCCTCTGGTGGGTCTAAAGTAGAGCTCAAGAACTTGCATTTCTAACAAATTTACAGATGACAGTGATGTTGTTTGTCAGGGACCACAGTTTGAGGACCACAGACATTATGGATGCATAGGAAAGCTCTGATGAGCCGACTAAGAAGATCTAGGAATAGCAACATAGGTTGGAAGATGCAAGCTCCTGCATAGGCAGGGCTCAATTGGGCATCCTTTCCTAGGCAAGGCTAGACAAGGCTCAATGGGGGATCATCCTTTCCTATCCTGCCTACTTGCCGTGACCCCTGACCTGCAATTTAGCAACTTTATTGAAGCTCCATTTAAATTGCAAATGCTTTAGATTAAATCATCAAAGCAAAATTAAAGATACTGGCAAACAGTGGAGTAATTCAAGCCAAGAAACACTTTACCTTGGAGTCATCACATTTTTAAGCAATTTCAATAGGCAAAAGAAGAGACATCTGAATTTTAACTAAATTTCTATACTGTAGACCTGGCCATAAAATATCATTCCAAGCAAGGGAGCATATAGATACTATAAATTAATCAATATGACCAAATGTTTATTTATAAAATTATCTTAATGTATGAAATAATATTCCACATTTGGTATATTTCTCCTTTTAACAAGAAAAAGGAAAGTTTCATAACTGGAATGTATGTGTTTGGATTATATTCACCATACCAAGCAAATCATAGAGATGAGTGTTTTGATGGACTCTACTTGTTAACTGTGTTTGAAATTGACTCTTTTGTCAACAAAATGCTTTCAGAACATTTGCATCCATGAAGATATCTCCCACTATGGGTGCTATAGTAGACAGCTAAGGTCAGCAGAGCCTGTCACCATTTTTCGCACTGTGTCTCAGGCCCTAGCATGCTATTTCTCTGCCTGAGCCCTAATCTGGATAAAAAGTAGAGGAAAGATTTGCTTTCAAGTTCCCTGGGGATCTTATTAAAATGCACATTCCTGTTCTCACTTATATGTGGGAGCTAAATAATGAGTATACATGAACATAAACAGTGGAATAATAGACATCAGAGACTTAAAAAGGTGGGAGGATGGAGGGTGGAAGGGGCGTGAGGGATGGGAAATTGGCATGAGGGATGAGAAATTACCTAATGGGTGCAGTGTATACTAGTTGGGTGATGGTTACATGAAAAGTCCCAGACTTCACCACTGCACAACATATTCATGTAACAAATCTGCACTTACAGCCTCTAAATCTATAAAAATAAAAACATATTTTAAAAAATAAAACAAAATGCACATTCTGAGTTAGCAGGTAGAGCCTAGGATTCTTCATTACTGATAGACCCCTAGATGGTGCCAATGATGCTAGTTCCATGGACACACTGTGAGTAACAAGGTGCTACATACTTTGCAGAGAAGGCCTTTCCTTTCATTTTCCTGCTTGCTAGGCTGGGCTTTCGCTCACTGGGGATAGCTGGACTGCTCTTCACAAGACTGGAGTTCTCGAAGCTTTAAGTGCACTAATGTCTTGTTGATTTCATGTGAGAATTCTGACTGCTTATTCCTGAGTGGAAATGACCTCTGCCAGAAATGCCCAGAACCTGCCGACAAGTGTGATTGTTGACTCTAACTATGTAGACCATTTAACATTATTAAAATTAACTAAAACAGTGCCCCTCAAGCCCACTGGTATATCTAGTTTCTAGTCCCACTGTTAGGGATTAGCGAAAGAATCATGTGCCAAGGAACGCTCCTCAGTTCTTGAAGGACAGACCACTGTGTGAAGCCTCCATGCCTTTGAGCACCTTGACAACATGGCAGAAGAGGGAGCCTTTTGAGTTAGAAGTGGCTGTGTTTCCTACCCCATCTCTAAACTTTTTTCACCCTGTTGATTAGCACATTCTGATTCTCCAGCTGGATAACATCTACATTCCTACCTCTCTTATTCTCCAGGATAATAAGGTGACTGTGGCATCGAGGATTGATGAGCAGGAGATGTAGAGAGGAATGCTGTCTGCATTCTGGGAGGACCAACTTCCAATTTCTCCCAGAGTCCTAATGTGCATATTGAATAGACAGGGTGCTGGGGCTCAGCCTACAGCCACATCACGCGTGAAGCCATTTGGGGAGGATGAGCAGCTGTCCCTGTGGTCCTCTGAGATCTGCTCAGAAGGATATCTGCAGCAATCTTGGAAGGACTTTTCTTGTTTCAGTTAGTTCCCTCAGGCAGATAAATAGGAGACCAGACCACTGTATCCAAGGCAGCTGACAAAATGAGCAGAACTTAATTTACTCTGGACCTCCGATGTAATCTATAGGAAAGTAACCTCCAGTGTGGCCATCTCAGAACCAGTTCATAGATCTGGAACCTGACAAAGGCTGCCTTGGATTCCAGTAGCTGTATAGAGCACCCTTCTCTCTCTCTCCACTTGAAAAAAAAAAAAAAAAAAGCTAAATTGTTTTCCAAATTTGCACAAATTATTGGGCAGTTTGAATCCATCATGTTTTATTGCAGATGACATCTAATTTTGTTATCTTTTAAAAACCTCTAAAGCTGTCTGTAATCCACAGATAGACAGCATTAAAACCCTTTGGGAACCTGTAAAAATGCACTTGGATGTGGCCACATACTGAAGCTTCAGAAGTATTGATTTAAATCTATGGTTCTCAAAGTGTGGTCCCTGGACCAACAGCATTAACATCACCTGAGAACTTAACAGAAATGCAAAATCTCAGGCCCTGCACCAAATTCACTGAGCTAGAAACATTGGGAAGGGGCCCATCAATATGTATATTAACAAACCTTCCAGGTGATTCTGATGATCATTAACTCTTGAAAACTACTGTTCCACAAGGATTGCAGTTATCATAGGTTGAATGTCACTTGGGAGACTCACGTTGCCTGAGTGTTCATACCTCCAGATCCTTCCGCACTTCTTTTTAGCGGACGAAGCTGAGTATCTTCTGGGTTTGAACCAGGTCACTCAGCTCAGGGAGATGCTACCTAATTTTACTGGTATTTTCTGTCTTGAATTCATTTCATGTGTGGAGATCTAAAGGGAGATGTAGCAGATGAATTGGTCTGAGGCTGAAGTGCTGAGGGGCTGTTGATGTTGCTAGTAATTCTTTGCTAGTCCTTCAGTTTGTTGGTTCAGAGGTTGGCAATGCATTGATGATACTATGCTCAACAATTTCATTAAGTGGATAAATTATTTCTCTGCCTGAGCCCTGGATAAAAAGTAGAGGAAAGATTTGCTACTGAATGTTTTAGTCCATCAGCACATATTTATTGAGTATATACTCTCTACATAAGGTTTTAAAAGATTCAGAATAAATATGGCATAATTTCTGCCCTCAATATAAATAGTGAGATAAGAATAAAACATGTAAGCAAAGATGAAAGGTAGGTTGCAAACGCTGTCATTCAGCAAACGATTCTTGAGACTCCACATCTTATTCTCTTTTGTGCTGTGATAATAAAATACCTAAGACTGGTTAATCTATAGTGAACAGGAATTATTGGCTCATGATTATGGAGTCTGGGAAGTCCGAGATTGAGGAACTGACATCCTAAAAGTGTTGGAGGCTGCACAAATGTTTCTTACGATTAGGCATAATTGAAACCTGTCAGTAACAATATGAACCCTTGATCAATTAGGCAGCTGACCAATCATTACCTTCTCCTCCTTGCTCTTGTTACCCAATACAAAGGGCTGTAGATGCTCAGCGGCTGTCTTTGCTCACTAGAAGCAGGGAGCTCTCTTCTTCTCCTCCATGCTAGCCTTCCCTTAAAATAGTTTCTTTTGTTTTGTTATCATTTCTATGTTCATCCCTTTGTTCAGTCTTGTAATGACGGTCTCAAGCAGTAACAATAGTAACTGCCATAATGACGGTCTCAAGTAGTACCCGTGGCAGTCAACCACATGCAAGGGGCTTCTTGCTGTGTCATCCCATGGCAGGAGAGCAAAGAGAGGATGAGAGATGGCAAGAATTCAAACTTGCAGCCTCAAGCCCTTTTATAATTGGCATTAATCCATTCACGAGGATGGAGCCTTCATGACCTAAACACCTCCCATTAGGCTCTACCTCCCAACACTGTTGCACTGGGATTAAGTTTCCAACACATGCTTTTGGGAGACACATTCAAATCACAAACACTCCATTAGAAGTGACCATAGAGTAGTGGAAAGACCACAGAGTTGGAGTCAGAGAGAGCTGGGCTCTGGTCCCAGCTCTGCTATGTGTCATCTATTTGATGTCGGATAGGCCAGTTTACCTCTTCGATTTTCAATGTCCTCATATGCATCATGAGAAAGTAGTAATATCTACAAATACAAAACACCTACCTTACTCTTTTTATAGTGTTGCTGGGAAGATCAAATAAGAGACTGGGAATAAACCTTGAAACATATATATATATATATATAAAATACATATATAAATTATGTATATAAATATATAATATATATTTTATATATTATGTGTATAAATATATAAACATACTATATATTATATGTTTAACATAAAAAGAATAAAGATGAGAGTATGAGAATGCAATGATGATGCTGTGCTCTGTGAATGACACAAGATGTAAGAGCCATTGCCCCTATAGTCCAGGCTGGAATTTACAATCTAGTTGGAGAATCAACACACACACACACACACACACACACACACACACACACAGATGTAGCATGGGCCATATGTGATGAATACCATTTGGGAGGCACCTGGCTCATTCTCTTATATCTTTAGGTCTTTTCTTAGAGGCCATATTTTTAGTGACACCTATTCTGAAGCAATATTTAGTGATACACTTCTATCTTTCCTATACCTCTTCTGGTTTACATTTTTCTTCATAATACCATCCTGTGATGTATCATAAACAATAAATTACTTATTTTAATCTTGCATATATGCTTACTATCATTCATGTACCCCCTTCTCACCTAAATGTAAGCTCCAAGAGGGTAGAGCTTTTGTCTAATTGTATTCCCTCTTTTATCTTCAGTTCCTAATGACACATAATAGGCATTCAATATATGTAGGTCAAAGAAATAATTAAAATATATTGGTTAGGTTATGTGACTGTCATCAAATATATATCTTTTTTTTGGTTTCATTAATGAATCTCAAGTCTATTTCATTACCTTTAAGAAACAGCAGAAAGGTATGATGTAGAATAGGAGAGATGCATGATGACTCTTACAATCTACTGCCAGAAGTCCTGGCAGCAGTCACACAATTTTGCGAGATAGACTGGTTAACAAGTACAGAATATAGAAATAAAAGTTTTGAGATGGTGCTCAAAGAAGCAGTAGTTGAGAATTGGAACATCTCAATTATACTCACTGCCCAATCACTAAAGTATATTTTGGTGTAGGGAAAATACAAATGAATCTGCTTAGGTTTCTGTTTTCATCTACACATGAGTGGTTTGGATAAGCTTTTTAAAAAACGGCTTTTCAACATTTATTTATCATCAGTTTAATCATTAGTTTAAAAACTAAAGATATTCTTCCTTCTCTATTGCATTGAGAAAAGATACCTTACTTAACATTTATATTGCACATTACTTCCACTTGATATCAAGAGACTTATAATTAAAGAACATCCATATTTTATAAAGTCAAAGATGTCATATGATGATACTGTAGGTCTTTACAAATGTATATACTTTTAAAAACCCCATAGTATTGTTTTTCATTTCTAATCCAATGTAGTGTACGTCTTTCCTTGTCTAAAATAAGGACTTATTGTTAAATTAACCTAATGTAAACTTGGTTTTCAAACGCACATTAAGTAGCCTGATAACTTTTTTATAAGTTTCTAAAATAAGCCATCTCTTTTATGCATAGCACAAATTAAATTCTTATCAAATCTGCTTCAGAAAGAAAGGACTCTTTTCACCATCATATTTAATTTCTTCACATCTTGTGCTCATTAAATTCAGAAGTTAATAGTACATAAATAAAACATGGCTTTTACTTTATGAATTGCATGTCAAGTGTGTGCATGTAAAGGCTTAGAGGGAAGATGAGAAAAACCGGGTAAACCAAGCCTTTTTTCTTTTCCTTTGTGTACCAGAAGAGCTGGCAATCTTTAGTACCTGGAAGACTTATTTCAAAAACAATTTATAGGGTCACATAGTCTTTGTATATTTACTTTCACCTAACTTGATGATCAGTGTTCCCATTCTTAGTTTTTCAAATCTGTATTTGCTTTTGTCAGCGGCTAACAGATAATGAGGAGACTCCCATGGCGGATGCCGCGAAGCTCTACTGGATGTTTGTAAGAACGATGCAGCCAGGCATTCTTGGCGTGGTGATCACCATGCTGCTTTACATCCTCCTGTTCATCATTTCTTCTTTGATTTTATATTTATATTGTCTCAGGTAAGGTGCTTCAATCACTTTGTTCTTCAATGTGTTCAGCCTCCAGTCTTCTTTTTGCACATTTAGGTTGTGAGGAGATGGTTAAAGAAGAGAAGTTAGAACCATCTCTACATTGCTAAGGTGAACATTTCTTTGGTTACCTGTAACACTTGTCCTGAAGACCAACCAGGAAATTATTTGACTTTAGGAAAATATTTTCCCCATTATAGAGAGAGCTAATTTTACTGTGAATTATTAAACTTGCTGCTCCAAACCAGAGACCTGTAGCAAACAAAGAGCAATCTCTTGATATCTAATAACATTCTGGGACATTTCCTGAAAAGTTCGTCTTAAATTCTCTTTTTCTTTTCCTTCCAACCTGCTTCTTCCCACACTTTCCACCCGTTAAAGTCACCAACAGAAAAATTATTCTTCAGCTTTGATCCTGAATATCATGGATTTGGCTTGCCAAGTCATCAGTTTATGTTTGTGATGAAAGAGAAGAGAAGCAATAAATGCAAGGTAGTATAAAAAGTACTAGGAGGGCATTTTATTCTATTGATTATTTCCTTTGCTTTGCAGAAGCTTTTTAGTTTGATGTAGTCCCACTTGTCTATTTTCACTTTTACTTCCTGTACTTTTGGTGTCTTATCCATGAAATCATTGCCAAGACCAATGTCATGAAGATTTTCCCCTATGTTTTCTTTTAGGAATTTTACAGTTTCAGATCTTATGTTTAGGTCTTTAATCCATTTTAAGTTGATTTTTGTATTAACATATGGTGTAAGATAAAGGTCAATCTCATTCTTTTGCATGTGAATATTCACTTTTCCCAGTGCCATTTGTAGAAGAGACTCCTTTCCCCATTGTGTTTTCTTGGCATCCTTGTTAAAGATCAGTTCATTGTATATGTGTAGATCTGTTTCTGGGCTCTGTAGTCTGTAACATTGGTCTATATCTGTCTTTATGCCAGTACCATACTGTTTTAATTACTACAGCATTGCAATATAATCTAGCAATTCCACTTCTGGGTATTTACCCAAAAGAATTGGAATCAGAACTTCAAGGAGATATTAGCATTCTCATGTTCATTACAACACTATTCACAATAGGCAAGACATGGAAACAGCCTAAATCTCCACCAGTTGATGAATATATTATGTGGTACGTACATCCAATGGAATATTATCATAAAAAAGAAAGAAGTCCTGTGATATGTGACAGTGTGAATACATGTGTATAAACCTTGAGGACATTATGCTAAGTGAAATAAATAAGCCAGTCACATAGTGACAAATACTGCATGATTCAACATATATGAAGTATCTAAATAAGTCAGACTCATAGAAGCAGAAAGTAGAATGATGATTTCCAGGGGATGAGGAGAAGGGTAAATATGCAGTTGCCATTCAATGGGTAAAAATTTTGGTTACAAATGATGATGAAGTTCCAGAGATCTGCAGTGCAACATTGGTATATAGATAACAATATTGTATTGTGCATTTAATATTTTGTTAAGAGAGTAGATCTCATGTTAAGTGTTCTCACCACCATTTTTTAGCAAAGTGCCAGAAAGAGATCAACACAGGGATCTCTAGGAGCATTGAGAAAAGGAAACAACACAGATCTGGTGGAGGATGTGGGCAACAGGCAAAGATTTCGGTGGAAATATGATACTTAAGTAATCTTTGAAGCCTTAATATAATTTAGCTAGATAAAAAACAGAGGGAAGCAGGTTTGCAGGCAATGGGAAGATATATAAAGCCATATGGTCCTTCAAAAGTGTGACGTATTTGACAAATCAAATGTATTTTGACATGGCTGGTGTGCAGGATATGGGGAGATGGCAGACAGCACAGTTAAAGTTGGAAATGTATTCAAGGACAAGATGATAAAAGACTTGACATCATGCTATGGAGTTTGACTTTCTTCTAATGGTAAAGTGAAAACATTAAAGGATTTAACGTAACTTTTAATTTTAGGAAAATCACTCTGATAGTAGAAGGAAAGGTGGGTTTAACAGTGACCAGGTTGGAAGTAGGAAAATCTAGTTAGAAAGCCATTTTGATAGTCTAGGCAAGGAGTGTCAAAAATTTTAAAGAGAATATCACTAAACATGGAAGTTGGCATATATTTAAGAAATAGTTTTCTGCATATGGGTAGCCAGTTTTCCCAGCACCATTTATTGAATAAGAGATCCTTTCCTCATTGCTTATTTTTGTCAGGTTTATCAAAGATCAGATGGTTGTAGATGTGTGGTGTTATTTCTGAAGTCTCTGTTCTGTTCCATTTGTCTGCATGTCTGTTTTGGTACCAGTACCATGCTGCTTTGATTACTGTAGGCTTGTAATATAGTTTGAAGTCAGGAGGTGTGATGCCTCCAGCTTTGCTCTTTTTGCTTAGAATTGTCTTGGCTATACAGTGTCTTCCTGGATTCCATATGAAATTTAAAGTCGTTTTTTCTAATTCTGTGAAGAATGTCAATGGTAGCTTGATGGGAATAGCATTAAATCTATACGCTACTTTGAGCAGTATGGCCATTTTCACGATATTGATTCTTCCTGTCCATGAAGATGGAATGTTTTTCCTTTTGTTTGTGTCCTCTCTTATTTCCTTGAACAGTGGTTTGTAGTTCCCCTTGAAGAGGTCTTTCACATCCCTTGTTAGCAGTATTCCTAGGTATTTTATTCTCTTTCTAGCAATTGTGAATAGGAGTTAATTCATGATTTGGCTCTCTGCTTTTCTATTGTTGGTGTAAAGGAATGCTTGTGATTTTTGCACATTGATTTCGCATCCTGAGACCTTGCTGACTTTGGTTATCTGTTTAAGTTTTGGCGCTAAGACGATGGGGCTTTTTAAATATAAAGCCATGCCATCCGCAAACACATATAATTTGACTTCCCCTTTTCCTATTTGAATACCCTTTCTTTCTTTCTCTTGCCTGATTACCCTGGCCAGAACTTCCAATACTGTGTTCAATAGGAGTGGTGAGAGGGGGCATCCTGGTCTTGTACTGGTTTTCAAAGGGAATGCTTCTAGCTTTGGCCCATTAAATATGATACTGACTGTGGGTTTGTCATAAATAGCTCTTATTATTTTGAGATATGGTCCATCAATAACTAGTTTATTGAGAGTTTTTAACACAAAGGATGTTGAATTTTATTGAAGGCATTTTCTGCATCTATTGAGATAACCATGTGGTTTTTGTCTTTGGTTCTGTTTATGGATTATGTTTATTGATTTGCATATGTTGAACCAGCCTCGCATCCCAGGGATGAAGCTGATTGATCATAGTGGATAATTTTTTAATGTGCTGCTGGATTCAGTTTGTCAGTATTTTATTGAGGATTTTTGCATCAATGTTCATCAGAGATATTGGCCTGAAATTTTCTTTTTTGTTGTTGTTGTGTATCTTCCCAGTTATGGTATTAGGATGATGCTAGTTCATAAAATGAGTTAGGGAGGAGTCCCTCCTTTTCAATTGTTTGGAATAGTTTCAGAAGGAATGGTACCAGCTCCTCTTTGTATTTCAGGTAGAATTCAGCTGTGAATCTGTCTGGTCCTGGGCTTTTTTTGGTTGATAGGCTACCAATTACTGCCTCAATTTCAGAACATGTTTTTGGTCTGTTCTGGGATTCAACTTCTTCCTTACACCTTATATGAAAATTAACCAAGATAGACTAAAGACTTAAACGTAAAACCCAAAGCCATAAAAACTCTAGAAGAAAACCTAGGCAATACAATTCAGGATGTAGGCATGGGCAAAGACTTCATGATGAAAATGCCAAAAGCAATTGCAACAAAAACCAAAATTGACAAATGGGATCTAATTAAACTAAAGAGCTTCTGCACAGCAAAAGAAACTATCAATACAGTGAACAGGCAACCTACAGAATGGGAGAAAAATGTTGCAGTTTACCCATCTGACAAAGGTCTAATATCCAGAATCTACAAGGAATTTAAGCAAATTTACAAGAATAAAGACAACCCCATTAAAAAGTGGGCAAAGGATATGAACAGACTCCTTTCAAAAACAGACATACATGTGGCCAACAAACACATAAAAAAATAGCTCAACATCACTGATCATCAGAGAAATGCAAATCAAAACCACAATGAGATACCATCTCACACCAGTCACAAAAAAGTCAAGAAACAATAGATGCTGGAGAGGCTGTGGAGGAATAGGAATGCTTTTACGCTGTTGGTGGGAATTTAAATTAGTTCAACCATTGTGGAAGACAGTATGGTTATTCCTCAATGATCTAGAACCAGAAATACCATTTGACCCAGCAATGCCATTAGTGGGTATATATCCCCCCAAATATAAATCATTTCATGATAAAGACACATGCACATGTACGTTTATTGCAGCACTATTTACAATAGCAAAGACATGGAACCAACCAAATGCCCATCTATGATAGACTGGATAAAGAAAATGTGGTACATATACACCATGGAATACTCTGCAGTCATAAAAAGGAATGAGATCATGTCCTTTGCATGGACATGGATGAAGCTGGAAGTCATCATCCTCAGGAATAGAAAACCAAACACCACATGTTCTCACTCATAAATGGGAGTTGAACACTCAGAACACCTGGACACAGAGAGGAGAACCACAC
Organism: Macaca fascicularis; assembly: GCF_037993035.2. NCBI lineage: Eukaryota > Metazoa > Chordata > Mammalia > Primates > Cercopithecidae > Macaca > Macaca fascicularis. Next base: position 163,272,784 of record NC_088378.1, read on the forward strand.
ACACCAGGGCCTGTTGGAGGGTGGGGGGTGAGGGGAGGAAACTTAGAGGACAGGTCAATTGGTGCAGCAAACCACCATGGCACATGTATACCTATGTAACAAACCTGCTCTTTCTGCAGATGTTTCCCATATTTTTTAGAAGAAATAAAGAAATTCAAAACAAAAACCAAATAGTTAATGAGCAGAACATAACATAATTTGATTGGAAGTTGAAGGCAAAGGAGAGGATGATAATTAGTATAGTCTCAAGATCAGGAGTTGAGCAGGTGGGAAATGGCTGTAGAATCCTCAGAGGCAGGGATTAGATAGAAAATAAACATTTACAGGAGATGGATAACAAGTTAACTCACTTTTCTTTCATGTTGAGCTATCTTTGATATTGCCAAGGGAAATATGTTACGAGAAGTTGGATAAATAAGTGCAGAGCTCGGGGAAATCAATATAGACTATAGATATATGTAGTTGAAACCTTGAGTTTCATTGCCTTTTGGTAGAGACTAAATTGCAGTGGGCTGAGTCAAGGATGTGGATGTAGAGTTGGTACTTTGTGACTTTTTTTATACAGTTATGCTATAAATAGAAAGTGGTTAGAAAATATATTTTAAAAATGATTTTTAAATACGGGCGTGGTTTGAACATATTTCTAGGCAGAGATGAAAATTTACAGAAATATTATAAATACTTAAGCAAGGGAGTATATTTGAGAGAGGTCTCTGAAGACATGAGGTACAACTCAGATGGAGACAAACCTTGGATTTTGGAAAAAGATCTTGTCTCTTGATATGATAAGAAAAAAATGTAAGGGTGAATGCAGCTGCTTGGAGGTTTGTGGCTGGGTACTGAGGGAGTACACATATGATAGTCATTATTTTCTATGAAATGCGAGGTGAACTCACTGCGCAAGTCTTCCTTCAGTAGACTGATCATTCTCTGATGCGGCCTTTAGGTCACTAACATAGCTGTTGTAAAATTGCCTAATTCTCCAGGGGATGTGTGTTGTTTAGGCACAGGCTTGGTTTATATTTTGACATGTCATAAGCACTGTATGTCATCTTTCCAGAGCACTTAGTTTCTTAGAGAAGGGCTTCTCTGATCACTCAGTTTTCATTTGACCACAAACTTGTCATGTGGCCCTAGGCAAAGATGTTCATTTGCTAGACTTTAGGCATTTTTTTGTGTGTAACATGATGAAATTAACATGCATGTGTAGGTTTTTATAACAGGCTCTACATGAATAATTATTGTTTAAAATGACCAGAGAAGTTAAAGCATGAGATGTAGTTTAGACTTTTCTAAGATTAAAAATATTATCAAATAATGTTTTGTATCATTTATTCCCACATCAATATAACCCTTTTCACTTAAAATGAATGTTTACAGTTACACTCTTCATCGTCGGAGGTCTACAACTTTATTATCTACATTATTTGTAAAGTTAAAAAAGAAAGCACAAAATTTATGCACCAAATAACTATGACTTAATGCTTTGCTACCTAAAGTAAATGGGTATTTGAATTAAAATAGAAAGATTACCCCACAGGTAATTATGGGTAGGAAGAGTGGGAAGCGCTATAATGGATGGAGAAATAATATAGGGACAAAACAATGACAGGTGGATGGCCTGGCCATCATAGACAATGAACCTGGAATAATTTAGTAGAAATAAACAGGTTTTGTTCACTCTCTCAACCTAGTTCTCCTTGTTTTCCATGCTTAACCTGCCGTCTAAACTAGGCATGCTTAGTTACCCTCAGCAGGGTTTGCTTATATTCTAGAAGCAGGTGCTCTTAAGGTTCCTTCAGATGTTGATAAAATGATGGTAATCTCCTACAGGAAAAATACCTGTTTTTTTCCATCTGAGTAAGTCAGTCTCTCCCATACATCAGCTGAAGAGTCTGTTTACTTGTCTTTCTCTGAAACTGTGTCCGGAACTTGTAGGTTCTTGGTCTCACTGACTTCCAGAATAAAGCCACTGACCCTCGTGGTGAGTGTTACAGTTCTTAAACATAGTGTGTCTGGAGTTTACTCCTTCTGATGTTCTGAGGGATTTGGAGTTTTTTCCTTCTGGAGGAGTTTGTGGTCCGCCTGGCTTCAAGTGTGAAGCTACAGACCTTCACGGTGAGCGTTACAGCTCTTAAGGCAGCGCGTATGTAATCATTCGTTCCTCCCGTCTAGAATTGTTCATTTTCCTTCACAGGTTCCTGGTCTCGCTGGCCTCAGGAGTAAGATTGCAGATCTTCACAATAACAGTTATAGCTCATAAATGCAGTGGGGAACCTAGAGACTCAGCACCTGTAAGATTTATTGCAAAAAGCAAAACAACAAACCTGCCCCACTGTTAAAGGATACCAGGGCAGGTTGCCCTTCCTGGCTTCGGCAGCCTGCTTTTATTCCCTTATCTGACCCCACCCACATCCTGCTGATTGGCCCATTTTACAGAGAGCTGATTGGTCTGTCTTGATAGGGTGCTGATTGGTGTGTTTACAAACCTTGAGCTAGACACAAAAGTTCTCAAAGTCCCCACCAGATTAGCTGGACACAGAGCACTGATTGGTGCATTTATAAACTTTGAGCTAGACGCAGAGCACTGATTGGTGCATTTACAGTCCTTTAGCTAGACATAAAAGTTCTCCAAGTCCCCACCAGATTAGCTAGAAACAGAGTGCTGATTGGTGCATATACAATCCTCCAGCTAGACATAAAAGTTCTCCAAGTCCCCACCCAACTGGGAAGCCCAGCTGGCTTCCCTAGTGGATCCCGACATGGGGCTACAGGCGGAGCTGTCCGCCAATCCCCCGCGATGCCCGCCAATCCCGCGCCAGGCGTCTGCACTTCTCAGCCTTTGGGCTGTTGATGGGACCGGTCGCCGTGGAGCAGGGGGTGGTGCCCCTCGGGGAGCCTCTGGCCTCCCGGAGCCCACAGGCAGGGAGGAGGCAGCAGGGCAGGGCTCGGGCATGGCGGGCTGCAGATCCAGAGCCCTGCCTCGCGGGGAGGCGGCTGAGGCCTGGTGAGAACTCCCGCCAGGCGCGGGCAGGCCAGCAGTGCTGGGGGGAGCCAGTGCAGTCTGCGCAGCTGCTGGCCCGGGTGCTAAGCCCCTCACTGCCCGGGCCGGCAGCGCCAGCCAGCTGCTGTGAGTGCGGGGCCCACCTAGCCCACGCCCACCCGGAACTCACACCGGCCCGTGAGCGCCGCGCCCCGCAGCCCCGGTTCCAGCCCGCGCCTCTTCCTCCACACCTCCCTGCAAGCAGAGGGAGCCGGCTCCGGCCTGGGCCAGCCCAGAGAGAGGCTATCACAGTGCAGCGGCGGGCTGAAGGGCTCCTCAAGTGTGGACGCCGAGGCCGCGGAGGCGCTGAGAGCGAGCCAGGTCTGCTAGCACATTGTCACCTCTCAAAATGATGGCATGCTGGGCAGCCCAGTTCCTCTGTGAAGCCAGCACGGCCCCCAGCAGATGCATCTGGTCATTGAGGTGGGGTTTTGTTCTGGCATAATAGTCCAGGAGACACAGAAGTCATAAGAACTCATCTTAGTGGAAAATGCCAATGTGGATTTGTGCAATGTCTGACTGATTTAGGTTAGCATCCTTAATCGATATATTAGAGCAACAACTGTAAGTCGTTCTGGACTTCTGGATCAGTGCTGTCAACATGGCAATGTTAATATGGCTAGCATGATAGGAAGACAAAGGAGACCAAGTCTTGTGCTGGCAGTTCATAAAGGATGTGTCTAGCTCTGGGCCCTGGAAGCTCCACATTATGGGGACTGGCTGTGCAGGCTCCAGATTGATCCCTGTTAAGTTTGCTTGTTTGGATCTGATTCCTCCAAGAGCCTCAGTAATTAGATGCTACAGGATTTCTACTAGAAAAATTCTCAGTCTCCATGGCTCTGAAAGGCAAGTTGACTGGGATACCAGTTTCTCACATCTGCTAGATGTAATCATTTGGACTTGATTTTATAGTTTCTAAAAAGCATTAATATTTTTAGTAATTTTTCTCATTCTAGAAGAATTTGTGATTTATGAAAAAAATTGAAAGTATAGAAAAAAGTCAAAGAATAAATTTAAAAACACGAGTAATCTCATCTAGATAAAGCATTGTTAATTTTTTAGGAGCTTTTATTTAAACTGTTTTCCCATTATATAGTTTTTTACAAAGTTGGAATTCTACAAAAACAACTTCATATGTTGATTTTAAACTTAATATTATGTGATACATTTAAAAAAAAATTTATTATACTTTAATTTCTAGGGTACATGTGCACGACGTGCAGGTTTGTTACATGTGTATATATGTGCCATGTTGGTGTGCTGCACCCATTAACTCATCATTTACATTAGGTATATCTTCTAATGCTATCCCTCCCCCCTCCTCCCACCCCAGGATAGGCCCCCCTGTGTGATGTTCCCTTTCCTGTGTCCAGGTGTTCTCATTGTTCAGTTCCCACCTATGAGTGAGAACATGCGGTGTTTGGTTTTCTGTCCTTGTGATAGTTTGCTCAGAATTATGTATGCACTTAATGCATACACAATATTTTATATTGTATAAAATATACTGTAGAAGCAGTATAAAATACATATTTATTTATTGCTGGAAAATAGATTGTTTTACATTTTTGTACATCTTATAAATAATTCTAATGAACATCCTAGGGCACAGGGGCTTGTCTACATTTTAAAGTATTATTTGAATGGAGTCCTAGAGACCCAGAAATACTGTTTTAGAGGGTTTGATATTTCTAAGACATTTGACAACTATTGCAAACTTGTTTTCTAGGAAAGTAGTATGGATTTATTTTTCCACAGTAGTAAATGAGGAAAGTTCTAAAATCATGTTCATGTAATGTCTTAACTTTTAAAAAATTTAATAGAAGAAATGAAATCTCATTTTTCAATAAATGTTAGTTTTTGTTTACTCATCGCTACACATTCTTACTATGCTCATTATTCATTCATATTTCATTTTCTGTGAATTGCCTTTTTTTTTTTTGAGATGGAATCTCACTTTGTCACTCAGGTTATCTCGGCTCACTGCAACCTTCGCCTCCCGGGTTCAAGTGATTCTCCTGCCTCAGCCTCCCCACTAGCTGGGATTACAGGCGCCTGCCACCATGCCCAGCTAATTTTGAGTTGGGGTTTCACCATGTTGGTCAGGATGGTCTCGAACTCTTGACCTCAGGTGATCCACCCACCTCGGCCTCCCAGAGTGCTGGGATTACAGGCGTGAGCCACAGCGCCTAGCCTATGAATTCTTTTTTAAGTGTCCTTTTGCCTTCCTTTCCACAGAGCGTTCAAATATTTGTCTTACTCAGTTTTATGAGTTATATATATATATATTAACAGTATTAACCCTTTTGTCATAATTTTAACGGATATTTTCTCTATTTTCTGCTAGCCTTTTAAATTTATGTTTTGATTTTAAAATAGTTATTTAAAATTTACATAAAGTCTTTTATAACTTTGTTGACATTGAAATAACAAATTTGACAAATAATTGTTTCCCATTTATTTACTTCTATTTTTAGAAAGTTTGAATTCTTTTTTGAACCTCTGCTCATAAGCCATGTAGAAGTCATTTGGTATGGCTAGTGTTGAGATCTAAGACATTCTTTTATCTTTAATTTTCTGGTCTGTTCAGTAAGTTGGTATCATCATTAGATCTTAACTGTTTTGTTATTTTATCTTACTGGGTTTTATTTTAAATAAATTTACCTCATTATTTTATGTTTCCGGTGTGATGGACAGAGTAAGCTTCTCTTGTTTTCACGATAATCTTCTACAAAATTTACCTTTCCCCAAACATTTATAAATGACTACTATGGACATTGGCATTAGGGAAAAGATGTGAGGCCCATCCATGGCTAAGTGTTTGGTCTTGTAGCATTCCTTTCAGATAAAGCTTCCATTGATATCATATAGATTCTTAAATTCTAAACCCTTTATCTAAATAGTACAAAAGATCTCCAGGCTGTTTACATTTTTCTTTAAAATATGCAGAGAACAAGAAATCACAATTTAAGTGTTAGTTAGATTTATTTAAGCTTGTTATAATCCTGGAAGCTGTACACAAATCTAAAAGACTGATAGTCAAGTTAATTAGTTTTTGAGGGTCTTTATGTCTTCTTAATCATTGACTTAATAGTTCCAAATAGCCTTATAAGTTTTAGCTGCTGTCATTTATTACTTAGGAAAATTAATTTAGATTAAAATAATTTAAAGACAGGTTTTGATGAGAATATTATGAGCATATTCATTGTCTAGGGACTGTGTATGAGATAATCAAAGATTTTCTACTTTCTAAATCATTTCACTGTGGATCCACAATCTTCTTTACAATGTTCCTTGGTAAAGGCAAAATATTATTTACCAGGTAAAGAAAAAAAATTCTAAAATGTATGTAATTAATATATAGCTATGCAATTCTTATTCCTTGAAATTCTCACCTAATTAGTTCATGGACACTCTATGCCCTGATAGGCAGAAATGAACTATGTACATTATGACACATTTGTATAGGAATAGACATATTTAAAAGATTTAGATACTGCATTGCGTCAGCTCCATTAAACTGAATGATTGTAACTCAATGGCTCAATCCTGCAGGTCCAGATACATTCACTGAATGCTGGTTTAGGTCCAGATACATTCACTGAATGCTTGTTTGCTAAAAGCTCATCATTGTTTCTCCCTCTACTCCTTAGACTTTAATATGTCTTGTGTGGGCAATTGAGACAATGTTGTAGCTGACCCCCCTTCCATTTTTGTTTCAGCAGATAGAGTGCTCTTTTTCTACCCCAACTCTTCCCATCCATAGCCGCAAGAAGCTAGGTCAGAGATAAGGTGAACATTCCTTGGCATGATATTTCTTCTCTTATAAACAGAAAAATTGGTCAGTTTAGACTCAATCACTCCTTTGATGAATTGACTTTTGGTAAATTTGCCTGTTTTCAGAACCTCTAGGGTAAAAATAATATAAAATAATCTGTTACAACTTCTACTTTCTTCCCAAGCATATGGGAAACAGGGCATGTGAGTTTTGATCAATGATAAACAGGTGTCAGTAAGCTTATATGTGCCTGAATGAAGTGACAAGGTGCAGACTACCTGGCTGGCACAGTCTAGATTACTGGCTTGAGCTTATTTTAGGTCACTGGGATAAGAAATTTTCTTTTCTACGTTCATATAAGTACTTGCATCTCATAGCGTAGTTAATCTGCATTGGCCAGTGCCACTCCCCACTTTTCTCTGTCAGCAATATGTATAGTTTCTAAAACTCTTCCTGAAAAAAATTGTGCCATCCTTATTACTGAAACAATTGAACAAACAACCAAAAAAAAAAAAATCTTGGTTTGCTGCCACAGACCAAGGAGGATTACCTCTGCATAAAAGCAGTGTGTTGAATTCTCTTCACCTTGTATTTTAATGTTGCATAAGTAGTCAGACCAGAATGAAGCAAATATTGTGAGAAAATGATATGGCATTCTTGAACTGGCAACTGAGGGCAAGATGTGGACTCTATAATTCACCCTTCTCTTCTCTATACCAAGAAAAGTACCTGGAATACAATGGAACACAACAAAAATTGGTTGAACTAAAAGCATGAATAAATAAATGAATACTTTTTTTATGTGGTGAGGACACACTTTCCCTTTCAAATAAAATGTAACTTATAGGCTGCATGTTCAAATGACCCTTGTCCCCAAGTGTTTTTCATTTTGAACTGTCAGCTGGAATATAATGAAGCGTGGAAAGGTACACACACAGCTCTCGCCTGTGTTAATTTGACTTATCAAAATGACCAGAATAGGTTTTTAGTTTGACTTTTTGGTAACAGTCAACTTTAAAAGGTACAATGCAATGTGGAAGGAAGAGTTCAAAATTGTCAGAATGATGCATAGCAGGAGAAATGCAAAACTTTCAGTCAATGTAAATAAAAAATTCAGAGAACCCAGGATGGTAATAACCACAGTTTAGATGCAGAATGATCTCTAAATTCTGTCTTGACAATTCTCTGTTCTAACTTTGGTATTTTCAAATCTCTATTCTGTAGCCTCCAGCCTCCATCTTCTGCTTTCCTCCCCAAGTAGTCTTTTTTCTTTATTGACCTGTTAAATAGGTTAATATAAGGCATGTTCAGATGCTCAAAACTGCAGAAGAGTTCCTAGTGATCTTGGTCATACTTACAAAGGGGCTGTCATTCTGCAAAGGGACAATGACAGAAGGGGCCTCCTCCTTAGGCTAGTTCTAGTGCACAAGCAGTGGTGGTTTTCACCATTGACATTAGTTGTAACACTGGACCTTTCCCTGGCACTGTGTTTTCCCAGTAGCTAAGACCTCACAGACGAGTTGGATTTGAGACAGTGCTGCTGTAGTTCTTCTTTTAATAGTTCATCTTATGCTGTGCAGTTTGGGTCTCCTTAGTATAGATTCTATAACAGATGCACCTATGTAATCTAATGATTCAGTACCTTCAAAGGAATATAAGACAATATGTATTGGTAGATCTGACCCATTAAAAAATAACGTCCTAATTCTAACCAATAGCTGTCACAAAAATCTCTGAATCTCTAAGCATAGGTTCCTATTTCATCCTATACCACAGGAATTGACATATGGAGATTACACAGAGAACTTTCACACCTGATGACATTGGTCTTGGTAATGATTTCTTGGATATAACACCAAAAGCACAGATAATAAAATCCAAAATACACAAATGCAATGAAATCAACCTTAAAAACTTCTACCCATCAAAAGAAACATTCAATAGGATTAAAAGGCAACCTACTAGATGGGACAAAATAATTGGAAGTCATATACCAGATAAAGAGTTTATATCTAGAATATATAAGGAAATTCTACAACTCAACAATGAAAAAAACCCAAATAACCCTGTTTAAAAAATGGGCAAAAAACTTGAATAGACATTTCTCTAAAGAAGATATAAAATGGCCAATAAGTGCAGGAAAACACGCTCAGCATCATTAATTATGAGAAAATACAGATCAAAACCACAGTGAGATAGAACTTCACACCCAAGAGGATTACCACTCTCAAAAGAACAGAAAATAACAAATGTTAGAGAAGATGCAGAGAATTTGGAACCCTTGTGCACTTTTGGTAAGAATGAAAAATAGTGCAACTATTATGGAAAATAGCATGAAGATTCCTCAAACAATTTAAAATACAATTACAATATGATTCTGTAACTCTACTTCTAGGTATATATTTGAAATAATTAAATACAGAATCTCTATGACATATTTAAATATCCATTTTCATTGTAGTATTATTCACAATAGCCAAGAGGTGAAAGAAATCCAAATGTCCATTGACATATGGTGGATAAAGAAAATGTGGTATACACATGCAATGGAATACTATGTGGTCTTAAAAAAGGAAGAAAATTCTGTCATGCCCTACAACATGGATTAATCTTAAGGTCATTATGCTAAATGAAATAAGCTAGAGAAATGCTCTTTGATTCTACTCATAAGAAGTATTTAAAGTAGCCAAAATCATAGCAACCAAAAAGTAGAAAGGTGGTTACCAAGAACTGGGGAAAGGGAAGAAGGTGAACTGGTATTTAATGGCTGTAAAGTTTCAGTGTTGCAAGATTAAATAGTTCTAGAGATCTGTTGCATAATAATATGAATATACTTAATACTACTAAACTGTACACTTAAAAATAAATATGATGGTTAAAACATCACATTTGTAGTTAATTTTCCTCTAATTTTTAACCATGTGATGGTTAAAAAAATACATTTGTGGGTTAATTTTCCTGTAATGAATTAGTGTAATGTAGTGGTTCGTTCCTGGTTTGAAGGCAGGTAGACCTGGCTTAAATCATGGCTCTGCTACTTACTAGCTGTGCATTTTGAGATAATAGTTTTACCTCTTTGACTCTATTTCTTGATAATGTGAATAATAAAATCAAATTAGAACTTTGAGGAATAGATTTAATATATATAAAATATATAACAAGTATTTACTCAATAAATAAATATTAACTATTATTCATTTCTATTGGCAGTACGAAAGTAGCTAATGAGATCTGTTTTTTAGAAATAAACTAATGTATTTAGTGTATTTCTAACTAACAGTAACTTAGGCCATTTTGTTTAGTTATGGTATTTAGTTCTTTCAAGGTAAACATGAATTTAGTCCAAAAATATAGAACTTACAGTTAATGTTCACAACTCCACATATATATAGCAAGAGGACTTCACTATTGACATTTTGAAAATAAATTCATTGTTTTCTCCTCCAAATCACTTTTCATTCAGGTTTCCTATCTTGGTAAATGCCAAAATCACTCATCTAGTTCTGAGGGAGGAAGGGAAGGGAAGTGGAGGGAAGGAAAGGTGGGGGAGGGAAAAGAGAAGCTATTTTGGACAGCTTTATTTGAAACTGCCGTTGCAAAATTTTGACAGTAAGCTAAGTCTGACGTGGTTGACTCCATCTTGTTTCTGACCTCAAAGTTGTCCTTGGTAATTCCTGGGCATAGGCCAAGCTAATTTTGGGAGGAATTTAATTTACAGTTTAACTTTGAAGCAAGGATAATAATAGTAACAGTCTCTCTTTAAAATGAATCCCCTACCTGTTCGGGGGCTGAAACTCACTTTGTAAGACTAGTGAAAGGCCATAAAATTAGGAATATTGGATGGACCTCACTTCTGCTAAAACATAGGCATGGTTTCCATAGTTACTTACTGTTCAGTAGTCAAGTGGCCAGATATTACAAGATTTGTGACTTCCCCAATTGCTCCTGTGGAAAACATCACTACTGTAAAACATAAAAGGTTTTTTTTTTGAGGTATTTTTCAGACTGACCCCACATGGAATTGTGACTCATGACTCAACTGGTCCCATGGTCCCGCCCAGAGGTAGACTCGCTGCATGAGGACCATTTTCCACACCCTATTATTTCACCCCCAGCCAGTCAGCAACACCCATTCCCTAGCCCCCCGACCACGAAAGTGTCTATAAAATCCCTAGTCTCTGAGCGTTTTGAGAGATTGATTTGAGTAAGAAGTCCATCTCCTGTGTGGCCAGCCTCGCATCAATTAAACTCTTTCTCGATTGCAATGTTGTGATCTCAGTGAATTGATTTTTTTCTGTGCAGTGGGCAGAAAAAAACCCGTCCAGTGATTACATTTTTACATCCTCCCTCTCCTTCACCCTCCATATCAACCGTGTCCACATTCAGGAAATTCCCTCACTCTTTAATGTGTTCATCTAGTTCCATACATATTTGTTAACCAACTGAATAAAGAGGAATGAATGAAGAAGAATATGACTGTCCCCTTACAAACATGAGACTACACATATAGAAGAACATTGACTTCATCACTAGAAACCTACACTAAGACTGCCTCTAGAAATGGTCAGGGGCTAGGGGAGTTCTTGACTCCTTCCAGCTGTGTGCACTTTATTGTTTTGTGAATTTCTTTTCCCTTTTTCTAAAGTTCTGTTTCCCTTTTTATTCTGTTTCTCTTCTTTGTTCCTCCCTTATATTTTCATTTTTCTTTATTTAGTATGACTTCAAACCAAAGCTGTTTGAATTTCAATGACTCTTAAACAGAATGGTGAGCACCTAAGAGTTTCTAGAAAACAAACCAAAACTGCCTCCATATGTCTCAATACTTTGGTATCAGACACCTCTTTTAAGTGTTCAACAATTTTATAAAATAATATGTGGGTTTTAACAAGTAAAGACAATGAAAATGAATTTTGATGAACATATGCTGGTCATGCCAAAAGTTTGGCTGTTTGTATCCTGTCTGTTTAGAGCTATACCTGCATCATTCTAATGCAAATATGCCCAGAGGCATATTTGCAGCAATTCATTGCTTTGTGAGTGGCAGAAGCTATTATGTTTGGTTCACATCTCAATGTGGGTCATTTACAGCAACCTAGTGTGTGACATTTCTTGTAAAGCTAAAAAGGACAAGTGTGAATATTTAGCTAACATAGTATTTTAAGCATCATAAAAAAATGGAATCTATAACTTTAAATAGCTCTAAATGCAAATATACATATGAAGAAGAAGAATCAAATATAACTGGTTATTTCTAACTCTAATAGCTACAAGTCAGATTGGCAGTGTGATTTTACACATAGAGTAGTCAACGTACTTGTGATATAACTTATATTGCTTATAATCTCAATCTCTAGAACATAGCACTTGTTTACTGGCTATTTGTTCAATACATAAAAGAATGCATGCAGGAATGAATAGTTGAATAATTGAATATATTTCGTTAGCCTACAGAATGAACTTATACCTTACCTCATTTCCTACTTGATAGGAATGTAAACATTAGCTTTAAAAAAATTGCATGGGCTCACTCAATATAATCAATATGTCTTGAATTCTGTTTATTTGAGAGTTCATATAATATTATAGCAGGCATTTTCAAAACCCTAACTTGAAGCAAAACAAATTTCATGTTACTATGTATTTGTTCTGGTTACTTCTTCTTCAGACATCCTTGACTAACAGCATAATTTCTAAAATACCAAAATTGTTGAAATTATCCTAAAAATTAAGCAAAAAGCACTTCCTCTTTAGGATAATTTTACAGTGCTTGGAACAGGTAGAGTGCACGTTGTTTCATTAATAAGTGTCACAACATGGAAGTCCAAGAATTTGGGAACAATCCAAAGTTGAGTACCAAAAGAATTTGAGTTGAACAACAGTACCTAAATAGATAAAACAGAGGAAAACAGAATTACTTGACTATTTATTATGTCTATTTTAACAAGGGATGAGAGAGTGTGTACACACATGAGAGATAATTAAAATCTAGGTGCTAGAAGAAAAATTGAAGGAGGCTGTGAAATTATTTAATTCTTTAATATTTATGCTCTTCTTAGTAAAATAACTTAGCTGCCCCATGATGGATACGACTAGAACTCAGAAACAGACTTCAAACCTAGAATGTCCATAATTCTGTGTGTAAACATTCAAATAAATCAAAGAAAAGACAATTTAATTAAATGGAATTGAAGTAAACAATTTAATGAAAGTCATTTGGGTCTTAAGTAAAATATTTTGGCTTTGATTCAGTTGAACCATTAGCAGAAATTCAAATTTCTAGATAAATGGCAGCTGTTGTCTTTACATGTATAGACTCAGTAACCGTGAGTGGTAGGAATTATAGAAATGTTTATGCAAATCATTTGAAAATCTGTAGACCACCTGTTATTTCTTGTTGTGGTGGTTATGTGTCTTAAGCATATACAAACATTCCCAAACTTACATGAATAGACATGTTTATTTTATTTGTTTATTATGACTCTTCATGCCCTTGGTATTTACACTGTGAAGATATTTTCTTTCTTACGATTTTTGTGTGTGATTCTTCTCAAGATCTCTTATGTTTGCTTGTTTAGTTTATTTTAATAGAGAAGCAAGGTAGCCCTATTGAATAATTGATGTACTAATCTCAAGATATAATGCCAGTTTAATTGAGAACAATCATCTATAATCTAAAATACTAAGAGTGGAGTAGGCATTTTCATATGTAAGTATTTCAAATAAGTAGTCTAGAATTCTTGTGCTTTAAAAATGTGATCTAGATGTTTGCCATAGTGCTAGCTATTAAGCATGTGCTTTTCATTTTTATGATCTGGAATAAAAATTGCCTCATAAATGGATACTTTATAATATGCTTAATTTCCTTTTATTAAATTGATAAATGCAGAAGCGCAGGACACATTTACAGTATGATGAGAATTTAGGATTATTGAGTTTTATAATTTTTATATTGTTAATACATATAATTTGTCATTTGTGCAAAGGCAGCCGGATGATAATTTCCAAGTATTTTAACCATTTTTTTTGATAAGGAAAAGGTCACTTTCAGTAGTCAGAAAAGACATCATTCTATTAAACTAATTTGCCTACATGCAAATTTTGTCATTTGTACCTCATTAACTATTTATCATGGGGTAAAAAAATATATATTCATGAAGGGGCAGCTCACAGCCTGATGGAGCTGGAACTAATATTTTGCAACTCTAATGATTTTTTGCATCTTTAATTAGATAGCATAAGGTTGATATGATTAGGTCAGGATGTAGTGTTTTTCATTAAAATACATTTTAGAAGCTGTATTCATAATCTGCCCTTGCAATTAAATAATGAGCCTATGAATTTAATATTATCGACCCAATTATTATCCCATGCAAACATATACCTTTAATAAATTTGTGCCGTAGGACCTTCATTAGCAACAGAAAGAATGATATTTCTAGGTACACAGATTTAATGGCTATGGTTAAACTTATATAATGGTTTTAAACATTGCAAGAATCAAAGCTTCAATACCTAGACTTTTAATTCCAAAATGCGCCTTACTATTTGTTGAAGACTAATTTACATTGTAATTATTTTCTTAAAGAAACTACCACTTTAAAACAGGCTATTGAAGCTCATAAAAATAGCAGGATATTAGGTAGAGACGGGGGATTGGAGAAAGTTGTGTGTCATGGGACAATGGAGTGTAAATTTAGAGACCCATTCAAGAGCAAAATTGGAAAGCATAAAAAAGAAAATGCCTATTTCTCAAGTGTCTGTATTACCCGGAAACAACCATAAGCAATTAATGAAGATTATTATTTTAGGTGTTGTATGTTATAATAGTTTTTGCTAATAGATGGTTGTAGGATGGAAGTATAAAGGTCCTCTAAAAAGGAACTGCCCCCACTTATTGTGAATATGTGCAGGCAAACTTACACATAAAAGTAACCCTGTTTCGTCATCTTTTTGTAAGTGTTGCTACTGATCTGTTATTTTTGTTCACCAAAATAGAGACTGCAAACATTGCTTGAGATCTTTAGTTCATTCTTTTTGAAATTTTCTGAAGGTTATATGCAATTTGTAATTTTTTGATAAAAGGAGATAAGAAAACCATCCCACATTTAGTAATGATTACATAGAAAGGTAACTTACACACACAGAAAACTAACCCTGTTTCCTCATCTTTTTTTAAGTGTTGCTACTGATCTGTTATTTTTGTTCACCAAAATAGAGACTCCAAACATTGCTTGAGATCTTTAGTTCATTCTTGTTGAAATTTTCTGAAGGTTATATGCAATTTATAATTTTTTAATAAAAGGAGATAAGAAAAACAACCCACATTTAGTAATGAATTACATAGAGAAGTAAAACTAAGTGTTGTTATCTACAAAGCAAACTTCAGATGATGTGTTGGTGTGATGACAGTGTTTTCCTAGAGAGAGAGTTTATGTCTACTTGGAGGATACAGTCAGGGTGGGGAGAAAAGCTTTGATTACAGTCATGAAGGGCAACATTGTAGCCATGCAGACAAAATGGAGGCATGTTGATGGAAATTTGGGATGGACTGACTTAGACTCTTCCATGCAAAAGGAAACAGCGAATAGAGGTATACTGATAGGAAATACCGAGGCAAGTTTGAAAACTAAAAGTAATTTGTTTTGACTGGAACAATGGGCAGGAGGGTGAAGATCTGCAGGAGAGGTGGACTGAAAACTGGAAATTGCCCAGTAGTGGGGACCATGTATTTATTGTAGGCAATGGGGAGCCATTGGAAATTTTAATGAAAAAGAAGCAACTCATTCAGTCAAGCATCTGGCTTGCCTGAGCATTGAACACTATAAATTGCTTATTTTAAAGCTCTAATACTTTTACCTCTTGGGAAGTATATTGTTTCATATACTCTGTTTAATACCCAGTTAACCCTTCCTTCATTAAAAGCTGCTTATTCATTCAACTGTCTAAATTATCCATAGAGGTGTCTATCCAACTAAATCCAATTCCACAATCACATCTGAGTAGTGTTTTGAGTGTCATCAACTATTCATCATCTTGACCTGCAGTGGAGGGATGGTCCCAGCGTTCTGAGCACTTTCCAAACTTGATGGGGACTTGAACGAAGGTGAGGACAAATAAAAAGCCAACTTGGGCCTGGCCAAATTTGAAATTGGGAATGAAACGTGGGAGCGTGTGGAAATAGAAACCAGGAGTGAGACTTAATCCAAAGTAGTAGGCGAGTGAGTGGTGATTACAAAGCAAAGAACCCTTGATTTTTGTCAATTCAAGCATAAACAGATTGCCTTGATTAGAGGAGATGGGAAGCAGGGCTCGAACTCAGTTAGAACCAAGAAACGTCTGAGACAGCGAGAGAACAAAAGGAGGGCACTCAAACAGTCCAAATGGAACACTTGTGGTTCCCTGACTGCAGTTCCAGGGACATTTTGTACTCCTAGGCTTTACTTGTGGAGGTTCCCACCTCAAAATTGACTCAAAGGCTTTTGACACCAAAGGTCAGCCACTGTCTTACGTATTCACAAAAAAGAAACAAACATTTTGATTTGCACAGAGAATTCCTAAAGACGCCTAAGCAACAAGGTAGGAAGGTCAGTGAACTGTTTTTTGATGAAGTCAGTAGACTAGGCACTAAAGAAACATTTTTTTGCATTGAAAAATCACATTAATTTTTTTTTCAGTAAAGAACATATCTTACATACCTGAGTGAACACAGGCTAAAAACATGCGTAAATGATCTTAAACAAAGGGGTTTCTATACATCAAGCAAGTATATATTCTGAACTCTGTATCCAGCATGATTTTCTTCTTCTATTGACAAAATTCCCAGTTCGCCATAAGCATTAAGACAACTATCTTTTAAAGGTTTTTACATAAATGTGGACTGCAATTAGAACTACTAACATTATATAGATTTCAATTTTGTGCAATGAAGAGATTGATATTCACCAAACTAATTTGAAAATATAAATCACTGCTACAATTTAAATATATATGTGTGTATGTGTGTGTGTGTGTGTATGAGGATGGTTTCAAAAAGGTATATAAAAACTGACATTTCTCTTTTCCTTTACTTTTTAAATGGTAATAAGCATGGAGAGGAAGAAAATGTTCTGTTTTAGTATGGTGGTTTTGGTTAATTGATACACATTTCTCCCTTGATCTTTTCTTATCTCTGAACTTCTGGGATGTTTGTTTATAACTTACCCAATATATTGTTAAACTTTTGAAAGGTCATTTGGCCATAAAGAGATTGATCTCTTCTATAAAATGAAAATGATAGATAACAACAAAAGGAAAGAATCACTAGGAGCTTCCTGAAGATACCTTAAATGTTTGGGTTTTAAGACTGACAAAGACCTATTACATTTTGCTAAGTACTTTCCCCCTTAACTCTAAAATTATTTCTATTTGAAGTGAAGTGTAATCCATATGTTTTTGATTCATTAACACTTAATTTGTTAGCATCCTTTTACTAGAGTGCTGTATAGCAGCCTTTTCATCTTTTTTATAAGCTTATTTTCCTCAGACACAGGAAATCAAGTTTTTCTAAGTGTAAACAAACTTAAACTCAACGAGACATGAGAGAGTTTTCTTTGTAATAAGCACCTATTAGCTTTGAACTACTTCTGTACTCAGTATGCAAATCTCTTCTTTAAAGTTCCTTCAGAATCAGGTATATTTGAATGAACTGAGACAAAATATGCAGCCCTCTATTTTATTATTTACTGAATTTTTCTACTATACATTTTTGTTTGTTTGTTTGAGATGGAGTCTCTCTCTGTTGCCCAGGCTGGCGTGCAGTGGTGCAATCTCAGTTTACTGCAACTTCTGCCTCCCGGGTTCAAATGATTCTCCCCGCTCAGCCTCCTGAGTAGCTGGGATTATAGGTGCACGCCACCATGCCTGGCTAATTTATGTATTTTTAGTAGAGGCAGGGTTTCACCATGTTGGCCAGGCTGGTCTCGAACTCCTGGCCTCAGGAGATTCACCCGCCTCAGCCTCCCAAGTGCTAGGATTGCAGGTGTAAGCCACCGTACCCGGTCTTTTCTATTATCTTACATTCATTTCTCTTCATGATAAAACAGCCAACTACTAACATATTAATGAACAAGTCATTAATGATAGTTATTGCCATCTTATTATTTATTCTTATTAATAATGCAAGAGCTACTTTTAATAATTGTGATGGGAAATGAAATTTAATGTACTATATTAAACAATGTGCTTTCACTTTTTTTTTTTAATAGAATGTTCTTTACCAGGAAGAATGAGAGTCACTTTTTCATATCTTATTGGTATTGGAGACACCAAAGTTCTCCAAAATTACTTGCATCTAATAGACTTTAATGAAACTAAAATACAAGTTTACTAAAATACCATCTCTCCTATTGCCTTTAGTTCATTTTAGCTTATCTAATTACTACTGTAGGGCATTCTTTGGGATTTTAACAATCACAATGCTTTGATAAATCAGTGTTGCAAAAATGTCATCATAATATCACCACCTGCTAAGAGAAATCATTTGACTCTTTACACTCACGTTTTTAGTAGTTAGGTCGAAGAGAGGAAAAAAGATCTTATAATTTAAGTCATATTTTCTTATGAATGAAGGAAGGGGGGAAACAAACGGATCAGGCACAATATAGGCAATTTACATGTTGGTTCGTTTAATTCTCAAAGCAAATATACATGATTGGTATTATTCACATTTTACAGATGAGAAAACTGGGGCTCAGAAAGATTAATTAATATCATTCATTCCTCTATCTGTTCATTGATGTCCTACTTTTTTATTGATTACCTTTAACGAACCAGGCACTTTTCTTAGATGCAAATGAAAGTAAGATAAAACTCTCTCTTTCCTCATATTCCCATAGGGAAGGTAAATAGGAGAAAATAATAGAAATCCAGTAGGATAGTGGAAAAATAGAGCCATGGGTTGGGTGGTATGGTGGTAGCTTGAATAAAGACGGAAGTAACTCATTTGAAGAGTTCAGGAGAAGATGATGGAGATGGGTATTTAAGATTGTATTGGTCCATTTTCACAGTGCCATAAACTGCCTGAGACTGGGTAATTTATAAAGGAAAGGGTTTAATTGACTCACAGTTCAGCACATCTGGGGAGGCCTCAGGAAACTTACAATCGTGGCAGAAGGTGAAGGGGAAGCAGGGCACCTTCTTCACAAGGCAACAGGAAAGAGGAGTGCCCAGTGACGGGGAGGAGCCCCTTAGAAAACCATTAGATTTCATGAGAACTCACTCACTATTACAAGGACAGCATGGGAGAAACTGTCCCCATGATCCAATCACGTCCACCTGGTCTCTCCCTTGACACATAGGGATCATGGGGATTAGGGGATTATAATTCAAGATGAGATTTGGGTGAAGAAACCAAGGCTAACCATATAAAAGATGAAGAATAGTTCAAGGACAAATTTGGCACTAAAAAGGGGATACTTCAAGCAGAAAATGAAATATCATGGTATTTTGGAGAGCAGAAAAGAGGTTAGTGTGGCTGCAGTGTAACTGCTAATAGGCAATATAGGCACCAAGGCTGGATAGGTAGGCAAGAAATGGATACATGGAAAAGTGTCCGGATTTAGCTTGACCACATGGCTTCCGGATTGGTCTGGCCTGTTAGTATAATTTGTCAATATTAAAATATCTTTGATAGGCTGAGTGCAGTGGCTTATGCCTGTAATCCCAGCACATTGGGAGACCGAGGCAGGTGGATCATCTGAGGTCAGGAGTTTGAGACCAGCCTGGCCAACATGGTGAAACCCAGTCTCTACTAAAAATACAAAAATTAGCTGGGCTTGGAGTGGGCATCTGTAATCCCAGCTACTCAGGAGGCTGAGCCAGGAGAATTGCTTGAACCCAGGAGGCGGAGGTTGCAGTGAGTTGAGATCACGCCATTGCAGTCCAATCTGGGCAACAAAAGTGAAACTCTGTCTCAAAAGAAAAAAAAATATGTGTGTGTGTGTGTGTGTGTATATGCGTATATATATATGTGTGTGTGTGTGTGTGTGTATATGCATATATATATATGTGTGTGTGTGTGTGTGTGTATGCGTATATATATGTGTGTGTGTGTGTATATGCGTATATATGTGTGTGTGTGTATATGCGTATATATATGTGTGTGTGTGTGTATATGCGTATATATATGTGTGTGTGTGTGTATATGCGTATATATGTGTGTGTGTGTGAATATGCGTATATATGTGTGTGTGTGTATATGCGTATATATGTGTGTGTGTGTGTATATGCATGTATATATGTGTGTGTGTGTATATACGTGTATATATGTGTGTGTGTGTATGCGTATATATATGTGTGTATGTGTGTGTATATGCGTATATATATGTGTGTGTGTATATGCGTATATATATGTGTGTGTGTGTATATGCGTATATATATGTGTGTGTGTATATGCGTATATATGTGTGTGTGTGTATATGCGTATATATGTGTGTGTGTGTATATGCGTATATATGTGTGTGTGTGTGTATATGCGTATATATGTGTGTGTGTGTGTATATGCGTATATATATGTGTGTGTGTGTATATGCGTATATATATGTGTGTGTGTATATGCGTGTGTGTGTGTGTATATGCGTATATATATGTGTGTGTGTGTATATGCATATATATGTGTGTGTGTGTATATATGCGTATATATGTGTGTGTGTGTATATGCATATATATATGTGTGTGTGTGTGTATATGCGTATATATATATGTGTGTGTGTGTGTGTATGCGTATATATATGTGTGTGTGTGTATATGCGTATATATATGTGTGTGTGTGTGTATATGCGTGTATATATGTGTGTGTGTGTGTGTATATATATATATATCTTCGATTAATTTGAGATCTATATTTTGCCAGACAAGACCAGCCTCCTGCTTACTTCCCAGACCTCTAAATAAACCTTCTTGAGTCACTCCATTTCACATTCAATGACTAGAGCTCCCATTTAACTGGAAAAAGCACTCACTGGTTTAACTGTCTTCTCTATCCATATGTTTCTCTAAACTTTTGTAATACTTTAACTTGTGAAACTTCTAGGATCCTTTCACGTATTTTAGGAAAATAAGCAAAAGACTTTACAGTATGATATGATGACAATGGTGACTGATTTGCCTTTATACAATTATTTCATTGAAATAATCATGAAAATAATCTAAGACATGCTAAGAGGGATTTAGAAGAAATGGATGAATGACAACTAATGCAGCACCAAATGTTAAAATTTCAGTTAGCAATTTTCTATACTTCACATAATTTCCACTATATACAAAAAACAAAAATTCAGTAGTCAAACCATTCTTTGATCTTGAAAACAGTAGAACTAAGCAAAGCAGAGAAAATTAAGAATGTACCTCCTTCCTTCCCCACCCCATCACAAAAAAATCACTCATGTGCACACATATGCATAATGAGACTCAGTCTGAATCACACAGAATCCAGACCACCACAATGTAAATGAATGGGGCCTACTTTCTGCTGTGTTCGGGGTCATTTCAAAACTCCACTTCAAAATTTCAACTTCTGTCTTGTTGGTATCTCATTTTCTGTGTCCGTTCCAAAACCACAGTTCCCAGTAATTCAGTGAACTAGTGCAAAAATTACGCATAGCAGACTGTAAAGTCAAAAAATGAAAGGGAAGAAGAATGGAAGACAAAGATTAGAAGTTCTTCCTAGAACCTGGGGAGAAAACTGAAATGACTATGAGAAAATGTTCTGGAATGAATAGGTCAACTAAATGTAGGTAAAACTGAGTCATCAAATATCAGAAAATTAATGAAAAATGCTAATACCCAACTTGTGTTTAGGTTACATCTTAGATTACCCAATTACCCAGATTACTTAATTTAACATTTTTAGGACATTATAGATACAATTTTATGTCCTAATTTTTTTCATTTGACATTTAGTCAAGAGCATTTCTCATATTATTTTAAAATCTTCAAAATCATAATTTTCAGGCTATACAGTATTCCAGTGTATAAAAGCATCATAATTTAGCAATATCATTATGTAGCTTTAATTTTTGTTAAAATGGTAAACACATAATGATACACAATTTTTTAAATTCTGAAAATATTCAGAATAACTCCATGCTCAGTTAAATATTTGCATGAGAGCCACATAAACATTTTCTAATGTATTCAAAGTTTGAGAAAAGACACCATTCAAAAATGTTACCTTCCACCAAAAAGAAAACATAGTCAAATATATTACTTAATAATTAATCAAAATTAAGAATTGGGAGTTGCAGCCACCTAGTTGTGGATCCTATTTGTATAATCTTTGATTATTAAAGTGGTTTTTAGATTTTAAAAAAAATTATAGGAGGTAGCATATAATGTAAATAATATTGATAAATCAATAATGAACTGATTCTAAAAAATTCACAATTCCATTATCCAAAACTGAGAAGTAGATAAGTGGTACAGAGAGAAATAAAACTACCTCTTACATGGCGAGCATTCATAATTGTTGATTAGAATGTAAACTGGTAAAATCCTTCTGGAAAGTCATTTGAAAATTATTATTTTATGAATGATCATATACCTTGAGCTAGGAATTTAACTTTAATGAATATATTTGAAGAAAAAATCAGAAATGCAGACAAAAAAATTAATTCAAAAGATGCTTATTCTAGAAAACATTGTGTAAAAGGAAAGAAAAAAATATATGCTGAAAACTTGTTTAATTGTGATGAATTTATATGTTAGAGTATTTTATATTCTTAATAATTATTGTTGAGCTCTTTTAAATAATATCAAACATGCCCTTATTTGAATGTTAAATGAAAATATCAAGATGTAAAGCTGTCGATATGCTATGCTCCATGCGATTTCAAAGATATCCATAAAATCGTCACAGTTGTTATATCTGCCTTTGATATAAAAGTATAGGAAATTTATGTCATCTTCTTTTTGCTTTTCTAAATTCCCTACTTTTTAATGATGAGTACCTATTAGTTTTATATTCCTTTTTAAGGGTTTTTTTATTGTTGGTATTCACTTCAGTAACTTGAATCCACTGATGTCAGCAGTATATAGCCAGAAAGTTACAAGTAAACACAAATTATACATCAAATTTCTGTTCGCAAAGGTCACATATGCAGGTACATGAATTAGAAGCGTGCATCTAGGATTATGGCCAAACTGTTTTTAAAATGCAGAAATGTAAAATTGCATCTTGAAAATATGAAGAAATGGTGTACACACTTCAAAAATCAAATGTTGCTTATACCAAAGATGTATAACAGTTACGGGATTCAAGTGACAAGCAATAAGATCTCAAAAATTAATAGTGGTCAAAGAGAAAGGGAATATTTTTACATTTCACTGAAAATACATTGACTACTGGAATGTGAAATCTAGCAGGAACTCAGAGAAAAAATTACAAAATCTCAAGCTAATTACTTAATATTTCTTGTTTTACCTAAACAGCATGATATTAACAGAAAACTGCACCTGCATTTGAATTGCCAATCTCACGTTAATGAAGTTCTCCAAAACTGAAATGCAACCAGAACAGGTTCAAACTCCAAATGAAAGTCTGCAAGGCTCAGATTGAAACATAGAATGTTTCAGATGAAAGTAATAAAAAGACTATTGGTTTTGTTTTTTATTGAATGGAATAAAATGTTGACATTTCTTTGAAACTTGGAACTACTAAATTTCATTTTTCCAAATGGTTCTACTTTTTTTTCTTAGTGGTGCAAGTTGTCTTAAGTAGCTTAGGAAGTCAGTCTCTGCAAAGTACTTCTGTCTGTTGCTATTCTGATAAAATCAAAAGTATTCATTAACTTAACCATATGTGTAATTTTTTTTTTTGCTATAACACTTAACACATGAACAGACATCTATTATTTCTCCACTAAAACAAAAGAGTACAATAGTTTTCTTCTATCAGTATTGTATTTAAAAAAGGTTAACATTAAAAACAACCATTATTTTCTTTGAAATCATTACATCTTCTTCCACATCTTAAGTTTCCTTCTGTCTGCGTTCTTCTGCCAATTTATTCAAAAATTTCTTAAAAAGACTTATAAAATTGCTAACCAAAAGGAAAAAGTATCAGGCACAATTTAAAATCTTTTTTTAAGCCATCATCTTGTATCATTCAGTAGCATCAGTTCTGCAGAAAGAATATGAAACAGACAAAACAAGCAATTCCTAGTACTATGGTCACAAATAGATGTTTGAGCCATGGCAATCTGTTTGCTATGTATAGCTTTATTATCTGTCTTCGGGCAGGGAGGAAAGAAAATCATGGCGAGGATCAGTTTTGTAAGAATGTATTGGCCAACATGCTCATAAGGTGTCTCTTAATCCATTCTGATGATTCTCTGTCAAGATTTGGTGAAACATGTGCCCTTGCTCAACTTTGTGATAGAACCTAGTCACACTCGG
The DNA here is from genome assembly GCF_037993035.2 of Macaca fascicularis. NCBI lineage: Eukaryota > Metazoa > Chordata > Mammalia > Primates > Cercopithecidae > Macaca > Macaca fascicularis. The sequence goes on from NC_088378.1 coordinate 163,297,032, forward strand.
TTTCTCTCAATGAGATTTTGTTGGTTATTCTCTTGCCCACATTTTCTTCTTCCCAATTAGAAATGCAGTTTGGTTTCCTTTGTCAACCGCCAACAGCAGCAGTTGCGGTTTATGCCTTGATTAGGTCCTAAAATACAGCTAAGCTGCTGTGACTGTCCCTGCTGTACATTTGGCAGGAGTGGAGTCACCATGTGGTGTGCCAAGTGACACATGCCGCCATCTATATTTCGTTCCTGGTTTCCTGGCTGGTCCCTTGGCTTCTTCTCAGGCAAGCTGTTGGACAAGCTCTCATTTCACGCTCCAGCCTGTCACCAGGTCAGTCTATGACTCATCTGTCCCTTTGCTTTACATACGTGGTTATTTTTCATTTCTTGATATGAAAAGGATATTTCTGTTAATTTTTTTGTTAAATATATTATAATTTATGAAATAAATACGTTCTACCCTATCCAGAGGGTTGGTCTTTCTAAGTTGCCTTGAAACCCTTGACTTTTTACATTTTCCTGATATTCTCTTTCTGGGATTCTTCTAATTGTCTCAGTCACATCTAAAACTTAAAAACTGTGACCAGCATGTTTATTTTTGTCTTTAGAAGAAAATGAATCAATAAGTTTGTTTTTAAAAAATGTTAACAAGTAATGCAATTCTTTAAAGCTTCAGTTTTCTTTTAAAGTTTATATGATACTTTTAATTATTATAAGATCCACAGTAAAGACTGATAGAACCTAAGTACAGGTAATTAACGAATCTTGATCAAAAGGTCGTTAACTTCAAACTCTTGGCATTCTGCACAGGAACGTTGTCACAATCCAATCAGGGATAGAGAAGCTGATACATGCTACATGTGTGTTAGTTCCAGTCTATACTTTTTAAATATGCGTTAACAAAGAAATTTTGAATTTGTAAATCAAATTGTCTCTACTGCCATGGAGACAAGTTAAAAGCCAATCTCTTTTAATGTCTATATCTTTCTTTTTAATAGCTATAGTTTTCATTTCTTTATCTCCATCCTATGCCTATGTAGCCTTGGACTAAACTACAAACCCCTTTAAAGGGAATCTTGGGCATTTTTTAAAATATAGCAAAGAGCCTCACAGTGATCAACACAGCATAATAACTTTGAGTTAAGTAATGAAGATCTTATTTCATTGTTTAAAAATATATTTGCCTCTTTAAAATGGGTAAAATAATCTTTACCAGCTTTATAAGATATAATCTACGTACCATAATGTTCATCTACTTAATATGCCCAAGGCAGTGGTTTTTATCATGTTTATAAACTTCTGCAACCATCACCATAATTTTTAGAATGTTTTTATCACCCCACATATCATGAAGGAAATAGAAACTTTAATTTAAAAATAAAACTCAGAGACTTTGAGATTGCCAAACATATGTTTTTGGACTACAATTTAAGAAGCAATGTTCTAGGTTTTTACAGGAGTAGAGGACAGACCTGCATTGATTATAAAGAGCTCAACACCATACAAAAACCCCTCTCACATTCTCAAATATTTGCTTTTCCCCAAACATACTTTTCTATCTCTAGGCCGTTGAAGTCATCTTCATTTTATGAAATCCCACTTTCTAAAACATTGTGTCATCAAAATCCTCTGTATTCAAAGGCCAGGTTCGCTGTCAGCTCCCCTATAAAGCTTTCTGGGGTCTGCCTGATGAATGACAGAAACCAACCTCTTCATCTCTGTGTATTCAGAGCAATTAAGAACTTTCTATTGACCATATTCTGATTATATTTCATATTTTTCACTGGATGTCATTTCTTTCCTTCCTCATTGGAAGCTCCTTAATTTTCTTGTTTCTTCTGTTTATTGAGGATATCTGATTCCCTCCCAGTGCTGGGGTAGGTACTTTCCTACATTAAAGATTCAAGTAATGTTGACTTTAACTGAATACACTAGGGTTGAGGTCTTCCTCCTGAGGAAGTCATTTCTGGTTCTGCTCTTGATTTCCTGGTGGCCCACGGCTTAATAAGCAGAAAGGAATCACCTGTAAGTTCCCATGATGACTCAGGTAGATCCCACAAAGACAAAAATACTATTGCTCTCTCACATCTATGAAGAAACCAGGTTACTTCATAGGATATTTGGTTCACTTGGAATTTATGAAGAACGCTTTATGTACACATGATCTATATTCTTTTGTTAAGCCTGAAGAATCCACAGTCTTCTTCCTCTGCCACTGCCCCCTCCACCACCTAGAATAAACTTGAAGGGGTCCTAGGGTAAGAGAGCCTAGAAGGCTTTAACCCCAAAGTTCAATAACGAATGCCAAATAAACAAAAAGTGACTGGGAGATCGTTTTCCTCTTGAGCTTCATGATAGTTCTTCTGCTGTTCTACTGCTGTTCTACATACCACACAGTCACGTAAAATGAAATGACACTGAAGATCATCGGGATGGAGAGAGAATGGATTCTGTTATGATAATTATACTTTTCCAGTCTCTCATTTTACTTGTCATACCTTCAGGTTCAAAGGAAACATCTATGTTTTTACTTAAAATATCAACATTTTATGTTAGTCTTTTTTTTCCCCTCTTGTTAAAAAAAATAGAAGAATTTCAATCTTGTGACAAACGCATTAATTATGTACAGGGTGGATCTAATGAACAGTTTTACTATCATCCTGTTAATTACCATACCTGGAAGAGGGTTATTTTCTGCAATACTTAAAGAGACAAACTGTTTTTTACCAGGGTCTATGGAAAGTCATGAAAAAAAACTGCACATTATTGAAAATTGTGCTACAGTTCATGAAGAGCTTCATTGTTACAATAAGCTAATGATAGTTGATTACCCTGAAGATGGTTTGACAACACTGCTGGACAAATGCTGCATCTCTGTTTGCCTTCCATTTTTCTCAACTCCCACAAGATCATTTGTGTCCAGGAAGCAAACTGATGAAAATGTATCAAAGGAGGGTCTATCGACCAAGGGACTGACAGAAATAGAGAAGCGCACACTCAGGTTTCTGGCCTATTTGCAATGCCAAATATTTTTAATTCCTGGAGGCAGAACACACTGCATATGCTACTTCAAATCCAGTAGACTTGATTAGCTTTAAAATTTAATGCATTTACCTATTTGACAAGAACAATTAATGTCAAGTCTAAGTTCTACAAATAAAACGTGACTTTTAGTTTACCAAGGAGTAACATTTTAGTACCATGTATTTCTTGTGTTTGTTTTGTTTTGGTGTAGGGAATTCTACATCCAGGATAGTATCTATTTCACGTATTGGAGTCACAGAGAAGGCAATTATCTTTTCTCTCTTGTGATATAACATTAGGGAACAGTTAAAATGCTATACTGCAACTTTGTTACTAAACCAAGTCACCTAGTAACTTAAGTAGTGGTAATCCATCCTGCTTTCCTCCCTTCTTTGCTCCCCGCCACCTCATCCTTCTTGCCTTTCTCTATTCTTTGAGTAATTCTATGTGTAACACTTACTTATTGTTGTGCAGAAATCAAAAATTTAATACATAATACTCATGCTCAAGAACTTTGTGAGCCACTCTATAATGGTGTTGGGACCCCCTTTTCTCCTCCGCTTTTACTACTTTCCATTTTCAGTATTCGGGAAAATTGCCTCTAGTAAATTTTTAAAGGAATATAATGAGGCAGCATGATGACAGTAGATTAAAAACTAAATTGAAGCACTTTTTATTGATTGTGTATTCTAGTCTCCAAACTTAGCCACTTCTGATGTTTTAAAATGTACGACGTAATGGTGGAGTAGGGTCCTGTGTTTAGCCGTGTTGCTCTAAGACTGATCGTTACGAATTCATTGGCTTAATAAATGAAGATCTATGTAGTGTAAATAGACAAGATGGTTTCCATTAGTAGATACAAGAAAAGGGGAATACATATAGTTTTCACATATAAAAGCACAGAAATATTCATCGAATAATTCTTTGTATCATTATCCTCTGTCGTTTCTGAGAAAAGTTTCCCCAGCTCCAGCTACGTTTATGATTACTTCCTAATGAGTGATGAAGCACAGAAAGTTAGCTGTTAGATAGTTGTCGTGGAAAGAAATTTTTACATCTGTCTTGATTTTTTGGTGCAGAATTATTTTATATTGTAGGAGTGTTATACAAATGTATGGATGAAATCATTGCTGACCATTTTAGAGTGCTGAAAAATGATCATAAACAAATGAAGCCTCTCTAAAGAAGGCTGTTTTTTGCACTGGCTCTTATTTTTTACATTTTAAAACTAAAAGATTTTACTTCTATCATATCTAACAAGCAGTTATTTCAATATCTCTTGGAAATATCATCAATTTGTAGATTTTAACTTAGAACACTGAAACAAATTTTACTTTGTGTTAATATCACACATTAGTCTTCAAAATGTTGTCACATTATTTTATTTGTTCCTTAAGAAACCTTGAGGTAAAGCAGGTCAGGAATTTCACAAGTGGGGGAAATTAGTGAGTGTCGGAGAAGTGACCAGCCCATCTCAAGAAAGTGTCCCAGTCAGGACTAAATTCTAGGACGTTTTGCCAGCCATGATCTTTACACATCAGGACGTTTCAGGAAACAGAGGAAAACCTCCTGAATGAGAAGCTTTTTGCCTTTACTTGCATGGTTGTTAGTAAGTACTATTTAAATAGGTTACGTGATATTTTGCACTCAGTTTGAAATCTAGAAATGATGAATGAGAAAATGGACTATGCTAGGTGTCCAACCCAGAAATCTCAGTTTGTCTGTCCACGCAGCAAGAGTCAAACTTCAGGGAGTGAGTGTTTTAGTTCTTAAATTCTGTATCAACTCGGAACTGTAATATTGATCCAATACCCTGCCCATGAGTGAGTCCTGCTCCTGTGGGAGGATCTGGTAAAGAAATACTCAGAGGACCTTGATGAAGTCCTACAGGTGAGAGACTTTTCCAGATCATTGAAGACCACTTTAAAAACCAGAGTAACATATTTTATCTCAATCCTGTCATATATGTGTCTCAACGTATTGAAGTAAGTAAATGTAAAGTTATCTTCCTGAAATAAGAAATCCATAGCAAGTAGACTAAAAACATGTTCTTTTGTTCACAAAGAGCCAAAATTATAGGCGACCGAAGACTACAAAACTGGCCTGTTTTGTGCAAAGAAAGAAAATCCAATCAAAGCAGTTACGTGGCTTTACCATCATCACCCAGAGGGAGCCCATGTCTAACTGAAAGTTAAGACATATCACAAAATGAACTTGTGAATCTTGGGAGTAGAACTTTGGATACTTTCCCTTTGCCTCTGCTTTCAGCGTGCCCTTGTACCCTTCTGTTGACGAAGAAGATGTGTAGCATAAAAAACTAGTTTGTTGGCTTGCAAGGCCCAAGAAAGAAATGCACTAAAATGCATGAGGTCACTCAGTACATCTGTTTTCAGCCTATTTACCGTTAGAAGAAGATTATTTTACTGGTAGTGTCAAAAGAGGCTTAAGAAATTTTGCTCTCTTTCCATCAACCCTCCTTAGCGTCTCACCTCCAGACACCCAAAATAAACATGTAACCTCAATTAAAACTGTCTGCAGATTTAAACGAGGTACCTTAGCCCACTTCCAAGCCGGATAACACCCTCAATTCCCTCCTACGTATGTACAAAATGTGGAATTGCCACTCCCTAAATAGTACCCAGATTCGGTGTCACTGTAGGGTTTCCAGCATATTTGCAGATATCGCATGGTTGTTTTGCTATAGCTAAGTGGTTTCCCGGCAACGTTCTTTGAGCTTCTTTCTCCTGACTCTTATTTCCCGCAGTCTTTTCTTTCTATGACATATAACTCATATATACGTAGATACACACATACACATATAGACTCACGGAGATATAGAGATTGATTCCTCCTTTTCTCTTCCTCTTTTTCTTCTATTTCCTTAATTTCTCTAGATATAAATCATTGCTTAAGCTACAGGTTTGAAGACCTGGGAGCTTAAAACCCCTGCCAGTAAGCACAGGTTTATAGACTTGTTATTTTCATTATTGCTTTATAAACGACAGTGTTTGAAGCAGAGTGTAGGTTAAGTAAAACTATGCTGAGGATTTCAACTGTTTGCATGTTTGGAAGTAATTGTCTTGAAAAGCACAGTAGATTTTGTGGTGTGAAGCAGCCATATTTGAAACATATTAACACTGCTTTCCAGATTCAGTTTTAGTTTAAGAAAGTAAGCTTCTTGGGAAACATAGATGACGCTTTTTAGAGATTGCACATGATTAGCTTTTGAACAGTTAGGTTGAAAACCTGACACAGTCTGTTCAATAGGATTGATCCATTGGAGGGGCAAGGAAGTGAGCAGTCTTAGTTTAGTGTTTATTTTTTAAAAAATATTATTATTGGCTTTCTCACTTATTTATCATGAAATACATGAATGATGCATTTCTTTTAAGAGAGTATTGAATGGCAATGTTCTCTTAAAGGAAGAAGGAAAATTACTTGATTTCAGATTGCTGTGATCAACCATTTCATTTTCCCTATTACTATGTCATCTCTTCTATTTTAAACAAACACTAGGGACCCTCCTTTGGATATCTTTAAGGAATTTAGTATCAATGAATATAACTATGGATACTGCAGTAAACATTATTATAAGATACAGCTAAGGCATGGTATATTACTTTCTTTTTTGAAGTTTAGCTTTTAACATGGAATACTTTTTATCCTCCCATTAAAGAACATCTTCTCCAGCTAAATGTATGAAAGTGCTTTTCTGGTTCCTGATAGATGCAGCTGCTACTGAGAGGTGAAACCAACTGGACTCCCTGGGTTGAGTGGGGACTTGGAGAACTTTTCTTACAAGGGGATTGTAAAATGCACCAATCAGCACTCTGTAGCTAGCAGGAGGATTGTTAAAATGCATCAATCACCACTCCGTAATAATGCACCAATCAGCACTCTGTAGCTAGCAAAATGATTACAAAATGTACCAATCAGTGGTCTGTAAAACGCACCAATTAACAGGATCCTAAAAGTAGCCAATCGCAGAGAGGATGGACAAAAGGGCACTCTGATAGGTCAGAAACGGAACACGGGAGAGGACAAGTAAGGGAATAAAAGCTAGCCACCCCAGCCAGCAGCGGCAACCCGCTCGGGTCCCTTTTCACGCTGTGGAAGCTTTGTTCTCTCACTCTTCACAATAAACCTTGCTGCTGCTCAGTCTTTGGGTCTGTGCTCTCTTTAAGAGGTGTAACACTCACCACGAAGGTCTGTGGCTCCATTCTCGAAGTCAGTGAGATCATGAACCCACCAGAAGGAACCAACTCTGGACACACTGCTACTTCTACTGCTATTGTAAATAACTTAATAAAGCACCTTCACATATGTGATTTCAATGAATTGCCACAACTCTACGAGAAACATTTTATTTTGCTATTTCGTAGTTAAATGAAGGCTTAAAGGAGGCTCCAGGACTTGAATTATGTTACTTGTAAGAGGTCAAGCCTAGACTGAAACTGGTCTTTTGACTTAAGTTTCCTTGTTCTATATCTTTCCATTACATGTATTTGAATCTGATAATAACTCGTGATACAACATTTAGGTATATTTCCCAAAAGAAATGAGGACAAAACTCAGTATTTTGTAATATATGATAAACTAGTCAATTACATTAAAAATTAATAATAGTTTTTAAAAATCTAGATTACAATCTACCTTTAAAAAACATTGACTCAGCTGGGCATGGTGGTGGGCATCTGTAATCCCAGGTATTTGGGAGACTGAGGCAGGGGAATTGCTTGAATACAAGAAGCAGAGGTTGCAGTGAGCTGAGATCATGCCACTGCACTCCAGCCTGGACAACAGAGTGAGACCCAGTGTCAATAATAATAATAATAATAAATAAACAAAAGATAAATGTACTATGTATATACCATGTATATTACCCAGTATGTGATAATCCTTGTGAGAAGACAGCAAATTTTAAGTCACATCCCTAACGTCAAAGAACATAGAGTCTTATTGGAATAGCTAGAAATCATAAACATCTTGAAGAAAAGAAAGCAAATTGAGATAATCATTAACATGATAGTAATTCTGTTTTGTAAGGGTTGAAGCATCAGAGACAACGTTAGGGAGGGGTGGTATGAGAAAAAATATTTCTTAGTCCATACAAAAAACCTGTAAGATTTTACCATTGAAAGACGATCTCCGGATATGGTTGAATCATACGACACTAGAGGCATCTTCTTCAACGTCATTTTCCTTTTTGGGGCTCTCAACTGAGTTACTGCTGTTACTACCAGCTAAATTGCAGGACTGCCTTCCACTTCAAACTCTAATAGAAGTGTGGAGAAATTCCCCTCTTCTTGAATAGTTCACTGTAGCTCAAGTAGGCCTGAACTTCCAAAAGAATTTGTTAAATACTTAGAACAACACAGAAAGAAGATGAAAATGTAAAAAATTTCAAGCTTGCAAACCACAGTTTATAATCCTCCCATAGCTAATTTACTCAGCAGCAAATCCCTACCCCATTAAACATCACTTTGGAGACACAGCTACCACACCTTTACTTCTAAGACCTCATATAATTTTTAGGAACTTCCTACTTCCTTGCTTTTTAACTCCCAGTTTGCTTTTAAACAAAGGAAACTCTTTACAACCCATAAGATTGAAAATGATCTCCTAGGGTCCTTGATGGTGGCAAACTAGTATCTTTATGGAGTTCATTTTCTGGTCTGAGAGACACATTTTTTTCCTGAGGTGATTCACAAAATGATGGTGACTGACAGGATGAATAATCTAAATTCAGGGGGAATTAAGTTATTTTCTTTGTCGGAACAAAATTATTCCATGACAAGCTTGAGATATAGAAATACCGTGTAAGTTATTATGACCTTCCTCCAATAGGAATTATATATTTCATAAAATCAGGAAACGAAGGTGTGGTTATATTGTTGGGTCATAGTAAGGGAACAATTTGAAGAAATGTTAAGGGTTTAATATGCTAACTAAATGATGAAACATTAAAAAGGGAAGATGCTCTTATTTAACGTGACATCATGAGCCTGTTAGATTTCTTAAAACATAACCTTATTTTGCCAAAACTAAGAAATGTGCCAGCTAATGAACTTTCAATCAGCCGACTTCTTAATTAAAAGAATGTGATGAAAGAGAGGAAGGTGGGGGAGGTGGCTTGAGCCCAGGTCATCCTTCATCCCAAGAGGCATCATGTTGCTTACAACATCAATAAACTTTCTTCTTTAAAGGAATTTAGTCTGCAGGCAGCAAATAAAATTTTATTTTTCCCTCACACATAAAATATATCCCAGACAGACCACCAGCCTGTAGTTAAAAAAAAAAAAAAAAAAAAAAAAAAAAAAAAAAAAAAAAACCTCAGGTTTTATTTGATGTTATAGGTCAGAATATTAAAAGTCCCATGTGGGAACAAAATTATAGGTGTGTCAACTTCCGTTCAGGAAAGTCATTACAGGAATGGGAATATCTCATTGTTTATCTTTGTTATTGGGTAAAAGAAAGGGTAATGTTTATTAAGAAATCTTTGAGGGTGTCAGGTTATTTGACAGATCTTCTCAAAGGAAACAATCATAGAGTTATCCCCAAACACAGGCCATGTCACTAAGAAATGGAAAAAGAAATCTGAGCCATAGTTCCATGGAAGTCATATTCAGAAACTATATATATTATACAGATTATTTGGGAGAAAGAATCTTCAACCTGTTAGTCAATCAGCAAATATCTGTCGAATGCCTACTGGGCTTTGAGAATGAGTATTCATGGTAGTTTACAGTATCTGCTCTGTGTCAAACCATACGTGTTTCCCATGGATTATTATTTAGTTCTCAGAGTCACACTGTTAGGAAAGCATTATAGGTAAGAAACTTGAAGCATAGAGGTTAGATAACTTGCTCAAGATCACACAGCTAGTAAGAATAGAATTAGGATTTGAAATAAGGATATATGAGTCCAGGAACTACACCGTTTGCTAAGATTTGCTTCTCTTTAAATTTATTGTCCAACCCAGAAGTTCCATCCCTGGACATCTACTTAAGAAAAAGAAAAACATTTACATAAATGTTTGTAAAGTTATTGTTTATAATAGCCAAAATTAGAAATAGTTTAAATTTTCATCAACTGGTAATTAACAAAATGTAGTATATTCATTTTATTCACCAATAGAAAGAAATGAACTACTAATACCTAATAGAAGATAAATGAGCCTCAAAACATTATGCTAAGTGAAAGAAGTTATATGCAAACACTGTGGTAGGCAGAATTCTAAGGCAGCCGTTAAAATTCCTCCTCCTGGTGCACACACCCTTTGTAATCCCCACCCTTGAGTTTAGAACGGACCAGTGAATATGATGGGATAGTCACTGCTGTGCTTAGGTTATGTTATATGGCAAAGGTGAAGAGATTATGCAAATGTAATTAGGTTAATCGAATGGGAAATTGCCCTGAGTGGGTCTGAGCTAATTAGGTGGGCCCTAGTAAAGGGAGTCCAGATCTTGTGTGAAAAGAGAGGGTCTGAGTGATAGAGATCCTTTTACTGACCTTGAGGAAAGCTGTTTTGAGCTGCCTATGGAGGGGACCCTGTGACAAGGACTCAAGGAGATACAAACAGTGTCCAGTTGACAGCCAAGAACAAAGCATGGACTTCAGTCTTACAACCGCAAGGAACCAAATTCTTTCAAAAACCTGAATAAATCTGGAAATGGATTCATCCCTAGTCAAGCCCCAGATATGAACACAGTCTGGCTGACACCTTGATTATAGCCTGTTAAGAGCCTGAGTTGATGACCCAACTGGCCCGGGCTTCTGTCTTACAGAAACTGTGCGGAAAAATGGGTATTGTTTTAAGCTACTATGTTTGTAGTAATTTGTTACACAGCAATTAAAGTCAGTACACTATATATTATGTCATTATATATATATGAAATATCTAGAAGAGGCCTCAAAAGCCCTGAGAGAAAATCTCTAGCTCTGGATAGATAAATCAGAATAAATGGACTTTGCGGCTGCATGACAAGGGTGTGCAGATGTGTGCATGTGTTGGGGTGGGAGGTATCTTGTGTATGAATTGAAGCTCACCACCAACTTGTCCTTGCATGGAACAAATCCAAAGAACAACAGGAAAGACTTTTGGAAGTGAACAATAAAGTCCGAATTGTAGACCAAACTGATGGCACATGCATGAAGTAGATCCAAACAGCATAGCAATGTCAAAGAGAACTGAACTGCCATTGGAACCACCACCAAAAGCAGAAGTAGAACTACCTGGGTTGATTGTTTTGCTAAAACAGACAAACAAAAAAAGCAAACATCCACCTTCTCCAGAGGTATCTAAAAAGTCAAGTGTACAATCCAAAGTTACTTGATATACAAAAACCAGGAAAATCTGACCAATTCTTATGGAAAACATAACCAACAGATGCTAGTGTTCAGGTGAGTCGTGTGTTGGAGAGCCTTTAAATCATCTATGTTGATCATCCTTCATGAAGTAAAGGCAAAATCTGGAATAAATGGAAACACAAACACTTTCAGTAGAGAAGTAGAACTATAAAAAGGAACCAAGTGAAAATTTCAGAACTGAAAACTACGTGAAATGAAAATTTACTCCATGGGCTCAATAATAAAATTGAGATGACAGAGACAAGAGTAGGTGAATTTGAAAACAGTTCAATGGAATCACAAGGCCAGGACTTGAAGGAAGATAATGGCAGAAACTTAGAGGGGTCACGCAGTATCAATAAGAGTTGAGGGATGGCTGAGTTATCTGCAGTCCCCCACTAACCTCTGACCATGCAGAGAACCATATTGTCAGTTACATCAGCTGCTGATCTCAGCATAGCATGCAGTGACCAGGAAGTAGATTGCTTCAGTGACCAGAAGACATTCTAAAGTATCTCTTCTGACTCTTTGGAGAGGAGCAGAGAAACAGGAGAGCAATTTTTAAAGAATTAAAGAGTTATTCCAAGGGTCTCTGTGAACTAGCTTTTATAGATTGGATGGATTTAGAATGTGAAGGAAAAAGAAATGCAAAATGGCACCCAGGTGTTAGATCTGAGCAACTGGTGGATGTTGTCGCACCATTTGCTGCAGTGATGATGAAGGGCTGACAACTTGCTTTTCAAAGAAGCAGGGTGGGGTGGAAGTCAATAGTTGTACCCCAGCCAGGTTAAATTTGAGATGCCTAATAGATGTTAATGTGCAGTTGTCAAATAGACAGTTGGATCCAAAGTCTGTAGCTTGGGGGAAAGTCTGGAAAAGTGATATAAATCAGAGAGTTATCATCACCTAGACGGTGTTTAAAGTCCAGGAAGATAATGTTAAGAGAAGCCTGAGAGTTGATAGGGAGAAGACAACAGAATAGCAGTTCTATGGACGATGGTCAGAGGCCTTGTAAAGAAAAAAGAAACTAGCAAAGGCAGGTGCATGATGGTATAGCTAATGTCAGCATATCTTCCCCAGGAAAAGACTTAAAATATTTGAGGTATTGATCACAGTCTGAAGGTAAAACATACTCAGCTGAGATAAAATTCCAAGGAAATTAGAAAATTGAGAATGTTTGTGATTTAGATAATCTTTTTGGCATTTAAGAAAAGAGAAATGAGAAAACCGTGCTTAGAAAAACTATGAGAATCAAATACTCACATTCTGTTTATTTCCACCAGAACTTGATGAATCTGGGACACAAGCCTCCAAATTGAACAGCTGGAATACAATATCCATCACACACACTGTGGAAGCTGGAGCTCCCATAGCTTTTTATCCCATGTATTAATAAGTCTTGGGGATGAAAAAAGACAAAATTTAGTTAGGATAATGTCGTGTACTTCTATGTGGGATTATGAATCCTTAATGTTATTGTCTGTACTGATGTTTGTTGGACTAGGAAGAGGCAGCTGGCTCTCTGTGGTTTTCAAAAGAAGATATCCACCTCACCAGGCTATCACAGTGAGAAAAATTTTAAATGCATAAATGAAGATGGATCATTTTCCCAGTCCCATTGCTTCTCTTTGTGGTGCTTTTTGCCCTGAGATTACACAAATGGATGGTTTTATGGCCACTGAATGTAGAACAGCTGTAGATACAATATATTATACAACAAGAAATTGTTCAGAAATGGGGGGATTATAGAAACATTATCTATCTAATGCTGTCAAGTTCAAATGCTACATGTGTCACCCTACCCCCATGCAGCACAGACTGGTCATATAAGTTAGAAATACCCTAGAGCTACTTTTAAATTACAGGCATAACTCCTTAGAATATTATTGGCATTGTGCACTTCTTTTTTTTTTTTCTTCCTTTGTTTTGTTTTTTCTTTTTCTTTTTAAATTTAGTTTGTGCTGGATGCAAAAGAAAAAAAAAAAAAACTTTTCTGTTATCTTTCGTCATTTTCCACAGATCTTTTCCCTGAAACTATGGCCAACTTAGCATGCCCTGGTGTGAGGCCAAGCTACCAGTATATCAACTCATTGCACCAGAGTCATCAAAGATGCAATTTCCTTGCAATCCACTAATTTTCAAAACGATGGAGTTTTACAGTCATTCATAACAAAGCCCCAGGAGCACGAAACAATATTGAAATTAAGCTTAGTGTGTGAAAACATTATGTGCTTTTCTTCCAACCCCTCTGCATTTATGTCTCTGTTCTGTGAGTGATAACACTGCTATAAAACTTCACAGCTACACTGGAGTGTGTCACTTTGCTTATACCTAGGGGTGTGAGACCCTTGTAAACCTTGGCTCTTCCACTGCTAGGAGCTGATTAAAGTGTGCTGGCTTGCTCTGCGCTTGGTTCCTTCCTGTGTTTCCACTGTCATTGCCAAATACCAGCAGTCACTGACAGGGCTCCCTGGTCTGCCTCTGCCAAGTGAAGTGTTTTGAAATTAAAAATCTGAAGAAATGGAGCAATGAGTGCTTGATCAGGTGGTTTCTCCTTAGGAAATTGCTTAATGGGGGAAATTCAGCACAACCTCCCAGTGGTGGCTCCAACACAAAACTTGGATTTAAAGAAACAGGATTTCTTTCTTAAATTAGACAAATATGCTCATGTGCCTCAAAGTGAGGACCTCTGTTTCTTGAGATAGATATTTATTTTGGGATAATGTTTACTGAATATCTGATTCTAAATGTAATACATGCTTGTCCTAGGAAATGTTGCAGAGTATACAGAAACTATACAGGAGGAAATAAAAATGATCCATAATCTCACCAAAATTTCAGTCATACTATGTCAGTAGTTCCATTCCATCCATTTTAAATCTGAGATGCCTAATAGATGTCAATGTGCAGTTGTCAAATAGACAGTTGGATCCAGAGTCTGTAGCTTGGGGGAAAGTCTGGAAAAGTGATATAAATCTGAGAGTCATCATCACCTACATGGTGTTTCAAGTCCAGGAAAACAATGTTAAGAGAGGGCTGAGAGTGACAGGAAGATGACAACAGGACAACAGTTCTATGGACGATGGTCAGAGGCCTTGTAGAGAGAAAGGAACTAGCAAAGGCGTGTGCATGATGGTATAGCTAATGTTAGTGTATCTTCCCCAGGAAAGGACTTAAAATATCAGAGAGATTTATCACAGTCGTACTTAGTTGTGACAAAATTCCACAGAATTGAGAAAATTGCCAATGTTTGTGATTTGGGCAATCTTTAGAAATATATATATATATATATATATATATATATATATATATATATATATATATTTTCCAATATGCCTAGAGCATTTTCCAGGATTATTAAAGGATCTATGAAACTATGTTAATATTTGTATAATAGTCCATTGCATGGAAGTACCAATAATGATATAATTTAATTCTCATTATTGAATATCTAAGTACTTTTCCTCTTAACTTTACACCATTATAAACTACAAACAACATTTTATACATAACTCTTGGTTCACATATGTGATACATTTATTAGGTTCATTTTCTGGAAGTATGATCACTGAGTCAAAAGATCCAAAAATCTAGAAGATCTGATATCAAACTACCCTCTAGAAATGCAATAGCTTATATTATCACTAGCAGCATAGGAAAGTATACATTCTAACTCAACATTGCCAGCACTGTGCATCATTCTTTTTTGAAAAAAAACCTTTGATAATTTGAAATAAGTTGCCATTTTCTTAATCTGTATTTTTTATTGCTGTGAACCCAAAGTTTTCCACATACTTAATGCCTATTTGCATTACTTCTGTGAATTTTTCACTTATGATACTTGCTTATTTTTTTCTATTTGAGTGTTAGTGATTTTTAAAAATTTATTAGAGATCATTATAGACCTCAGCTATACTATTTTTCTGTTGCTATAGTTTTTTTTTGTTACAAGCATGTTTTCTGTTGTCACTGACCTTTTAGTAAGAACTATGATTTTTTAAGTGAGCTTTAATTCTTAGTAACTGAAGTTTTTCTCTCTTAAGTCTTTCAGAATTTCATTGCTTTTATGACTCTTAAGTCTTTTTTCCTCTCCAAAATGAAATCGTCTAAAAACATTGCTAATTTGTAAAAATAGTTTTTCTTTAAACATTTAAAACTTTGATGTACCTAGGAATTTATTTTGGTGTGTGGTATCATGAGAATCTGGTGAAGAATCTCTTCTCTATTAGTCATGCTTCTCTCTGATATTAAAGATATAGACATACACACACACACACCCCTATGTTTATATATACATAAACATATATACATGCATAACCTACACAGACTAGGACCTATTTGGGGGCTAAATAGTTTGTCATGTCCATTATCAATTATTGTAGACCACAATATTTTAATATTTCTTGTTAATTTGTTGTGTGTAGTCATACAGTCCTATCCTCATTGTTCTGTCATTTGAATGTTACTACATATGCTTGCCTATTTTTTCTTTTAGATGAACTTCAGGACCATATCGTCAGGGTTAGAAAGAAAAATGTTATCAGTATTTTAACAGGGTTTGCTTTAAATCTAAAAGCAATTCTGCCTTGGCACAGTTAATTGAAATTCATACCAAAGCAAGGATATTACTCTCATATACATACGTTTTAGTTAGCCGAGTACTGTGTAGAGTGAGAACTGCCTGTATAACTTATTTTGTAAATATATTTTAAAGATAATCTTCTAATTAAGGAACATTAATCCCCAAAACATTTATAACTTGCATTCTGTATTCCAAGCATATTAATCAATTAATATTTTCTTTCATAAGTCTCTCAAGGAAATAGTATTGCATTCTTTATATAGGTTGGATACATTTTAAGATACACCTTAGTTATTTTAAATTTACTTTAAATGAAATTTTTATTTACATTAGATCATTTAACTGCTTTTTCTCTTAAACAGAAAAATTACTGATTTAGCAGGATGTTTGTGTTTGATTTTTTCTTTTTGTACTCTGCTATGAAAGTAAAAAGAAACCTTTTTTTTCCCTATTTATTCCCTTTAGTTTTCTGGAAGAATAAGGCAATTCCTGCCCACCTCTTATTCTCTAGTGATTTTATTCCTTCTTTTCAGTTCATGTCTCATTGAATGAAATTTTCCATAATTTTATAAAACATTTAAACAGCACTAGTGATATCAAATATCACTTCCTTACTCTTTAATTTAAATTCAAGTGTCTCCTGTGTTTCATTGTTAGGGAATTACGTTGGCTGTTGATTTAAGGTAAATAATCATTTTTGTGTTAAATAGGTATCTCTTTCTTTCTACTTTTATTAGAATTTATTTGTATGTATGTATGTATTTATGTATGTATGTATGTATGTATTTATTTATTTTTCTGAGACGGTGTCTTGCTCTGTCTCCCAGGCTGGAGTGTAGTGGCGCCATCTCGGCTCACTATAACCTCTGCCTCCTGGGTTCAAGCAGTTCTCCCTGCCTCAGCCTCCCGAGTAGCTGGGATTACAGACACCTGCCACCATCCCCAGCTAATTTGTGTGTGTGTGTGTGTGTGTGTGTGTGTGTGTGTGTGTGTGCGCTTTAGTAGAGACAGGGTTTCACCATGTTGGCCAGGCTGGTCTCAAATTCCTGACCTCAAGTGATCCACCCACCTTGGCCTCCCAAAGTGCTGGGATTACAGGCGTGAGCCATGCCTGGCAACTTTTCTTAAGAATTTAATGAGGAGTATTTTTAGAATATTGTTGAATATCTTTGTAATTTTATTGAGGTTTCAGAATATATTTTCCTTTCAACTTATTGATGTAGATACTATGGTAATATATTTACCAATATTGCAATAACTTTGTGTTTTGAAGAGAAACCTACTTGGTTGAGGGAGAAAATTCTTGTTATACTACTAAATACTTTCCCTAATAATTATTGAGGTTTAAAATATCACTTTGTAATAAGTATGTTTGAGCTATTATTACTTTTTAATATATATTTGGTTCGGGTTTTATGATTATTCTACTTCTGTAAAAATTACCTTTCTGTGACCAGGAAATATTTAAATACCATGACAATAATTTCATTTTTGAAAAATACTATATAGTAATCACTAACGAAGTGCTCTTGTATAAAGCATTTTTGAAGTAATTTTGATAGTATGTTCAGTTTCTTTCTTGGTTATTGCAGTTTTCTTCTTGTTGTTTCCTTGGCTCATTTGGGGGAGATTTATATTTTCTCAGAAGATTTTCATCTTTGTTGAGACTTACAAATTCAGTGACAGAGTTATATGTCATTACATTAATAGAAAACATCTCGATTTTCAGGACCTGCATTTGTCTGGTGTACACATTTTCTTGCCATTATAACCTCCTCCCCCACAATGCTGTAAGTTATTTCTGCATACCCTCAAGAAGTTCTGGGTATTCAGAAACAAGACCTGTCAACTCATGGCACCTGATGTTATCCTTTGCCTGCCTTGGCCTTCTGGGGCTGACAGGTGTGCACCCAGCTCTTCCTCTCCATTAGGTACCACTCTTGCAAAGCCCAGTATCTCCCTCTAGGTCCGGCTACTTCTACTAGCCAACACCATTTCTCCTGGTAGTGCTGCTAATTCCCTCTAATCACTGATGCAGATTCATAAGTTCTAGTGTCCTCAGGACACACAATCATTAATGGAATTGGAATTTAAGAGGTAACTTTCTACCTTCTTTGGCATTACACTATTCATAAGTATACCCAGGAAACAGCAGAGAAGAATCTCGTTCAAGATGTCTGGGGTGGCCCCCTGACCATTGCACTTGGTTAACACACTCTCAAAATAAACCTGGGGCACTGCATGTGACTTCAGTTTGAATTGACACAAGGCTGGAATTGAAGACAAGTCAGGATGAATAAGACCTTGCTATGCCCAGAACCAGTTCTTTCTGTGTTCATCAATCTGTCTATAAGTATTTACTAATGTATATTCATTGTACGTTTTTCGACTGTTATTTTCTAAAATTGTAGTTTTGATTTCTTGTCGGACCTACTATGAATTGAGAAGACACTATTTGTTGTTGTTATAGTGTTATGCTTTACCTTTCCAAACAGTTTTATGCTTTTCATTTAAATTTACATGATGAATTCCTAGCTTATTATATTGTATGAATGTATGTGTCTTGTATATTTTTCACTGAAAATTTTATTGAGGGTTTTCTTCATGGTCTAACACATGATTATTTTTATAAATGCTTAATGTACCCTTGAAAAAGGTTTATCCTCTGTGGAATTTACAGTTTGATTTTTTTTTGAGTATCCATTAATTCAATTCTTATTTATTAGTGTATTAAAATACCTATGTATTTGTTTTGAACACTTGAAATATAAAAAAACTCAAATGAGTGTTTAGGAGTTCTACTGTAATGACATTACAGCTCTCTTATATTTGTAAGAATTTTGGATTTATAATTCTAGAGCTAATTAACAATCAGGGCCATGATTTTACCTTTTAGGGGTATGAAATGATTTTTTTTTTTTTTTTTTTTTTTTTTGCCTCAAAGACTATTTTGTTTGCCATTGGAATTTCCACACATACTGTTTTTGTGCTTTTTAAAATCTTTTTCAGTATAATAATACTAGATGTAAGTGCAAATTTGGAGAAAAACTAGCAGAGTTTCAATACTGACTGTGCCTCCTTAACTCTTTGTCATTTCCTTTTCTGTAAAATGAGTATGTCAGTTAGGATCATTTAGCTGAATCCAACTCAAATGAGTTTGATTTCATTCTTCATCACGCTTCGTTTCTGAAATTCCTCTTTGTCTCTTCTGTATGTTAGCTTCATCCTCAGACTGGCCTTATGCAAAGTTTCATCCTCATACTGGCCTTATGCAAAGTTTCATCCTCAGACTGGCCTTATGCAAAGTTTCATCCTCAGGCTGGCCTTATGCAAAAGATTATTGCCGTTTAAGACTTAGCATCCATAGACTAATATGTCTCATCTTCAGGAGCAAGAACACTTTATTGGTCACTCTGATTACTTAATAAAAATTGCATCTATTAAGACAGAAAGAGCAGAAATCAACAGCAACTGACAATAATACCACTTACATATTGGATGAGGGCATCCCGTTAAAGCAATTAGAGGAGCATTTGGCACATTACAGGTGCTCAATAAATAAAAAGGCTATTATTATTAACCTTTTCATATTGCTTTTTTTTTTTCCTTGAGAGCAGCTTGTATGTGAATTTTAAAAATCTAGTCTGAATCCTGCTCTCTCAATAGAAGAATTTATACTGTTTTCTATTATTCCCAGAATTTCCATTTACTAATTGGTTCCGTCATCTTGTTTTATAAAACGCTGGGCATTCTGTCTTCCTTTCCCTTTCCTTGGTTCTGTGTCTTTTGCTATTTGAGCTGCTCGCATTTTCTTATTCCTCGATGATTGTTAAAGTATAGCTGCTCTTTTTTAAATTTCATAAGTGGCTAAATTTAACATTAAATTTAGCTTGTGCTTATGAATAATATCTAAATAAGACTAAATTTGGCCTGAGCTTATGAATAATATCTCTTTAAAGATCTGTGTAAGAATATAACATAGAGACATTTATCTCTCCCTTTGTGACATGAAGACAAAACACGCTTTTATTTCCCTTCCTCCATTCCCTGGTATTTGTTCATATGAACCTGGGCAATGGAAGCAAATTAGTAGTTTTCTTTTTTTTTTTTAATGTAGTTTACTTATTTTTCAAGATTCACAAGACCATGACCTTCCCACGTGTCCCTTTGGCCACATCTTGCTGCTCCTCCATGCTAGCCTTCTTTCCCACTAGGGAGTGAGCAGTGCTTATCTCCTCACCCCTCACTTCCATGCCACTCAAGAAGATAAAATATAAAGAAAGTTTTCCAACAGGAAACAATCTAGAAAATGCAACTGGGCACAATGAAGACAACAATTGATGTTATTTTGCTCAGCAGTTTGCTCACGTGTTTTTAGAGGACTTCATTCCAAAAAGAACCGTAACTTTTCCCTTCAATATCAAATGGTCCAGTAAAATTATTTCCCCAAGACAAAAGAATCATCTTATTTCCAATATGAATTTAAGTATGTACCTTAAGAGAAACACAAAAGTGATATTTGGCCTTTAAAATGAAGCTTCCTTCTCATTGTTTCTACTTGAATGTGTGACTGTATGGTTCAAATATGGTCCCATATGAAAGGGGAAAGGGAATGAATTTTTAAAAATCATAAAAGAGGGCCGCATTGTTTATCATTTCATTCTATATGTGCCAAAGTCCTGAAACTAAGAAGACACCATGAGGTAGGGTGTCCTTAGGAAGTCTACCACACAGTAGGTTAAGTATGACATTCATGCTGTGGCCTCAATTTCTAAATTCTAAAGGAATGTAGAATTTAAGTGTGGCAAGAAATCAGGGAAAGGAAAAAAAAAAAACAGATATTTTGGAAGCAACCCAGCTGATGGTGATATAGCAGGATTTTAGAAAATATGTTTAAAACTGAATTTGAATGTAGCCGTTCATTGGTGAGCCGTTCATTGGTGATCTTTGCACGTACACATGCAGGTCCAAAGTAGGTAGCTTCCGAGAGAGGAAAAGCAGCATTCAGCATGCAACTAAGAATATAAAGCAAAATATAAGAGGCATTCAATCTTGAGATACATATTTAGACGAAATGTGCATAGAAGTAGCAGTTGCTTTAAGGAGGGAAACCCAAGATCTAATATAAAGAAATTGCATGTCAATAGCAGTGAAATAATGAGTCTCAGATTATTTTGGAATCCTGCCTAGAAAAAAAAAATTAGGTTATAAATATCACTTTGTTACATTTACTCTAAATTATTCTGCAAACAAAATTCTAACTTAAATGTCATGCATTGAATGTTTATATATTCTTAGAAGCTTATGATTATTAATAACATATTCCCTTCTAAATTACTTAAGTATAATTATCTAGTTTCTAAAATAGAATAATTATTCCAAGATAATAATAAAAACAAAACTACAGACTTAATTTCACTCATTTTGTCATGTTTCATACTTGCATAACTATCCAAAGTAAGCTATAATTTTCATATTCTTGATGGGAAAATTTAGGCTCAGGCAGCTTAATGTTAGTGACTAAAATGCCATTCAAACCTTGATCTTTGTCGTCAGAGTCCAGTAAGTGTTCATTTTCACTGTATTATACTTAATGATGTCAAAATAGTTCAATGAAAATGGTTAGTTTTTCTTAGGAGCACATGCTTTCCAATAATCATTAAAATAAAACATAGCAGCTACCTACAAATAATCACATCACCTGGGCCCAGATGGTATTGATCTCTCACATGACAAAAAAGGCAGGAATTAAAATTATTCAGAAAATCCAGGGTAAGATATCTCATGATATAGCAATATAGCATGATACGATATCTAATGATTGAAAAATGGATGAAAATTCAGATACAATCTTTTGTGAATCAATAAAGCTTCTATCCCTATATTTCATCACATGCCCTTTCTCAACACTGTTGCAGTTACCATGAATTCCTCAAGGTTACATTGATCACACAGTTGATATTGCTGGAAGCTGTGTTTTGAATGTGCAATTGTGGCTCTTTAATGAAGGAGCTTCTGCAGGTCACTGCAAGGGGGCAGTGAAACTAAAGTCCTACTAATAAGATGTTACGGAACTATGAACCAGCTTGACTCTTTTACAAAAATCATTGAAAGTTCCAAATATCCTTGACAGTGAATCTGGCATTAATCGAGCCGTTTGCTCTGTCCAGCTCTGCAGTAAATACCTTGGAGGATATAAAGACATATAAAGTATGTAGTAAAGAAGCTTACTAGCCAGGAGTGTAAGACAAAAATTAAACACATAAAACAATCACAGAGCAGAATAAGAGTTACAATTAATTGCTCAATTGCCTCGTATGGTTTAGAAGCATATACATAACCCTTGAAAAAAATACGCGTGTTTATATGACATGAGACATTTCTACATATCAAAAAGTTTCAGAGGTAACAACACTTCTCAAACAGTTTGTTTATATCAGAGGATTTATTTGCCTCCAAATGAATCAGTTTTATTGTCACCTGAGGAACTGTTGGAAGCAAATAGTCCTTAGAATTGAGCCCAATAAAAAGAGTGCACTGATAAATTTCTTCTGGCCCTTTGGCACAGCTGTTCTGCCTATATCAAATGTGA
This sequence comes from Macaca fascicularis, assembly GCF_037993035.2. Classification (NCBI taxonomy): domain Eukaryota; kingdom Metazoa; phylum Chordata; class Mammalia; order Primates; family Cercopithecidae; genus Macaca; species Macaca fascicularis. The sequence goes on from NC_088378.1 coordinate 163,319,563, forward strand.
TCAACAGGTCTCATAAGACCGTGATCCAGATCGCTCCTCTCCACATCAACACAGCAAAAACCTGTATATGTGAGGTTGCTTGCTTTGCCCCAACATCAAACATCATGGAAATAATGCATATTTTGAAGAAAGTTTTCTTTTTATCAATGTTGTCCTTATTTACGTAACATGCTTTTGAATGTACCTGGAATACAATAGGGTACTCAATATTTAATTGAGGCAATGAGTAATAGTAAATGACATCAGCTTATTTCTGATAATACTTGCAGATGTGTGGATACCTTATAATGGAAGAAAGTTACTGATAAAATATAGTACCTGGATTTTTAGGAAGTAATTAAGGTAAGGGAAGTTGCTAATGAGGAGACATTATGAGCTGATAATTTTTTGAATTCCAACTTTTAAGTCAAAAATGACATAAAAAACTATGATTTCAAAAATGGGAATGATGGTTTATCACTTAATGGGCAAAAAATCCAGCCCTTGGATAACTCGTTGCAGAGAACAGAAGTCCCATGGATAGTTTAAGAAAGAAATTTATAAAGGGGGATCATGGCTAAGAGGGGATCTGAGAAATACAGTCTTAAGTTTTCCTCTCCTGTATTCCTGGAAGGCCCATGGTTAGTGTCTGGAGTATATGTTGAGTGAGCCAGTCTGTCAGATCTGCCCAAGAGCTTCATGCAGTATATTCAACTTATATAAATTTAGCTCAATTAAAAGACTGATGGCTAAGAATCATTTACGAGTTGTTTGGGGTTTGGGGATATTATTCTATAATCTAGCTTTTGCTAACATAAAGCAAGAATAAATGTATGAACTTTTTCTCTGTTAAATACTCATTACTCTAATAAATACCAGGCAAACATGTAATTTTAGTGATTTGGAGGAAAACAAAGATAAATCAAATAAACATTCTGCCTTTAAGGTGCTTTTGTGGGGAAGGTGTTGAATTTTGAGCCTTTTGATAATTAGTCTCGGTGGCTTCATAGTTGAAGTCATGAGCTCTATGACATTCTATTCATACGTATTTATTTTGGGATGTAGTAGAATTGTTTCCCAGTTAACATCTTATTTTGGATATTAAACCTGGCCTAGGAGATTTGGAAGATAAACAAAGACCACTTTCCTGGACAATAGGTAGTCAGAATATGTTTTCAATGACTTGGTTAAATAGTGAAGTATTCAGTTATTGTGTAGTTTACGTATGGTTTGATTGAATTATTACTTACTGAATTTATCAGTTATTATTCACTATTTGATTAAAAAAACAGATAAAAATTAAATCTATCTAGTTTGGAAGTCAACTAGCTGCTGGTCTGAGCTCTAAAACTAACTCCAGATGAATTACCCTTACAGTAATCAGATTCAGTGTCTCTGGCTGATCTCTATTAGATTCTGGAACATATACTAGGCCAACTGGGCCATTCTGGGTGGTAGAATGTGGCAGAATAAAATCATAAGCAATGGGCTTTGCCACACAGAGTGCTGAAGTGTCAGGTTTTTTCACATTCTGTGTCTCAGGCACCCGCCAAGCAGGAGATTTGCGATGAATAGCACCCATATTGATTTTTCCATAATAGAGTGTAAAAGAAAAATGGACAGGTTTTGTTGCAGGTATTTTCATGGGGTACTAAATTGGAGGATTAGTTGCAAACAGCAGTACTGATAAAGTCTGCTGTCCATCTTGATGGTTGGGTCTTTCTATTAAAATGACACATAAATAACCTATGATATCCCCCACCCATGGAAATTCAAATGCACCTGTCAACTTGATAAAGCACTTGCCTGGAGGGAAGCATTGTTTACATTTTCACTCCATTTTTCAGAAAAAGTGAGATTCTAATTATTTCTCCCACTGTAAATTAATGCTGACTATGATGCTTAGCATATCTCTGTATTGTTACATCTTTTAGAAAGTTAAATAATAGAACTGATCCATCATGCATTATGCAATGTGTATTTTATGACAGCCTTCCCTGGGCTCGTCCATCTCCTCTCTATATAAATGCTCATTTCTTCTCTCACTTGTGTGCTTTCTGAATCTTTCTTTCTCTTTCCTAGCCCTTGAGAAATCCTTGTTGATATCCAGTTAGTTCCAAAACTTTGAACTTTCACCCTCTTTAGTCCACTTTTTTTTATTTATTGAAAAATACATTTACGATTTTCATCTGACAACTACTTGTTTTCAATGAACATACTCTAATATGTGATGTTTATTCTTCTCTTTGGGTATTTTATGCATTTTATGTATAGGTGATATGTCACTAGACATGCTATATCTAATGACATATCATTTGATTATATTCAGAATTTCTACCTTTTAAGCAATCAAGTTAATTTTCTTCAGAGTAATTTACCTTTTCTCTGTTCTTGTTGTCACTTGGTTAATATCTTGATATTTCTTGGTTAACACTTGTGATAATTACATTAAATTATGCACCTTATAGTAAGCTCTTACAACTATCTCCAACTTACTATATATATTTCTCCTTCAAGTAATTCTTCTATTTGATCTTTCCCCACACACTTCCTAATCTCTACCAAGAAAATAATTTCCTCATGGGCAGAAAGCACATAGAAACACAGTCTCTATGAGTTCCTGAAACAACCCAATAACCCAATAACAGTTACCTAAGGTAAGTGAGAATGTAATGTTAACTTATAATTCTGAATCCAGACTTCTATTGCTTCTTGTAGATACTCATTAATATATTTATCAACTGAGTGTTGTATTCATTAAACTATATGTGTCCACTAGATGACCTTGGACTTAAAAGCCTGAAAGATAAAAATTCAAGGGATCAAAATTGCAGCTGCTGCCCATCTAAAGATTCCTGCTTAGCCATTACGAGAATTATGGCTGAGCAGAATGCCATGCCTCTTGCACTCTAAGCACAGCCTCCCCAGCTATTTTCTTAGTATCTCTAGGGGGTGAATTGATTCCCCAGTGGATCTTCTTCCTCAGTTTATAAATCTCAAGCCAATTTCTAGCTTAATCTTCTCTATTGCTTATTTCTTTCCACAAGTGAATTCCTGGCTGAGTTCAAGATATTATACCAAAGAAAATCACTGGTAAACCTAAATTGAGCATTTTCAATATAAACAATGTAAAAATCTGTAAATATCCTTCTATTTAGCTAATTTAGCAAAAGCTAAATTAATGGCAATACGCTTAAGCTAAAAATAGTGAATCAATTTCATAAGTTCATTATTTTGAAAGTATAAGTTTTGAAAACAGTTTTTAATAATCAATTTTTATATCTTTAAAACCTCTATTCAATTTTCCCATCAATCAATCAAGGGATACTGTTGTATTTTCATAGTTTCTATATACTAAATGACTTTTTAAATATCTGAGTATATTATCTGTCAATTATCATTTTACCTATAATTCTTTTAGACTATGTTAAAAGTTATATCTGTTACAGTGAAAATTGGGACGTTAGTTTTATCTCCTTTCTGTCTTCGTTCTTGCAAAGGAAATGGGTGGATTAAATGTCCTACTTAACATTTTTGGTTCTTTTAGTACACTTAAGGGCAAAATAATAGGCCTGAAAGAATAAACAGATAATCTGAAAATAACACACTTGGAATTGTGAACATATGCCTACTTGATGACCAGATTGTCAATAAGAAGTGAAGCTGTAGTTTTGACAAAGATAGTCATAGAGTGTTACTCAAATGTTTTTAGATATTTCTAGATTATTTCAATCTGACATTACTTGCAATACACATTAGAGCATTCTTTAATTACCCAGAAAATAGAGGTGTTCTGTTTTGCGCATGCGCGTGTGTGTGTGTGTGTGTGTGTGTGTGTGTGTGTGATATACAGAGAGAGAGAGGAGAGAAGAGAGAGAGAGAGAAAGAAAGAGAGCGTGCACTGATATTCTACCATTATTTAGCCATTCCATTTGTCACTCAGACTCATATCAAGTAACCAAATAAGTGAGAGAACCTAGGCAGTGCCACATACCTTCATGAGTCACCTGAAATAAACAATCTACAAATCTAACTGGTCCATTCTCTTTGTATAAATAGAGATGCTGACTCCATCTAGTAAGTATACTTCTAGTAGTGCTATAGAACCAAACAGCAGATGAGTTTCATACTAATCAATAATCTTATAACAAAAGTTCTGAAAATATGTTTATTTCCTTTAGACACTAAGTGAGAAATGCTTGGTTATCATGGTCTGTCATTTGAGGCTTGATTTTCTGGCTACTAAGATGGACACATTGATGGGTCATGTGTGTTTATTTTGGCATTTTACTGTTTTGGAATAAAACAAAGGTGAAGGAAAAAATCTGTTTATAAATATGTTTATCATGGTTTTCTGATTTATAGGCATTTAAAAGTGAAAATATTAACTTCATGTAATATGATACCCCTCAATCATGGATTTCCTATGCATTCCCATTCTAGTACTTGCTCATTACCCTGATACACTGTACTGTATTTCAGAGATCGTGATTATCTTAGAAATTATTGGGTCCAATGTGGATGCTCCTTGACTTACAATGGGGCTATGTGAAATAAACCTATATAAATTGAAAACACCATGAGTCAAAAATGCATTGAAAACACATAACCTGTTGAACATAGTTTAGCCTAGCCTACCTTAACTTGCTCAGAACACTTACATTAGCCTACAGTTCAACAAAATAATCTAACACAGTGACTGTTTTATAATAAAGTGTTGAATATCTCATAATTTATTGAATACTCTACTGGAGTGAAAAACAATAACTGTATGTGTACTTGAAGTACAATTTCTACTGAATGCATATCACTTTCACTTCATTGTAAAGTTGAAAAATCGTTAAATCAAGCCTTCATTAAGTCGGAGACCATAGGTACTTCATTTCATTGGTGAGGAAAGTAAAAAAAAAAAAATCAAGAACTTGCCCAAATGATAAGAATCTAGATCTAGAATTTTATTTTTATAACTATTACAGAAGACTGTTCCAGAGATCAGGAAGTATGAAAAGCTGAAAGCATAAGCCAATGTGTAGTCAATAGTTTATTAGTATTAACATAAAAATAAATGTTAAAAATAACTATCTATATTTACAGAGTTTGTGATCACAATATCTATCAATCTGGGTTGATAGATATTGTTACATTATCATCTGGCCTCTGTTTTTGTTTTTGAAGAGAAGTCAGAGGTCATTGACATCCATTTCCCCTCTATGCAATGTGTCTTTTTTCCCTTGGTTGATTTAAATCTCTACTATTTATCCCTGGTTTTCAGCTGTTGAACTCTGATTTGTCTAGGTAAAGTTCTTTGTGGTTTTATGCTGCTTTGCTTTGTAGGAAGTGATCTTCAACTTAGTTGGGATGTTTTCAGTCATCATTTATTAAAATGTTTTTTCAGCCCTTATCTTACCCCCTTTTCCATCTGTAATTTCAATTGCATTTATGTTACATTATTTAATATTTTACATGCTTCTGATTTGCTTTTTTATTTTCTTTAGTATTTTTTCTCTGTTCTTCAAATTGAGTAATTTCTTTAGATCTGTCTTCAAAATCTCAGAAGACTTCTGCCTGGACATCCAGGTGTTTCATACATCCTCTGGAATCTCGGTGGAAGCTTCCCAGTCTCAACTCTTGCCCTCTGCACATGGAAGCCATGAAGGCTTATGATTTGCACCCTCTGAAGCAATGGCCCAAGATACACCTTGGCCTCTTTTAGTCACGGCTGGAGCTGGAACAGCTGGGACACAGGGCATCATCTCCTGAGACTGAGAGCAGCAGGGTCCTGGACCTGGCCCCACAAACTGTTCATTTCTCCTAGGCCTCCAGGCCTGTGATGGGAGGGGCTGCTATGAAGGTCTCTGAAATGCCTTAGGAGCATTTTCCGCATTGTGTTGGCTATTAACATTCAGTTTCTCTTTACTTATGCAAATTTCTGCATCAGGCTTGAACTCCTCCCCAGAAAGTGTGTTTTTCCTTTCTACCACATGGTCAAGCTGCAAATTTTCCAAACTTTTGTATTCTATTTCCCTTTTAAATATAAGTCCCAGTTTCAGATACTCTCTTTGCACACACATATGAGCGTACACTTTTAGAAGCATCCAGGGCACATGTTGAATGTTTTGCTGCTTAGAAATTTGTTCTTCCAGACACCCTAGATCATCTCTCTCAAGTTAAAAGTTCCACAGATCCCCAGAGCAGGGGCACATGCCACCAGTGTCTTTGCTAAAGCATGGCAAGATTGACCTTTATTCCAGTTCCCAATAAGTTCCACATCTTCTTCTGAGACTATCTCAGCCTGGACTTCACTGTCCATATCACTATCAGCATTTTGGTTATATAATTTAACAAGTCACTAGGAAGTTCCAAACTTTCCCTTCTCTTCCTGTCTGCTTCTGAGCCCTCCAAACTGTTCCAAACTCTGCTCATTACCCAGTTCCAAATCTGCTACTACATTTTCAGATATCTTTTTTTTTTTTTTTTTTTTTTTGAGACGAAGTTTTGCTCTTGTTGCCCAGGCTGGAGTGCAATGGCATGATCTTGGCTCACCACCACTTCCACCTCCTGGTCTCGAGTGATTCTCCTGCCTCAGCCTCCCAAGTAGCTGGGATTACAGGTATGTGCCACCATGCCCAGCTAATTTTGTATTTTTAGTAGAGATGGGGTTTCTCCATGTTGGTCAGGTCTGACCTCAGATAATCTGCCCACATTGTCCTCCCATAGTTCTGGGATTACAGGCATGAGCCATGGTGACCAGAATCAGATATCTTTCTAGCAATTGAGAGTGGGTAATTTATAAAGAAAAGAGGTTTAATTCACTCACAGTTCTTTGTATTGTACAGGCTTCTGCTTCTGGATTGGCCTCAGAAACTTACAATCATGGCAGAAGTCAAAGGGGGAAGCAAGAACATCTTCAGATGGTTAGCAGGAGAGAGAGTGAAGGAAAAGGGGCTCTACATTTTCAAATACCCAGATCCTGTGAGAACTCTATCACAAGAACAGCCAGGAGGAATTCTGTCCCTGTGATTCAATCACCTGCCACCAGGCCCCTCCTTGAATACTGGGAATTACACATTGATGTGAGACTTGGGTAGGGACACAGAGCTGAACCACATCATCTTTACTCTGGTAAGCTCAGAACTCTAACTTCTCAAGACACTGCTCTTCTCATAGTACTCTCCAGATCCTAGTATCTTTATTCTACTCTTGACCTCATGGCAGCTGCTATTTGATGAGCCTTGTGTGGTCTCACCTTGCACATGGACAGTCTGGCTCTCAGATGGAGACTCAAAGAGCAACTTCCACATGTTCTTCTGAGACTGTCATTTCTTACCCTGAAAATTCCAGCCACATAGACTACCTCAAACTCTCCCTCAACTCATCAAGACCTTAATTTTTTTTTGTTTGTTTGTTTATTCCAGTTGTCTGTGCTACGATTGGGAAATCATTCCTAAGGAGAGAGCTGGGTCATCACACAGTCTATCTTTGGAGTTTCACTTCTCCCTGGGAGTCCTGAAGTGCTTTTTGTAAAATGCCTGAAATCCTGAAATACAGTTGTAAACATATATGCACTCAACATTAGAGCACCTACATATACAAAGCAAATATCAACAGAAGTAAAGAGAGAAATAGCAATACAATAATTGTAGGAGACTTAAATACCACACTTACAACAATGAATAGATCATCCAAACAGAATATAGCAAATAGTGGGATGAATAACATTATACACCAAATGGACTTAACAGATGTATACAGAACATTCCATCCAACAGTAGCTGCATGGACATTTTTTTCAAGAGTACATGAAAACATTCTCTGGAATAGATAATATGTTAGGCCTGAGGAATAAAACTACAATCGTAAATCCCCCGTCTGACTGAATGAACCCCTTCTTGGCCAAGGGGACCACAGAGAAACCTTAAAAGCTGAATTCCTGATCATGACAGGGTGGGAGGTTAGACATGCCTCATTATACCCCCTCTCACTAACTACCATTAGACTTTGTTTCCTAAGGGTTAAACAGAAAGCAGCTCTTTGGAAACACTCTCTGGACTCCCTTCCCTTTGTGTGGTTTTGATACAACTAACCAGCATTCCTTCCTGATAGGAGACCACGAACCATGGACTGGTTCTGGTTGGTTTACAGAGGCTGCACACAGAATGCCTCTGTGTTTACCATTTCACCTTTTGACAAATATGGCCTAATTTTACTGTATTTAAATTTTAAGTCTGCAAACCAAAGTGAACATGGGACTATGTTACATGCATGTTTGCTTACTATGCATGTGCATGTCCCCTTCTGTAAATATCCATAGCTCTTTCTGTAACCAGTTAAGTATGTATACTTAGCCAACTCATTTAACATAAATTCCTGTTCTACCCTTCCCTCTCTCGAAGTTTCTGCTTCTGGTTTCTGCCAGAAGCTATGCTTTTCAACCTGCAGGATAGCCAGCCTGCAGTCTGCAACTTCTTAAAAGAAATAAAACTCTCCACTCCAAATTTATGAGCCTCATGATTCTTCAGCTGAGAGGCCGCAAAGCAAGTCTTGCAAGTTTAAGAAGATTGAAATCATATAAAGTATTTTTCTGACCACATGGTATAAAATTAGAAATCAATAACAAAAGGAAAACTGGAAAATTTACATGGAAATTAACATACTGCTGAACAACCAATGAGTCAAAAAAGAAATCAAAAGGAAAATTAAAGAGTATCTTGAGACAAATGAAAGTCGAAACACAACATGCCAAAACCTAAGGGATGCAACAATAGTATTCTAAAAGTGGAATTTATAGTGGTAAACACTACATTAAGAAAAAAGAGAGATCTCAAATAAATAACCTAGCTTCACACTTCAAGGAACTAGGAAAAGAGCAAACTAAGCCCAAAGTGAGAAGAAGGAAGAAAATAATAAAGATCTGAGGAGAAATAAATGAAATAAAAACTAGAAAAATAGTTTAAAAGATCAGTGAAATTAAGAGTTTGTTTTTTGAAAGAGGAACAAAATTGACAAACCTTTAGTTAGACTAAGAAAAAGAATACAATTATAACTGAAATAAATAAAAATTATAATAAGTCATTGAAATAAATAAAGTCATAACCAGAAGAGGAGACATTGTGGCTGATACCACAGAAATATAAAGAATTATGAGATTACTATGAACAACTATCCATCCATCAACAAATGAGATAACCTAGAAGAAGTGGATAAATTCTTGGAAACATATAACCTACCAAGACTGAATCATGAAGAAATAAAAAGTCTGAATAGACGAATAACGAGTATGGAGACTGAATCAGTAATCACAAACCCCTCCAACAAAATAAAAGTACAGTACATGATGGCTTCATTGGTAAATTCTACCAAACATTTAAAACATATATTTAAAACAAATTTTTCTCAAATTCTTCCAAAGGAATGAAGAAGAGGGAACACTTTCAAACTCATTTTACAAGGCCACCATTACTGTTATACAAAAGCCAGTTAAGGACACTATAAAAAATAAAAATTATAGGCCGATATCCATAATGAGCACAGATGCAAAAATGCTCAACCAAATACTTGTAAACCAAATTCAATAGAGTATTAAAAGGATCATACACCATGATCAAGGATGATTTACCTCTGGGATGCAAAGATGGTTCAATATATGCAAAGCAATAAATGTGATATGCCACATTCACAAAATGACAGATAAACATTATATTATAATTTTAATAGATGCAGAAAGATCATTTGACAAAGTTTAACATTATTTCATGATAAAACTCAACAAAGTATAGAAGGAATATACCTCAATGTAATAAAACTATTATATACATCTGTAATAAAAGCCATATATGACAAGCCCACAGCTAGCATCACATTCAGTGATGAAAAGCTGAAAGATGTTTCTTAAAGAACAGGTAAAAGCCAAGGATGCCCATTCTCACCACTTGTATTAAACATAATACTGGAAGTTCTAGCCAGAGCAATTAAGCAAGAATAGAAATGAGGGATTCAAGTCAGAAAGGGAACAGTAAAATAATTTCTCTTTGCAGACAAGATAATCTAATACAGAAAACTCTAAAGACTCCACCAAAAATTGTTAGAACTAAAAAATACAGCAAACTTGCAGGATACAAAATCAACATACAAAAATTAGTAGCATTTCTATATACTAACAATGAGCTATCCAAAAAAGAAATTAAGAAAACAATCCCATTTACAATAGCATAAAAAGATAAAGTACTTAGAAATAAATTTATCCAATGAGGTGATAGATCTGTACACTGAAAGCTACAAAACATTGATGAAAGACGTTGAAGTCACAAAAAAATAGAAATACATTCCACATTTATGGATTAGAAGAATTAATATTGTTAACATTTCCATACTACCCTAACCAATACACAGATTCAATATAATCTTTATCAAAACTTTAATGGTATTTTCATATAAATAGTAAAAACAATTCTAAAATTGGTATGAAACTACCAAAAACTTCAGAAAGCCAAAGCATTCTTGAGCACAAAGAACAAAGCTGGAGGCATCACACCACCTAATTTCAAAATATACTGTAAAGCTATTGTAATCAAAACAGAATGGCACTGGAATTTAAAAAGACACATAGACCAAAGGAATAGAATAGAAAGCCTAGAAAGAAATCCACACTATTCTGATAAACTGATCAACAAATGTGCCAAGAACATATAATGAGGAAAGGCCAGTCTCTTCATTGAGTAGTGTTAGGAAAACTATCCACATGCAGAAGAATGAAATTGGACATTTATCTGGCACTACATCTTAAAGTCAACTCAAAATGGACTAAAGACTTGAAACTGTAAAACAACCACAAGAAAACCAAGGAAAAAGGCTTCTTGACACTGGTTTGGGCAATGATTTTTTTGGATATGACCTCAAACATATAGGCAACAAAAAGAAGAATAGACAAATGGAATAACATCAAATTAAACAGTTTCTGCACAGCAAAGGAAACAATCAACACAGTGTTGATTTTTCCTACAAATGGGAGAAAATATTTGCAAACCATACACCTGGTAAGAGGTTAATATCCAAAATATGTAAGAAATTTAAACAACTCAATAGCAAGAAAATAAATGGTGCAATTAAAATTGGGCAACAGGCCTGAATAGACATTTCTCAAAAGAAGACATGCAAATGGCCAACGGTTACATGCAAAAGTACTCAGCATCACTCATCAGGCAATTGCAAATCAATATTACAATGAGAAATCACCTAATACCTGTTTGAATGGCTATTGCCAAAAAGACAAAAGACAGACAATAAATGTTGGTGATGATGTGGAAAAAAGGAAATGCTGGTACACTGTTGGTGGAAATGTGAATTAGTACAGCCATTATGAAAAATAGTATCAAGGTCCCTCAAAAAAATATGTAACTGCCATGTGACTGAGCAATCCCAATTCTGGGTACATGTCCATAGGAAATGGTATCAGTATGTTGAAGAAATAACTTCGTTGCCATGTCGAGAGGAGTATTCACAAAAAAGCCAAGATACAGAATCATCCTAAGTAGCCATCAATGAATAAATGTATAAAGAAATTGTGGTATATATGATGATGGGATATTATTCAGTCTTAGAAAATGAGGAAATCTTGTTATGTGCAGCAACATGAATGTACCTGAAGGACAATGTGCTAAGTGAAATAAGCCAGGCACAGAAGGATAAATACTGCATAATATCACTTATATGTGGAGTCTAAAATAGTCAAGCTCATAAAAGCAGAGAATAGATTAGTGATTTCCAGTGGGTGGAGGTTGGGAATATAGACATTCTCTTTCCCAGGGTGTTATTCTTCCTAACTGAAAACAGTCAGGAGATAATTCTCTACAGCCAAGTCCTCTTCAAACACTTGTTCTCCGTAGCTCAACTTCAACAAAAAACCACAGAAAAAGCTGTTGGATATATATTTATGACTTAAAGTAAATATACTTTTTTAATTTCATTGACATGGGTACTTTGGAAGTATTTTCCTCTCGCTTTACAATTTTAAAATGTGTCTTTTAGAGAAGTAGTAGAGACAGAGATTTGGAATGTGGGCTCTGGGGGTCAGATTATCTTGCAGTCATATTTTGACTCTATTCATTCATCCTCACCTATAATGCATGTAAGTGGGTCATTTCCTGTGTTAGTTTCCTGGAACTGTCAAATCAAAATGCCACAACTGGGTGGCTTAAACAACAGAAGCTTACTGTCTCACAATCTTGGAGTCTAGAAGTCTGAGATCATGGTGCCAGCAGGGTTGGGTCTTTTTGATGTCAGTGAGGGAGAATCTCTCCCATGCCTCTTTCCTAGCTTCTGGTGGTTTCCTGGCAATCTTTGGTATTTCTTGGCTTGTAGATGTGTCACCTCAAACTCTGCCTTCATGTTCATCAAAATAAAACTCATAGTCCTTCAGCCACCCACACATCCCTAAATGCTCAGCTCCTTCCCCAGCTCACACAGCTCTCATCTCATCTCCTATCTCTCCCTTGTTTACCAAGTTTCAGCTCTTTTGATCTCTTTGCTTTTTCTGGAACACAAGACAAGTACATCCCCCAGTGGGTGCCTGAAGCTGTGAATGGTACCAGACCCTATATGTACTATGTTTTTTTCCTATACATACATATCTATGATAAAGCTTCATTTATAATTTAGGCACAGTCAGAGATGAACAATAACTGATAATAAAATGGAACAAGTATAACAATATGCCAGCATCACTACTCTTGCGCTCAAGGGTGATGATTAAGTTAAAAAAAAGGGGGGTTACTTACTTGAACACTAGCATTGTGATACCTCAACAGTCAATCTGAGAACCTACAGCAATACTGAGTGGCTCATGGGCAGGTAACTCCACAGCATAGAGATGCTGGACAAAGGGAAGATTCATGATCCGGTAGGGAGGGAGCAGGATGGCTCAAGATTTAATCACTCTACTCAGAATGGTACACAATTTAAAACCTATAAACTGTTTATTTCTGGAATTTGTCACTTAATGTTTTTGAATCACAGTAGACTATGGGTAACAGAAACCACTGAGTGAAACCTCAGACGGTGACCATCTACCTGGACAGCCATGTACTCGCTGTTTCCTCTTCTTACTATGCTGTTCCCCTAGTTATGTACATGATGCACACCCTCCCTTTATTCAAGCCTCTGATCAAATGTCTCTATCTCAGGGAGGCTTTCCCTGAATAAGAAACAAGCTCTGAATAAAATAGCCCTCTACCCTCCCCCTGTCTAGTCTCCTGCCCCGTTTCCCTTTTCTCCATAGCAATTATGATGTACTTAGTTATTTATCATCTATCTTCTCAAGCTGTGGATCAAGGACTCTGTCTCCTTGCTTTAATTATTTTTCTCCATTTTCCTCTGGTATGAAATGGGATTTCAATAAATACGTTTTGAGCGGATGGTTGAATGAATGAATGAATGGGCTTTGAAGAGAGCCTTTTACATAATGAGCCCTAAATAAGTATTATTTATAATTCTTATTCCTAATTAATCTTTCCCAAAATAGTCACTGCTGTGATCAATTTTCTGTATGCTTTTCTCTTCTCTTATTCTGCTCTGAAAATGTCATGCTGAAAGACAGAACACATTCAAACTCAGGGCAAGATCCAATGTCCAAGTGCAGTCATAAAATAGAAAGCCTGACAATATCCCTTGAAATCTCAAAAAGTATAAACATTCTGGAAACCTAGACTCACTGAAAGACACTATACTGGAAATTTGGTTAAAATATGAACACCAAATTCCCTTATTCTTTATTTTTTTAATCAAAAATACTCATCTTCACATGTGTGGCCTTTTTTCTCTCCCTTCTAAGTTCCAGTCCAGGCCCAGAGGAGATATCTAACATGGGCCATCTATTTTCATCACTTGCAGACATAAATTTTCCTTCCTCAGAGGAAATGTTTAGAATTTTAAATTTCCCATAGAGCATTTATAACTTACTAGTTTTAAATTATAATAATTGGTATTTGTATCTCATTTTCCTTACTAAATTATAAATTTCGTGGAGGCCAAGAAAATTTTCTCTTTCTTTCTTTCTTTCTTTCTTTCTTTCTTTCTTTCTTTCTTTCTTTCTTTCTTTCTTTCTTTTTCTTTCTTTCTTTCTTTTTCTTTCTTCTTTTCTTTCTTTCCTTCTTTCTCTCTTTCTTTTCCTTCCTTCTTTCTTCTTTCTTTCTTTCTTTCCTTTCTTTCTCTCTCTTTCTTTCTTTCTTTCTCTTTCTTTCCTTCCTTCCTTCCTTCCTTCTTTCCTTCCTTCCTTCCTTCCTTCCTTCTTTTCTTTTCTTTTCCCCTCCCTCCCTCCCTCCCTCCCTCCCTCCCTCCCTCCCTCCCTCCCTTCCTTCCTTCCTTCCTTCCTTCCTTCCTTCCTTCCTTCCTTCCTTCCTTCCTTCCTTCCTTCCTTCCTTCCTTCCTTCCTTCCTCTCTCTCTCTAAAAAAGAAGAAGTAGACATGAGGTCTCACTGTGTGGCCCAGGCTGATCTCAAATTCCTGAGCTCAAGTGATCCTCCTGCCTCACCCTCTCAAAGTGCTGCAATTACAGGCATAAGCCACTGTGCCTGGCCTTCAACCTGTATTTCTCATGGCATCTAGCTTGAATGATGGACACAAAAATAGTTTTGAATAATGAGAAAGACTTAGTTAAAGTAAGCACACCAAAAATATAATTGTTTTTTTTTTTTTTTTTTTTTTCGAGGTGGAGTCTCACTCTGTTGCCCAGGATAGAGTGCCATGGCATGATCTCGGCTCACTGCAAACTCCACCTCCCGGGTTCAAGCGATTCTCCTGCCTCACCCTCCCGAGTAGTTGGGATTACAAGCATGAACAATCACACCCGACCATTCTGATTTCTTTTGATAGCTGTGAAAAGAAACAACACCTGTGAAATAGCCCTGGCTTTTCTGAGTGAAAAGTGGTAAATTAAATAAGCTATTTTTTGCCATTAACCACTAACATCCCTATCAACTCATTGCATGACGATGAATTTAATTCATTGTTTCTTATCCCTTTGATATTCTTATTAAAGGGAGAGATGCAGTTTTATTTTCTTTATCTGAGACTTACCATCCAGAAAATCAAAATACTGTAATACTCTGTTACTCATAGGGCTATGTAATGAGGCAATTAATTATCATGTAATCCATTGTAACACCTGGAGTAAAGGTTTTATATGTGTGCAAAGGGGTATTATTCTAGGAGAGTTATGACACTGGCAGTCTTTGACTCGTGGGTGGTGTAGGTGGAGTGAGGTGATGAGACAGCAGCTGAACAAACTTCACTGAATTAAGAAATAGGGATTTAAAATTTGCCTTGTGATATGCTGGTAGAGCGATGGTCTCACTGATACTTCTGAAGGAATGGCCTAAGCATTACTAGAAGTGCTGACATAAAAGAACAGTTGGGTCTTACCTATCAATTTTCCAGTTAGCAAAAATAAATTGATTTAGTAGCCTCAAAGGTAAGCTTGAGACAAGCAAAACAAAACAAAAAAACAGATTGCTTTAAATATTCAATTCATTTAAACCACTTATTTGATGTATTTGTTCCTTCAACAGATACATACTTAGCTCCTCTTATGAGCCCAGCTCTATTCTCTTTCCCCATGAACCTGACATTTGTGTGCAGAAAGACAGACAATAAGGAAGTAAGTCTATAGTATGGTTGGTAGTAACCTCTATAGTAAGTGTTGTAGGGAAAATAAGGCACAGGGTATGGCTGAGGGTGAAGGTGCTATCTCCTTCAGGTTAGTCAGGAAAGACTCCACTGATAACGGTGACATTTTAGTAGAGTCACGAAGAAAAGGAGTGAGCCACGTAGTTGTATGGGGAAGACTCATGCGATAGCCTTTGCCACACTCATGTAGGAGTGTGCTCAGTGTTTGATGAGTTCATGCTTGCTGTTACTAATTCTCCCTCCAAAAGTTTCAACCAATTTGTACTACTTGGTTCTTGAAATAAGTTTGGTTAAAGTATAAAAAATTATACTCGTAAGTTATATAGTTTTGTTCATTTGTGTTAATACAAAAATATTTGTGCAACTAAACTTGGAGATAATTTATTATGAAAATAAGGTAAAGTACACACACATACAAACAGACAACCTCCCTTACCCGCCGCCCATCTTTTGCTTTTCTTATGCTTTGCTATTTTCCAGCCACTAGAGAAAATTAAACCAAAGGGTGGGCTAAGAACCAAGTATTAGTCACCAGCATGGACAACGGGCCACCCTCTTAGTTGAATAATTCCCAGACAGGGAGGAAGCTCTTTCTGTTCCAGTGCTTTACACATGAAAGTGGAGGTAAAGGAGCTGGCTAAATAATATTTAAAAAAAAAATGGTAAGTAATCTTCATACTAGTAGACATCTGAAACTCCTTCTATCGATGATTGAGTGGCTTAATGGCTGTGACAGACTTGAGTACACGTTAGCAAGGTTAGGCACCACATTGCAAGTAAACAAACAAACAAAAAATTGTAGTCAGTTTTTTTTTTTTTTTTTTTTAAGACAGAGTCTCACTCTGTCGCCCAAGCTGTAGTACAGTGGAGTGATCTCGGCTCACTGCAACCTCTGCCTACCGGGTTCACGCCATTTTCCTGCCTCAGCCTCCCGAGTAACTGAGACTACAGCCACCACGCCCAGCTAATTTTTTTTTTTTTTTTTTTTGTATTTTTAGTAGAGACGGGGTTTCACCATGTTGGCCAGGCTGATCTCGAACTCCTGACCTTAGGTGATCCACCGACCTTGGCCTCCCAAAGTGTAGAATTATAGGCATGAGCTGCCGCACCCAAGTGCTGGGATTACAGGCGTGAGCCACCGTGCCTGGCCAGATTATTTTTTTTCTTTCTGATAATTGGACTAACACAATCGGTTGTCTTAAGTAAGTTCAAGTATTTTTCTTCGGTTCTTCCAGACCAAGTACTAAAATATTAGAGCAAATCGATAAGCTTCAAATTTCATTGTGGTTTTTACTTCCCAGAATTCAAGGGAAAAGAAAAAGTATTTTCTAAATTTGAAGACCGGAGTATATTGCACAGTTCTCTGGTCATGATTGATGTTTTACACAGTCTGACTTTAAAACTTAAAAATTTTCTTTCCTGTGTTTATAGAGAGTGGAGTAGATGAGTGGAAAACGCTGCTGGCCATGTCATCACGACTACTTTGTGTTTAAACAATGCGTCCACCACCTGTAGATTTATCAGAGAAGTGAGTGGCTACAGTGAAGAGCTGTCTTTTTTTTGTTTTTTGTTTTTTTTTCCCTTTTCTTCTTTCTGTCCTCACTCCCATGTCCCTAATTTGCCAGTCTAATCTCAGATTTGTGGAGGACCGTTTACACCTTCTTCTTCTTCTTCTTTTTTTTTTTTTTTTTTGAGACGGAGTCTGGCTCTGTTGCTCAGGCTGAAGTGCAATGGCATGATCTCGGCTCACTGCAACCTCTGCCTCCCAGGTTCAAATGATTCTCCTGCCTCAGCCTCCCAAGTAGCTAGGATTACAGGCATCCACCACCATACTCACATAATTTTTGTATTTTTAGCAGAAATGGGGTTTTGCCGTGTTGGCCAGCCTCGTCTGGAACTCCTGACCTCAGGTGATCCACCCACCTTGGCCTCCCAAAGTGCTGGGATTACAGGCGTGAGCAACCAGGCCTGGCCCTGTTTTCACCTTCTTACTCCATTGTTCATATTTGTAGCCAGTGCATCATATGCGCAGTGAAAAGTGGCAGAAAGAAGCCAATATATGCTTCTACTTGTTCTGAAACTAATTTATAGCATGTTCATACGTAGTTGCATTGCTACTATTAACATTTGCATGCATATTTGCAAGCAAAAGCCTTGGAAATACAGTTAAAATTTGTGACTTTCTATTTTCATGAAATGCCTTGCATTTATTTCTATTTCTAAAAGCTTTAAAAATGTCATAACCAGAAGTAAAGGTCTTTGTGGTTTCCTAGGGGGGTTCATAAGAATTTTGGAGCAGTGGTATGAAAAGCACATATTTCCGGCTAGGTGTGGTGGCTCATGCCTGTAATCCCAGCACTTTGGGAAGCCAAGGCAGGGGGATCACCTGAGGTCAGGAGTTTGAGACCAGCCTGGCCAACATGGTAAAGCCTGGTCTCTACTAAAAATACAAAAAAATTAGCTGGGCGTGGTGGGGGGCGTCTGTAATCCCAGCTACTTGGGAGGCTGAGGCATGCGAATCGCTTCAACCCGGGAGATGGAGGTTGCAGTGAGCCGAGACCGTGCCATTGAATTCTAGCCTAGGCAACAGGAACAAAACTCTGTCTAAAAACAAGAGAAAAAGAAAAAAGGAATGAAGAAAGGAAGGGAGGGAGGGAGGGAGGGAAGGAAGGAAACAAAAGCACATATTTCTACACTTGATCTTAGCCAAAAGTCCAGGAGTGATAAAAGCACATATTTCTAACAGATGCAGGATGTAAAATTTTTGGTTACCAAAATGTGAGATGTTCATGATAACAGAAATTACTGTATAATGTGTGTACAAATACATATGGATATTCATTAACTTTCCTCAAAATTACGTAATTTCTATCCAAATTAAGCACAAGTAATTTTATTTAGAAGTATAGCTTTCTGGCACTGCAACATAGTTTATTGCCTTTCTCTAAATTGGTTCAAATTTACTTAACTGCTTGTTCTATA
This sequence comes from Macaca fascicularis, assembly GCF_037993035.2. Lineage (NCBI taxonomy): Eukaryota > Metazoa > Chordata > Mammalia > Primates > Cercopithecidae > Macaca > Macaca fascicularis. The sequence goes on from NC_088378.1 coordinate 163,338,202, forward strand.
CCCTTAATGGTTATCTTAAAGAATGAAACATCAAGGCATAATCATTTTACTTACCTAATTTATTTGTAGATCGTCTTCTATTAATTTGTTGCTTTTTTTATTCCAAAGCAACAATGTGCAGTATTGCTGACATACATAGAATGCACAGAAATCAAAATAACAAGATGAAGATTGAAAACATCAAATATGCGTATGTTTCCCAAATAGCTGATGCTATCCAAGGTTTTGGTGTTTAAGTCAAGGTCACAGGCAAGATTCTAATATAAAGCAGCTAAGTTCTTGACCAAAAAGTGGATACTATGGCTGGATGTAGGAAGAGCCCTCACTTTTACCATTTGGAAAATCAATTCCTGTTATGTCTGTTATTATATTTTGTGAACAGGAGTTACCATTTTTTACTAGACACCAATGTTTGTTTTTTTGTGTGTTTTATTTTTTTAAATACTGGAATATATGATACCGTGGAACCACAGACACAGTCATAAGCATGCATTTGGATTCATTAATTCCACAGGATGTCATCACTTTCTAAGACAAAATGAAGCATTTATGTCCATTTTACTGAGACCCAGTTTTTTAATGAATTGTTTGCTCCTAAAGAAATAGTGAATAAAATCACGATCATCAAGGCATAACTTATTTGGAGTTCTAAGCTTTAAATACACAGGAGACCAACCAGATCATCCAGTATGACCTAATTTCCTGACCCTGGTTCCCTCTTACTGACTTTCCATACTTGGAAACTGAGTGCAAAATTTAAATGAGGAAAGAAAAGAAATCCACTCAAGAGCTGTTAAAAATGTATCTGTGCAGTGAATCTATGTACCACTGTGTAATTATAATAACATAAACAACTCCACTATAAGGACATTCACATCAGACCTAATTTCATGCTGAACTATTATAATGCAATTAACAGCCTCATAGTCCTGTTTTAATTAAGCTCTGTTGTGAAATATGCAGCATTTGAACCTGTTCCGGCCTGTTTCGTCTACCATTGAATTACCGTCCTTAACTTGTTTTTCTACTGAACGATGAATTTCATTTAAGGATTACTGTTCACGGGTCTGGCAGTTTGTGGAACCTTATAGGTTTTTGTGCCTCCAGATGGAGGTCAGCTTCAGCCCCTCAAATGTGTCCTATATGTGTAGTCTCTCAAGTCACTTGTCTCAATAGATTTATTAACTCACGCTGGCCTCTCCCAGAAATGAAGAGACACGTTTGGCTTTAATGAAAGAGATTTTAGATGACAGGAGAGAGACTTGTGGAGCTAACTTCAGCTAATGTAGGGCACCGTAGCTCTCTTCTGGCCTATCATTTTGCAGAAATACTAAGCGATCTCCACTTTTCTGTGGATGTTAGTCTGCCAAACAGTTTAACCATTACTCACTAGAAAATGGAAAATAAAGACACCTACAGAAAATGCAGTTTATAGAAAAAGCATATCCTGCTTCCTTCTTTTTCTCCCTCACCTACTCTAGACAAGAAGGTCTGGGTTGTCTGGTATTTGCCTTAGCAGATCTTTCCCTTCCTCTGCTTGAATTGCCTTCATAGCCTGAAATAAAATGAAATGAGAAATGTTATAAGGGAACATTTAAGTTGATGATCAAATATCATAAGTCAGTTTGCTGAGTAGCTGGTTCCTCAACAGCTAGGTTTCAGGACATAGATTGAAAAATCAAGCAAATGAAGTTGTAGAGACTCATGTTCACCTCCGTGAATTGTTCAGAATTGAGCCACGTGACCTAAAGATAAATGGTGATTTTTTCATCACTCCCTACCTCTGTATATGCCCTCTCATTAGCCCCTCTTCAGATTTCATCCCTGTTATAAAACCTTCTCCTCTTCCTCCTCCTCCCCTCCTCCTCCTCCTTTTCCTCCTCCTCCTCCTCCTTTTCCTCCTCCTCCTCCTCCTCCTCCTCCTCCTCCTCCTCCTCCTCCTCCTTCTTCTTCTTCTTCTTCTTCTTCTTCTTCTTCTTCTTCTTCTTCTTCTTCTTCTTCTTCTTCTTCTTCTTCTTCTTCTTCCTCCTCTTCCTCTTCCTCTTCTTCTTCCTCTTCTTCTTATTCTTTTAACCTTGCCCTACTTTCTTAACTGTAGGGAGGATTTTTAAGAAGTTTTCAAAACTAAGCATCCCCAGTTGCTTGGGGGCTGTCTTTGGCTGTAAGTCAGAATATAAAGCATTGACCTGTAGGGTGGAGTGTTTTCATGGCCAATGTGAGAACACTCAGCAGCTAGCTAGAAATATCCTCTTCTGTATGAGCATCTAATTCAGAACCTTAAACCATTTCTAGGTAATCCCAGCACTTTGGGAGGCCAAGGTGGATGGATCATCTGAGGTCAGGAGTTCGAGACCAGCCTGGCCAACATGGTGAAACTCCATCTCTACTAAAAATACAAAAAACTAGCCAGGCGTGGTGGCAGGCACCTGTCATCCCACCTACTCGGGAGGCTGAGGCAGGAGAATCGCTTGAATCCGGAAGGCAGAGGTTGCAGTGAGCGGAGATTATGCCATTGCCCTCCAGCCTGGGCAACAAGAGTGAAACTCTTATCTAAAATAACAAGAAACAGCAAACAAACAAAAAATATTTCTAGTGAAGTTGTACGGGTCACTCTCTCTCACTTCTGTCTTTCTCTCTCCCCTTTCTTTCTTTCAAAAAAAAAAAAGGTGTGTACTCATACAGCAATATAGTGGGGTCTGACTTGGTCCACATACCTTGCTGGACACAGGTGTTTCGGGTGTGCTGTCCTGTGTTAAGAACTGATGGCTAGAAATTCTGAAATGACCATACTAGCTTTGGTATTAGACCCTTAGGGTTCAAGGAAGGGAGAAAAAGTGTGTTCCAGTACATGTCCTACTTCATCTTCAATTCCAAGGACCTTGAGAACCTTCCACAGGATGTTAGTAGAACAGAATGCCGAGGTGATTTGAATGCTGCCTCTATTTCTACTAAGTTTCTGCCCAGACCAAAGATAGGAAAATCTTCCCACAGAGTCTTCCATATGCACGCTTAGTAAAGAGGAAATTCAGCACCCAGATCGTGTTCAGACATATCCCCATTCGGCAGCAGCACATGCGTGCACAACAACAGCGTGCTCCGTGATCAAACATTTTACCACATGGTGTAAGCAAAAATGCATGGGCTTTAGAGTCAGACCAACGTGGGTTCAAATATCAGAGCTGCCTGATTACTGTTGGGTTCTCAGGGGGCTAGTATGTTATACCTCTCTTTTCCCCACCCTGAGCTGTTCGACAAAATTAAGAAGACACAGGAACCAGACCAAAGGAAATAAAAATATCAGCTTCATTACTGCAAAAGCTGTTTGGAAGATGTGACTGTAGATCAGCAGCCACGTGAGCTTGCTACTTTCTCACTCATGAAGAAGGAGACCCTTTCTGAAAGGGGCCTGCTCTGGTTAAAATGACATTATAGATAATCAAAGAATATAGCTACTTCCTGGGGCAGCTTAAATCCAAAAGAATGAGAGAGAAGGGACAAGGAAAGCTCCTCCGCTTTCTTGTTTCAAATTCACCAGGGAGGAGAGTAAGTTAAGTTTGAGAAGAGAGGCCAGGAAAATAGGGAAATCTGAGCTGCGGGAGTAAAAATTACCTCTTAGTAAATATCATCACATAACTGTCTTTGAGCACGTTACTTAACATTTCCGAGTCTTAGTTTCTTTGTCTATAAAATGGGAATAATAATTCTAACCTGACAGGGCTGCACATATTAAGTTTTTAAAAATGTATGTGTGTGTGTGTGTGTGTGCATGTGTGTGTGTACTACAACTGCTACCTTAGGGCCTGCCACTAAATAATAAATAATGCCACCTCACTTTCTAGTCTATCCCCCACCCCTGCCTTTCCTCCTAGATACTAAATCAGTCAAAGACGTCTCTGGGCAGAAGGCAATTCAACCCTCTCTTTCCTACGATTACGAGTGGCTAAAAAGGAGAGGAAGCACTGGGCACGGTGGCTCACGCCTGTAATCCTAACACTTTGGGAGGCCGAGGCGGGGGGATCACCTGAGGTCAGGAGTTCAAGACCAGCCTGGCCAACTGGGTGAAACCCCATCTCTACTAAAAATACAAAAATTAGGCAGCTACTCAGGAGGCTGAGGCAGGAGAATCTCTTGAACCTGTGAGGCAGAGGTTGCAGTGAGCCAAGACTGAACCATTGCACGCCAGCCTGGGAGATAACAGCGAGACTTCATCTCAAAAAAAGAAAAAAAAAGAGAGGAAGAAGGAAGTATGTAATCCTTAAGTGAATAAGAATTATTGTTAAAAATCTGCTTTGCACAGTTTGCTGCCCACATTTCCAAAGTCACTCACACTTTTAAAGGAATCAGCCTTTGGAGTGAGAGTTAATGCCTTAGGGACAAATGTGTCCATTTTCCTATTCCTTTAAACATGCAAATGCCACCTAAGGAAGTGGCGATGTGGGTTTGCTCCATGTTACATTTCCAAGATGGGGAGGGAGGCTCCCATCTATCTGGGTCACAAAGAGCTGTCTCCTAACTCCTGTCTCACCTGTGTTTTGTGGAATGAGTGGAGACTCGATGGTTCCCCAGCGTGCAGCATGCTTCTTCCCAACCCATTTTTATTCTGCCTAGCCTAAAGTCAAACATTTTACATCCAGAGGCTGGGAATTATCAGTGAATGGGCTAACGCTAAGGGAGAGAAGGAGAGGCATTTGTGATAGCTGGCCTGGTGCTGTGTGCACAGGGAGAGTGACTAGGAGCCCTCAGTTTGGCCAGTTATCATCCACGTCCAGAGGGGAGGGTGGTGCTGCTTAATGTCCTCACCAGGCTATCATGGAGAGTAACAGTTCATTCTGTAATTTGACTTATGTTACCATAGTCGCTAGTTTTGACATAGTTTTAATATCTCCTTTGGCCGGTGCGGTGGCGCCTGCCTGTAATCCCACTGGAGCTCAGGAGTTTCAGACCAACCTGGGCAACACTGATTAGTTTGGGGACCCCGTCTCTACAAAGAATACAAAAATTAGCTGGGCCTGGTGGCACGTGTCTGTGGTCCCAGCTACTTGAGGGGCTGAGGCAGGAGGATCATTTGAGCCCAGGAGATGGAGGCTGCAGTGAGCCATTATCACACCATTGCATTCTAGTCTGGACAACAGAATGAGACCCTGTCTCAAACTAAAATTTCAAAAAAAATAAATTTCTTTTTTAGACATATTCAGTGCTGATTCAATCACCGTGCTTCCTCAAACCCTCCCTGCCTGCTTGCTTTAGCCCCATTTCAATGTCATCACTGGCCATTGGTGTGTCACGCTGGTTGCCCCTTTTGAGGCATCTCTGATTCATACCTCATATCTAGCGAGCATCCTCAACTCTGCTGATTCTAGCTCAGAAAAAGAAACCATGGATGTGGTCTCCAATCCAGTTGCCACTGCCCCAGTGCAGGGTCTCATTGTTCACTTTTAATGGAATGTATTCCAAACTCTCCTCCTTCTTTTTAACTCTCATCTACCTTTTAAGCTGCCTCAGCATATGACCTTAAAACCCAAATCAGGTCACACCTCTTCCGCTTTCAAACTTCCAACAGCTTTCCCCATATGTGAATTACATTCAAAATGACTCAGCACAGCATCCAGGGTCTTCGCAGTACCACTTGACTTTCCAAGCTCATGTCCTTGTCCTCACACACCTCCTCAGTCCCGTCCACTGAACCCTTCATTGGCCCCCGGGCCTGCTGTGCACCTTCTGCATCTCAGTGCCTTTCGGGTGCTCCTCCTCTGCCAGGAGCACCTGTCGCACTTTTCATACCTATCAAAATCCCACTGAAGTTCTGAGACCCAATTCAAACTTCAACTACTTGGTAAGGTTCCTTCTGCACACTCACCACAAACTTATTTTAAGTCAAATACATACCAGTTTCTTATTGTGAACATTTGGTGGATTGTTAGTTCCTAAAGCATGTTTACATTGTCTCAAAAACCTCTCATAGGATGGATCCTCAAAAAACCTTTGTATTAATCATTTTAGAACTTGATCTTTTCTCTTTTTCGCCATTTCAAGATATTTATACTATTCCCCCCCACCCCCCGTCTGTCTGAATTTTAATTATACCTTTTTAGCTTCAAAGAAAAAGTCATCAGAATCTTGGGAGTTTATTGTCAATTATGAACTTGATTTAAAGAGTTACTGGCCAGAATTTTCTTTCATATTATTAAGTCTTTCCATATTTCTGAGAACTTAAAGTATTTCTAAGTCTTAGGGGGAGTTAACATGTTTGATATGGGATTTCCACTGCAACACACAAATGTTTTCTGCCTTAAAGAGAGCCAGTAAGGAAAGAAATCTACTGAAAACTTTCTCCCACCTACTTTTGAAACTACTGCCATCTGTGAATCTGGAAACTGGAAATTTTAGAAAGCATCTATACAGCTCAGCAGTTGTAGAAAAAGATAACAAAGATATCTGGAGGCCAGACAGCTTGTCAGCCTCAAATTTTAGAGTGGTACAGTCTAACCTTCATCATCAATCGTTTAAATAAACAAAAGGATACAATCTTTGGAATAGATTGATAATTCAGCTAATATTAATGAAGGCCTCACAGGGTTCACTGAATTATATTAGACAGTGAAATTGTTAACCTGAAAAATCCTACAAGAAATTAAAGTCCAGTACGTGCAAAAACTGGGATTGCCGTAAAGGAAAAAATAGCGGGTAAATACATGAAATATACAAGAATCCTTCCCGGTGCACCTCTGTAAAGTATGTCTTTGATGTATCTTGTCCACTGTTACAGTGATGCCAGAGACTTAGCGCTTAGCACGGTACCAGTAAGTAAAAACAAACAAAGATTTCTTTCGGATGAGAAAGCACAAACACCCATTCATAAAACCATTAGTAAGCATTTTTTTTTTTTTTTTTAATCAACACTGTCATTGTCACAGCCTGCTTGATCTTCCTACTTTGGGTTAATATGGAAGCCAATTACAGCTTCATCTGTGTAGAATTAACTTTATGGAGCACACACCGGGGATTTGTCTATCTTCACTATTTAGATATATGCCATAAAAATATGCATGGAACGCAGTGCAAGCACTGCAGATGGCAGAGACTTTCAGATTTATTGTAAAATCATTTAAAATCGGTTATGCTCTCGCCAGAAGTTAATTAATTTTTTTTTTGTTCTTTTCTGGGGCTGGGGGGCTGGGTTGGGGGGGCTGTGTCTCACTAGGTGGCAGTGTATGATTACATCTGGAAAAGCCATGGCATCAAGTCCAGTGTCTCCAGCTGTGACCTCCAACATCAAAATGAAATTTCTGTGTCTGCACTTGGTCCAGGAGATATTACTTCTCATGTATCTGTATATACCATTTATCCCAGTGGGTTGCAAGAGCTGTACCGCCATTTTCTCAGACTCCCTGATGGGGCCATTGTTGAGGTATGTATATATGAAAATATCTGATGCAAATGCTGGGTAGTGCTTGAATTTTGTAGTGCTTGAATGTGCATATCCATAAATATATATATATATATGTGTGTGTGAGCGTGTGTGCATATGTATATATGTATACGTGAGCTTCAATATTACCTTACAGACATATCATAACTTATGTTTTTAACATATGGTGGGCTTGAAGATGTGTTTTAGTTTTTGCCTAAACAAAGGCACCACATAGAAAAAAAAAAAAGTTTCTGTGCATAACTATGTCCGAGAGAGGCAAGAAACAAATCAAGCTAAATAATTGAGGATTCTGACTGCAATAACTTTTACTCAACGTTTGTAAACATTAGCAGGTTGGTGAATAATAGTTCTAGGAGTTCACAAACACCTCCCTGCCTCAGGAATTGCACAGTCTTTCCCTTAAATGATCTCGCACAAAATAAATCAGATGGTAGCATTTCCTTGTGTTTTCCCTGTGAGAAAAATCTTAAAAATAAAGAAATGTGCCCCATCAAGTAGTGTTTGGCAAAGATCTTGATGTTATGTTTTCTCCTAAAAAGTCAGGATCTTTCAGTGGCTGACTTTGAGTTTTTAAAAAAATCTCTTGCAATCCATCATATTCTCTGAATCCAAATTCATGGTCTGTCCCGTTAGCATCACCCTCGAATCGTGAATCCTGAAGGAGTGTTATTATTTGGTGGAAATAAAGAGTGGTGGAGAAGGAACATTAAGATACATAGAGCATTTGGTTCCCTAGTCCTGTTGGCATACAAACATCACTTAACAGTGGCGCAATACTGGTTGATTAGAATTGGAAGAATATTTGAATATTCTATTGAATATTAGAATATTGGAATTCTAATATTCCCAGCACATTTTCCCTTTGAACCTTAGCCATTGTTGTTTTTGTTACTAAGTTGATGAAAGTGTGTCCTCCTAAAACAGCCTTTTCAATATAACCTTCAAGCAATTTCAAACTGTTTAGCACCCAGTCTTGCGAAACACCCGGATTGGGAGTTTCTTCCTCCTGCTATCACAGCCCACAACATTGCTTGGGTACTTGAGTGAGTCACATACACTCTACTCAGAAAAGCACAGAAGTGGGGAAACGATATCCCATCAGCTGGCTCTCCTCTCCCCTGACCAAGATGTAGTATGAGAGGGAATTGCCTATATTGTAGCAAAGCAGCAGGTAAGCAGATTGTAACAGTATCCAATGTAAGACTTCGGGAGTTTGGGTCACAGGCTGCTATTGCCACTTTTGCATGTAATCCTTTTCAGATTTCTGAAACATTTGCTTAGGTAATCTCTTTGCAGAACAAAACTGCCAAGGATGCATTTTTAAAACACTTTGCATAGGCGTGTGCTAAAACGTGTGTGTACACCACGCACTGAAATAACAGGAAAAGAAGAGGCATCCGGGTGGTCTGCCTTTCTGCTACAAAATATCTTGTAGATCCTAGAGCCTTGGGGCCCCAATAGAAAGCCCAGGTGTAAGGCAGTTGCAGTCCCCTGAACAGAGTGATCACCCACCACCCTTCCATTCGCTCACTTCTTCATTTACTCCATAACCTTGGCTGAGTCATTTCCCACTGCTCTGCCTATTTCCTTATCTGTGAAACTGGGTTATGAATACTCATACTACCTGGCTCATAGGGATTTGGGGCAGATTAATGAGATAACATCTGCAAAGTACTTTTAGCTGTTAAAAAAAAAGTGCAATAAAGATTGCAAAGTATTATGAATCATGCACAATTAAATCCACTGAACTTGTAAATATTTGTTCAAGTACTAATAGTAACATTATGCTAAAAATAAAATAAACTCACTTCTGGAAGAACTGAGCAGTGGGGCAACAGGTGTTATTGACCCGTCTGACTCTTTTATTGCCAGTGTTTTCCACACCATTGCCTTATATGATGGTAATGGTGGAAGAACAGCTGGGCATTGGTAGGAGCCTGTGCTCAACTGAAATTCCAGCAGGCATTCAACTGGCTTTACTTTATCTGTCCCCTGCTCTGTGAAACCTATGAAGTGCACTTTCAAATTGGTGTAATCAGTTTGTACCTTCTGTAGCACTTGTCACAATATTATATTTTATTCTTCAGCCTTTCCAAACTTGTTTCCAGTGTTACATTGTGTCTCTTAGAGGGTAGGAACCATAAAACAATACCAGTCCCAGAGCAAATTGAGAATTAGACAAATTTTCTTATCTGTCTGGCTATTCACCAATCTTCCTGCTTTCCTTTTGCTCTTTCTTAATCTCTGAAAGGTTCTGCCAGGCTTATTCCTGGGCTTTCGAGCTACAAAACTTAACATTGGAAGGGGTTTAAAACTGGTCTTTTGCAACCTCAGTGAGAAAACCCATTCTGTTATCTTTCCCTAGATGTGTGCATTGTAAAGAAATATCAAATACCAGCAAATGGGTAGATTATATTTTCTGGATTAAAGAAATATCCCTTAATTTTTTAAAATGATGGTTTATAAGCAGTCACCTACTTGCCCAAAAGCTACCTTCAATCATTGAATTTCCTTTCTCTGTACTTTGTATGTAGTTGGTGCTTAAAGATATCTATTGAATTGCATTGAATTTCTGGATTCCAATTTACGCTACATAATAGACACCAGAAGATATTTACCATCGATGCCACGGTGAATTAAGTGACCTAGAATTAGGAAGTGACTTAGAGGTATTTAAAAATACCTGTAAGACTGATGCCATATTTCGGTAGGATATTCTGATAATGGAAGAAGTAGGTAGCTGTGTCTGGGCCTAATTTCTTTACAAATTAGATATGGCAATAAATATGAAACAAAAATGAATGAGGTTTTGCTTCACCCTTATAACCTGAACTCTATTCTTGAAGGCTTTATGGTGGTTTTTAAATAGGGTACCTAGTTCTCTAAGTTCCTTTTGCATTTAACACAGCTCTAACTGGGAACTAGAGTGATTTTTAAGGCTTTCCTACTTCTGATATGAAATATAGGTCATATATTCACATTTTCTATGTTTTTTTCCTCAGTAAACACCTAGCATTTTGGATTTGGAGCAAATTATTTTCAAGTTTAATTTGCGTAGACAACTATGCTTTTGCAAAAGAATAATTCCTGCACAAAAGAGGTCAGATTTCGTTTGTCTGAAATAGAAATCACATTACAAGCAATATTTCCTACAGATATGTGTTCATAATGTTTTTCATCCAGGCTTGTGACCTAAGAAGATACAACTTTTACCGTGTTCTACATATTTTGCTTTGTAAAATATCCCCTCCACCGTTTGTCAGAGATGGTCGTTGGACGACCAAGCAGTGAGCGCCTCTCTTTAATTCTATTTTTATCAGCCTTTCTAGGCTCCATGGATTCCAACTCCTCTCCACAGAGCAATGCTTTGTCTCTTTGTTCCATAGGTAGTGTTATCTTGAGGTATTTTTGTAAGAACAAAGTTACCCTAAAGTTTTTAGTGCTACAAAACCTAGAAACCCAGGCAAGACTGGTGCAGATTCATCAAGTCACAAATAAGCTTCCCAATCCCAGGGTATCAGTCGCAATTAAGAAAGTCCTTGGAGCATTAGTTGGGGTGGAATGGGAAAACGGTTTTTGTCATTAGAGGCAGTGTCGCCTGGTGGTCTGAGCGGAGAACTGGGAGTCAGGAACCGAGCGATCTAACGCAGGCTCCGCGAAGCCCTCCTGCGCGGCTTTAGGCAAGCAGCTGCGTCTCAGGAGACCAGGCTCACCTACTTTGAATCTCCCATTTGAAGCACTCCTTACCCAGGGCCAGGGGATACACAGCAGGAAGCCTGATTCCTTGTCTGCAAAATTAGAATATTAATACTTGCCTAAATAACAGATTAACCAATTAGTGATTGTTAAGTGCTTGGCTGATAGAAAGCAGCAGGAGAAGAAAGGAGAAAAGAAAAAAACCGAAACACAGTATTATTCTTAGGTGGGTTTTACTCAGCTCTGGACTTTCCTACTGCCCATGCAATCAAGTGACCACAAGTGCAAAGAGCAGGTGTAGAGAGACTGGACCTTAACTTTATTTCTCTCAAGACAGCAGATGAAACCGACTCTCCTGCAAGGCTGCATGAAGCTTTGAATAAATGGAGAGACGGAAACCACATTTTGTCCTTGAATTGATGAATTGCAGGGCAAGACCTCATGACGAATAATCGAAAATGTTTTAGCTTTCACTCTTCTATTTTGATTTCTTCCAGAAAAGATAGTTCAGTGTATTTGGAATTTTCCATATCTATATTTTATAATGACCAATTTGCAGTGCATATGTGTGTGAGAGAGAGAAAGTAAGATTAAGAGAGAGAGGAAGAAGTTGCGCAATAATATAGACGAGAAATCAATAGAAAAATACAGAAAAATTGGTGCCTTTGGACAACATTCATCTAATTAATTTAAATTGTTAATGATATCTTATATTTTCAGGGAGAAAATGACCCCATCAGTTTTTCCTTTTGTTCAAAGTCATTGCACATGGGAAGGAAAAAAGCCATGCATGTGTTTCCCACTGTGCATAGTTTTAGGCTGCTCTGGATTTAATATTGGTGTGAATTTATTTATACAAAATAGAAGAAAGGTACATTTTCATTCACCAAATTTAGAACACTTGATATTTTGTGCACAACACCTGCAAAGGAAGATTCAGTATGGCCTTTGGGTACATTTGCTCACATGATAATATCAAAAATGCACATTAAGATAAAAAAACAGTAATAACAATGATTATGGATTTGCATAAAATATTGCAAAAAATTTAAGTATACTAATATGCTTTATTTCTGGTTTTCAAATTCAAACTTCATAGTTGCTACTTCTATTTTTTTAAAAATAAGGTCCTGATACTATTTTGCCTCTTCCTTTCACTAAGAATGATTGATGGACTATTTTAACTAAATTATAAAAGGTCAGCATTTTGCTATATCTGAAACTCAGACCTTATTATAAGCAACATGTAAACAAAAGAATGCAAAAGCAAAGTAGAATTCCATGATCAGACTGGTATTAGAATATAATGCCACTTGTAAGACATTTTTCTGTCACACCCTCATGAAAGGTCTTAGACATATTTCCTAATCATTTACATATATACACAGGCATTTAGCTCCCTTTGAAAATTAATTGACAATATAATTATTCCCATATGCATGTGTCAAAAGAAGTGATTTTTTGCCCATTATAACTGGGTCAGTGCAACTCACTGTGAAATGGTTAGTTTTTCATAAAAATGAAGCAAGAAGAGTCTTACCTCAGGCTGCGTTTATCATTTTATTTGTCTTATTGGTAACCTGAAAAGGAAAAATCACAGTTTTGTTTGTTTCAAAACCTAGCACACTGTAAATTTTAAATGACTACATGAGATTTCAGACATATTTTTAGTAAACGCAACTATTTGTTTTTAAAAGTTATTTTAATAATACGCAAAAATATTAACTTTTAGTGACTACATGAATTTTACTATAGCTATGTTTGGTGTCCTTAGAAAATCATGACGTCTTTTTTGATTCCATTTACTGCAACTTAAGATGTAATTGTTAGAAATATTTTAGAGATTCTACAGGCTATAGAAGCATTACAGTTCAATCTTACAAAATATTAAATTTCTCTATACTTCGTTTATGTTATCTTTTGAGGTAATCAATCATTAATGATTCCTGCTTTATATGGATCTTATATTTTTAATTTATACATTCATGAAAAAGAATAAGACACATATTTTTAAAAATATTCTTATATATAAAATAATTTTTGATATTTTAGATTTCCTTTAAATCCCTGAATAACTAGGACTTCTGAAAGCTGTAGAAAATGATTGTTCTATTATTGTATTCATATGTTCATTAGAAATAATATATGTGTCATATATTGAATAAGAAAACTTTTCTTGGATTCTAACTCATAAGAAATGTTTAAAAGTTATAAATGCAAAGAAGCAGTCAAAATTTGAATATATATGATATATGAATGATACATGAATATATATAATATATGAATGATAATGTATGGTTAAATGTCTAACATAAACGTTGTAGAACTGAAGAATGGAAACTATTGTATAATTGATAAAGATTGAATGTTTTTACTTGAATCAGAATTCCCTTTGAATTCTGTATATTTTTCTGTTACTGAATTGGATTTCAGAAAAGACATCTTGAAGGGTGACCTTCTAAATGTGAAAAAAATATTTTCATGCTTTTCAAATTTATTAATCTTAATATTTGGAAACGTTTTGAGTATTTACATTATGAATATATTTTAAATCCATGCATCCAAAAGGTAATGCTTGAGGTGAGCATTTTCAGAATATGTGATTTTTATCTTGATTCCATTTGACAAGACTGCCTAATACTGATTTCTAATAAGGTAGAAAATAATTCGCTCATCAAAAAAAGCAAAATGAAAAGCAATGTTATATATATGTGTGCTATGCGGATATAAAAAGATACAATTATGCTTAGGGTTATAATATGATTATGTTTAGGGTTATGATTAGGTTTAGGGTTATTACAAAGTATTATAAATATCTTATATTTATATATAGAAATATGAAAGTATTTTGGTGCATTTTGGAATTATGCTAATATTAATCTAAGAACTATCTACTAATATATTGATTGTTCTCTTTTGAAATTCATAGATAATATTAGTTTCTCATTACAGTCTATGGAACAAATTCTTCCATAATTACTTGAAACAATTATTTTAAAATAATATTATAAAACAATGTTAAAAATCCAGGTGCTTAGAATCAGTTATTCAAAAATATTTGTTTCCTATAAATTATTTTTAATCCCACTTACATTTTCTGAAACCCAAACATGAAATCATATAAGTTTATGTGCAAAATTGCATATGGTATGCTGAGCGACACTTAAAAGGAATGAAACAGTAACAGTAGCTTATTTTCTGAAGCAATCTTGACACTAATGCTGAATTACAACTTGAAAACATCTAGCATTTTTACCTTTATGAGAAAAGGCTTTTTACATATTTAACATAATTCTAGGGAAAATAAACTAGAATTACGTATAAAGATATGTACACTGTAACCAAAGGGCATTTATATTCCCCTGTAGAATACTTACAATGATTTTATTGCCATTTTGTGTCGTTTTCTAAAGGATATAAAATACAGCCAGTAAACAAACTAGACTTTAGATTTGAGCTGACAGCTGCTCTTTCAGAAGCAATATTCAGATATTTAATCTTAAGAATATTGAATAGTTTACAACCAAGTAAAGTATACTTTTGCAAAAATGGAAGGACTGCGTGCTTTGGCTTATAATTTTCACAGCCGTAATGATCAACAGAGCCACCACCACCGACACCCAGGATCCCTAAATTCCAGGGAATAAATCCCAATGTCGGCCCTGAGTTCAATGAACCCCTCAAGGAAATTAACCTATGTGCTTTACGTTTTCAAATTGAAAACATCCTTTCTCTAAAATGATGATGATTCAACCTATAACTTATACAATGTCATATTATTTCTAGTACTACTTTTGAACTCTATAGTTTCAATCAGGGGTAGCCATCTGAATTTCATTGAGGGATACTTCCACTTCATTTCGGAATCATCATGATTTGTATCAGGCTTCCAAATGTTGATGTCTTGCGGCAGTCAGTTAATTAGTGCTATGAATATATACATCTTAGTGTTAAGCGGGCAAATGAAATCAAAATTTACTACCAGAATTCTGTGTCTATTTTATTTTTTCTCCTTATCTCCCTAACCATATTTATAAAGGCCTCTCACTGAAACTTTATCAATATTGTGTATTTTCGGCAGCTAGATTTGAGCCATCCCACCAGCTCAATGATAAATAAATTTCATTTTTCCAATTAGACACTTGAGAAGATACCTACCCTTATTAGCAACCAATTAACTATCTCTTTCTTAAGGCCTGTTTTAGCTAGAAAATGTCTTAAGAAATGCAGATGATTCTTTACATCAAAGAGGGCCAGTCCTGCTTCAAGCACAAGACAAGGGCTTATGTGTGCTATTGCCTCCACTGCTATGGGTGTCTCCATTGAGCATGGCCTTGGCATGGGCTGAAAGATACTTCTTGGTCTCTGCTGAGGTTATTTTCCAGTCACACTGTCTGGCAGTGACACAGCGGTGTTTCAAGCTTGTATTCTATTAGTTCACAATCGTAAATCCCTCACACCATTGTGGTGAGGTCCTGAGTGGCTAATCAAGACTTCAGTGGCTTCGGCCTCAGCCACAGAGAGTGCTGGATCCAGTTTTCCTCCAAAAAAGTTGATTCTGAGCTTTTGCCCACTTTTGTTGTTGTTGTTGTTGTTATGGAGGGATAGAATTTGGAGATCTTTCCTCCGCAGTTTTCATTAATACCCTATATTGCTTCTCAGAGGTAGATTCTGACAGTGAAATTACTAGGTTAAAGAATATGAGAATTTAAAAGGATGTTTATATGTGTGTGTATGTAATATCTGCTACATCTGTTTGTGTCTGTGTGTATCTGAATTGCCCTCCTGAAGTATGAACAAAGGTATAACCTAAACTACAGTGAATGGAAAACTTACTCAATATTTCGATAGTCTTTTTGGCTGCAGTCACCCAAACCAAACTATACTTCTATGACTTAATGAGATAATGCTATATTTAAAATATGAAACCACATAGATATCATCATTCACTGTCTTTTTCTACTTTTGAAAGAGATTACATGACTAGGTTTGTTTGTTGTTTATTTTCTAAGCATGACCCATTTAAATACAAGTTTGTCATAAGATTTCAGTCGTTAGTAATATTCATTTTCTAGCCACATTTCTTCCTATTAATCAATAATATCCATAAAACAAAATAAGTATGACTACAATGTTGTTTGTGTATTTTTAGCACACATCACTTAAATGACTACACAAACTAATACAAATTTAAAATGTTCTAAGATTTCTTTATAATCACATTGTAGTGATTAGAAAATGAACTTTTTCACACAGAGTTAACTTAGAAATGACAATCTGCTGGGTGTAGTGGCTCACGCTTGCAACCCCAGCACTTTGGGAGACTGAGGAGGGTGGATTGCTTGAGCCCGGGAGTTCAAGACCAACCTGGGCAACATCCCACCGCTGCAATAAATAAAAATATTAGCTAGATGTGTTGGTGCATGCCTGTAGTCCCAACTACTTGGGGGGCTGAGGTGGGAGGATCGCCTGAGCCTGGGGAGGTCGAGGCTGCAGTGAGCTGTGATTGTGCTGCACTCCAGCCCAGGTGACAGAGCAAGATCCTGTTTCAAAATTTTGAAAAAGAAATGACAATTAATAAATTTCCTTAGGAATTACAGTTGAGGGTAGTTATGTGTTTATTTCATCTTCCCCAAAGCTATGAAGCCAAATTTGCTAATTTGATGTATACCACACATACATACAAATCATTTTTTACAAGTAGACTTTTGATACATTATGGTGGCAGCTGTGATGAGGACAAGGGGGAATAATTATAGGTGTGGGAGCAAATTAGAAAAATCAGAGTAACATGGAAGGCTGTGTGATTCTAGTCCATGTCCCCGCTGATGTACAACCAGGTAGAAAAATGATTCCAGGTAATTCATCCAGATGAGAATTGGAAAGTTTCTGAAATCTCCAGCAAACAAAACCACTCTTGTTCCCGCTTCCTTCTTACCCAAGCACTGTAGACTCTTTAAAGAATTCATATTAATAAAGAGCTACTACTGAGTAAGGAGACATCCCAACAGTTTGTTTTCTAGATAATAAAGTGATGATTAAGGTTGTTACTCTGAATCTAATTCTCAACAACAAAGAAAGATTGTAAATGACAAAAAACTGAGGAGAAAGTGACCTTCTCATTGTGGAACTCCTGGTGAAGGCTGATCACCCTTTAATTTAATATTCACAAGGGCATTTCAGAAGTTCAGAGAACTGGCATGATGGATCTAAAAGGGAAGGCATTTCAAGAACCTTGGAAAATGCTCTAGAATTGTAACTCTGGCTTGCATTATTAGATAGTCTTGATAAGAAAGAAGAAAAGGCATCTAAATAAATACCGTGGTGCACAGAATGTTTCCC
The DNA here is from genome assembly GCF_037993035.2 of Macaca fascicularis. Taxonomy (NCBI): domain Eukaryota; kingdom Metazoa; phylum Chordata; class Mammalia; order Primates; family Cercopithecidae; genus Macaca; species Macaca fascicularis. The sequence goes on from NC_088378.1 coordinate 163,355,672, forward strand.
AATAAACTTAAGTTTTAAAAGATCACATACCAAGAAATAGAGAGGTGTATAATAAAGAGTAAATGCAAAAGATAGTTGATAAGAATGACAGACATGCCTGGAATTCCAGCACTTCGGGAGGCTGAGGTGGGCAGATTGCTTGAGCCCAGGTGTTTGAGACCAGCCTGGGCAACATAGCAAGACCCCATCTCTACAAAAAATACAAAAAATTAGCCAGGCATGGTGGCACATGCCTGTAGTCCCAGCTAATTTGGAGGCTGAGATGGGAGGATTGTTTAAGCCCAGGAGGCAGAAGTGGCAATGAATGGATATCGTGCCACTGCACTCCAGCCTGGGTGACAGAGCCAGACTCTGTCTCAAATTAAAAAAAAAAAAAAGAAAGACAAAGAATGACAGGGAAGCCAGTAATGGAAAAGGACTTTACAAGTTCAAATACCATAATATACTATTGATTCTTGTCTCAGGATAGATAAATTTTCCTCAACATTATTTGGTTGTATATATCAAACACCTAATGTATTTCTGCATAATCACAAAGGATATTTATTAACTCATATAAATGGGAAGTACCATAGCTATTCTGATGGGATTTTGACTCAAGTTTAAAAAAATTATCAAATCTCTTCTCTTCTTTTTTTCATCTACATTGGTTCATTCTTGAGAATGTTTTCTTCATAAAATGACATTGATCCAGGCTTTTATGATTCCTCCTACTCGCTATCTTGGAAGATTTTCTTTTCCTGGTATTTCAGTCAGTACTCTTTTTCTCCATTTGCTCACCCTGGAGAGAGGCTTTATGATTGGCTGGCTTTAAGATTTATAGTCTCATCAGGAGATGGAAGAGTAGCTCTAATTCTGCACATGTACACCAGAACTTAAAGTATATTAAAAAAAAAAAAAGAAAGAAAGAAAGAGAAAAATGGCTTCTGCAACCTCCAAAAAAGAAAAAGAGGCTTGTCAGGTAAGCCTATGTCCCCTTTGGTATCCAGAAAAATACATTCAATTTGCCAAAGTGCACGTAGATGTGGCTCCCGCCTTTCTCATCTGAATGGCCTTTGGTACAAGAGGTCATAAATTCTGGGGGAAAACAATCCTTCAGCAGAATGCTTGGAAATGTTAGATACCTTCAAGAGGTAGGAGAGACGTATGAAGTCAGTGAAATTGGTGATTATTCTAAACAGTCCAGGAATAAACCTAAATTGTGTGTGACAAGGGAAGCAGGATGTTGGCATGGCTGTTCGTTGTCTCAAGTATAGTCTTGTATAGACAGAGAGCTTCCTTAGGCACAGTGAGTTCCTACTAAAAGGAATGTTATCCCTTATTTTCCCCAGTTTTTTATTTCTATGCATTTAATCAAACAATAGTTATTCAAGGCACAAAAGAAAATTCCAGTCTTGTTTCTGATTTTAGATTTCAGTAGAATTAGAAAAAAATAACTTTTCAAACATATTTGAATTGTTAATTATAATCCTATTTTCTATACTACTAAATATATTTATACAAATATTATGATATTGGACAGAGTTGCTATAACATTACTGTAAATGTCAGAAGTGAAACTCAACCATAAAATCTAAATGATAAGCTTCTGTTATACTGTGGAATTAGGATAATCATAAGGCATTTCAGGGGACTTCCAAGCTACAATTCCAACAGAAAAATAGGAAAGAATTAACAGTTGTTTATTCCACCTAAATATTTCTTTGAAACATCATTAATAAACATGTGCCCATTTGTCACAACTTTTCAGGTGTTTGGTGATATCAGTGGCTTAAAGCTCGTCCACAGTGAAGTGATCACAGCTATTCAGGAGCATATAAGTGAAATGGACAGCATCCTGGGAGACTCGTTTGACATTTAATTGAGAGACATGAAAAGAACCCATTAAAATTAAAAGGTATTTATTTGCTGATTAAATATTTAGCTCATTACTCTGAATGAGTGCATCAACTCTGAAGGAGCCACAAAGTGCTACCTCTTTCTTCTTGTTTTTCTAACGCTCCATGTTGCACAACTCATGGTGAGAAGACTAAGTTCAACTTCCTTTTCAACCCTACTGCCTTGTGATATGTAGTTGACTAAAAGTCAATAATGGGTATTGGAAAGAACACCTAGAAGTCAAGGTCATTGCAAATATGTTTTCAGAGAGAGGAGAAACCATCTTAATCTTTGCTAGTTTAGAGAGCACTATTTGGCTACTCTGGAAGTTGAAAAGGGCAGGACGCCATTTTTAACATTGTTTCACAGTGGTATTCTTTCATGAAGAGGAAAACAGAGGAATGGCTAAAAAATAGTAAGGTCAAGTCTAAATAAATTCCCCCTCCTCTTCATTTAGTTTAAAAATTCACTTTTTTTTTTCCTAGAAGGAACTTAAAGAAAAATGAAAGGAATTAAATAACAACAAAAAATCAGGTCACTTAAATGAGTTCATTCGTGTAGTATAACTTTTGTATTCTAGGATAACAACCGCCAAGCCCAAACTGGCTGGCTCAGATTTGGGCTGCTCCAAATCACAATTCTTTCTAAAGGGTTCAAAGTAGCACAGCCCCCTTTCTGGTCCTCATATAATCTCTTTCCTTTCCCCTTTACTCACTTGCTTTCCTCTCTGTCAACTGAAGATCAGGTATCAGATAATCACAAAGCGACAATGAACCATAAGAGGGTTCAATGGTCATAAAAAGTCCAGCATCATTAAGAATCTTTTGTCCACTGTATAAGGGACATCTCAGCTCCCTGACCTTCCTCCGCACATTTAAGGGAGGATGAGAAGTGTTTTTTCAGTCGTAGCTCTGAAACAGAAGGCAGTGCTTATTAGAAGGGTCAAAATAGATACCAATAATTAGAGAACTTGTGAATGCATCCAATCCTAGTGATTTTTCAATTCCCAGCTTTAGTCATTGTCTATTATGATATTGTCAGTGTAACATAAGAAGTTTGCATTAAAGATTACACAGTGTGTTCCCTCTGTTGGCAGAAATTATCAAACATATATACTATCAACACTTTCTATCCTCTATGGCTATTACTGAAGAACAATCAATGTACATTAGTGTCTCTGTCAACAGATTTTAACTTTACAGAAACTAATAAATATTCCAAACATGTTTTAATAGTTTAAATTATTGGCTGGACACAGTAGCTCACGCCTGTAATCCCAGCACTTTGGGAGGCCAAGGAGGATCATGAGGTCAGGAGATTGAGACCATCCTGGTTAACATGGTGAAACCCCGTTTCTACTAAAAACACAACAAATTAGCCCAGCGTGGTGGTGGGCACCTGTAGTCCCAGCTACACGGGAGGCTAAGGGAGGAGAATCACTTGAACCTGGGAGGCGGAGGTTGCAGCGAGCTGAGATCATACCAGCCTGGGCAACAGAGTGAGACTCCGTCTCAAAAAAAAAAAAGTTTAAATTATCACATCTGCTCACCTCAGACAACTAGAATCTTCCTTCAGATACTTAAATGTCGCTATCACTGATTTCCTTCCTTCCTCTCCTCCACTCTTGAAAATATTAATACTCATATCTCTGATCACCATATATTTACCTCTACTTTTACTTAACACAGTTGTTAAGTAAAATTAATTACATACTTTTGTTTCCCATTACAGCATGAGTTAACCTGTTAACAGAGAACTTTAAAAATGCATCTTCGCATGAACAGAACTTGGAATAGTGTTTGGTACTATGGGGGAGCTTAGTAAACATTTAATGTCGGAAAGATGGCATGAAGGAGGCCTAACAATAGCATTGGGGCTGGTTCTTTATTCTGCTCTTATTTACAGTATAAAGAAGTCCACACAAAGAAACAAAGAAAAAACGGGGCTAGATATATTAAAACAAATTCTCTGATAGACCTATATCAGCACAAAATATTCTGAGAAAGAGAAGGAACAACTGTATATATAGAAGCAGATTTCTGCATCTTATGCTGTATTTCACTAAATTCTTTTTTTTTTTTTTTTTTTTTTTTTTTTTTTTTTTTTTTTTGAGACGGAGTCTCACGCTCTTGCCCAGGCTGGAGTGCAGTGGCGCGATCTCGGCTCACTGCAAGCTCCGCCTCCCGGGTTCCCGCCATTCTCCTGCCTCAGCCTCCTGAGTAGCTGGGACTACAGGCGCCCGCCACCGCGCCCGGCTAATTTTTTGTATTTTTAGTAGAGACGGGGTTTCACTGTGGTCTCGATCTCCTGACCTTGTGATCCGCCCGCCTCGGCCTCCCAAAGTGCTGGGATTACAGGCTTGAGCCACCGCGCCCGGCCCACTAAATTCTTAAATCAAGTCAGTAAATCAAAAGTCCTGTAGTAAATTTTTAGCTGCCATTTGCTTAACTGAATTAAAGTAAATATCTGCCAATTTTGCAGGTCTATCATTTCTATTTATAATTTCCTCACTAAAATTTAAGGCCTGCGAAGGCAGGGATCATTGTCTACTTTATTTAATGTTACCTCCCCAGTTTCTAATGCTGTACTGAATTAATAAGTGCTCAGTATATTTTTGTTGAATGAAAGAATAAATGGACATGTCACATTTCACTTAAATTTATGTTTCATGTGCTCAGTGAATGAATTGAATGAGCGATGCAGAAATCAGCAATCAATCCATTGATACTTTTCCTTTTACGGGTTTCCTTTAGGAAATTGGTGGCTCCAGTGGAAGGATGAGTAAAGAAAAGCAATATTTTCTGCACCTGAAGAATGCCCATGGCCACAGTATATTTTCTAATCGGAGGCATCTTCTGCTACATTATTGCAAAGCATGAGTTCAATATTCTAAAATACAAGTCTGCAGAGTTTATTTTGTTACTGTTATTGATTTTCTGTATTTGTTTTCCCTGCCATTGAACTTCTGTTACTGGGCACTAAGTACTAAGTAACAGGTTCAACACTTGAGTTTGTCTACATCTTTTATAACATTATATGTACACATAGGTGTTTGGTGTGTAGAAATTTACTGACCTGTGTTTTCATGAATCCTCTCTTTTTGTTGAAAAGGACCATTCCGAGGTTCAGGGCTCAGTGTTATCACCCAGTTCAATGTTGAAATAAGATTTGGCACAATCTACACCTGAAGTAAACACTATGTTTGTACTGGCATTGAAAGAAACTATTTAATTTAGACTTTTTTGATGTACATGTATGCATAGTTTCTTAAGAAAAATAGAGATAGATAGCCGGGCGTGGTGGCTCAAGCCTGTAATCCCAGCACTTTGGGAGGCCGAGGCGGGCGGATCACGAGGTCAGGAGATCGAGACCATCCTGGCTAACACAGTGAAACCCCGTCTCTACTAAAAATACAAAAAATTAGCCGGGCGTGGTGGCGGGCACCTGTAGTCCTAGCTATTCAGGAGGCTGAGGCAGGAGAATGGTGTGAACCCAGGAGGCGGAGCTTGCAGTGAGCTGAGATCGCGCACTGCACTCCAGCCTGGGCGACAGAGTGAGACTCCGTCAAAAAAAAAAAAAAAAAAAAAAAAAAGAAAGAAAGAAAGAAAGAAAGAAAGAAAGAAAGAAAGAAAGAAAGAAAGAAAGACAGAAAGAAAGAAAGAAAGAGAAAGGGACAGATAAAAGAAACTTTATTCTCATAAATCAATTTCTCTCATTTTCTCTGACTCTTTATGGACCGCAAATAATAATTCCATGGATAAGGAGAGCTGGGTAAAGTCTTTGTAAACAGATTCTCTGTAAGAACTGAGTTCTAATGTAAGAGGCGCCAGTACAATGTCCCCTTAGGAGAGTACATGTGTTTACACACAGTACAAAGTATTATTTCAAAATTCAGAACAGGTTTCTGCGGGACTACATATCTGTGAATTTAGTCACCAGTCTTTTTCAGTCTATTGAGGATAATTTATAATACTAATAATTATTTTTAAGGCCTCTATTAGTAAAACAATATCAAAAAACTCATGGTTATATTCTCAGTGATTTCATTGGTAACTTCACCTCTAGTATTATAGTTGGTTGCTAATTGACTTGTGTCATTCACATTGACATTGTTCTTCCTACAAAGTAATATACACTAGAAAATACGATTGGAATTGAAAACTGTAAATAAAAAATCCTTTTAATAGATTATTTTTGCTAGTACCTACTGTGCTCTTATTGTCTAAATAAATTATCCATTTGGAATGCAATTCTATTAAGGATAAAAATATAAATAAGAAATTAAAATTTTAAATGCTATAAATTAAAAAGTGAGATCTAGTAAATATTTCTTGTTTTAAGTTCAATGACAATAAATAGATTATATTAAGTGTCAGTTAAGCAAGTGGATGAAAAATGAATGATTTTCATCCTTCAGTTAAGTATGGTGCTAAGTGGTATGTTGCTAGCATTAAAAGCAAATTACTTATCACTTCAATAATCACAGCATGAGAACATTCTATTGGAAGCTGTATTTCCAGTCTATCTGGGTCCTCAGTTTTATTAAATAAATCAACTGATAATGCTTGGATAAGCAGAAGGAAACGCTTTTATGACACTGTGGCATTTCTGTTTTATAAGTACTTATTCAAGACGTGTCCAAAATGGTCTTTTCTATATATTTTAGTCACTAACAATGCATACACACACACGTGCACGCTCTATATACATATACACATATGTTTACACATACATATACACATATATATATACACAAACTACACACACACACGTATACATATATATAAGCATGTACATCCACACAAGTTCTTGGGTCCAGCCATCTATGTGAAGCACAAATCTCTTTTACTACATCACTTCTAGTTGGCCATCTTGCTCAATCTTAAACACCTCTAGTGGTGGGAAAAAATTGTCCTTTCAAATGAGAACTCTTACAACTGGGGAATTCTTCCAATCGTTTGAAAATACCTACTACCAATTTGGAGATTCTCCTAAGAACTTGCTTAGTATAACAGTGAAGAGCCCTGGCAAATGATAAGTCCTAAATAGCTGGTGATTGAGTGAAATAAGGTAAACCTAATCTTTTTTAAAAATGCATTTTTTTTTCTTTTGAATACAGTGCATTTTATATAGATTTTCTCTTTTGTCACTGGTGAGGAGTGAGGGGACAGGGAGAACAGATATACTCAGGGATGAAGTAGGTGATGCTAGGTTCTGCATCCAGGGATCCAGGAAAAGTTCCATTACTCATTACTTCACACACACAAAAAAAATTATTGTTTTCTTACATACTCTACGAGTGCCTGAAATGCTTTAAATAGGACCAGATATATGTAATATGCACTGATACACTGGTCTGTGGCATGAACACTGGGATCTGCTGAATGGAGAGTTTGCTTGATCTTGGACATTTGATAGATTAGAATGGAAAGGCTGTTCTCTTATTGATACCTTAATTTATTGAGACCTTGGAAGGAGCAGAAATTGTCTCCTAAAATGGTATAAATTCCTCAAGGATAAACACCCCAATGTCTGGGTCAAGCTAGGAGTTCAGTAATTGAATGATAAATAGGTGAATAAATGAATAAAGAAATGAATAAGATAGTACAGCAAAGTGGTTAAGATATGGGGCTCTGGAGTTAGATCTAGAATGAAATTCTGTCCTATAAGCTTAGTAATTATGTGACTCATACAAGTTACTCAACCTTACTGAAAGACCTCAAGTGGTATTTGCTAATCCAGTGATGTAATTAGGCATGTATACGTGGTTCAAGAGTGCACAATTGGAGAGTATGTCTGAATAGTCGATGTACTCTGTCCACCCCACCCCAGGAGAAAGACTATCTGATATTAGAGCTCACCTGGTCCTATGCTGACCACACAGAATGTGAGAGCTTCACAGTCAGGAAGGGGATTTCAAGGGGGTTTAAAGGGGGCTTAAAACTGTGCTCCAGGGTCCACAGATTATTATGAGTGAAGGCACCAAGTGTTCTTTCTCTTTGAAACTGACTTGATACTTTCAGTTCAGTCTTTCTGTTAATGGATTTTGATGCCCTAATTTTGTTGTTCCACTGATTCTATACTCAATGTGAGAAGGTAGCATCATTTACTCAATCCTCTCCATGAAAGCATGTAAAGTAGCTGTACCCAATCACTCCGGTGGGGTTTTATCAGTGTCTATTTCATGGGGTGGTTGTGAGGAATACCATGAAGGATGAAAGAAATTTGTTAGCTACTGTGATTAGCTAGGCAAATTAATGAGTGTAAGAAGAATAAAGAAGGAAAGAATAAAAAGGAAGAGGGTAGTAGGGAAGACAAAATGATGGAAGGATGGAAAGAAAGAAAAAGAAACTTGAGAGGAAAGAAATAATACATTTCTGTAAGTAAGATGATGATGATGATGATGATGATGATGATTTTTGAGTCAGGGTCTCGCTCTGTCGCCCAGGCTGGAGTGCAGTGGCGCGATCTCGGCTCACTGCAAGCTCCCCCTCTCCAGTTCCCGCCATTCTTCTGCCTCAGCCTCCCTAGCAGCTGGGACTACAGGCGCTGCCACCACGCCCGGCTAATTTTTTGTATTTTTAGTAGAGACGGGGTTTCACTGTGTTAGCCAGGATGGTCTCGATCTCCTGACCTCATGATCTGCCTGCCTTGGCCTCCCAAAGTGCTGGGATTACAGGCGTGAGCCACCATGCCCAGCCTTCTATAAGTAACATTATTAAATAAATTGGTAGCTCATTTAAAATTCCAGTATATCCCAATTTTACTTCAGAAATATACTAATTTCTATGTCAACTATAAATGGCAGTTGAGTTAAACTCTTCTTTCTCCAGATTTTGCTACTAATGGACATTAACTGTAAAAATATTTCTTGGCCGGGGGCGGTGGCATCCGCCTGTAATCCCAGCACTTTGGGAGGCTGAGGCGGACGGATCACGAGGTCAGGAGATCGAGACCATCCTGGCTAACACGGTGAAACCCCATCTCTACTAAAAAATACAAAAACTAGCCGGGCGAGGTGGCGGGCGCCTGTAGTCCCAGCTACTCCGGAGGCTGAGGCAGGAGAATGGCGTGAAACTGGGAGGCGGAGCTTGCAGTGAGCTGAGATCCAGCCACCGCACTCCAACCCGGGCGACAGAGCGGGACTCCGTCTCAAAAAAAAAAAAAATTTTTTATATATGTACATATATATATATTTTCTTATTGCAAAGGTGAAAATATTTTTATTAGAAATGATGTTTATTTTACAGGATCAATGAAAATTTATAGTTTTACTGTTGGAACTCACTTTTTCTTACTGAATTGTAATAGTTCTTTATATATTAAGTGCAGTAAAAGCTTTGTCGCCTATGTTACCAAATTATCCAAAGATTGTCAAGTATTTCATTTGCTTTAATACATATTTTGGCATACAGAAGTTCTCAATTTTTATGTAGTTTAATCTGTAGTTTTTCTTTATTGTTTTAACATGGTGTATCACATAGTTTATTTTCTCCCTGATATTTGAAATGCCACTTTAATTATATAGTAGGCCATTTAGGTTATTTTTTTCCGGAAAGCATTGCTGATTCATTGATTTATTGTCTTTCTCATGCTAGTGTCGGACTCCATTAATTAAATGTAGGTCATGGATGAACCAGGGACATCCTATGGTTAAACTGCATACTACTAAGAACGATTTTTTGGCAACAAGGGAAGAATGAGAACAAAGAGCACGGCATAAAGTGCTCTCTGTGTTACTACGGTAATGGATAAGTGCCAGTTCATTGGATACTATTTTTTTACTACTTGTGAATAAATTTAAAATGTTTTATAATAAAAAGTAAAGAAGTTATAGATAATACACAGAACAGGTATGCTGTAATTTGTATATTCATTAGAGTTTCATTTTCAAATAATAAACAATTACATGAGGAAATGTTCAAAATATAATGTGGAGTGAAAAGGGTACGATGCATATACTATGGTCTGAATTATAAAAATATATGATATTTAAAAACGTGAAAAAATACATACAGATATATTGATATTCGCTATTGGTGAGCGCTGATATTATACATTTTATAATTTTCTTTTCTTTCTATATTTGCCACATTCTCTACTCTGAGCTCATGGTACTCTTATAATCAATCCTGAAACAGCAAATGTAATTCTAAGCACTAAAACCACTGAGGAAATTAGGAAAGTATATGTGGTGTCACCTATGAAACTGAAAGCTGTATTATATTTGTTAACATTACCTGCGAAGAGAGATGTCCAAAAGTGGCACACTGGAACATTTTAGAAGACAGAACCCCTATGAAATAGAAACAGAAAGCTGTAAGTAGTGGACCAGCTTAGATAAAAGTGTAACAGGATGAAATAAAAAGAAAAGTTAATGGAGAAGGAAAGAGTAATGAAAACTAAAAATGAAATTGCAAAGTTATAAGACATTTCAGAGGCTTGCAAGTGCAGATTTGATGCTGCAGACAATCAAATCGTGTCAATTGCATGTCTATCACTTTTTCCTTGGTTTGTCCCTTTTTGTTTCTTTCCTTCTCAACCAGTTTAACTTTCATAGTCATCCAACATCATCACTCCTTTGCTTACACCTTCGGCTCACCTCTCATTTCCTTTTATCAATGGAAGAGACCACAGCCCTAGTTGGGCTCACCTGTGCCTAATTTGTGTCTACACTCATGCAATTAAATGCAGCGGGAGAAAAATAGACACTGTTACTGACCAATCTTACTCTAAATTTATGACTATAGATCTCAAATGGCCTTTAACAGTTCCTGGTAGTCATATTATCTTATTTCGTTCACTCTTCCCCTATCTGACTATTGCATTTCATTCTCTTCCCAAACTTGAAACACATCTTTCCCTAGCCCCACTCTCAACTAAAAAGCTGGATTTCTACTTCCTTGGGAAAACTGAAACAATCAGGAGGGAACCCCACGATTTCCTGTCACGCTGTGAACCGACCATTACCTGCACCCACAGATGCTGCATTTTGGCTTTCACTTCAGGGGACGGCTCCATGCATTTTTCTAAAACTGATCTTTCCACTAGGTGCTAGATCACTTTCCTGACTGTATCAGTTCTTTTCTCTCTTTTCTACCTTATTATTTTTCACTCTTCATTTGGTAATACAAATTTGTTATTATTTCTCCATCTTGGAAAAGCAATTACTCCCCTCAACCCTATTGTCCCCATCATCTCTCATTTCTCTGTTCCCCTTTGTCCATTCTTGCTGACTCTAACTCCTCTTCTCCCATGCTTACTGCAACCCAGCTCCTCAGGATTTCACACCTGTTCTCTATGGAGACTGTTCCTACCAAGTCCCACAATGACCCATCCCAAGGTTCTAAATCTAATAGTCAATTGTCAGTCCTCAGTCTACTTGATTTCATAGAGATGTTTGACATAATTTAGCACTCACTTATTCTTGGTGCATTTCTTCACTTGGCTACCAGGACACCACTCTCTTAGTTTTCCTCCTATATGGTTGCAGTTCTCAGTTACCTTTGCTATATTCTTCGTTTTCCTTCTACTTCTTAACGTTGAAGTGCTCTAGGACTCAGTCCTTTGTTCTCTCTTTTCTCTCTTCATTCATTAGTGATCTCATTTATTAGAAGAGATGATACTACAGTTTGAATATGTTGCCTTCAAAATTCAGGTGTTGCCAATGATGATATTAGACGGTAGGGCCTTTAAGAGCTGAAAGCTCATTAGTGCTGCTCCCTGGTGAGTGGGATTAAGGTCTTTATAAAAGAAGCTTCATGCCGTAATTAGTTGGCTTGGCTCTAACTCTTCTGGCCAGTGAGGTCACAATGTTCATTCCTTTTGCCCTTCTGACATGTGAATATTCAGCAAGAAGGCCCTCACCAGATGCTTGCACCTTGATTTTAAACTTGCCAGTCTTCAGAACTGTGGGAAATAATTTTCTATTTTTTTATAAATAACCCAGTCCATGGTATTGGGTTAGAGAAGCACAAGGGACTGAGACAGTGACTTCCAAATTTATGCCTCTAGCCCAAATCTTTTTTTTTTTTAAACAAAATTCGGACATATCTCTCCAAATGCCTATTGGATAGCTCCACTTGAATAAACATCTCAAACTCAACACGTTCCAACTGTAACCCATGATTTTTTCCCTTTAAGCCAGCTTCTTCACATTCTTATTCATCTCAGTTGATATGAAGATTTTCTATTTGCTCAAGCCAGAAATTTTGGAGTTATCCTAAACTCCTGTATTCATCAGAATAGTTTAGTGCATAGGGTAGTGACAAACACTATCCTACCCCCATCTCAGTGGCTATAACAGCAAATATTCCATATCATGCTAAATGTCTTATAAAGTGTTGGTGAGAGAGCTTCTTTTACCGGACCCTTTCTCTGTTAAATTAATGCAGTACCATTATAATTTATTCAGAAGTAGTAAAAATGGGAGGGAGAGGTTTACCATTAATTTGATCCTGACCAGAAGTTTTCTTTGCTCAAAAGTGTTCTTGAGTTTGTTATGTACTTGTAGGTACAAACCTACAAGTAAAGCTACCAGTTCTCAGGTTTACTTTGTATTCTGTAGCTACGTGCTAAAGATCCAATGGGGTCTGCTCCATTATCTTCTTACTGGACCCAGGCTGGAGAAGCTGTTATATGGAGAAGTTCTCAATATTATGGCAGGGTGGAAAAAGAACAAATGGGGAGAGACACTAAAAGCTCTGCCCATATATTACACATATCAGTTATATTTATAAATCATTAGCCAAATCAAGTCACCTGATTACTCTTAACTTCAATTGGGTGGATAAGTGCATTCCTACCATAGGCCAAAGAGAAACCCAAAGAAACTGTGACCACCTCTAATGACTTTAGCATTTGGCCACTTTGATCATGAAATATTTGGTTTACTTATCCTTATGTATGCAAGATACACTCACCACTTATCCTTCTGTATGCAAGATACACTCACCCCTTCTTAAACATATACCACCTAGAGTCTGAAATCTCTGCATGGTGCACAGTTGTCTCTACAACAGGGAGGCATGATACTGGGTAGTCTCTATATCAGTTGTGAATGCAGCTCTACTTGATCCAGAAACCTGTGAACACAAAAGAAAAGTTATTTACTACCCCATATGAACGCCACAAATAATGTTGGAACAGAGTGAGAACCACAGTAGATACTCCCATTTGAGAAGAGACATGCAGTTGCTGGTCCAGAGCCTTTCTGAAACCCTCCGGGAGTTCTGAAGGCCTACTCTTTTGGTTACAGGAAATAATTGTTGATTAGACTTTAATTATGCTTCATGGAGTAAATTCTCCCAGTACATTGTTCTGTGTGACTCTTGGCTCCACCCTTTGTGGAGGCTCCTTTCTTTGACATTCTCCTCTGTAGTTATATCTACAGTGAGCTTAGAGAATATGCCCTCCTTGGAGTCTCAGTAGGTTCATCAACCTGATTCCTCATTTTCAGAGTCATTTTAAGTTTCAAAAACATCACAGTCTCTTTTGGGTTAGGTTAGTGGCTCTTTTTGGCAGTGCAACTGTCTCAAAACCTTAGGCAACTTTTTATTTATCTGATTTGTCAGCTGAATATGCCAATAGTTCTTACAGTTCTTTTTAGACATGTCTTAATTGCAGGTGCCCTGAGCTTATTAAGCATTGATGACAGAGATTTTTCCTTAACCTTTTTCTGTTAAATTAACTCAATAATATCATAACCCATTCAGAGGTAGTAGTAACAATGAGAATACCACTGATTTGACTCTTACCAGAAGGCTTTCTTTGCTCACAGGTATTCTCAAGTTTATTTTGTATTGGTAGCTAGTAAAAAGCAATAACCTCTTCCAACCTTACAAATCTTCAGATTTTTCCACTCCCTTTATCCCATTTCATTTCTGCTTGCCAATCAGCAAATTTCTTTTAAGCTCATCTAGTTTTGGAGTACACTGTGAAATGCAGCCAGTAGTATCCACCAAATGCCACTATATTCTATTTTTCCCACCTTTCGCAGATCCTACAATATAGGCTCATTAGATACATTGTTCACCTTCCAAGTTAGTGCTGAAAACAGTTCTGGCTTAAAAGAAAGCTTGTTTCTTGTGCTTGCTATACATCCATCAGAAGTCCCCTTAGACTGCCCAGTATTGTCTTCATCCTCACTCTGTGCCCAGATTGATAAAGTAACCACTTTCTAGGACACTTCCAGATGTCATAGCTGAGGAGGGGGAGAAAAGCAATATGGGGCAGCATGACCGGCTCTTAAAATTTCCAGGTAGGACTAAAACATGTCCCTTCCACTGACACAATCAAATCGGGTTAAATCGTCACAAAAAGGTGGAGTGCAGTCAAGGTGACAGGTCCAGACACCAACAGCTGTGCTGATTCCAGCAGCTCCTCTCTGCCTCGGCTATCAAACATTCGAAACTCTCCTGGGTATGCTTTGAAAATAAAACCATAATCTGGCAACTTGTTACCCTGTTCTCTGCTGCAACCCCAATGTGAGCCAATATTACTGCCTTCTTGGACTTCTGTAAGAGTCTTCTTACTGGTTTCTTTGCCTTTGTCCTCACCCCACATTGACTTCTTCTCAATGCATTAACTAATCCCTCAAAAATAAGTCAGAGCATGGGACTTTGTTGCTCAAACTCTCCATTAGTTTAGCATCAAAGGCAAAGTTTTCACAGGGACCTCAAGTCACAGTCCAGCCATTACCTCTTTCTTTCACATTCACGGATATATTTGCCTTTATTCACACTGCTCTATCATCCTGGCTTTTTCCTATTTCTCAAACATACCTGTTCTTTCTGCCTGGAAGACCTCTCCATGCTTTCTGTCCCAGCTGAGATCCACACAGCTAAGTGCTCCCAGAGGTCCACTTGGCTAGCTTCTCTTTAGCACCCTTGCGCAAATGGCGCCTTCTCATTGGAAACTAACACTGACCCCTCTATTCAAAAATTACGTCTCACTCTACCCCCTCCATAGAGATCCCTCTAAATCTGATCAACATTTTCTTTTAATAGTCTCACAGCCCTTAAGTCTTGGATTATTTCTTCTGAAGATCAATTTAACTCTTCCTGCTTACCATAATTTTAGTCTTTCACCCATGCACAGCCCAGCCACTGGAGAACCAAGCACTTACAGGCCTTTCAAAAGCACCACCAAAAATTCTCCCGAGGATAAATTCTTATATCAGCAGCTAGAAAAGATAAGTACAGGCAAAAGAGAAGCAAAAAGCAAAACAAAACAACAATAAAAACATTACCTACTTCATAGGAGTTAGAGGTAAGCAGTTAATAAATACTCTTAAAACCAACTCTCTGAGTTAGGACAGTGTAAGTGGCTCCTGGAAAGCTGTATTTTTTTAAAGCACTAAATGTAATTCTGACAAACTTATAGGTATCCACTAATATAGATAAGATGAATAATACAAAAAAAATCAGGATAATTTATGCAGAAGGATGTTCATGTCAAATTCTCATTTCCTGGTGCTACTGGTACATTTATAAGAATACATCACACATTAGGACTCTTACTCAAAGAAAAAGCACCAATCGTACACAACAGAAGTTGTACAATGCATTTTCAGATAACAAAGCACAAAAACAATTAAGAAATTATGAAAGTTTATATTAACAGAACGCATGTGTGAGAAACTTTAAATTATGTGTGGGCCAAAGAGGAAATAAAAATTGCAATCATAAGCTATTAAGAAATTAATGGTAATGAAGCAATTAGAACACTATTTATGAAAACTTATGAGATGTGGCCAACTCTGTAATATATTCACTGTTTGAAAACAAAAGTCAAGAAGTTAGGAAAAAAATATAAAAAAGAATAAAGCTTCAAAAGCTGAAAGTCAACTGAAAACTAAGGATATAAATTAATATTTATGATTTTTAAATTGATAGAACAATATTGATTTCTTCTTCTGGTAAGATTGACAAAGAAAAACATTGCAAACATATACCATTACGAATCAGAAGTGGAATATGACCACAGATAAAGAAGAGGTTAAAATATAAGGCATTTTTGTGTTAAGACCCAGAAGTGCTGTATCAATTCCACCCAGGTCTCACTGGCCAGGGCTCAGTCATATGGTCCCAAACATGGAGTGCAGCAAGAATATAGTCTCCCTAAAAAGAATCGGTTTAGTGTAGTGGTCTATATTTGTTTCTGTAAATGGTCAAATAATATTTTAGGTTTTGCAAGAGTTGCAGACCTGTCACAACTCCTCAACTCTCCTGTTAGAGCACAAAAGGCCAGACAACATATAAAGGAATGGACATAGCTGTGTTCTGATAAAACTTTATTAACCCATGGCTCGATGGATTTAGCCTACTAGTCATAGTTTGCTGAATGCTTGCTAGTACATAGCATTGTTTTTGACAGTTTAATAATTGACTTGGAAATATATCTGTAATGTGTTTTAAATAAACTAGGTAGACTACTATTCAAAATTGAAATATATATTTATTTATAAAAGTTTCTCTACATGCATGCAGACGTATGTATAGATTTGCATTAAAAAATGGAGAAATAGATACTAAAGTGTTAACACTGGTTATCTGTTGGTATTTAAGGTGATTTTCTTTTCTGTGTATCTACATCTTTTTATACTTTTACAATAACCATGTAGTACATAAATAACAAATGAAAGAGAAAGAAAAGTGAAGAAGCACTGAGCAAACCAAATCTTCAATGTATTTTAAAACTGCATTAATTATTAAAATACTTTATGGGCACAGACATAAGTAGACAAACCAGCTGATCTGAATAGAAAGCCTAAAACAAAGCATAAGCAAAATATAAGAATTTAATGTTTTGGAAAGTTGTCTGTATAAATATATATGATAATATACATTAAAATAAAATGCTCAGCACACAATGATTGTTGAATACATATTTATTTATTCAATGAATACATTGGGTTATTGATTAAATATTGATGAATTCAATTATTTTTACTCAGGATATTATGTCATTTAATTTTTTGAAGGCATGATGATTGTATTTTATGTAGAGACTATTTAGTTGTCTATATAGTCAAATATATCAACTTTTCTTCCATCTTGGCCATTTATCTACACTGAAAATATTCTCCTTCATGAAATGAAGTCATATTCTTTCCCCACTATTCCATGGTTCTATTTTTTAGAATTAACACCCTAATTCCTGCAGAATTTACCTTATGGAGGAAAGATGCAGCCTCATTTTCTTTTCACTAAGCTAGTTCTCCCCAGACCATTAATTGTGTAACACTTTCCTTCTCAACAAACTGAAATAAAAGAATTTAATCTTGCCCCAACTACCCAAACCAACTACCCGGGCTGCCCTCTATGGGTTTATGGCAATAAAAACTCTAACCCCTCAGGTCAGATAATCAGATGTATGATAATTAACTGTATGAGTAATTATTGTGTTATGCAAATAAACAATGCAGATGAGTCATTTCATTAAACAAGCACCATGGGGTCATTAGGTTTTGATCTCTGTCCTAGTCTTTTGGGGAAAAATACCTTCCATGAACTGTTCTTCTGAACTGGCAATAAAACATCACTGGTAGGTTCACATTAAGCTGGATAATATGCAGACTGCTTGATTTGTATTGAATATGTGTCTGGTGGTTGGGGCACACTGTAATGAACTAGCCCACAAATCACAGCTTAATGGGAATCTACTTTTACATATTGCTTAATTAAAAGTTGTGAGCTTATTAACATGTGTCTTTGGCACTGAGCTTTGGGGATGTAATCTCTGTGCAAATAAGACCAGGTTGTAAAAGTTTTATAGATTGACGATGATATTATAGTCTATACCTTAATAACCCATCATTTCCCCAAAGAATTTTTTATATCTTACATTCTTCTACCCAGCTGTAACAGATTATTTTCTTTTTGTTTTCAATGTGAACGATTCCTATAATATATACTGGTATCAAAAAAGGGTTTTATCTTAAATTGTTCATCTGAATTTTTTTTAATCATTTAATTGTACTAGCAAAGGTATGCAGAAGAAAATTTCGGAGCTCCCTTCATTAGTGGGACTCCAGGTAGCATAGATCTATTAGATATGGTTTTCTAGAATTTCCATTATAAATCTCTATTTTCAGGGATTTATAATTCAGCTGTAAAAATGTTGCCCTAGGCTTCAACTTGGAATACAAGGTCTTAGCCTGAGAGAGTACATTGTTAACACATGAAAAAAAAAATCATGTTGTTTTCATCTTACCAAAGTGAAAAAGTAATGGCATGTAACCGTTTTCAGATACTTTCTGGTATGCCACCTTAAAATGGTGTTTGGAGTTTTTGGTTTTTGTTTTGTCTTGACATGATGTTCTACAGTATGTTTGTAATTTTAACCAAGCCATTTGGTCGCTTTTTTGAAATGTCAAAATAAAGGATGTCTTATGTGTGCTTCACACTACAGTTCCTGGACTGGACAGCTCTGCTTTTCGTTGGTGGAGCCTTTGACACAGAGCATTTCTGGAGTCTTTGCATTGAAGCACCCCAGTTTACTAACTCCCATCAATATTTGGAGTAAACAAAAGTTTTATTGTTCTAAACAATTGAACGCTGTTACTGTTTTAAGCAATGGGTAGACCTATTTTAATTAAAAATTCAAGTTGATATCTCAGGATAACAAAGTATCAGTGATCTTTGTCTGATGGAAAGAACTGTGGGAGAAGATCTTGGCCCGAGCTCTGTTATTAAATGGCTGTGTGATCTTGGAAGATTTACTTGAATGGTCTGAACCTGTTTCTACATTCATCAAAAGAGTCTGAAGATAAAGCAATCTTCAGTATTCCTTTAGAGTTTGAAATTTTCATATAGCTGCTATTTACCCATACCTTGCTAAATTAACCAGTGATTTCCATGTCACTAAATCCGATAAACACCTTAGTCTTCAGCTTAATCTCGCCACAGCATTCTGAGCAGATGACCACCCACCATTTGCAGACACATTGGCTTCTAAATTACTTTAACATCAGGTATTCATGATTCTTCTTTTTTCTCTGTACCCCTCTGCTGTTTCCTTCCCATGTCAGCTCAGTCATTAAATGTCAAAGTTCAGAAGACTTGGTTTGGTGGACTCTCCCTTTGCTGTTCTATGCAAACTCCCTAAGGGACCTTGTCCTTCCCAGTTGCTTCAAATGCCATCCATGTACCTTCTCTCCAATGTTTACTTGGGGCCCAAATCACTCTTTTAACCCCAGATCTTTTAAAGTCAAATGTTCACACAGCACCTCCTCTTGAATGAATACCTCATTGTAATTCATGGGGTCTGACCTCCTGCTCCAAAGCTGCCTTTTGCCTTCCCTGTTAAGTATATGGTTCTACCCTCTATCCAGTTATTCAGTCTTTGGCTTCATCCTGACAGCGTTTCTTCCTCTCTGCACTATAAACCATGTCACTGTTTCAAATGTTCAAATGGATTTTATTTTATTCCTAATGTTGATTCCTCAGTTTAGGCCATTAATATCCTCCTTGGTAAAGAATCCAATTTCTTACCTCCTTTTGTGCCTCTCCTCTTGCCCTACTCAATTCAGTTTCTAACTTGCCTCCAGAATGACACTTAAAAAAAAAAAAAAAAAAAAAGAAAAAGAAAAGAATTCTAATCTTGACACCAGCCAGCTAAACGTCATTCAACAGACATGATATTACATGTAATTTAAGCTAAGATCTCAAATCCCTGCTACACAAAGCACACCATGATCTGGGTCTCCAGCTTCATTCCTCATACCATTGCCAGTGACTCCCTCTGCTCTAGTCCTCTGTGATTCTTACAGTTTTTTCAAGAACATCTTGGCTTTTTCTGCCTCAGGCCCTGGCATTCCATTCCCTCCACCTGCAGTAGTTTCACGGATCTCCTGTCCTTCTCCCAGGTTGCCCTCCTCATTCTTGTTGGTGGAAGAATGGGGAAGGGGACCCTTGGGATGGGCTGTCTATGCCTTACTGAACACCCCTCTCCTTCTCTAGGCTCTAAGCCTCATGAGAGCAGCATCCTCTTCTGTTTTTCAGGATTCTGACCCCAGCTCCACCTGGTGCCTGGCACATGGCAAGTGCTTTATGAAAACTTACTCTCTGACAGACTGCGGAGACTGAAGTCCAGCAAAAGACACAGGCCCGGTCTAGGTCCCAGCAATGTCTGAGACTCTGTGATCAGCAGGAATTGCACATTCCACTTGCTATTGTCTGAAGCTATTATGTCATTTTGTCCTACAGGATGGTGAAAACAATTAAGCAATTAAGCAGCAGCTGTGGGGTCCAACATGATCTGGGCCCTTGGTTTATAACAACCAGGGTGCAGGAGCAGGACTTGCTCAAGGCTCTCAGGCAGCTCACGGTGGATATTGGAGATCAGGCTGGCCTTGCAGTGCTGATGTTTCCATTCACTAGTGACTGTGTTTCAGACACCTTCTCTCCCCAGATTCCTCTTCTCTCCTTTAGTTTATTTTGTTCTGATTGTTTACATATTGCTAGGGCCAGTTATTTTGGTAGAAATATCTGAGTAGAAAAATCTTATTAAAAAGATAATAACTTTTAGTAACTGTTTATATTACAGCTTTCTATAGTGATTATGTTTTATAAAGAAAAACATGAAAGGTTGCAGTTTGACAAAATGAAAGTTTCTCTAACGGTGGCATTTTGAGCCTTGCAGTTTGAATGGGACAGAGATTCCAAGGTCATGGTAGCCTTCTTTGAACTGCTCGAGTCATACCAGAGGATAAGACAGAATTGGTATCAGTTTCTCCTTCTTAATCGAGAGCTTCTACACCATTAGGAAATGTGCTATGCTCAGAGCCTTACAGGGAGCAAAGCCTCTCACCTTCTTGGCTCCATTCAGGCCTTCGTCCAAGGTTTCAGGGCTGAACTTAAATCAAGGTACATTTCATGGACTATGGCATGGAAAATACCAATAGACCATGAGAGCTGAAAAATACTTCTGTTTTCTACACAGAAACATAAACGATATCATTAAAAGTGTTCTAACCCATACCTCATGCAGACTTGGCCAATATAAATATTATGTAGGGGACGGGGCTCCACAACTGAAATGCTGACTCAAAATAAATGACCCTTGAGTTCCTTTCTAACCCTGGGATTCTATTAATCTAACTTTTCCTCTCATATCACAGAGATAACATTTCTCCTTCAGGAGAAGATTCATTTAGTACTTATGCCATTGCAAAGAGTTAATAAGACCGATTCGATAGACCTGAACAAAGGCAAATGCTGTAGGATGACCTGGAAGTCCATGATCATTGAAGCATAGTACCTTAGCAGCATTAAAAAGATTGCCAAGGAAGTGTGACTGGTCCCTAGACCAGGTGACTGACTACCTGGAAATCCATTCACATCTGAAAATCATTTCAGTTCAGTTTCTTTTTCAATAGGTTCCCCTTAAATGAGGCAAGGAATGCTGGCAAATGAACAGGAAAGACTTTATTCTAACATCTCAGGCCAGGTTTCTTTTTTTTCCAGTTGTACGCATCAAGCTTAACAGGAAAGCCACACTTTTCTTGATGGTAGAAGAAAACACCTCTTGTGTTAGTAAAAAGGCCTGGCAAAGTGACAGTCCCTTTGCTGCCCATGAGGGGCTGTTAGCTTGTCACTGTTTCCACTTATGTTAATCTTGATTTCTTTGAAGAAAAATAATTTAGAAGAATTGTTTCAAATGCACTCCTAGTGTGAAATGATGAGAAATGCTGAACAGGCTAAATCTTTATTACACTAACTTCATTTAACAATTCTGCTCTAAAACTGATTGGACCCCATGGGTTGCGTCAACTAATACCCCGACTGTACTTATTTTGGTCAATCATTTAAATTTACAGTAGTTATAAGTCACATACTACATTCCAAGAATTGCAATGTGAAATTACAAATATGTGTAAGGCAAGAGTTCTACTTTCCAGTAGTTATAATCATTTGAGGAGTCGAGATATATGAAACAATGCAATACATATCCGTTGAATAGCAGTTATAAATTAATGCACCTAAATTCTAATGGCTGTCCGTTGACCAACTGATCAGTGAGGCACACATAGAAATGTTTTCTTTGGTGCTGATTTCATGGACATAGCAAAACAGAAAACAATCTAGTGTAATGACCTGGTAAATTTGGTATTGTATAAGACTGTATCAAGATCGATGAAATAATGAAGAATTCTCTTCCCATGTCTTTTGGCTTTCTGCCCTTCATTCACATGGTGACCAAGTTCAGACTGGTTTTGAGTAGGCTCAGATTTACTCAATAATTCTTATAGTGCTGACCATACTTTGGGCGCAGTTTCAAGTAAGCAGATTTTAAATTAAATACTTTTTGATCTTGGAGAGTTACTCCGTTTACCTTGCAAGCAGAAGTAGAGAAGAATGCACTACCTGTAGCTAGTAGAGGGGATAGCACGCTGTCATTGTAGGGCAGGGGATCACTGCAGGGCCATGGCCACTATTACTGGAGTGCTTGGCTTAGGGACCTAGGGAGGACAGATCCATCAAATGCTTCTATTACACAAATCCTTCTCACTATTTGCTTGCATGTATCTCATCACCATGCAGGGTATCTTGTGAATGCGTAATGAAAATTAGGTCTGAAATGTATTGGGAAACTTCCCTGAAGACCCATCCCTAGGGATGCTATTGTTGAAACACATATGCCAAAGTGTGCTTGGAATGCTTATTAAGAAAGCACTTCTCCAGCCTACTGGCGTGCACTCTGGGAAGCATGTGCTTCTGTTACTATCACTTCATGCGTTTCTTTCTCTACTTCCCTCTTTCCTTTCCATTCCATGCTTCTTAGTCAAAGACCCCTTGCAAAACATGAAGCTTAACAGTTTCCCTTAGAATATATGTATCCAATTATAATATGAAGAAAATATTTCTACGACTTTAAAAAGAGAAGAGAATTCTCCAAAAAGGTCATATTTTATGTGATGAAGCTTTTTAACTTAGGTTTACCAATTTGATTGTTGTTTTGAGGTGTGGCATCACTATCTTTTCACCTGGTTTTTTAATATATGACATTTTATGTGTTTGTTTGTTTGTTTGTTTGAGACAGGGTGTCTTTCTGTTGACCAGGCTGGCGTGTAGCAGCACAATAAGGGCTCATTGCAACCTAGAACTCCTGGGCTCAAGCAATCCCCTCACCTCAGCCTCCTGAGTAGCTGGGACCACAGGCATGCACCACTATGCCTGGCTAATTTTTTTGTGTTTTTTACAGAGATGAGGTTTCACCATGTTGTCCAGGCTTGTTTCGAACTCCTGGGCTCAAACGATCTGCTCACCTGGGCCTCCCAATGTGCTGGGATTACAGGCGTGGGTCACTGTGCCTGGTCTTATATGCTTTTTATTCCAGTCAGGGACACCATATAAATACATTTTTGATTAATTGATATTTATATGAAATATTCATATTTTAATGGAATCTGTAGTTGTTCTTCAGGGAGAAGTCAGCATTTTTTATGTGAAATTAGTGTATATTGCTTCATCAAGGCTTTTTCAATTTAATTTACTCACAGTAAGTATTCATGTGGGTTCACTTTCCAGAGACCCTTTGTTTCATTATAGCCAATAATTTTTGATGCAGTTATAGCTGACTATTAAAAAAAAAAATCTAATGAGGCCTCTCATGTCATAGTAGGATAACTATTTCTGTTAAATAACTGTGCTCTTGTTGGCATGGTATTTTCAGGAAATATCACAGAATATTTAACTTGTTTAAAAATATAAAAAGTATATACCTTTTAACAGGGTAAACTCCAGTCTATTTAATCCTATTTTTAACTTTCATAATTACTGTGTACAACATTTCTTCCAGTTAAATACGTAATGGAAAATATATATCTGTGAATACTCTGTCACTTTAGGCAATTATGAGTTTTCAGTGTATATCACAGATGAAATGTTAGGGCTGAATCACCTATATCACTACCTAAAGATGTAGAGGCATATCCAGAATGCTGTTTTTTTGGGGTGAGGGGGGTGTGGTGACGGAGCCTCACTCTGTCACCAGGCTTGAGTAAAGTGGCACCATCTTGGCTCACTGCAACCTCCACCTCTCTGGTTCAAGCGATTCTCCTGCCCCAGCCTCTGGAGTAGCTCGGACTACAGGTGCCCACCACCATGCCCGGATAATTTTTCGCATTTTAATAGAGACAGGGTTTCACCGTGTTGGCCAGGATGGTCTTGATCTCCTGCCCTTGTGATCTGCCCACCTTGGCCTCCCAAATTGCTAGGATTACAGGTGTGAGCCACTGTGCCTGGCCCAGAACGCTTTTTAAAAAGGCCATAGCCATTAACAATGACTGGTTATTGTTTTTTCTGTATACTTGAATAGCAGTATTTTCTTATTTTTAAAGTTTGTGTACATTTGCCAATAGAGATAAGAAATTAAAGTAAGATTAAATATAATGTGAAACCTTGTGGAAATCAAATTATAGACCTAATATATTATGCTACTACCATTAGGAATGGCTGAGATATACTTAGTTACCTTGTGTGTGTATGGCCTAGCTAAGTCCTTCAATACGCCAATGACATTGGTGCTATTAGCTCTACTATATTTACCAACAAGGAAGCTGAGACTGAGAATGAAGTGACCTGCCCAAGTTCACAGGATGAACATGGTGGGCAGTATTAGGAGTCGAATTGTGTCCCACCAAAACTTCTATGTTGAAGTCCTAGCCCTTTGTACCTCAGAATATGACTGTTTGGAAATAGGGTCATTGCAGATGTAACTTGTTAAGATGGGTTATAGTGTAGTAGGAAAGGCTCTTACTCTAAGAGGACTGGTGTCCTTATAAAAAGAGGAAAATCCAGAGACACGTGTGCAGGGAGAACACCCTGTGAACCTGAAAGCGGAGTTTCTACAAGCCAAGGAATGCCAAGCATTACAGCAAACTGCCAGAGGCGACGAGAAAAGGATGACAGATTCTCTCGGGGCCCTCTGATGACAGAAGGAGCCCACTGTCAACGTCTTCATCCTGGACTCCTGGCCTCCAAAATTGTGAGACAATTTCTGCTGCTTACACCACTCAGGTGGTGGAATTTTGTTATGACAGCCCCAGCAAACTAATGTGGGCAGCCAAGACTCACAGCACAAGCTGAGTGGGCATCAGGACACTCACTACTTCTCTCACAAGTGACCGACTGCTGCTGATACCTGGACCTCCCTGCTCTGTTCAGTCCCTACTCTAACAGAAATTTAGCTCAGTACCTATGGTGGTCTAAATCACTGGTTGAAAATCTCTGTTGGATTCATGATGGTATTCTTCCAGGGGAAGTATATAAATTTTTTGCTTCTGAGAAACAAACATCATTTTTAGTTCAAACATATATTGAATATGTATATTTTAATGATAAATTGTTTATGTTAGCATTTTAAGTAGTGTTTTCTCTTAATATTTTATCAAGGAAATTTTTTTTGATATTTCAGAAAAAAATAATTTTATTTACCCCACATTAAATCCTAAGCAAGATAGTGAAGGAAACCTTCTCTGAAATATTGAGTAAAATCAGTTGGCTGTGAAATCGAATGCATGTCTTACTTAAGCAGAGATGGAGAGTTTAGGGTAAATACGGATAGCAATTGCCAGTTCACGTATGGTTACCTACTGTTACATTGCACAAAGTAAGCTTGGCATGGCTCAGTTGAAAATGAATAATATTATCATATTGAAATTCAAAACCTATTAAAAGTTTCTAAAGATTCTGAGCTTGACTGTTAGAAATGGTAATGGTGGGGGATCTGGGTCATAATTTTCCATGGTATGACTTTAGTAAGGAAGTTCTCAGAAGCAGTTTCCAGGTGATGGTCAGGTCTAATTCTCTTAGATTTATAGCACCACAACCATTAACAACTACGACAGACTGTGGGTACTCGACCAACAGTCAGGAACTTAGTAATTCTTCCTCAAGTAAGTAACCTGACTAAACATCTCAAATGTTTTGCCATCAAAACCATTTGGAGCCTGTTATGATTAATGGGCCACATTTCATGCCAAATGTTGATTTAGAGCAATTCTCAATATAGTTCTTTCTGGATGAATTGAAAACATAACCTACCAATGGCAATGCTCTAATCCTTTCTTCAACCTTTAGAAAATAGTTTATGGGATGACAATTGCAAGTTTATGCTGCAAACTGCTAAAATAACTTACATGTTTTGCATCATTTTAATGATTCCATTGTTAATTACTAAAATTCTCTTTATTTCCTTTATTGCAAACTCTTCAAAAGCAAGTTAAGCCTCTCTAAGTTTTCATTGCCTTGTCATTGACTTTTGGCTCTGTAGACAGAAGTCTTCAATGGACTGAGCTATTTTGGCTCAACAAAAATGCAAACTCACATTGACAACCACATGCACTTTGTAATTTTAGTCTTCCTTATTCACCGAAGTGAACAGGAATATTTTCCTTAAAAATCACACAGTAATCTCAGCCAGTTTAAAATGTTGATGCTTATCCCTCTTCCCATAAATTTATCTGCTCACTACTCAAACCCACTTTAAGCTGAATACTAGCCATAGAAATTAGTTTAGGTTTGCATTAGAAATAGGCACCATTATAAGTCCATATATCTAAATCATCCTTCTTGTAGCTCTCCGTGAAAATAATTTGGATGTAGAAATGTGGGAAAGCTGGGCACGGTGGCTCACATCTATAATCCCAGCACTTTGGGAGGCCGAGGCAGGTGGATCACTTGAGGTCAGAAGTTCAAGATCAGCCTGGCCAACATGGTGAAATCCTGTCTCTACTAAAAATACGGAAAAATTACCCAGGCATTATGGTGTGTGCCTGTAATCCCAGCTACTCAGGAGGCTGAGGCAGGAGAATTGCTTGAACCTGGGAGGTGGAGCTTGCAGTGAGCCGAGATTGCACCACTGTACTCCAGCCTAGGCAACAGAGCAAGACTCCATCTAAAAAAATAAATAAATAAATAAAAATAAATAAGTAAATAAATAAATAAAAAAAAAGAAATGTGGAAAAAGGCTTATGTCAGCACTTACACCTGCTAAGGTTACAGCACATGCTGACAACTTAGAGGAATTCCTGTAAAAATATAATGGGGATGAGGCAAGAAGGAAAGGACTAGGAAGTCCTTTAACTCACAGAGCTGAAACTAAAAATGGTTCTGGACCAAGTTTGACTTCCTTCTCTACCTCACAGATGTGCCGAAGACAACAACAGCGGCACAGCCATACCAGAGATCTCACAGTGTCACTCTGGAGGCAAAGGCATGCTAATGAGCAATGGAGTCATTACTACAGCTGTCTCATAACAGGGAACGGCTGAATCGTGCAAGGAACACAGGCCTTCCGGCTGCCATGGCACATATGACAAGGACACTTGCATAACTGCAGCTTCCCTTGGCTGCAAATGACTATGGCTCCTGCCACTCCCAACAGTTCCTGAATGTGTTAGTAGGCGCAGATCTGCTATAGGGAAACACTGGTTTAGCGTCATTTAAAATGTTCCTAGAAGGTTAGAGCAGAGATTCACTAACTCTGAGATAAGCCATTTTATCTCCCATGAAGTACAAAACAAAAGTCTTTCTACATATGCGTGATAACATGAGAAACAGTACCAAGCATTTGGGAGGTACTACAGTGCTAATGAAGAGGACTTCAGCTGATGAATAAAAGGAATTGATTTCTAAGAAATAGTTATTGCCAGAAAAAAAGAAAATCAATATAATTATTACTTCTATAATACAAAAACAGTCAACCACAAAGATCGAAAACTTTAAGGTATAAACATCATTTACAATTTAAATTTTTTTTTTTTTTTGAGGCAAGGTCTTATATCAGCTCACTGCAACCTCCGCCTCCGGGTTCAAGCGATTATTCTACCTCAGCCTCCTTAGTAGCTGGGATTACAGGCGCCCGCCACCATGCCTGGTTAATTTTTGTATTTTTAGTACAGATGGAGTTTCACCATGTTGGCCAGGCTGGTCTTGAACTCCTGACCTCAAGTAATTCACCCACCTTGGCCTCCCAAAGTGCTGGGATTATGTGTTTGAGCCACCGTGCCAGGCCCCAATTTAAATATTTATAATGGAGACAACAAACAACTTTTGAATACTGCTGAAATCTGAAGTGGTAAAGCAAAAGACAAAGTTAAGTGATTATCTCAGAAATTACAGGAAAAGCGAAAAAGGGGTGGATTAAAGAAATGCTAGGAAACATGAAAATACCATAGATGGGATTTAACAGAGAGGTGAAAAAGAAACCCCAATGAAAATAACACAGGCTTGGAGAGCAATCAGTCCAGAGGTGAACTGAAGTAAGGAGATTCCAGTGAGAAACATCCAATTTTTAAAAAGTAACACTGAAAAAATTTCTAATCTTTAAATGTGCCTAAAGGAGGTTTAGTTACTCAAAGAGTAACTAAAGATGGATAAGTGGTAGAGACATAGAGGAATATAAAGGAAAAGACCATATTGCCTCCTCTGAAATGAAAAAGTTTTACACAAAAAGATAATTATAATATATTGATTCACTGCAGGACACTGTACTATGCATAATATGCACAATGTTACAGTAATGTAAGTGATAAATACTGATCTAACCAAATGTATATTTCAATTGCTTTAAGAATCAGAGGAGAGAGGGAAAATGTATGTGCTTGTGTGTGTATGGCCATAAAAATCTGATCTTTTTTTAAATAAAAAGAAATAATAGATGATAGCTAACACTTATATATGTATATCCTTTAAGTTCTAGGGTACACGTGCACAACGTGCACGTTTGTTACATAGGTGTGTGTTACATATGTGCTATGTTGGTGTGCTGCACCTGTTAACTCGTCATTTACATTAGGTATTTCTCCTAATGCTATCTCTCCCCCATCCCCCCACCCCACAACAGGCCCTGGTGTATGATGTTCCCCACCCTGTGTCCATGTGTTCTCATTGCTCAGTTTCCATCTATGAGTGAGAACATGCGGTGTTTGGTTTTCTGTCCTTGCTATAGTTTGCTCAGAATGATGGTTTCCAACTTCATCTATGTCCTTACAAAGTACATGAACTCATCCTTTTTTATGGCTGCATAGTATTCCATGGTGTATATGTGCCACATTTTCTTAGTCCAGTCTATCATTGACGGATGTTTGGGTTGGTTCCAAGTCTTTGCTATTGTGAACAGTGCCACAATAAACATACATGTGCATGTGTCTTTATAGTAGCATGATTTATAATCCTTTGGGTATATACCCAGTAATGGGATCACTGGGTCAGTGGGTATTTCTAGTTCTAGATCCTTGAGGAATTGCCACACCGTCTTCCACAATGGTTGAACTAGTTTACAGTCCCACCAACAGTGTAAAAGCATTCCTATTTCTCCACATCCTCTCCAACACCTGTTGTTTCCTGACTTTTTAATGATCGCCATTCTAACTGGTGTGAGATGGTATCTCATTGTGATAATAGCTAAAACTGAATAATCAAGTAACAGAATTATAAGTGTATTAACTGAAAGAGTTGAATAAAAGTGATTGCCTCTGAGGAGTTGGAATTAAAGACGGTGGCAGGTGTACATCTTGTTTGTGTTTTAGTTCATAACTCAAAGATATATGTACATATCCACACATATGTTGGGAATATATACGTATATATTTAAAGCAGATTGCCAAATTTTGAGGGTATATTGGTGTATCATAAACATAAACACATTTCCTGGAAAATAAAATGTAGCCTTTCATTATCATTCTTAGAAAGAAAAAAAAGTTGCATGTTTCATGAGGGTAAAGAAGTAAAAGAATTCTGGGTATTTTGTCCTAAATGACATCTAGTAGGTTACATAGAAAAGCTAATTCTATAACCACAACCAATTAGTGATACAAATATAAAATTTAATTGTTTAAAAACCCTATATTAGGTAATAATAATAAAGTAGTTTAGTTTGATGACCATAGAGGTTGTTTCCATTTAATGAGTCATTATTTTATATTTCAATAAGTTTAAATAGTTGGAGAGATAAAGTTTGATGTGAATATTCTAAATAATCTTAAATTTCCAAATTCTCTAGACTCTATTTGCAGACAGAATCATGTGATGGGTTTAACGTAGCTTATTTCACCAATTTTTCTTCCTATATTCTGATATTTTCAACACACAAGAATTTATAGTAAATTTGTACCTTGTAGACTGCAATGAACACTCATCCACTCTCCATTATTGGTAAAAGATTTGACATGTGTTTGAGTATCTTTATCTAGAAGAATATGTTTCTGATGGTGACAGCCTATGTATGCATATGTAGTATGCATATATAGTGTATACTATATAAAGTATACTACAAATGGTATAGTATGTCTTTATATAGTATACTATAAATGGTATATTATTTAAATTCCACTGCTGAGGATATCCACATGAAACCCTTTTAGAGTCACCAATGATTACACTGGAAAATATGGGGAATTCACTGCCCTAGAAGCCACCCTTCACCAAGGGATTAATGAGAATTCACAGTTAAATGCTTCCTACATGAGTCTGAACCCCGGTGAACAGTTCTGCAACACACATCATATGTCTCTTCAGAAGGTTTCTGTGGATGAAGCACAACTGCCATTAATGGTGGCCAACTTGATAATACATTCTTGTGTTGGCTTTCATTGTTTGTTTGTGATTTTATTTTCTTTTTTGAGACAGGATCTTGCTCTGTCACCCATGCTAGAGTGCCGTGGCATGATCACAAGTCATTGCAGCCTCGAATTCCTGGGGCTCAAGCCATCCTCCCAGTTCAGCCTCCTGAGCAGCTGGGACTGCAGGCCTGTACCACCAGGCCCATTTAATCCTGTGTTGGTTTTCATTAATTCTCTTTTATTTCTCCTGCTCTACATGCTTGCTCCCTGGAATCCCACTGCCCACAAAAGCTACCTGTGCCTTCATTGTTTGGGAAAACTCAGGGTAAAAAAAAATAGATATTTGAATTGTTCCCAGAAAGCAGACCCTTAGTAGAGATTTTGGGGTTGAGTGACCCACCAATCAGATGTGAATAATAACTCTTCTGCTAGTGTTAAGTGAGTGCTGTGAACTCCCGGCATATTCGCCATCACAAATACTAAGATTGCAGATTCTTGGATTGGAAAATAGATACAGGTAGAAGTTGAAACACTGGGTTATGTGGTAGCTCTGTCTCTTAAAACATATGAGAGCAATTATAATTGAAAAGGCTGTAGCATTGCCTGTTTTTTTCTTAACTATTTTGGAATCCTGGGGAAAAAAGAAGCCAAGAGAAACCATGTGGCAGAAAGCCCTCCCACCATCACTTTCAATAACGCCCTTCTAGAATTTCTTCCTTCCATCTTCACAACCTCAGATTTTATTAGGTAAGAGGATCTGGATTTCAGGGAGGGAACAAATTTATCAGGGCATAGACCCTAACTAATGAATGTCTGGGTCTTCTCACTAGGAAGAAACTTAGAGCAGAACAGTTCTACAGGTGGTGTTGGACTGACCAAGTTCTCGCCTCTTTTTGTTTTTCTTTTTTTTTTTCTTAGTCTTAGTGTGTTGCCCGGGCTGGAGTGCAGTGGGGCAATCTCGGCTCACTGCAACCTCCGCCTCACGGGTTTAAGCTATCCTTTGCCTCAGCCTCCCAAGTAGCTGGGAGTACAGGCGCACGCCACCACTCCCAGCCAATATTGGCATTTTTAGTAGAGATGAGGTTTCGCCATGTTGGCCAGGCTGGTTTTGAACTCCTGACCTCAAGTGATTCACCCGCCTCAGCCTCCCAAAGTTCTGGGATTACAGGCATAAAATTAACTGTGGAATGTGCTGGAAATGCAATATCCTAAGATAGTATAGGACTGGCCAGAACAACCTGGGCTCTGTTCACCTTTCTCCCCGACCTACCCTAGAAACAAGATGTCTTTCACTGCATCAGCCCGGCAATCCCTGTAACCCCTGGGCTATAAGTCCCTGAACAGGCTGCTTTCTGGAAGCCCTCAGACCCTTTGCAAACAAAACTCCATCCTCCCCAGGCAGCTTTCCTGAGCCGAGAGGAATCAGCTCACAAGGAATCTTAGGCTTCTGCTGTTCCTTGCTGTCTATCTCTAAATAAGAAATGTGCTTCATGTAATTTGTGTGTGTGGGTGTTCTCCATCAGACTCAAACAAGTTGGTAGCCAGTACACCTGCTTCACACTTAGATTAAAATGCTGACCAATCATGAGGGGAAACAAGAAGGAACCACGGAAGAGGGGGATAGTTAAGTGTCATGGTGTTAGGATCAGCTGCAGCAGCCAGGACTATAGCTGATTGTACTAAGACATTGCAGAAATGATAGCAGACCTACCCTTAAAAGTGAGTCTGTGATTAATTGGACTTACTGTGTGGTATGAGTTGATCTCAGTGAACAAGATACAGACTCAATCCGACAGCTTTCAGACACCATTTCAATATCTCCTTAGCTTTAGCTTGTACTCCAGCCACAGTGGACATGACCAGTTCCAGACAGGCTTCAATCAGCTTTGTGCAGGGGCAATGAGATAGGGCCTCACCATCCACCAGCATTATGTATCTCTTCCTGGGTCCCCTCCTTGGGTCATCTTTGTACCATGGTAAGGGACCTCCATAGGAACTAGCTAGGCAGTCACGCAAGTGAATCTTAGAGGTTTAGAAAGTTACTATCTGGGAGCATCCCTTGAAAAAAAGAGGAAGCATGATGGATAAATGAGTCCTTCTTTCATCTCCCAGGCAGACAGTTCTGGGGCACATTTTAAGTCTCTTCGGTAGGTCCTTGCAGGATTAAACACCAGCGCCTTGTAGCAATAGTTCATTCCCCTCTTTGACAAGCCTGCTTACAGGGATTACATGCCAGACTTGTCACAGGCTCAGCATTCAGGTGAATGGAGCCTAAGATGATGAGGATGACACAAAATGGGAGAAAAGAACTGATGACACTGTGAGGATCAAGATGAATCATGCAGGCAGAAAGAGGATCTGGAATCTGCTTTCTAGTTACCAAACAGGCCTAAAGATATGCTGATACACTTCAACCCAACTTCAAGAATTGTAAGACTGTGAACATCCAGTAAATTCTTGATTGCCTTTACTGTATAATGACTGTCTATAAATGTAGAAAGAATACAATAACTGTGGCTTGTTTGAATTTCTTCCATGAAAAAAAAAGACTGGGGAGTGACACAGAGAAAATGAGAATCATGGGAAAAACATGATTATTTTCTGGAATTAAGAATAAATGAGTTTAATGACAGGTTGAGTCAACATGTACCCCAATTTTTTCCGGAATTAAGAATAAATGGTCGGGCGCAGTGGCTCATGCCTATAATCACAGAACTTTGGGAGGCCGAGGTGGGTGGATCAAGAGGTCAAGAGATCGAGACCATCCTGGTCAATGTGGTGAAACTCCATCTCTACTAAGAATACAAAAATTAGCTGGGTGTGGTTGCGTGTGCCTGTAGTCCCAGCTACTTGGGAGACTGAGGCAGGAGAATAGCTTGAACCCAGGAGGCGGATTTCAAATATGGTTTATATATAGGAGGCGGAGTTTGCAGTGAGCCGAGATCACACCACTGAACTCCAGCCTGGCACAGAGCGAGGCTCCATCTCAAAGTTAAAAAAAAAAAAGAGAGAGAGAGAGAAAGAATAAATGAGTTTAATGATGGGTTGAGTCAACATGTTACCCAATTTTTGAAAGTAGATTTTAAAATTCTCAGATTAAAATTAAATATAATTGTGCTGGCAAAAACCCCAAACGGGATAAAACTCAAAAACAGTGGGACTCTTTAAATCATCTAATATTTCTACAGTTTGAAGCACATCTCATTACATAGAATTGGAGACACTGTTAAAATCATTCTACGTACATGTCAAGATTATCTGATAAGCTCAGATGCTAAAGGACGTTTCTAGAAGATATAGAGAGATACTACACCTAGAGTGATGAAACAATAGTATGATGCAAGCTTCTAAGAATTAAAGCAACATTGGTAAAGCCAAGAGCAAGCAAACATTTATAAACAATGTTAAAAGTGAAAAAAACAAAATTACTTAAAATATATTCTTGGAGAAAGAAAATAAGGAAGGAAAGGGTGAAGCTTCTGTCTGGAAAATATAAGCAATACGCATAATGGTACCAAGCTAGAGAAGAAAGAGTAAGGTATTTACAGCCTAAAGACAGCCACACTTAACCAATAAAGCAGGAAAGAAAAACTTACAAAATCACTTTTCGATATACTTTATTTCCCAAAATTGTTTGTGTCCTTAGCTTCTTCTGGGTGATTGAAACTATTTCAATGTAAAACTATCTGATTGTGTTTGTGAAATGCAAGACTCAGAAAACTCAAACTTACGTGTGAAAGAATATATTTTACTTTCCACAATTCTGTAATTGAGGAACAGCATTTTAGTTAACTCACAGAGGTAAACAGTCCTTAGAGACAGAGTAGCAAACCTAGGAATACAGGTATCACATGTGTAGACCCATAGAAAACACGCACGCAAGGATATGTTAACACAAGTTAGGATACTTTATGTCCCAAGTAAGTATGGTTTATATATAGGAGGCTAGGAGAAGCAATTTACTGGGGGCAGACCGAAAGAGAGCCATGGGATTTCCAAGCCCAGACAAAGGGGTGTGGGAAAAGGTGTCAGGCTTTCTCTGAACCATCCAGGAAGTCTTTGTGAAGCAGACAACTTAAGGGATGTTAAAATGTCTACAGATGTGTAAACCTAGTCATTTCAAGCATGTATTTATCCCTGAAATTGAACCCATGTGTGTCAAGTCACTGACTATAGATTTCAAAGGGAAGCAGGACTGAACATTTCTGTTCCAAGCAGGGTTTTTTTTTTTTTTTTTTTTGTAGTAGTAGCAGCTGCATTGGTTTTAAGATAAGGGCTTCTTTATCCAGGCAGATGCAGCAGTCATCAAGAGCTAATTTGCTGGGATATTCACATATGCAAATCATGTCACAATGCAGAAATGCAACCACGTAATGACTGGAAAATGTTATACTCATAAATCATACCGCCACGATCATCAAAATTTCCACTCAGCCAGGACAAATTCAACAGCATTTATGCCTTTCCAGTGTTTAGCCCATAAAAACTCTGTGTTTTTGGAGAGTGTGTTACACTGGTGATCTTAAAACTCCCAAGTCTGGTATAATGAGTCCTCAAGTGCGTTATAACTTACCAGTAATTACATTTCAACATATCTGCTTTCAGCAGTTAGTGTTTTATTCATAAACATTTAAACACTGAATTAGGCATAAAATAAGAATGTTGGCAACAACCCGGCTTAATTTCATTAACTATTAGGTAAACTTAGTATTTCTTCTTCAAATAATCCTTGGTTTTGAATGCTAAAGATGTAATGAACTTCATGGTTCATAGCATCTGACATTGCTTAATTAATGGGTGCATTTATAGTACATAGGCCTTCGTAATTGATTTATATGCATGATTTGCACATACAGCTGTTAGTTCCTGTAGGAAAGTCATAATTCAAATGTGTGCATACTTTGCAGATACGGGAGAAAGAAGAAAAAATTAGAGCTCGACAAGTTCCCCCAAAACATGATAGCAAATTAATAGCTTAGAAACAAACCTACAGGATGAAGTGTTAAAGTTATAGTCTTGAATTTTAACAGCATGTGCTTTTCAAAAAATACCGAGAAAATGGTTTGGGTTCTTTTAAAATATTTACCTTCCTAAGAAATAAGAATTAACTTACATATCTTTCTGTTCTAATCCATGCATTGGAAGAAAAATGTGGTTAGATTA
Organism: Macaca fascicularis; assembly: GCF_037993035.2. Taxonomy (NCBI): domain Eukaryota; kingdom Metazoa; phylum Chordata; class Mammalia; order Primates; family Cercopithecidae; genus Macaca; species Macaca fascicularis. Next base: position 163,391,283 of record NC_088378.1, read on the forward strand.
CGGACAGAGTCAACTTCATTAAAATAGAGCAAAGCCTTGAGACATTCACCTCCGTACTAACTGGTCCTTTCATTGGTATGTAGGTCAAATGGCTACATAAGAATGTATATGTGTTATTCTCTAGACATAAAGGGTCTACACCATTCATGTTTGAAGTTCCAGTAATAGCCTCCCTAGAAGTAATGATAGATTTCCATTTACATTTACTTAGCTCATTCCCTAAGTGAACAATAATGCTAATTTACAAGCAAGCTCCCCTTAAGTGCGGACACAGTTTGAACTGGCAAACAGGGAGAAACTAATAGACCTTCTGAGCAGAAACGGCTGCTCCCTTACATAAGGAATGATGTCTGAGCCGTGGTAAACACTGTATCTCTATTTCCTCTGTTGCACCCAGGGACCTACACTATCAGAAAGAAACTACCCTTTCTCTCTTCAGGATCCTGGGTTAAGTCTTACTTAACTTACTCTAAATGTAAGACAAGCATTTTATGAGCAGGCACAGGAATTCTGCTCTTCTATCTTGTATAACAGATGACCTGTGAAAGCCAAAGCTGCAAATTGAGGGGTCAGAACTGAAGAATACCTGAGCTCCGAGGGCAAAAGTCTCTGGCAACATTAAAAAAGGTTGAGGTAGAGAAAGTGTTGTTTCTGGATGGTCCATGACCCCAAGAGAAGAGCAGCCTCCTCTGGGTTCGCTCCTGGCCTGTGCTGTGGCCCTGCACTGCACCTGACACCTCTCACTCATTGTGCTATTTGCCACAGTCGTTTAGCGCCTCTATCCACACCACTGATGGCAACTGACCCTTTCCCCATTTGTTAGCTGCTGGAGGTATTTCAGTGAGGCTTTCGGGAAACTCTTGCAAACATTACAAGTTCTTTTTTCTTTCTTTCCTTTTTTTTTTTTCTTCAAGGCAGCTATCAAACTGCTTTACTGCACATTAAAACATTCATAGCCCAGGCACCTTGATGGCTTTCACCATGTTGGTCCGATTTCCTGGTGCTCCAAGGCACGGCTTAGCTTTTCGCTTTCTAACTCCATACTCTACATCTGCTATTCTAATGCCTTCATTCATCAGACGACCGGCAGTTGTAAATTTTTCCAAAGCTTTTCCCACACATGCGCATGCGCGCCCGCGCACATGTGCGTGAAGAGTTGACATGATGAAAGGTAGAAGCTGGACTGAGATGCTGTGGCTTCTTCTGATAGAGTAGTTTAAGAGGTTGGCATTTACAGACAATTCCTATCCACACATCCTGCCCTGTATTGGTTTTCAAGTCCCAAATCCTGCATTGTCAGGACTGGAGATGATGAAATAGAAACATATAAAACATACGCAGGCTCTCTTTGAAGAAAATCCTAGGTTTGCAACTCCTTATACTCACATATTGGAATTTTGCTTTTGGTCCAAGTTTTCAAGTTTTAGAATTAATTCTAAACTCTTTTCTCTTGCTATCATTAATAATTTTCCTTATATTGTTCAACAAGAGACCAGAAAGGTGACTTGGGTGAGATGTTAAGTCCCTATTAGAGAACAATACAAATAATTAACTTTAGGTCAGTGTCCCAGAGTCTAGCGAGTGACAATTATTTATGTAATTCTGCCAGATACAAGGTTAATCTTTATACATAGCCCAGGGTCATTATTTGGTACCTTGGGAAATTATGGAAAGCAACAACTACTCTTCATATGTGTGGCATGCCCCACTTTAAATACTTCCACAAGCTTTAGCTCATTCGAGCCTCAAAACAATTCTATGTCACAGGTAGTGATCACATTAGCATTGTGCCTTTTCTATGGTAACAGAACTGGGGAGAATGGAGTAAAATAAATGGAGCTAGTACATACATTTAAATCTTTTCAATTTCAAATTATATGACCTTTCTCTTACACCAAACCATTATTCATTTTCACTCTATGCCTTCTATTTCTTAATTATAAGAGGGGTTTAATGATACATATTAATAAAGTTTAACTTTTAATCTCTTAAAATTCAAAAAGAAAATAAAATTCTCTTCCTTGTAAAATAATGTGTGAAAAACAGTTATTGCTAGCTCCTGTGATTACAAGCACTTACATGAGAGATGACAAATTCTACAGTAGAATGGATGGATGATCTTACACCAAAAAAATGGTAAAGGTAATCCATTTATTTATTCCTCCTTCTTTCTTTGTTTCATTTAAAAATATTAATTGAACATTTACAGTATATGTGCCAGGCACTTAAATGAGTAGCTAAAATAGTGACACTTTGAGGTAACACTGGTGAAAGGTTACTCAAGATACTAGCAGAGAATGTGGTGGAAAAAGCAGTTCTGTGAACCACAGAAGTTATGTTGCAGCTAGACAAACGTTATGTCTCTCTAAATTTTTGTTTGTTTTTAATTTAAGGGATTCGATTGGATAATATCCAAGAGTTCTACAACTCCAAAATTTTATCAAATTGAATATCTCGCCTTAAGAAGAGCTAAACATTATGCCTGGGTCTTAATGTCTTTATAAGTAGTCAATAAAGTATTGCACGAGCCACTATAGGAACCTAAGAAACTCTATAAACCAGTGTGCAACATAACAGAACAAGCCAGATATGAAGACTCTATATGGCAAAGATTTTCCAGAGTAAAGGACTTTTATCTCAATTTCTTAAAAAATTTATAAACAAATGTCATGACACACTTCTTACAATTAAAGCGAGGCTTGAGCTATCTAGCCTTAAAACTTAAACATGTAAATAGCAAGAAGGAAGAGCTGACATTTCTTGAGTCCCTGCTATGTTTTCAGCCTTAAATTAGGTACTTTGATCTAAATGAGCTCATTACATAGAATGCCTTATAGCTCCTTTACTTAGATTAGCTCCTGGTTACTGGTTGTAAAGATTACTTCTCTTGCGGGTGTTGTTAGTATTAACCACTCCATATGTATTTTCACCTTCTCTAGCACACATGCCTTGCTCTGTTCAGACTGTTTTCTTCAGTTTTCTCAGCCCACACATTCACCACCTCCCTCTCTTTGTCATATCTTCTCTCCTTCTCTTTGTCTGTTCCTCTCTCATTTTTTCTTGCTCTTTTCTTCCTTCAACAAATGTTTATCAAGCATCTACTATATATGCGGTGGCACATTTCCTTTGTGTTGTGCCTACGCCAGTGAAGGAAACAATGTTCCTGATCATACATCTCAGTTGAAGACATACTGTAATTAGATACAAGTATGCCTGGTTGTTTTAAGAGCTATGAAGAAAAAGAAAGCAGGATGAGGACACAGAGTATGACCGTTCCTGTCCAGCCTCTGACTCTTGTCTTTATCCTGTTTTGAGGGCTCTGACTCCTCTGGCTGCTGGAATTCTATCCATTCTTCAGTTCCCAGCACAAGCCTCAGCAGCGTCTGGCACCTATTCACACGTCTTTTAATTTTTCTGAACTCTTCTTTTGCACTTATGGTTAGCACCTGAGTATTTTGAACATGATTCTTCTCCAGTTGTTTTGTCAGTCACAGTCTGGTCCACTCAGCTTGACTGCAGTGTCTTTGAGAGCAGAGACCACGAATTACACTACTTTTGTATTTTTCTCAGCCCTTTGCTTGAGAGCAAACACACATTGGGTGCTCAAATAGTTCTCATAAAATGATGTTTACAGAAACATTTTATAGAAATATGAAGATATCGTATGGAAAAATATGGGTCTAGTAATGAGTTTTAATGAAGCCCTGATGTGCTAAAAGGTATACAGAATAGAAAGGGAAAATATTTTTTCCATTTTGATACTAAAACTTTATAGTGATATAAATTTTTTATGTAACCTGGAGTAAGGGTTTCTAACTCGTCTTGAGTCACAGATTTTTTCAGCAATCTGTTGAAGTCTATAGATCTACTCACAGAACTTTTTTTTTTTTTTTTTTTTTTTGAGATGGAGTTTCACTCTTGTTGCATAGGCTGGGGTGCAGTGGCACAATCTTGGCTCACTGCAGCCTCCGCCTCCCAGGTTCAAGCGATACTCTTGCCTCAAGCCTCCCAACTAGCTAGGATTACAGGTGCCTGCCACTACGCCTGATTAATTTTTTGTATTTTTGGTAGAGGCGGGTTTTGCCATGTTGACCAGGCTGGTCTTGAACTCCTGGTCTCAGGTGTTCTGCCCACCTCAGCCTCCCAAAGTGCTGGGATTACAGGCGTGAGCCAATGCACCCGGCCAGAACAATATATTTAAATGTACAAAATAAAATACTTAAAAGAGTACAAAGGAAACTGATTGTATTAACATAAAGTTACCAAAATGTAAAATAATTTGTAGAGTAATGCACACAGTTTCTTAATGAGATCATGGGGTAGATCTAATAACTACCACAATGACGGATGCGTGATGAGTGATGGATAGAAATCATATTCCAGGATATATGCAATAAAGCGATATGACAAACACCTGCGATTTCTTCTGGTGACAAAATTGTAAGTACTGATTATACTACCATGGTTTTCTTGGCCATATTAAGAATGAAAGGAAACGCTAAAAATTTCTACTAGTTACTAGAAAAAAAATCAAGTAATTTTTCCCATCCAGGCTCACATTCTCTTGAGGGATTCTGGGCATGGATGTGAGTGAATGTGAAACCCAGGTAAAGCATCAGGCTCTGTGGTCCTCTGTGATCATCTAGAATTCAGATTGAAAGACAACTCGATTCTTAGGAATCACAAGTCCACTTTAATCCACAGCATAAAATGCCAGACACAAACGACTTAGAACAGTTTGATGTACTGAAGAAAAACAAAATTAATCATAGAAATGTATACTGAAATTAAGCACAGCAGGTAAACAAAGATCCTGTGTGGATTTCAGATGATGCCACACATCAGTGCACTCACACACGTTGTCTTTCTATTTCTGCTGCAAAGAGGTCTTATTGGAAACAATTAAATATGTAAATGAGAACTGAGAAATAGAGCTGTGGATCTACAGAATATTTAGTCATTTGCTGTTTTATAAATTTCATGTTTTGGCATCTTAGCAGCAGGACCTCTCCTGGGTTTAGATACCTGGGTTTTCAGTGGATAACAGAATTACCTTTAGTTAATTTGATCAAGTATCTTTATTCAGTATGGCAGAAGTTATCTATTCTGGAAATTTTTCTCATTCTGCCTCAAGTCATAGACCACTCGAATCTGGCTAAATGGATGCCTTACTATTTATATATAATATGAAGACCCAGGCTCAATTTAGGAACCTGCAGGCTATAAGGATGCTGAAAAGTAAAGGAACCATCACAGGGACAAGGAACAGGTCCGTGTGATCTATAGTGGTTGGCTACAATCCTTACCTCCTAGTCTTTACAGATAGCACTGTGTGAATTTTAAACCACGAAACTTGATTTTCATTCCATAAGGTAAATTGGCTTTCCTAAGGTGATTATAAACTGACGTATCTTGGGTGAAATAAACAGCTTCTTTTCATGCATCTGAAAAAGGTTGTTAATTCTACAACAAACACATCTCTTCAAGCCCTATTGCCTAGACAAGGAAAGCAATACCTGAAAATCCAGGAAGAAGGATCGTTCCTGATAAACCCACTGTAGATTTTCCCCAGAAGCTATGTTACTTCAGGTAGGGGTTGGTGGGAGGGAGTGGCTGTGTGTCCAAGGGTATTTGAGAAGCTTTATCTTCCTGTGAACATATAGATAACATTCTAGAAATGGAATCTGGAGAAAGCTTGTACATTTCCAAATAATCAAGGTGAGACGTGTTTTTTTTTTTGAGACGGAGTTTCCACTCTTGTTGCCCAGGCTGGAGTGCAGTGGCGCATTCTCGGCTCACTGCAACCTCCACCTCCTGGATTCAAGTGATTCTCCTGCTCAGCCTCCCAAGTAGCTGGGATTACAGGTGCCTACCACCACACCTGGTTAATTTTTGTATTTTCAGGAGAGATGGGGTTTCACCATGTTGGCCAGGCTGGTCTCGAACCCCTGATCTCAGGGGATTCACCTGCCTCAGCCTCCCACAGTGCTGGGATTACAGGCGTGAGCCACCGTGCCCGGCCAAGACATGTTTTTAAACAGAAGTGAGGTACTTTTGTTAGTACCACTTTAATTAAATAAATTAATAAGGCAACCACTATGGTGGTGCCATGAAAGGTAAATGAAATTATGAAAATTCACATTAAAGAGTGACTGTAAAGTTGAATCAACATGGTTGATATATATGAAAAATCTAGAAAAGCATATTACCCTAGTTTAAGTAACAATTGTATAATTAAAAAAATATATTAATGGTAAGACAATGAAATTTTTAAAAATTTTTTTGAGTGCACTGTTAATGTAAAATTAGGTTAAGTGTCTTTTTCCCCTTATATTTGACATCTGTGGTAATATTTTACCCATAAATAAAAAAGATATTATTATATCAAGCCAGAAGAAATATATTCTTATTACAAATTTGATATTATAATCAGATAGAACTTGTTTCAGTCTGGGCACTATCTAATATTTGATTTTTTAATCACAACCAACTCATTTTAATCTCTCTGAGCCTTAGTTTTCTTATTTTGTAGGCTATTGTGAAAACAGTTGTTGCAGAGGTTAAATGTGTTAACACAAATAAAACACTGCACCTATTGCACCTATCACTTAGTATGTCCTCAAAAAAATCAAACTTTTATTAGACACTTAACTAAACTGGGTACTTCAGAAGGCAATTGTCTGTTGTGGCCAAAATTCTAATATAAAATCCTATAGCACACATTTGTATTCCCAAGTCAAATTTCTTCATTAAGCATTTTCAGGGAGACTTCCAAGCTCTACAAAAAAAAATATATATTGTTATTAAAAGTTTCTCAAATTTTAACTTACAAAACCAACAAAAAGCAAATAGTATCCAAGCTTATCAGCCCATTGCTATGAAAAAGATGTTGCTGACACGGCTGAGCTAAAAATATTGCTGTATATATGCCTTTCTTTGTTAATGAAGATACCCAGCACTTTTGTAAAACCCTGATCATTGTGTCTGAATGTCCATGGGACTGGCACATCCAGGGTCAGAATCCAATCTGCATCCCCCGGGTGCTTTCCCTGTCTCTTACTAGGTACTTACTGGACATGCATACCTATTGCCTATCTATGTTCTGCTTCTCAGTGTCTCCTGACATTCCCCCAAGGCTATGGGATCCATTCAGGCACATTCCCTAAGCTTTCCCAAATCGCAAAGCTGAGCAGAAAAGATGAAATGACCCAATCTCTGTAGAGGTCAGACACTTTTCCTGGACCTTAGTGAGACAACAGATTTCCCCTTGGTCCTAACTGTTAATGACCTTAGCACTTCCTGCCCTATCTTCTTCCCACTCCCCAGCGAAGAAAGAAAGAAAAAAACAGAAGTCAATATGAACATCTTCTCTTCATTACCCTCTTTTTCTCACAGGTTTCGAAGGTTCCACAAGCCATTCTCAGTGAGACCAGGTGGCTTCCTTGGCTTACATTCCATAGCGGCCCTGGAGAGTAACCTAGTTACTTTTTAGGAGGTCATTAGAACGCCTTCCAGCACCTGATCAAGTTCTGATCTGGTGGGGAGAGTCCAGCTGCAAGATAACAAGCATATTTGTTTGGAATTGTATTTTCCCTAATCTGGCTACGCAGACTGCGTATTTCTTACTCATTCGTGGAAGCCCAGTGTCTTCTTTTCTAATCTTAGAAAATTATTGGCATTTCATTCAGAATGGGAATGAGTTGATGTTAAGTCTGTGATTAAAAATAAGTTTCAAGTAAACAGGTTTCTGGGGGAAGAATCCCATGGCTATGCAAAGGGATTACAGTTAATTCTAAACATGGCGTACTTTACAACTATTAGGAGACAATAATTTTAACAGTTCTACAGATGATTAAAAAGCCATTTTCTAAAATATTCTCACTGGAGTTTTTTAAAAAAGAAAACATTTAATTGCTCCAATCAACCATAACTACTTTCTGCTTATGGTGTAATTTGTATACTCTGATCACATGGTGTGGCTATTTGTCATAATTTTATAAGTGTATATTCCCCACTGTAGTGATTGGCTATCATTAATTGTGAATAATTCCCTGCTCATTAAAGTCCTGCAAGAAGACTGAAAAGTCAGGCCCAGCAAACACGAGGAGGATAAGAAGCCCTGGTCAGAGTCCTCTCCATACATAAACATTACGTTTTCCAAGACTTTATGAACTTGGAAGGCATTTAAAAATAATACAAACAAGTGACAAAAGCAGCTCTTCAAAGTTTCTCAGGTGAAAAATGGAGCCTGACTTATGCTTTCTCTGCTGCAGGTAGCAATTACTTTATGCAGCTCAAATAAGCTTTACTTTTAAATATTTAAACCTGCTGCAACCCTTCTTTTCACTGTATAGGTTAAACCATCCTGACAGGAAACAGGAAACTGCATAAGGATTGTCCCAAAGGGACCATTTCAAAATATAGTAATCCTATTACCTAGTTAGGGAACATCAAATCCTCACTCTGTGCAAATGGCTTAGAAGATATAAGATCTAGAAGTAACATCTCTCTGAGTGTCTTAATAGGCTCTTCAATATGAATGAGTTCTATGATGCTAATGAGAATGAAAACAATCCGGGTTTATTTCGAATGGGGCAGAATCCAGGAAAATGAGAGCCAAGTACTGTGCTAATCATAAACATCTGTAGTCAGCTGTCTGTAATAGTTTATTTCCTTGGTATAATAAAAACATGACATTTAAACTTTATATGAAATAGTCCACTCCTTACCCATTGTCATCATTCCTTTCAGGTGAGGTCTTTTGTCCTTTTCATTCTTACCTCTGCTCTCTGTGCCTCTGTGTGTGGGATGCAGCCTTATTCTGCAAATTCTTCCACCCATTATTCCAGTGGTTCCTGAATTCCCACCGTTTTCTCCATAAAACCTTTAATAAATCAACCCAGAAGAGCTCATAGAATCCTGTTTAGCCTTTCTGAGAAAGTGACAGGGAGAGTGACATCAGTTCTCTGGCTGCCTCCTCATGCCTCAGAACAAAAATTGCACTGCCTCTGAATGATGCTTTGGGAATATTTGCCTACTCATAGAATGTGTATATTTGTTAATGAGTTTTCAAGTCAAATTCATAATTATATCAACCCTTATTATCGACAAGGCACTTCTTTCCAAGTAAATCTTGAGTATTACTGGGTTTATACATAATTTTCCTTGACATCTTGGGCAAACAGGCTTCTCTAGTCACTGCTATTATCAGACAATAATGACAATGAAAATAATGATAATCATTATCATTAATAAAGGTAGAGGTGTCCTGGACTTGGATCAGACAAGGAATAGTATTGAAGGCCCCATAAATTGTGCTAACGGGTTTTACGTACATTAATATAAGTAGGGAATCATAGCTTCCTTCACGTCTATATTTTCCTCTGTGTGTGTGTGTCTGTGTATGTGCGCACACACATAGATGTGTAATATGGTTTGACTCTGTCCCCCCCGCAAATCTCATCCTGAACTGTAGTTTCCATAATCCCCATGTGTCATGGGAGGGACCAGGTGAGAGGTAATTGAATCACGAGGGTGATTACTCCCATGCTGTTCTCCTGATAGTAAGTTCTCATGAGATCTAGTGGTTTTATAAGGGGCTTTACCCCATTTGCTCAGAACTACTGTCTCCTGTCGCCATGTGAAGAAGGATGTGTTTGTTTCCCTTTCTGCCATGATTGTAAGTTTCCTGAGGTTTCCCCAGCCATGTAGAACTGTGAGCCAATTACACCTCTTTCCTTTGTAAATTACCCAGTCTTGGGTGGTTCTTCATAGCAGTGATAGCAGCAGGAGATAGGCAAATGCCTAGGCAGACAGGGGCGGCTACCCAGTGAAACCCCACCTTCAAGCCTAAGACAGTTTAAAGCCTAGCTACAAGTCCTGGTAGATACATAGACCAGATTGAGAACCTGTCTTCCCATTTGGTGTGCTTTCCTCTGATTGGTCCCCACCCTTCACCTATTTTGCAGATTCCTACCCTTTTCTAATTGGTTTTCTACACTGTCATGCCCACCTTTAAATGGTGTCTGCACATTAACTCTTTTTGCATACTCACCAATCAGTACACACTCCCCTACTCTGAGCCCATAAAAAGCTCTGGACTTGGCCACACTGAGAGATAAACCACCCTCTCATCCCCTCTCCACTGAGAGCTATTCCATCACTCAATAAAATTCTTCACCACCAATCCTCACCCATTGAATTGTCAGTCTATCCCATTCTTCCTGGACATGGGACAAGGGCTTGGGAACCGCCAAACACAGGTACAAGTTATTACATAGTCGGGCTGAGTGGGTGAGGGTCCTCCAGCAGCAGGCCTGGGGCAAAGTGAGACCCAGGCAGCAGTGGGGCATTGCTGGCTGTGGAGATTCTTGGTTGGCAAGGTGGCCAAGAAAAATCATGTGTCAGCAGCATGAGAATGGGCTAATACAGTAAATTGGTGCTACAGAGAATGGGGCACTGCTCTAAAGACACCCAAAAATGCAGAAGCAACTTTGGAACTGGGTAACAGGCTGAGGTTGAAAGAATTTAGAGAGTTCAGAAGAAGACAGAAAGATGTGGGAAAGCTTGGAACTTCCTAAAGACTTGGTGAATGGCTTTGACCATATACCCTAAATCACCTCTCTCAAGTTCAAAGTTTCACAGATCTCTAGGGCAGGGGCAAAATGCCACCAGTCTCTTGGCTAAAACATAGCAAGAGTGACCTTTATTCCAGTTCTCAACAAATTCCTCATCTCCATGTGAGACCACCTCAGCCTGGACTTTGCTGTCCATACACTCCAGGCTTGAGACCAGCCTGGCCAACATGGTGAAACCCCATCTCTACTAAAAACAAAAATTAGTTGGGCATGGTGGTGCACATTGGTAGTCCCCGCTACTCAGGAGGCTGAGGCAGGAGAATTGCATGAACCCAGGAGGCAAAGGCTGCAGTGAGTGAAGATCAAGCCACTGCACTCCAGCCTGGGTGACAGAGCAAGACTCTGTCTCAAAGAAAATGAAAATAAAAATAAAGTCAATTTAAAGAAAGAGATTTGGCGATAAGTTTACAGAAGTTGTGAAGAGAGCAGATCACCTCAATACGTGAGGATGCAGCTGGGTATTTTAATTTCATATTGGCTTGGGTCATCCCTCACAGGTACCCACTATTTTCTTCTAAGGTGAACTGACTTCCAAACATGTATATGAAAATAAAAAGCAAATATCATTGTATAGGGGTATCTAATTCTACAAATGGTTTAAGTATTTGCATCTGTTTAAAAAGAAATTCTGCCAAATCAGTGGATTCCTCTAGCCAAAAGATTTTAAGAAAAAAAGAGTTACATACAAACATGAAGAAGGGAGAAATGGTAATAGAAAATAATAGAGCACTATACCATTTTATAGAGAAAATCATTACATTGGTCTAACGGTATAACCAGAAAGGACTCCGTGAAAACGAAACAGGGAATGAAATTCATTGGTTTTTAATGAGTTTGAGTATACACATGAATTGATGGGGGCTGTTTGTAAATGGAAAGCTATTATAAAAATAAATTTGCTTATTACTTGCATAATTAAAAACATTGTTTAAAAGACATAATAAAGAAGTCCTTATTGTAGGAGTCCAGATTCCATTTTATTCCCCATATCCAGTTTTCTACATAGAGCCATTATTTTCAATTTTCATAAAACTTGTATTTCAATCCTTTCTAAAAAGAATGTTCTCAAATTTGTAATTATAAACTCAGCATTCTGTCCTTAGAGTATAGATGTTTACAGTAACAATGGAAAGAGTCCATTCACTGCAAGAAAGGTTTTCTGGTTAACTTTGTTATTCACGCCACTGTACGTGTTTATTGTATGTGAACTCACATTTGTTGTATAATTAATCTTGGAAGCAAGATTTTGCAGCTTCGCTGCTCTAGAAGTAAAAGGAATAAGGCTCAGGGATTTTATGCAGTTGACAAAAAATATTTAATACTGATGAAAAGATAGAACTTATCTTTAGAGTTGTTTTTAATGTCTTTAAAAAAATGAGATTTTTAAAAATCCCTGAATCTGAAGATTTATAGCTAAGAATTTTGGTAAGTGATAAACTTGAACTTTTTATTCAGTCCCAGATAATTGCCAAAGGAAAAATAAGTACTTTATCAACACACATATGCAAATCTACGTGTAATGAGTAAGCTGAATTAGAGCATAGAGCCCAGGAGTTGGAGAAAGTGTGGTTTCTCTTCTGCTCTTCAAAGCCAATGCCACGTTCTGTATGTTGTCATGTATCTTTTCCTTGACTTCACCCTTTTTGCTCTGCTAGATCTTATTTTTTAGGATCCAGAGAGACGCTGAAATACTCCCCATTCTAAAACAAAAAGCAAAGTAATACAAACACCACTGTTCCATTGACCTTGGATTTCCTTCTAGCTGTGCCCCTTCTCTGCTCTTTTTCTCATAGAAATCTCTCAAACATGGACAGAGGAGGAGGAATTCTACAACTAAGGACTTTAATTTCTTGTTTCTCATCTGATAGTCAACACAGCAATGTTTCTTCTAGCTGCTAATCCATATAAACCAGTCTCCTTAAGGCAACCACTGAATTCTCAGATTCAATGGTACTTTTAGCTCTTTACTTGCTAGACTGTCAATTTCACTTACTACTGTAGATTAGCCCTCCTTGGAACTATTCCCTTGATTCTATATCAAATTTTTTTTATTCTTCAATTTCTCCCACCACTCTTTCTCTTATTCCTTTGTGAGTTTTTTTCTTCTTGGCCGTTTTTTACCATGAGATTTCTTTTGATTTCTCCCTCAGCCCACTTCTTTTTCCTTTTTCTTCTCCCTGGACAAACTCATGGCGTTAGCTATTATTTATATGTAGATAAAACTTGATTTATACCTTCAAGCAGAATCATTCTCTTGAGATATAATCTTCATATCCAGCTTCCTGCCTGACGTAACACTTAAAGGGCTCCAAAGCACTCTAAAATCAGTAAGTCCAAAACTGAATAAATCCCTTTCCTTCCTCAAAACGTGTCCTTAGTCTTATGCTCCCCATTTCAATTGGTGGATCTAACAGGGTCACCCAAGTAAGAAATCTGGAGTCATCATTGACTCCTACATCTCCCTACTGCTTAATAACATTAGTGACCAATGATTTTATATTAAAAAATTTAATCCTTTCACATTCTGTTCATACAGATTACCACTGCCCAACTTGGGCTTTTAAGATCTTTCTTGAAGCCATTGCGGTAGCCTCCTATTGGGTTTCTTTGCCTACATTCTTGGTTCATTTAAATGTATATATCAAATATCAGTGTTTGAGCTAAAGTCAAATCTCCCTTATTCATGTCAATGGCTTCCACGTACATAAAGTATAAAATTGAAGTTTCTTAGCCTAGCATAAAGGCCTTCCTCTATCTGACTATGCCTCACTCTCTCCTGCCACACCTCAAATGTAAGCCTGAACTCTGCTAACCTGTTTGTAGAGACCTGCAAACTCTCTACAGCTTCTCTTTTACGTACTTGTCTTCCCTCCTGGAACTTTATTTGGTCTTCCACTTTTTTTCACTCACCAAGCTTTTACTCATGCTTTTAAGTCCCAACTCTGGAACAGGTCCACTATAAACTCCCTTCCTCTTTTGGACTCTATTAGTTCTACTTCTCTGCACTTCCAAAGCAGTCTTTGCAGGCTTTTTCATGATTTAAATGCATTATGTATATAAGTGACTCAAGGGTAGGGATATTTTCAATCATGTATCTTAGTACTTACAAAGTAAGATTTCTGGTCGAGTGCTGTGGCTCATGCTTGTAATTCCAGCACGTTGGGAGTCCGGGGGCGCAGATCACAAGAGGCCAGGAGTTCAAGACCAGCCTGATCAACATAGTGAAACCCTGTCTCTACTAAAAATACAAAAATTAGCCAGGTAAGGTGGCACATGCCTGTAATCTCAGCTACTCGGGAGACTGAGGCACAAGACTCCCTCGAGCCTGGGAGATGGAGGTTGCAGTGAGCTGAGATCGCATCACTGCATTCCAACCAGGGTGACAGAGCCAGACCTTATCTCAAAAATCAAAAAACAAACCAAAAAAAAAGAAAGTGAGATGTTTTTCTGTTCAGAAAACCATGCATTATATTCAGACTAAAAACACAGGTGATATTGAAAAAAAACAATATTATAGTTGTTACAGGTGTTTTCTTATAAAAGATCAAAGTAAAATTTTTGATGGTATTAAAATTAAAATGCTTTCAACTTTTGTTAAAGCAATTTCGGCCACATCAATACAAATTTGCATTTGCTTTCTCTGCTCCATCTAGACAGAGATCTGCATAAAATTACAGTATCACAAAGTTGGCAGACACCTTAAAGATAATCTGTCTCCACCGAATAGCAGGTATTTGACTCTCTACAACCAAATCCCCACCAATTGTCCACTAAGGTGTATTTAAACACATCCAGTTTGGAAGGTCTTACTTTTTCAAAGATGAACCAATCACAAGTTCAAGCATTTCCACTGCTTATAGGTTTTCCTTGAACAAACCAAAATCTGTTTTCCTGAAAAGCCTTCTTTGTTTCCACGTCTCTTCTCCTTAAGGTCAAACAGAGCCAGCCTGCTCCTTTTCTACTTGACATGCCTTCAGAAGTAGTTACCTATTAGGTACTATATAATCGTGCCCTCTCCAAGCTTTCTTTTTACCTTTCTGTGGGTGATTGTATTTTAGGTCCCTTCGCTGTGCTGACCATCCTCCAGGGTACATTTCCTGCAGTGTTTATTTCCCTCTTAAAAAGTCTGACTTTAGACCTGAATCCTGTGCTCCGGGAGATTCTGATTAGCACACAGAAGAGCAGGTCCGTCACCTTCCAATTCCAGATGCTACACATCTATCAACATCTGAAAGGTGCATAGGGATCAAATGTACATTAGTAGGTATATCATGATATCAAAACCCTAAGTAAAATAATTGATATGAAAGTAGTGTCTTTTATCTCAGTGAGTGGTTACACAAGCCAGAGAGTACCAATCATGAATGATACTTTTGCTGTGTTGCCCATGACATAGAATGTGGCTGTACTGCAGACAGTATCAATTAATTTCCATACTGCTTTTTTTCTGACACCCAAATCCTCCACCCTGTTCTCATGTGTTCCACCCTATTTATGTTTCCTCTGCCCACTCCTGTGGTATTCTTCCTATTTTTACATCATCCATTTTTCTTCTGTCTTCATAATCTACTACTCAAATTCTCCACTCTTTCCACATGTACTGCTTTCTACCTTCTCCGACCTGCCTCTTGTCATTCAGTCATCTATATATTCAATGATATGGTTTTGATCTGTGTCCCCACCAAATCGCATGTTGAAATGTAATTTCCACTGTTGGAGGTGGGGC
Source organism: Macaca fascicularis (assembly GCF_037993035.2). Lineage (NCBI taxonomy): Eukaryota > Metazoa > Chordata > Mammalia > Primates > Cercopithecidae > Macaca > Macaca fascicularis. Next base: position 163,406,646 of record NC_088378.1, read on the forward strand.
CAAGTAAGAGGTGATTGGATTATGGGGGCATATTTCTCATGAATGGTTTAGCACTATGCCTTTTGTGATGAGTCAGTTTTCATGAGATCTGGTTGTTGAAATGTGTGTGGCACCCCACACCTCTCTCTCATGCTCCCTCTCCTGCCATGTGACATGCCTGCTCTTCCTTCAGCTTCCACTGTGATTGTAAGGTTACTGAGGCCCTCATCAGAAGCAGAGCAGATGTTGGTGCTATACTTGTACAGCCTGCATAACTGTAAGCCAATTAAACTGTTCTCTTTATAAATTACCATGTCTCGGCTATTTCTTTATAGCAATGCAAGAACATCATAATACATTTGGTAAATATGTTTTGAGTTCTAACAATGTATTGGGATGCTGTTAGCCAGTACTTGCAATAGACTCAATAAGGTTTCTTTATTTTGCCAAATCAGATTGAGGTTACTCAGTCTATCAAAGGTGAATACTTATTTGAGCAAATAGTGAGCACTGGGCTTGGGCATGCATGCCAGGGATTAGAAAGAAACCTGTAATGCCAAAAGATGAAGTGAGTGAAGGAAATTAGTGGCAATGTAAGGAGAAAGTAATGGGATCAGAGAGGATGATGCTGATGTCCATTATACAAGGCTCTTAACAAAACCATAGGTCACATAAATAAGAGAATTCAGAGGTATTTATGAGCACAAACTAACAGGTTAAATATTTTATGGTGTATCCATAATTTAGAACAGTATGCAGCCATTAAGAATCATTTTTTCAAGAATATTTACTATTCATAAGAGTGCATTCCCAGTTAAAAGGGGAAAATTATCATTAAAACTATTATAAAATTATCCTGAATTTATAACTTGTAGCAAATATAATATATAAGATTTTATATTGCTTTATAAATAAAAACAGGAAAGAATAGAAGTTAATCAGAATATCAGAATTATGGGCAATTTGTTATCTTCTTTATATAGTTCTGTATTTTTTACATTTTCTATAATAATACAAAGTACCTTATATTTCTTATCACAGAAAATAAATGCTATTAAATATAAGATGGCTCTAGTGACAAACTCAATTAATGCCTAAAAACAAGTGAATTATATGTCTTATAAGTTAGATATCACACGGACAACATGTAAAATTGTGCTTATAATTTGATTTCATGGTTTATGTTCTAGTATATAAAATAGTACAGAATGTTAAATATACATGAATAGAAAATGATATAAGAATTTAACATCTAACTACCTTTATGAAAGTAGTAGCATTTCCCCCATTTCCCTCTTACAGTACAACCCAATCATTCAAGCATAGTTTTAAATAGCATTTCTTGTATTTGAAAAGTTATTGAGTAATCAAACAGTGACCTTTCGTACTCCGCCAAGAAATGCAATTCAGCTTTGTATAGCTTCCAAACTAATCAATATCCTATTATGATCACAGACGAGATTTTTACAACTGAGACACAGCAGCTAGAGTACCAGATACACATTTGTTTCCTCTAATGCTAGAAATTTTATGCCTTTGCATAAGAAACCATTTTAAGTAGGAACATTGCATTATTTCTCTTTTGAACAGGACAATTAAGTTTTAGGTTCTATCATAATGCTATGAGAATAGGGTGTATTAACCATCATAGAGCCATTACCTCATAAGACTTATCCATAACAAAGAATATGTGAATCTCCTTTCATCTTGCTTATTTATTCCGAATGGATGTGTAAAGATTGATGTGTAGCATACCATTCATAAATCAGACTACAGGAATGTCAAGAGATACTCACATCTAGAGCTGATACTATTATTAGGCTCCACCAACTGATTATCTAATATGTTATTTAGTCGATTAGTTCATTAATAATGATCAAACCAGTTCGTACATCAACACAAATATATTTAAAATGCTTACAAGGCACTTGAAAATCTGACTGTTTTAGAAGTACAATCCAGGCAAAGGGTTGGCTGCTAATTGTAGCCTCCATGGGCTTCCAGGGTAAAGCCAGATCTATTAGAGGTTATAGCACAAACTATAAGTTGATTTATTGATGAATTAATATCTATGTTGAGAGGATCAGGGGCAATTAATTTTAAGCATCTATTTGAACATGTATATAGCCAAAGATTTATAATCATTTCTTACATTACATTTTTATACATTAGAAAACTTACCTTAATAAATAAATATAAATATCAGGGAGAGAAAGAAGATAGAGGATTACCACTACCGCCGCCTTGACCCAGGTGGGTATTTTGTGAAAACTCTTGTTCTACTACTAGCTAAATAAACCAAGACAGGAAACCTACAAAGACTTAGACATCATCACTAGAAAAAAAGGTTGAATTTCAAAAGCATTACTGGCTCTTCTAGCTGCTATGTAAGTTCTAGGGGAAAAAAATCCTAATGACTCTTACTATATATGGCTTTCAACTAAGATAAAATATTTTCCATAGACTAAAGAAGGGCCGTATATCTATTATACATATTCATTTGTCTAGTATGTGTTTCTATGGCCTTTCATTACAATAAACTCTTGATATTTTGGTTTGAGGTTTATTATCCAAAAGTGAGCAAGAAAGCAAAACTACAAAGTATGTCATCCTGACTTTGAAGAGATTTACTTTCTGTTTTGACATCTATTGAATCCATGGCATCAGCCTCTTTAAAAGTACGTTAAGCCAATATTGAATCTTGTAAGGGAACTGCATATCTCTCTTAGATGGTCCTAATAGAGGCTTGCCCATTTGAGTCATGGGACTAAGGAAGAAATCCAGGGGCAATAGTGCAGAATCATTATTGGGGATTATGTTCCAAAAAAAGTATTTTAAAAAAACTAATACTAATAGTGCTTGCTATAAAATATTGGGGGGGGAACCCTAATACTAATAGTGCTTGCTATAGGCTGTATCTGTTCTCCAACTTCTTTATATATACTGTTATTTTTAAAAATCTTCACAGCTATGCTGTGGAGTAGTTATTATTATCCCCATATTACAGATGAGGAAACTGGGGCACAGAAACAAATAATTTGCCCAATATTATGTATTCAGGAAGTGCCTGAGCCATGTTTGAACTTGGGCAGTCAGTCTTCAAAAGCTCCTGAGCACGTTGCTTTCCCTCTGTTTAGGAACAACGTGACAAGAAGCGAACTGCCTACTCCTCATAGTCACTGGTTCCTTTAGACAGGAGAAATTTTCTCTCCAGAGATAATGACTCAAGGGGAAATTTTAACATAAGCAAGCAGGGCTTCAATTTGACGCCTTTCATCATCAGGAGTGTGATCTAGTGCCCTCTAGAGGGCAAAAGGGGAGATCATGAGCAATGTATATTTTTTTTTATGAACATAAGCAGAAAATTTGCATTAAGACAGTATAGAATTGGAAGTTTGAAAAGCCTACATTCTTATTATTAAATCTCTCTATTTAAACATTTTTTGTAAAGTTAATTGTCTTCCTGTAATATGGAAATGATAAACTTCTGGATGTTGTACAAATGAACTGCAGCCAAGATGATAATGTGAAAATATGGAGCATAAGATAGTACATAGTAAAACCTTAAAATGACAAAAGCAATCATTTAGGTAGTCCAACTTTCACAGCTGCATGATTTGAAGACACCAACAATTACTTGAAGCAGGTTCAAATAAAAGAGAAGATAATTAGTGAAAAACCCATTGTTCTTTTTGCAGAGAGATTTGGTATCACTCCAATCAACACAAAATTAGGTCATCTGCATTGCACATAAAGATACTCACCAAGCACCAAAAACCTGGCCTGGTTTTGAAGAAATCTGATCTCTCTACAAACCACTGTTTTCTAGATGCTGAAAATAAAGACTTCTTTTTTCTCTAAGGCAGAAAAAATATATCACTAATATTTTAGATAATTGGTACTCATTAAATACTTGATAAATTAGTGAATGAATTCTGGTTCTAGTTATACTATAAAGGTCAAATACTCTTTAGTTTTTTTATGTATTGTCTAACTTCTCACCCATCTTTGTTGAACTAATGAAATGAAGATATCCATCATGATGTAACTGTGAGCTGGGAGGATCTAAATTACCTTCATCTGGCACTATTCCAATATACTATAAATGAGGTAATTGTCCTTGACTATAAAATTTGCATTTTCAAGACTTAATTGCTATCATTACATCTTTTTTGTAATTCTATTAATTTAACTGAATGGAGCGGTTGGTTTTATGGTTAAAAATTTGCATTAAAACATTGTACATCTAAATAGAATTTTAATATTTCTATCTAAGGTTCTATACAGTGATCCCAGAGGAGCTAAGTAATTTCACAAGAAAAAGTAGGGAACTGTCAACAAGCAGCTTTTACCTTCAGTGATCATTAACAGACCTTCAAGTCACCTGCAAATGCTTCATTCTGGGATTTGAGAAGCCACTGAGGCCATGCACTCCATGGATTCCTGCAACTTAATCATTAACAGGAAATCTATCAGCCATAGCCAAGGCATGGCTGGGTGCCCTTTCCTATGATCATCTTGGTGTTTGAGGTGTTTCCATCTTATCCTCAGCTGAACGGGTCATTCTATATTTGCATGTGTTTTGGTTCAGTTGGAACATGCCGTCCTCACTGTTCTCTCTCCTCCTGAGCAAGGTATTTACATGTACGTGTCTGATCTTCCAGCCACAGTTCATTGCACAGACTGGTTAGAAAAATGTTATAATTCTTCACTCCTACTGGAGGGGGCAGTCAAGAAAACTTTTCACCTTAGCCTTCCGAATCTTTGTGGTCACTTAACAATTACGCAGCTTTTTCTTAATAAATTTTAATGTATGTGCAGAACTTTTCTAGTCAACACAAGCATTTTCTTAAGTAAAGATACAGAAAACTGCAGTTAATGAAATTGACGTTTTACTTAACAATTCTCCAACCCTTCAGACCTTTGAAAACTACCAGCATCTTGGTTTTTGGACAACTGAGGTTGGTTAAAAATCAAAAAAGGACTGGGGCAAAGTTTCATACAATAAAGTTTGGAAGGTGGGGTAAAAACTGAGAAGAAGCCTTTGTTATGAGAAATTTTGCAGTGATGGTGGATTTTCTGGACTTTACTAGCCAGCCTTGAGGATGAGTGCACTCATGTACCTTCTGATACCACTTAGCTAAGAGAAAGATGGCAAATATTTGCAGAAAGTGGATAAGGAAATGTCATTAGGGACTTGAAGAGCCTTAGGAATGCTTTATACCAAGCATTAATTTTGAAGATGAGGACCAGAAACTCAGAAAAGATTTGTGGCTTGACCAAGGACTTCCATTTAGTCAGTAGCACAGATAGACCTAACAGTCAGCATCCTTGATTCTAGTACATACTTGTCACTACATCATACTTCCCTTCTAATGCCAAAAGCTCTTCTTCTGGGGAAAATCACTGCAGACTGCAATCAAAGCAGCAGGGCCTGGGAGGGTTCAATGAGAGGTGGTCAACACTGGCCCCAGATGTCAGAATTAGTTCCTCATCCACCAGTCTTAATACCTCATGGATCTTCCTGTACATACTCCAAGACCCAATCCCTGAAGCCCAGTAAATGGAAAGATGTATGTCTTAATCAACCAGAAGGCCAAGTGTGTCACTTAGATTTCTTTTTCTACCAAACTGGCACACCCACCAATTCTATATGTATCACTTTGAATTTATTCAGAGACATTTTATGAAGTGTGACAACTCCCACGTCAAAACAAATTCTAGTTGTTCTCACCAGAAACACAGAACAGTATTGTATTATTGAGCACACCATGATGTATCTACCCAGGGATGGCATCAGGAATGAGTTGTCTATAAAAGGAGAGACTTTATATGAGTTAACATCCTCAAAACGTTATAGTTGTGCTTACTCAAGAATTCAGTGTGGGACATTTAGATTGAATGCAACCTATTGTTTCAATCATAGAACCTATTCTACGAAGATTAATGAAATCAGCCCATTATTTTTAGGTTAATAATATTTATAAGGAGCTGGGCATGGTGGCTCATGCTCTGCTTCAGCCTCATGAGTAGCTGGGATTACAGGCATGTGCCACCATGACCAGCTCCTAGCACTTTGGGAGGTTGAGAAGGCTAGATCACCTGAAGTCAGGAGTCTGAGACTAGCCTAGCCAACATGGCAAACCCTGTCTCTACTAAAAATACAAAAAAAAAAAATTAGCTGGTCATGGTGGCACATGCCTGTAATCCCAGCTACTCATGAGGCTGAAGCAGGAGAATCACTGGAACCCAGCAGGCGAGGTTGCAGTGAGCCGAGATCTCGCCACTGCACTCCAGCCTGAGTGACAGAGCGAGATTCGTCTCAAAAAAAAAAAAAAAAAAAAAAAAAAATCAGAAGAATATTTCTTGCTTAAACAGGAAATGAATTTCTTTATCTCTGCCTTTTCTGTCCCCAGTCATTCCCCATCATGTGATTAATCATAACTTAGTATGCGTTGTGGTTTGTAGCTTTAATGCACAATGATATTTCAAGAATCACACTAGTGACCTATTTAGGGAAGGTCACATAAATCACAAGCTTATTGCAACCATGAGCCAATGGAGGAGACTTTGCGTAAACCTCAGCTACAATTTTCCCTCCCTCATTTTCACTGAACACTTCAACTCAAATAAGTCTGACTCAATTTAATAAACATGTAATGAACTTCCGCTATGTTCAAAGTACTGTACTAAGTGCGAGGATCTTAGAAATGAGTAAAGTATATCCCTCTGCCTAAGGCATATGTTTTTCTTGTCTGGATAGCTATAACTGCTATCACTTACCTGTATCTTCTATGCTACTTAAATTTTTTATTGTTTGTAATTGTAGTCTAACTCCCAAGTTATTTGCTAAGAAAGCTGGAGTTTGAAGATATGCCTTATTTTTATATTCTGACCACTGTGACCCTATATCCTACTTGGCCTGACTTACTCTTTTTGTCTCAGGATAGTTAGTAATAGCACTCCCTTCCCCACCAATATATTCTACTTTGAATAATACATTCTGTCTGCAAAACATAGTACCCAGACTGTTGTTGGCTTAGAGACCAAAACAGAGAATGATGGGAAGGGGAGAGCTTTATAGTCCCAAACTTGTGTTTGATCCCTGCTCCAGCCCTGACCAAATGATAGCAGGTTATTTTTTTTTTTTTTTTTTTTACTTTCCCAGGCCTTAACTTCCTAATAAGCAAAATGGTCAGGGTAACATCAACACCATAGAATTGCTGTAAGACTAAAGGGTTTTAAATGCTGGAAAGCAATTTGCAAACACAAAACACGCTCTAGCCATTCCAGTAAATAAGTATTGTTGGTGACTATGAAATAGGCAGTGTGGAAGGTCACAGACCTCAGGAACTAAAGTGTGTCAAGTCTAACCCTTAATATTTCAAATTAATAAAGGCAGGGCTAAGAGGGTAGCCCAAGTATTGCTGAGCAATTAGCCAAATAAAACTGAATAAGAATAACAACAATAATATCCACAGCTATAATTTATTAGGTTTATATGGTACACTATGCATTATATCAAGTACCGTATATGTACTATTACTAATTGTTATATTTTCCCATTTTATAAATGGGGAAATTGAGGTCCAGAGAGGCTCAATAATTTATAATAGGCGCAAGTTAATGAATGACTGAGTCAGCTTTCAAATAAACCTTTCATTATTTCTAACTGCCTTTTGCTGTGTGCTGGCACCAACAGGAAATTCTTAGCACACTCACTGTAAAATAAAAACATACTCCCACACACATACACATGCACTCACACACACCTGTGTGAGCACACAGGCACACAAAGTAGCTAAACAATGTAACAAAGAATGCTGTGCACACTGTACAGAGAGTTGACTGTCCAAATCAAAAGGCTTTAGTCCTGATTTTCTTCAAGATACCTATAAATAATAAACTTTTGGGCTGGGTGTGGTGGCTCACGCCTGTAATCCCAGCATGTTGGGAGACCAAGGTGGGCGGATCACCTGAGGTCAGGAGTTTGAGACCAGCCTGTCCAACATGGTGAAGCCCTATCTCTTCTAGAAATACAAAAATTAGCCGGGCTTTGGTGACAGGTGCCTGTAATCCCAGCTACTCGGGAGGCAGACGCAGGAGAATTGCCTGAACCCAGGAGTCGGAGGTTGCAGTGAGCTGAGATCGCCCCACTGCACTCCAGTCTGGGCGACAAAAGCAAAACTCTGTCTCAAAAAAAAAAAAAAAAAACTTTTGGTCGGGGAGTTTGGAGGAGAGTTCTTCCTTCAATCACATGCAAAATCTCACAAAATGTTTTCTATAAAAGCATTCTATTTCAATATTAAATTCTCATATATTTTAAATAACTACTAGTTATTTTAGGTTATTTTTTCTTTCAATAACTGCCAAGTAAACATTGTAATTAGTTTTAAGTTTAAAAGTGTGTATTAACTATTTACTAAATAAGAGGAGTTACTCTTGTTTTCATCTCTCTACTATTGTGTTAAACTCTGGGTCTACAATATTTCCTTCTTTTAAAAAAATAATACTGCTATTTATTCGCAATACTCTTTATTAGGCAACAGCAATATGCTCTCTCTACATTTCATTTTATTTATTACATATTTCAATTACTTTATTTAAACGTTAAAGCTGTCAGCTTTTGGTGAAAATGTATAGAGACACTGTAATAATAATTTAAACACTTCTCTGCATGAAGTATTTTTTTTTCTGAATTCTTATAAAAAATTGCAAATACCAACACTACATCATGCAGCATTGCACATTACACCATTTGAAGAGGATCGTTTTAACCCACTAGTACTGAAATATTTGTTTTAGCTCTTTGTCTCTCAACAATCTAGAGGAACTCAGATGCTTGGACCAATCTTGTCAAACATTCTCGTGTATTCTGCTGTGAACTGCCCCACCCTGTATACCACTGCCAGTAACAAGTTCAAGAGGAATGAGAGCTATTCATCATATGTCGAAGGTCAAATACAACAATATTGTGAGAGTCACTGTCAAATTTAAAATTATAGACTTTCCCCCTAAATATTTAGTGAGCAACTTCTCTATGCCAGGAACTCTACTATGCACTGGGAATAAAAATAAAATTAAAAAATAAATCATTATTGTCATCATCTGTGCCCTTAAAGTACTATGGTTCAGGATGAAGACACATAAAAAAGAACAATTGGCCGGGCGTGGTGGCTCACGCCTATAATCCCAGCACTTTGGGAGGCCAAGTCGGGCAGCTCACTTGAGGCTAGGAGTTCAAGAGCAGCCTGACCAACATGCTGAAATCCTGTCTCTACTAAAAATACCAAAACAAAAAAAAAAGGTAGCCAAGTATGTGATCCTAGCTGCTCAGGAGGCTGAGGCAGGAGAATCGCTTGAACCCAGGAGGCTGAGGTTGCAGTGAGCCAAGATCACATCATTGTACTCCAGCGACAGAGTGAGACTCAGTCTCAAAAAAAAAGAAAGAAAAAAAGAACAATTAATTAAAATGCCTTGTGATAAATGTTATGATGGCAGTAGGCATGGGATTCTACGGGGCTGTGTATACAAGAGACTCCTCTAATCTAGACAATTAGGGAGGGTATAGGGTTACCGTATTGGGCGTGGCAATTTAATTTCAATCTTAAGAGTAACTCGGGAAGATGAGATCTGAGCACTGAAGGACAGTCCAAGGTCCAAAGGTAAGAAGGGAGCTATGCCGAGGTAGGTTTTATGTTTTCCTTTAACGATGGAATGATTAGATGGGCCTTCTAGAGATAGTCAAGAATCCTAGGTTACAGGGCCGTGCTCTAAGTCCTGCCTTTGTTTAATGATGATATATTGGGTAAGTTTCATAATACCTCTGAAAGCCAGTGTATTCTTCAGAAAAATGAACATCATCTTTGCTTCTTACCATTGAAAACTATGAGGATAAGATGAGGTAACACAAATGAGGTAAATGACCCTTGAGCAATCATACAGCAGTCCCTGCAAGAACTGGGAGCAGAAACAAGACCCGAATCCTAAAGGAACGGACGTAGAAAGCAAGGACTGAGAAAAGTGGCGAGTTACTGAAACTCAATATTTACACTATGCCAGAACCTCACTATGCCTGGTTCGAGGCTGCCTGCTTCCCTGATGCATTTGCTCAACTGTCTAAACCTCAGACAGTTTCTTTCCTTAGAATATCTTGACTCCACATCCTCCACATTTTGAAAATCTCCACAACTTAGTAATTGTCAAGACCCACAAGTCTGACCTTTAAACATGAATCTCCAATGCCATTTGTTTTCTACACTGAACTCAAAAAAGATTAAAGGGAAGCAATGGGTTCAATAATTTTGCTAAACTATAACTATGAAAATGGCACACTTGTTAAAATTATTACATACTATGGTGCAAAATCTACCATGCCTACTTTTGTTTTTTGATATTCATGACATAAAATAGATTTGCTTTTTAGAAGAGGCAAAATCACTTACTAGCTAGAAGTATATTCTCTAAAGCCAGCCTGTCCACGTTTAAATCTCAGGTCTACCACTTGCTAGCTGAGTGACCTGGAACAAATGATTCGACCTCCCTTTGCAACTGTTTCCTCACCTGTAAAATGGGATGATACTGTCTACCTCACAGAGTTCTTGGAAAGAATGAATGAGGTAATTCACATAAAACTGTCAGAACAATGCCTGCCACATAATAAATGTTCAATAAATGTTGGCTGTTGTTGTATCCGGCACTGGGGTCACAGCAAGTCACCTTGCTGGCACTCAATAAAATTTGTGGTTGAAAGGAATGATTGACTCAAATGAGTAGCAAATAATGACATAACACTTCATATAAGTTCATTTTAATAAAATTATCCCTGGAGAAGCATACTTAAAAGCAAAGTCAGGCATTAGTGGAAATGAAAAAGACATACGTGAGAATTGCAATATTCAACAGCAAACATTTTTTAATAGGAATAGGGGTAAATTTCTGTCTGAGGGCTGTTGCAAAAACTCAAAAAATGCCTTGCCTGTTACAGAGTGAGAAATTGTCACAAAGGGAAAACTTCAAGGTGTCAGACAGCATTTAAAGCATTGAGTCATGAGAGCTACTTCCCAAGAAACAATACCTTCTGCTGTTTTTCACTTGCACTTAAATTATCAAAACAAAGTAGCAATGATGAAACTTATTATTTTAATCAAGCTTGCACATTAAAATCCCACCTCTCATCACCTTAGCCAAATATCTCTGTTGAAGTTGTTTTGATATTCTGCCACCATGTGTGTTGAAATCGTTTTGTGTAAAACTTTACTCTGGAAAACAAAGGTGTGTATATTTGGAAATAACCAACTGGCTTGCTGAGTCATTGGCTTCCATCTCACTATCTGATGTAGATCTAGCTGATGTGTAGCTTCAGCACTCAGGCAGTGGTTGAGAGCATCTGTACTGCTAGGACTATTTTGTAAGAAAGGGTGCAGAAAACAGCCAGTCTCAAACTAGCCCCAGCAGGTCAACCCAAATAGGCAGCATTTCATTTTCAAAGAAAGTGTTCCCCTCTTTCTACAATGTCTGGGACATTCTGTTGTCAATAATGACTTAACTCCTACATACACGTCCCACAAATTGTTCCCCAATGTGGTTGTACCAATGTATTCTTCCACCAGAAGCACATGAGACTCTTCCATTTTTTCAACACTCTTAGGTTTCTTTTTCAACATATTTAATTTTTATCACTTGGATAAAAACACAAGGTATCTTGCTTTAATTTGCAATTCCTTTTTGATTAGCGGGATTGATCATCTTTTCATATTTAATGATCATTTAGTGTTTCTGTCCTGCGAATTGCCTGTTCGTAGGCTTTGCTCATTTTTATGGTGGATTCTTTCTCTTAGTGACTTATTACATTTCCTTATATATTCTAGATAATCCTTTCCTTGTGCCCTAGATTGTTTTTCTTCTTTAGTCTGTAGCTACTATTTTTAGTCTCCTTATATTGTCTTTTAAAATACTTTTACTTGACAATGGTATCAAACATACAGAAATGTTTTAAAAATAAAAATAGTACAAAGAACACATCTGCACATTTTACTTAGATTTTTTGTTAATATTTTACCCTATTTATATGTATAGATGTTTGAATACATATACAGAACATATATGTATATATTTTATATTTTTTTAATCTTAATTTTAATTTAATAACTTTTCTAGGTTTCTTCTTCATCGCCTGTATTTTAGAGTCTCTAAGAAATTATTCCTTAACCCTTAATTTATTAAGATATTCTTCTTTATTTCCTTCTAGGAACATAAAGCTTTGTCTTTGTATTTAATCTATATATCCACACATTTTTGTGCAGGATATGAATTCAAAATCTAATTATTTTCCTACAGATTAAAAAGTATTTGCATTACTATTAAGTGCATCAGTCATTATCTCCATATTAATTTATAATTTTACTTCTGTCATGAGAGATAGATATCTATATTTATAAATACACACATACATACACACTTAAACCACTGGAACAGAGCAGAGACACACAAAAATATATATATATGTACACATCAGTATATATGTAAGTGCAATGTACAGTATACTATATATGTATATGTATAAATATGGTATACTTGTATATGTATATACTGTGTATATACATGCTTGCATATATGTATATAGAACATATATACACACATATATGTATATAGAACATATATATACTATAAACTTATATATGTATACATGTAAATACATATGTACAGATGTCTGTTTTCATAGTTTCTGTTCTATCCTTGTTTAGTAATTGAGCTAATAATATAGTACCTTAAACAGTGTACCTTGCAAGTATATCTTACTTGTCTTCACAAATTTCTCCCATCTTGCCATTCTCCAGTGGTGTCTTTTTTTTTTTTTTTTTTTTTGACCATTTCATCTTCTGTCACCATCTTATTTTAAACAGCAGCTTTTTGGTATTTTGTTGACTTTAGTTTAATTTAGAGATTAATTTGGAAATTGTAACTTCTTTTTTTTTTCTTTTCAACTTTTATTTTACACTCGAGAGTACAAGTGTAGGTTTGTTACATGGGTAAATTGTGTGTCACTGAAGTTTGTACAAATGATTTTGTTACCCAGGCAGTGAGCGTAGTACCTAATAGGTAGATTTTCAAACCTCACCTTCCTCCCACTTGGCTCATTTTATCTATTGTAATAAACTTTATTCAGTTGCAGTATTTCTATTTTCCACCACTGAAGACTTAGATTTGCTGATAACTTCTTTAGTATTTCTGCACGTATCTTCACACAAGAGGATGGCCTATATATTTTTCTTTTTCCTTGTCCAATTTGGTATCAAATTTATTATATTTATTGGCATACTTTTAAAAACTATCTACTGAATCTAATTTACTAATTGCCTTTGGTGTTGTGACTTTTCCTTTTTGTTTTGTTTATTAATCATGCTTGAAATTTGTATGTTTTATTACTTCTTTTTCAAAAATATAGGCAACTACTTCTATGGATCTTGTGTTTTTGATTTTTATTAGCATTTAAAAAATTGTATTCTTTCTACTTGCTTTAGGTCCATCTTTTATTATTTCGTAGTTTTCTCAATATGTCACTCCCCCATTTTCACTGTCTCTTTAAAAAAAAAAAAAAAGATATTTAAGGTATACAATAAACCTAAATTGCACTTTCTCTGTATTGCTAAGTTCAGCTGTACTTCTCCTTCACTCTTGTTCAGTTCAAAACATATTGTATTCCTTGATATTAACCCATAAGTTGATTAGAAGTGCTTTTGAAAGTTTTCAAATGTCATCAACATTTAAATTATTTTTAAACTTTCATGTTTAAAATTAATCATATTATTATCCTTGTATGATAGTTACTTGAAACGTATTGAGACTCCACTGTGGCCTAATACATGTTAATTTCATAAATGTTTTATGTGTACTAGAAAAGAACAAATATTTATATTTGTTTAATATATATCACATGATTAAATGTACTGATTACATTGCTCAAATTTCTTTTTTATCAATTTTTTAATGTACTTGAACTAATTTCTGAGAAATGTGTGTTAAAATTTCTCACTATGATTGAGAATTATTTTGTCACTTTTGCTTTATATTTTAAGGCTATGCTTTTATGTTACTAGACTATGACTATCCCTAGATGATAACCATTATAATTTTTGGATACATTAGTTCTTTATTTATAATTATTATATAGAGTTTCTATCACAATCAATTCATTTTCTATAAATTCCTTTGTCCTGTAATAATGTTTCCATATCATATATCTTTTGTTTGGAATTTATCTGTTTTTTCTCTTTTTGTTCTTTTATTTTCAGACTTTGTGTAGGTTTATTTTAGGTATATTTTTCCTAAGAGGCAGAGTGAGCTAGGATTTAAAATTTATTATAAGACTTTGTCATTCAATACATTACTTTAGCACATTTACTTTTATTGTATGATAAATATATCTGGACTTATTTTTACATTATTTATTCATTTGCTCATTAACATTTTCTTTTCTCATTGCTCGTTCTCTTTCCATTTAAAAATTAACAATTTTTAACTATTTTTTTCATTTGCCATTTCCAAGGCTGTAGATTGTATTTCCTTGATTTTAAGGGTTAGCTTATTTTAATATTCATGTTTAACTATCATTTATTTTTTGTAAAACCTTTGGGTTTTCAACTTTTTTATTTTGTTATTAAAATCAGAAGTACCTTGATACTCTTTAACAATATGTTGAAAAGTCTCCAAATCAAAAACAACATTGCTATTTAAAAATTTTTTTAATTGCTTTTCTTTAGATTTATCAATTTATTCTATTCATTTCTGTATTCAGTGTTTCTTTTATCCCACACTTATATTCCCTTTTATCCCAATCACATTCTTTTTTAAGAATATGATTGTGGTAATTCCTCTTAGTCATTTTATATGGAAACTATCAGTAGTCTCTGATGACAAATTGAGCTCAGCTCTGTCTCCATAATTACTAGCTATATGATACTGGGATGTTACTTATTCTGCATCTTAGTGTAAGCATGTAATAATGATCATTTCTAAGTCATAAGGGAAAATGAAATTCAGACAATACACAAAATGGGTTTAGGACAGTGTTTGGCATATGGCAAACATGCAATAAATGTTTCCTCTGTTTATTACCATTCTGCTTTTTTTCCTTTCATTTATTAATTTAACTTACAAATACTCCTGAGTTTACCAAAAAGTTGCAAAAGTATAGTGCCAAGGATTGTTTTCCTGGACCGTTTGACAGCATGTAGCCAATGGGATGCTTCAACACTTTAATGTTTATTTTTATAAACAGACATTTTCCTACATGACCACAGTAAAATCATCAAAATCAGAAAGTAAACAGATATATTACCATTAAACCTCAGCATTCCATTCCAGTTTTCTGAATTATCAGAAAAATGTTCTTTATAGGAAAAAAAATCAGTTCAGAATCATGAATAGCATTCAGTTGTCACACCTTTTAAGCCTCCTTCAATTTGGAATAGTTCTGGGTGCTTTCCTGGACTTTTATATTTTTCACACTTTTAAATCTTATAGGCCAGTTATTTTGAAGAATGTCACTTAATTTGGGTTTGTCTGATGTACGCTAGAGTAGATTCAAGTGACAAAACTTTGACAAAAATATTATAGGAGAGATACTGTATTCTCATTGCATCTTATCAGGCATCACATAATCTAAATTTATCCCGTTACAAATGATCACAACGATCACTTCACTAAAGTGGTATCTGTCATATTTCTTCATATAATGTTACTTTTTTTTTGTCTTTTATGACTGTGGCAGCTTTGTACTGTTTCACCTTAGCTAAGCTTGAACTTTGATTCCCAGATTCCTTTGCTGGTATGATTATGAGCTAGAATTGGCCACAAGAGAAAGCTGAGTGAGATCTGGAGGGTAAAAGGGAAGTAGCAGCCACATTTATGATTGAAAGGTCAGTGTCCTGTCAGGTTCTGTTGTAGCTTGTGAACATTCTCACAAATTTACTTTCTCATCTGGTTGACATGAGCCAGCAGGAGATTGCACAGCTTCTCTAGCTCTTACTGGAACTGTGCCAGGTACATGTTTAGTTTTGTGACAATGGGCATCAGCTTCTCCTACAAATTACCTCCTCATCAGAGTTGCAAGCAGTGAGACACCAGCATAGGTTCAAACCCCCGAGTTCCAATTTTCCCTTACTGTCCCCACTTCACAATCATGTTTCTCTCCTGACTGCCTGTTTTACTGACTCCTGGTCCAGCAACAAAGGCAGAAGTAAAAGTCATATGTAAATTGCATAACCAGACCCCATGATTGCATCATCTCTATAATAAATTATTTTTTTGTATGACTCTTAGTACTTCTGCTTCTCTGATCAAACCATGACATAAAGAACTGAAAAATACCTTTACTTATCAGTTTACCTAGAAAGCCATGAGTATAGATCCCATTCCAAGCCTAACCATGAGGTTCATCTTTGCCTTCTTTTTCCATATTTAGAACTCTCTTCAACAGTGAGAAACATGGTTTCCAGTAGAATCAGTAAATTTACTTTCTTGTTTAATCCCCCATATGTAATCAATTTCTTACAGGTATCACTGCCCCCTCCTGATGCAGATGCCATCCTCAACCTGCTAGGCACAGACACCCCAAGCCCACTTACCTCTCCACATGGGCACCCTCCTTACTCTGCTTGGCCTCTAACATCCCATGTCAGTTGAGTCTACTCACCCTGCTAGGATACTAGTACCTTATCCATGGGCTGCTCCTCACCCTTGTGTCCACTCTCTCCTTATTCCTCTCGGACTCACACCTGTGTGCCCACTTCCTTTTCTGTCTCTTACCCCACACGTGGTGTGGACACCTGTGTTGTCTGGTCCCATCTAATGTCTTTAGGACTGACTTTTTCAAGAAGGATAAGAAGAAGAGAAAGAAAGCTGCTCTTATGTTTATATGATAGTTCATCTTGAATAGTTTTCTTTTCTAAAACTAACATTTGATTTATTGAAGTTATACATTTATTCAAAACCTGGTTTATTTAAATCTTTAAGTTTAACTTATATACATTGCCATTTTATTTTAAAGTTAAGTATTTTTCTTGTAAAAGTGACATTTTCTTTTACTTGTTTATGGATTAAAATTTGATTAAATCAATTTGAACATATTAAATTTCTCTAAACAATTTGTTTCATTAATAAGCAGATTTTTAAATTGCCTTAAAGATCAAACTTTTACACGTAAGTATAAAATACTCAACATTTTAGCCTTCAAATGTCCAAAAGTGAAGATTTTTAACCCAACAAATGTTTCTGAACACTGTAGTAACTCTTATAAAGCTAATGAATTAAACATATAAATATAGAAAAACATATTGTCTAAAGCATTGCAATAGTGTTTATAAACTTGCAAAATTTTCCCACACCTAAGACCTTAAAGTCACAAGACTTAATATGCCACATTTTAAAGACATGATAAACATTTTAAACAATAAACACAAATTATCTTAAAGTGAATATAAAAATATTAATAAGAGTTTTCATACTCTATGACTTCTGTACTTAATTCTGAAGGTTCCCAGAGTTGTAAATTTATTTAGCTAAGTTTAAAAGAACACATTTTAAAATCAGACAGATGGACATCAGGATCCCAAATAGATATTAATCCATTCATATTCATTGCAGCATGATTCACAATAGCTGAGACATAGAAACAGCCTAAATGTCCGTCAAAAGATGAATGCGTAAAGGAAATGTGTATACATACAATGGAATATTATTAAGCCTCAAAAAGGAAGGAAATTCTGACTCAGTCTTCACACAGATGAATCTTGAGGACGTTGTGCTAACTGAAATAAGCCAGTCACAGAACGACAAATATTGAACGATTCCACTTATATGAGATATCTAAAGCAGTTAACTTTATAGAATCAAAGAAATTGAATAGTGGTAGCCAGGGGCTGGGACACGATGCGGGGGATGGGGAGTTAATAATCAATGGGGTTAAAGTTTGAGTTAAGCAAGATGAGTAAGCTCCAGAGATCTGCTGTACAACATTGTACCTAGTAGTCAATGGTAAAGGATCGCACATTTACAAATGTTTTAAGAGGGTAGATCTTATAAGCATTCATACCACAATAAAATAATTATGAGCTTACATTTCTCCATCACACAATGGTGAAACAAATTATCAAGGGATAACTAGCAACCTTGCCGGAAAAACATTTCTTACGATAACCCAAATGACCCTACATACAAAGAAATTAACCAGCATTGAAAAGAAAGAAAAACAAAACAATTAAAAAGAAGAAAAAAAAAGAAGAAAATGAGCATAAACTCTGAAATCAGTGTATCAAAATATAAGCTGAAATTTTCAAGTGATGAAGAAAATTAGCTGCAACCTAGATGAGGTTAGATTTCCATCTACTGAAATCAGAAGACAAAACATGTAAAAGGCTATTTATAGAACTGGGTAAGGATTTGTGTGAAAAAAACTCCAGGTGAATTCCAGGTGACAGTGTAGACTTCAGGCCTTTCAAGGACAGTGATTGTAAGAATGTCCCCAGGGTATCTACCTTGTACAATTTGGTTAGAATCTCACTGAAACTAGTTCTTACGTCTCAGGCCCAGCCTGCCACATCTGACCTCTAGGCAAACATCTTAAAGTGTCAATTTTTTCCATCTGGTAATTGCAATCTGTCTGATTTTAAAACAGTTTTCAAAGTTAAAAGTTATTTTTTTTTTCTGTAAATTTTAAAGGTATTATTGCTTAAGGCATGGCTTCTCTTGTTGCTGACAAGAGTGATGTTCATTCTCATTGTCCTCTTAATGTAGGTAATATTTCTCTCTGATTGCTTTAGAATATTAATATGTTTTTCTTTTGCTTATGTTCTGCAGTTTTGCTACAGCATGTCTGTATACAGATTTAGCTATTTATTTTTTGTTGAGTACTTACAATAGCCTTGTGTTCTGAAGACTTATATATTTCTTAAACACTGAAAAAAAAAAACCCCAGCAGTTCCTTTCAGAAGTATTGCCTCGTTACCGTTCTGCACACTCTCTTCTAGTTCTCTTATAAGATAAAGGTTGGAAGCTCTCAACTGATCTACTTTCTCTTCTCCCACTTTTAAAAATTGTGTCTATTTAGCTCTGTCCTGAGTTCTTGTTGGAATCTTTTGCAATTCGATAATTCTCACTTCCGCCATGTATAAACTATGGTCTATCCTGCCTTTTTTCTTGTTTGAATGTAATATTCTATGAATGCTAGAGCCAGACTACTCTTCCACATACGAAGTGTATGATCTTGGATAAGTAACTTCATCGCTGTACCTCAGTTGTTTTCTTTCTTTCTTTTTTGAGATGGAGTCTCGCTCTGTCGCCCAGGCTGGAGTGCAATGGCGCAATCTTGGCTCACTGCAAGCTCCGCCTCCCGGGTTCCCGCCATTCTCCGGCCTCAGCCTGCCGTGTAGCTGGGACTACAGGCGCCGCCACCTCGCCCGGCTAATGTTTTTTTTTTGTTTGTTTTTTTGGTAGAGACAGGGTTTCACCGTGTTAGCCGGGATGGTCTTGATCTCCTGACCTCATGATCCGCCCGTCTCAGCCTCCCAAAGTGAGTTGTTTTCATTTTTAAATGAAGATAATAATAGTATCTACCTCGTTAAGTTGTAGTAACATACTAATTCATGCAAAACATTTGGAACATTCCCTGGCATAAAATATGCTCTTATCAATAGCTCTTATTATTTTATTATTTTAAAGTTTAATTTTCTATATTTCAAACTATGCTATTATTATCCGTACCTGTTCTGGATTTACTTGTGACTGGTTTTGTTTTACAATCTTTTAAAAATAAGTAGAATTCATGTTTTCCTTTTGAACATTTAATACATATATCAAAAGTCTGGTCAGACTCATCTATACAATTCATTTAACCTATAACACATTTTTATTCCAAGTGGTTTTAACTTACTTCATTCACTTTCTTATTCACATGCCTCAGAAATTTGGTTTATACGCTGACTATGAGTGGGACCATCCCACAGCCTTTACTCCCCGTCTCTGTGCTAAACCCTCCCTGTCCAACGATTTTCTGTTTATATGTAGAGCCTAATCCAGAATCAGGTCAAGTCATAGAATCAGCTTTCCTGACTCAAAGCCAGGCTGGGGGTATCACATATCTCGGGAATGAGCTCAGAGGGCAACGTGACTTAGCTCCTGGTTGAAAATTTGCACTTGTTTTATTGACGTATGATTTTTCAAGAGTCATGGCTGCAGACAGAGATTAGTGATGACTTTTTGTGTTGCTTTTAGGTTTCAAATTGTGAGGAGGTTGTTTTTTCTTTTTTTTTCTTTTCAATTATATTTGAAGTTTAGTTTCCATTTTCCTTCAGACAAACTCTCAGTTGCCATGACCTGTATTCAATTTTTCATTACTGGCCCCCCATCATTTTATGTTTCTGCTCTCTTTCTGGCAACAGAGATGTTTATTGTATTTTTGATTCTGGCTATGTCCTCTTACTTTTCTCGTTTTTATTTTTTATCTGCCATGTGCATATGTTTGAAGCAAGGAAGGCATTTGAAGCTTGACCTGCCCACCTAATTTCTAGATAGTCATGTGTCTCTTGTCTATACTTTTATTCTGTTCTTCATTTTTAGATTGACACAAATTGCCAGTGGGTATATTGCCTGTTTTCATATGACAAGTAGATATGCACACCCAACACCACACACACACACACACACACACACACACATTCACACTCACATGTGTACATCATTTGCCCAGGCTCAGAATATTGAACCTCTCTTGTGACACAAACACAACATTAACAAAGCAATGCCTGTATTTTTCTAGGATGTTAGAAACCAGTCAGAGTTTTGTCATTTTATTTTTCAGTTATGTTCTAAGAAATGTACAAATGTGTTCCAAGTTTTTATGAAAGTATTTGCAAGAAAAAACTGATATTTGGGATGATAGTTGACTAGCTGATGGGGACTCTCTTCCATTGTGAATGATAGTACAGCTTACCCTCTAATAGGTTATGTCTTTTTGTTTCGTGAATGCCAGTACTGACTACTGTTCAGTTCAGTTTGTTATTGATATGAAATGTCATGTTTCCAATGCTTTAAAGATATAACATGTTACAAGGTTTTTGTTTTGTTTTGAATAAGAAAAACGATAGTGGCAAAACACTGATAATTTTCCTGGAGTGAATTCTGTCTCAAAACGAAAGTTCTCTTTGATCAGACAGAAGCTAGAAAACATATTATCACTTTTAAAACTACTTAATCTTTATTACCTGTTTAATGATGTTTTGAACAATAATAGAATGTTAAAGAAGAACAGTTTTAGTGGTGTTTCCAGTCAATAAATGACACATACCAAAGCAAAAACGTGGGAAAACCAGTTTTGCAGCACTTTTCTGACCATCTAGCTCTGACACTAAAAAAAAAAAAAAAAGGCTGAAGATAATTTTCGGATTGTGCCTTGGGTCCTGTGAATTCTACTCCTTGTCCCAGATGTGGCTGCATACATGAAAGAGCTGGGCTGAGATTATCTTAGATTGTGTTGGAGAGAGCTTTCTAATGAACAAAGAACACTAAATTCAAATGTTATGTAATAAATATTATGATGACAGTAGGCCTGAGATTCTACGGGGCTGTGTACACAGGAAGGGAAGGCCACTGATCCAGACCGTGAGGGACACTGTGACCATGTGACCTACAGGAAGAGCTGTATTTGCATAAATTAAAGTAATTGCTGAAGACGAATCCTTTACAATGTAAGAGGAGGCACTAGAAATGACCCAGAAAAGAGTCACATAAAATATCTGCCAAGTTCAACAAGAACCAACCGCAATTTCCCAAGAATATTAATCTAATAAAACCTTTTGCTCTTTTTCCCTCTGCCCAAGCTTCTCCGTCTCTCCCATCCTGGAGGGTCCAAAAGCAAGTTCAGTGGGATGGAGAAGGGGAGGTAACGTATAAGGCAGGGATGGGGAGAGTAACTAGTCCTCTTACTACACAGGCCTGGGTTGGACAACGGCAAGAAGCCCTGACTTATTAAATCTGAAGATGGTACCATTATGTGGAGATGATCTTTTAATCACTGAACAGAAACTGATTTCATTATTTGCCTGTAAGCAGAAAAACCAGAGGACCTGTCAAAAAATTGCATCCAAGCATAGGGGAGAAACAGTCCCCATATAGGGGGTTTGATTTTGATGTGAAAAATCAAAATAAAATCCTTCTTTGATTATCCTACAAGTTATGTTTCTTTGGTGTAACATTTATACCTGTAAAATGGAATTGATAATAAACTAATAACAGTTACCTGGGATGGTTGTTGTGATAATCAAGAGAGACAATATGTGTCAAAACATGACATACACCTGGCTTAAAGAAGGTATTTGCTGTTATTTTAATAATCTCCCTGTCGTACCTTTATCGTGCAAAATCACGTAAGTGGGCTGGAGAACTGAATAGATTAGTAAAAGGGAAAAATAAATTATGAAGAAGAGACAGAAATGGAAAAACCCACTGATTTGCTGATTATGTGTAGTGCATAGGGAAAGGCCACAAGATGAGAGGCGGAGAATGGCTATGGGGGAGACAGGAATGAAGTCACCATTACCCAGAGGCTACAAGAGGTTTTTACATCAGGCCTCCAAGATCAAATTGTCACACAGGCCACTATCTTGGACCTGAGAAGTCAGTTTATCCGCCTTGTCTTTTGTTTATTTATTCCGCTAAAATCTTTGATATGTTCTGTGCAAGTCTGTGAGACAGAATCATGGCAGTCAGAAGAGAGACAAGTTATCCTGTTAAAAATGTATTCTATATTAAGTTTAAGAATTTCCCCCAATAGTTCATTAAATGACTCACTTTCCAAGGATTTTTTCAATAGTTCATTGAATGACTCACTTTCTGAGGATTTTTTCATGAATATGTGGTATTTAAGGATGTGACTCATATGCTTGGCAATGTTGCAAATTCGAAACATGAAGACAAAGAGTTGAGACACGTACAGAACAATAATGGACTACTAATGCAGGAAAAAATCTTTGAAATCAAGATGAGACTTCTGTTTATATGGTGATGTAGCTGCATTTCATATTAGCCCATGTTTTATATTTGAGGCGAAATGTTATAATCCAGTCATCATAATGTTCTGAGCTACATGTTTCCAAAATAACTGATATGGTTTAGATGTTTGTCTTCTCCAAATCCACGTTGCAATGTGGCCTCCACTGTTGGAGGTAGGTCCTGGTGGGAGGAGTTTGAGTCATGGGGGAGGATCCCTCATGAATGGCTCGGTGCTGTCCTCACAGTAATAAGTGAGTTCTCGCTCCATTAGTTCACTAGAGAGCTGGTTGTTTAAAGAGCCTGGCATCTCCCTTTTGCTTCCTCTCTTGTCATGTGATATGCTGGCTCCCCCTTTGCCTTTCACCATGATTGTAAGTTACTTGAGGCCTCATCAGAAGCCATGCAGATGCTGGTGCCATGCTTGTATGGTCTGCAGAACTGTGAGCCAAATAAACCTCTTTTCTTTATAAATTACTCAGTCTCAGGGATTCCTTTATAGCAACACAAAACGGACTATAACAGTAGCTGATCAATTCACTTCACATTTTAATTTCAGTTTTTTGAAATTCAGTTTTTATTTCCATTTTCTCTCTCACTTTCGTAAAATAGTTAACTGAATTCTGTATGGTGCAATTTGGATACAATCAAGCATCCATCATGTCCATTAGATTTTTAGTTCAATTGCCAAAAGGACATTTTCCTCCTCACCATAAACTTGGGTGTATGAAACCCTTAGAAAGTAACTTTATTGTGTTGATCTTAATCTAACAATGCAGTTTACCTTTCTCTCAAGGAGCAATGTACTTATTACAGAAGAAAGCTATTTGCAGTATCTCTCCCTGTGCGTGGTGGGTGTTACGTTTATAGCAAACATCTACAAATAAGGTTTCAATATTTATGTTTGCTGTTCTGCTATACTGTTTTCCATTGATCTGTTTTTACTAAGACTGATGGTAAGGGCTATGGGATAGAGAAGTTATTTGGAACTTCTATTTAGATAAAATATATCAGTGCATTTAGTCATCATTGGAAATATATGTCCAAATGGGTTTAGTCGATGTTTAGAGGCTCGAATTGTCATGCAGAAGAAATTAATCATCTTTGTAAGAACTTAAGAGTTAGTAAAGTTAGCATAATCTGAATGTCATATACCTAATGATATTTAAGAGAATAGAGTGAAGTAAGAGTCGATACAGGTAGACAAATGAATATCATCAGAAATGTAGACAATTAAATAATTGTAAGAAAAATTCCACATTCCTGTGATTGTGCACACAACTAATTATACTAATCATAGTGTGTGTGTGTATATATATATGTATGTGTGTGTATATATGTATATGTGTGTGTATATGTGTGTGTGTGTATAGGTTTTTGTTTCATCCAAGAAACAAAGAAAATTGCAGTTCAGCATTTTCCTTGAGATACCTAATGGTAGAGATGCTAATTTTATTTATGCCCTGTATAAAAACTAATTGCATAAAAAAGATGAATAACAGTTTAAAACCAGTCTAAATAAATACTATTACTTATACATTAGGGGAGGTGATATCTCGAATACAATAACTGTTTTACTTACATAGTTTCAAATATCACTCCAATCAGTAAATACCTTCCAATAGAACACCATGATGCATATATTCTGCTTCATTTTGGATGCCCTATGTTTATATTAGGTCAAAATAATTACTTTGAAAAGTCATCTGTTTATTTAGTCACTTGCCTAATTGATTTTATATAAAAATAGTTTGCCTAATGCCAAAAAATAGAAACTACTTGCTTATGACTTGAATATTTGGACATTGTTTTAACCCCATTTTATGTTTCTATTTTGATACTATATACATAAAACAGTCTTATGAGTGCTGCAAAATGGACTTAATGCCATACTCAAAGTATCCTAGAGAAGATTCTATTTAAAAAATTGATTTCTCAGTGCTTTTTCACCCTGCTCCCTAAATGTTATTTCTTTGTCTCCTTATTCCTCAGCAGTCTTATTTACATTTTTATTTTTTCATTGGTCAAATAAAAATTATATATATTTATGGTGTACAAGCTGTTTTGATATATACATGCACACATACACACACACATTGTGAAATGATTAAATAAAGCTAACATATTCATAAAGTTAAGTATGATGTCACATGCTTATTTCTTTTTTTGGTGAGAACATTTAAAATCTACTGTCTTAGCAATTTTCAGATATCAATACCTTGTTATTAACAGTAGTCACCATGCTGTACAATAGATCTCCAGAACTTAATCTTCCTATTTAACTGAAATTCTGTACCCTTTAACCAACATCTTCCCATTCACTCCACTTCCCAGCCCCTCTGACAACCGCTTTTCTACTCTGCTTGTATGAGTTCAACATTTTTTGGTTCCACATATAAGTGAAATCATCTTCACCTCTTTACTTCTATTATAAGTCACATTTTATACAATAATCTCAGTCTGTATTAGGCTGAAGCCCAACTAGAACCTCCCAATTCTTTGCTAAAGTAGACAGTGTAGCTGGCAGGGAAAGCCGCCTATTCTAGGGGAATAAACTACAAACAATGTCAGTTCTAGATTTGACCATATCCTCCAATATTTGAATGTGGCCACCCTGCTAGTTCTGACAGTTTCAGCTATTGCAATTAGACCTGTTCTGATCAAAAGGGATTGTCCAGAATGTATTTATAAAATACAGATGGGGTTTAAACCTGTGTTATTCATCTAATTAATCTAATTACTGCAGGACATCTGTTTGGTGATCAGCTCATGCTTCCTTTGGGCAAGTTGAGGCATTAGAAAGCTATGCTCTTGAACACTCCCAAGGTTTAGTATATTGTCCACTGAGTCATACTCTGGAGAGGGGTATGTGTTATTCAGATTAAATAGAAACTCTAGGTAAATGTAAATTATAATTATATGGATTGAAAAGCATGGGGATAACTCAAACCCCCTACTTATTCAGACAGATGTTAAAAATAGAATTTCTGAATACCTGGATACCTAGAGGAATTATTATTTAGAGCACATACTCAGATTTCATCTTCAGTAATTTTATCCTTGAATCACAAATCTAATTCCTTTTCTAATATAGCAGTACTTTTAATTCCACCTAATACTTGAGCTTAGAAAACATATTTTTATTGACTCTAATATTGAGAACTTTGAGGAAGAGCAGAAGTAGTAACACAGGACAACCTACCTTCTATAATCTAGTAGTTTTGGGGATTTTTAAAGCATTTCTCTATATAATATTTGAAATATCAAAATTCAAATTTAAGACTCAGGAGAGATCACCAGAAAGTGTGACTTTGAGTTGATAGTAATGTGAGCTCACTTAATCACTTATTCATTCAGTCAGTCATTGAGTCTAACTCTGTGCCAGGCACCCTACGCACCGCTGTACACCCCCTTGAGGTAGACACAACGATGTCTGATGACTTAAAGATCACTGCTGGGTGATTGGCAGGTGGAAAGAAGAAGGTGAAATAAAAATGGCAGCTGTACTCAGTTGACTTTCAGGCTTTACCTAGGGCTAAAAAAGTTTATCTGAGGTCTTCTCTGGGAGGTCCTGAAAAGAAGTGAAATGTAGAAAAAAGGCTGCCACTCCCTCTTTGCTGATGTAGCTACCTCCAGATTTTCAGTTCCATTTCAAGGGATTAAGATCAGTCAATTATCACTTGCTTTTTAGAACCGGGAAACATTAGTGTAAAAAAACCTGAGAAGTTACTCACTTAGATATGAATGGTGGAATAAGTGGGAAAAGGGAAAACAAGAAGCAAATAATTCAGTTCTAATGTTGCAGAAAGAAAGAGAGAGAGAGAACGGAGCCAAGTCTTTTTTGAGTTTACACACCCAAATCCCTTGGCTCAAGGTCCCATCACGGCAGATTAGAGGTTGCTGGGAGGAGTGGAGCCAGTGTTCCATTTGTTGGGATGGTTAGCTATGTCTCCCAGGAATGGTGACTCACTTGAGAAAGAGCAAGGGGAGGATCCAGTCCTGCAACCTCAGCCCCCACAGGGTGTCCAGCTTACACAGCCCAGGGCCTGTCATTCAACAGGAGCCCGCGTTGAAACCAAAGCCTCACATTGGCAGCAAAGCAAGATACTAGCCTCTCAAGTAAAATTTGCTATGTGTGCTGCATCAGCCTCTATTTAAAGCTGATCAATCCTGGTAGGGCCCCTGTCACTGTAAACTGCACTTCCCAGAGCTGTATTTTTAAATAGGGAACTGCTTACAATGGCCATTTACAACTGTATGCTGTTTAATTAGCCAGCCTGGGCAGTGCTGCAGGCATAGATCACTTTGCTTTAAAGATTTGAGAATGTTAATAGTACAGTATATCATTTTAATTATTACTGGATTAATGTTGTGTCTCAAAGAACACCTAATGCAAATCATGAGAAATGGCCCGAAGTGACCCAAGGGTTGCTAGGTATTAGAAAAGTAATAGTTCTGATGCTTAAATATAAGGACATTTTCTTTGTTCGAATGTCACTCGGCATTCAGCAGCAGGGCTTTGTGGGGGCAAAGCTTTGTTTATTAGTAGCAGTTTTCTGCAGTTCAGGCTAAGAAAGGCCAAAGAGTTGGGTTAGAACTGCGGCTCTAGTGTGGTAGCCACCAGCCAGGCATGTGTGCTAAGAAGCACTTGAATGTGACTCTTCTGCAGTGAGAAGTGCTGGAAGTGAAAAACACACACAGGATTTTAAAGACTTAGTACAAAAAGAGGTGTAAAGTATCTTATTAATTTTTTTATATTGGTTTCCTCTTGCAATTATAAAATATAAGATATATTTGGTTAAATAAAAGCCACGATTAAAAAGTAGCCGGGTGTGGTGGTGCTCACCTGTAGTCCCAGCTACTAGGAGGTGTGAGGCTGAGTGGAGATCACTTGAGACCGGGAGGTCAAGGCTACAGTAAGCCATGAATGTGCCACTGCACTCCAGTCTGGGTGACAGAATGAGACCCTGTCTCAAAAAAATGAAAAAAAATGTTAAAGATATAAAAAATTAATTTCACCTGAATTTTTGTTTTTTTAAAAACTATTTTTAGTTTAGCTATTAGAAAATTTGTAATTACATGGATAGCTCATATTAGTGAGTCACATTTCATTTCATGTGGACAATGCTGGCCTAGACTTCCAGGAAAGAAGAGAAAACTCAGGCCAACAATAAAAGTGCATTTAAAATTTCTTCTTTATTGCCACTAGCTATATGGCAAGGCACTGCTGGTTTCATATATACACACATACATGTACACACAGGACACATATGTACATATGTGTATACACATGTGTAGGAGATGCATATGTATATATGAGATAGATATATGTATAGATACATATTATATATACACATGTATGTGTCATGTGCATAGGGAGGGAGGGAGGAAGGAAAGAAGGAAGGAAGGAAAGAAAAAGAGAAAAAGAAAGAAAGAAAAAGAAAGACAGAAAGAAAGACAGAAAGACAGAAAGACAAAGAAAGAAAGAAAGAAAGAAAGAAAGAAAGAAAGAAAGAAAGAAAGAAAGAAAGAAAGAAAGAAAGAAAGAAAGAAAAAGAAAGAAAGAGGAAGGAAGGAAGGAAGGAAGGAAGGAAGGAGAGATACAGCGAGGGAGGGAAGAAGGAAAGAAGGAAGGGAGGAAGGAAGGAAGGAGAGAGACAGGGAGGGAGGGAGGAAGGAAAGAAGGAAGGGAAGAAGGAAGGAAAAAGAGAAAAGAAAGGAAGAAAAAGAAAGAAAAAGAGAAAGAAATATGTACATATATCTCTCATATGTACATGTATATCTCATATATCTCTCATGTATCATATAGATGAGAAAGAGATATGTATCTCTTTTTAAATTCTTTTTTTAGTTTAGCTATTAGAAACTTTTTTTTTGTCTGGACGTGGTGGCTCATGTCTGTAATCCCAGCAATTTGGGAGGCTAAGGCGGGTGGATCACTTGAGGTCAGGATTGGAGACCAGCCTAGCCAACGTGGTGAAACCCCTCCTCTTCTAAAAATTACAAAAATGGTCTGGGCATGGTGGTGCATGCCTGTTATCCCAGCTACTCGAGAGGCTGAGACAGGAGGATTGCTTAAACCCAGGAGGCAGAGGTTGCAGTGAGCTGAGATCGCACCACTGCACTCCAGCCTGGGTGACAGAGGGAGAGTCCATCTCAAAAAATAAAAGTAAATAAAAAATAAATAAAAAATGAAAGAAACTTTTTTTGTTTAGCTATTAGAAATGTATCTCTCATATATATGATATATGTGGTATATATATGAGAAAGATATATATATATGACTACAAGATGTATATATTGTATCTATATGAGACTATTAGTGTCTTATATAGTACATAGAGAGACTGTTAGTAAGAAGACTAAATGGGGGGAGAGAAAGCATTGTGAAATGACAGTGTTGGTTTCATATGGTAAAACCAGGCAACATAACAAACCCAAACAATCATTTTTTTTAGTGTTATGATCCATTAGTCAAAATGTAGCCCCATTTCAGGCACAAGGTTTACAATTACTATTCAACAGATGCACACATATCACTAGCTGCCTCCCCTCTCTGCGAAGAATCTACCATGCACCTCATGCACCGTGAAGTGTCTCCTCTCCCTGAACATGTAAGTGTCTGGAGCTAATAAGGTAGGCTGTTCAAGGCTGACTTGAACTTGCTCGTAGAATAAAAGAGGTTAGAAAGCACCTAGAGAAAGGGGGCCAGGCACAGTGGCTCACACCTGTAATACCAGCACTTTGGGAGGCTGAGGTGGGTGGATCACTTAAGGAAAGAAGGAAGGAAAGAAGAAAGAAAGAAAAAGGAAGGAAGGAAGGAAGAAGGAAGGAAGGGAGGAGAAAAGAAATAAAAGAAAGAAAGAAAAAGAGAAAGAAAGGAAGGAAGGAGACAGGGAGGGAGGGAGGAAGGAAAGAAGGAAGGAAAGAAAAAGAGAAAAAGGAAGAAAAAGAGAAGGACAGAAAAAGAAAGAAAAGAAAGAGAAAGAAAGGAAGGAAGGAGAGACAGGGAGGGAGGGAGGAAGGAAAGAAGGAAGGGAGGAAGGAAGGAAGGAACGAAGGAAGGAAAAAGAGGAAAGGAAGAAAAAGAAAGAAAGAGAAATAGAAAGAGGAAGGAAGAAAGGAAGGAAAGAAGGAAGGAAGAAAAGGAGGAAAGCTGCTAAATTCCATGGATATGGAGAACCAGTTAAAAGAAAACAACAAAAAATATAAATTAGCAGAGTCTGCAAAGTTTGTGGCAAGTTAGAGAAGCACTAACTAAGCTTGTCAGGAAGCTATGGAGCTAACTAATTCCAAGGATTAACTCTTAAAATCTCCTCCCCGAGCCTCACCTTTGCCACCATTCATGCTGTTACTTGTTGGAAA
Organism: Macaca fascicularis; assembly: GCF_037993035.2. Lineage (NCBI taxonomy): Eukaryota > Metazoa > Chordata > Mammalia > Primates > Cercopithecidae > Macaca > Macaca fascicularis. The sequence continues at coordinate 163,437,033 of NC_088378.1, forward strand.
AAGCTTCATTGCATTAACAGTGCTTCACAGCAAGTGTTATAAACCCTCTACAGCAAACCATGACTAAACCCATGAAGTGTGTGCCCATGTAAGAAACACAGGAGAACATAGTTTTGACTCTACAACACTGAATGTCTAATTTTAAACAGATTTGAACATGCCCTTATGCCCTTCCCACCCCCTATTCTTGCATATTTGTTTGTCAAATGCCCACTTTCTTCGGTAATATGAAAGCCAAAAATTTCTTTTTTTTTTTTTTTTTTTTTTTTTTTGTGAGACAGAGTCTCGCTCTGCCGCCCAGGCTGGAGTGCAGTGGCGTGATCTTGGCTCACTGCAAGCTCCGCCTCCCGGGTTCACGCCATTCTCCTGCCTCAGCCTCCCGAGTAGCTGGGACTACAGGCGCCCGCCACCTCGCCCGGCTAGTTTTTTTGTATTTTTTAGTAGAGACGGGGTTTCACCGTGTCAGCCAGGATGGTCTCGATCTCCTGACCTCGTGAAAGCCAAAAATTTAACAGGGGAAAGGATGTCAGGTTCACTCTAAAGGAGCTGAAATAAGTTGTAAAGAGGTCTCGTTTGAACAAACTATTTTAAAGACATTTTCATAAGTCTTTGGCATTTTGAAATTCTCTATTAATATTTCCAGGAGATACTCACGCAGTCATCTGCTTTTGAAAGCTGGATTTTTAAATTCAGTCAATACCTGTCTATTCTCTATATGTGGAAGTAGGTGAAGAGGCAGAAAACATACCCATTGTCACTGTATTAGAAATGTGCAGAGCACGCTCATTGTGCTTCTACACCGAAACAAAAAGGAATACTTGAATGTATACGGTAACTTCCATACGACAGGAAAACAAGACGGGCCGTTTTAAATGGAATGCTCCTAAGCTTTTGACCAAAGCCTGTCAGCGTTATCCAAGCAGCTTCAGTGAAGCAGAGGACTTTCTATTCACTAGCCTCGAACAGATCTTCCTTTATTATGGTCCCGATCAATAAAAATACTGAAAAGGATCCCCTAAAAATATTGATTGTATTACACAGTCTGTAGGTAGAGGGAAACCTCTTCAGCACAAAAAAAGCGTTTAAGTGAGAGTCTGCACGAGGTGCTTGGCGGAGTCTCCACACGGAGTTTACTCAGTTTGCCATAGTTCATCTCTCCGGCTGGGAACCGGAAGGGTTTTCAAATTCTAATTTTTATGAAGACCTACGTGGAAAGACTTAGGTGATTCGAACAAGGGGTTTTAATCATAAAAATAATGATGAAAAACTAATAATAGTTAACATTTATTGAGTGCCTAACACATGCTGGATATGGTACTAAGCATATTGTATCTCATTTAATTCTCACAACATGCCCAATAACTAGATATTATTACATTTGACGGCTTAAGATCTTGGGGCTCAGAAATACGTAATAAATGGCCCGATAGGCAGAGATGTCATTTAGCCCTAGATTTGTCTCACTGCAAATTATGTTCACTTGCTCCGATACAATTTCTTTCATATACCCATTTTACTCAAATAATGTAAGTGGGGTCTACTGTAAGACTGGCATTCTCATCCACCATTTCTAGAAACATCACTTATAACAGAAACAAAGTAATACTTTTTCAAACAGTTTAAAGTGATTTCTCATTTTTATTTGCTCTAATTAGAGAAAAAAAGTTATCCGAACCTGAGGCTATACTTATATGACGTGTAGAAATTCAGCTGAAAAGTGAAAGCAGTAGCTAATCAGCTCATCTTGAATAAACATACATAAACTGGCTTAACTGGTTACCTTCAGTGCATTAACCAGATAATAGACCTGCATAGTCCAATAAGGTAGCCACTAGCCACATGTGGATACCGAACAATTAAATGTGACTAGTCTTAATTGATATATGCTTGTATTTATTAATATAAAATACACAGAAAATTTTGAATTAAATTATCTCACTCAATTTTTCATATTGAATGGGTAATAATTTGAATATAATGGATTAAATAAAATATCATCAAGATTAACATTACCAGCCGGGTGCTGTGGCTCACACCTGTCATCCCAGCCCGTTAGGAGGCCAAGGTGGGCGGATCACCTGAGGTCAGGAGTTCGAGACCAGCCTGGCCAACATGATGAAACCCTGTCTCTACTAAAATTACAAAAATTAGCTGGGCATGGTGGCACTTGCCTGTAATCCCAGCTATCCAGGAGGCTGAGGCAGGAGAATCACTGGAACCAGGAAGGCAGAGGCTGCAGTGAGCCAAGATCGTGCCACTGCACTTCAGCCTGGGCAACAGAGCAAGACTCCATCTCAGAAAAAAAAAAGATTAACATTACCTATTTTTTTTTTTTTTTACCTTTTCTTTTTAGCCTAGGCACCAGAAAATTTAAAATTTCTCTTGTGGCTTACATTATGTTTCTGTTGGACAATGCCAGCAGAGACCATTCAAAAAATAAGATTATGATGGACAGTAATACTGGAATATCTTGAACTTACAAAATACGTATTTATTTTCCTCTGTGTCCATTGCACTCTGCAAGGCATTAGGGACAGAAAGTTGAAAAAAATCGAAAGTAAACAAAGACTTCATGGAATTTACGATTCTGGAAAGGAAACAGAAACGTTTCATATTAGCACAAGGGAGGAAGTGGTCAAAGAGGGAAGGATTAACCGCCCTTGAAGTTGCAAATTGATGTTACCTTTAAATCCTGCATATGTTGGTAAAGATCTTAAAATCTCACCCAGTCACCCCTGCAGGAGAACTGCCCAGACACAAGGCATCTACAACCAGCAATTCCCAAATATTCCTAATAGTTATATCACTTGAACTCAAGTTTTAGGGTATCAATAATGAACTTATTTGTTTGTTTTGGTAGAAAGGAGTGTGGACAATTATTCACCGTTCAGGACTCGTTCATATCCAGGAACTTTCTACTCTAAATGACAAAGAGTTTCACTGTCACGAAGAGAAATGCTGCTGACCTTAGACCTTTATTTTTTAATTTTTTTGTTTTTTGGAAAGTGGAATAATGGAGCACAGGAGCAGAGTTTGGTATTTGACCAAATCCTTCACAATTATCATGCATGTGTATATAATAAAATTAATTCTGTGTCTCTGCATTGTAGCCTGCGGCAAGAAGCGTACAATCAGTTTTGTATGTATAATAGATCACAGAGTTGTTCATGAATAATACAAATGCGTTGAGCAGATACTAGTGAGAGAGGATGTTTGTCTTTGCATGGAATCGAAGTGAACATGTAATATTGTGATAATATATATTTGATGAATTCAGGTCTGACTTGCCTTTGCCATACTCTGCTAATTCCCCGACAAGGGTTGCCACAATAATTGAGTTTCCAATAACATTATGATTATTTCCACATGATAATTTAATTGTGGGTATTTTTTAATATTGTAATATTGTAGATTTGTGATTATTATGCATTTGCATGCAGATTTTCTTGGTGACTTGGAGCACATCCCTACATTTATAACTTAATTTTATATATTATTGCATATATATTTGGGGATGAACTCATTAATGCAAATAAAAAAATGTAGGTCTGTTTAGTCATTCAGCTTTTATTATAAATGTTGAAAGCCTTGCTCATTTTTTATAACAGTCCTTACAATACTGTGAATAAACCAAAGAGAACTTTAATTCGAGAATGGATTCATTAAAAAGAATGGTAATAGCTATAATAATTACAAATTGCAACATATTTGTTCCACCTAATTGGGATACAAGATCCTATATATTACTTTTTTCATAATGCAAAAGTTCTGCGTGTGCTATTTATTGACTTCATCATAGGAACTCCTTACTATTAAGGATGTAGAATATACTGACTGATAATTTAGTCATTGGAAAGTAAGCAAAAACTTTAAACAAAATCCTGGATAACGTTCATATTGTACATCTTAAAAGCCAGAAATAAATCCCATGGTAAAGACATCTGAGTTTCTGCAAAGACTTAAATTAGAGTTTAGGATAGAAAAGCAGAGGTATATTATATTACATATATAATGCAGATATATATTATCCACATATAGATATATAATACTTATATTCAGGTATATATTATACGTATGTACAGATATATATTATACATGTATACAGATATATATTTAATATATATACACAGATATATATATTTTTTGAGAGATGTGACTTTTGCACTAGTTCTTTAGATGTAATAACTTGAAAATTTTTAAAATCAAAAATTTGGTTTTTGAAGCACATATCCTAAAGCAGTAAACATGAAGAAATTATGTATCTATTGCTACTTAAAAACAAGAGAAATGCTTACAGCTGTCCAACAAACACTTTCAACAGATACATCCAAAAAATTATGGGCAATAATTTTTACTTTTACATATGTATTCATTTTTGATATCTAGAATAGAAATAGAGATAGCTGTTTTGGGGATTCGCTTTCACTTTAAAAAGCCAGACGCATAGATTGAGGAAGGGATATATAAACCCTCATTGACACAATGACTGATTTTGAATTGGCTGAATTCTACTAGATGTGTCCAAGTTAAATGACTTAGCAGAATTTAGCCATTTAAAAAATTTCACTGTTAATTTCATCTCAGGTTATCAGAATCAAAACTGTGAATGGAGAGTCCATATAGAGTTTAATGTTAATTTATATTTTTGTTATAATTTGGTTTTCAAATTCTTCAAGCTTTTGAGAACTGACGCTAAGCAGAGTCTTCATTTAGTCACTGTAAGAAGTGGAAGGTTTCCCAGGAAACAAGGCTGTCAGAAAGTTTCTTATATACTGGTTTGGCTAGACAGGGCACCCAGACAGAATGAAGGCATGCTATAGCAGACGTGCAGTAAAGCACTATTCAGGGAATGCCCAAACTGAAAAATTCTACTTGATTGATCTTGTGATGTACAGAATTATGAGGAATGAAAAATGGGGGAATGCCAAGATCAAAGATAGAAAATGGTCAACAAGATTCATGAAAAAGACACATCTTTATAATCAGGTAAATTAGATATAATTTTAACTTCTGTGAGCTTTCCCTATTAAAATGGGGGAAGCAACGCCTACATTACAGAAGTATGGTAAGAATTAGAACTAAAACATCTGAGGGAAAATGGCTCAAGGCTTGGCATCTAAAAGGCATCTCAAATATAAATAATAACAGCAGCCAACGCTAATTTAATGCTTACAAGGCACTGAGTACTGATTCGCATTTTAGGTCATTTGGTACTATTATCTCTTTTGTGCAGTTGAGATAGCTCAGATGAAAACGAATGAATAAACCACTCAAGGTCACACTGTTGTTAGAGGCTAGAGGCAGCTCTAGAATCCCAGACATCTGACTCTGGAGCTGTCTAAATAAGCGATGTTACTGTGTTAAATTGTATGATGTATCACACAAATGGAAAGTATCCTACTAGGCTCCATTATATCAACTATGAATTGACTTAGTGAGGACTGAGGCTTAAAATATCAATTGGGGTTAGGGATTAGGATGTAGTTTTCAAGGTAAATAGTTCTCCTGGTGTTGTCTTGGGACCAGTACCACTAGCATCACTTGAGAACTTGTTAGAAATGCAAGTTCTTAGCCTCCCATTCAGACCAATTAAATGAGAAACTAGGGGTTGGGCCAAGAAATCTGTGTTAACGAGATCTCCTGTTGCTTCTGTTGCACTCTCATTTGGAAACCACTGCCCTAGGTCAAACCATGCCAATATAGTTCCCACATCATGGCATGGTTTGATCTGGACTTTAGGAAAGTGACTGGTGGCAGACTTGAAGCATAGAATGCACAGAAGGGTTACCTCAATTGTTCAGATGGGAAATCCTGAAGGATTAGTCCTGGATATTACTAATGTGTCTCCAAAGTCAGAGGGATAAGTGACAAGAAATAGCAAAGCCTGGTGCTACAGCCTGAACATTTTTGTTCTCCCAAAATTCCTATATTGCTAATCCCCAGTGCAAGTCTATTAGGAGGTGGGGTCATTAAGAGGTGATCAGGTCATGGGGGTATAGCCCTCCTGAATAGGATTAGTGCCCTTAAGAAAGAGACCCTAGAAAGCTGCCTTTCTTCTTCCACAGTGTGGGGGCACAGCAAGAAGGTAGCATCTATGATCTAGGAAACAGACCCTTATCAGACACTGAATCTGCCAGTTCCTTGGTCTTGGACTTCCCAGCCTCTAGAACTGTGAGCAATGAATTTCTGTGGTTTATAAACCACTCAGTCTATGGTATTTTTTATAGCACTCTGAATGGATTAAGACACATGGCAACTGACATGAGTACAATGAACAGGAGCAGAAGAAGAGGAAATCATTGAAGAAAATACGAATATCTCTATCCTGAGAATCAGGTGGCTGTTGATGTCAATGATTAATACAAGGGGAAAATAAGGAAAAACAAACAAGGGAAGTACTTATTCAAGTTTAGTCATAACTGGTTTTAGAGCAATTGTTAAGTTCTTTTCAAGTTGTAAGTCAATTTAAGTCTATTGTTTTTGTCTCACATAACCCTCCCAATTGTCTGCTTCCAATTGTCTTTGAAAATACATAAAACATTGAACAATTTTTCTTTTCCTCAACCTTCAATGAATCTGTTCCCCTTTGCTACTCCATCACAAGATTTGGAGTAGGAGGAAAGTGTGTAAAAGCCTGGGTCCTGCACTATTATCTTTCCAAAGGTGAGAGAAGGAGTTTGGTCTAATGAGAAAATTACAGGAAAAACTTTCACCTGATGTATACTGTACATCTATTCAATCACCTTTCACTTTTTTAGATATTAGCGAGTTTCCTAGTTTTCCCTCATTATAGTTTCCTCATCAGAATAATGGGGATAAGGATATTTGAGATTATGTAAGAAAGTGTTTGAAAGCTATAAAATGCCATGCAAGTCCAAGCTAGTACTATCAGTAATTTTTGAGAGCATGTAACTAAAATCAAGAGAGATCCTACAGGTAGGAAATAGAGTATGGGCTAGGTCACTTACTTTCACAGAAAATCTACTTTCTGGCTGGGCATGGTGGCTCATGCCTGTAATCTCAGCACTTTGGGAGGCTGAGGTGGGCAGATCACCTAAGGTTGGGAGTTCGAGACCAGCCTGACCAACATGGAGAAACCCCATTTCCATAAAAATACAAAAAAATTAGCCAGGCATAGTGGCTCATGCTTTTAATCCCAGCTACTCAGGAGGCTGAGGCAGGAGAATCGCTTAAACCTGGGAGGTGGAGGTTGTGGGGAGCCAAAATCATGCCATTGTGCTCTAGCCTGGGTAACAAGAGCAGAACTCTGTCTCAAAAAGGAAAAAAAACAAAACAAAACAAAACAAAAAAAACAAAGAAAAGAAAAGAGAAAAAAACAAAATCTACTTTCTTCTTTGCCACGTTGTCTTTGAGGAAAGACAAGAATTTTTAGATTTTCCTGCCTTTGGTAGGTGTACCCTGAACAATAAAGAAAACAACAGGTGAAACCCTTTCAAAACTGTCATTTTTAGTAACAGTATGTAAAAAGCAATACGTCTACAACCTCAGCTTTTGCACCTATTCTCATTATTAGTGTTGGACCTCTTGCAGGGACTTGTATCTGGGCACTTTCGTTCAAAAGAAAAAACTCTCATGAGAGAAAAGTTCGTGGGGTTTGGGGAGGAGAGTCACAGAGTCCAAGGTGAGTTCCTTCATGTAAACTGTTTTATAGTTAGAAACTTTTAACCACCAAATTATTTATTCCATCAATGTAACAGAAAAATAGTGCAAATGCAAATTCAGTAATCTTTAATAAATGTGTTACTGGAAAGGTGTCCCAATCCAGACTCCAAGAGAGCGTTCTTGGATCTTTCACAAGAAAGAATTCGAGGTGAATCCATACAGTAAAGTGAAAGCAAGTTTACTAAGAAAGTAAAGGAAGAAAGAATGGTTGCTCCATAGGCAGGGCAGCCCCGAGTGCGGCTGGTGGCCCATTTTTATGGTTATTTCTAAATGTTAAACAAGGGGTGAATTATTCATGCCTCCCCTTTTTAGACCATATAGGGTAACTTCCTGATGCAGCTATGGCATTTGTAAACTGTCATGGTGCTGATGGGAGTGTAGCAGTGAAGACGACCAGAGGTCACTCTCATCGCCATCTTGATTTTGGTGGGATTCGGCCGGCTTCGTTATTGCAAACCTGTTTTGTCAGCAAGGTCTTTATGACCTGTAACTTGTGCCGACCTCCTATCTCATCCTGTGACTTAGAATACCTGAACCATCTGGGAATACAGCCCAGGAGGTCTCAGGCTCATTTTCCCTAGCCCCTATTCAAGATGGAGTTGCTTTGGTTCAAACACCTCTGACAAATGGATTCAAAGAATTATCAAAAAAAAACACAAAAAACTAAATACTTTTACTAGTACAGATATATCTATTAATTCTAGTTGTTCTTTTAATAATTAGAACTAAAATAACTCGTGCAATGTTCACGTAGGAACACCAACCTTTAATCCCCATGTCTAATGCCATATTTAATGACTATTGAATATCCTCATTAAAATTCATATTTAGCTATTACCTGAATTATAGTTGTTCTCCCACCACACCTGTATTCTGATGAGTCAATACTCACACCCGTGTACGTCCACCTCTGTAAGAACAGTTGCTACTGGTGATACACTCTTCCATAATAGAGATTTCTTTTTTCCCCCAGGTGAGGGTTGATTCCTGGCAGCGAATACGCATTTGGCAAAAAGCCACATACTGTGTTTGCTTTTGATCCCCTGGGAATTATTCTACTGCCTATTGAAGCAAAAGGTGCCTGGGCAGGTTGGCAGCTGCAAATCTACTGTTCACAAAATGTTGGAATTGCAGCTACTAGAAGCCCTGAAAGGTTCTTAATACAAAATTGTACTTAGTAAATTTTATTTAGGTTCTGAACTCCAAGAAATAACCCCAGAAGCTGGGAGTACCTTTGCTGTTTTCTTTTTATTTTATTTTGTTTTTTAATTTTGTGATCAGGCTGGAGTTTTTGGAGCACCTCGTTTGAGTCCAAAGGGGAGCAACAATCCACGTGTCAGTCCAGTGACTGAGAGGCACGGAATTTCTTGGGGATTGATGACTGACTGAACTTTGTTCAATTCAAAGTAGCAAACAACCCCAGTAGATTAATCCCAGGAAAATGCCCTGATACTTACCATTGATTTTAAAAGCTGAGGAAAAATATACACCTCTTACGATTTGTTTATGTATGCAAAGGTTCCATTTTTTCTTATTAGCAGTAATAATGATAGGCTCCCACGGTGCTTTTGTGACATATGTTCTTTGCCCTTCAGGTTCCTTTATGCAGAACAAGAGGAAGTACACTGATTTGCATTGACTTCCCATGGCAGTTCTATAGGCAAGGGGATTTTTTCACATCTCTGTGGGAAGTACACGATCTCTCTGAGAATGGAATGTCTAAGGAATTACTACCCTGTACATTGGCCAATCAGATTTCCTGAATAATTGCTCAACATTCCATTTGCCTGATTACATTGTGCATCATTTTAATTTCCTCCAGGTAATCATATGACAGATCTCTCACACACATAAGGCACTCGTTTTTTCCTGTGCAGCAACTACAAACAAAGAGCATGCAGTTCAAGGGGAGAAAACAAAAATGGAAGAGTCAAAACACATTAAACAACCTTAATTTGTTTGAACATATTTTATGCTCCTCATCATCCCCAGCGGTTTCCTGTTGTGAAATGGTGCATTTTGTTTTCAAAGTTACAAACTGGTGATAAAAAGAAGGCATTTTTACTGTAAGGTCACATTCCAAGCGTATTATCATATGTCTATTTCTTATGTGTGGCTTTCACCAGAAGAAAGACCCATTTGTGTGCATTTGTATTTTAAGAACCATGTGATGGCATAGCCATCTCAAAATTCTTTTCAAAGAATTTACTATTTGCCAAAATTCTGCAAAATATTCTGCCAATCAGTCATTTTGTCTATAGAATACAAATTAAAGTTTTGGATGTATAATTTTCCCATGAGTTTATCTCCCGAGTTTAAAAGTGTGTGACTATTTAGGATCTCTTAAAGGATCGTTGTTTTATTTAGGACACAGATGGTTTCTTCAGATGGGAAGAAATAGGCAACAACTGTTCAACCACAGAAAAGTCATCCTCAAAACAAGAACCACTGATTGAGCTCCCATTATATAAGTATAATAACAGTCATAGCAAAGTACAGTTATAAGTACTTATGATGTGCTAGGTACTATCTTAGTACCTTGGATTAATTAATTAGCACTTGTAGAAAATGATTTTCTTGTTAGCCAACCTATGAACTGGTGTTTCTTTTCAATTCTACTTTTTGTCAAGAATTAACTGGACTAAATGTTCTCCATGAAACAAATTCAATGGATGAAGGTATGTTCTTCTATTTTGCATTTCATGTAGAACCTAAGTAAATGATTACTGCAAGTCACTTACAGAGTGCAGAGTTTCTTTTTTATTTTATCTAAAATAAACCCATTGTTATGTCATTTTTTATTAGAAATATAATATAATCCCCTTTAAATACAAGACAATAGTGAAGAGAAAGACAGCTGCCCACAATTCAAGTTATTTTGAGCATAGACTTTGGGGTGGCAGAGTTGGATTCATGCCCTGGTACTGTTACATTGTGTAATATTTCTACAAATAATTAGCCTCGTCCTAAATTCTGGATCTGCAAAATGAATAAAATAGCACCAATTTCTGAGCATTCTTATGAGATGTGAGTCAGATTAATGTGTAAAGAGAGGCTGGAACATGATAGATACTCACTAACACTACGCTAGTTTTCGAAACATAAACACTGGCACTTTGGGTTTCACCTTTTTTTCCCTCTTCTTTTCTATGAGTTAGTATTTTTTTAATCATTGAATACATATAAGTTGGAATCCTAATGTTTTCTATTAAATGAGTTTTTTCTGTATTTTAAAGTCTTTGTAACTATAGTTTTTAAAGTTCTAACAGGTGAAGATCTTACGTTTTTTTACATCCAAAGATAAGATCAATCATCTTAGCTTCTCTTTTGAGCTCTAGAATACTGGTTTGAACATTATTTGCTTGGAGCATCCTGGTTCTTCAGAGGTACGTTATAGGTCGTTTGAGGTGGATGGTTGAACATTATCCAAGCAGGTTTGCTTTTACGAGTTTCAGAGTTTTCAGTGGCAGGATCTCGGCTCACTGCAAGCTCCGCCTCCCAGATTCACGCCATTCTCCCGCCTCAGCCTCCTGAGTAGCTAGGCCTCCGCCACCACGCTGTGCTAATTTTGTTTTTGTATTTTTAATAGAGAGGGGGTTTCACCGTGTTAGCCAGGATGGTGTCGAGATCCGCCCACCTCGGCCTCCCAAAGTGCTGGGATTACAGGCATGAGCCACCGCATCCGGCCGCCTTTTCTACTTCAAAGTGATTATACAAAGTTCTTGAGATTTCTTAGTTTTTGACATTTCTTCACAGTTATTTACAAAATTTGTTTTGCTATACATGGATGTAGAAGTATACATACATAAACATACACATGCTTATAAATACAAAACAGAAACAATAGACAACATCATTTTTCAAAGCAATGGATATCTGGCTTTTCATGCTAGGAAATATAAAGAGATGTGATCTGTGAAGGAATGACTTTGCTAAAATAAATTTTCTGTGGATCAAACCAAATGATACTGATTCAGTCAAGTGTGGCAGAGCACCCTTGAATAATCAACCTTTCAATGTTATACATTTACTCAAAAACGGTATTTAATAGAAAGCATAAAACACTTTACAAGTTCTAAGTAACCCATCTGTCTCTATGAGCTGTGTATGCCTGCTGATTACTAGACTTCACTCTTTTCCAAAGAGGCTGCTTAGACCATCAAAGGTATTAGTGGTCTCTGAATAAGAGGTACATTTTCTTGTATTAATAATATCATTTTTAAGTTAAAGTGGAATCCCTTCTTAGTCCTATTTGCATAATAGATGTTCATTATTTTAAATAATACAATACTGTTTGTGTGATTGATGAGCCTGTGGTTCTGAGTGAAAAAGTAAGAAATTTGGTTGTTTTTTATCAAGAGGGACATATGCTTCATGAGGTCGGAGGAGAGTGACTATGGAGGTGGCACTGTCCCCAGGACATTTAGGACATTTGTGGGGGACTCACTGATTGTCACAATGATTCAAGTGATGCTGACATGGTTGATCATCCCAAATCCGAAAATATCTGAAATTTGAAACACTTGTGGTCCCAAGTATTTCAGATAAGGGATGCTCAACCTGTAGGGTTTAGTGGACAAAAACAAGAGGATTTCGTTATAAAGACACTGTGTGATTCAGTCTAGCCCTGCAAGGATGTGCTTGTGTATCCCATGACTTCGATTTGTCTTGCTGAAAATTCATGTAGATGAACATCTGTTTATCTGAAACTAGATCCTCATTTGGGTAACACATGAACCAAAAGTTGGTGCTCTTGTTGATTTACTCAGCTTTAATTTACATTTAAGTTTCTTGGAACATGTTTGCCACAAAAATTGAGAAAGGAGGTCACTTTGTTTCATTTGGAAAAGTACCAAGGTTTTTCTCACTATTTTAGAAGACCACATCACTGACCATAACGCTACCAATAAAGCCCATCTGTGTCATTCTTATTTAAAGCTGTCATGTTCTGGGAATTTCAGTGGCAAATATCTGACTTCCTTGTTACATCTTCCAGCATGCTTGTGCCGGAACATTTACATAATAACATGCACATTATTTTATTGTCAATGTTTTCCTTTTATTGTTTTTTTTTTTTTTTACATTTCACTCACAGCTAATTCTAATTTTAGTTTCATTTTTGGCAACTTATATTATCTATGATTTTATTTCACGATGATAAAGCAGGGATTTCATAGGATCTATTATTAAACAGAATGCAGAGTCAGGTGGGGCTGAGGACCATGAATATAGTGATCTAGAATTCAGACTCCAGACTGAGTGGCATTCTGGGTTCTATTTCAGTTCTGCCACTTGCTAGCTATGTGATCACAGACAAGTTCTTTAACAAGGCAGAGCTACTGTGGCCTCACCTGCAAAATAGGATTAAGGACCTGCCTTTGATGATTATTAAGAAGACTACGTGCATTAAGGGCTGATGTGTCCTAAGCGTTTAAAAAAACAACTCAAGTTTAAAAAAACAACTCAATTGTCCTCAGTCATGGTAATTTTTTTTTTTTTAGACCAAGTTTCACTCTTGTTGCTCAGGCTGGTGTACAGTGGCGAGACCTCTGTTCTCTGCAACCTCTGCCCCCTGGGTTCAAGAGATTCTCCTGCCTCAGCCTCCCTGGTAGCTGGGATTACAGGCTCGTGCCACCACGTCTGGCTATTTTTTGTATTTTTAGTAGAGATGGGGTTTCACCAGGTTGGCCAGGCTGATCTTGAACTCCTGACCTCAGGTGATCCACCTGCCTTAGCCTCCCTAGTAGCTGGGATTACAGACTCGTGCTACCAAGCCTGGCTATTTTTTGTATTTTTAGTAGAGATGGGGTTTCACCAGGCTGGCCAGGCTGGTCTTGAACTCCTGACCTTGGTGATCCACCTGCCTCAGTCTCCGAAAGTGCTGGGATTACAAGCATGACCCCCCATGCTTGTTCAATCATGGGAATTTTTGACTCATTATATGCTAAGATGAATAGCAGTGTTTATTTTTAGTTTTTGTTTTTGTTTTTTGTTTCAAAATGATCTATGTAATACAGTTTTCTTGAGGCCATAGTAATGATCATGATGAAAATAATGAACTTCGTAAAAGCTGCTAGATATTTTTCCTATTCCAAACTTTCATCTCTATGTTAGAGAAGGGGTATGTTGTCATATTTATAAACCAAAAATAAAATTCTAAGCCCCCTAACTAACTGAATGGACCCCTCCTCTGGGCCGAGGGCATTCTATAGTAAACTTGAAAGTAGTTCAAGCCATGATGGGAATGGGTGGCCAGACATGCCTCGTTATACCTTCCACCCCTTGGAAGGAAGCCGACCAACCTTAACATTAATACAGACATTAAGACCTACAAAGCAAACTCTTTCTAGCAATAAGATACCAACATGACAGCTAGCAGGATCTGAAAGAAATAAAAGTATTTTAACCCAAAATGTATTTCTTTGACATATTTTGAAATGGCCCTGCAAGGTTGTCTCTTGTAGGGAAAATCTACATTCTGCAGAGAACTCCCTTCTCATTCCAGATCTTTTCCCTGATTCAGGAGAGAATTAACTAAGAGTCTGGAACATTTTTGGGTCTGATAAGAGCTCTGAAGCCTGCTGCCTGGAGGTTTCATCTGCATGATAAAACTCTGGTCTCCACAACCCCTTATCTTAACCCAGACCTTCCTTTCTATTGATTCTAGGCCTTCAGCCAATTGCCAATCAGAAAATCTCTGAATCCACCTGTGACCTGGAAGCCCCAGCTCTCCAACCCCTTCAAATTGTCCTGCCTCTCTGGACCAAATTAATGTACATCTTTCATGTATTGATCAATGTCTTATAGCTCCCTAAAATGTGTAAAACCATGCTGTATCCCAACCATTTGGGGACATGTTCTCAGGATCTCCTGGGGCCGTGTCACAGACCAGTCATCACTCATACATGGCTCAGAATCAATCTCTTCAAATATTTTACGAACATTTGAATTTGCCTTTTCATCAACAAATATATGACTGGAGGGGGGAAAAAACACTACTATGGATGCAGCTTTGAGAACTGATTGGAAGTAAGGAGAGCATACCAACAGATGTAAGGAAAAGCAATCCAGATGGGACACGGTGGTGGCCTGGCTCCTGTGGGGTTGTGGGGGCCTGGAAAGGAATGTCTGTTCTTGAGAAATATTGAAAACAGAAAATAAGAGTGACAGGATTTTGCAATGGTTTAATTTGGGTAAGGTATGAGGTAGAAGGGACTGTCAAGTTCAACCCCAAATTTCTAACTTACAAATCTAGCTGACTAGGAAATACTGAAAAAACAAGAGCAAGTATGGGTAAACTCATTCAAACTCAACCTGCAAGTATAAACGTGACTCCTGAGAAATGGGCATAGTAATAGAACCCTCCTCATAGGATTGTGCCAGGAATAAATAAGCTTATAAATGCATAGTGATTATTACAGTATTTGGCACAAATAAGTATTCAATGAATGGTGGCTATGTTTATTAGAAAATACAAAGGGCCGGGTGCAGTGGCTCACACCTGTAATCCCAACACTTTGGGAGGCCGAGGCGGGTGGATCATTTGAGGTCAGGAGTTCAAGACCAGCCTGACCAACATGGTGAAACCCTGTCTCTACTAAAAATACAAAAAATTACTGAGTTGGTAGTGGCATGCGCCTGTAATCCCAGCTACTTGGGAGGCTGAGGCAGGAGAATTGCTTGAGCCTGGAAGGCAGAGGTTATGGTGAGCCAAGATTGAGCCACTGCACTCCAGCCTAGGTGGCAGAGACCAGATAACAGGTAATAATTTACAAATAATTCAAAGCAATTTTAAGATTTGAGAATTTATCTAGTTTGTGAAGTTCCTATCTTCTCCACCAGAAAGAATATGATGGATACTTGTCTATTTTCTTTCTTTTTTTTTTTTTTTTGAGATGGAGTCTCGCTCTGTCACCCAGGCTGGAGTGCAGTGGTGCGATCTCAGCTCACTGCAACCTCTGCCTCCCAGGTTAAAGCAATTCTCCTGCCTCAGCCTCCCATGTAGCTGGGACTACAGGTGCCAACCACCACGCGTAGCTAATTTTTGTATTTTCAGTAGAGACAGGTTTTCACCATGTTGGTCAGGCTGGTCTCAAACTCCCGACCTTGGGTGATCTGGCCACCTCAGCTTCCCAAAGTGTTGGGATTACAGGCGTGAGCCACCGCGCCCAGCTATTTTCTTAAACTGAGAGTCAAAGAAGGGTGATTTCCCCTTATAATTGACGCACTTACTAAATTGTTTATGTATCTATCTGTTTATTATAAGAAAACGAATAGCTTTTTAATCCAGACTTTTTCATCAGTCTTTGTTTCTTTTGAATATTTTTAAGCAGCTTATTTATTTGAACATGTAATTAAGAAACCAGCAAGTGTTCTGAGTTACTGTTTTAAAATTTCCTCAAACACACTATGTGCAGGGCATTGCAGTTGATGCCATCATGGTTTGACAGAAGATGCAGTAATGCATACTTCCTGATCTCAAATTGCTTTCAACCTTCTTGCGAAAGGAATCATTTATTGTCATGTATAACTGGTTAACTTTTTAAAAATATTTGCTTATAAGCATCAAGCTATACATTAGTTATTACTCCAAAGAAACAAGAGTAGTAAAAAGTCATTATGGGTGGCAGCAGAGAAGGAGGCTTTTTTTTTTTTTTTTTTTTTGAGACTGAGTCTTGCTGTGTCATCCAGGCTGAAGAACAGTGGCGCAGTCTCAGCTCACTGCAACCTCCGCCTCCCGGACTCAAGGGATTCTCCCACCTCAGTCTCCTGAGTAGCTGGGACTCTAGGCACGCGCCACCATGCCTGGCTAATTTTTTGTATTTTTAGTAGAGATGGGGTTTCACCATGTTGGCGAGGCTGGTCTCAAGCTCCCAGTCTCAGGTGGTCCGCCCACCTTGTCCTCCTAAAGTGCTGGGATTACAGGTGTGAGCCACCACGCCCGGCCGAGGGAGGTTTTATGGACTAGGTAGACTTTGGCTGGGGTCTTGAAAGATGCTTGAAACTTAAATATGCAGAGAAAACTAAGGAGGGCATTCAGCTTCACAAATAGGAGAAATATAGACATTACGGTACATAGGGGACCCTTTTATTATAAAGGCTGCCTATGCCAGTATTCATTGATTTAAGAACAGTGAATGGGGAAAGGAGCTAGAGACAAAAGTCCTTACACAGTCTACTACTCTGTAAAGTAATCTCTATTATTTAGTTATCTTGCTGATTTTTGAGGCAAGAAGCCTGCCTTAAAAAATGCAATAAAATATGTCTTCTTAATGACCACCCAAACTTAGGGGACCCTATGGTATCCTGAAACTGACCCACCAACTCTTTGTCCTTTGACATAACCGGAGTTTATTTACTCACAGACGTGGTAGCCCAGGCCAAAGTCACCCAGTTCCTTCTGTGCACTGACATTTTTTAGCACTTGGCAAATGTTGATTCCTACATGAGTCATTCTAAGTCTCTTCCACAGAAAGATCATTATCTAATACCAAATGCAGATGTATAAAGGTCTTAATGAAGTGGCTTAACTGTTAGAAATACAGTAGGGTATAAGGAATAGAACCATCCAAGCCATTAAAGGAGAACCTAGGAAGGCTTCACATAGGGAGTGACAACTGATTGAAATCTTTACCCGTGGGCAGTTTCCTAGACAGAAATCATGTGGGAGGGCATATGGAAACTCAAGGAGACATGTAGTATGTATTTTTTGTATTGCTGGAAAACAATGTATACTTAGAGCAAAAGATAAAGTCGATTTAGTTTTTCTAGGCTATAACATGGCACTGTTTTGTTGTTGTTTTTGGTTTTGTTTTGAAATGGAGTCTCACTCTTTTGCCAGGTTGGAGTGCAGTGGTGCAATCTTGACTCACTGCAACCTCGGCCTCCTGAGTTCAAGTGATTCTCCTGCCTCAGCCTCTCGAATAGGTGGGACTACAGGTGTGCGCCAGTATGCCCAGCTAATTTTTTTTGTATTTTCAGTAGAGGCGGGGTTTCACCATGTTGGTCAGGATGGTCTCTATCTCCTGACCTCGTGATCTGCCCACCTCGACCTCCCAAAGTGCTGGGATTACAGGTGTGAGCCACCTCGCCCGGCCCATAAGCACTGATTTAACAGTTGTCCTGAGATGTAATTGACATGCAGGACAATGCACATATTTAAAGTGTACAATTTAGTAAGTTTTGACACATGTGTACACTGCACAAACCATCCTCAGAATCAAGCTAGTGAACATCTAGCTTCACTAGATGTGGGTGAAGCTTTTGGGTGACACCCCTAAAAGTTTCATCAGGTCTCTGTAGGCTCTCCCATCTCTCTTTGTTTCCCATTACCAAGCAATCACCAATCTGCTTTATATCACAATATATTAGCTCTGATTTTCTAAAGTTTTACATAAGTGATGTCATATGGTATACTCTTTTTGTTTGGCTTATTTCACTCAGCATGATTACTTTGAGATCCATTCATGTTGTTTGTACCGATGGTCCATTCTTTTTCAGTGCTGCGTAGTGTTCCATAGATACCACAATTTGTTTATCCTTCCATCTGATTGACATTTTGTTTTGTTTTGTTTTCCCTAGTTTTGAACTATTACAAATAAAGCTACTATGATCCTCCATGTGTGAGTCATTGAATGCACATGCATTTCCTTTTCTCTTGGGTAAATACCTGGAAGCAGAATGGCTGGGTCTCATAGTAGGTGTATGCTTAATGTTTTAAGAAATTGCTGAACTGTTTGCATAATGGAGGCAGCATTTTGTACTTCCACCAGCAATATATAAGCATTCTAGTTCTTCCACATCCATGCCAACAGCTGGCGAAATGTATATTTTTTATTTTTAATCATTCTAATACTGGTACAGTGGTATCTTATCATGATTTTAACTTGAATTTCTCTAATGAATAATGATGTTGACCACCTTTTCATCTGATGAAGGTAGAAATATCACCTTTATTCATTCTCTTAAAAGTGTCTTTCAATTGCCAAAAATGTTTAACTTTGATCAAATTCAATTGAATCAATTATTTTTTCTTGTCCTTGGTAATCATGGTTGTGATGTCATATCTAACAAATCTTTCAATTAGAATCTCTGGGAATAGGACTCAGATATCTTAAGTTTTAAAAACTTCTCAGGTGAATTCATATGTAGTCAAGTTTGAGAACCAGTGCGCTAGATCAGTGCTTCTCAGATTTTAAATGTGAATTCAAATCACCTGGGAATCTTAAAATGCAGATGCAGATGTAGGACTGAGATGCTACATCTGACAACAAAAACAAACAAGCAAGCAAGATAAAGCAAGCAAGGCAGTCAGTCAGAAGCCAGGCAAAGAATTGTGTCTGCTACTTTAAGGAACTGAGGGATTTGAGCTTGATTATTTTGGCAATGGGGACTCATTGGAGGGCTTACAAGAAATGAATAATGTGGTTGCATTTGGGTTTTAGAAAGATCATTCTGGTAGCAGAAGGATGGGTAAAGATAAGACTTGAATCAGGGGAACGTGTCAGCATGTGTTCTATAATCTAGGAGATAAATCAAGGGTAAAGAAGTGAAGACTCAAAGAAAAGGGTGTGAATTTGAAAGGCATTTAAGAAAACTGCATCAGTGACTGAACAGTAGGGTGAGGGAAGAATGATTCCTTGAATGGCTTCGGACACTGGATGAGTTGTGACACCATCACATTTTTCAATATAGGAAGAGAGAGTTGAGGTCGGACTGTGTTGGCTGACATAGAAGTTGAATTTTAGATGTATTAAGACTAGAAAGCTTTTGGGCCATTCAGGAGTAGATGCTCAATAGAGCATTGGTTGAATGGGTTTTGGGAGCTTTAATTTAGGAATCAGCAGGTGTAAGGACATTGGAGATCATGTGTGTAAATGGAATTGCCCGGTGAAGACATAGACCATGAAAATCAAAAAAGACCTACAAGGGACGGTTTTGGAGGTCACCAATGTCACTTTTCAAGGGCATTGAGGGGCAGAAACCTGAGTGCAGTGAATTGAGGGATGAAGAGTCTTTGCCCTCAGAGTTTTTGTTAATCACCTTATAGAGTAATTATCAGGCTGCAAGTGCTGACTGTCTACTAGATTGCCCTGAGCATCCGGGACAATCTTCTCAAAATCCTGCTTCAAGGAACGATCCTCCTCCCCCAATCCCTATGTTTATTGGAAGAATTGTGAAGTATAAAATAGGAGGCTGACACTGGCCACACATCACAAGTCAAAGGTCAAAGAGAGGTAAACAGCCTCCACAGCATGTCTTCCCAAGGCCCAGTGCATGAATGCTCTTTTGGTGGCTTGGTTGTTAAACCTTCTTCATACTTTCACCTAGCCCTTCTGGCTCGGCTTCCTAACTCTTACAGGAAAAGGGTTGACCCGCATTTCGGAAGTGTCTCCCTCAACAGGTTTATTTTCATAGACATATTTTTTGGGGGTTTCCTTTCAAGTAGCAGGCCTTATTCTGGCGTGGATTACTGTGCTGGGTTTGAAGGATCGGGGCAAAGCTCTCATGCCCTACTGAACACAGTCAGAAACATTTTCATTTTTGTTCTGACTGCAAGAGACAAATCCTAAAATTACCATGTGGGTCTAAATGCTCAGTATCATGTGAGAAACATGCCTCCAAGTTGGTAATCATACTGCACACACTGATTTCTGGATTCCTTCTCTCCTTTTATTTTCGCCTTCTAGTATGAATTCCATTTGTAGTTTTCAGGGCACTGTCTCTGAGTATATATACCATTTCATTTAGCTTTTGCAAGCTAAGGGCAAAGTTTCTATAGGTTTCTTCACTAAATTCTAGCCTGTCAAGAGGAGAGAAGTGAGCACCAGGCCACGATGAAAAGGGGGTCGTGCATCTTTAACGAAAACTGCAAAGGAAACCCCAACCTCTCCTAATTTACATAGGGTGACATTTTGCAGAAATATTGAAACATTAGCAGTGACATAATGAAATTCTGCCTATCAGCCATGAAAGGAATAATGTTACTGTTAAGGTAACCTGTCCACAGTTTGTTATCAAGAAAATATTCTTGCCAAGAAACATATATTTAGTAAGGCATGATAAGAAGGGATTTTTCTCCCCTTGTATTTTCTCTCCTGAGCTATCCATCTTCCCCTACAGATTTACTGCACGATCACTCCCTTTACATGCTAATTATGTGCAGGTCTGGCGAATTTGTTAGTGGTGACACTTCTGGGACCCAGTGGGACTGCAACTCATTATGTGGCAATGTCCAGATATATCAGATGTTATTAGCTGTCATTAATCTGCTGTGGAAACACTGAGTGCTAAGCCAGGGAAGGAGGAGAAAAGAGTGTGCAAATGAAGTCTGGAAACAGCCTGAACCCCAAAAGGTCAAAGGGGAAATCAGTCAAAGGGGGGAGAACCAGCAAAGGACAACATTTTGTTCCTGATTTTTTAGCCCATTAGCTCACTGGGTGCACCAGGAAGAAGGAGCAAGGAAGCATCACTTAGCCGTTTGTTATTTTAATACCCCTTGTGGCCATTTCACTGGCACTAACCTTTTACTGTAATTATGTGAAATTATACACATTATCTGTTAACTTGTCCTAGACGCAAAGAAACACCAGCGGTGGGCATTTTGCCATGGGACATGCGTCAGTTCCAATTTTGTGCAGTAATTCTTAGGACAATAAACTCTGAAATACAAAGCTGCTTCTTCTTATTATTATTTTAGTTGGTATATTATTTGAACTTATTGCTTAAGCTATTTCCTCCACGTGGACTGTCTAGTCTGTATCTGTTCCCCATTTCCTCCCATCTCTGCATACCCAAGTTCTAATTGTTGTGTAAGGCTCAGTTTAAATGCAATCTTTTTTTTTTTTTTTTTTGAGACGGAGTCTCGCTGTGTCTCCCAGGCTGGAGTGCAGTGGCGTGATCTCGGCTCACTGCAAGCTCCACCTCCCGGGTTCACGCCATTCTCCCGCCTCAGCCTCCCAAGTAACTAGGACTACAGGCGCCCGCCACCACGCCCGGCTAGTTTTTTGTATTTTTAGTAGAGACGGGGTTTCACCATGTTAGCCAGGATAGTCTCGATCTCCTGACCTCGTGATCCACCCGCCTCCGCCTCCCAAAGTGCTGGGATTACAGGCTTGAGCCACTGCGCCCGGCCTAAATGCAATCTTAATAAAGACTTACACGACCTGTTACAGTCCATGTACTTTATCTTTTGACTTGCCATAAGACCTTTCTGTATTTTAATGATCTGTAACTATAGACCTTCTGTCTATCTATCATCTATCTATCTATCTATCTATCTATCTATCTATCTATCTGTCTATCTGTCTATCTATCTACCTATCCATCCATCCATTTATCTATCTATCTATCTATCTATCTATCTATCTATCTATCTATCTATCTATCTATCTGTCTATCTATCAATCTATCTATCTATGTGTCCATACAGTTAATTTCCTTATGTAGTTCATAAATCTTTAGGAGAGACAGTTAAGCTCACATGTTGGCTTTAAGTTTTAAATAACATGTTATAGATCTAACAGAAAGCATGCAAAGTTAATTTTTTTAAGCACTCAAATGCACATGTGTATAAGATTTTATAATAAAGGTATGCATTATTTATGCATGTATATTTTATATATTTGACATGGACATACATATAAATATATATGCATATGCTAAAGATGTCTGTATTAGAGAGTAGAAGAGAGTAGAAGTCTAAACAGTATATTGAAATGCTTCCTTTTGTTTACTTTCATTCATTCTTTGTTGCTTACCTACTTACCTTTTTCCAGCTCATCCATTTCTCAGCGATTATGTGGTGTCTGAGCAACAGACCATCCTCGCATCCTGAGAGCGATTCAGAGCTGCAATTCAGATACCTTCTTAATATTGTTCGTTTCTCAAAGAATGGTCTTGCAGGGGTTCCTAGGATTATGTGGTTTGTTTTTAGTTCATTGCTAAGCAATTTCCTTGGTGTTAAATACTGGGAAGCACCCCAGAGTGCTCATAAATATGAGTTAACTGAGACTATAATGTTTCTTCATTGGAGATGTTCCCTAACTATAACAGACATGTTTATTACTCCACCCATATCCTTTTAGTTCACTCACAAAAAAATTGCAGATGCTCATATTCAAGGCCAGTGGCTTCCTGCCTTATTCTGCCTCCAAGGATTCTCCAGTGGTGGAAGCAACCAGAAGTATGAGGGTGTTAATGCCCAAGGAATGGTCCTCAACAATAAGAAATGGGAGTTGGTGAACAAGTATGCCAGCTTCTTTGCACTTCAGTGGGAAAGTCTGAGATATTAAGGTATGTTCTACTTCACTTCTGAGACAGTCTTTGGTGAGACTGAGCTTCCCACTAAGTTCCCCATAGTGCTAACCCCCTTATTCTTACCTCATTCCCTTCCTCTCCTTTTCACTGCTTCATCGTGCTTCCTGTCCACCTCTCAAAGAAACACAAGGGCCAAAATCTTGTCTTAGCATCTGCCTTTGGGGGAACCTAAACTCATGCAATTAATACCCTGGAAAGCAGACCATTGTGATGGCATTCTGAAAAATGATGGCAGTAATTGCCTTCTCCTGGTGATAAGTACAGCGGTGATAACCCTTGGGTGTCAATTACTAACTCTCACCTGTGCTGGAATATGATAGAATACAGGTGGAAGAGAAGCACTGATGCTTGAAAAACAGGGTGACAAATGGTTAGTATAAGAATTATGGAGTTTCTTGAGTTTTTCTAGTTGCTATAAAAATCTTGATAAAGATAATGACAGGCTCATCCAGGTATCACCTTAGAATACACCGTGAAAGTCAGAAGACCTCCATGGCAAGGTTAAAGAGACCCTCCTCTCCTGCACTCAGAGGCAAGACTATAATGAAGTTAGGCCTAAAATTAGATCATTATGACTGTGGTGTTAACAAGGATACTCAGTTTACAGTTCCAGCAAGTTCTCCATGTTAAAGTTGGGTCTAATAGGGAAGGAAGGGGACCTTGAGACCCAAGATAAAGACAGTTAGGTCATGCACATGGAGAACCTGTATCCCCAGAATCACCTGAATCCTCCAAGCTGATAGAAGTGACACCTTCTGCCTGCTAAGAAAGAACAGCCTCCCTTTGCCTAGAGTGTCTATAAAGAGTTCACATAAAGCAGATGTCTCATGAAATACTTCTCTTTCTCTTCACAACTTGCCCTTTCTCCTCTTAGTATTTCTAGTCTAATAATTAGGATCCGTTTGCAGCATGGCTTTAGTGGGAAGGTACCATTTTTGCATGGCATGGGAAGAAATGGAGTATTCACCAAATTCATCACAGGTCCTGATCAATATGAACTAGCAGGGACAGAGAGAACATGTGTGAGAATGAATAAAGGTGTTGACACAGGAGACCCAAAATACAAGGCTGGATAGAGGAGTGGTTGTTATCCTTGCGTATCTTTTAGTAGCATCAGATTTAACCTGCTGGCAAGGATATCTGAGCCTGTATAATTCATTGATGGGATAGCTGCTTGGAGGATTGGTCGTGATGCTGGCCTGTAGTAAATGAGATGAAGTTGAAAGTGCCTGGCAGTTATAAGAAGGGAATAGAAAGCTCGGCTAGGGGGGCATCATAGATTGGATCAACTAAGCAAGGTTAGCAAACCCACCGCCAGCTATATTCAATGGGAAGGGCTCTGGGGACACTTCTTTCATCAATGAAGGATGCACAGTGAGAATAATAAGATATCAGTGGGCCCAGGGATGTTCTCCTCTGGAGATTCTTTTTTTTATTTTATTTTTTATTTTTGAGATACAGTCTCTCTCTGTTGCCGAGGCTGGAGTCCAGTGGCACAATCTCGGCTCACTGCAACCTCGGCCTCCTGGGTTCAAGTGATTCTCCTGCCTCAGCCTCCCCAGTAGCTGGGATTACGGGCAAGCACCACTACGGCCAGTTACTTTTTGTATTTTAAGTAGAGACACGGTTTCGTCATGTTGGACAGGCTGGTCTCAAATCCCTGACTTCAAGTGATCTGCCCACCACGGCCTCCTAAAGTGCTAGGATTACAAGCATGAGCCACCGCATCCAGCCTCCTCTAGAGACATTATTTGATGGTGGAGGTGCTGCTTTGAAACTAGGATATTTAAGTTCAACAGGAAGATAAGATTATAAAACTTCTTTTTCCTAGAAAACTTTTTGTGGCCATTTTTTATATAGTTATTGTATATATTTAATTTTGTATTTGCTTTTTAATTTAATATTGCAGTATACACAATTCTATGTTTCCACAGCGTCTTTGAAAGATAATTTTAGTCTCTAAATAACACTCCTTTAAACTTATTATATTGACCTAAGTATCTTATTTTTAATATTTAAGTTGTATGATTCTATAATACTAAAAATAATGTGATGGGTACTTTTGTCATCTATTGTTCCCATGTTTTAAAAATTATTTTCTTAAAATACGTTTCAAAATATAACATCATGTATTCGATAATATATTTTTAAGGCTCCCAGAACATGCTATACATTATTCCCAAAAAGTCTGAACAAATTTACATCACCAAGCACAACATATGAGTGATTTTCTCAGCATCATTGCCAGAAATGGGTATTTTCATGGATTTATTTTTTCTCATTTAAAAAGAAATTTGGAACACATAATTTTACATCAGTCTTTATTTGCTCTTGAAGATGACGTGACCCAACTGTCTTCCTTATCTATCAGAAATTTTGGAGCCAGAAAAACTTAACCAATTGTCCAAATATCAACGACAGTGATTAATGACAATGGTTAATAACAATTTCTGGAGGTTAGTTTTCCTATCCAGATCTTTTACTTACATTATGCCACCTCTATTTGAAGTTTTGATCTGCCTATGCCCAGTGCTTGAAAATGTTTTGGGTGCATTTTCCAATATAATAAATTATTAAACTTGCGAGTAATATGAGAATAATATTGGAATAAAGATGTGAGGCAAAAGAATATTGTGCTGACACTTACCCTGTGTAAAATATTTTCTACAGGCAAGTATGGTGGCCCACAACTGTAATCTCAGCACTTCAAGAGGCCAAAAAGGGAGGATCACTTGGCTCCAAGAGTTCGAGACCAGCCTGAGCAATACAGCAAGAACCAGTCTCTACAGGAATTTGAGGTTGCAGTGAGCTATGATTGTGCCACTGCACTCTAGCCTGGGTGACAGAGTGAGACCTGTGCTCTAAAATGTTTTTAAATATATTTTCTGCAGTTCTCCGTAGATCATTAAGAGGGCCCTCTCTCTTGTTGCAAGGAGTAAGATCACTCAGTTTTGTAGTCTTTTATTCAACTACTGGGTATATATTTGAATGATTCTCTTGAAATAAAAGTGATAGCCATGTTCCCTCATACTTTCCTCTCCTCTGCCCATTTCTTGCAACCTTTTCTAGTGTCCATCTTCTTTCCATATCCCCTTAACTTGTTACTTTGCCTATCCTCACCCTACCTGTCTGTATAGGATCCAGCATGCATACATTGTCTCTGCAGACTTATCACTGTAACAGGGCAGATTGTAAGTGTTTGGGATTCAGTCCCTTGGATTGCTTTTCCTACTTATAACATGAGTACTGTACAAGTTCTTGAGCCAGTCCTGTTGTTGTCAGGTCCTCTATCATTCACTTCTCTAGAGTCATATCTCTAGATGGGATCCAGAGTCTAGCCGTTACAGAATGGTGTTCTTTAGTTCCCTTTTTTCTTCTGCCCACTACAATCTAGGGCCTGGGATTTTTTTTTTTTAAGCTTATCACTCATAAAATTTCTTTTACCCTACTGCTAACTCATTATTTGTCCAACCATTGGAATAATTCTTTAGTCTAACCTTTCTTTATATTTTTTCTTACTTCCTATGTGTTGCCTTGACACGGCTTTCAATATTTGACTGTTTATTTGGGGCTGCACTTAACTTCTGCCAACCCTTTCCCCGGAAGCCTCCTCTAAGCTAAAAGTCTGGATTATGTTGTTTACAGATAGATCTTCCCAGACCATAGCAAAGCCATCCTGACTCCTTTATCAGCGCCTCTCCAGTTGGATGAGTTCCATCTGCTAGCTTCAAATTCTGGTACTAGGACTGTATTAGTCAACATTTGGTGCAAAAAATAGAGTACTCTAGGCATTTCAAGTACAATGGGTTTAAAGAAATAATTAGGGACAATGGCAGAGCAGGGAACATGAAGGCAATTTTAGAACTACTCAGTTGAGAGCAAACAGGTGCAATTCAGGGATCAGGGAGCCACCAGAATGGTGAGGCTGGCCTTTGCAAAAGTCCCTTGACCCTCACATTCCAGGGCCTTCCTTTGTGTGTCAGAATCAATATCTAGAAGACAGCTTCTATCTCATTTACCTTCTAGGTCTTCTGAAGGCACATCAGATTGGAGAGATCTAATTCCTCTCTAGAACCCTACCTGTAGGAAAGTGTAGGAAATGCAGTCTTTAACTTTCCAGCTCTGTAGTGCAGGGAGGAATGCAGGAATGGGCTAGAAATGGGTGCTGAGTGACAATCAATCATATCCAGTCTCATGACTGCAGATTTGGCCTCCTTCCTTCTTCACTTCTCTGCTCTTCTCACTGTGTGAGCTCCCCTGATCCTTACTCTGCTGAAAGGTCAATACCCCCACCCCAATCCCAAGTCACTACTCTTTGCCCCTCATGCAGTCTTTCTTAGCAGTATGTAATGCTTCATGCCCAAGTCCAGTCAAATGTCTTTCATGATAATTTAAGCAGGACTAGCTTCGTGTCCGGAATTCAGAATTCCTAGCTTGTAAGGAATTGTTGTTCTCCCTCCAGTAGCACTCACTTATTCCTCTTTTATTAAACAATCAAGGAAAAACAAACTTGAAACACGCCTCTTCTCACACACCATGAGCCTCAATTTAATTCCAAACGTTTAATACACAGTTTAAGGGGGCCCAAGAAGACACTAAAGCGTGTACTGCACGGTAATTGAGTCCATTAAGGCTGCTATATTATTATTTTTCTCGGTTGTATGTGCATCTACCCCTAGGTGTTGTCCAGATGCCTTTACCAAATTGTTCATTTCATGATGTCCTTCCGTATTGTTCATTTGAACATTCAAATATAAGTGTTTCTACTATCCGCCTCAAAAAACTTCCTCAGTGAACTTGCTTGCCTAGACAGGCTTAAAGGATCATTCACAAAGTACAAATATTTGAGGTTTGAGTATGTTTTAAATTCTTTTTAACATCTTATTTTCTTTAGAGTTCATGCATATCCCTTTGCTTAAAAAATGACACTTTGTATATTTGAATGTGTGTCTTGTTTAAGCAATTATGTGCAGTTCAATTGAGAACAATAACAAAATTGCCTGTAAATATGTGAGCAAGATATGAACAAGAAAAACGAAACCACTAAAAAAATATCCAGGGTGATGTGTCTTATATATTGGTAATGTGAATGAAACATCTGTGGGCTATATCCACACACATACCCCCTGCAGTGAAGGATCAGGTTAACTCAACACCCAAAAGGCTATGAAATATCAGGTGTTTCTTTCACTTAAAACCTGGTATAGCATTAAGCGGAGGTCACAAGCCGAAATGTCTAGAGATGCCAGGAAAGTGACCTAAATGAGTGAAGTTGAGCAGGTGAAGTACGAAATATCAGAGACAGTCATTCGTACTGAGGGTTTGTAAAGAATGAAGGGATTGTGGTGTGCTGGAGAAGTCCTATTTGCTCCAAGGAATTAACTGCTACCCAGGAAGCCAAGTTCACTATTGCCAGAGCTTCCTTTTTTTTTTTTTTTTTTTTTTTTTTTGCAAGAGAAACCCAAAGTGTGGATTTTGAAGGGAAATGTTTTAATCTTTAGATGTTGTTGATTAATGTAGTTAGAAAACAACAACATTAACACGGCAGGCAAACATACACATACCAAGTTGGAATCTAGCCTAAGGAGACCAGGTTTTGACACATCCTGGAGTTCTCACCGGACTCTAGGAAACTCTGGAATGCGGGAGGACCATATCCAGGAAGAACAATTAATCGAGGAGCTGCACGTCGGGGCTGCTCTGCGCCGCTTTCATTCCCGGGCAAATTCCCTCAAATCTCTAATGTCATTTCCTCTAGGAAGCCTCCTCTAACCAACCCCACCACCAACATAGACACACACACACACACACACACTCATACACACACACACCAGACTAGGTGAGATGCCCCTTCGTGCTCCCAATGTGACCTTGATTTCCATTATCATAATCCTTTTTAAGTTATTGTTACCATTTGCTTGGCTGTTTATCTTCAGTATGCAGGGCCTTTGTTTATTCGGCCCATGATTTTATCCTCGGTCCTTAGAATGAGGCTAGCATAGAGTAGATGCTTAATAAACATTTCATGAGTAAATGAATCATATGTCAATGATGAAATATAGACATAAATAGCTATCTTGTTCTATTGATAAAAGTATCCTGCACCTACACTGCATACATAGAAAAAGATGATTACTGTATACAAGAAAAATAAAGTAGTATTTAAAAAACTGTGTTTCAGGGCTGAATGATTAAGTGATTAAAACTGATGTAATCAAGTTATAGTTGTTTGAACAATATTCATTTTAATTTAGGTTTGACTTACATGTTTGCGGGACCATGAGGTCCATTATTTTACTTGGCCTTGTCAGTCAGTTTGTTTCTAAATTGGAGTAAATTTTTACTGCCTAATTGAGTGCCCAGTTTTTTTCATTGGCCAAATTTGTATCAAAAGTGTTTTAGAGATAGTTCTGGATCTTTCCTCTTCCTTGAAAGTGCAAAGTGAAGCTGCCTACGTCAGTATCCATATGGAAGTGAAATAAATTAGTACTCAGGGAATCCTCAGGTTCATTTCATAGGACTCATTTTTGTGGCAATTACTACAGTAAGTATTTGGAAATATACATGCGCAGCATTTTATTGTCACCATTGGACCATTCAGCTGACCTCATTTTCTATTGCCGCACTTACTTTACAACGCGACTAATTGGCCCAGTTGTATCAAAGATTACACTTATTGTTTTAGGGAAAACAGTTTTGAATTATTGTGACAGCTTCCTGCAAGTTTTGAAATCGAATTAATTGAAGAAAAGTGTTTGAATCTCAGTCACTTCCCTTATGGGTTAGGATCCAAAGCACTAAATAAAATCAAAGTGAGCTACTTCAGTTGTTCTCTAGTGATTTATGCCCTAAATGAAAGGAAAAAAGTGGCAACAGGTTACCAATCCTGTTGCAAATTTCAAAAAGTATATGCAATTAAATTGTATGCTTTATGGCCCCAGATCATGCTAATATCATTTAATAATAATAATAAATAACCATAACACAGAGAAGACTTAATGCGCAAATACATTTGATTAAACCAACAAAGCTAGTTCCAAAACAGCTGTTGCCATAATCTAGGCATGCGGGTCCCAAACTGGATTGTTAGGAAGAAAAAAAAAAAAAACGTAGTTCACACTGTTGCTTCACATGGTTTGTTAGTTGCTGTTATGAGCAGCATTGTTGATGAAAATAATTATTTAGTGCTTCAGTTTCTGTTCCCTAAAGCTTCCCAAAATATGTGTCCCTAGTTTCACTTAAGATGAACATTTTATCTAGTCTAACAATTAATGCAGATTATTTCAGAATCCATTCTGCTGCCACAATTGGCAATGTGTGAGAAGAGGGCATAGCATGGTCACATTTGGCTGCCATGAGTAAGCCTGGCTTAAATTCCTTGTCCAAGGAAATCATCTTGAGCAAAATGCGTGAATATGTCTGGCACACAAAAAAATCATAGAAAAGAAAACTAGAAACAATTGTCTTTTAGCTCATAACATTATCCAGTACTACAACCTTGTTCCTTAATTAAAGTTGCCAGTATTCAGAACAATTATAACAGAATTATTATAACAATTATAATAGATAATTGATGTATTTAGCACTCAATGGATTCCATTATTCAGCGCCTTAAGCTACCAAGTGGGACATGGGACAGTTCATTGGATAATTTTGGTTATCTCCATTCAGCTGTGTGGATGTTAGGGGTCAGAACAAGTGAAACAGTTTGGCTTATCTAGAGCTTAGAATGTTTTTTTTTTAATTCTGTAAGTTTCACTTCTAAGAATCCTTTTCCAGTAACTTTATGTAACTTATGAAAAATTACTAGAAAACTACTAAAATCAGGATTAAAATACTTACATGATTATTAAAATTAATGATCCTTTATGTAATTAAGCACCTTCATCTCTGTGTCTTGACATCATCCAATAGAAGGTATTGCTTTACTTTGTTTGAATAATACAGTTAATACAGATTCTTAATGTAGCACATGTGAAACACGAGACACATCAGAGATGCTCTAAATAAATCTGCTTTCTCATACTTCTGAGTCATGTCAAATTGGATAAAGTGAGAATGAGACTGTACAATTCATTGTGCAAACTGGTTCAATTTCAGAGTGAAATTAATCATGACTTGAGGAAAATCACATACACTAGGACTGTTTGAGGCAAATGAGGCCAGTTCTAGGAAAACTAGAACTTTCTTCCAAAACATGTATAGTTTTCCCCTTTTCCTCATTGTCATGTCTTTTTGATGATGCAGGCTACGTTTGTGATGTGACAGTTCTACTCTTATTTCAGCATGCACTTAGAATTTTCTCAAGTTATGTTGATGACTCTGTGCTATTTTCTTTATCCCCTGTGATAAAAATCAAGCATTAATAGGTGGCTGGTGGGGATTCGGGTTATAGACTGTGACAGCGTGAATGCCTGCAGCCCAAGCAGTAATCACACTCTCAACCTCATTGTCAGTTGCAACCTACTCTCATTAAATGAGCTAACCGTTCACTCTAGCAGCACTTCACAACTTTACATGATATTTTATGATTAAGCTTTTCTAAACACGGCTCCTTATTGAAACCTCCAACTTTAAAGGGAGACACAGGGAGAAGTTGATGTTATACTGAATAAAAGCCAAAAAGTCTATGAGCTTTGTTTTTCTTTTCTAGAAGCTTTGTTATCAAAGCTTCTAGATCTTTATGCAAAGACTTCCAGTGGGTCCTGAACACCAAATGTCAATGAGTCATGATGACTAATACTAGGTGGTGTTTATGCTTTGGCCTCCTTGCTGTATCCTGTAGGCTGGCAGAAATCAGGCCAACTGAGTAATTGCTATAATGCATTCCCTTTTCATAATATCTGCACTGAATCTTTGTTGCTTTGCACTTCAGTTTGCATTCCAGCATTCTTTCATGCCAAGCCTGGTGATTACTTTAAGTCCCTGAGCTACAGGCATAATTATCTTTCAAGAAGTCATTGGGGACTCCTGAGAGGAAGGAGGAAGATGGAGAGAAGAATGCTAGAGGAAGGATTAAGGTATTTCTTTGGTGGAGCACGTAGCAGTGGGGAAGAGGGGTAGGTGATGTTCATTTGCCAAGTATTTAGAGAGTCGGGGGACCTGATATTTAAGCTTTAACTAACATTGACCAGAGGTATGGTCAAACATTAAAAAGTTAAATAGCTGAATATCTCTCTATTCATGGCCTAGAGAAGCTTTGTTATTTAAATTTAGATGTTACTTTGTTTTAATTCAATTACAAATGATCATGTTTGTCAATCAGTTAACTCATGATTTGTCCTAGTTTTGAGAGAAGATCAGATTCCCAGATGTCCTCAAAGGTCACTTTCCCGGACAACAGGGAGCAATTATGCTATCCCTAAAACTTCCATAAGGAGTACTCTATGGCCTTTGAAACCACGTCATTGACTAAGGGAAATGACAGAGTTCCTATAGTCAAAGAGAGCAAAGCAGAGTTCATTTAGCTACAAATGACCATCGAAAGGCACTAGAGATAAAGAAAAAAATATATCACATGAAAAATAAACAAATAAATGATGAGATGTTAGGTCAGTATGATTTCATGATTATTGCAGAAAAGTAAATAAAACCAATTTGATTATTTACATTTCTAGCTTGCTTCAATAGTGAGTCATCTAGTACCAGTTCTGTTTATAGAAAACATTGCTTTTGTAAAAACATGCTTTTAATGAAAAATGAAATCCGTGAAAAAGGATTTCATTGCAGGATAAACTTGTAGATTCATTACCCTCAGAAGCATTCTCTACAATCGCATCTCAGAAACAAAATTATGCTGACTCTTTTAACAAGCCACTTAGTATATTTATCTTCCAAGGCATTGGGGAAAAAATCAGGAACCAATCATTTTCTATTTTACTACAGGGTAATTTATTACTTACTATGCTAAGTGTTACCTGTTTTTTTTCCCAGTAAAACTAAAAGTAGGACTGTCTCTCAAACATTGGCATATATGATTAGGCTCATACAGTAATGTGTGTGCTTTTTATTATAAAATAAGTTACTGTAATCCAGAATACAGTTTGTATATGGCAAACAGATAAGGACCATATGACTGTGGGGTGACAGAGTAGGGTTTTGTATTTAGAATATACATTGCATCTGTAAAGCCTTCTTTTCAGAAATGTAATTAGCTTTTTTATGAACTAGGAAATATAGTATACAGAACACCCGGGGAATTTCCATATAGCCACATTTATTCCCACACGTCTCTGGGAATCATAAATGGTTGTCTTCCTCCGAAATGGATTAGGACAAATTACATTAGGACATGATTGTGAATCTGATTAAGGTGGAACACAGTTGGGTTTTTTTTGCCCCTTTGGGACAAAAAACCATGTTTTTATGTAACCATGTCTTTATGTAACAACCAGAAGACGAAGAAGCCTTTGGCAAGATGTTTCAAAGACATGTTTTCGTATGCACATAAAAAAGAATTTTCATGTTAATTCAAAAATTGGCCCATGACTTTAATTTCTGTATCTTGCCAAGACAAAGCTTGAAGCACAACCTGCTCTAGTATAGAACACATTTTAGATACTGATTTCTGATTTGGGTTTCAATGAAAGCATGTAAAAAAGGAATTTCCATGCATAATTCTTCCAGGAGAGGAGAGCCAGGTTGAAAGGATTTTCTGTTGACTAAAAATCTTTAAGAAAGAAAGAAAACTTGCTTCATAAATGGTGTCAATATTTTACAGGGATTAAACCTGTCCACACTATTTTATGAAATAAAATGCTGACCATAAGACAATGCATATAACCTCTATTACAAAACAAAGACAGGTGACAAATATTTGGCACTTGGAAGATGGACACTGCTAAGGGAATTTGGAGGATAAGAGAATATGAAATCTACTATGATCCATTTTCCTGAAAACTTTAAAATAAACCATTGAAACTGAAGTGAGCTATTTTTTAAGTTGTTGATAACACAGGTTTTACGCACTAATGTGTGTAGGAGAGAAGGGTGCATACTGATTCATTGTTGGTCTTCTCATTGCCTGAATGCTAAACCAGTGATTCTCACACTTTATTCTGTTGACTAAAATCCTTTAAAAAAGAAAGAAAAATTGCTTCATAAATGTTGTCAATATTTTACAGTGATTAAACCTTTCCACACTATTTTATGAAATAAAATGCCAACCATAAGAAAATGCATATAACCTTGATTACAAAACAAAGACAGGTGACAAATATACTAGACAAATATACTAGAATCATCCAGGAACTTAAAAAAATCCCCATATCTAGGCTACCCCTCAAGAACAATTAATCAGAACCTCAAAGAATAGTATCAGCATTCAAAATAAAATTCACAGTTGATTCCAATATGCAGCCATTATTTGTGGACTAGTGCCCTAATCTCTGTGTTACCAAAATGCCAGGGTACAGTCTAGATCATGTTGCTCACTGCACAGAAAGCCAATCACTGAGAGGAGTACTGCCAGGGAAGAGGGCTTTTATTAGAGGGACATCAGGGGAGAACGGGGGATCAGTCTCAAATCCATCTCTACTCGAATAAAACTAGGGGGTTTATATAGCTGGCAAGGTGGGAAAATAGGAATTAGGGAGGGGCAAGGAAGCCGCCATGATGGATGAGGGGGCTGGCGTCTCATTGTCTGGATGCAGGGATCTGAGGAGTTTCAGTCCCTTGCCTGAGGGTTATTTTTCTGTGGAAGGAACTGGGATGAGACAAATGTAAGTTTCAAGTTTTAAGACTAGGAGGGTCAATTTCTATGTTTATTCAAAAAACCCATAAATATCATTTCTGTGGGACAACTGTGCCATTTTCATCACCATAATGCAGCCACTAGAGAGTTAACTCTTAGCATAGCAAGATCCTCTCAACCCTGTTTTCCCAACTATAGTCAACATTTATTCTGATTGGTTGATAGCCACACTATGCTGTTTATTAAATATATTTTGAATATTACCCCTGCTGTAATTCTCATTAATATATGGTGTGTGTACAGGGATCTCTGCCCGATCTGGAGGCCACAGAGGGACAGATCTTCCTGGTTCTTATTGTTGGATCACTTGTTCTTTACAGACAGTAGTTTATCACAAATTCTAGTCAATTTGGCTAGAACTCTAAACAACGGTTTCTTTTATAAGCCCCAATTTCCCTTGAGGGTTGTATTCAACTTTTTACAGTAGTAGCCATTAATTATAACCCTATTCTTCAGCAGATTTGTCAACTAGAGGGAAGGCATTGCTGTCCATCTTGACCCTTGACATTTTCAAGCATCTACACTTTTGCTATTACACTCAAACATTTGATTGGACATCCTTAAATACGTCTTGGTATAGTGTCTATGACCCATCTACTAACCCATAGAGATCAGGATCACCACGTAAAATTATACAGATTGTGCTCAGCACAATTGTAGGAAGCACCATTCACATCTGTAGTAAATGTATATATTTTCTCTGTTGTTCAACAATCTTTTCCATGTCATTTTGGATATCGTATGTTGAACCAAATGTTCCTTCTTGGGTAGAAGACCCTAGAGGTTGACCAATCTCTCCAGTCCCAGCCCATCTTGACTGCTACCTTACTCCATGACCCTGCTCTGCTGCTGAGATTTCACCAGCCTCACAATCAAGGCCTCCTGGTTATATATAAAACACTGGAAAAATAAAGCATTTATTTTGGATAAGAACTTAGAATATTTTTCTTGCTTATTTGCACAGGGCACAGATGGTGAATAAGACAAATTTATAACAAGTAACTTATAATAATTAATTTAAATTTTCATACAGCAACCAGCATAATATACAACCTACAAAAATGAAGACGATGAAAAACATTTCACTTTCAAATTTTTTTTTTTAAATGATCTCCAGCTACTTACCTTGCCACTCAAATGTTTGAAGATAGAAAATTCTGCATTGGTTTGCTTGTGATACCATGTTTTGGCCCCTTGGAACATAGACACTATCCCAATGCTCCTTCAAATAGCAGGTCAGTAAACAGTCTATGGTGAACTAAGATTGTAACTTGTGCATTTCTTTCTTCATTCAGAAAGTCTTGCTAAAAAAAAGGTTACCTGAACAAAACAGTGTGTCTATGACATAGTCGATTTACATTCCATCATAAACTCCTACCTCACTGAAGACTACTAGTGAAGAGTTTATAGAAAAGTACAGGGTTGGCCCCGCACGGTGGCTTAGCCCTGTAATTCCCCACTTTGGGAGACTGAGGCAGGTGGATCTCCTGAGGTCAGGAGTTCGAGACCAGCCTGGCCAACATGGTGAAACACTGCCCCTACTAAAAATCCAAAAATTAGCTGGCCGTGGTGGTGTGTGCCTATAATCCCAGCTACGCGGGAAGCTGAGGCAGGAGAATCACTTGAGCCCGGGAGTCAGAGGTTGCAGTGGGTGGAGACTGCGCCATTGCACTCCAGCCTGGGCAAAAAGAATGAAACTCCATCTCAAAAAAAAAAATACGAAAGAAAAGAAAAGTACTGGGTCAGGGACTATACCTGTGTTCCTAATGACCTTGACAAGCACTTATTGCTTCACTTAAAAAAAGATTTAAATGTATGAAGACCTTTTACATACCAGGCGCTGTCAAGCATACACAGATGAACATGATATAATCCCTGACCTGGGGAAGCTTCAACTAAGTTCTAACCTGGCCATATCTTGGCAATAAAGCACCCTATTTATAATAAAGGAAAAACCCCAATATATTTAAAGTCAGGTGGGGGTATGGCACCAGTGAGTTAAAAATAGACACTTTAATATTAAGAATTGTCTTCTGTTTAATCTTGTGAACTAAAATGTTGACATGTTGAAGTAATTAAACTAAGAACAGATATTAAGCCATTGTTTAAAATTATATGTAGCAGGCATATAGCTTCCTACTGTGATCAATATATTCTGATTTTTTTTTGTTCAGGAAGTTGGCATACCAAATTCAGTCATGGCTGATATTACACAAATATATAGAAATTTTAGAAGCTATTCCAATGGTTTAAAATATTTTCTCCTCTTTTCTTTATCTTGGCGTATCACAAACACACATACATTATATGCATACATATGTGTATGCATGTATATACATATATATATTTATAATCATCTGTTTTATTAATAAACAATGATATAATGTGAAATTACCACTATAGGGGCTAGATATTCAAAGTCTATTTTTCCAAAGAGCCTGTAAAATATATTGTATATAATTAACATATGTTAAATATCCCTTTCACCAGACTGGAATCTCCTTAAGCATAAAACTTTTGTTTGATTTGTGTTTGTAATTTCCATAGTGTCTAGCATGCTATTTAGACCATGATAGCTCTTTGATTAATAGATGTTCTATACTACTACTAGTATTACTGCTATTAGTAATAACAATAACAGTTTACATCACTGATCCCTTACAAAATGTCAGGATTTGTGCTTACTTATATATATTAAGTCTTTCAAGTTAAAAACATTTCTATTTCTATGTCCCATTACTCTTCACATTTTTCAGATTAAGAGCTTGACCAAGGTTCTAAAAATGTAGAGCCAAGATGGTAAAATTGATTTGAAAATAATTACAGAAATAAAACTCCTTTAAGAGGCTACCTTCAGTTAATTCAGTTCTAACAACACTCAATGACATTATCTCTGCCTAGTTTCTAATTTCGGGAAGTATGAGTTGATTGGCCCAGCTTAACTCAGCTGCTTACCCCTTAGACCTATGACTGTGTCAAGAAAAATAAACAATGACAGTTTTTGCCTGTCCGACATCCCTTCTGTCTTCTTTGAGAAATAGCATCTCAATCTTTCAATGAATAATCAGCCTTCACAGTTTTCCATTCATGTCCCTAAATTCCTAGGGTAGACTCTTCGCTGAATCAGTGTCAATCCCTGGAAATTTGCTGCAAACCTTCACATAGCACTGTGCTCTGTCAGCTCTGGCTGTTGGTAGCCACGTTTGTCAGCAGGAAGGAAGAACCTACCCAAGAACAAAGTCAACACAGAAATGAAAAGGAAATATAGATTCCTCTCGGTGTCCATTGAGAACATGCATCTAGCTATTTCTGGATCTACAATAGAATTTCAGCCAGCCTGACTTTCGTGTCTGTCATAAGCAATCAAAGATGGATGAGTGTGGTGGACTCGGGGATCTACTGCCCGCCTTCAGGGTGTGTGGACAGTAGGCAGTCTCCAGTGACAGTTCGTTCATGGTCGGCTTCAGCATCAAGGAACCCACTTTCCTGAGGTCATGCCCTGCCCAGAGCAACCAAAATTGGATGATTACACAGAGTGAAAGTGGAGGGGCTTAGCAAGAATGGGGCATTTTGGACAGTTAGTACTCACTCCAGAGCTCCTTGCAGAGTTGGAGACATGGCTATTATGCCTCCTTCACAGTTTAGCTTTCCCCGCATGCAGCCCTGTCCCCTCCTCTTCCCTTACAGATGTTAATCTTGAACCCACATCTTGCACTCCACGCTCTCAGTGTCTGTCTCCAGAAAACCCACCCTGACATAATAATAAACAGATGTCCATTAAATACAAAGTCTATGTAGCAAAAAGCAGGATAAACTTTCAGATTAAAAATCAGCATGTAGATTTATAGTTATGAATGAGGGGAGGATGGGAACAAAAAGGCAATACAGACAATTAAAGATAGCTGCGTCAGGCTGCAGGGTAATTTTCTAAAGTTATATTGTTGTTTATATGCTAAAGAACCCTTCTAAAACACGCCTTCCTGAAGGTTTCCATAATACCTAAGCAATAAAGATATTCCAAGGAATGGATAAACTTATATTTCTTCTATTCAAAAATTAATAGAATCTAATCTGAAATTTAGACATTGGAAATACAATGGAATTATTTGCTGAATAAATTGATCATTTATTTTCTGGACTTTGATATGTAAATGTTCAAATTAGTATAAGTTAAATGTAGTGATGAAAGGCGAGGATAAACTTTAAATAAGCTTTATAATGGTGGATACAACAAAGAACTTCAGTAAAAAAGAAAACAAATGGTAAGAGGAAAATTGGGGCAAGATATTGGCTCAAGGAATTCTACAACACATTGATGAATTTTATTAAAGTTTTAAAAATGAGTTTCATAATAAGCTAGTCCAGATTCTACGATTATATTTACATTACTTATTTATTAAAAAAAAATTTTTTTTAAGACATGGGAGTCTTGCTGTCTTGCCCAGGCTGATCTCAAATTCCTGGGATCAAGGGATCCTCTTGCCTTGGCCTCTCAAAGCTCTGGGATTACAGGCTTGAGCCGTCATGCCTTGCCACATTCCTTTTAATGCATTCAGAATTTCCTCCATGTGTTTCCTCAAAGTCTAATCCCATGGTTTGAGAATCATGATAAAGTAAATTCAAGGACACATTAAAAAAATTTTTTTAATTAAGTTCTGGGGTACGTGTGCAGGGTGTGCAGGTTTGTTACATAGGTGAACATGTGCCATGGTGGTCTACTGCTCTTATTAACCCATCACCCAGGTATTAAGCCCAACATGCATCAGCTCTTTTCCCTAATGCTCTCTCACCTCCACCCTCGCCCAGTAGGCCCCAGTAAATGTTGTTCTCCTCTCATGTCCGTGTGTTCTCATTGTTCAGCTACCACTTATAAGTGAGAACATGTAGTGTTTGGTTTTTTGTTCCTGCATTAGCTTGCTGAGGATGATGGGTTCCAGCTTCATCCACCTCCCTGCAAAGGACATGATCTCATTCCTTTATATGGCTGCATAGTATTCCATGGTGTATATGTACCACATTTTCTTTATCCAATCTATCATTGATGGACATTTGGGTTAATTACATGTCTTTGCTATTGTGAATAGTGCTGCAGTGAACATACACGTGCATGTATCTTTATAGTAGAATGGTTTCTATTCCTTTGGGTATATATACAGTAATGGGATTGGTGAGTCAAATGGTATTTCTGGTTCTAAATCTTTGAGGAATTGCCACACTGTCTTTCACAATGGTTGAACATAATTTACATTCCCACCAACAGTGTAAAAGCATTCCTATTTCTCCACAACCTCATCAGCATCTGTTGTTCCCTGACTTTTCACTAATCGTCATTCTGATTGGTATGAGATGGTATCTCACTGTGGTTTGGATTTGCATTACTCTAATGATCAGTGATGTTGAGCTATTTTTCATATGTTTGTTGGTCGTATCTATGTCTTTTTTTGAGAAGTGTCTGTTCATATCTTTTGCCCACTTTTTAATGGGGTTGTTTGATTTTTTTCTTGTAAATTTGCTTAAGTTCTTTCTGGATGTTAGACCTTTGTCAGATGGTTAGATTGCAAAAATTTTCTCCCATTCTGTAGCTTGTCTGTTCACTCTGATGATAGTTTTATTTGCTGTGCAGAAGCTCTTTGGTTTAATTAGATCCCATTTGTCATTTTTTGCTTTTGTTGCAATTGCCTTTGGCAATTTCATCGTAAAGTCTTTGCCTATGCCTATGTTCTGAACACTATTACCTAGATTTTCTTCTAGAGTTTTAATAGTTTTGGGTTTTACATATAAGTCTTTTAAACATCTTGAGTTAATTTTTGTGTAAGGTGTAAGGAAGGGATCTAGTTTCAATTTTCTCCATATAGTTAGCCAGTTCTCCCAGCACCATTTATTGAATAGGGAATCATTTCCCCATTGCTTACTTTTGTCGGGTTTGTTGAATATCAGATGGTTGTAGATGTGCAATTTTATTTCTAAGTCCTCTACTCTGTTCCACTGGTCTGTGTGCCTGTTTTTGTACCAGTACCATGCTGTTTTGGTTACTGAAGGACACATATTTTAAGAGGATAGTTGTAACTACTTTATTTTTTACTTGTGCTTCTAATAATTCTGCTTTCACTATGTAACCAGGCAAACACACACTAATAGTATTCTCTTATCAGGTACCGCAGTTGCTGAGGTTACTTTTCTATCCAAAGAGCAACCAAGACTTTCCTATCCTACTTCACAGACATTTTTAGAGAAGACAAGTCTGCTTTTTCTTTCCTGTTTTCTTTAACTAGTGGCCTCTGGTGCAAGTGTCATATTAGCTTTCTGAAATACAGATTAGGGCTTGTTCTTTCTTCTTTATCAGAGTTGAAATATTGGGCACAGTAGGCTTTTTCCTAAATTTAGCAGTTCATGAGGAACAGATAATAAACAGAAAGTTGTAAAGGAATTGAATAGTATTCAGACCAGTGAATCCATGTGTTGAAAAATTGATTTATTCCATCTTCTATGACCTCAACTCATGGATATCAGTGTAGTTACTGGGTCCTACAATATTTAAAGAAATGTTTCATTAATTGCAATGCTGGATCCTAAGTGTCTTTAATCATTTAAACAGACTCATTTTTGATGGTTGTTAAGGTAAAAGTTAATGATCCCAGGTCATTTTAATGTATGAACAAACCTCTTGTTACTTCCTTGGGTCATTAAAATAAGTACCTATGGGCTACGCAGAAAAAAGCAGTCAACTGCTAACGGTTCTTTGTTTCATTGTTAAAAAACAAGCAAACAAACAAACAAAGCCCACCTTCCATAGATAAGATGTCCATTTAATGCAAAATTACTTTAGACCCATGAAATTCCTAAGACAAACAGACAGTTACCGTCTCTATAGTATATTTCAATGTGTTCATTTTTCATGATTTAGTCATTTCATTTCACTGTTTATCCTGACTTAGAAACAATAAAAACTGATCCCTTTATATATTTTTCTTATTTCAATTTTTATACAAGTTTATTGATGCTTGTATTAATTTGTGATGATTTTCACAAGAAAAAGCTATTATGTATGTTTATGTTGGTCTCATTTAAGTTACAATTGTCAGTGCCTCTGAGGTTGATAGTAAAGAAATGTAAAATCTTCACGCAAGTTCTCTAGAGAGCAGCAGTTTAATAGCTGGCACCTTTACTCTCTTCTCCTGAATACTTTAATGAAGGCTTAAGGGAAAATATCCAATCCTAGTAATTTTGGACCATCTTGCTTTTCCATGGAAAACAGTACATCTTAAGTAATTAAAGGACAAGGGCAGAGAGCAAAGGGAAAAGAATAATTTGAAATAAGTAGAATGTGTACATAAAAATGCTAATGCTCCCATGTTACTTTCTTTTTTAAAATTTTAGCAAACTCCCAAATATTTTTCCCAAAGGACTTGAATAACTACATAGTTAAATAACTGCATCTCTTTTATTGTGGGGACATAAAACAGTGATTTGTAAATGCGAGCTCCCAATAATGAAGTACAAGCAAAGAGAAGCTCTACCAAACTACAGAGCTGTAGTTCAAGCAGAATGTGTGGTACATGTGTGATGGGAAATCGATGATATGAAGAGTAGTTTTATGACTGTTGTTTGTTTTTCAATGTGATGCATTTATTTGATTATTTAATGTCTATATTTAATTCTATATTCACATTACATATGCAACTTAATTAATTCATCTATCATACATACAACTACTCCCTGGGACTTGATGGAGGCAAAGAGTTTTGAAAGATGCTGGTCACCCTTGCTTCTGCTGACAGTTTTCTTCTGGTTGTTCTAGCTACACCTACATGGGCTTTCACCATCACCTTAAAAATATGTGTTCCCAATTCACCCTTCTTATTTTTTAGCTACACCTGTTTCCTGGGAAATCTTATTTTATCTGTAACTTAAAATAGTGCCTTTCAATTCTAGACTTCTGAGTCTTTCTTCTGAACCCCAAACTCATAAATTCAGCTTCCTGAATATCTCCATGTAAAGGTCTTCAATATTTTAAATTCAACATGGAGATAAACTAAATTTATCTCTATCCCTACCTCCTGCTTCACCATCAAATCCTTTTCAGCCATCTCATGGAATGGCATAAACATCCATGAAAATGTCCAAGGAGGAATACTGCTAGGCATAATTCTTGACTTCCTCTCTCTTAAGGTCCACATTAAATCTGGAATGAATTTACGTGGATTTAATATTCCTGATGTTTCCCAGATCTGTCTCCTCTCATCATCATCATGACCACTGGATTATGCAATAGCTTCCTAATTGTTATTTCTCATTTTGATCCTCATCTTCAGTTTAAAATAATTTTTCTTGTTTAGTTTTGCTACCTTGAACCTTTAAATGGCTGCTCCTTCTCTCTCTCTCTCTCTGTCCCTCTCTCTCTCTCTCTCTCTCTCTCTCTCTCTGTCTCTCTCCCTCTTTTTCTTTCTTTCGGTAGGAATCCCTAAAATCTTAGCTTATCATGCAAGACCATTTATTACCTGAGCCCATCCTACCTATTCAGCATTAAATTCTTACTCCTTCTCAATCTTCTTCTGCAAGGATACAGATCTGCTCTTAGCTCCCAGAACATTCCATATTGTGCTACAGTTCTGAAATTTTGTTCTCTCTCTTCCTTTTATTTGGAACTCCCCTCCCTTAACCACTATCCCCTACTACTCCACTTACCATCCGTCCTTCCAAATCGGCTCATATCTGATCTCTTCCAGTGATTTTTTAGTAATCTTCAGAGTCAACAAGTTTGTCAATGAGCCCTACAGCACCCTGCGCCTCCCTTTCTTCCAGTGCTTGCCC
Source organism: Macaca fascicularis (assembly GCF_037993035.2). NCBI lineage: Eukaryota > Metazoa > Chordata > Mammalia > Primates > Cercopithecidae > Macaca > Macaca fascicularis. The sequence goes on from NC_088378.1 coordinate 163,480,597, forward strand.
TTCTCTTAGATGGTTTATGTGCCAGACTCTTCTTGAGGTTGTGCACTCTATAGAAAAGGGATTATGTGACTTTTCTTCTCTGCACATTCAGCACTTAACATAGTGACTACTACGTACTGGTCCCTAGTACGTATCTCAATAATGGTATATTCTTTTTCATGGAAGAGAGCTATATCTTTTATGGAGGTGGTAAGATGTTTATTTAAAAAGGCAAAAAGGAGTTTGACTTTAAAAATTAAAGTGCTTTAGGACAATGGGTTTTCTTCCTATTCATGAAGCAAATGAGTAATTTAGGCATGACAGGAAGACACAGGGAAAAAGGTCTTTAATTAGGAGCTCCTGCATATATATACATATATATGTGTGTGTGTGTGTGTGTGTGTGTGTGTATGTGTGTGTGTGTATTTTGTTTGTTTTGTTTTTGAGATGAAGTCTCACTCTGTCGCCCAGGCTGGAGTGCAGTGGCATGATCTTGGCTCACTACAACCTCCGCCTCCTGGGTTCAAGTGATTCTCCTGCCTCAGCTTCCTGAGAGGTTTCACCGTATTGGCCAGGCTGGTCTCGAACTCCTGACCTCGTGATCTGCCTGGCTCAGTCTCCTAAAGTGCTGGGATTATAGGCATGAGCCACCACACCCGGCCAGAGCTCCTGCATATATTGAAGGAGATGGCAAAGAGGTTTCAATTCATAAAACATAGGTGAACCCAAGAGAAGGCACCTAGGTGATGATATTTTACCTACGTATTTTCATCTTGTTGCTGTAAAGCTATGTTAAACATCTTTTCACATACAATTCCAATTTTATATATTTATATGAACATATATACACACACATATGTATACATACATCTATAACATTTATGTTTTCTATAGTCTTTGGCAAAGAACATCATATTATACTGACAATTTTACTAATAACTGAATTGTAGGTATGATTGTCTAGAAAAGAGATATGAAATAAAGCATTTATAAATACAAGAAGATTCTTGAATAACCTAGTCAAGGATAAATAATTGTGCTTTAAAGATCTGCTGTAATCTATATATCATTATTGGAGATTCAAATCCATGACATTTGAAAAACATGTTTTGTGCATTTGATTACGTATTTTTTTTTTTTTTGGAAAACAATTTTAAAGTTTTCCACTCTAAAATTTTGAAAATCATGTTAGTAGATTTAATAAACATGTTGGACTTATATATTAATTGATCGTGAATGTATGAGAGTTTGTAAACATAACTATGAAGCTGATACATTGCAGTATTTCAGAATAAAGACCATAAAAGTTCTATGTATATAAAACACTCCATAAAACTATTGAAATTCTTTTGTAAACATTCAAATTGTAGTAGTCCATACCTACCTACTTCCTTCCCTGTTTCTCAAAAAAGAGTACATATTCAGGAAGAAGGAAGAGAACCATTTCAAATGTTATGCTTTCTTAAAGATCCCAGTGGATGTGGTTGGCAAATCTAATTTTGCTATTTTATCTATAAAAAGGGAATGATCATTAGTATTCATGAATTGCTTCACTAGTTTGTATGTTGCTGTGACATCAAGTATGTAATAACTCGTGAGTCTCAATTCATTGGCCATAATGTGGGAAAACACAGAATGAATGGAAGTGATTTCTCAAGACTTTCTGTCATGGCAGTTCCTTTTGGTATGATTTAGGAAACTATGGGCAGTAGAAAAGCCTCCCTTTTAAATGTCAAATACAAGATTCATTTCTGTACTGCTTTAATCCAAATGTCAGAGTCCTGAGCTACAACATCAATCTCACCAGAACTTTCCAAGCTTTACGCATCAAAATTGCTGTCCTTTAAGAGAGAAATCCTGATTTGGGGGAACATCCAATATTCCATTTGCATGATACTAAAAACCCACCCATTAAGCAGCAGGATATGTTTTATGTTGATTTGACCACTCAGAAGTAGAGTCTGAGAATAGTCTGATCTTAACCATAAGATAATCAAATTAAGAGTATTTTCTTCTACAACTGGAAGGTAATCTTTTTTTTCCTAAACGTCTCTCCTCTCTTCTTTTAAACTTTTTTTCTACCTCCTGTTTCCTCAATACAGGACAATGTTCTTTGCCCCTCTCCATAAAGCCATCTACATTTGTCAAGGTAAAGTGAATAAGGCTTGCTTTTCACACTTTAAATGTCTCCCTGGAGTCATTGTGGAGCTCAATGGACAAGAAAGACTCCAGTCCTTGTATGTCCAGTGAAACGAAGCTCTCCACTTTCAACCCACAGAAACAAAACAAACAAACAAATCATATGAGAGATCTGAATAAACAAAGAAAGAAGAAAGACAACTAACAAATTGAGTAAACAAAGATCTGAATAGTGGGCCAAGATGTATGTGTTCTGCAAATTCAAGTTAACAGTGGATGTTCACAGTGAAGTTTCGCAATGTTCTGAAAACAGACTATCCCCTTGGATGCGTGGAGACCTATGAGCTAATCCTCAGCCCACACGCTAAACCGGTCCCAGAGCAGAATACACAGCTCAGGTCTCCTCTGCCCAGCTGAGAAGATGCATTAGGTGGCTGCAGACAGTAAGAAAAGTGACTAAGGGTTTAGAACTGAACAGAAAGGAGTCATTGGAACACAGACCCCTGGGAACATGGATTCTCTTCCTGGGCGAGAGATTCTTACAAAGAAATTTTTTTTTAATGTCTACGCTAAGAAACTTTTCATTGGCATATGTATCTACAGTGAAAAAAAAGTTATGTGAGCGTAGGTGTATGGAAAAGCTATTTAAATAGGAATCATTGAATCTGGGGGGAAAATAAGCTTTAATCCTCAGGTACACCATATTGAAGAATTGTTTACAGGATAATGACTACATCTCCATTTTCAAGAAACTCAGGGAAGGTATCAAGAAAACTGTTTCCACTGAGTATTACAAAAACAAATCAACAAATATTCTGAAATCTATTTCTTCAGCTACTTTGAATTATTTGGTGAAGGGGCAATTTTGTTTTTAGTGGCTGTGTGGGACTGCATATAACGTGCATCGTACATGCAAACAAGGGTCCCCTTTTCAGTGTTTTTCTGCATTTCCCTGTGGCTATACAATGTGGATTTCAGCTTTTTGGACACTGAAAAGGTATAGTACTAGAGGTGGAAAACTAAATAGTTGTTTTGCACTGAAGCTTTTAGGAGAATGTTTGGCATCATAGTGACTTTGGATGGGACCGGGGGAAAGGACATGCTAAAGAGGGCGTGAGGTGAATGAATTACCCAGAGTCCAATAGCAATTCATGGGCACCCAAATCTGAAGACTCTGCAATGGAGAGCCTTTGAGGACTCTGAAGGCTTCTGAAATGAAATCTGAAGACTCTGAAAGGAGCCAACATGGATGGCTCTACCCATTAGACTCTAAGCTTTGTGAGACCTGAAACCTGCCTGTTCTCTTCATCGCTACATCCGGATCACCTGAGCGATCATCTCATGTACAGCACGAGTACAACGTGTTTGTTGAATGACATAATGAAGTCATCAATGGTGACTTCTCCAAGTCTACTCAGGAGAATGAATTTGGTCTGCTTCTACAACTCAGAGAAAGAAATGTGTGGTAGTGGTTTTCTCTTAATATTTAACAGAGGTCATGCTAACCAGGGGACATACTCATAGCTATATCAATTAGTGGAATCCGATAAGAATGAAGAAGTGTTATCAAAGCAATTTTAAAGAGGATGCAAATTTTGATACATCACTCCTGGTCTCAGAAATAAGCAAAGGTAAATATCCTTGAATAGTAAAAGTAGGAGCACAGTAGGATTCCTATGATAAAGTCCAAATGAAAACAACTTGGTAATGGACTCCATGGACTTGCTGAAGCTGCATCCAAACTCCTAATGTGGGTAAAAATCTTATTTTTCATTTTAGTGAGTAATCCAAGAACATTATTAGTAGAAGGACACCCTTAGAAACCCAGGACACCAAGAAAGACATTGATGGTAATTGATGTATTTTATGGAGTCCAGGTCTAGCTTGATTAAGGGTCCTTATAAGCCAGCTTTAGGATGGGGACAAACTATTATATTTGCTTTGCTTTAAAACTTGGCTTAAGATAGTCATTCACATATATATCTTTAATGTCTGTCTTTTTCCAGAAGTTGTCCATTTTTTGGCATTGTTGCACATTTTTGAATATTAAGATTTTTCTTGACCATCCTGGCTAACACGGTGAAACCCCATCTCTATTAAAAAATACAAAAAACTAGCCGGGCGAGGTGGCGGGCGCCTGTAGTCCCAGCTACTCAGGAGGCTGAGGCAGGAGAATGGTGTAAACCTGGGAAGCAGAGCTTGCAATGAGCTGAGATCCGGCCACTGCACTCCAGCCTGGGCGACAGAGCGAGACTCCATCTCAAAAAAAAAAAAAAAAAAAAAAAAAAAAAAAAAAAAAAAAGATTTTTCTTGACACTTTTGAGGAGATTAAGCAATAAATATGAGTTAATAATTTTAGTTCCATCACTACTGTAGTATGAAAATGTCTTATGATGACTTTAAAAGTACCCATGTTTAATAAACAATTTACTTGTTTTTCCACAAATACCATGTTACTATTAGAGTAGAAAAACTGGCTGTATTATTTTCCCTTTCTAATATATTCAAGTGGTAAAATTCCCACATGAAAACTCACAATCTTTGTTTTTTGTCATTACTGTGGACATTGTGCTGTAACCTTGACATTTTAGTCTCTATCACATGATGTTAATAATAATAACAGTACGTCCATTCATTGTAGCACAAATGCATTTTATAACTTGCTCAAAACTTTGAGGCATACATCTGAGCTTGGCAATTCTGGTTCTATGTATGTGAGCAAGACCCCAGGGTAAACTACTGACCATCATTTTTAGAGCCCCCAAGTTTGTCCAAATTTCTAAAGGCAGAATTATTATGCCTGATGATTTCCGGTCTCTGTTAATACAACAGACAAGACTGCACTGTGAACAAAAGCTGCAAATGGAACCATTCTATATTGGCTCTACCACTGAGTACATTAGTGTGTACTGACATACTTAGATTGCAAACATTTGTTGTGCTTATATAACTCAATTAGTTAAACTCTAGCAAAGAAATTTAGGCAGTATGGAACTGAGAAATGCTCACGTTATATTTTAGATTAGAAACATCAGTTTCTGAGTCTTATTCTGCGTACTAGATTGACTAGCTCTTTAGGGTAGAGAATGCAATATGTTTAATTTCCCTGTGTAACTGGTCAGCACTGAGCACAGTTCTGAACAACGGTAGGTGCTGAATGAATATTTGTTGAATATAATTGAGTATTTTTGCTGTCTTAAATGAGAAGTAAAACAGAGGCAAAAAAGAAAGAATATGGAAGTGTAAACCCTTCCCCATTTTCATTATTTAGGGACTAATTATCATGTTTCTTGATGCCTTGTATTTCCTATGTCTAACTCATTTCTCTGCTCATTAGCACCTCCACCACACCAGAGGGTAGACAGGAGTTAAGAGAGTGATTATAAGGGAAAACATGCAAATTAGCCATGCTGGTTTAGTGGGCAGGAAGTTTGCAATTCTGAATTAGCAGGAGACTTTGGGATTACCTCTAAATTTTCACTGTTATGCACACCCCCCCAGTGGGGAATGTATACAATCAAGAATATAGACTTGGTCTATAAGTCTTCAGCATAAAAATCAACATCCACTGGCTGTCCAGCCACCTGAGTTGCAGTAGGTGCTAGCACATCAGAGAAAATGGCTTCAGAAGAGCCTGGCAGGCTTCAAAAGCCTAGAAGCAAAAATTGCAATCTGATTGGCAAGCAGTTTAATAAAGCAAAAGTGGAGTTGTGTGTGTGTTCTATAGGATACTACAGCAGAATGCCAGTGTCAGCATTTTGTACAGCTGCAGTTTGTTAATTGTGCAAGCAAGAGGATAACCTAAAGGGTTGTCACTGTAATTTAAATAAGGAGAACACTTAGATAAGGACCCTTACTTACATCAGCAAAAGAGGAAGGAGTCGAATTTGGAATGTGAGGGTCACCTAGTGAATTTATTTGCCATCCTGATGGTGGGACTCTTGGGGAAAGAGGCTGATAAAAGGAAAAGAAGTCAATGAGAGACCAAGTCTTTTACAAGTCCCATCTAAAAATAGCTTTGTTTAAAAATATTAATAAAACAAAAAAGACATAATTTAAGAACAGAAGGGACCTGGGAAATCATCAAGTTCAGGGCTTCTCAGATTTGGCTGAGCATAAGAAGCCACTAGGGAGCTCTCTTAAACATAGATCCCTGGGCCCTATTCTCAGAGATTTATTTAGCATGCCTGGATAATGGTAAGTGATATATGTTTCTATATCTATAGATCTATGTCTATCATCTGCATATACCTGTATATATCTATGTATGTATAGATAAATCTACCCCTCTAATTTATTTCAAACTGTATTATTTATTTTTCTATCATTTACGTTAAAGTTCTACTGAAAAATCTGATATACCACAGGTTTATTTCTCATAGTAATTATGAAATAACTAAGATTCATGGAGATTGTGCTACAGTCAAGTTATTTTTTGAGCTATGAGATCAGAAGGAGATCTAAGTCTCATGATTCTCAGTTCAGCATCCTTTTTCCTATTCCATATGTTAAAAGGAGATAAATGGGGAAGGAGGGATGAAGAAGGTATGCAAATATGAACAAAGTGAAATTTGGGAAACAGACAAACTAAAAGTCTTTTTTGGCAAAAGAATCATCTGAGAGACAAACTTTTAGAAATGTTTTGATTCTAAAGACATCTAGCATACAGAATGCGAAGTCACATATGAGGGAAACTGAATTTTCGCTCAGAGCTCAGAAAGTGGCATGTACTTTCATGAATTCATCACAGTCCAGGACCTAAACCTCAGCTTTGCTGAACCATGGGTACGTTCTTTTCAATACCTCAGGAACAAGTGACTAGATTTACACTAACTGAAAGTCATAAAAGCCACAAGTATAATCTAAGATCCCAATTTATTAATTTAAAATGAAAAAGAGATCAGACCAAAGGACTAGTAGATGATGTTTGCATATGCAGTACAGTCTCTTCTTGTAATCACATTTGGTTGTCATAAGCAGCAGGTTGCTAGGGTGGTGTGAAACGCAAAGAGAAAATTATGTAACTCTATTAAAATGTTACCTGGCTGAGTTCCCGGAAGTCTCTTTCACTTTGATGCACTGTTGTTGGCTGCGGATGGGACAGTGGATGGGACGATTTCTGTAGGTTTCTCAGGACACTCTTGGGCAGGAATTATGAAAAGAATCACTAAGTTCAAAATTATTTCCTCCTCTTTTAAATTTTGGCTTCTTTTACTCAGCGCAATGCTTTTAAGGATCATCTAATGTTGTGGCATGTTTTAGTACTTCATTCTTTGTATTGACAAGTAGTACTCCGTTGGGTGGATGTACTATATTCATTTATCTACCCATCGGCTGATGAATATCTGGATTGCTTTTACTCATTGGATATTATAAACAGTGCTACCTTGAGCAGTCATGTCTTGGTGCAGATGTACTTTTTAATCGTTCTTGAAGAGATAGCTAAGAGAAGAATTGCTGAATCATGTGGTAACTCATTTTAACATTTTTACAAACTGCCAAGCTGTTTTCTAAAGTGGCTGCACCATTTTCAATTCTCACTGCCAATGTATGAGAGTTCTGATTTCTCTACATCCTTGCCAACACTTGTTAATGTTTTTTTGATTATCGCTATCCTGGTGCATATGACGTGGTATCTCATCATAGCTTTGGTTTGCATTTCCCCGTGACTAATGATGTTTAGCATCTTTTCATGTGCTTATTGACCATTTGCATCTTTTTTGGATAAATGTCTTTCCTAATCATTTTCCCATTTTTAAAATGAAATCATCTGTCTTATTAGTTGAAATAATTATTTCTATATTCTGAGTATAGGTTCCTTATTGTACAAATGTTTTGCAAATATTTTCTCTCAATCTATAGCTTGTGTTTTAATTTTCAAAATTTTGACCTTTGTAGCACGAAAGGTTTGAATTTTAATAAAGTCCTAGTAGTCTTTAAAAAGTTTGTAATGTTTTGGTGTCATATCAATAACATTTTGCCTAACGCAAGAACATGAACATTTTTGTGTTTTCTTCTAGAAGTCTCATCATTAAGATCTGAAATAATTCATTTTGACTTAACTATTTGTATGGTTGAATTAAGGGTCAAAGTTTATTTATTTGCATATGAACATTGAGTTGTCCCAGTAGTACTTGTTGAAAATTGTAATTATTTCTTCATCATATGGTCTTGGCATCTGTTGAAAATCAATTGACAATAAATCTAAGGATTTATTTCTGGAATCTCAATTATATTTAATTGATAGATATATCCATTTTTTTCTAATACCACACTGTCTTGATTACTATAGTTTTATGATAAGTTTTGATTTTAGGAAGTATAACTTCTTTAACTTCGTTATTCTTTTTAAAGATGGTTTTGGCTACTTTGAGTCTTTTGAATTTCTATATGAATTTCAGAATCAACTTTTCAATTAACGCAAAAGAGGCAAATATTGATGGGATGGTGTTGAATCTGTAGAGTAATTTTGGGCGTATTGCCATGTTAACAATGTTAAGTTTTCCAATCCATGAACACAGGATTTCGTTCCATTTTTATTTAGATTTTCTGTAATTTCTCTTAAAAACGTTTTGTAGTCTTTAGCATACATGTATTGTGCTTCTTTAATTAAATTGAATTTTTAGTATGTTATTCTTTTGATTGCTATTGTCAGTGGAATTGTTTTATTTCTTTCTAATATAAATGCCTTCGATTTCTTTTTATTTAATAATTACCTTGACTAGAACTTGCCATACTTTTTAATTAATTAATTTATTTTTTGAGATGGAGTCTCGCTTTGTCGCCCATGCGGGAGTGCAGCGGCGCGATCCTGGCTCACTGCAAGCTCCACCTCCCGGGTTCTTCCCGGGTTCACGCCATTCTCCTGGCTCAGCCTCCTGAGTAGCTGGGACTACAGGCGCCCGCCGCCAAGCCCAGGTAATTTTTTGTATTTTTTGTACAGACGGGGTTTCACCGTCTTAGCCAGGATGATCTCGATCTCCTGACCTTGTGATCCGCCCGTCTGGGCCTCCCAAAGTGCCGGGATTACAGGCGTGAGCCACCGCGCCCCGTCAACTTTCCCTACTTTAAAAGTAAGTAGTTAGGCAGACATGAGCAGAAAAAAAGAGAGCCCATCCCAGGAATGTCAGGTGACCATCAGGTGATGGTAAAGCAGTTGTTAACTGCCTCTCTAAAACAATAATCGGTTGCAGCCAGACCAGGGAAGGACAGTCTCCCAATAGATAGATAGAAAACACCTCAAGCTGGTGATCAACAGCTTCCCCATAAGGTCTCAGAAGTTGGGCGAGCGGGCTCAAGCATGTTCACTACGAGTGGAGTTTAATCAGCATATGACCTTCCTCTAAGAACACTGTTACGTTGAGCATGTGGGCAACTTCAGTAAACACACTGTGCATGTGGCCCCTCCCAAGTGCTGGCAGGCCACTGTGCATATGGACAGCTTGCTCCAAGAACAGAATCAGAAGAGAAGAAATACAAACCCTGGAACCATGCCAATGTATAAAACCCCAAGTCAAGGGTCGGATGGGGCACTTGGATCTCTCAAGTCGTGTGCTTGGCTCTCTTCCAAGTCTACTTTGCTTCCTTTTGTTCCTGCCTGAAACTAATAAACTTTCACTCCTGTTCTAAAACTTGCCTTAGTTTCTCCCTCTGCCTTAGAACTACTTCTGCCCCTCGCCTGAATTGTTGCATCTGAGGAGGGAAGAGTCAAGTTGCTGCAGACACCTCTGGATTCCCTGCTGGTAACGGTACACCATTGAATAGAAGTGGTGGGAGAGGACGTCTCTGTCCTGGTCCTGACCCCAGAAGGAAAGCTTTTTTTTCTTTATTATTAAGTATAATATTAGGTAGAGTTGTATTAGGCACTCATCTAACTGCCTGAAACATATTTATTGTAACCTTTACATCAGCAATATGAGGAAATAGCTACCCGTATTTCTATTTCATAGGTTGAAAACTGTCACATAAATTAGCAAGTGGTCAAACCAGAATATAAATACGACAACCAGACATGAGAATTCACTTTAATTGTACTTCTATATTGTCTCAATGATTATTAGTTGAATTACGTCGATTAGAACTACAGTTGGTTTAATATTTTAAAAACTGACATAAATTCTACTATATTGTATAAGAACTTTATAATTTAATGATTTATTGATTGGAAACTGTAAGCAGTGGATTGGTTTTTCTGTGTTTCAAAAACTTTAAAGTGCCACGATAATGAATGAAATAGTAATAATGATAAGGAAAACATAAAGATTAAAATCACTTGTCTGAGAGTAATACTGGATCTCTGTGTGACTTTATATATGTTTCTTAATTTTTAAGGCTCTTTCCTCTCCGAAGCAGTCATCTAATTTCAATGCCTCTTTCAGCTTTAACATCTGATGATTTCATAACATTTGTCATAAAAAAATTAGTGAATACAAAAATTATCATAATTTTTAAAAATGTTGCTTATTGAGGTATATCAGCTCCCTTCCCCATTTTGATCTGTGCAGAATAAATATTTTATAATCAAAAGAGATTCTACTGTTTCAAGGATCTCATGGCGTTCTGAGGATGATTTGGTCATGAAACCAGCTCTCTCCATTCTCCTTCAGGCCACAATTCTTTTTTTATTTTTTTGATTTGAGCTTAAACAGGGGTAAGTGAATACAAAGGGAGGGGGAATCTAGAATTTTTTTTAAAAAACCCATTGTGGTTTGATTCTAAAATAAAGAAAAAAAATCTAGAGTATTTGCATTCCTACTGATATGCCTGCTATACTTACATGTATATTTGAAATATGCAAGTTTTAAAAATTAGGATTGTTAACATTCACTATAAGTGAAAAATCAAGACATTTAGTTCTCAACAAAAGAAGTAATTTTTAACTGCTAAACCAGAACCTGGCTAGAGTAGTGCTCTGTTTTAAACCAAGTAACTACTCCAACTGGGGATGGCAAACTCTGAGATTGTTGAGTGCTAGAAAGATAGTTTCTTTCAGGACTTGATCAATATGAGAAGGGCTAAAACTATAGTTCAAAGAAAACTTTGAAAATCAAGAAGTTCAGTGAGAAAAAAGACAAACAAGTGTAATTAGGGTGGATTCCGTTTTGTAAACAAAACCTTTCAATATTTAAAATTCCTCCTAGTGCAAATTAAAGGTTTAGGGGATAGATTAAGAAACTCAGGTGTCCCATGCCAACCTCAGATATAACTGAATGAATAAAAATTGTAATTATTTCATAGGCATACTATTAGGTCTTAAAATATTTATGAGAGAATGAAAGAGCATAAAAGTTACAATTTCCCCCTCTTTTAGTAGAAAACAACCAAAGTACAGATAATAAGATTCCCCACCCCAAAACTTTACTCGCCTCCTTGGAACTAAGATTGAGAAAAATAAATATGCAGATAAATCCCAGTTAATAACTAAACTGAGGGCATGTGAACAAATTCACAGGTAAGATTAAATGTTTTGGAAACAAATTTTAATGAAAGTTTTCATTTTGGAGAATAAGGGTTCTTATTGTGATCTTGATAAAGAAAAATAATGTCATATGGAAAGGAAAATCAAAGCTATAATGTAATATAGTAGATGACAAAAACAAAAGCAGTTAATTCTGTTTCCACCTCCAACAGGCAGGCTAATCAGTTGTAATTAAGAGGCAAAGTAGCAGTCTAATAAACAGCACTTGTCACCAGTTGTCATCTTAGTGATCAATTCATGGCTCCATCACAATGACAGAACCCTTCAAGTCCTCTAATAACCTGACTCCTTGGAGAAGTGGAGGATTAGGAAGTGGATAATGGATTGTTAGGCTCTAATGAAGTAGAGGGTAAGGAGATGAAACCTCTCAGCTGGGGAGGTGGGGGTAATGCAGGGGCTGAACAGAGGCTTGCAAGAATAAACTTTAATTAAGGTTTTGGTTCACTTTGATTTCTTATTTTGAGTAAATAAAGTTAATTTAAGAGATTGAAGGCTATTCTTCTGATTGAGTTTCCTTCCTTTCTCCATTTTTCCTTTTCTGATATTTGTAGATAATTTTTTCCAGTCAGTACCTACTCCAAGTTTTTTTCTTTTTGATACATTACATTTGGAAGCATACTTTCTTCATTTTAACTTCTCTCATTTGATTTTTAACTATTTGTTTTTTTCCCTAATCACTTAAATAAAAATCATATTGTAAGGAAATACAGAGGAAGTGTCAAGCTTTCTTTTTTGCCACTTAGCCTAGTTTTGTATATGAACATTAAACAATAATAAAAGTGGCTGTATTTTGTACATTACATCATATGCTGACTCTAAGAGGCAACAGGGCCTTACATAAGTAGAAAATACATTGTAGTTTACTGGCTCAGCCAAAGCAACTGTAAAATCATTCTGCAGCATTTGCTAGTTTGTAAAGGTTATCCTTTCAATGACCAATATAAATACACTCCTTAATGCTTCAAGCAATTTGTTTCCCAACACCAGCAAGTTAAAAAATGAATTCATATGACAGGAGCCCAAGCACACATAAAGCCATGTGGATCGCTTGTCCAATTTTTCCTTGCCAGAGTGGCGGGATGTGTTATTATTAAATCAGGCTACAAGAAATGGGACCAAAAGGCCAGTCTAATCCTTTGCCTTGGGCTGCATCCTATCAACCTGGTTGTAGCCCAGAGAAACTCTTTATCATTTTAAAATTAATGTTATTATCTTCTTTGGTTACATAGTCCAGTAGTAATTTTTCACCTTTCATTAATCTGAGAGTGAGGCTTATCCATATGTGTATAGTTGTTACTATTATTTTATATGTCATCACTTCAGCAGATTACATGATGTGTTTGGTTGGATCTAAACCACTGCAGCTGCAAATATAAGCTCATTAACTCAGGATTCTTGTTGCTATTCTAAACAGAAACACCCTCCAACATGGCCCTACTTTTAAAAACTTTGCTATATCAAATTCTTATAGCTAGAAGACTTCAGATACGTATCAGCTATGAAAGATTTCAGAACTTTAAGCCTCTGGGAACTTCAAAAGATTTGGGAGAAAACATGTTAAAATTCATCTTTTGCCTTTGAAAGTCCACCTTTATTACCAAACTAGGGACTAAACTAGTCTACGATAGAAATATGAGTGATGCCTTGTTTTTCTTAATAAGTGTCATTGAAGTGACTGAAAGCAGATTGAAGGCAGAGTTTGATAGCATTTCAGTTACTTTAAAATTTGAAGCAAATTTGAAAAAGAAAATAAGAATTAAGAACGTTACCATCTGTACTTTAGAAATCAGAAGTCATTAGTTTCCATTATTCTCAAAAATGTCAGTTTATCCAGTGTGCTGTGACAGAATCTGTATATCCATTATCTATCCCATTAGGACTAATGAGACCTCATTTTTTCCCCTCCCTAAAATCAAATCCAAGGTCCAAGTAGCCGTGTTTTGATGAGATTCTCTTTCCAATGGGATTGTTTAAACATTCTGCACGGAGTAAGAACGTTTCCCACCACCCAAGCACCCCCCTTTATTCTTTCCTCCAGAGCCCTGCTTCAGGCGCACCATACACAGATAATATTAAAGGAACAAGGTCAACATGTCACCTGCTTTTATTTATTTATTTTTCTTTTGTGCTCAACAGATTGTTGTCCTCACAATGGCACACTTGAGGAACACGAGCCCTGCTTCCTCTTGAGATGTCTTGTTGTGAGACATTGGAATAGCAAAAGGCTCATCTATGCGTCCTTGGGGCGGGGTGGGAGAGGAGGGGACCGTTTCAACCCACATTTCACACTGCAGTCATCAATTCATTGGCTTAAAAAAGAGAGGGAGAAAAAAGGAAGCCTGATCTGTCCTTGTGCAGCTGCGGCAGGCAGGAGCTGGAACATATGCCTGTCTGAAAGAGGACCAACTGGGAAGGCTTCTCAGGAGAAGGCGCACAAAGAAAGCCAATCTTCTCCACAAAGCGTGGAATGACTTAAACACTCTATTGTATTAAATATGAATGAGCCCTCATTGTGGAGCACAGTGTGTGGGGACCCGTGGTGTCCTCCCATTAGCCACAAGATTAACCAGATTACACGGGAAGCCGCTAAGGTAAATAAGGCCAGCCTTCTGTCACTTCCTCCCCCAGGCCTGGCCAACAAGGGGGTGAAGAGCTGGCCCCTTTGTAGTCAACTGGGTGGAAAGAAGAAATAACCATGAATGTCATGCTTGGTAATTAAAAAAAGGGAGAGAGACGGTCAGAGAGAGAGAGAGAGAGAGAAAGAAAGAAAGTTGTCTCCAGGGACTATCTATGAGAAACAGTGTGAAAACATCTTTCTGATCAACTAACATGTCAGTATTGTTCCCTTTGACCAGATAGGACTAATCTAACCCTCCCCTAAACAGGGGCCTGTATTCCCTTTTGTGGTCCAGGGACAAAAACCCCCACAAAACATGAATTAAAGCTGCCTGATTCTGCTCATTAGGGGTGAGAGCGGATCATTCTGTGCCTACAAATCGGCCTGCCTGTTAACCCTCTTCCATCCTTCTCCACGTGTGGGTGCCTCTTCCCTCCACTTCTGCCCTCCTGCTCATTCTTGTGAACAGATAAACGACCGTGGTTAATTGGTTTATGGAAATTGCACCAAAGTTACAATTCTCATAGCAGCTTGAGCTTTAAGAAAATGCAAGGAAATGGGAACCACTTCTACTGGTACCAATGAGAGAAATAAACATTATCTGAATTCTGACCTGATATACAAACAGCTGATGTTAAGATGCCTTGTGAAATATATTTTAGTGTATTGACATAATATTAAAGTGACATTTTTTTGTGACTCTTATATTTAAAGTGATACCTGCTGATGACTAGTGTTTACTTAAGGACAAATAAAAGCCTGGATTTCTGTTAGTGGGGGAAAAATATCCCCAAACTTCAATGCCCAAACAAACCACATAGACATAGTGGCTGAAAAACAGAATGTTTTGGTAAGTTAAAGTACAAATGAATAAAAATTAAAGAATTTATTTTCGCTATCTTTAGACATTTAGGCATAAATCAAGGCATATTTTAAATAAGTAGAAAGGCTAGATATTATACCTCTGGTAAGCATAAATCCATGGGCAAAACACTTTAAACATAGCCTTGTGAGAGGTAACCATTGATTTCTGTTTTTATATAATTTTTGTCTGCCTCAGAGTTGCTTTATTATTGAAAATATAAAAATAATTAGTATTTTCCCCAACTTTGCTTACTGCTGTTGACCCCTCTCTAAAAAGTTTATAACAAGTACGTAAGATGTAAGTCCATCTAACCTAAAAACCAAAAAAATGGTTTCCCAACTCCCTTTCAGAGTAATATAAGACACATTAATAATTTGAAGAACTTTTGCAGTATTCTTTAAATAGATATATAGAACTGATCTTAATTTTAAAATATAATTTTTCATCTTCTACCATGCTTTTTCTCCTAATCGTAAAATTATGGGGGTATAAAGACAGTTGCCCCAAATGATAAGAGCAAAATTCCACGCTGAGAAAAAAATTCCTAATGTTCTAACAATTCAGGAAAATGTTAAATAAGATATGAAAAAATTACCAATGAAACTAATGAAATCATAGAGCTTTTGTTATTAATTGAACAATTCATCGAGTCAAGAAGTTGAGAGTGTGTGTGTTTGTGCGTGTGTGTGTGTGTGTGTTTGTGTTCCCTCTCCCCCTGCATTTCCCATGTTAAGAGCAGGTATACGAAGGACTGAAGAAATACAGATTCTGATTTGCAGGGGGTCTCAATCTAAGGACAGAGACCACATTAGAACAGAAATTTTCCTGGATTATTTAGGATTTGATTTCTTTCCACGAAAAGCCATCATTTAACTTCTTTTGGTGGAAACATTTGTAAGCTATCTAATTATTCAATTTTTCTTGTCAAAAGGAAACAATCACAATTTAAATTGCTTTTGATTCAAGACTATCCTAAATGTCAACCACTGCGGTGTTCTCTGGATAGGGCAGTGACTGCCTGGGGTAGGTATAGTCCTAGAGTTGAAGTCTTTGGGTTCCCCTTGCTCCCCACCCACTTAGACTACCCAATCATACTCTGAGTATCTCTCTAACATGATGTGATGATTTCTTTGGAGGCAGAGGTCTGAACTCATAATGGTTATTGTCATGTACTCTAAATGATTGTCTCCTCCCTTCTAAAATACACATTGTGGAGCTGTTCTGCTATCATTCTTTTCATGTTCTTCTTTCCTGTCTGTTTCACTTTGTGTTGCTTTTTTTCTCATCTTTAAACATTTTTTACTTTAACTGTTGCTTTATGGATGGTACCTTGAACCTCTTTTTAAGCTAATTATAGAACCAACTAATCCCAACTGTGACATTAGTGTTTTTGTGATTCTTGATGATTTTCTAAACCTATGAGGCTTCTCAATGTGTGTGTGTGTGTGTGTTTTTTTTTTCCAATTCTGGCTTGCAAATAACCTGAAATTTGAGAAATTCTAGAACGCAGGTGTCCAGAAAAAGAATGATGTATGAGAGGGAACAGCAAAATATCAGATGGCTCAGTGTGTTGGGAGTCTCTTAACATTTGAGGTGCTCGGCTACCTCAGCTCCTGCCTTTGAGTTCCATTGTTCCTGAAAAGCAACCTAACTGATAAATGATTCCAAGTTTTCATTTCTCTATCACTGTGTGGGAAAGACATGAAAATTCCTTTTCTTGGTTTGAGCAGTTATTTTAAATAAGGTTTGAATAATGAATGAGACGTTTTCCATCTAAAATTTCATATGTTCGTTTGGGTATGCAGAAATAAAAAAAATTGAAATGATAAACTATGATATTTCTATATGTTGTTCATATTTAATACACTATTGGGTTTCCAGTTATATCACCAATGGCATAAAAATTCATGTGTTATTAAAACATTTGTCAGTCCGTATGGAACCTTTCATTTTCTAAGATTCTGAACACTTGTTTTATTTATTTAGAGCTAGGATTCAAGTCATTTATCAGGTACTGAGTTCGGCACTTAAATTACCTTAATTTATTTTCAGTAAACAATGGAAAACAAGTTTTTATTAACCAAATTATGTTAAAGACCCGAAGAAGGCATAATGATCTTAGCTTTTTGGATTATTTCACCTCAATTCTGCTAGGCTATTCTATGCAGATTAATGAACTGGATTTTCTCTAAAGTGAGAGCATGACTGTGTTTTGTATGGAGGTCTCTTTTCAGACGGTTAATGCTGAAGAATCCTACTTGAACCTAGGTTTCTGAAGATGAGAATAATGAGACTACTTAGGCTGTACATACCACTGGGAAAGATGAACAGTGCCTCACTACGTTCACAGGAACTTGGTGTGAAACTCATAATAACCAAATTTCTAATTGAATAAGGGGATTAAAATGATAATTTTTTGTAGTAGAATTTAAATTCAGTGTGTATTTCTCCAATTCTGGAGAGGTAAAATCTTCAGGTGTAACGATAAAGGAATTTAATAGAAAATTCCAAAGACTTACACCTAATTATAGTGGCTGAGAGTCAGTCCTTCAAGAGTATTTTAATTTAATAACATAAGTTGCTTAACATCATTTAAACAAGCTTTCAACTTATATCATTGATTAGATTTAATATTTAAATTAAGAGATTAAAACTTTAAGTATTAAAATTACGTTTTTAGATTACTTAGGCCTTAGTACTCACTGACATGCTGGTATCAGCAAGTAATTGGCTGTAATCTGAGGACGTGTTTACTACAGGTAGCTTTTATCCCATCATCTCTCCATAATCATTATATATTCTTAGGAGTGTATACTTCAAGCTGTTAAACTATAATAATATCATCACAAAAACAAAATCAAAACAAAATAAAAAATACCCAGATTCCAATCTGTTATTTTTATTTTTATGCTTAAAGAACCAAACTTCTACAACTCCATGACAAATTGAATACACAATTTTATACATGGAAGTGATACAATATTATATTCTGCTTCTGTTTACATAATATAAATAAACATTCCACGGTGGTTACACAGATTTTTTATTAATGTTTTAGGTTATATTTAATATTCTAATACAGATACGTTATTTGCTTACTTTTCTATGGTTTTTCATTGAGTTTATTTCCAATATTTCGGTAATCACCTGTGAATATCTTGTAAAAATAGCATATTATTTCTGAGGGATTAATTTTTTCAGAAACTTCTCAGGGAAAGAATGGCAAGGTGTTTATAATAATCTGATTTCTTCCCTGGGTGCAATAAGATTCTTAGTTTTACATAGTCACATCTTTTCATTAAATATTAATTTTATGCACTGTGTTTGAATTTTGTGCCATTTCGCAAACCCTTTAGTGATTGTTTACATTCCCTTCCAACTTTCTATAAATTCCATCGTTCAAGGAATGTAGGAAAAGAAAAATGCTGCACTGGTGTCTTTATCAGCTTTGGTTTCTTCTTTAAGGCCATTTTGAATTTTATTTTCTTGTTATTCTAGTTAAATAATCATATAAAATAATATCGAAGCAAGAAATTACCCTTGACCCCTTTGCTGGCCTCGTGACAGGTATGCCTCACTTATTCAGCCCACAGCTCTCAACCCCTCATGGGAGGGGGAACATGCAGGTGAGTGGGTGAGGGATCCAGAGTGAGCACTTTTGGGCACCGAAAGGAGCAAAACTCTGTGCAGAACCCTTGGCAGTGTGTATGGGGGTGTACTGGCCCCCCCAAAGCCCCAGAAGGCATGGGTTACAGGCAGCACTCTTAACTTTGCCATCCACAGATGGATCACGTGTTTAACAGCTCAGTGAACCTTCTGCCTTTTCATGAGGGCAGAGGGTCGGTGTTGCAGCTTTCTATATCACTAGCTCTTGTCCAGCGTCCAGGAAAAAGCAGGTCACATGAACACATTTAAGGATAGTAAATGTGAAGGATTTTATTGCCAGTGGAAGTGGCTTTCAGTGGGAAGGGGAACTAGAAAAGGGATGGAATGGGAAGATATTCTTCCCTAGAAGTGCCACCTTCAAGCGGTCCCTCTGAAGTAAAGCTGCTTCTGTCTGATGTTGAGCTGCCTCTTCTCTTCTCCCCTTTTCTGCTCTCTGCCAGTGGAACCTGGGGTTTTTATTGGTACGGGATGGGTTGTTTTTTCAGAAAAAACAACATTTAAGCAGGAAAAACTGGGATGTAAAGTTCTCATTTTGGGCTTTGGTTCCAGACCTGAGGGTGTGGCTCTTGCCAAGGACCCCACAGTTTTCTGCTAGAATTTCTCTGCCTCCTGTCCCTGTCAATACCAGGCTTGGGACAGAGATCTCTAGAATACATTTTTCAATGTTCCTTTTTCCCTAAAGTGTTTTCCTAAGTTTAGTTTATGAATGACCTTTAAAAGAGCCATGACGATGATATGATATAAAATATCTGTAGTTCTCTAGTTCTTGAAATCAGTGCTATGCAAAAAAACAATTTGAAACTTGGTTACTTAATGAGTGATTTCAAAAGTGTAATAACACTCAATGCAAAGTAAAACCACATGAATTTTTCATAAGTGGGCATCATAAGAATATATATCTCTTTCGTCCCCTTATGGATCCATCTCTCTCAAGATCCTATTGCAGCTATCATTGCTCTGTCTTTGACACATATTGACCTCAATACATATCCTTATTTGGATTGAGGTCGATATATCTCAAAGACAGAGCAATGACAGCCACAATAATCTCGGGTACATTCTACTAATTATACTTTAAGAGCTACACAAATAATTTATATTTGATGTTATGTGCATTACTACAGTTATGCATCACAATAATCCTATGAGATAGTCATTATTACTATCTCCATTTCATGAATAAGAAAAAAATACATTCTTAGGAAGATTAAAACATTTGCCCAAGGCCACATAGTAAGTGACAGAGCTAGAGTATGGACCCAGATAGATTTAGTTCAGGGGCAGATAAGCTTAAAAGACTTGAAGGGCTATGACCCTTGAGAGAAAGAGACATAAAGAAGAACAGCATTGCAGGTTAAGAAGCTAAGCAGACACCAGAGCAAATCCCCAAAAAACTCAAAGTGAAGATTTTGTTAGATTTGTTCTTTGCACAATGCTGCCTATTTACCAATAGATCTCTCTCTCTCAAGAGATGAAAAATTATGAGTTCATACTGATGCCTCTAATTCCACACCATTGTATGTACTCAATTGCTCAATCCTAGAATCCATTGAAAGTAGTTGCACAATTGTTAACTCACACCAACGCAAAGGCAAACCTACTCGTTGAGTTCAACGAATATTTACTATTCTTTGATTCTAAAATACATCATTAAAATACTGTGTGCAAAAGCTAGTTAGACTTTTTTACTCCTCCTGTTCAGTGTGGTATGCTGTCCATTTAAAATACCTTTATTTGCCTGTATTTGTATTTCATATTAGGATTTTCCTCCATTCTTATTGATCTGATTTTACTTCTTTCAAAATATAAAATGTCTCCCAAAGTAAAAACTATACCGATAGCGTTGTCTATTCTTTTATTTTTATTTTTATTTTTTTTTTGAGACAGAGTCTCGGTCTGTCACCCAGGCTGGAGTGCGGTGGTCGGATCTCAGCTCACTGCAAGCTCCGCCTCCCGGGTTCACGCCATTCTCCTGCCTCAGCCTCCTGAGTAGCTGGGACTACAGGTGCCGCCACCTCGCCCGGCTAATTTTTTGTATTTTTTAGTAGAGACGGGGTTTCACCGTGTTCGCCAGGATGGTCTCGATCTCCTGACCTCGTGATCCGCCCGTCTCGGCCTCCCAAAGTGCTGGGATTACATGCTTGAGCCACCGCGCCTGGCAGCGTTGTCTATTCTTATCCTCAAAACTTTTACACTATTCCCACCCACTCCTTGAGATAAATTTGGTTATTCTATTTTCCTTGCTTTCTTACACAAAACATATACTATGAATATACTATGTATACTCATTTACAGTTTGTCTTTTTAACTTTCCATTACATTGTATAAATTATTTATTCGTGGAAACCAAATTTCTTTCCTCTTGTTCTTCCTCCTCCTCCTTCTCCTTCTAGTAATCCAGTATAGGTAACATAGTAGCGTAGTAATCCATTTTGTGCAGGTATTGTAGTTTATTCATCCAAACTTCAATTTATAAAAATTTATATGGTTACAACATATTACAGTTATAAGCAATTCTGCAATAATCAGCTTCGTTCATATGTACTTTTGTATCATCGAAGGTCAAATTAAACTCCTAAAGTCTTAAACTCCTTAAACTCCTAGAGTAAGTATGTCAAAATTTTCCCAGTCATCTCTTGATTGGATGAAGCTTTTGATCTAGTAAACTTGACAAGAAAGTTTTCAAAATAGAGCCTTCCCTGACTTTATAACTTTGTTATTTTAAATATTGGCTTTTGTCCCTTTACTTTGTTGCCTTTCTTCAGAGAAAACAATTATCTTTCTTGAGGTCTTCTTTGCCTGGCTTCTAGTTCAACTAATTTTTCTATGATGCTTTTTACGTTTTATTATCTCATTCACATTCACCCAGTTGTTTTTCTTCTTTGACTAGTACTTCCTATTAAACTTTTATTTCAATGTATTCTCTTTTGGGAACTCTATAGTTGTTTTTTTTTTTTTTTTTTTTTTTTTTTTTTTTTTTTTTTTTTTTTTTTTTGAGACGGAGTCATGCTCTGTCGCCCAGACTGGAGTGCAGTGGCCGGATCTCAGCTCACTGCAAGCTCCGCCTCCCGGGTTCACACCATTCTCCTGCCTCAGCCTCCCGAGTAGCTGGGACTACAGGCGCCCGCCGCCCGCCACTTCGCCCGGCTAGTTTTTTGTATTTTTTAGTAGAGACGGGGTTTCACCATGTTAGCCAGGATGGTCTCGATCTCCTGACCTCGTGATCCGCCCGTCTCGGCCTCTATAGTTTTTTATATAATTTTATCTTTTTGTTTTCTTTTTTCTTTCTTTTTTTTTTTTGAGACTGAGTCTCGCTCTGTTGCTAGCCTAGAGTGCAGTGGCGCAGTCTTGGCTCACTGCAACCTCCACCTCTCGGGTTCAAGTGATTATCTTGCCTCAGCCTCCTGAGTAGCTGGGACCACGGGTGTGCACCACCACGGCCAGCTAATTTTTGTGTTTTTAGTAGAGATGGGGTTTCACCATGTTTGCCAGGATGGTCTCCATCTCTTGACCTCGTGATCCACCCTCCTTGGCCTCCCAAAGTGCTGAGATTACAGGTGTGAGCCACCACGCCTGGCCTCATTTCTTCTTTTTGTATAGATATACATATATTAAAATTTTTATTTTTATGTCTCCAAATTCTTGTTGAGAATATCTGATATAGTTTAGAATGTTGTGATACAGTTTCTTCTGCAACACGGTTATGTCTGTTGGGTTTTTGCTTTTAATTTTTTGCAGAGTTTTCCCCCCAGGAATTTTCATCCATTAAAATATGTGATCCTAGTTTTCTGCCTTTGTTTTATAATCTTAAAATAGCTTTAAGTCGATACACTTAGTGCAGAGGTTGGCGTGTTCACAATTCCTATTTCAAGAGCATCCTCACCTGTCAGAGTGGTAGAATGAAATATCTTTAATGGTTGTCTTTCACAATAATGTTATGGAGGGTGGGGTATGTTTCCTTTTATCATTTTTGGGGTCTCTTATAACTTACAGATTTCTAAATTTCTTCGTATTGTTATCTTCCCCTTCAGTACCCATTCTTCACTCTTTATTTCTTTTTACCCTCTTTGCTCCAGAACCAGTGCCTTTCTGGGTTGCCTTTCTGTTCTTCTACCTCAAGTTGTGCACTTTTAACTACTGTGCCTGCAAATCAGGGCTCTGATTTCAGGAGGATACTTTCTCAGTATTGTTATTTACACTTAGAGTGGACTTTCTTTGTTCTTTTTTTGAAGGGTGGGCTTTTGAACAACCTAAGGCTCTTTTCCCCAGCGTGTTTCTTCTGTAATGGCTTCTGGGTCCCTGCTCACTCCTTCTTCCCGTACTCTCCATGCAGGGATAGAGCAGGATCTCATAACACATTTCTGATTAGAATTGAGGTTTACTTTTTGAACTTGACAGTAATATGAAATATTTAGTATTCTAGATCTTTTGGTTAAGTTGAGGACATGTGGGTTTATTTCTCCTTCCTATTGACCTGTAAAGATTTTTTTGTGGAGGACGTGTGGAGAGATTTCTTGATATCTCTGAGGGAACGTCATTCTGGTAATATGGCAAAACTTAGAGAGGAAACCAACCATTGTTGTCAAGCTGAGAGGCCATTGTTTAGTTGACAATAATAAGAACCTGGAGCAAATAGATAAAAGCACATCCTTTATTCTCCCACCAGCCTTCTCATATTTCTTTGGAACCTTACTGCAGGCTTAGCAGAATCGACTGGCAAAGAAGATTGCAGAGTCCTTGTCCCATCATCCCAAAGCACAGCAGAGAAAGAGGTGGGCTTGGAATTTGGAGAAAACAACTTAATCCAGTGCTATGAACTTGTTCACTTCATTCAGATTCACTCAACTGTAAAACTAAGATTTATAAACTTTTCTGTATGTATGTTTTATTTCAAAGAAAAATTTACTTAAAAGAAAAGATAATCCTACTCACCACTATCTCCCTCCGGAACCCATTCCCCCTGAAAAAGATTATGAGGTGGATAGTTGTAGCTATTATGGCTATAAGTGGCGATGCCATGTATATTTCTGTGGCAATCATGCTCACTTGGGCAGGTACTAATCCATAGGTTACAGAAAAACTACAATTGAGTTTTTCTTTAGTAGCAATTTGGGCATTGTCCTATAGAGAGACATCCTGAACAAAAAAAATCTATATGTAGAATCATCAGGGATTGTCTCACCTAAACTGGTGTATAAACTGGTATATTTTAATTTCAAAATAGCAAGATAATCTAGGGAGAACTACACAGGGTATTTTTCTTATCTTCCCAGATAAAAGTTGTGCCCCACACTTACCTTTATACGTCTAATACATCACTGTGTTATTGGCGGATTGTCATTCAAAGTTACATTCTTCTAAATTCTCACAAATTTATTATGTGCAAACAACTCCCTTTGAATAAAGCAATGTCTTATTATGTTTTCAAAGCTCTAACCAACTACTCACAATGGGAAACAGGAAGTTTTAAACACGTATAGGAAAGTATTACAATTTCCTTCTGTTTCAGCACCAAGGTACCAATGTTCTTGCCATGTCTCTTAAAATTTTAACTTAAAAGTTAAATTTGCAAAAACTCTTTCAAAATTTTGATCTTTAAAATACAAAAAAGCATAGAAATACTTATAAAATGTTCTTTCTTAAAAGCAAAGAACAAAAAAGCAAAAGCCTAATGTTTTTTTGAACTAAGCTTTATGTTTCAATGGAAAAAAATTATGGTGGGATATTTTCACAGGTGGAAAAAAAATACCAACATTCAAATGTTTAATGTAATGACTATAAAAAGAATCCTTAAGCCATTTCAATACTGCCAAAATAAAAAGGGAATTGTTTGTTAAAATTTTATGTTACCCCATGTTCTAGCAAATTTGGTATGAGTTTGCAAGTTTGAGTTATCTCTCTGCTATTCCTGACTCTATTGTTTTGGAACATTGAAGTATTCTCAGCCTTCGATTCCTGAGGCATAAAATAAGAGGAAGAATCTTTCCTCACCTGCCTCCCTGTGCAATCATCACCAAGACAACTCGCCCTATAATGGAAAGCAAAGGTACACCATTCAATGGGCTCTGTCATTCATGGTCTTCCATTTATTTAGTCCTACAGATGACTGAAATGTAATCCCTAGATTCTAACTGAGCATAAAAGGCTGCAAATTGCTATTTCAGAAACTCTTCTCAAACACAGCAGCATTTGCAGATATGAACATATATGTCAACACCCTTCTTCCTGAATTCACTGCAGACATTACTAAATGAGCACAGGTGTTTTATTCTCTAACCTTATATGCAGGTCCCTGTATTAGTCCCAGCTCATCATTCCTGTAAACACTAATGGGGTCCACCCTTCTCTTCTCCTATTCAAATTTCGTTGCTTGAGCTTTCTGTTTCACACCCTACGTAACCCTATGAAAGCTCTGCCTTTTAAATTTTTTTTTCTTTTGGGAGTGGAGGAGGAGGTGGTGGAAGTGGGTAGGGAATAAGTGGGTAGGGAAGCTTGGAGATGCCCTGGACCAACAATATTTGCATAGAAAGTTTAGACGATCCCAGAAGGTGCTGTAACATGAGAAAGTATGTCTGCTGGAACATCAACAAAAGATCTACAGATAGTTATAAGTAATGATGTGGTTTCTAAACCTAGACAATATAAATATACTGAAGTGGTAACGGGTAACCTTGAAGATTCCTTATTTGTTGGCCATAGAATTGATGGCTTGCTCTCTTTATATTCTGGGTCTCCAAAGCTTCCCAAATACTCTCCCAAGCTCAAGATCTCTTTTCTCTGTGATCCCAGTCTCCTTCAAGTTGGCCCTTGAACAGTACAGGTTTGAACTCTGTGGGTCCACTTACATACGCACTGTGTGGGTCCAACTCTGCCACTCCTGAGACCAATCCCTCCTCATCCTTCTCAGCCTACTCAATATGTAGATGTTGAGGATGAATACCTATATGATGATTCATTTCCACTCAATGAATAGTAAATATATTCTCTCTTCTTTATGATTTTCTTAGTAACATCTTTTGTCTAACTTTCTGTATTTAAGAATAGAGCATGTAATATACATATATACATAACATGCGAAATATGTATTAATAGACTTTATGTTATCGGAAATGCTTCCCGTCAACAGTAAACTACTAGTGGTCAAAGTTTTAGGGAGTCAAAAGTTATATTAAATTTTTGACTGCACGTGGGTCAGTGCCCCTAAACTATACTTTTCTCCAGTAGTTTGTGCAAGGAGTAAAAGGTAATATTCTGCTTAATTCCTCTTTAGACTATGATCGCCAGAATTCCTTTTTTATTCTGAAGTTCTATTTTGGAAGTGAAAAAAAGCTGAACGTTGATACTTCTTTAAAAAAAATTGCACTATAAAATGTTAGTTTTCATACAAACATGCTCAGTTCTCTAACAGTGAAGAAAAGGTTAACCTCAAGTAAGTAGGGAGCAGAAAACCATAAAATTAGTATACATAAAAATATTTCCCTTGAAATCAATACAAATTGACTCTCAAAATGAAACATATTTGCCATTGCTGGTCTCGAGATTAATGCCCAGTTACTTAGAGTCTTTTCTTTGGCTTCAATATCTTTTCCTGCAACATCCCAGAGCTTGCCTTTTTGAACACTCTTCCCATTGTCTTTTTATTTTGAGAATTTATATTCATCCCCAAATGTTAAGGTTAAATGGCACCATGTCGGTGAAATCTTTCTTGATTCTACCATTAGATTTGATTACATCCTCTTTAGCATAACACCTGTAATTTGTATCAACCTCTGTGTGTTATATGCATTAATATGATTAGAAGTTTAAAGACCTCACAGACAAGTACAGGAGATAGACAAGGAAGCACGGAATTACCTGCATTTAAATCTGCATTCGCTCTCTTCATTTCTCTATCGTCAGTGCCTTGCACAGTGCCTGACACAATGGAAATATTCAAAGTCTGTTAAATAGTCAAGATCTGTTACATGTTAAATGAATGTTTTGATAATTTAATTTCTATAAGATTACATTTGAAGAAATTGATTCTTCAAATATTTAATTCTCTAGTTTCAATCACTTAGCTTGCAAATGGAAATGATGATTCATGCCTAGACCATCAGACTCATGACTATTATTGCCAAAATTATTATTGCAGGTTAAATCATTTTCTCATTATATTTCATTTCTTCTTTATGATCTTCCTATGTATTTCCAGTACTTCCTTTACGTTCAATATTTAAGAGTCGGATTTTCTAAGGACCTTAGATGCATGTGCAGCATTTCAAGAAGGATCATATCTGTATTTAATAGACTGTTGGACATATGAGGGTAGGTACCTATTTGTCTTTTTTCTTTTCTTTTTGACTGCTAGTTATCAACTGTGTTGCACAGAGTCTAGCACATATGTTTTAAACATATATTTTGAATAAATCAATAAGGAAATTAATATGAATGAGTAGAGAGCATATATTGATATATTCTCTTCATAACTGATAAGTCTATTCATGAAGTTTAAGGTTGAACATTTGACCAGCCACTTTCATTTCCATCTTCTTAGTATTGTCATTAGACATATTATTAGGGACCCAGATTTTCCTTTTTTAATATATAAAGTAAGGAAGAGGGTGTGTCATGCCACTTCCCCCCAAGAAAATATGTATACTATTAAAAAAGGAAGTGAGTCATCAGTCTAAACAACTCAAATTATTTGGTGCATAAAATACAGAATAACAACAATAATAGTGATATTTGATATATATTAAGCACTTGTGCTAATTGTATTACACGTACTAGCTTATTAAGACATGGACTTTGAAACAGCTATTATTATCTATATTTAAATATGAGGAAGTAGAAACAAAACAATTTAGCAACTTACTAAAGTCACAGAACTAGTAAGTGAACAAGCCAGAATTATAGTGGAGACCTATTTGACTCAACCACTTCTACTCTACAAACTGCAAGTTCTGGACTAGTTACCAGGGATTTTAAAATACAAAAATCAACTGGGAATAATTCCAACATGTTAAACTGGTTTTTTTACTGATGGAATTATTGGGGCCTTTGACATGCTAAAATGTGTTGTAAATTTTCATTAGGGAGAGAATGTGTTGCATTTATTAAATTTATATATTTGACCATGAAAACTTTTATTTCACCCAGTGGTATTCCATGGAATATTCTTTGTGAAAAGTTGCTTTAAAGATTTAAATATGTCTACTCTTTTGTTGTTGTTGTTGTTGTTAATTATTTTTTATTTTTTTTACTTTAAGTTCCAGGATACAAGTGAAGAACTTGTAGGTTTGTTACATATGTATATGCGTGCCATGGTCGTTTGCTGCACCTATCAACCGGGCATCTAGGTTTTAAGCCTTGCATGCATTAGCTATTTGTCCTAATGCTCTCCTTCCCCTTGCCCCCAACGCCCCCAGCCCTGGTGCATAGCAAAGATGTTGAAAACCAACCCAAATCCCCATCAATGATAGACTGGATAAAGAAAATGTGGTACATATACAACACGGAATACTATGTATCCATAAAAAGGAATGAGATCATGTTTTTTGCAGGGACATGGATGAAGCTGGAAGCCTTCATCCTCAGCAAACTGACACAGCAACAGAAAACCCAACATGGCATGTTCTCATGCATAAGTGGGAGTTGAACAATGTCTCCTCTTTTCATTTGAAGAAGCAACCAACTGGTCATAGAGTATAGACCGAGTGTAATTGTGTTAGCACAAACATGTCTCATTGAATTTGACTATGCTTTCTGAAAGAGAATTATAAGTGTGAATGGAACATTCTATATAAACAACTCAATGTAAGCCCATGTTCAGTATTAGTGTACTTAGAAAAACAAATTCTTTTTAGTAGGTTTGTCTTTAGCCCTTCAGGACACTGGCGAATTGTTTGGTATAACATTAACTTAGCTGAATTTTGTAGAATGTTATACAGTTTATGAAGTTCCATGTATCACTTCATCTTTACAAGAACTCTGTGAGGTCAGACTTATTCTCATCTTCACTTTATAAATGAGTGAGATGAAATTTAACGTCACCATTTTGCATACTCAACATCTGTTGGTTTCACATGGGCAGTGAGTGATGAAGTGGTAACTCAAGTGCAATTCAATACTAGCAAATTATCATCGTGATTGTCTGTACTTAAACCACACACTTTCCACCTTTTGGAGTCGCTGTAGAACATGCACAGGGATTTTCTTCTTCTAACTCAAGGAAAAAAATCAAAAGAAGAACCTTCCCTTGGCATTTCATCTTTTCAGCACCTTTGTCCATCCCAACCAAGCCATTTTCTTGTCTTCTCTTTCCTTTTCCCTATTTATTTAGACATTTTCTAAAGGTCTTAGATATTTCAAGGTGACTGTATTCTCCAACGCATCTATTTACATATCACCGGTTTCTATTTTGTCAACACTGGAGCTTCTAGCCCATGGATTTTCCGTGATATGGCTAAAGAAAGTTTCTTCCAGTGGGTTAGACATGTTTGGTTTTTCTTTTTCACAGGTCGACTGTTAAATTTGTACTGTACATTTATCAGGGATGCTCTAAATGGTACTAAAGCTGACAGCAAACAAGCAGGAGCTGACAGCTTCACTCCAGTTACAGCTGATTAAAGGCTGCTGAGGCCGGAGGGCCCAGTTTCTAAAAGAGGACCACTCAGACTCGACCAGAACAATTCTAGCCTGCATGTTTTACACCAGCTGCAGTGGAAATGTCTGAATCCTGCACTGGCGAAGAAGGCGGTGGAGGATGAAAGCCTTCAGTTTAATAGCATTTACCAGAAAAGAATTGCATAGTTTGGAAAATAAAATAAATGCACATACTAATGTTCCCAACTGTACAGGTGCACTGTGTACACAAACACAGAGGTGGCATATAAGCTTGCAGACAGGTCTATATTTCTAATGATAACCCTTAATGATTATTACCAACTATTATGATGCCAGGTAATTGGTGCACAAGAATGCATAATAATAATAGGCTTTACATTTGCATAGCGGCTTTAAATCCCAAAATGTTTTCCCATCTGTTATCTCATTTGATCTTTCACAACAATCACAGAAGTTAAGAATGAGAATCAATACCCCAATTTTACAGGTGAGGAAATTAGAGTGCCTCAAGTGTTGGTGAACTTGACAGAGTTTAAAGAGCTATTGCATGGCAGAGATGGTATTTAATTATTTAACTTCCCACACATGCTTTCTTGGTGAATTTAGCACCTATATATGATAATTATGGATTTAAGTTACTTTCTGCAAACATCAGCTGCCCTACAGAAACCACTTTCCTTATTATTGCTTATGTCAAACAAATTATCTGTTTCTGAGTCTACAACATGCTAAGATTCCTGGAGGCAGGGACTATGCCCTTTTTAAAAATATTTGTATTCTCACCTCTTGGTACAAAAGTATTTCGTAACAACCTGTTCAATTGAACTGAAATGAAGAATTCCTTAAGAAGGTAATTATATTAGACATTAATCTGCAAAATGAGAGTATTAAATGACTTGAACTGATAAGTTATTTTGTTATCAGAGGACATTATCAAGAAAGTGAAAAGATAACCTACAGAACGATAGA
This sequence comes from Macaca fascicularis, assembly GCF_037993035.2. Lineage (NCBI taxonomy): Eukaryota > Metazoa > Chordata > Mammalia > Primates > Cercopithecidae > Macaca > Macaca fascicularis. Next base: position 163,510,918 of record NC_088378.1, read on the forward strand.
AAATATTTGTGAATCTATATCTGCATGAATATTCAAATCTATATCTAAGAATTTAATATGCAGAATCTGTAAAGGACTCCAACAACTCCTCAACAAACAAAGTATCTGGTTAAAATATGAGCAAATAAATTGAATAGACATTTCTTCAAGGAAGACATACAAATAACCAGTGAGCACATAAGAAGATGCTCAACTTCATTCGTTATGAGATAAATGCATATCAAAACCACAGTGTGATACCATTTCACAGGCTAGGATAGTTGAAATAAAAAACAAAACAAAAATAAGAAAATAACAAGTGTTAGAGAGGATGTAGAGAAGTTAGAACCCTCCTACATTGCTCTTGGGAATGCACAATGGTCCAGCCACTGTGGAAAACAGCTGGACAGTTCCTTCAAATGCTAAACATACAAGCATTACATAGAAATTTGTAATATATTCGACATCATTAAAAGCAAATATCAAACAGAATACTTGTACTCCATGTTCACTGCAGCATTATTCACAATCGCCAAAATGTAGAAACAACCCAACTGTCCATCAACAGGTGAATGGGTAAGCAAAATATAGTCTATACGTACAATGGGATATAATTCAGCCTTAAAAAGGAATGAAAGTTGGATCTATGCTACAATAAAGATGAATCTGTTGAAACTGGACCCCTTCTTTATACCATATACAAAAATCGGCTGAAGATGGATTAAAGACTTAACTGTAAAATCTAAGACTAGAAACCCTGGAAGATAACCTACAATATACCATTCTGGACATAGAATAAAAGTTTAAAAAGAAACAAACAGAAAAAGAATCTTGAAAACATTATGCTAGGTGAAATAAACCAGACACAAAAGAACAAATATTGTATGATTCCACTTAAATAAAATATCTGGAATAAGCAAATTCATAGAGACTGAAAATAGATTTCAGGTTCCCAGGGGCTAGTCGGAAAAAAATAAAGGCAAGTTATTGTCTAATAAGTGGACAGTTTTAATGAAAAAGTTCTGGAAATGGATAATGGTGATGATTGCACAACAATGTATAATTAATGACACGGAATTGTACACTTAAAAATGGTTAAAATGGGAAATTTTAGGCTATATATACTTTCTTATAATAAGAAATTTTTAAAAATCAGTGTGAAATGTTATCATACCTATTACCTCACCTCTGCTTGGAAAATGTGAGTTGTGATAATCAAATGAAAGGGCAAAAGTTTGTTCAGATGACAAAGGATTTAGTGAAAAATATGGAAGAAAAGAAGGCATTTAGACCTAATAAACATATTTCATTGTGTGTGAAGTTCTGAAAGTGTGTTCCAAATAAAATCATTTATGCTCACTGAGGAGTCTTTTATGTTTTTTAAAAAATATTTCACATTTTTATAGAATTTGTAGTAAAAGACACATTATGAAAACAATTTTTATTTCTTAAGTTTAAAATTCGCAAAGTCAAATTTATATATGTAGGAAAGCTGAACAGTTAACACAAGTTGTTTGAAAATGTTAGGCAATTATTTACAAAAATTCTGTATAGACCTCACATTTATCTCTATCATGAATTTCCAATTTTTCTACTATAGAAATATTTTCAGGGCAGGGTGCAGTGGCTCACGCCTGTAATCCCAGCACTTTGGGAGGCTGAGGCAGGCAAATCACCAGGTCAAGAGTTCGCGACCAGCCTGGCCAACATGGTGAAACCCCGTCTCTACTAAAATACAAAAAATGAGCCAGGCATGGTGGCATGTGACTGTAATCCCAGCTACTCAGGAGGCTGAGGCAGGAGAATCACTTGAATCCAGGAGGTAGAGGTTGCAGTGAGCAGAGAGGGCGCCACTGCCCTCCAGCCTGGATGACAGAGTGAGTCTTCGTCCCCCCCCCAAAAAAAAAAAAAATTCGCTGGGCATGGTGGCGGGCACCTGCAATCCCAGCTAATTGGTAGGCTGAGGCAAGAGAATCACTTGAACCCAGCAGGCAGAGGTTGCAGTGAGCTGAGATCGCGCCATTGCCCTCCAGCCTGTGCAACTCCATCTCAAGCGAAACTCCATCTCAAAAAAACCCAAAAAACACAAAAAACAAAAAAATCAGCTAAAGCAATTATCGGCATACTCAACCAGTGGACCTTATTTATGTTTTTAAATGTTTTAAATGTCACTCTATTATAAATTCTCTTATTTGGGGTAAAGTATTTGTCCTATTAAAACCATAACTTATCTGCTAAAACACTTAAATTTAGTTAGTTCAGTGGAAGTAAATAGCAGATAATTACTTCATGACATTAATTGGTTAATATATTTTTCACTTTTAAATCAGTTGCTTTATGTAACTTAGAAAATAATTTTAATAAAAAGCTTTAATTTTAGATTTATATTTCAGTCAGCATTTATTTTATTAATCATGTGCTTTTCCAGTTCCCTGTGTAATGTGTCATTACATAGTTTTTCCATATAAAGTGATTTCCAAATGAATATAGATAACTTTGTCACATTTACAGTGCCAATTCACATGAACCAAGGACTTAAATTTTGGAATTTCTCGCTTCTTCACTTGGTGGTTGTTTTCCAAATACGAAGGTACCTTGTGGTTGCATTCATGCATTAAAAGGAGCATTTAAAAGTAAAAATGTAGTTCACTTTAGCTTCTCTCAGGTTGATTATATTTGATATGAATCATTTAATCATTTTCTTCTGAAACATTCATAATTTCTAAATTTGCATACAAGAGTGTGTAATTATTTTTAAATGCTTTTACTAAAATCATTAGAGTTTTTTTTTTTTTTTAACCATTTTAACCAGGAGCTTTTCATTAAACTGTCCCATCCACATTTTCCCCTTTAAATCTCAGCCTCATTTATTAGCACCTGAGGCCTGATTCTCAAAAAGGCTGATAAAACTCCCTGCATAATCCTTAGAAGAGCTTGGCTTAATACTGTACTTATAAAACATGTTTGAAAAAAGAAATCATTGCTTGTGGTTTTGAGAATAATGCCAAACATAACTGTAATACGTCAAAGAAAAATAAGATGTGATTTCCCTTTATATTTAAATTTGAGTTTATTACAAATGGATTTAAAAATTTGTTGCTTTAATTTGTTTTAATAATCTTAGAAAATTGTAATCAAGACATTTTATAGTACATACTAAAAAATTATATTTCTGTATATTTAGATGTACTCTTCAAGAAACTGTCTCTAAAAATGATAAAATCCATAGCTACCTTACTATGGAGTGTAACTACTATAGTTTTGAAAAGGCAAAAATTTTTAAAATCTCCACTCAACTCCATTTCACTCATCTTTTAGTCATTGATTCAATCATTCATTCAAGTCATATTTGTCATCAATTATCAAATTATGTACAAGGTTCTGCGCTAGATTACCTACTTAAAGAATAAGATGCCTATGGGGATCGTGAGATCTGGCAGGGAACAAGGCCAACTGAAATAATCTGGAATGTGGACTTCAATATCAACAAAACGCTTTATGAGATCAAGAACTGATCCACTGATTTTTTTCTAGACAGTCCCGAAGGACTTCCTTGTCGAGGTGGTGTGCCTGGTCTGCCTCATCCGGTTGAATGGGGTTTTGGCCAGCGGAGACAGAAGGCAAGCACATTTCAGGTAGAGGGACTGGAATGAACTCAGGCACTGGAGAAACAAAAGCACATGGGGCATTTGTGAATGTGAAGAATCTGAAATTTTAAGAGTGCAAGAAGCTAGAGGGACAAAGGGGAGGGATATAAAGCTAGAAACCTAGCTCGGGGGTAAAGAGGAGCACATATGTATAGGTTTACAGATTGAAGGAAACCTTATAAGCTTTCCTTCAACTTTTCTCATCCATTATACATCCTTGTACAAACTGGAAGTCCTGATTCGTGAACACCAATATTCACCCTGAAGTAAGCTGTTATAAATCCATAGAGACAAGTTCTAAAACCCTGCAGCTTTTTACTTAAGAGACAAAGACTTTTCTCTTTCCTACTGTTAGATTGAGCACTGCCTTGAAAAACTGAGTCCAAGCCTTCTGCAGAGCTGTGAAAGAGATGAAGCAGGGTACAGAAAACAAGAAAAAACAATAGATTGAAATTAAGGTGAATCCCTAGAGGAAGAGGATGTGGACTGGGAAAGAGGCATTGGAACAAAGGATAAAGAGATCCAGGATCCAGACCAATCTCTGAAAGCATCTAGCCTTAAAGTCTGCAATACTTCCATCACTTCTCAGAGGTTGCATTTCCTTTTCTGAACCGAGAGAGTTGGACTTGACAATCTCAGATGTCCTTCTAGATATAATATAATATGACTATAACCCATGATTATGAAAAGAATGATGAAAACTGAGAAAGGAAAAATGCAATCATAGTTTAGCCTTTAACTAACTATACACCTTCGAGTATCTCCACCCAAGTCAATTATTTATTTTTTAGGAAAGGTTAATCATAGCGGCGTCTACTCTGTGCATGTGCATTTGTTCGTATTTGAGGAGAATTTCACAGACTATACAAACGCTGAAATTTATTCTTTTATAGCTGCATTAAGTAAGCACAAAATCTGTGTGAAAGTGAGCACCCCATCAGGTCTGGTCCCACCAAAACACAAACAAAATGAGCAACTTTTGGGAGATTAAGGCAAAAGTGATTAAGGTTAATGAAAGATTAATTGTCCATCTCTTACTGAAATGTGAATGTCTCCACAGTGGCCCAGCAGAGGATAGCTCTTCCTCACTGACTGGGCTTACTTTGGGCACAGTTCATAGCGGGTCATCATTACACTTCCAAAGCAATCATAACCAGGCTTATAAGCTGCAATCATTTTAAAAGAATTCCCATGGTGATATGGTTTGGCTGTGTCCCCGCCCAAATCTCATTTTGATTTGTAGTTCCCATAATCCCCACATGTCAAGGGAGGGACCCAGTGGGAAGTAATTGGATCTTAGGGGCAGTTACCTCCATGTTGCTTTCATGATAGTGAGTGAATTCTCATGAGATCTGATGATTTTTTAAGGGGATTTTCCCCTTTGTTCAGTCTTTCTGTCTCCTGCTGCCATGTGAAGAAGGATGTGTTTGCTTCCCCTTCTGCCATGATTGTAAGTTTCCTGAGGTCTCCCCCAGCCCTGGGGAACTGTGAATGAATTACACCTCTTTCCTTTATAAATTACCCAACCTCGGATATTTCTTCATAGCAGCATGAGAACTGACTAATATACATGGCCAGAATCCCTTGCTTTGCAAAGAATACTGTATTGTGACTGTGTTACAATTGTTCTCAGCCATTTGAGAGCCTTATATAGGATGGCTAGATATTTTTTCTAGGAAGGAGTAAGAACTGTGCTAGGCACTGTGGCAGACACTGATCAAGAACAAACCAAGTATTAGTTTTTTCTAGTTTCTCAACAGCTCTGAAATACAGGTGATATTGTCCCCACTACACAGCTAAGAAAATATTGAGTTACAATAGATGGAAGATTTTTCTAAGGGTATATAACTAACACTGACACAAAGTAGGGGTGAGGTGGGGGGGGGGGTGTTGAATCCACTTCTACGTAATGAGAAAGTCAGATAAAAATCTAAGTATGTGTGTGTGTTATTGGATGATGAATACATGGTTATAACTCTTGGTCATATGAGGTTAATGTGGATTGAAGAAGCATAAATGGCTATGCTATCTTTTCCTTATAAGTCAAAAGAACCATTTGCTAGCTTGGAAAAGCACTTCTTCCTCTCATAGAATTATATTGAAGGTGGAATCCACTTATAGAAATCTACATATAAATGCCATTTACTGTAATAATGTCCATAAACTGGATGGGGAAACCACAGTGGCAAACAAGATTTTAAAAGAAGTGATGCAAGTTTGTTTTGCATGTTGTTTTCAAAGGATACTAAATGAACAATCTTCCTTTCTCCTAATGGTTATTTCCTACCCAGTTATGAGTTGCAGTTCAAACAGTGGAGGGAGCAGTAGCTAAGTACATCTTTATGTCTACTTACTGTCTACTCCTCTTCCTTTCCTGTAATCTAGATTTATGATGCATCTATCCTTCTCCTTCATCTACAAGGTCCTAGGACATTCAGGTAGCCAATCTGCCCTTAAATATGTCTCTAAGGAAATGGTGCTAATTAGTATTGGAATTTACAGCCTTCCATTTTATTGACTTGTCCTACTTTCTTCGATAATTAACTAATGAGTAAAGTAATGAGCTATGTTAGTCAGTCATGCTGTTCAATTAAACGGCAAATCAATTATTGAAAATAGTTTCGGACAGCTCTAATGTTGGCATGATGTGTGTGTATGTGTGTGTGCATATTTAATGCCAGTGTAATTATGTCCTAGATATTACAAAGTCAGCCACATAAGGATGGTATGACTGGAAAGGTCCTTTCTCACTGCAGTGCAAATCTGATCAGTTACCAAAATGCAAGCAAGTCATTATAGTATTTGTCTATGGCCATTCTACAGTTTGTAATTCATACTTAGCTGAGACATCACAGCTTCCTTGAGCTTATATTTTACAAAGCAATGTCTAATGGATGAGTGATAAGAGATAACAAAGAAAAACAAATCAACTTTTTTTCTCCTTAAAAAGGAGTCCAGGGTGACATGATTAAGGTGACATGATTTAACTTTTCTTTTTCATCTTGGGTTCTTCATCTTAGACATTTACATGTTTTTCCTTGATTGTATTGGTGAATTAGCCTTAGTTTGAAAATTTGGTGTGAAATACAAGATAGAAACACTTCTCAGGCATTAGCACATAATTCAGTATCACTGAGAGTGAGACAGGGGTACATAGACACAAACACATCCACACCACACACACACACACACACACACACACACATCTAGCAGAACAACAGCCAGATTGGCAAACTGCAAAGGTCCTCTGTGAGTCTCTCTGGTCTTGGAGGAGCCCTAGAGGACAGGCAAAGTGACTGTGAACTTCTTACCAGTTCTGCACTCAACCTCACCTCCATTCCCAATCCTTTGCTACTTTTAGTTTCTCCCTCTGTTAAGAAGTGCCTATTGCCTGTGCGTCTTCTCTTTGCCTTACCCTACACTAGTAGTTTACTGTGGATTTTAGGTAGAACACCCTACAGTTTTTTGCACCTGGTTTTGACCTTGTACCAATGTAATATTTTTGGCATACATAACTGGTTTAGCCTGATACATTTTTAAAAAACGTAATATGGCTTAGATCATGAATCTTCAAAGATGTCAGTCACAATACTGTATTCGCTCATAACAACCCACAACTGTTTTTAAACCATCTTTAATTTGAGATCTGTTCCATCTTACTTCATCTTCTTGACAGCCTGTTGTCAGCAATACAGCAGAAAAATTAGTATATTTTCCCTTAATAGAATTTATGAAGTCTGTGATTTTAGAGTTCTCAAGATTCTGAACAATATCTCCTACCAGAGAAAAACTGAGTAAAGGCTTAAATGATACAACTTTTGCTAGCATGTGAAAATGCAATTTGCACCTTCAAAATATCTGCAAATTGTTTAAAGGTGTAAAGATAGTTTTTATTCCCTAAACTATAGTTTAGAATCTTAACTTTCAAAAGTGATTAAGCTCTGTTATAGGAACAACAAAGCGAAGCAAATCAAAGCCAGGTCAAAAAAAGGAACATAAAGTTTTTATTTCCAAACAGCTTTAATTCTGTGTTTGTGTTCTTGCCTGAGAGGAGACAAGTAACACAAACATTCCCATATGAATTAAATTAGAATTTACATATGAATTACATTAGAAATATGAGCTCCATCAAGGAATAATTAGCACTGTCCTGGGTTATGTGAAGGCGAACAAAATTAAATAAGAACAATTTCAAAGGCAAGTTTTGTTTTGCCTCTTCAACTAAGCTGGTTTAATCAGTGATAATGACTGAAATAAATCCACTCCATCTAAAGTAATGTACAGCTTACCATATTGTGTGAAATGCCATTACTGACTTAGTAAATCATAAAGTCAATGAGACTACATCATTCACCAGTCTTTGACATGGTTACTTTGTGCTTAATGCCAAATGTAAAGGTGGGAGAATTTATCCAATCAGAAAGCGTAGTGAGGGCTAATGTTACAGAAATATTCCAGGGAGACATCATAAAAGTCAATGAGACTCTGAGAATCACATGATACATGCTTTGTATTGCATTTGTTGATGTTGTTACTATGATTGTTATTTTATGCTCACAGAGGACAAAGACTGAGATTTCTCTCTACAAAATGGCAGTTGTTACTAAAGAAATAGAGAAATTAAAATATCAGCTGGCATCAGCCCAGTGACATAGATGTGCTTCAGCCACTAAGCAGGGTTATGGTTTATGAGTACCTACCCTAATGAGCTAAACTCCAGTGACCATAAAACTGAAATATAATTATGACATTAAAGATGCCTATATTTGAACTTAATTATTAATTAATTTAATGAGAGGAGTGGAGGTCGTAAAATTGCTAATTAAATGGCTCTGTAAAACTGCAGACGGTGGAGGATTTACCAAATGATAAATCCCACAACAGTATTTTTGCTATATCAATATTCTATTAATATCTGGTATGCCAGAGGTGCTGGCTAGAAGGTGGCTGTGAAGTTGCACAAGCATGCAGCATGGTACGACCTAGAATTTAAAATGACAGCAACCTTGAAGAAACTTCAGTCCCTCCGTTCAGAGTAGGTCCTAGAATCTTAAATGAACGGAGGAGGTCAAAGCACAACTCATCTGACTGCAGTTACGTGGACACAAAGGTTTTTTATTGCTGAGCCACCACTTTAGATCTTCTCTTGTAGTGGTAAGAAGGATCAGGGTAGATTTGTTTTGTACTCATGAGAGCTGTGGGTCTGCAAGAAGTCTAAATATTTCATCCTGAAAGCTAGACAACTCCTCATATACCATGTATTGGGAAATGCAATTCATTGGATTGCAATTCATGCAATTAGTGAACTAGAAAGCACAAATGTGGAATTTAGCATGAGATAGGCTTGGATTGAGATTCTGGCTCCTACCATGTATCTTCTAAGTGACCTTGGGGAAACAAGTGCACTTCTCTAGACCTCAGTTTCTTCATCAGTAAAAGGGGATAAATGCTCCTAAAGTCATAGTATTGTTGGGAGAATTGTAATAATAAGATACGTAGTATACACAGTATTTACTCATAGAAGGTGCTAAAAAATGAGAAATAAATAAAGAAATGCCCTATGCATGAATCAGAACTTGAGGAGGGCAATTAGCGAGGTGCCCACTCTGCACATGGTGTGAAATGGTACAGGTACTTTTACATTGGGACCTAGAAAGCAATCACAACTAATGCGACTAATGGCAAGCTTTATAAATAATGAAACAGGAAGAAAAGTGTTTCTATTCTGTGTTCAGCTTAATTCAGGGGAATTTTTACTGAGGCATTGCAAACCGTAGGAGTGTAAAATATGAGCAAAAACACAATGTTTAAGAGCACATTTCAATGAATAGCTAAATGAAATTCGAGGTAATTAGAAACACCACATACTAATTGTTCATGAAGCTTAAATCTGTCCTTAGAAATGTACAAAGTGTAGTGAACAGATTTTCTTATGATGAAAAGATGACTTAAAATGGAATCAAATTAATGCATGACATTGTTTGAATTACTTAAATAAATTCAAAGTTCTTGCTCTTTTTTTTTCAGCTGGTTTATAGTGTAACTTTTCTAGTCATCATGAATTGCAATTCTTTCAAAAGCCAGTGATAATTATAAAAATAGTAAACAAGGAATTTTAAAAAATGAACCCAGGAATGAAGGCACATCCTTCTATTTTGTAACAAAATAAATTTAATGATTGGAAATGTTATTGATTTTATTAATTGAGAGTGTCGAAATTCATAAACAACCTTGAAAAACTTGGGCTTGCTAAAAATCCATTTATGGGTGAGGATTTAACTGTATACATTTCACATTGTGCATGTTTTATAAGCCTGCTTATGATTGTATGATATCTTGATTCCTAGAGTAGAGTTGTGATTAGAATGAAAGTCTGAAAAGATTAATTAACTAATCTTGGATTAGAAAATTTCAAACTAATTGAACAAGGGAAATAATTCAACTAATCAACCAAGTCCCAGATTGGTATCATATAGCACAAGATGATATGGTATACTGTGACATGACATAATTATAGCTGAACAATGTCACAGTGAAAACTTCAAAGGCAGGGAAAAAAAAATCTATCTTTTTTTTTTAAATTTAGAGTACGTGGTAGGATTTATGATGACAAAAATCATTGAATTGGTAGCATGAATATGATTACAGACAAATATAACGTGCACACACACACCACATACACTCACACGGATAGAAGACTGGAGAGTGGAAGAATGTGAATGTTAGAGAATAAACATTTGTTCATTCGAGTACAAGAAGAGACAATTGTTTAATATATCCCTTATTAATAAAAAACGGTTATTTTAATGAAAATGTTTAGTGAATTACAAAGGCTAGGACAACTTGAATTGTTGTTATCACCACTAAGCGAGGCAACCCTATACTATATCCCTCTCTGTCACCTACTAAGCCTGTATATCTCCAACAGCAGACGAATGAGCTCACTCCCTTCTGTAGTGTACACTGTCAAGGGTAGTGAATATGCCTTTGAAGACAATCTGTTGCAATTCAAATAAAGGAGAAAAGAAAGGAGGAAACTTTCTAAATGGTTAAGAATCCTTTCCTACTCCCTGGAGTGAAATAACAAAGGCATGATCTGTTTCTAGGAGGTCTTCACCCAACTGCGTCAAGATTAAAATCTTAAAATCAGTAAGAAAGATACATTTTCTTCTACCAGATTGACAATGACCATCATTATAGATTTTTCTCTCAGAATGTCCTTGAAGATTTTCTATGTTCATTTTTTTTTTTAAATATTTGTCTCAGAATTAGCCAAAGTAGGCTGGGAGCTTTGGTTCATGCCTATAATCCCAGTTCTTTGGAAGGCCAATGCGGGTGGATCATCTGAAGTCAGAAGTTTGAAACCAGACTGGCCAACATGGTAAAACCCTGTCTCTACTAAAAATACAAAAATTAGTTGGGTGCTAGTGGTGCATGCCTGTATTCCCAGCTACTTGGGAGGCTGAGGCAGAAGAATTGCTTGAACCCAGGAGAGGAGACAGAGGTTGCAATGAGCCAAAATCACATCACTGCACTGCAGCCTGGGTGACAGAGTGAGACCCTGTCTCCAAAAAAAAAAAAGGAAAGAAAAAAAAATTAGCTAAAGTAGCATGAAAATAATCATTTTTTATTTCTAATAACTTTTTAATTATAAATGTAGATTAATTTAGGGAGAATCATGTGTATCATAACCCAGTCTTATTTCCTAAGATGAGATAGTTTTGTTGTTTCATTTATTCAAACTTTAAAAATTTGAAATTTTCAGTAAAATTAGTTTCTTTATATAAAAATTACATATTTTATTATGTTTATCTTAAGGTACTTTATATTTTTGGGGCCATTATAAATAGAATCTTTTTATTTCTAACTTCTGGTTTTTTATAGGAAGACTATTGACTTTTGAAATAAACTTTTTATTAACTTTATTAGATTTTCTCTTTATTTATTTTTTTAAAGTTTTTCAGATGCCTCTCTTGGGTGTTCTAAGTAGATAAAATTATCTGAATAATAATAACAATAATAATAATGATATTAATTTTGCCTCTACCTTTCCATTTTTCTTTCTCTTTTCTAATTGCATTAGCTAGTGCATCAAAATATTAATTAAAAAAATAGTAAGATGTTAAAAGCAGAAACCCTTGCTTTCTAACAACTATTGAACTACAACTATATAAAAAGCATAATGTTACTTATTTTGAGAAGAGTCAAAGGATGTGTTTTGCTATTTGGACTGTGTTCCTAGGAAATTAATTGCATAATTGCGTGAGCGGAGAGCTATGAGTTAATAGTTCCAATTTTAGATAAAAGCTCTAGGTGAGATAAAGATGAAATATCATGAAAGTTTAGATGAAATAGAGATATGTTCTTCTTGTTAGATTTAAATTTACGTGGTACCAATGGCAGTGATACTGAGCCCTTAACGGTAGTGTTCTGCAGTGAGCAGATATAGGAAAACCTACCCCAAAGCCCAAGGGAGCTGAGAGGCCAAAGAAAGAGACTAGCAAGTCCAGTTTCTCAAAAAGAGACATTTAATAGGAACTTATGAACAGAATTGATGTCACAGGTAGCCATGAGACCGTGGATCCCCACACCCACCGTCCAGAAAATATCCTTACTATAGCAAGCTATTTTGGTAAAATATGTGCAGTTGGTCACGCCTCAGACTTTCTTGCAAAACTGATGACTACTGGGGATTGGATAAGCATCATTAGAAGGAGTTATCAATGCTATGGGAACATCTTGGTATGCAGGAGATAAACAAACATTGGTCATCGTGGTGGTTTCGCTTCAAGACGGTGTCGCTCCTGCCATTCACCAGGCTGTTTTTCTATGGGTAGCATTTGAGATCCTGGGGTCAGAGTAACCAAAGAGTTGGGAGTTGAATTGCTGATATGTGTCATAGGAAGAGCAGTTCCATGATGACAAAGTTATTAATAGTTAACTTCAGCTTTGGTGTTTAGCATGGGCATACATGAACTCATAATAGCTACATTCCAGAGATCATAATTTCTCTGTCGGTCTGTGCAGGTTTTATTCCTTGACTTATAAGTAGATGTTTCTTATCTAGGCTTTCTATAATTAGAAATATCTATTCATTTGCTTGTTTTTTCTCTCTTTTTTTTTTCCTTTTGAGGGAACTATATGGAAATGGAATTCACTTCACTTCCTAAAGATCCATGTTATTCCTGGAGGAAGGAACTGCAGTTTTTGAAGAGGGAACTTATTGAAACAGGAACAAAAACTCTCATACAAGAAATTCTTCAGTTGACAAAAAGGAGTTAAGTTCATTGAGTGACGTAAGCATGCTTAGCATAATTGTACATGCAGATGTAAAAGATGGATGAAGATAGGAAATGGGAAGTATAGTGAGTTGAAACTTGTATAGTGAGTTGAGATTTCACTTAAGATGGAATCAGATGGGTGCAGGAGACCACAAGAGATTTTGGTGTTCAAATCTCAGCTTTCTCAGTGACCAGTTCATTGACCAAAGTCAAGTTTTTCAATTTCCACCAAGTACACCGCCCCCTTTTTTTTTGTTTGTTTTTACAAAATTGAGAGAACAGAAATAAACCCCCTGTCCTTTAAAGTTAAAAGAAAAATCATCAATAACAATATCTATTAAGTATTTTACAACTAAATCATAAAAATGTAACCACAGCAATGGACATTCTGAGTTACAACACATGTTGGTCTTTATCTGTGGCCCACTGCCATTTAGGAAGACAGCTTTATTTTTAAAAGCTATGATTTTTTCTAAAAGGACATATGGGACCTCGATGCACTCTTCAACAAATAAAAAATCCAAACATCTGGTGTACCAAATGGAGAGGGAGAAGAAAATGGGCTATTTAGGGATGCCATCTTTTAACAGTGCAGGTGTGTATTGACAATCATTTGGCTAGAAAAATGCTTTACCAAGCCTGGATCCGGATAGCTGCTTTGAAGGAATTGTAGATAATTGAGAATAGGTTTATAAAGGCTTTGCTCTCCATTCCTAATTATGACATAAAGTTCCTACATACTCGGCTGTTTTACATTTATAGTTCTGCATTTGTAATCGGAGACTTGTTAAATCTGTTTTGCTTTACAAGCACTTGATCCATCATAAGTTAAAGGTTACATAGCAGAGGTGATGAAATCCCACATAACACGGTTCCATAAAGAGAGAACTGAGTTTTTCCTATATAAAGGAGAATAGTGCAGAAGTTGATCAAACTGTTGAACCAAAGAACAAATGAAATAAGTTGAGGCTGAGGCCCCGTGACTACTTCCTTGAATGGTCTTAAGTAGACTATCCATAATATAAGCAGAAAAGGAATGATGTGTAGTCCACCTTTCATTTATAAAGTCATTAAATAACATATTACCACTCTTATACAAATTTCATATTTACCAAGGAGTTTGACTAGGTGTTACATTTAAAACTCTATCGACTTCTTAATGGGAAATATTTGTTTTAGAATTAAATAAAAAACACATTTATATCAATATTTAATAAAATATGTGCCAGGGAATTTAAAGACATTAATGGGCATTATCCCTTAAAATAGTTCTGAGATACAATGAATTTATGAAATTCTAGGAATTTCTTGATAGTAGAAATCCTAAGGATCTTTGATATGTTAATGTGCATTACGAATTTCCAATAAAAGAGAAATCCTATGCCGTATTACCCACAGCTATTTTATAATAGAGCCCTTGAACAATGACATGTGGGACAAGGGTTCTGGGACTCTAGCTTCAAGATTCTATACTTTTATAAAATGGATGTAGTTCATTTATTAAAAAATAAGCTACTGCAGGTCCACTTTGTGTGGAGAACCATATTAGAAGCTGTAGATAGATACAAAGAAGCATTAGATTTAGTATTGTACTCTAGGAGCTGGCAATCTCTGGAGGAAGGAGGGTGATTAGAAAGTAATTTCCTGGAAGACATGGATTTTAACCCTTTTTTTTTTTTTATCGCTGCTATTTCCCTAATTAGACTAGTGTCTGACACATAGTAGGAATTTAGGAAGTATTGCGGGAATGGAGGACGGCAAGGTTGTGAAAGGACTAGATTACCATATCAATGTGCTTGGACTTCAGCGTTCGTTCTGCAGGTAATAGGGAGTTAAGGTTCTTGAACAGGAAATATTGCATGACTTCCCTTTTTTCAGAAATGATAGTAGATGAACTGCCTTAGCTATTGGCAATGATGTGTTCAATCTGGACTGCTTTGGCACAAATAGGATGGTTTAAATAAAGTTTGCATGTCTTATAACTACATCTGTAATTATAATTAATATAAGCCAAATTCTCTACATTCATTTTTTACATAAAGGTAAGACTTCAGAAAGATGAATTTATTTTTCAAAGTTCTCCAAGTTACAAAGATACCTCAACTCTCTTATAAAATGTTATCCTGTGATGTCCCTGAATACAGTCAGGGACTTTCCTGTGAAATTGAACTGAATTCAAATCTTAACTCTTCCACTTTCTGCACATTTTTCTTTCAATTAATCTTATTCACTAAAATATCTCAATGAGTTAGTTTACCCGGGAATTAAGTCTACTGCTTCTATGTTATACTACAAATCCATTTCCCCTGATTGTGTCATTAATGAAGAGCTAATTTTCAGTCTGTTTTGAAGTATTTTCCCACATATATTTATTATCTTTTTTGCTATTCTTTCTGTATATCTTAATCATAGACTATATTTATGATATTTTAATCTGTTCATTTGTCTTTTTCTAGCGTATTTGTATTCTAACTTCTATCACTCAATAAGTTCTTGGGCTTACTATATAGAGTCGTATAGATCCAAGGTTCACAAAACGATCCAAATTGATATATATATAATGAGAAAAGAATTCACAACTGCAGTCACAACCACAAAGCCAAACAAGCAAAGAGACAAAAAATGAGAAGCAAAGCAAAGGTATATTAAGTAAATAAACTGTAATACATCCAGCTGTAATAGAAGCACTTTAAGCAGGTCTGATGTGTTGGCATAGGCTTACTCAGATAACAAATCATATTCTTAGTGAGATATCCCCAAATTGGATTTGCATCTAACAGACCAAGTAAATATGAAAAGACTGCCAAGTCTCCCCAGCAATCTCATATATTTACATTCTCTGCATTTGTCAATAACAAGGGAGAAAATAGCAGGTATTTCAATCTTTAAGAGGAAATACAGACCATTCCAAAAGAAAAGAAGAAAGGCTATTTTGATGTACAAAATAGATAATACCTAATATTTACTGCATGCTTATTATATGCCATACATTATGTCATATTATTTGTATTCATGATTTTATTTCAGAATCACAGCAACCCAACAAGTAGATATTATTAACCTCATTTTAATATTTCCAGGGACTGGGACTTAGTAAGTAGCTTGCCTGAGATTAGTAGGCTGGTCGAGTCATTGAACTAAGATGTGACGCAGAGCTATCTAAGTCCAAATGACTACACTTGTATATAATTTTTTACCGTTATAAACATAATTATTTTTCTTGGATTTCAAATTTTAAAAAGTTTAGAGAAAGAAGTGTTTAGGAGGAGTGTAATAGAAACAGACACTCAGGCTTTTATCAGTATCTACATAGAATGTGAAAATGAATTCGAGCCAAGTCTGTAAAAAGGGAATTCAGTTCCCTATACTAAAAACAAGTATTTAAAACAGGAAAACTGCAGTTACTTATTTACCATTTATCTCTGGTGCTTCTTGGTCCTTGTTTCTGCTTGCAACTATCTCTACTCAAGAAAAAACACTTTCTGTTGTTATTGTTTGCTTTGTAAGAAGCTGCAGATGTTGTCATCCAAATGTGAATTTGTTAGGATAACTATTCAATAACCCCCTAAGCCAGAATATCTTCAGAAAATATTATCAGAAAATCACCTGGAGAGCTTGGTAAAACACAGCTTGCTGGACTCCCAACCCCAGAGTTTCTGACCCAGGAGCTCCAGGGTGGTGCCTGACACTTTGCATCTCTAACAAGTTGCCACATGATGCTAATACCTCTGGTCCAGAGACCACAGTGTAAAAACGGCTTTAAAGTTAGTACAAAGTTGTCTCAGTTGGTCAAGTTCTCACACTATAATATTTCTGGCAAATGGTTCTAGGCAGGGTAGCTTCAATTACATCAGTTACATCAGTTACATCTAGGCAGGGTAGCTTCAATTTCATCAGATACATGAGAGAAAGAACTAGTTCCCATCTATTACATTTTGTAGACCTAAACCTTTAGAATGGACTTGAGTCGACTTTCAAGTAGAGACAATGGAAGCCTTGAAAGAGAACTCATTGCATAATTGTAGTGGAGGAAGAAGTCTACGAGAGTGAACCTGTGTTTCACAGGGGCATGGTGGATTTAGCAGCAATGTGACTACTGTTATTGGAGTTTATCCCAAACCAGGGACCTAGTGCACGTGCAATCTCTGCTAGGGAGGTACTGCATTTCATAATTAAAGATCCCTAAGGATACATGTGATTTACGTTTTTAGACATGAACCACATTTCTGCAAATCCTTAGTTTAGGTGGGCTTGATACAACAGAAATTTCTTCTCTCACAGTTCTGTTGTGTCTTCCAGTTTCTGGTGGCTGCCAGCATTGCTTAACCTGTGGGTGTATCACTCTAATCTTAGCCTCTGTGGTCATCTTGCATCCTCCCCTTCCGTCTCTCAAATCTCCCTCTGTCTCACTCTTACTAGAACACCTGCCATTGAACTTAGAGCACACCTGGATGATCCAGAATACACTCTTCTGCTTAAAATTCTTGACTTAATCACAGCATTTGCCATATAAGGTGATATTCATTATTTTACTGTGTAATGTAATTGTATTTTTCAGGTTCTCCAGAGAAAGAAAAACCAATAGGATGTGTTATATATAGAAAGGGATTTATTACATGGAAAGATATTTGTTAAAAGGAATTGATCCATATAATAATGGAGCTGGCAAGTCCAATATCTGAAGGGCAGGCCAGCAGACTGGTGACTTAGGAGAGCCAAAAATCTAGTTTCTGTCTGAAGGCAGCCCACTACAGGACTAGCGAGAACCAATATTGCAGATAAAGCCTGAAATCAGGCTGCTAGAGAATTTTCTCTTGCTTGGGAGAGATGAGTCTTTTGTTCTATTCACACCTTCATCTGTTTGGATTAAGTCCACATGTATTACGGAGGGCACCCTGCTTTACACTACATCCTAAATCAAATATTTTGATTTAAATATAAATCTCATCCGAAAACACCTTCCAAGTTGACACAAAATTTACCATGACAGTAATATTCACAGTTCTGGAGGACAGGACATGGACATATCTTTTAGGAGGCCACCATAACGTGCCTGTTCAGAATACAGAATGGCAGAGAAAAGGGCCTTTCTGTTAAGTAAGCTTCCTGTGCAGACTATCACTTGCTTGACAGGATAAGATCCTCCATGTGGCAATAGCTCTTTCAGAATTCTAGCTGGTCCTTTTCCTGAGGAAACTCACATGACTAAAGTTCTGCTCTGGTCTACAGATTACAATTGATCCTCATCATTTCCCAACCCTACTACTTGTTTTAGATCTCTCCCACCTTTGGAGAGCACCAGTACTGATGCTCTCCAGGGAACTCACCTGCTAGGGTTATTCAGACCCTCATCCTTGGGGAGTCACACCCAATGGTCACCATGCTCTTAGGCTGAGGTGCTGAATGTACCCATTTTCCGTCAAAATTGAGCAAGTGAGTATCAAGAGTCAAACCAGTGGATTATGGGGAGGAAAGCCAACATACTCTTACTTGTCACCATTGTGAACCTACTTCTTGCAAATTGACTTATTTCTGATGATAAGAGTCAATCACCTTTGCTGAGATGGAGACTCTTTTCCCTCCTGGCTGATGTCTTGGTTGAAATGAATGGGTGACGATCACAGTTTAAAGTTTATGGGACTCTGGCTGTTTCCCCTAGTAAAAGCATTTCCTCTCTGGGAACCAAGGCCTTTGATCTCACAGAGTCCAAGATTGTGAGGAAGGGAAGCACAAATTGCCTAAGTGGGTCAAGGGGTAGGTGAGTAGCAAAGCCACTCCTACTTTCTTACTTGATTTTGACCCATCTGCCACCTTATATGGCAAGTCAAGGTAAGCAAAGCCACACCTACTTCTTCACTTGATTTTCAGACTTTGTAATTTTTTTTTTTTTTGAGACGGAGTCTTGCTCTGTCACCCAGGCTGGAGTGCAGTGGTGCCATCTTGACTCACTGCAAGCTCCACCTCCCAGGTTCACACCATTCTTCTGCCTCAACCTCCCAAGTAGCTGGGACTACAGGCGCCTGCCACCATGTCCGGCTAAATTTTTTGTATTTTTAGTAGAGACGGGGTTTCACTGTGTTAGCCAGGATGGTACCGATCTTTTGACCTCATGATCCGCCCGCCTCGGCCTCCCGAAGTGCTGGGATTACAGGCGTGAGCCACCGCGCCCGGCCCCAGACTTTGTATTTTGACAAATTGGGACATAATGTCATAGCATGGTTGCTGATTTGGGGAGCATCTGAAGGACAACACCTCATCCTTTCTGGGTGTCACCCCTAAGTTCTGCCTCAAGATTACTCTAAAAGCCATTCCATCACTTCGGTCATGCTGGCAGCTTTCCAGAGGGGGTCATGTGATAGAAAAAGTAGATACCATGATTTTATGTCCACTGCTACATCTGCTTTGCTGAAATGTGTCCCTTGGTCTGGTGCCATGTTCCATAGGATCCATGTCTGTAAGGCCTAAGATAGTGGGGCTGGCTGAATCTCTGCAGGCAAGAAGCAAAGTCATATCTGGAATATATGTCAATTTCAGTCAAGATAAATTGCTGCTCCTTTCAGGGTGGAAAGGGTCAAGTTAATCAACTCACAACCAAGTGGCTAATTAATCTCCTGGAGGTGTGGTGCCATATTGGGGGTTCAGTAAGAAGTTTGGACATTCAAAAGCAGCAATAACAAGGTCAACTTTGATGAACAGGGGATAATGCTGTTGAATTTGTGCATAGCTTCCATTTCTGCAATCATAGTTACTCTGTGCGTGCACCCAAAGGATCAGCACTGGGTTAGCCAGTGAAAGGGATAACTGATATCCACTGGCTGAGCCATTCTGCCTACTAATCATTTAGTGTTTTTTGCATGGTGACTGTCCACTGGTGAATGTGAATGTGCAATATAAAAGTCATCACATTTTGCACCTGTGCCTGTATCTATAGGTTTATCCACATCCCTCTAACCCAGACCTCCTTATCCTAAATTGTCCAATATTGATACTTCCAGGTTCCTGACCAATCAGTTAAATCATTTGCAATGTCTGATGAGTGCATATATAAATTTACAAGAGGTTAGCTTCCCTTCCACACAAGAGAGAAACCAAGGTGCACGGTGTGAGGCGTTCTCTCTTAGAGCATTTTCTTTATCTCTGTCTCCATGGCTGACACTGACTATAGAGATAATGCAGCCGCAAGCTGCATTTTTTTTCTTAGCTTGTTCTGACATACCAACTCAACTCATCCTTGAGCCACGTTTAGACTTTTTTTTCTAAATATGTTGTTAATATCCAATTGACAGTACCTTATTACCCCAATTGAAAAAAATTTTGATTTCTGTATACATATGCATTTGTATATAAATACAAATAAGTTCATATGTATTCTCCACATGTTATGAGTGTATATATATGCACAAAAACAAATACAGCATATCTCAGGAGATTAAACTCATAAATGAATTACTTTCAATAAATGAATTACTTTCAATAAATTACTTAATTAAATGAATTAATTAAATGATTACTTTCAATAAAACATGAACAGGTAGATCAACAGGTAGATTCAGCAACCTCCTTATTGCGATAATGAGTAATACAAACTTTATATCTAAATGCAGAAAAAACACTTATATGATTTTATTGTAGTTGTCAAATTAGAAACATTTTTCGGTATAAATAAGAATGGTTCATACTCAGGTATCATTATCAAAATAATGATAGATAGGTGAAGAGATTTCCTAAAATGCAATTGAACAATGCATCATCCCTGGGTCATAATTTTACTTAAATTAATAATCAGTCATGGCTTCGGTATTTTTAAATTTACTTTTCTGGTGAAGCACAGAAAAACTACCTATTCCATACTGTAACAACTTCTAAACAGATAGTTGAATTTTAAAATGCATATTGGCACATGAAACATGACACTCTCCAATTGTAAGGAGCTACTAACACTGTTCTCCCACCATCTGAAATCACAGCTACAATTTTGTATCATTTTTACTTGAGAAATGCTAAGGAAATTCGTGAATTTCCATTAAACTCATTCTCTTATTCTGTGGGAAGGAAAATAACTTCACATTATATAATTTGATATATGCTTTAGAGGAGAACATAATGCAGATCATTTCACTATGTAGCTATACTTTTGGAACAACTGAAATATAGAGTCAATGATCTTAAAACATGCAAATAGATAAAGAGGGAAAGGACTGGCTGGTTGCTCTTAATCCATTCACATTCTGCCCACAGAACACTAGGGGGCAGCGGAGTGGGCTGGTGGGGACTGCGTGGTGTACTCAATGTATACCTATGGGTGGGAGGGGGTGTAGAAAGAACAAATGGAGTATTTCAGAAAGAATGCAGAATTATTTTTCTATACTCCTCGATTTTTAAAAACTCCCTCGTAAATTCTAAGGGCCTCCACGAACCATGAATTCTGGCAGAGGAAATTTTAGCAACACAAGCTGAGGAAAGACCAATTGCAAGCAAGGCAAAAGGGTACATTGATCAAGTGTCAAATGAGATAATGCAGTTTAAGAACCACACACTTACCTCTACCATTTCACACTTGAAATTATCTTTATAAATCCCTAAATTAAAGGAGGAAAACTACATGCATTTAGAAGTTACTGCACATGCAACATCCATGGGTGCCAATTACTCTCTTATTGTCTCTTTCTAATATTATTTTAAAAGGAAATTCTGACAGAGTCTTAATTCTTTCAGTAAGCAGTGGTATTGACATTTGGATGATTGACATTGTGAGGGAATCCGTTTGTTTATCACAGACTTGCGATAAACGTTTTAAGATCATTGCACAATGCAGTTACTTTGCTGGACAAACCTTTCAAAACACAGGATCCAAGAGAGAAAATATATTAATAAAGAGGATCACTGAAGTAAAGGAACACATTCTTAACAATGAGTCACAAGGCCTTTACTAATAATAGAGGAACAATTAGGGGCAATAATTGGGTCAGCTATTTCTCACTGTTTCTTCTATTGCTTCCCATTCATTAATTCAATACATATTTCTTTGTTGTGCTAGTCAGAGGTATATGTAGATAAATATAACAGACATGGTTCCTGTGCTTTTGGGGATTGTGGTCATTTAGGAATTGTAGTTTCTGAGGCTAAAATTTTCATTCATGAGAGGAGATATAATTCAGAGATTAACACCTTTCCTATTACAAAAATCACAGTACATAATCATTCCTCTCCTCATTGGTAACAACAACGGTACATAAGTGCTTCGAATGTTTCTTTTTTTATAAATTTTTTTTAAATATTTTTTTAAAAAAAGAGGCGGTGTTAGGAAGAATGAATGTAAGAGAAAGCTGTAACTTACTGTTTCTCCAGAAAGTAAGACAGTACTAAAAAACCATGTTAATGAGCATATTAAAAAGACAATGTTGCCAACTTGAAAGAGCCCCGTCTTAGTCCATTGTGTCACTCTAGCACAACACCACAGGCTGGGTCATTTGTAAGAAATTTATTTCTCATAGTTCTGGAACTGAGAAGTCCAAGGTCAAGACACCAGCAGGTTGGCTTGTGTGATGAGACCAGCTGGTCTATTTCTAAGATGGCGTCCTCCAGAGAAGAGGAAAGCTGTGTTCTCACATGGCAGAAGGGCTGGAAAGGTAAAAGGGACCAAACGTCCTCATTAAACCATTTTATAGTAGTGTTAATCAGTTCATAAGGGTGGAGCCCTTATGCCCTAAACCAGGGGTCCCCAGCCCGTGGAGTGCAAACCAGTACCAGTCTGTGGCCTGTTAGTAACTGGGCCACACAGCAGGAGGTGAGTGGTAGTGAGTGAGCATTACTGCCTGAGCTCTGCCTCCTGTAAGATCAGGGGCAGCCTTAGATTCTCACAGGAGCATGAACTCTATGTGCTCCTTATGAGAATCTAATGCATGATGATCTGAGGTGGGACAGTTTCATCTTGAAACAGTCCCCCTCCCCCTTACCCCCTCTCTTCTTGGCCATCTGTGAAAAAATTGTCCTCCACAAAACCAGTCAGACTAGTCCCTGGTACCAAAAAGTTTTGGGACCACTGGCCTAAACATTTCCCCAAAGGCCTCATCTTTCAATATTGTTGCATCGGAGATTAAGTTGTGACACATGAATTTTGGGAGACACATTCAGAGGATGGCAAGCCTCAGCTGTCCCAGTCAAATCTGAGATAATTTGAACATCAAAATAATTATCAGAGATGTGGATTATAACTCATTATATAGGAATTGATATGAATATAAATCAATGACTACATCAATAGAGAAAAGGAAAACATCGCTTTCCTCAAGTGGAATCCTGACATAAATATACAAACATAAGGTTAGAAAATCATCAATAAAAAATAAAACTCATGGTGCAAATTTGTTAAGGAACAAGATGTTAAGAAACGTAGGCTCATAGTATCTCTCAGTAACTTACTTATTAATAACAGGGAATATTAACTTTACAATATAGAGACCTAGGTTAATCCCACATTAATTCAGCCTCCAAATATTACATCACTAATATTTGGCTTAAATGACGGCATATACTTTCTAATAAAATGAAATAAAAAGAAAACACGTTTGATATATTTCTACTAAAAATGCATAATCTGAATTCAATTATGACAAAACATCAGACAAACCTAAACTGCGTAGCATTCTACAAAATAAAATGAAAAAAACAAGGACAGAGGAAGTATTTCAGATTGAAGTTGATTAAAGAGATACTGCTAAACTAAATGCATCATCGTGACCTTGATCTTGAACTAGTAAAAAATTGGTAGCTATAAAGGACATTATTGAGATGATTGATAAAATCTAAGTGTGAAATGTACATTAGATCATGGTATTTCATCATTGTTACATTTCCTGATACTGATAACTGTACTGTGGTTATGTCAGATAATAGTCTTTGTTCTTAGAATATGCAGACTGAAGTATGTAGGGGTAAAGGGACATGTTATCTTTAACTTGCTTTCAAATGGTTGAGAAAAATGTTTTATCTATCTATCTACCTTTCTATGTTTTTATCCAGAGAGACAGCGTGAGAGAGAACAGTAAAGCAAGTGGTAAGACGAAGTGCAAATAAATCATGAATGGTAATAGTGAATGGTGAAGAGTACACAAGAGTTCCTTTTCCTATTCTTGCAAGTTTTCTGCAAGTTTGAAATTATATCAAAACAGAAAGCTTTATAAAAAAGGAAATAGGTATGAGAATCATTTGAATAATACATACATACCTGTAATTTGAAAGTTAGATAAAACAGACAATTTTCTAGTAAGATAAGTAAATAACTATAAATGGCCATGGAAATACAGAGCAACAAAATAAATAGACCCAAGTGGTTTTTTAAATATTCTTTGTATTTATCAGAATTTCAAGAAATAGATAATCCATAACTTATGCATACTGTTCCAAAGAGTAGAAAAAGAAGAGCTTGAAAACCCCTAAGGTTCAAGCCTAGCATAACCTCAATATTAAACTGAGCCAAGGACCACATAAGAAATGGAGACATTTATTAATTTATTGTATAACCGTAGGTAAAGGAAACACCAACAAAGATAAAATAATTCTCAAGGGAATCTGGAGTATGAGAAATGTTCTAGTTCTTGATCTCAGTCTTGGAGGTACATGGATATATGCATACATAAAAATGAATTGAGCAGTACACAAGATGTGTGCAATTTACATGCCTACCTGTAAGCAATGTTGCAACTCAATAAAAATGTTTTTAACTGTTCATGTGGCTGGAGGGAATGGTATAATACCCTTACTTGTGTAATCACTTAATTAAAAAAAAAAAACTCTGTTTCGTGATGTTTTAATATGTATTACCTTGTTTTAGATGTTCCATAGGATTCCAAAAGCTTTTATCCTATCCCCTCGCTTGTTCCTGTAAAAATCCATTTAATCTTTGCTCATGAGCACTAAATAATCTAAATGTACAAACCTAATTGCAGATGTTGAAAGATTGTGAGTAAAAAAAATCAACACCATGAAAGATGTTTTTTTTTTTTTTTTAACTTGCTCAAATGGCATTTTTGGTTTCCCCAAACTTTATTTTCTCTTAGCATTCTCAGTCTTTTATAACTGGCTCTATGGCGTGGCAGTCTTCCAATACACTCAGAAAGCTTGGAGGAGCCATCCAATGTATATTAATCCTCTGTGAAAACAAATAACTTGAGTGCTTGCTCTCTTGCAGCCTCAGCCATTAATGTTGGTGGATGGTTTTGATGGTATAATCTGTGTGTTGCCAACACAAAGGTCTGGTACCTTCTCCTCAGTGCAAATCGTATCTTTATTCCTGTAAATTGATGAAGGAATTTACTCCATTTATTGAAGGAGGAATATTACCAAACAACAAATAGTAACTCTGCTTGGTTCATACAACAAGACTCTGGGAAAGATCTGGTAACACCAAAGAGAATCATCATGGTTGGAATGAAGCAAATAAAATGTAGCCAAACAAAGAAAAAAAAACAAAAAACAAAAAAAACAAGAGCCTATTGCTTTCCAGCATTACATCTTCTATGATGTATTTCTGAAAGCCGCCCAAGTATAACTATTTATTTTAACTAAAGTAATCAAGATTAATGTCAGCAGTTATGACACACACTGTTTGCTAAAGAACACATAGAACAATTGCTCAGGGCAAGCTTCATTAAGAAATCAGATAAAATTAGTAAAACTGATTATATTTCAAAACTCAGCAGCAGCTAAAATTGCCATTCAGGAGCTTCCAATTAACACAATTGGTCTTGTTCACAATCAGCTATTGTAATCTCATTAGCTTATTATATTTTAATCATTGTGATATCAGCACAGCAAAATTTATTTTATTTTGCATGGCTAAAGATTGGCTAAATTGGGTGTGTGGCCTACCCAGTCCTAGATGCAAACAGGCCTTTGCAACTTGGCATCTAGCCCATTCTTTGGGGCAATTATCCTGATCAAGTGTCAAATGCACATACATTTCCCCCTACTCTAGTAGTGAGAAGGCATTTTGGAGACAGTTGTCTAATTTGGCATCTAATGATCGGGGTATCAATTATTGAGTCAGCTGACACTGACACTGACTCAAATCATTTTGTAGTAGCATTTGGAGAATTGACAGTTTATGCAAGAAAGAGAGAGAAAGAAATTGAAGAGCAAAGAGAAAGGGTAGAAGGGTGGTAGAATTCTCTGCGTACCTGTGTTTAACTACTGTACCTCTTTGTTTTACTACCTTGTTTTATAACTATGTTCTGAAGACACTGGTCATTGCAGAAACAGAATCTTTTTGTCTTTTAGGTAAGAACAGTCGCACATACCTAGAAAACTGGTGTTTCATTGATATCAAGTATTGCCTGCTGCAATGAGATTATGTTCTATTGATGGGAACTGGGGTGTAACAGCCATCTACAGAAAGCAATAGGTTGCCCTATTTTCTGGCTGAAAATGCTGCGTGTTTTATGAACTGCCTCTATCTTGCACACCAGGGATGTTTCTGTAGCTAAAGCCATAATAGGATTTTCCTAAATGATACAAAAATACAAACATTCTGACCAACCAGATTGCAGAGGTTGCTTATTCTCCAGTAAGCTTTAATACTGCATTTTTTTTGCCTTCATCTTTCAAGAACATTTTTGATTTCACTTTTCTGTTATGAGTGCTTTCTATAAAGCCATCAGTGATCACTAATTGTATTCTGTGAAAAGGAAAACAACAGAGGCAGTGTGCCAATATACGTGCAAATCCTTGTTCTTGGCAGGACCCTGTATAACTGGAAAGATACGAAGAGGTAAACATTCCTAGATGTGCACACTGGGAAATTCAGAAAGCCTTCTGTGCTTTCAAAACCCTGCTATGCTTTTTTGAGTAGTTGAGACTAATTCTATCTTTAAGAAGCAGCCACTCAGCTCCTGATATTTTAATGTCCATAAATAAATAAATGAGAAAAAGTGCCCTTATAAATCCCAGGAGAGAAAGTTAAATGAAAATGGAAGATGGAGTCCTTCTGTGACTATCATATTACCATACCTAAGCACTAAAAAGGTGAACGTTCATCATTATTAAAATCATTCAATTTGTGTCTTTAATTATAACTTTTGGGGGCATGAATGGCTCCAGAGAAATTAGTCTTCTATTTGCTCCATGAAAGAATTTAATAAGTAATACATTATGTTAACTGATTTTTAAAAATCCATTTAATTTTTCCCTGAATTCTATTTTAGGATGATGAGTTCTGATATCACAGAAATTTTTGTCCAGTATCTCTTGCTTAGACAGTCATACATTTTTGTTTCTTAAAACACAAGGACCTGGACTTTGGATACTTATGATTTAACTTATAAATTGCTTGTCAGTTTTTCACACTTTGAGCCATAGCCTACTTAGCCATGTATTAACCAGCTGCAGTCTCAGATTCCCTTTATGAAAATCCACTCAAATTATGTGAATGATGGTCCCAGGTTGCCTTCAAGCCACCGTCTTCATTTCCAATGGTGACACTTGCATATTTAGAGCTGCTCAGGTTGTACAATCAATAAATCTCATCTCCCCTGTCTATGACTGATTTGCAGATTGATCCCCATGTGGTATGGGATCAGCATGGGCTTCATGACAAAAAGAACTTCTCATAATCCTTCATGTCTATTCTGATGACAATAGATAATTATGTTGAATTCTCATGTGCAACAACACTTACAAACCACTTTTCAGGATGTGGTTTTGGAAGGAAATCCTGAAATTCCTTAATGAAATGCAAATGGGGATCAGGATTTGAAGATTCAGCATTGTTTTACAATTTCAAATAGAGAGGTTTTTTTGGTAGGCAGATGATAAGTGTACCTATCAGTATAGTGTACATATATACACATTTATATCTACATTTAGAGAAAGTTAAATATGCAATATACAACTTTCTATATTTACACACACATGCACACACACATATATACGCATGTTATTTAGTGAACATTTGCTAAATATACAAACATTGACTTTGAATGCTTAGAATAAAAACTATTATTATTATCATTACCTACCATTCATTCAGTGCTTTTTGTGGGTAAAATCTATTCAGTTCTAACACCTACGTTTTATTTCTAAGCATTATGTCTGGTGCATGGCATCACAGACTTAAGTACCACAGACAGATAATTTAAAAATCATATGATAATATTTTCAGTTGTTTTGCTCTTCTTCGTTGACACTGCTGCAGATAACTTTCTTTAAATAATGTCTTACATGGGTAATCCTATTTAAAACCGACGAAAGCAAAGTTTCCACATTTGAAGTGAGATCGGACTCAGAATGCCGTTGACTTCTCTCTCTCATTGTTACGTGCTATGGAGCCCGAATGAAATGAACAACTCAGCATAGTTTGAAAATCACCATAATACCATCAACTTAGTGCTGATGCTATCATGATGACGTTTCAGGATGCTGAAAGAGAACAGGAGAATAAGACATTTAGTCTACACAAAGGTTTCCATGGACACTGCATAGTACAGATGATTGTCTTATTGGAGTGGGAGTGGGAGTTGACCTGAAGAGTAAATGGAGGTTTTCATTGAAGGCCAACAAAACAATATGAGGAAAGGTATGGAAAGATGAAACACGTGGAGCCAGGAAATGATCAGAGCATTAAACAGGTGATGGAAAGTAGCAAAACATGAAAGAAGAGGGGGTTAATTGGGGATCAAGGATGGTACTGAACACAGTACTAAATAATTAAATTGTAGCCTGCAGGAAAGGGTGCTATGATGAGTATTTTTAGGCGGAAATATGGCATGATGAGATTTGTATTGTAGATACATAGCTCTGGCTGTAACGTGGAGAATTAATTTAATGGGGTTAAGAGAAGACAGGTGAGCTGGATGCTTTTGTGCATATCAGAAACTCTGAGGTCTGCATCCCTCCCTTAAAATTCCTAAGGTATGAGTCATTAAGCCACTCCTGCTGGGTTTAGTGACTAAGAAAGTGTCACTAAACCTCTCCAAGTGTGGACATCCAGAAATAGCTCATTTGTTTATTCATTCAATTAAAATCCAATTATTCTTTTGTTCATTAAAGGAACATTTGCCTAGTAGCCACGATGCACCACTTTGGTAATCTCTGGGTCATGGGCCAATGCAAGGTTTAATCTGAGCAGCAGGGTACCTTTTATCATACAGATTAATATTACCGGATATTTTTTAATAATTTCTGGCCACTGGGCGCAAGAGGTTCTAAGTGGGGTAGGCAAGCCCTGGAAGTTTCTTTAGGTTGAATCCTGTTGCACCTCCGTGAACCACATGAAAGGACTCTAGCGTTCTTTCACTCCCCAGTTTTCTTTGAATGGACAACGCTGAGGAATTCGGGCACCTCCTCCCCTCTCTTATTCTCCCAGCATTTGATATTAGTGCTCATTTTACTATTTTCATCTTTCATGCAGAGGCTTCTCAACTTCACTACTACTGGCATTTGAGGCTGAATAATTGTTGTGAGGTAGCGGGGGGCTGTTCCGCTGATGCCGTGCCTTAGCAGCATCCCTGGCTTCTACTCATTAGATGCTAGGAATCCACTGCTCCCCATCAGTCCCCCAGTCGTGGCAATCAAAAGCAATTCCAGACATTGCCAAATGTTCCCTGGTGGAGAGAGAGGAACCACCCCTGATTAAGAACAGTGATATTTCCCATAAAGTATGATTCAAGGTTTTCCTCCACTTACATGACCTAAGGCCACTGTAGGTAAACACCTATTCTCATTCACTGTAACTTTTATCTGTCTACCTCCCAGGCAGAGCACATGCTAGCCACAAGTAGGATTTGTGCATAATCCCTTTACGACACATACACTGCAATGGCTATGAAAGTCCTTTTGAAAATATCATTTCATGGGAAACCAGGGAAGAGTGAGCTAGTCTCTTGAATCAGATCACATAATGTGGCTATATTCTTGTAACTAGTATGTGGCTGACCTTGAACCGCCCCCATAAGTGAATCAAGATGCTGTAGTTTGCCATGTGTCAATGAGTTGTTATTATCAGTAAACAGGATGACAGCATGTCTGTGACTCTACAGATTACGGAAGAGCTCTTTTTCTTTTTTTGTCGTTTGCTAATAAACCCAAAGTTAGACAAATGCTGAGCTCTCAAAGTATAGAGCATTTTAATAATTTGCTTTGGCAGTTGGGGACATCATTCCGTTTCAAAAATCTACCTCTGCTCGGCTTGGCAGGGTTATTTGGACTCCGGGATGTGTGCTAAGATCTGCGGGAGGAAGCAGAGATGCTAATAAGGACTTGCCTTGATTCCCCTTCCTTTCATCTCTCACAACTAAAACTATATTTTTTTTTCCTTGGGAAAACGAAATTAATTTGGAGTCTTTCAAAAATCTTGGCATGTACAATCATACAACAGAACCCCAATTTTGGGACTGCTGTGATTGCATTCCCTAGTTAAGCACCCTAGATATCAATACTTAATGGTATTCTCTAAGCTCAGCCAGTGAAGAAAATAGGGTTGTTATCTATCAAAGCACATTTTAGTTTCTGACAAGTAAAAAGCAGCATGGGGAATGCAGGAAGGCTGAAATGAAAGCCTAAAAGAAAACTCATATAACATCTGGTGTCCTTTATCCCCTGATGGCCTTTCATAGGATGATATGATGAGCTTGTTCTGATTTAAGACCTGATGATTTGGTTTGAGAAAACAAGAGGAGGGGGCTAGATGCAGCCAGGCTGGCAGCAAATTGGGATACAAAAATCTGTTCAAATAATTGGAAACATGACAGATTTTTTTTTTTTTTGTAACTGATGCCAGTGGCATCTTAGTTTATCCATCTCTCTCAGTTAAATTTGTAAAGTGCATTATCTTATTGGTTTTAAAGTTTCCATCTCACTTATTTGCACAGGGAAATGTGAGGAAATCAGTCATGATGGATTGCCTAATTTTCTGGGCTGAATAAACCAGTTTTATGAGATTGTTGATTCCTAGATTATTAGTTAACAGAAACACTGATCAAGTTTTAACCTAAAAAAAAAAAAAAAAAAAAAAAAAGCTTCTCAGACTATTGCATCTAAACCATTTCCTATGGTTACATTTCCTTATTGTTACAATACTTATAGTATTGATAATGAAAATCGCTCATTAAAAAATTCAGAAAGGGTCTCACAGAGGGTTTCTCCTTGGCTTTTTCTGTTTTCAATCCAAATGCTAAAAATGGCTGAGCCACAGATGTCAGAAGATTAGTAATTACTCCGCCAGAAATCATCTCTGATCAAAAAGCCAGAGGAGGCCGGGTGCAATGGCTCACGCCTGTAATCCCAGCACTTTGGGAGGCCGAGGTGGGCAGATCACCTGAGGTCAGGAGTTCGAGACCAACCTGACCAACATGGCCAAACCCCGTCTTTACTAAAACTACAAAAATTAGCCAGGCGTGATGTCATGTGCCTGTAATCCCAGCTACTCGAGAGGCTGAGGCAGAAGAATCACTTGAACCCAGGAGGCGGAGGTTGCAGTGAGCCGAGATCGTGCCATTGCACTCCTGCCTGGGCAACAAAAGTGAAACTCTATCTCAAAAACAAACAAACAAAAAAAAGCCAGAGGAAGGGGCGTAGAAAATCCATTCTCTACCTAGAAAATATAGGTCCAATTTAATCCATTGCAAATTTCTTACTGCTTCACTTACAAAAGCTGGGAAATAAGGAAAACCAAATACTATAGAGCCATATTTTTTAAAGTAAATGAATCACTTAAGGTCCATTGGCTGTGGAAGTACATGTGGTAATTAACAAGGAGAAGAATTTTTATTTGTTAATCAGAACATTTTGACAAGGGGTTGCCTGCATGGATGCTCCAAATTTTCATGTTCCAATAAAAGCAATAATGATCCAATAAAAATCCACCCCTTTATCATGTTTTTCTTCAAATTTGAAGTATAATCATAAAAATCAAATCAAATCATTTTGTGCTTTGTTATCTTAAAACTCAGAGTTGTAATAATCATGGCATGGTGGCTCTGGAGTGACTGACATGAATTCAGGCATCATGTTGTGACAGAAAAGATGTTCCTGTTTTTTTCTTTCTT
Source organism: Macaca fascicularis (assembly GCF_037993035.2). Taxonomy (NCBI): domain Eukaryota; kingdom Metazoa; phylum Chordata; class Mammalia; order Primates; family Cercopithecidae; genus Macaca; species Macaca fascicularis. The sequence continues at coordinate 163,542,865 of NC_088378.1, forward strand.
TCTTTCTTTTATTTTCTGTCCAACCTTTTTTATGGTTGCATCTTAGTGAATATAAACTTTTTCTAGTTAGAATTGCAAGTGAAAGAAGTAGTTTCTTTGTAAAAGGAAAGAAGGGAGTTTAAAACTTTTATGCAAGCAGACTTTACTGTGAAATGTTATCTTTTGTTAGTTCAAAGGTTCCCAAAGATATAAATTCTTCAGAACTGCCCCGAGGTGCTAGGGATGTAAATTGAATACTTTACAATTTGTAGACTGTTCCTGCAGTAATGTGTGTCTCCTCTGTGAGTGAGTGTTTGGGGATTTTTCAATTACTGGAGTCTGAAAACTCAGAGATTCTTTAGGGCAGAAAAAAGATTCTTCTCAAAGTTGAGTCACTGATGTTCAAATTAGCTGCCAAAAGCACTATAATGATCTGTGTTCCAGATTTGGCTAAACAGGGAAAAATGGCCCATTTTTGTCAGGGGGGGAAATAACCTCCTCTAAACGCATCCATGAATAACTGCAGAATGGGTTATGTGATAGGTTGAAAGTGAAATATATTGTTGATATGTGCTATATATAATAGACTGATGTTGTTTCTAAAAGACTCAAATGAGCTTCTTCTTATTTTTTTTAGGATGGTAGCTTAAGTATGGCCTTTAGGCTTACTGTTAACAGATTTTTACAAAATAATAAATGAAAAAAATGATAAAATGATATATGTGCATTTAAAATTAGGCATATTTCAGAATTCCATATAATGCAGCAAGCTCAAAATAAAGGAGTGACTAACTGAAAATTATAATTTTTAAATTTTCATCTCGTTCTGCCAACTTTTTCTTAAAATGTGTCTCTTGCTCCCATCCCCAAATTAATGCAATTTACCAGATGATATTTCAAATTTCTTCTTATAGAAGAGCTGCTAAGCACTAGTGAAATAATACTAAAGAGTTAGCTTGGAGGAAAAGTCACCAAAAAAAGAACAAAAGAAAGAGCTTAACACTGGTACCTTCCAGCCCACTGGATCATGATGAATTATAGGCAAAGGCAGTCTGAATTAGAGTAACATCTATTATGAGATTTTTTTAACCAGGCTAAAATCTGTTACCAAGTAGTCATCTTTTTTTTTTTTTTTTTTTTTTTTCCTAAATGGGTTATCTATTTCAATTAATATATCTAAAAGGATCTATTATCATGCAATTTTAAATTCAAATACATGGTTCCATATTGTTGAAGCAGCTTGTTCTCCTAACTAGGTCAGCTATTCTTACGTTGTCATTTCATGCAAATTGTTTTTGAAAGAAAAAAAAAGGCCACAAATAAAGCATTCTTTAAGTGATAGATCTATACCTTTGTTCCTGTCGGATTCTCAGTGAAACAATCATACTGAGAAGATTGGGTTTTATTCTACCAGAAAGGAAGAGATAATTTTTTAAGGTTTTATGAACACACAACTTCATAGAACCTTTGATTTAATGGCTATTTTCTGACTCTGCTTTTTAAGGAGTAAGAGATAAAAGGTAAGAAATAAAAAGACAAAGCTAAAATGCAATTAGGTTCAACTTTGAGTACTTATTAAGTCAGGGAGGTAAATTAAAACCTTTCCATTTCTAGCTACTAAACATTTACTGAGAAACTACTATGCTCGAGGCAATAAACTACATGGAAGAGATATAAACCTAAAAATTGATCTTTGGCTGTTTAACCCCGAGGATTTTACTATGAATAAAATATGCCGTACAGAACTAAGAAACAAATAAAGCAATTGATGCTGAGAAAACAAACAAAAAATAGTGTAGTCTTGGGAACTCGGCAAGCTTCTTAAGGAGGAAGGGATGTGCAGGTTGCCCATTGATGAAGAATAAGAAGGCAAAGAAGAATGCAATGGTAGAGTCCTCAGGATAGAAAGACCAGCATAAACAAAGGCACGGAGGTGTGAAATTGCACAGTGTCTGTAGGGAACTACTACATTTCAGTTACCCAGAGGACAGACTACAAGTTGAAGAGTTGAAAGAAGCGAGGTTGCAGGAATAGGCAAGGCCATATAGAAGATGTTTTATGCCATTCTAGATTCTCAAATTTTCATTTCTTACATATTCACGGCTTCAGTAAGTTTCTGATATACACCTTAGTCAAAAGAGTAAGGTTCTTGCAGTAGCCCAGGGTCATGATTTGATAAGACATTACCATTTTATAGTAAATTAGTAGATGATATTGATTTTAATTTGGTTGGATTGGTATTTTTTAACCATCACTATAGCTTTCTAAGTGCATTCAAAGTTTTGAAAGTCAGTTGAACAAAAGTCAGCTTGCCAAAGGGCTGTTTACTGAATAAGTGATAAACCAAACGACCAGTTCACCAACAGCCAATTCATCAATTTACTGAGTGATGAGTCATTTTGTTGAACTTTCCACATATGTTCAATGATATGAAGAAGAAAATACGCATGAACCTGAGCGTTCCATAAACATAGCACTCTCTGAAATGAATATTCCAAGAAAAAGTAGTGCGGAAAGTGAACACTTGAAAAATTGAAAAAAAAAAAAAAAAGCCTCCACATGTCCAAATTGTCTTGGGGCCAAAAAATATTATTAAACCATACATGCATTTCTCATATTGACCAATAGTCATGTGAATTTTATAGACTGTTCTGTTGACAGAATTTGGCCTAATATTTTATTATAATTTGACAATTCTGGCTTTCCATTTAATGATGAAAAGTTCAAAGAACAAAATAAAAGAGATATGTAGTGTCTACCACACAAAAAATAAATATTTAAAAATTTTTAACTTTTTTGAACACAAAATGATCATGGTGGACTTTTAATTGATGAAAAATTATTAAAATCAGTTTTCACTTTGCTAACTGATCCGTTACATCTATACATCAACACTTCATCCACTTAATAAAGTTATTCATAAGGAATATATGTATCATTTGTAATATGACTATAAATGCACAATAAAATCACAGGGGTGAACCAGTAATTCATTTACTACGTTCGTAAAACACCTTCTTAGCATATTTCTTATGTCAAGGGCACCCTATGTTTTTCCGAAGTTATTTAAAACATTTTAACACCACAAAACATTTCCCATACTCTGAGATTTGGTCTGCCATGGGTAGACCATCCCGGGCCTGTGGTCCACACATCCTGCCAGGCCAAGCCAGAGTCTGGGCAGAGCGCTCGCAGATGCGCGGAGCTGCTCGCTTTCCTGGAAATGCCGGCGTCTTTCTCCGCTGTTGGTCGCCTGACTACAAAGACGACACAAGCAGCGGTGGCACTCGTACTTCCTGGCAAAGCTCCCGTTTCTTGGCTTCAGTCTCTGCTCACACGCAGCCGGCCCCGGTCACCCCGCACAGTTTTTCAGTGTAACCAACAGGCCGCGGCTCACCTTGCGCTCATTAGCGCACGGAGGCGGTTTCCAGCCGCGCTGCAAACAGAGCCCCCAGCGTCCTCGGAGGGAAGGAGGAGAGAGGAGAGGCGGAGGAGGATGGAGCCGGCAGAGGAACCGCAAGGCCCGGGTGCTCAAGGCCTTGCAGTGCGGGTGGGGGTTCTCTCCGCCCCGCCCGCTGCCAGGGTCCTGCTCTCCGCCAGTTCTCAGCGTCCCCACCCACCCCAGGGCGCGCCCCCACCCTGCGCTCGCTGGGCACCCTGCCTCCCAGTGAAGTCAGCAGTGGGCAATGACAGGGAAAGGGCTCATCTATCTGTGAGGAAAGAAGCCACGTTGATGGTTCCCTAGTGGATGTAATTGTGCTCATTACCGCCCATTTACATTTCATCACTCGATGATCACAAATGCCTCATTACTGTTGAAAAGGGTTTGCTGGTGAACTCCTTGCTAACTATTCATCCCTCAGCCCGGATGTCGCCAGGCAGGCTGATTGGAAAAGGAGGAGGGCGAGGAGGAGCCGAAGAGGGGCGAAGGTGAAAAAGGTCTTCTATCCGATTTGATTAAAGGCCGTGATTTAAATCGATATTTAATAAAGTGGCTGCTACCACATAACACGGGCAATTCCCCATGCAGTCAGCATGGTGATTAGAAGCCCCTCACTGCCTGCTACATAACTCAATTGGGTTTTGTGCACTGGTCTGGCACCTGTGTCCCTCAGAACTGCGCCTCCAAGGTAATAGGTTTATGAGCCGATGAACAGAGATGATAGGTTCTAAATGGATTAACTAGGTGTCTGCAGTCTGGTGATGAATACATCAGGCAAAAAAAAAAAAAAAAAAAAAAAAAAAAGTCTGCATAAGCAGGAGAGTGATAGGAAGTGTTGACAGACATTGTGTGTGTCATGAGCCCCACAGGGTAAACACTGGCTCGGTGCCTGTCATTCAAGTGCTTTCTCAGAGTAATAGGTGAAGATATCAGGCCCGGCTGCTTAACAAGCCTGCAGGTGCCGGAGCACCGAGGCCTGCTGTTGAAAAAGGCTTCCACAGGGCACGCCTCACCCACCAGCTACAGCCAGCCTAAGAATATGCCTCTGAGATTATATTCTTTTCTGTCTCAAAATAGATTGGAATTCCTGGGCTAACTGATTTATGCTAACTGCCTAGAGCGTGGTGTTAAGAAAGAGTCTGAGGTTATATCCAAATTCAGTGGGAAAACATTAACTAGCACTAAGTGCTGTGGACACAGCAGAGAGGAACGAGTGGGGTATGATTTCTGCATAGTTGTCATATCCTCACCCACATTAGATGCCTATAATAGCTAGATTTGTGTATCCCATGGTATCAATATAATAATAAAAATACTCATATACATACATAGTTGAAAGGGACTCAAATTAAAATCCAGTTTAATAATTCTTCTCAGGTGTTCATAAACAAGAGTATGGTAGAGCTGAGTTTTATCAGGAATTTCCACTACTCCTAAACTTTTTGAAATAAGACCAAAATAATGCATTTTTAAGATGGGATATGGCTAGTATAAATGTAGGAATCAATTACATTGCAACCTTCCTACCCCAGTATTAGCAAGCTATAAATTTGGGAAAGAGTGTCGCTCATGAAAAAAAAAAAAAAAAAAAAAAAGCGGGAGGGGGGAAATCTGGCCTAAAGTTATAACATAAAAAGCAATTACTTGTGTTGAGAGTGCAATAATTAACGATTCAGTAAATGCAGTCAAAACATACACTGACATACAGAGCAGTGAGTGGTCGTGACCTTTGTAGATTTTTATGGAGAAAATCCTGAAAAAGGAATCAACTTTCTCTCATTTGGTGAAACTATGAAATGTAGGATGTATAATAATCTAAAAATAATTGCTGAGGAATCTATTTTAACTTTGGTCCCAATGTGATCTGAAAATAAAATTTTGATTTTAAAATCAAAATAAAATATGTAATTTAAAATTGGCCTCATGAATTTGGAGGCTTTAGGTCCAATGTGGTCTTATGGGGAGCCATTATTAATGGTTTTCTGATACAACTGAGTTCCATCAATTGCTATCTCAGCCACTTTTATTCTATTTTATTTTACAATATTTTAAATTTTTTATTGTTCTTTAAGTTCTAGGGTACATGTGCACAACGTGCAGGTTTGTTACATGTGTATCCATGTGCTATGTTGGTGTGCTGCACCCATCAACTCATGATTTACATTAGGTATATCTCCTAATGCTATCCCTCCCCACTGCCCCAACCCCATGACAGGCCCTGGTGTGTGATGTTCCCCTTCCTGTGTCCAAGTGTTCTCATTGCTCAATTCCCACCTATAAGTGAGAACATGTGGTGTTTGGTTTTCTGTTCTTGTGATAGTTTGCTGAGAATGATGGTTTCCAGCTTCATCCATGTCCCTACAAAGGACATGAACTCATCCTTTTTTATGGCTGCATAGTATTCCATGGTGTATATGTGCCACATTGTCTTAATCCAGTCTGTCACTGATGGACATTTGGGTTGGTTCCAAGTCTTTGCTATTGTGAATAGTGCTGCAATAAACATACGTGTGCATGTGTCTTTATAGCAGCATGACTTATAATCCTTTGGGTATATACCCAGTAATGAGATGTCTGGGTCAAATGGTATTTCTAGTTCTAGATCCTTGCAGAATCGCCACACTGTCTTCTTTAATGGTTGAACTAGTTTACAGTCCCACCAACAGTGTAAAAGTGTTCCTATTTCTCCATCTCCTCTCCAGCACCTGTTGTTTCCTGACTTTTTAATGATCGCCATTCTAACTGGTGTGAGATGGTATCTCATTGTGGTTTTGATTTGCATTTCTCTGATGGCGAGTGATGGTGAGCATTTTTTCATGTGTCTGTTGGCTCAGCCACTTTTAATTTTGTGATTTGTATTTCCCACAAACTCCAAAATACAAATGGGTGCCGATGAAACTATAAATAGCCATAAAATCTATGTGTTTTCCGTATCTATGCAGGAGACGCTGAGGGAGAAAATGCAATGTCTTTACAACCTAATAATTCAAAAATAACCAAAGATGTTCATGAAAACTCTCTGTGACCCAGTCTGAAAACCGCTGCTGGCGTGGGGAGGAGTACACGCTCCAGTGGTGCGTGAATTCAAAAGATCCGAAATGTCTCGAGCAGAGTGGGCCAACAGGGCCCTGGGAACCCCTCACAGTGAACCAGCCAAACCTCCCTCCCAGGAAAAGAATCCCACATTGAGAAGAAATTGCTGGAAATGAAATTGAAATGTAGCAAGACAAGGACAATAGGAATAAAGGAAAAATAATGTTCCAGTAAAACGATGCAGTGCGTGTAGGTGAATGAGTAGGGAAGGAAAAGGGATTAAGGAGATTTCAGAAAGTAAAGTATCATATCTTTAAACATTTCACAAGGACCACAGAAGAGAGTTCAAGAGCTATCCTGGAAGTTCCTTAGAAGTTAGTAAAGCTATTCTTGGCTGGCTGCGGTGACTCATGCCTGTAATCCCAACACTTTGGGAGGCCCAGATGGGCGGATCACCTGAAGTCAGAAGTTTGAGACCAGCCTGGCCAACATCGTGAAACCCCATCTCTGCTAAAAATACAAAATAATTAGCTGGGCGTGGTGGCACTCTCCTGTAGTCCCAGCTACTTGGGAGGCTGAGGCAGGAGAATCACTTTAACCCGGGAGGCGGAGGTTCCAGTGAGCCAAGATTATGCAACTACACTTCAGCCTGGGTGACAGAGCAAGACTCCATCTCAAAAACAAGCAAACAAACAAACAAACAAAACAACCCAATAAGTTAGTAAGCTATTCTAAATTAAATTTACCTTCTAAAAATGAAGGAAAATAAATTTTTGTAAAAATTAGCAATATAAAACAATTAATATCAATCCCACGCAATGTTATCTTTTAAAAAAAAGAGAGAGAAGTTAGATATCAGGATAGCACTTCTGCAGACAACAGTCTTCTAGAAAGGCAGGCCCACAAAAAGAGAAAAGCTATTTTGAAATATTTCTAACAACAAACAACAAAAAATCCAAACTAAAAACTAAAAGTTATTAAGAAAATGATACAAGTTATGAAGCAATAGCACAAATCAGAATTAGAAAAAAACTCAGAAATGAGGCACTAAAACTCCAGAAAGAATTAAAAGAAAATTTTTTTTCAGAAATGAACATAAACAAGAAAGCATGTAATGGTGAACCAATTCAACAAATAATGCCTTAAAATTATATAAAAGTAAAGAGAAAAAATATTTAAAAGCAAAAAGAATGAGAACGATTAAAAAGATTGGAGAAAAAAATGACACATATACAGATTAATCAATCAGGAATTCAACATACGTATAATGAAAGTCCCTGGAAAAAGAAAACCAAAACTAGGAAGCAGAACAACTATAAGATCACAATTCTAGAAACTTTTGAGAAAGGAAAAAGTTTCCAAACTACAGATTAAAAAGTTTCCAAACTACAGATTAAAAGTTTCCAAACTACAGATTAAAGAGGCATACAGCATACCTGGAATTAACAAAACTGACACATATTCAGTAAAATGATTGTACTGGTAAAAACCATTGGTCATCAAAGAAAAATAAAATCAAAACACCTGTTGGTGTTTTAGTCATTTATAAAACAAAGAAGATCAAATTGTCATCAGACTTTCAGCATCAGTTCATGCCAGAAGAAAATAGAATATTAATTACAAGTTAGCCATAAAAAGAAAATGTGAATGAAGGATCTAAGATCCAGGCAAATTGACTTCTCCGTATAAAGACCATAGATAAATTGACATCACATGAAAGAACTCAAACAATATTGTTCCTATAGCCCTTCTGTAGTAAATTCTTAAAATTTCATGTTCCTTTGATACACATTTTAAATGTAAGTTAGACTTTATCTTACCAGATGCAGGGCTCAGTCACCCTTGACAGTTTCCAGTTCTCTGCCTCCTCCCAGTTCTTCAGTGTGGTTAATCCAGATATCGGCCTTATATAACCACCTCCTGGTGACCACCTGCCTATGGGAGAGCTAGATACAACCCACTTGACCTGCCCTGCTGACCTCCACCCACTACATGGACTGTGCAGATGTGCCACACAGACCACCTCTCAGTCACTGTGCAACTCCACAGAACACATGCATGCTTGCGATGAAACCACCAATTAGAACTCCCCATGGGAAACCTGCTTGGGAAATGCCTTAGATCCTCATACAGCCTTTGGCCCACAGGTCCCTCGCTCTCTCTTTCTCTCTCCCTTTCTTCCCATGGGCTGAGTGTGCATGTCTCACATGGCAGCTTCCCCCTTCCTGCTGTTGGCCCTACGAGGTGTGACACTTCTTGGCTCTGTAACCTGTAAGTAATAGAATTGCTTCTATTATTTCATGTGTTTTGCCATGCTCCCTCTCCTGTTTGTCATCTGACACACTTGTGCTTAACCCTCCTCCTGGTCAGGGCTCTCCTAGCGAGTGGCTATCTTGGTTGAAATAAACTGGACACAGGTCAGACAAAAGCACAAGGACATCTGCCAGTGTAATCAAGTTTCCTGTGAGAGGGACACCTGTTCACACATAGGACACTGAGGCATTGGGTCATCCATGAAGATAAAGAAGTACCCCAAGAAAGACACAAGACATACTGTAAACACCCAGGATCAGTTCCCCGGAGTCCCATCAGGGCAGGGCCAGAGTTTACAGTCACTTTAAGGAGAGAGTTCAAGACCAAAATGGAAAAAATGAACAGATTCCTTAGAAATCAATTAGAAAACAAGCTTCAGACAACCAATATGACTATAGAGACATCAACATTAAAAAATGGTTGCAAACATTAAATATACATTTACCTACAAAATTGAAAGGCAGTGAGATTTATAAGAGATTGATTATAGTAACTGAGAACTATATTATACAGATAATAAAACTACAAATTATACAGAAAGAATCGCAAAAACTTTAAACTGTTTTCAGTAATCATTGTTGGTTGTAGTGCTGGTATCTTATTTTGATGTTGTATGTAATAACATAATCATATCATCTCTGCCATATTAAAAATCAAAAATCATATGGTGAGGAAATAAAGAGCTACTGTTATACGATAGAAGAGGTTAAATAAACATACTATAGTTTTCAATTCTAGGTGGAGGTATCTGCATGAAAACATGATATGTTTTCTCTCATAGGTAACTCTTACAGTTGTAATTCAGAATTCTAAGCTGAAATATATGGGTATATTTGCATACACACATTTTCAAATTCAAATTTGAAGTCGCAAATATAAGGTGTTCACTGAAAAGAACTTTCAGGCCAGCAGAGAAGCAGTAAACTTCACATCCCCAGTGCCCATTTCACACGGGCTTCTTGGAGAAATGACTGATTGCAAGTCTGAGGCAAGAAATGTACGAGGTGAGGAGCTTGGGACACACTCTTTTACCGATAAAAGAAAGTCATCAGAGATTATGAAAAGGATGTGGGAGCCTATTTTGTAAGAACCTTACTGGATAAAATTTGGACAAATTAACTACCAATAGGAATGATAACAGCAGTAAGTAGAGACAAATCATATGTTAAATATATGAATTTATAATCACACACAGATGCACAAGAACACACCCATACACATGCAACAAATAGACAAACAAAAAAATAGTGAGATGTGAGTTTTGGAGGATGCTAGATGTCTTAGTCCGTTTTGTGTTGCTATAACAGAGTACCTGAGACTGGGTGATTTATAAAGATCAAAAATTTACTTGGCTCTTTTTTGGAGGCTGGGAAGTCTAAGATTGGGCAGTCCATCTGGTGAGGTTGTCATACTGCTTTAACTCATAGTGAAAAGTATAAGGAGTTACAGGAGTGTGCAAAGCCATCACATAGTGAGAGAGGAAGCAAAAGAGTCTAGGAAGTCAATCTCACTTTTATAGCAACCCACCTTTGATGTCCACCAGTTGTAGATTTGAATCCTGACCTAGTCACTTTCTAGCTGTGTGACCTAGGAGAATTTACTTAATTTCTTAAATTTTTCTCAACTCTATAATAGAATGAATAATGTTCTAATAAGATTACCAGAAGAATTAAATAGTCTATATATTATATTGTTGCACAGTACATGATACTTTGTCATATTTATTAAATATTAGGGATTATTTGCAACTAATTAGTTATGTTCACTTGTTTAGCATCATGAATATACAACTCTGGTACATTAAGAGTATTGGCCATAGGGTTGGCATGTCTGCTGATAACAGTTACAACCAAGGAGTAGAAGGGATTATCCTAGGAGAAGGCAGAGAGTAAAACAGCAGTGAATCAAGGAGAAGACACTGAAGATTATCGATAATATAGTAATAGAGAAGGAAGTGGAGTCTACATAAAGGTTAGTAAGTGCAGTCAGAGAGTTCAGAGGAGTGTTGGAAGGTAATAGTGTTGTAGATATTGAGGAAATGAAGTGGTAGCCTTTCTTCATCAGGCTCCTAACTTTCTTTCTGAAATCCTCTTCTCAGAATAAGACTCTCATGTACAGTGGTGCAGGTGAGTGCTACACAACTCTGAGGAGGGCTATCTTATGTGTCTGAAGCCCATGGAGTGGGTAGGCACGCATCTTGCACTGCCATAGACAGGCTACCATAACTCTACAAACACTCAGAGCTTGCAGAATTATTTTCACTTGCAATGCAGTATATTATGTGCACAAATGTCCTCTCTTTCTTGAATACCCTCTTTTATTCTTCCCACCTGATATCGTTTGGCTCTGTGTCCCAATCCAAATCTCATCTTGAATTATGATCTAGATTGTAATCCCCACGTGTTGAGGGAGGGACCTGGTGGGAGGCAATTGGATTGTGAGGGTAGTTTCCCCCATGCTGTTTTTGTGACAGTGAGTGAGTTCTCAGGAGATCAGATGGTTTTAAAAGTGGCACTTCCTCCTTTGCTCTCTCTCTCTCTCTCTTTCCTGCTGCCATGTAAGACATGCTTTGCTCCTCCTTCACCTTCCCCATGATTGTAAGTTTCCTGAGGCCTCCCCCAGCCATGCAGAACTGTGAATCAATTAAATCTCTTTTCTTCATAAATTGCCCAGTCTCAGGTAGTATCTTTATAGCAGTGTGAAAACAGACTAACATACCACAGATCCCCTTGTCTTGGAGTCTGATAGCAAACATATGCTACTCTTTGAAGATTTCATTGCAATCTCTCAAACATATCAGGTTTCCCCATGGTGTTTGCATTTGCATAGTCTCTCAGGAAGCAAATTTCTATGTTTTTGCATGCATCATTTACATATTTGTCTTGATCACAGTCTGAGAACTCCTTGAACACAAAAGCTGTATCTTAATATCAATAATCCCTACAATTGGCATAGCAGTATTCAATAAGTGTTTGTGGAATAAATGAACAAATGAACAGAGATATCAAAACCCACATCTAGATATAACTCAGTCACAAAATCTTAACATTACAGAAACTTGAAAATGAAATCTCAGTAAGATGTCATTCTTCAGCAATGCATTCTGTTTGTTCTGTAAAATCAAAAAAGTAGACCTTAAGTGAAATATTCTAACCAACTAATATGGATCTAAGATTTATGCAGACAAAGGGAAGATACACATAAGCAATCACAGCCCCCTGACCTTGCTCCTGGAAAGGCAAATCAAAGTCAGAAGATTTATTTGATGGATTTAAAGACAAAGCATGCACAAGGAGTTCAAAACACTCCTCAGCAACTTAACTCCTCAATAATTTAAGTGATTGTCTATTTCTAGGGCCTAGAATACTCAACAATGGGACGGGAACACTGGGAGTCAATTAGCACAGTAAGGAATGCCCACTAATGTAGTTATATGTCTGTTTTTCCTGTGTTACCCTTTTTTGTTTACTTGTTTTTGAGACAGAGTCTCTCTCTGTCACCCAGGCTGGCGTACAGTGGTGCGATCTCGGCTCACTACAACATCTGCCTCCTGGTTTAAGTGATTCTTGTGCCTCAGCCTCCCAAATTGAGTAGCTGGGACTACAGGCACAGGCCACCACACCTGACTAATGTTTATATTTTTAGTAGAGATGGGGTTTTCCTATGTTGGCCAGGCTGGTCTCGAACTCCTGGCCTCAAGTGATCAGTCCACCTCAGCCTCCCAAAGTACTGGGATTACAGGTGTAAGCCACCGCACCTGGCCTGTTAGTATTATTGTTCGTATTATTCTTGTCATAGTTTTAATGAATCAATAGGGCTAACATCAAAGGCTAGATCTACCTGAAAGGAAACAGTTTCACCTACCCATTTACCAGGAGTTGTTAGGCTGGTGATTTTGAAATTACCTACTTCTCTGAAATGAATTTTACATTTCTCATTTCCTCTATTTCTAAAGTTTTGGGGAATACCTCTCTATAGATCCTGAGTACTAACAATAGTCATTATTTGACCAGTTTAATTTGTGGTAAATTTAGTAGACAGGATAATGGTTTTCACATGGTGTTATGAAGAATCCTAGATGACATACGTGTCACACAACTGCCATTGGTGAGCCTGACATGGTCCAAAACATCAAAATCAAACATCTCTGGGCTCATGCGTCTCTTCTTTGTCTCTACTTTCTCACTTGAACTTTTGAGTAATTTCTTTGAAGAAAGAGCTCCTTCAGGGGAAAACTTTTTTTTTTTAAATCTATTTCTCTGATGACCTGGAAAGTTCCAGAGGACAGGCTATGGGGAGGATGGAAATATGGGATTAGAATAGGGCTTTCCCAGTGGAAGTAAACAACCTTAAAAAAGCATTTCAACCTCTGGTGATGCTCCAGAAAGTCTTTTGAAGCCACCTTTCCCTCCAAGTATTGTTCGTGGAATTTCAAGTGTGACCTGAGCCTTCCAGAAATCTCCACTTCAGCGATCCTTGAAGGCACCTCATCCACAGTGGACCTCATCAATTTCTGCCCTCATGTCACTCGCCAAATAGCCTCTGTCTCAGTGAACATCACCCACATTCAGCCAATCACAAAAGCCAGAATCTAATGGGGATGAGCATAGAGTTATGCCTTTTCCTTACCTCCTGCATGAGGATAAGAAAGTCTTTGTATTTAGTCTTCCTCTTGGTTTCATCTTTTCGTGCTCACTGCCATTTTCTTTTTTCAACCCCTCAACACGGTCTGCCTGGATTACTACAATAGGCTCCAGACCATCCCTGCCTCCTTTTTCATCTTCTCCAGCTAATTCTCTCTTCTGTGGCAGCACATTCTTTCTATGCCTTCAACATAAAATAACAATCTGGCATTCCAGGCCTTTTGGTTCCTTAAGTACGCTCTATCTTGCCTTTTGTCTTCCGTTACATGATTTTCCCTTCCAGGAATATCCTCCTTGGGTCATCTTCACCTCCCAGAAGATTTAAGTAGCCCAGCTCACATGTTCCCACCATCTATTTCATGTACTTGACTGAATTTCATGACCACACTGAATCCATTGCACTGTAATTCTTTATTAATGACTTCCCACCACTCCTGTTAAGCGCCCCTCTTTAATCAAATTAGGAACTAGATCCATTCACTTTTGTATGCCAGCAACCAGTACAACAGCAAACACGTAATGACCACTCAGTAAATGTGCTTAATGACTGAGATTCGATGAATGAATCTTTGGTATTATTTTTAGTTTTCTGCTTGATCTCCACGTCATGGTGCCTTTTGCCTGACAGAATTTCTTCTCCACTCTTGAATTTCTTCTCAGCTTCACTTCCTGAGAGATATTTTTGCAAAGCTGCCAAGATGTGCAGTATAGCTGCCCAAAATATGTACATTTCAATAAAAATGAATGCACATTTTGTATTTTCTATTGTCCAAATAATGTTTCCTTAGTCCAGTTGGTAGCAATAACTGCATGATAAGACTGGAAAAATATCTTTAAAATATTGTTATTTATTTTTCATCACTTTTGTTAAATACTACCCTTCCTTGCTTTTTTATGCTTTATAACTTCCAGAATAATCTAACACTTTGAACACGTGAGTATGGCTAATACAGAAAAAGGCTGCTAACTTGAAAACTGCTCAATCACACAACACTGGGATGGGAAGTGCACTCAGGACCCATTGGTCCTTTCTGGTACTGTTTTCACTTTTTCAGGTGCGGAGCACCTGTGTCTTTTCGGCAACAGGCATTTCAGGAAGACACCAACATCCAGAGTCAGCACTATATCTCAGGTTCCTTTGGTGAGTTTTGCCATAATTGTAGCCACCAGTCTGAACTGCTGTGCCACAAATGAACAGAACAGGCAAAAGTATGGGCTTTTGCAAGCACTGTGCAACTGCTCTCCTGTGAGCAGAGTTGAAAGCAGTAGTCAAGATGTATAGGGAAATTACACTAGATTTATTTACAGAAACCATTTATGTTGAACTAGCAGTTTCCTATTGTGTCAGCAATTTTCGATTGCATTTATTTGTTACTACAGTACTTGGCAAGAGTGCAATCCTATTAAACCTGCACAATACATTACACAAAATTGTAATCATTTTCTATTTTATAAAATAAAAAGAACTGTGAAATTTGTACAATTGTGGAGTCCTAATAGAATTTCAAGATGGAAATGCATAGTCTTGGGCAAACTTGTTCCGAATGCACTTTTTCGTTCTTTTCTTATCTCACTTCCAATGTTTTCTCTTTAGTTGATGTGAACAAAAACTGCCTATGAGTCTTGACTTCATGAATCAAGATGAAAAGGAAGAAATTCCTGGAATCCAACTTTCTTTCCTGCCTTCAGAACATTGGCTCAGCTTCTATTTTCCATAAGCCAACAATCTTAAAGCTTGTTATTTAAATAATTTAAAAATTAACTACTTAGTATTGTTATATTTATATCTCACAGACCAGTATTATCTAAAACAGAATTAAAGTTTAAATTTAAATCACTCTGTGCTACTAGTTGTTTTTTCTACAAGCCAATTTCTGCCTTCTCTTGCCATGTTCCAGAGTCATCCTTGACCAACTCTGACTTTATTGAAGGAGGTCCTTCCACACCAGTGAGTGAGGTATGCCATTCATGTGGCTACCCCAAAATTTCTCAGATATACTTGCTGTAGCAAGGCCTAGGCCAAATTACAATATGTCAACAAAACTATAACATATTCCCCTAAACCTCAACAAATTTGGCACAACCTATCTAGTACAGGACTTCCAGATTGATTTCCTGGTTGGTGCTCCAAATTCACTTTCTTCTCTAACACTGATTCACTTCCTGACTTATTGACTAAAGGTTCAGGTTCACCACCCTTGCTCTAACATGTTGTAACTAAGAGACTTTGGGCAAACTCATGAACTTCGTTGAGTCTTAGTATTCTCACCATTAAAATGCAACAATTAAACCTGCTTCATTATGAATATTGTTTTATTTAGATTCGATTAAATATACTTATTGCACATAGTGTGTATGCTGAGGATTAAGATATAGAAAACAGGCCAGTCTCAGTGGCTCACTCCTGTAATCCCAGCACTTTGGGATGCCAGAGTGAGTGGATCACCTGAGGTCAGGAGTTCCAGACCAGCCTGGTCAACATGGTGAAACTCCATCTCTATTAAAAATACTAAAATTAGCTAGGCAAGGTGGTGGGGGCCTCTAATCCCAGCTACAGAGGAGGCTGAGGAAGGAGAATTGCTTGAACCCAGGAGGCGGAAGTTGCAACGAGCTGAGATTGTGCCACTGCACTTCAGCCTGAGAACAAACAGTGAAATTCTGTCTTAAAAAAAAAAAAAAAAAGAAAGAAAAAGATAAAGAAAACAATTAGTACAGTTTCTAGGATGCAATGGGTGCCCAATTTATGGTTATTATTGAGGTGGATATGGTTGATATTGCTGATATCATTGTTATCATTACCAATCTCTTCTCATCTTCTTTGAGGTTCTTTTATTTTCCTACTCATTGATGGGTGTCTCATTTTAAATAAAACTAACAGCTCACAAAATTTTTCTTTTCACTTTGACGATCATTATTTCCTAGAAATTCTTGCTAATATACCAGTGTAATCTTTTTTATCAACAAACTAAAGAAGAAAAATATTATTATTATATCAAGTGACAGTGGAGAAATCATTTGACAAAATCAAACATCCAGTCATGACAAAAACTTTCCACAAGTTAGGAATCGAGGATAATTTACTCAACTCGATGAAGAACATACACAGAAAAAAATGCTACACAGTTAACATCACATTTTTTTTTTCTTTTTGAGATAGGGTCTCATGCTGCCATGCAGGCTGCAGTGCAGTGGTGCTGCGATTTCAGTTTACTGCAACCTCAACCTGGGTTCAAGTGATCCTCCTACCTCAGCCTCCCGAGCAGCTGGGACTACAGTCCTGCACCACCAGGCCCAGCTAATTTTTTTGTATTTGTAGTAGAGATGGGGTTTTGCCATGTTGCCCAGGTTATTCTTGAACTTCTGCACACAAGTGACCTTCCCAACGTGGACTCCCAAAGTGCTGGGATTACAGGTGTGAGCCACTGTGCCCACCGACATCACACTTAATTGTGAAAAGCTGAATGCCTTTGCCCTGACATCAGGAAAAGGCAAGGATGCGCACTATCACATTTTTTATCCAACATGGTACTGGAAGTTATCTTCACTGTAATAAGGCAAGGTAAAGAAAGAAAAGGCATACAGAGTGGAAAAGAAGAAATAAAGCTATCTGTATCAGATGATATGACAATCTCAACATAGAAAACCTGAAGAAAAATACACAGAAACCTCAGAGTTAAGTGAGTTCAGCAAGGTTGTAAGATACAAGTTCCACACACAAAAATAAATAGCATTTATACATATACTAATAATAATCATGCAAAGGCCAAAATATATGTGCGACATTATATAAAATTGCACCAAAGGAAGAGATACAGGTATATGTCTAACAAAACACGCAGAGGACCTATAGAATGAAATTTACAAAATGCTCAAGGAATACATAAAAGAAGACCTAAATAAATGGAGACACTTACTGTGTTTTTGGATTAGAAGACTCAACATAGTCCAGGCACGGTGGCTCACACCTGTCATCCCAAGACTTTGGGAAGCTGAAGGGGGGGCGGATCACCTGAGGTAAGGAGTTCAAGACCAGCCAGCCAACATGGTGGAATCCCGTTTCTGCTAAAAATACAAAAATTAGCCAGGTGTGGTGGCATGCACCTGTAATCCCCGCTACTAGGGAGACTGAGGCAGGAGAATTGTTTGAATCCAGGAGGTGGAGGTTGCAGTAAGCCGAGATCTCGCCAACCTGGGCAACAGAGTGAGACTCCCTCTCGAAAGAAAGAAAAAAAAAAAAAAGGAAGACTCGAGATAGTCAAGCAGTCATTTGTCTCCAAATTTATCTATAGGTTTAGGGTAATTGTAGTCAACAAGGCTTTTGGTAGACATAAACAAGCTTATTCTAAAATTTATCCGAAAAGGCATAGGCCCTAAGGGTAGTTAAAACAATCTTGACAAATAAGAATAAAGCTGATAAAAATTGTTCCACCAATATTAAGGCTATGTAGCAACAGTAATCAAGGTTGTGTTGTATTGGTGGAGACAAGACACATAGATCCACAAAACCAAACAGAGGAGCCAGAAAGAGAGCCACACATAGCACTCAACAGACTTTGACAAAGATTCAAAGAAGGAAGGATGCCCTAGAAGAAGGTGTGAGAACAAATGGATATCCATAGGCCAAAACCAACCACACGAATGAAAAAAAACAAAACAAAACAAAACAAAAAAAACTACCTAAATTTCACATATTACACAAAAATTATCTCAGAATGGATCATAAGACTTCAATGCAGCATATAAAATTGTAAAGCTTAAATTGGGCAAAAGTACCCACTGGTGTTAGACTTCAGGATAGTGGTTACTTTGGGGAAGGTGGGACTGGTACTGACTAGGATGGGTAGAAGGAGAATTTCTGAGGGCTAGTAATGTTCTATTTCTTGATCTACATGGTAGGTGAAATGGGTGTGTTCACCCAATGGCAAAAATTCCCTGAGATGCGCAATTACGATTTACAACTTTTCTGTATGTGTATTTACAAAGAAAGTTTTTTGGCTTAGGGCTGAGGAGGGGACAAACAGGGGAGCCAGGGCAACCCTTCTGTTTCTTAGCAGTCCCACGCTGTAACATTGGACCCTTCTTCAAACACCCTTCTTTGTTCCCCATTAACTAAAGAATGACATTCAAATGCAGTAAAATGGCATGTAAGGCTTTTTGTTATCCAATCCCACTGTCTTTTACCCAGCCACTCCCTTTACCTCACTCTCTGCCTCCACTCATTTTTAACTAATATTGGTTGGTTTTTTACTTGGTGCAGAGCATTGTGCCAGATGATCGCAACTGATTTTGGAGCAAAACATATAGGGTTTTCTCTCTTGTAGACTTTAGCATCTAGTCAGGAAGACACAATTAAATAGTCAATTATGTTTAATAAGGTCGAGTGTTATGATAGACAAAAAGTAGGATCTTACAGGAACATAAAGAAGAAACACCTAACTTAATCTAGAGGAGGGGAGCAAAGACTTCTGGCAATTCAAGTGGAAGCTAATAAAAAGGTTCATAGATATTCACAAAGTACAATGCTGTGTGTATGTGTGTGTGTATGCATGTGAGAGACAGAGAGAGAGAGAGAGAGAGAGAGAGAGAGAGAAAGATGTGATGTGATGTGAAAGGAAAATCCAGATAGAGAGAAAAAGAGAGATACCTTAACAAGTCGCCAGTTAACTTAATTGTGAGATATTTGTCTTACATGGCTTCAGTGGGCAGAATTAAACCAAATATTTGGACCCATAGAAAGGAAGATTTATTATTTTTAAATGAACTTTTTTTTTCAAAAATTTAAAAATAAATAACTTTCTGAACTTAGAATAAGCTATTATGTTGAGTTTCTAATTGCAGTAGCTTTTCAAACCAGATGACATAACATTTAAGCTTAAGAAGGGGGATTGGACTAGAATCGTTCAGATCCCTTCTGACACAATGACTGCGTGACAAGCATGGGCTATGTATTACCTATTAGTTCTCAATAATTCATTAAGGTGTTGCTACTTCCAAAGAACGCATTTGGATTACGATTTCTCAATAAATCAGACCCACATGAACACAGAAAGAGATTGAAATATATATGCTTATATTTCTTATATTACAAAGCAGTGGTTCCTTTTTTCATAAAAGTCCCTACCACATATGTAATCATAACTAAAACAGGTTGCATTTTTTCCTAGTGTGAAAGTAGTAGAAGAGCACATCTCCTTTTCCCCTTCACTTTGTAGCTAGCAGTGTTTACTGTTTGACAAAATACAACAAGCCTGCGCTATCGTAAGGGGTTTTTGAATGGTTAGAACTAGAAAATAAGGGAATATCATGAAGTCCCTGTTTGTTCCCATGGATAGTCTAGTCAAGTTTCTAAATCAAAGAAGTTATATTTCGTTTGTTTCTGTAAATTGCTTTAAGGTCACCTTTTATTAAGCAGAGCAGATAATTATTTGTATGTAAGTATTTAGATATTTAGACTTTTGTCAACAAGTGGCACATATGAAGTGGGCCTTGAACTTCAAATAATACTAGACTAGATTTCTTTCTTTCTTTTCTTTTTTTAAAATTATCCCATGTGATTCTTTAATTTCTTTTTATTTTTATAGATTTTATAGATTTGGGGGATACAAGTGCAGTTTTGTTACATGACTATGTTGTGTAGTGATATGAAGTTCGGGCTTTAGTGTGTGCATCACTTGAATGGTGTACATTGTACCCATGAGGTAATGTCTCATTTCACTCCTTTAAATTCTTATTTCTTATTGTATCTGTCATCCAATTTTTTTTTTCCTCAATATTTTACTCAACCACTTTCTGCCAGAATATTCCTTCTGGGCCTGAAACCGCTGCATTTAGCCAAGTAATGCCATTCTTCTGTTGCAGTTTTGCTCTTTGAAACTGATCTGGAGATGTATGGGCCTATTTTCCAAAGAAAAGCATTGTTTAGACCACCAAGATTAGAAGCTACCTAGGTGTGTTGTAAAACCACTCAAAAAGTAACAGAGCAAGGCTTGTGAACAGAAATGTAATACCTCAGTTACATTCTGCTTGAAAATGTAACAAGTGTAGATGAGTTACAGAGGAAAAAATAATGTGTTAAGGAAGAGAGATTTAGGTTCCAATTTAGACAATAACTGTGACCATATCCTTGCTAGAGCCTGAGCAAAACAAATGAAACTGTTTGGCTTGTAATAATCAAACAGACCACAACCTGGGACAAACTTCAGTCACAGTTTACTTGCTAATGACCTCCCCGCTTCCTATTGTCAGTACGCTATTGGCTTTGGAGGCGGAACCCTGAAAGCACTCAAAACCTTTGCTTAACATTATATTCAATCCATTTCCAGTTTTTCTTTTCTTTTCTTTTTATTTACAGATTTTTTTTTCAATTATCTGGTAATACATTTCAGTATCTAGATTAAAAATATCTTGGAATTTTTATCCAGCATATTTGTTTCCTCCTAAGATTCTGAGTGCAAAGGAATAACAACAAAAGCAAGTTAAAAAATCAATATGCAATTTAAATTGTAAAATTCTATTTTCATTAAACTGTTCTTCTATGTGGTCAATTATATATATGTGTGTATATATGTGTATATGTATACATACGTAATATATACATATACATACATAAAATATATGTATATAAAAGCAAAATACAGCCTCTCTTTGATACAAAAATTGAAATGTAGTTTACTTTTTATAAGGTAATAAGTGACACTGCATTATTTTATCTTCAACATTGGCATTGAGAACTTTTAAGTTGACCTGGCTGATTTATTTAAAATAATAATAAAAAAAAGGAAGAGAAGGAGGGAGATACTGAGAGAGGGACAGAAGGAGATGAACGGAGGAGGGAGATAAGAAAGAGAAAGTTGAGAGAGGAAGAGAAGAGAAAGAAAGGGAAGTGATAGAAAAGAAAGGAAAGAATCAGGAAATGTCCATTTTAAGCATCAGAGAAGAACTTGTAAATCAAGGTTAACATTGCCTATCTTTGGTTTTTCGGTATTAAATAAGCATAAGGCAAGAGAAAGGTGTTATGTTTGGACTCATAAAGATCTACTGTAAAGTGACATTAATTGGAAACATTAGCAACAGGTGTTTTTCTAACAACATATCTATCTTGTGGGATTAAAACTGCCAGTCTAAATATTCAAGTATTTCTGTCCTGTGGTTGATTGTTACACAGCAAATAATATTTAACACCAGCCAGATTGACCTTATTTGGTTATATTTCTTCTTCTTTAATGAATTGTTATGCAAAGCAAGGTGTGTGAACATATGTTTTCCCTATTACTTCTTTCATATATTTTTAAACACTTAGCCTGGAATGTTAAGCCTCATACGGAAGAAATAACATATTAGTATTGAGGGTATTTGCAAACATGCATGCTATGAATCATGTGTTAACATGATAATTGTTTCCACACACACACACACATATATACAACCCATAGCAAGAATGATTAAAACAATTTAAGGGAAACCTACCATAAATATTTGGACTCATTTTTTTTTTGACACAAACTTTTTTTAGCCTAGTTGGTAAATATATCCTAAAATGAATTAAATTTGTAAGTTTCATTGTTTATTCATGTTTGTAATTTCTTTTCTTTATTTAGAGACTCTCTCCCTAAACTCTCCATATACAGTTGTGACTTTAGCTTGTTTATGAGGGTTAAAAAATTAAAATAAGGTAAAAAAAAAATCCCCCAGTGAATCACTAACTAATCAAAGTTAAAAATATTTGTCTCAGGCCCTGAAAGTTAAAAACATCAGGTTCTGAAAGATGACGAGACGAGACAAAGGAAGTCCTAGAGGGGAGTCTATTTGATGGAAATGCAGGCCTGCAATGTATCCCCTCTCTCACATACATTTTCTACTCACCTTCCACTTACGTTACTAGAAAAACAAGAAAAGGCCTTTGGGTCACCAATAAGATCAGTTTTTTAAAAAGAAAATTAGAGCACGTTAACCAATAACATATGAAGGTGCACAGCACAAGCATTCCTTGAAGGAACTTGAGCCAAGAACCCTCTGGGTCCAAAATATCAGTTTTACCAAAATACTTTCTTTCTAAAGATATAGGTAATGGCACTCTATTAAGATATGTAATATTCGATAAACAAATTAGGAGCAGGCTTCTAGATGCAAAATCATTTAATTACTCAATGGAAACTTGACACAGCCACTTTAGAGATGCAACAAAGGCCATGTGTGAAGTTCTCATGTCATTTCTGAGAATTTTGTATCAAGGTGCATTTTGTTTTCTATTTTTATTCTTCCTTTTCACTGTGACTAGGACAGGGTTATGGAGGGAAGAAATGACAAAGAGAAAACCCACTCTTTCCTGTTGAAAATAGTGACAGCAAAGCTGTCTTACATTACAATAATCTTACATGGTAACACTAAGGTAAATACAAATTTGCCCTAGTTTGGGAAATCCTATTCCATTTTTTCTTCCTGCAATATATTTATGTACATCACTTTTGAAGTTAATGGTGTGTCCGAGTTTCTAGCATAGCTGACTTTTAGGACTTTATTTTTCTTCTCACTCCTACCACTGTCTCAATATGACGTTTCCTCACATCGATTATTTCTTTCCATCTTATTGTATTCATTAGAAAATTCCCCCATTGTTGCTCTTAATTCTGTGAAATAACAGAGTCACATAACCAAAAGAACAAGAGAGATATACACAGGAAGCCTAAAGAGTGTCCCGAGAAGAATAGAATACATAAGGAATGTAATAGCATGATGTTTGTGACATTATAAGAAGTCCAGATGTGGTCAGCCAATTGCTCAGAGCTACTTGAGAGCTTTTCAAAGTTCCAGATCCTTCCTAGCTTCCTCATGCACCATTCTTCACTTGTGGCTCTTGTCCTCATTCCCACAATATAGCTGCTCCACATTCAGGCATCATGGCTGCGTTCGAGGCAGAAGGAAGGAGATATGGTAATGGTAAAAAAAAAAAAAAAAAAAAAAAAAAGGTGTGTGTCTGTTGATTCTGTCAATTCTGCTGCAAGATAATAGCGGTTTTCCAGAAGTTGTACCCAGTTGAGCTCTGCCAATAAGATATAACCAGTACACTTTATTGGCTAGAATTGAGTCCCATTATCATCACTGGACAGCAGGGATTTGGAAAGGTAAGTATTTCCAACAGAATAAAACCAAGGTTCTGTAAATAATGGAGAAAGGGAAAGTGGTCAGTGAGTAGGCAGACAGCAATGCTAGCCCCAAGGGAAGAGATTGCATCCTCTTGGCCTTTGCATTGCATTCACCAGGACATTGTCTTTGGGAACAAGTTAGAGGAAGAAAAGAATAGCTGAATGAGTGAATGAATGAATCAATGAATTGGCTGTTCTTCAGAACCGGGGTTATTATAACTACTTACAACTCTTCTGTTACCTGGCGATGTACATGGATGACAATAGGCCCAGTGTGCTTGTTTTCCAAACTAAACTTCAGAAAAGTGACTGCCTTCCTAAACCCAGCACACGCACCTACACAGCCTTGTAGTAATCTAAATTTAAAGTTCAATGGCTGGGCATGGTGGCTCATGCCTGTAATCCTAGCACTTTGGGAGGCGGAGGTGGGCGAATCATTTGAGGTCAGGAGTTCAAAACCAGCTTGGCTAACATAGTGAAACACCATCTCTATTAAAAGTACAAAAAATTAGTCAGGCGCGGTGGCGCATGCCTGTAATCCCAGCTACTCGGGAGGCTGAGGCAGGAGAATCGTCTGAACCCAGGAGGCGGAGGTTGCAGTAAGCAGAGATCTTGCCACTGCACTCCAGCCTGGGTGACAGAGTGAGACTCTGTCTCAAATAAATAAATAAATAAATAAATAAATAATTTCAGGGTCAAAATAGATACTTGAAGACAATTTAAAAAACTAAAAGGGAATGGGATTCTGAATTCCTAATAAAAATGTTCATGTCATAAAAGCACATATGCACACAATTTACATAGGAAAACTCTACTCATTTGTTTCAGGGTGACTTTGGCAGACAGACTTATAACCTTTTAAGTCTGTACCTCTTTAAGCAAATCTTGCCATAACACAAAAACAACGTAAATTTTATTTTATTATTTATTTTTGAGCCTCGTTTCTTTCTGCGTCTCCGTGTGTTTTCAGTAATAGCTCTTTACTAACTTCCTGGACCTTTCTTTTTCTTATGCCATATACTGGATCAAAAAAAAGGCTACCATCAGCATTTTCTCTTTTTTCATATTTCAATAATTATTTCTGTAAAGGTCTTAGATGATCAATAAGCAAGCTTAGTATTATTTATTAAAGTATAGAGGAGAACCCATAACAGTAATAAACACTGATTGCTGATATTTTAAATCTCAACATCTTTTTTGGCTTCTGAAAAGTTACTACAATCATATAAATTTTGTATTTCTAAAATTCGCATCTTAGGTTTTTCCCAATCTCTTTGGTGACTGCTTTTAAAAAGAATCATATGATTTAACATATATTCATTAAAGGGATTTTGGTGAGAGCTGGCCTATTTAATATTTTTACATATTTTACATCTAATGCAATCTAAGATATTGAATTTAAATATCTTGACTAAATATTTTATTTCAATCATTTTCATTTCTGAATTTAAGTGATGACCAGATCAAACATTATGGTCTCTGAAAAGTTACACTTAGGAAATGATTATTTGTTTAGTTCCTAAAAACGAGTTTATTCTCACTCTTAACAACCTCTAGAAACTTAGCATCTAATCAAAGCCTTATTATCAATGACCTGGAAACCATAAAAGTCCAGCGAGTTGAGATGGTTATTTTTTAATCACATATCAGATTGTTATGCAATGATCTTTCTTCTCCCCATTCCCAAAACATACAAACCTAGTCAGCAATTTTATGCATTAATATGCCTGCTGATATAACATTTAATATAGAGAAGAAACTTAAAGATCACTAATCTTTTCTAGCTCTCTTATTCTTCAGATGAAAACATGAAATTCAAAATGTTAAATAATTTTCTAAGGAATCCTTTGGTTGCTTTTGAAAGAGTCAAAAGTTCTTGTACCCTGAGTTTTTCTCCACATTCTTCCTCCCCATTAACCACAGGAAATCTCCGGTCACAGAACTTAAATGAAAGTCAAGAGTGTCGTTCGAGTCATCTGTCCCAGAGGTTCTCAACCAAAATGAGGCAAACAGATAACATTGAATCCGTGCAGGAGTCTCTCCATTCCCAAGGTGTGCAAGGTGCGGCCTGGGGTCTCTATACACTGTGGGCAAGTGACTTACAAATCCCAACAGATCTACTCTGTTAACTATAGTTTAAAAATTAAATAAGCAAATAAATAAATAAATGAGTTCAGGGTCAAAGTAGATACTTGAAGACAATCAAAGAAACTAAAAGGGAATGGGATTCTGAATTCCTAACAAAACTGTTCATGTCATAAAAGCACATATGCACACAATTTACATAGGAAAACCCTATTTATAATTTGTTTCAGGATGACATATAATTTTCTGTATGTACCGTGGCAGGAAAAGAAATGAGAAGATGAATTTATGTCAATGTACTTCCCCAAACAGAATCCTCTATATTATCTCTGCGTTGTGACCATTCATTCCAACGGCCATACCTATTAGACAGGAGACTGACCTGAAAGATGTGGGGTTAACGGCAGACACTGTACAGGTCTCTGTCTTTGACCAAAATTCCTCCACAACTTCTCTGTGTGAAGAGTGGTGTGGCGTATGAATGGGCAAAAGGTTTCTGCCTCTCTTTAACAGACCCGGTGTGAATTTAACTTACTCGACAGACAGCCCTAGATCTATCCCCAATTCCTTAAAGTAAACCTTAGCATGGAATGAAAAAGTCCTATCAATCAGCATATTGGAACATAATACTTTGAAGAAGTAGGGAAGTAAAATAATTAATTGTCTGTTCCAGTCAGAGTCCTGGGATTTTGTCTGGTGGCCCTCAGCTGACGTGGTCTGTATAAAAAAGCACGAACATCATCATAATCTGAAAAAAAAATTCAAATCAAAAGCTCTACTGATGGTGGCTCATTCTGATTACAAAGGAAAGTTTACACATATTTAAGCCACTTTATGAACTTTAAAATTAAGTCCTATGCTCATGATTGTGGGATGAGAAAACATCACATATGTAGTGTATATATAGTATATGAGTTAGTTCTCCCTGCAAAATAAGCCACCACAAAACCCCAGTGGCATACAAAAGTAATCTTAAACATCTGGGGTGGTTGTCGAGACAGCTCTACTGGCCTTGCTTGTGTTTATAATACATAGGTCCAGGATTTGCTTTGCTGGTGGCTTATCTCTCAGAGCCTGTCTTGAGGAGATTGGGACAAATTGGTGCATTCTTCATACCTCTCAACTGACAGCAGGCTACCCTGGGTGGGCTTTCATGGCAATGGCAGAGAGTCAAAAGAGAGCAAGCCCAACTGTGCAAACGCTTTTCAACCCTCTGCCTATATTGAGCTTGTTGAGTCTTGTGGCTCAAGCAATCCCATGGCTGAGGCAGAGTTAGGATAGACGGGGATTTCAAACTTACATGGCCAAGAGCAGGAATTTAAGAAGAGGTGGGAAATTAGAGCCAGTTTTGCAATCTACCACAAAATGTGGATTTAAATTACATTGTAAATCAACATTCCACAAAAAAGTATTTTTCATGTTCCTTGTGTAAGCACGCAATAAAGTGACAAACCTCAAACACCACGATCATACATTTGTTTCGCTTGTGAAGTACTATTATTCTTCCCTTTGTTTGACAGAGAGAATCGTATAACCACTTTTAACTTCCTTGCTTCTGAGTTGCCAAGAAATTAAAGTTAAATATAATGTATTTTTACAAAAGTATATGTTTGGTGTACTTTGCTTCCTTTGATGTGACTTTGGGCTTATATTTTTAATTGTATAATCCTATCCCCTTTATTTTATGTAATTCAATTTTAAATCTTTAAATAAAGCAAGCATTATATTTTGTAAATAGATAACGCACTATAATATGATATTGTGACAAGCTACGTTCTGGCATTTGACTTCTAGTGGAAAAACTAAAGTTGATGGTTTCTATAGGAATTCAACTGATAAAACAACATTATAATCAAACTTCGTTGTACTTTTATAATTCACTTTCCTTTTGTCAAGATGTTGATCCTAACCTCAATCAAGCAGGCATTTTTATTCCCTGCGAACTAGAATGTGTACATTTACATTTTTAATTATCATCTTGTTGGGGGACTATTAAAATTGTACTTCTCATAAAGGGTCTGCAAAACTCTTCAGTAATATTGAGCTATTTTACATGAGGAAATGTAGACATGTTAAGGTCAAGTGATTTACCTCCATCATACAACTAATCAATGGCAGAAGGAGGAGGTGACCAGAGCTATAGGACTTGTTCAACATGCCAAGCCTTATTAAGCCGCACAGACTCACATATATTTGATACTCAGACAGAAGTATTGAGATTGGACCACCACCTCACACAGGTGGAAATGTGTGTACAAGGCCTGTTAAACATGATATATTCCTAATGTACTGCAATTACTGAAACACCTGTGGCATAGAATGCGCTCTGTTCTTGAGGGAAAATGTGTAGCTCATTCAAATAGTTTGCCTCACATTTCATTGCCTTTACCTGCAGTTATATGATCTACTGGTTCCACATTAGGGCAAATCATAAGAACTATTTCTTAATTACAGTGACTCTGAGGTGTGACTGTGTTGATTTGCGGGGTTTATTTTTCTTTCTTAGAATTTGTGCTAGCTTCAGTAGCCTGTTAGGAAAAAAAAAATGTGTTTCAACTGAGTGTTCAACAGCTCTGAGAAAGCCATCTGCCCAAGTTATCAATGCGTGGAAAACACTCACACGCTGAAATAGGATTCAACATCCATTTAGAATCTGGAAATTTCCCACATAAATCCTTTAGTTCAATAACACGCCGCAGGCCCTTACTGCCCAACAGGTGGAAATCAGTTTGAGAGAGCTATTGAGAGGGCAATTCTCTTCTAGAACATTCTCAACCTTGGGACCATGGTGCATGTGTTTATACAGTTAGATAGGTTCAATCCCTGATTGTTTCTGAGGGAGAAAAGAGCCAGAAAGAAAAATATAAATACGGAGTATGATGACATTACAAAGGTGAGAAGAAATAATTCTTACAAGTCAATCTTCTGGTCAGAGAAAAAAAATATTGCAACTATATTTTTGTATAGTTTTAATGATACTTTTCAGATTTTTAGGATTCTTTTATCAGGTCTAAATTTCTTGTATGAAAGGTGTATTTACAATGCATCTAACAACACGTGATAGTAAGAGATGAGAACACAGGGTTTGTGAATCTAAGTTGGAACTTTTTTCTTCTTTAACAGGTTAGAGAATCCCATGGAGGTTGGGCTTTTTTTGTATCCATTATAGTGTAAAGAGATAGGAACATAGTAAATAAAAATACACATAGAAACCTAAATTATTAGGCTGTAAGAATGCTAAAAAATAATGTGACACAGAAAATGCCCACCCCTGACCCAGATCCCCTGCAACACGTAAAAAATTTCTGAAAAACTGATACACAAAATCATAGACAAGAAATAATTTGCGCTAATCACAAAACTACTTAGAAACAATGAAATTTTGAATCTAGGTTTCCTGACTTCAGTCTACCTCTTTCCTATCATTTCCTCTCATTTCTTTTTCGTTTATTATTTTTTTTAATGGGTTGTTTTAAACCATTGCATTTATTCTCATACTTAGGTTCAGTACTAGGTACTCTTTTTTCTTCTCTTCTCCCTCTTTTGAAATAATTTTTTGAAGATTTTAAAATATTTTAGAGCCACAACTATAATTTAAAAATAATTTAAAAATTCATTTTTCTAACAATTCACTTATAAAGTTTAATATTAAATATATAGAGATGAAATTTCCTTTGCATTCTTTCCAGTTTTATCTCAAGAGGATACTAGTGTGTGTGTGTGTGTGTGTGTGTATGTGTGTGTGTGAATGACAATTATTGACACTTTGCTGTATACTTTTACTACTTATGTAAGTTTCTTTAGGATTCCTAAATATATACAGTGTTGTTTTGCAAATCAAACTTCATTTTATTATACGGTACTGTATGTGACCTACTGATATTTGCTTTTTTGACTTTTAGATTTGTTCATGTTTATATATATATAGCACTAATTTGTTGCTTTTACTGCTTTTTATATTTTTCTATAATATAAATATAGTCTACTTTAGTATCCATTCCCCTTCCTGATGAGTGGTTGTGTTGTGTACAACATGATTTGATATTTCTTAGGAATGCTTGACATAGCAATATTTGTTGAGTAGTCCATCAATTTCTCACTGACTTGCAATGGGGGGGGGTCATAAATCATCTTTTGCATATAGATGTGGCTTTGCTTCCGGACTCCCTATTCTACTCTATGTGCCTGTTTATTATATGCTTTTACTGCAAGTCTTGATATCTCACATGGCATGGTCTTTCACCTTCTTATTCTTGACTGCTGCGGCCTCATTACTCTTCTTTTATAGGAAAGGCTTACAATTTTGACCCCCTAGAAAGGTTGAGGTTTTGATTTAAGTTATATGGATCTTACAAATTAACTGAGGTAAATCTGGCATCATTATACTATTGAGTGTTCTTATACACAATAATTTTTATTTGTTTAGGTCTTCTTTAATGTATCTTAATAAAGGTTTATACTTTTCAATATAAAGTTCTTGGATATGGTTTTTTGGACATGTTCCTTTTATTTTATTTGTAAAACAAATTATTTCTAAAATTTATTTTAACTGGGGGTTTTAGAAATCAAATGTGAGGGTTACTGTTAGACTTATATTTTGATGGAAATGTTACTGTTATATTTGTTATGTTACTAATGTTTTTAAACATATATATATTTTTTCACTCAATTTTTCTGCTGCCATTCACTCTCAAAATTCTTGAAAGAACAATTTACACAAAATACTTCTATTTCCTAATCTCCTATTCACTTATCAATATATTGTAGTGTAACTCCTGATCTATTCCTCATTGAATTATTAATCTTTATTTTACTTGACTTCTTGGTAGCATTTGGCATGATTGACTGTTGCCTCTTTGGAACAGTCTGCTGCTCTGCTGTGTGAGGGCACTCGCTTACGCAGTCACACTTCTTCTCTACCCACCTTCTAAATTAGAAGTCTCTCTTTTTCTTCCCTCATATTTTCACTTTAAAAAATGTCAATCCCAACAATGTAAATAATGCATCTATATTATAACTCCAAATTTTAGGTCTCATGCCTTTAGCATGGTTTACGGATAGTAAAATAAATATTTAAAAGTCTCGCTCTGTCACCTAGGCTGGAGTGCAATGGCGCAATCTCAGCTCACTGCCACCTCCGCCTTAGGGGCTCAAGTGATTCTCCTGCCTCGGCCTCCCGAATAGCTGGGATTATAGGCACGTGCCACCCTGTCCAGCTAATTTTTGTATTTTTAGTAGAAATGGAGTTTCACTGTGTTGCCCAAGCTGGTCTTGAACTCCTGATCTCAGATGATCCACCCTCTTCAGCCTCCCAAAGTGCTGGGATTACTGGCGTGAGCCACCGTACCCGGCCCTATCCTTCTATTTCTTACTCACTGAGTATTTTATCCCATGAGTGGGATTTGAATTTTGCTAAAATAATTTTTTGCATTTTTGAGAAGAGCAGCTGCTTTTCCTCCTTTTATGTATCAACACAGCATGTTACAACAATGGTTTTTCTAGTGTAAACATATTATTGAGTTCCTGTGCTAAAAACAAATTAGGATGAATTTATATGTTTACCTATTAGTTGATGAAGTCAGCTTCCTACTATTTAAAAATATTCAGACATATGTTCAATCATAAATAGATTGACTTCTAATGATTTTTTTCTTATACTATCCTATATAGTTTTGATATCAAAGTTGTCAATCTTTATAAAATGAGTTATTCAATGCTTATTCATTATTTTCTACTGAAGTTTGTGTTAGGTTGGAGTTCACTGTCTTTTGACAGCTTTCATAAATTATTTTTTAAGGTATCTTTTATTTCATTTAAATTTTCAAAATTATTTTGATCAAGTTCATCATTGTACTATCTTTATGTTTTTATAATTTTTGATTTCTCTGTAGTTGTATCACCTTTTTAAAGCTCCGTATTCTTAATATTAAGTACTTGTGCCATTTCTTTGTTTTTCTTGATTATAAGTTTGTCCATTTCTTTAGTCTTTATAAGGAATCACCTTTTGACTTTTTTGGTTCTTTCCAATTCACATTTGCATTCTGCTCTAAACTTCATTATTTCCTTTTTTAAAAAAAATTTATTCTATTTGTTTTGTTTTGTCAGTTTGCCACTTTGGATAAGTGGTGAATTTTTAGCCCTTCTTTTCTAAAATTATATGTAATGTAGTAACATAACAAATATAACAGTAACATTTCCATCAAAATATACGTCTAATAGTAACCCCCATATTTTCAGAGGTAATATATTGATATTATTCAGTTCTAGATATTTCCAAGTTTCCTTTTTGATTTTTTATTTAACCTATGAATTATGTAAACATGTGTGGATAAATTTTCAAATGTTTTAAAATTTTTTTGCGTCATTGTTTTCTTAATGTGCTTGATAATAATATACATTTTCTGGGTCTAGAACTGAATGGCACTATCAAAATTCTTTAATATCCAACTTTACCGACTTTTGTTCATGATGATACATATCCCTTGGTTTTTTGTGATTTTGAATTGTGAGCTCATTCTTGAAAGAGCTTTCTGTGAGAAGCCATATTCAGAGAGAATTGGCTGGCTTTTGCCAGCCATCCCACGGTTACTGTAAGTGCTTAAAACAGACCCTAACATAAGTACCACTTTAACTTATTTTATTTTAATTTTTTTGGTTTTTGGTTTCTTCAATCATGAGAGCAGGATATACTTCAACCCTAACGTCTTCTAAAGGCATAGCCATGCAGCCAAATTCTTAGGGGTCTTTTTTTTCCTGCCCAGAGCCCAGGCTAAAACTTCTCCTAACATCTCCTTGTGGGAAGAATAGTCTTTAGAGAATTTTGAAATTATGTGTGTGAGATGAATCCATTCTAATTTTCCATATTGACAAGCCTAAAGCCTTTCTTCTTATGCCTAGGTAATTAATAAAATTCAAGAATCTTCACTACTTTTAATGATAAATCCCCTTAGTAGGGCAATATAAGTAACATGATCTCCCTGCTATAGTTTTTATTTGCTTCATCATATATGGTCTCTGTAATACTGTGATTTATAACAAAAAATATATATTTTATATTCATGTCTGTTCCTGGCACAGAGTTCCTAAAACGCTTAGAATTTCCTAAGTGATAAGAACAATAAATGTGAAAGAAAAGTCTTTTGTTATTCATAAGTGATATGGTTTGACTGTGTCCCCACCCAAATCTCATCTTGAATTGTAGCTCCCATAATCTCCATGTTTCATGGAGCGGACCCAGTGGGAGGTAATTGAGTCCTGGGGCAGGGTTTCTTGTGTTGTCCTAGTGATACTGAACATGTCTCATGAGATCTGATGGTTTTATAAAGGGCAGTTCTCCTGCATACCATGTAAGACATGCGTTTGCTCCTCCTTCGCCTTCCACCATGGTTTTAAGGCTTCCCCAGCCATGTGGAGCTGTGAGTTCATTAAAGCTCTTTTTCTGGATAAATTACCCAGTCTTGGGTATTTCTTCATAGCAGTATGAAAATGGATAATACAATAAGAAATCTCACCTGAGTTATGTTAGTGATATGACTTTTGGAAAGCCCGTTAGGATTGGGCTGACTGGTTGCCAGAGTAACTAGCTATGTGATTAAAGGGTTTGAACTTTCAGCCCTACTCCACAACTTGCAGGGAAGGGAGAGGCTCTGAAGGTTGAGTAGATCACTTATGGCCAATGATTTAATCAATCATGCCTGTGTAATGATACCCTCATAAAAAACCCCAGAAAACTAGATTCAGACATCTTTGGGGTTTTGAAACACATGGAGGGTGGTACATCTAGAAAAGGCATGGAAACTGCATCTGTCCCCCCATACCTTGCCGTGTGTATCTCTTCCATCTTTCTGTTCCTGAAGTATATGCTTTTATGAGTGGATAAACATAGGTAAAGTGTGTCTCCCTGAGTTCTGTCAGCCATTCTAACAAGTTTGAGTACACAAAAGGGGTTGTGAGAACTGCGTTTGTAGCCAGGTTGGACAGAAATTGTGGGTAGCTTGAGAACATACTACTAGCCCTGGGCACCTGAAATGGGGACAGTCTTGTGGGAGTGAGCCCTTCATCTGTGGGATGAGACACTATCTCTAGATAGATAATATCAGACTGAGTTAATTATCTGACACCCAGCCGGTGCACACCCCCCCCCATACATCTGGTCACAGATGTGTTCTGTGTTGAGTGTGAGCCTAGAAAAAAAGCTGGTTATTTTTGTTCTCTATACAGTCCCCAAGTATTTCCTTTACATCTTTTTTTTCCTTAATAGACTTTTATTTTAAAAAATAGTTTCAGGTACACAGCAAAATTGAGAGGAAGATACAGAGATTTCTCATATACCTGCCTCCCTGATACGTGCACACCCTGCCCCGTGATCAATAACTCCCACTGGAATGGCCCCTTTGTTAATTAATGAACCCACATTAACACATCATTATCACTTAGAATCCGTAGTTGACATTGGCATCCAATCTTGATATTGTACTTTTTGAAAATATCTCGAAAGCTTTTGAAGAGACAGATGTTACATAATATCTCATATTTCTACGTGATCTATAGTTGGAGTTTTTAAACTACCGAATCCACTATTTAAAAAGGAATGGAAATGAAGCCGCAAGTATGTCTTCCAAAATTTCATTGACTAACTTCTCATTTTCTGGAGGCTCCTTAGGAATTAGACAAGATAGCATGTGAGGAAAGAGAAAATAACAGAGAACAGTGAAATGAAGCAATGGACATGAACTGAGAAGATCCACTGACCAGGTCAGATCCTAGGCACCCAGAGAAATGCAGGCACATCCTTCGGCAGAAAAATGCAAGTCTCTACAAGTGAGATTGGGAATGAATCTCAAGGGTGCCAGGTGCTTTTATATTTGGCTTAACCTGCTCTTGCTGAGCTTGGAGCATGATAGATGAGGAAGACAGAAAAATATCAAATTACTGTCTTTAGAGTTGTAACAACTTGTGTATCAGATGTTTAATGCAATATAAGGCATATCTAGGCTTTGCTTTTTCATTTTTTGTAGCAACAAAATAATGTATAGAAAAATATGTAATACTGCTTAGCTACTTTATTAACATTTAAAGCTGTGTGTGTTTTTGTTTTGTTTTACTATAGCACTCAATTTGGAGTTGTGTACTATCAGAACTCAGGATCAACATCCTAAGAAGATAATAAATGAGCAGTAGATTCTGTCCATGATCTAAGTGAAGGTTCATGGTTGGGGGGGACACATTAGTGGTTAATAGGGGAAGCTTTAGGCCAGCCTGACTCAGTTCAAATCCTGGCTTCTCCACTGACTACCTGTTTGATACTGTGCCATCTACCTTTACCTCTCTGTGTGTTAGTTACTTCACATAAAATATGGGAGTGTATCAGAGGTATTTGAACCAGGGTGACTCCATCTTGAGTAGGGGCTGGGCAAAATAAGGCTGAGATCTACTGGGCTGCATTCCCAGGAGGTTAGGCATTCTTAGTTACAGGATGGGATAGGAGGTCAGCACAAGATACAGGTCACAAAGACCTTGCTGATCAAAGAATGCAGTAAAAGAATCTGGCCAAAATCCACCAAAACCAAGATGGTGACAAAAGTGACCTCTGGTTGTTCTCACTACTCGTTATACACTAATTTATTGTTTTACCATCATTACATCTTACATCTTTGCAAGTAGGGCTGATTATCTAGTTTATATGCGTACTTCTTAACTTGAGGCTATCACACAGTTGAAACTTGGTTAATGTGTGTGAGAATGTGTGTTTGTCGGGGGAGGATGTTTGAAGGGAAGAAGGAAAGAATGCGGAGAGGAGAGATTCAGCAGAGTGAGGAACGATAGCAGCTGAGCCAAGTAGACTCAGATTGCATTCATCTGGCTATGCCAGCCAGCTTATTGGTTAGACCTGTCTGTATCACTTCATTTTATTTGGTGTTCTAATTATTACTTGTTTGGTAATAATAGCCTCTATTAATGCCTACATTCAGTCAATTGTCTTTGGCATGAAAATTACTGAAAAAGAGCTAGTGAAAAATCACAATAAAATAAATACCTATAATCATAGGTGGTTTCAGGGCCTCCAATTTTAGTAGAATAAATGATTTTCAGTAATTTTTAATGTTATGAAGGCACAATAGGATGTAGCACATTTATTATAAACGAAACAAAAAGTGCATTTGAAGAGCAAATTGACAGCATCTCTTTGCCTCTTATGAACAGTTATGACTGTTTATTCCCGAAAAGGCTGCATCAAGGCTTCAGATAGTTATTTATTTATTTATTTATTCAGACACAGAGTCTTGTTCTGTCACCCAGGCTGGAGTGCAGTGGCATGATCTGGGCTCATGCAACCTCTACCTCCTGGGTTCAAGCAATTCTCCTGCCTCAATCTCATAAGTAGCTGGGATTATAGGCGCCCACCACCATGCCCAGCTGTTTTGTGTGTGTGTGTGTGTGTGTGTGTGTGTGTGTGTGTGTGTATGTGTTTAGTAGAGACGGGGTTTCACTATGTTGGCCAGGCTGGTCTCAAACTCCTGACCTCGTGATCTGCCTGCCTCGACCTCCCCAAGTGCTTGGATTATATGTATGAGCCACCAAGCCGGGCCCCAGATTGTTATTTTTTAAAGCTGTTGGAAATTGTTTTCCATTTGGGGAAGTTTTAAGTAAATCTTTTTTCAGCATATTTCATCTTTGGAACACTGTCTGCCTAATTTACACGGAAATTTTAAGACACAAAATAAACTTAGTAATTCTGTATGCTTTTATTCAAATTAATCTAGATTTAAAGTGTAGCATAAAACCTTTGTAGTGCATTTCAGAAAGCAATTAGTACTTATTAGTTCTTTCTTGACTAATTCTAGCTCTCGTCAAAGTGCTCTCAAAGCAAAAAAAAAAAAACAAAAACATGAAAAGTGGTGGATCACGAGGTCAGGAGATCGAGACCATCTGGCTAACACGGTGAAACCCCGTCTCTACTAAAAATACAAAAAAAAAAAAGAAAAAAAAATTAGTCGGGCGTGGTGGCAGGCGCCTGTAGTCCACTCGGGAGGCTGAGGCAGGAGAATGGCGTAAACCCGGGAGGCGGAGCTTGCAGCGAGCCAAGATCGCACCACTGCACTCCAGCCTGGGCGACAGAGTGAGACTCCGTCTCAAAAAAAAAAAAAAAAAAAAAAAAAAAAAAAAAAAAAAAAAAAAGATCGTAATATTAAAAGTAAACATTTTTACATGTAAAGACAAAGGTAGTTTTGTAACTTTGTTACACCATCTATTTGTTGAGAGGGCTATTTCATGCTTAGTGAAGATCACATACTGGCATACAGGAAATGGAAATGTACCCCTTTTCCACGTGATCATCCCAAAGTAAGTAGTTCATAACCGACATGATCCTTTCAGGGTGCTGGGGAACCAGGTTCTTTCAATTTCACACTTTGCCGTCCTGAGTGCATGACTTCCATTTTGCCTAAGTTGGCAGCTCCAGACTCCATCTCTGTGTTACATCGTCAAAAGGTGAGATAGCCAGGGCTTGCCTTTGCTAATCATGATCCACAGTGGAGAAGAACTTAGTCACATGGCTCTGTTGCAGCACAGTTAAAAAATAAAATAAAATGACAAATCTTGAATATCTGTTGTACCTAGCCTATGAAAAGCCAAATATATTTTTATGTATTTTCGTAAGAAATGCTTTCTGTTCAACTTGAAAGGCAAATTTAGACTTACTATCTGTATATTCAACATCCAAGCTTTAAGTCATTTGACCTCCTCAAGTGTATTTCTGTTCTTTAAGAATATTTTCCCAGCTTACCCTTGTTTTTATAATTTTGAATACAGAATTTTTTTTAGTTTTACTCTCTGTATGAGTAAAATATTAAATACCCAAGAATATAACAGCATATATAATAAAATTAGATGTAGATAATATATTGGTCTTGCTACGCTCTAAAACTCACCCTTATTTAAAAAGCACTGTTAGTGTATTATACAACATTGGACCCATTTCTTAATACAATTACTTAAATTGTATTAAACAATTTAAGCAGCATTTTACTTCAGAGATGTATTAAAAACTTAGAGAAAATACAAAAGCACTTAAAAAAAAAAAAAAAAGAAACGGGAAATAGCCCCTTTGATAAAAGGTAGAAGAATTGGAAAGTTTTAGCAGTAAAGAAAAATAAATGTGTGATTTAATAACAGTATTTACATCTCTGAAGTATTCTCTCTTTTTTCTTTTTTCAGAGTGGAAACCAGGTGTCACTGGCTCTTGATCTCCAGTAAGAAAAGAATGAAAAGAAGTTAGATAAAATTGAGGTATGTGGATCAGGACTAGCTAGACCAAAGAATGACTTAACAGCAAATTTATCCCAGAGTTCATATAATTCGCTTAAGAGACTGTGGACTTAAAAGTCAAAAAGACTTGCAGTGGAATATGCAAAATAAAGCCTTCAAAACCTTCAGGTTGAATAAAATGGGTATGTAGAGGAAGGTTTTGCAGAAGATATACTCAGGCCTCATTACATTTTCATGTTTTAACAATTGTCAGAAAATCTTGTAGATGCTTTTGAATTAGAAATGCACTTCAAAGTTCAAAATTCTTTTGATTCTGTCTTATTAAAGAAACAGAAGTAGACTGAGAAAGAGATTGTCAGTTGGCTTTTAGTATTTAAAGCTCTATTATTATTATAAAGTTTACTAGATACTAGTAAAACATTCCTAGTTTTCTATAACCAAAATTTGTGCTATATGTGTAACAATTGCCATTTTTCTCTAATATTAACTTTTGTTTTTGTTCTGATTATTTTCTACACACTGGGCTAGACATTTTCATATATTTTATTTTGCTGAATGCTTTCTATAACCTGGTGCTAATATTTTAATAATATTATTTAAATTGAAATTATTACATAATTTATCAATATGATAATTACTATCACATAAATTATGCAACTTTAAAAATATTATTAAATATATTATAAAAATAATATTTAATATTTAATAAACATTGAGGAGCACACTGAGACTGCAGACATTAAATGCTTTGTTGAAGGCCATCTATTGAAAAAACAGCAGAGATAGGATTCAAACTCAGATTTGAAAGATTTGAACACTCTGGTTATTCTGTCCTAGGTTTGAATTTTATCTCTGTTCTAATTAAATGTATGATTTTAAGAAAATAGTTTAATTTATGATATCAGATAACATATAGTCCTTTCAAATGAATGCACTGGTCTCCAAAAGGGTGAGAAATATCTGGGACCAAAGAGACAATGTAGGTGAGCAAGACTTGATTCTGATGTAAAGTCACCATGGAGACCACCCTGCATGAATCTGGGAGTTAAGGAGGAGGAATTGTGTATTAAATGAATTAAAAGGAAGAAAAAAAGGATTACCTATCAGTGCAGATAACTAAGATTCTAGCTTGCCTTGGCTCTAAATTGAGGGGGGAAATAAAATACCAGCCTCTCTAAAAACTCTTGAAACTAAGCTATACCATACTTAGTGTCTCTACTAGGACCAGAAATTATGTTGCTTGAATATGCAGAGAACTTTACAGATAAATTTATGTAGTGTGGACTGAGGCCTCCAGATTTTGCAGGTGACTGCCAGTGGCAAGTGCAACTCCTTTCTGGACAAAGAATACTTCAACCCAGTCTTCCTACAAAGTGTTCAAATAGATTTAAACTCCAATAGAAAAAAAAATAGTAGTAAAACATTCAAGAGTTAAAAACCACTATAAGAAAGAGACAACAGAAATAACGGTCAACAGAACTAGATACATGAAGATTTCAGATAGTGCAATTATAAAACGCTGAATGTAACATAAGTTGGATTAATGGATTTGAAGAAATTGAAAATGGATTTTTTTAAAGTAAGGAGTGACTATTAAGCATCACCTACAGTTTGGAAAGAAAACCAGATAGAACTTTTAGAAATGAAGGATATGCGGATTTATCTCACACTCACTTTATCTGATAGCTCTCACAATGTTACCTACAGCAAAACTGAGGGAAGAATATCCCAATATTAGCATTCTATTCATATTACTTTTATCTTATTTTAAGAAATGCAATTAATTTACACATTGATTTTTTTCCTTGTGGTGAAATCTCTGATCAGCATTTAAAATCAAATGTCAGCATAACATATTTATAAATCAAAATGAATATATTCTCTAGGGCTGAGGCTGTGACCATTTCCTTCTCACTTGGCTGTGGCCAGAAAGTGGCAAGTAACTAATTACAGAAAAAATGACTCAATCTATGCTTTTGAGCATTTTTTGCTCACTTCTCAGTTTACGTGTGTCTTACAATAATTCTTGCCTGAACTAATAAAACAGAAATTGCAAAGGTTATAATTTGGCATTTTGGTCTTACTGATTCCAATTTATAGTCATACCTCAGGCTCCTTTAACCTTTTATGCCTTGGTTTCCTCAGCTGTAAGTAAGGATAATAAAGTTGACCTATTTCAGAGAGGTACCAGATGAATCTAATAAATTATTTTTACAAGGCACATTTAAATACTATGATATAATATTTTTGGTTCCTATGAGTCATAGAAACATGCAAAATATATCCACACTCCCCTTATTTACTATGTTTCATAATGATAACTAGTTTACAAATATCTAAGATTTTGCAATGTAGAAAGAATGTGTTTAAATTAAAATCAAGCCCCTTTTACAATTCTATACCTCATATAAATTCATCTAATGATAGATATATCGTATTTCCATGCTTTCAGTGAAAGTCAAGTGTGTCATAAAAAGGTCATAAAAGTGGGGCACAAGATGCACTAGTTAATTCCTAATTATATACTTAATGAAATTCTTGAACATTCAACTTACTGTGTGTTCAATATAAACCAATGTTATCTTCACACTCTATCATAGATCAGTGATGACACAGCAGAAGGGAGTATGCTAAAGGCCAATGCTTGGATCATAAATAAGCACACACCTGTGGGGAGTATTGGAAAAAAACCAATCCCGATAAAGGATGTTTGGTTTAAGATTTTTAATGTAGTAAATTTCTAAAATAAATAAAGTTCCTGACTTAATTGGCCCCACCATATTGTCTCTTGAGTCTCCTGTCCTGGTCCTCTAACACACCACAATGAATCCTTTTTATTTTTTGAGAAGGAGTAAGATGGTTCATCAGCATTATATCATGTAGGATCTAGGCAGCTACTGAGTCCATTCAAATAAACTTGAGCATGGTTATCATCCAATGAATATTCAGAATATTTCCAAAGTGTCTTCAGAAATTGCTAATTTCTTAAGGTTCCAGACTTTTACAAGACAGTAGTGCTTTAAATTTTTTGTTTGTTTGATAATGCTCATACAATTGGTAAAGGTAGTTTAATTGCTACATTTGGCCATTGTCAGCCATTATTATTTCCTATTTTTAAATTTTATTATCTTTGATAGATTATTTAAATGTTGGGTTAACATTTTCCTCAATAAATCTATATTAATATGTATTTTAAGCGGGTTTAACTTTGCTTTGAATATGTACAATTACTATTTCAACTTAAAGGTTAAAAAACTTTAAATATAATCTTAAGCTAAACTATTTCTCTAGAGTTACTAGAATACTAAATATGATACAACTTTTATATCAACAAGCAATGGATAGAAATCTTGGAACTAAAACATCATATGAAATTCTTTTATTTTTATTTTATTTTATTTTATTTGAGATGGAGTCTCGCTCTGTCACCGGGCTGGAGTGCAGTGGCGCAATCTCAGCCCACCGCAACCTCCACCTCCCAGGTTCAAGCCATTCTCCTGTCTCAGCCTCCTGAGTAGCTGGGACTACAGGTGCACTACCACGCCCAGCTAATTTTTATAGTTTTAGTAGAGACAGAGTTCACCATGTTGGCTAGGATGGTCTCGATCTCTTGACCTTGTGATCTGTCCGCCTCAGCCTCCCAAAGTGCTGGGATCACAGGCGTGAGCCACTGCACCTGGCCAACATCGTATAAAATTCTAAGTGTCCATATAAAAACTGAAAGTTATTTTGCCAAAAAGAATTATTCTACTTATGTATGTCTATGAACATATTAATAGAAAGAATTATTCTATGTCTTTGAATATATTAATATCATAATCTAATTGATAATATTAAGTACTATATGTTTAAAATATTTTCTTTTTAGTAGCAGTGTGCAGACCTATTCCCAAAGACATTCCTATCTCTTTAATACTAAAACAAGTACTTGTTGAAGCAGCAATAGTTGAAGCCAAATAAATATTCAAAACATGTTTGACAAACTTTGTTTTTCAATCAAAAATTTACATATGTAAACAGTATTCATGTTCATAGGAAAATAACATTTTCATGTAGAAGACAGTTGTTAGAATAAATAAAAGTCTAAATTCATTTTCTAATGTATCTGTGTGTAAAAATATTCAAGGACATGGCATTTTCTATTTTTAAAAAGATAAGAGTGACTGCAGTGATTCCCTTCCTCATCTCCATTTTCCCATGGCTTCCAGATTGCAGGGATCACACCAGGTCAAACAGCCACTGCTGCTATTTTTACGACTACAGTCTTAGAGCTATAAGAGACCTTGAAAAACATCAGGTGTAAGCTTACCATTTTGGATATAAAAGAAGATTCCTTTGGGAGATTAATACTGAAGCAGATCATCCAGTTCCCCTTTTTCTCATTCCACTATTGGTTCATCATCCTCACACTGTTTATTTATGCTCTCCTCATTTCCAAAGTCAACTTTTTATGTTTCCTTGGTGCAGGTCCAAAGTTTCATTGTCACCTTCTACAAGGTAGTGGAAAGTTTTAATTTCTTTACTATTCACATGACTGATGTAATTTCATGACCATTGATGTCATATATAAACCCAAGATGTAGCAAAAACTCCAAATTGCTTTAACAACGAAAATTCCAATAAAATGATGGAAATCTGATAAAAGGTATCTCTTACTGTGCTTGTCATTATAATTCAATAAAAGTTACAGGGTGACATCAGGAAAGTTATAGGTACTTTTTGGACCTATAATTAGTGAATGATTTCATTTTGACATATAACTTTACTTTTGACATGAAAAATACATCTTAAACTGTACTATTTTTATCTTTCATAAGTGTGATGTAATTCTATGTGCTACTGACACCAAGAGATTTCCCATAAATTAGGTGATTCATCCAAAAATACATGATCCAGTCACATTAAAAGATGAAAATATATATTAAACTATATGTTATAAACATTACTTTAAATATGAAAATGTTAAATTAATTTTAGTTATTTTTATGTTCATTTTTTGTTAGCATGTATTTTATTACACAGGTTTCTGATAACTGTTTTGGGGTGGGAGCATGGTATAATGTCAGAATCCAGCTCTGTCATTTCTTAGTGATGTGTCATTGGACAAATTCTTAATCTCTTTGAGCCTGGATAACAATATCTAGGTGTCTGTTCATTTGTTTGCTTGTTTAGAGGCAAGATCTTGCGCTACTGCCCAGGCTGGAATGCAGTGGCACAATTATGGTTCAGTGCAGCCTTGAAATCCTGGGCTCAGGTAATCCTCCTTTCTCAGCCTCCCAGGTAGCTGGGACTACAGGCAAGTGCCACCATGCCTGCCTAATTTTTAAATTTTCTGCAGAGATGGAGTCTCGCTGTGTTGCTCAGCCTGGTATCAAACTCCTGGTATCAACAAATCCTTCTGCCAGGGCTTCCCAAAAAGGCTGGATTACAGGTATCAGCCACACTGGACCTGGTTGTAATTAACAATCTAATATCTATTCATAATGTTCAATTAATAGGTATTAGGTAGGTACTTTAATATTATCATTATTATATTAGCAGTAATGTAATCACGTGAATAATCATAATCTGATAGTTAATTAACAATTAGAAAATACATAAGTGAAATGTCAAACATCTGTAAAACAAAAAATCTTCTGCATAATGAATTTACAAAGAACAAAATTATTTAGACAAGAAGCTGAAATATTTAAAATCAAATTCTCTACAAGCAAATTGATTTTGTTTAGCGCCGGATATCTGGTTCTCGTCGCAGAAACCATTCCACTAACAACAAAAACAAAAACTGAAGAAACCAAATTTATTCTCCGAGATAATTCAGTTGTACTGAATATATATGGACACTTCAAATCAACTACAGAACGGTCTTATTAACGTAGAATCCATATTCTTTTTGCAATTTATTATTTTAAAACAATTTTTATTGATGCATAATAGATATATGTAGTTCCAGGGTACATGTGATAATTTAATCCACTCATATAATTTGTAAAGATCAAATCAGTGTACTTGGGACATCCATTACCTTAAATATTTGTCTTTTCCTTATGCTAGAAACATGCAAATTATATTCTTGTAGCTACTTCGAAATGTACAATAGATGGCTGTAAACTATAGTCACCCCAGTGATTTCACACACATTAGATCTTATTTCCTCTTTCAAACCTTATACTGATTCCCATTACTAAGTCTCTCTTCTTCTGCCCCTGTACCCTATCCTTGTCGGCCTTTGGTAACCACCAAACTAACTTTCTATCTTCATGAAATCAAATTTTTTTTAGCTACCACATATGAGTGAAAACATGCAATATTTGTCTTTCTGTGCTTGGTTTATTTCAGTAAGCATAACAACCTGCAGCTCCATCCATGTTGCTTCAAATGAAAATATTTCATTTTTCATTATGATTGAATTATATTTCATTGTGTATGTATACCACGTTTTCTTTATACATTTATTCATTGATAGTCATTTACGTTGATTTCATATTTTGGCCATTGTGAGTAGTGTTGCAATGAACATGGGAGTACAGATACCTCTTTTATACATTGATTTCCTTTCTTTTGGATATGTACCCACTAGCAGAACTGCTGGATCATATGGTAGTTCTAGTTTTAGTTTCATGAGGAACCTCCATGCTGTTCTCCAGGGTGGTTGTACTAATATACATTCCCAGTAACAGTGTACAAGAATTTATCTTTCTATCTTCTCCAGCATTCATTGTTTTCTGTCTTTTTAGGTG
Source organism: Macaca fascicularis (assembly GCF_037993035.2). NCBI lineage: Eukaryota > Metazoa > Chordata > Mammalia > Primates > Cercopithecidae > Macaca > Macaca fascicularis. The sequence goes on from NC_088378.1 coordinate 163,587,509, forward strand.
GAGTGAGCTGATATCTCACTGTGATTTTGGTTTGCATTTCTCTGATAAACATTTTTTCATATACCTGTTGATCATTTGTGTATCTTCTTTTGATAAATGTCTACTCAGAGCATTTGCCCATTTTTTAATTGAGTTATTTATTTTTTGCTATTGAGTTGTTTGAACTCCTTGGATATTTTGGTTATTAATCTCTTGACAGATGGATAGTTTGCGAATTATTTTACCATTCTGTGGATTCACTTTGTTGATTGTTTCCTTTGCTGGGCAGAAGCTTTTTAGCTTAATACAGTCCCATTTCTCTATTTTTACTTGTTAATCTCTGCGTTTGATGTCTTACACAAAGATCTTTGCCCGGACCAATGTCTTAGAACATTTCCCCAATTATTTTTCTCTAGTACATCCATAGTTTCCAGTCTTAAATTTAAATCTTTCAATACATTTTGATTGGATTTTTGTATATGGGTGAGAGATAGGCATCTAGTTTTATTCTTCTGCAACATGGTTATGCAGTTTTCCTGGCACAATTTATTGAAATAAACTGTCCTTTCCCTATTGTATGTTCTTGTTGCCTTTGCCAAAGATGAGTTGGTTATAAATATAAGGAAACTGTCCTTTCCCTATTGTATGTTCTCATTGCCTTTGTCAAAGATGAGTTGGTTATAAATGTATAGATTGATATCTAGGTTCTTTTTTCTGTTTGATTGTTTTATGTGTCAGTTTTTATGCCAATGCCATGCTTATTTGGTTACTACAGGTTTGTATTATATTTTGAAGCCAGGTATGGTGATGCCTCCAGCTTTGTTCTTTTTGCTTCTTATTCCTTTGGCTATTCAGAGTCTTTTATTGTTCCATGTAAATATTACATCTTTTTGTCCATTTCTGTGAAGAATGTAATGGTTATTATCATAGAGATTTCATTGAATCTGGAAATTGCTTCGCGTAGTATTTTCATTTTAACAATATTAATTCTTTTAACCCATGAACATAGAAAATCTTTTCAATTTTTATGTCCTCTTCAATTTATTTCACCAGTGTTTTATAATTAGTTTTCCTTGTATAGATCTTTGACTTCTTTGATTCAATGGATTTCTAGGTATTTATATTCTTCGTAGCTATTGCAATGGTTTGCTTTCTTGATATCTTTTGCAGGTTTTTCACTATTGGCATATGTAAATCCTACTGGTTTTTGCATGTTGATTTTGTATACTGCAACTTTACTAAGTTTGTTTAACAGTTTTAGTAGTTATTTGTGGAATCTTTAGGTTTTTTTAAGCATAAGATCATGTGGTTTGCAAACAAGGCTAAGTTGACATATTTCTTTCCAATATGGATGCCCTTTGTTTCTTTCTCTTGCCTAATTACTCTGGTCAAGACTTCCAGTATTATGTTGAATAAAATTGGTGAAAGTGGGCATCTTTGTCTTGTTCCAGTCTTTAGAGGGAAGGCTTTCCAATTTTTCCCCATTTAGTATAATATTAGCTGTGGGTTTGTCATATATTCCCTTTATTATTTTGAGATATGTTTCTTCCATACTCAGTTTGATGAAGATTTTTATCATAAATGGTTGGTGAATTTTATCAAATGCTTTTTTGGCATCAATTGAAATAATCATATTGTTTTCGCTCTTGGTTCTGTTAATATGGTGTACTATGTTCATTTGTTTGTGTATGTTGAACCATCTTTGCATATCTAGGATGAATCCCTCTTGATCATAGTGAATTATCATTTTAATATGTTGTAAAATTTAGTTTGCTAGCATTTTGTTGAGAATTTTTGCATCTATGTTCATCAGTGACATTGGCCTGTAGTTTTATTATATGTGTGTGTGTGTCCTTATCTGATTTTGGTGTCAGGGTAATGCTGGCCTCATAGAATGAATTTGGAAGTATTCCCTCTTCTTCAGTATTTTGCAAGAATTTGAGTAGAACTGGCATTAGTTCATTTTTATATATTTTGTAAAATTTAGCTGCGAAGTCATCAGGTCTCAGACTTTTCTTTAGAATGGAAGATTTATTTTTACTGTAGCTTTGATATTGTTACTCCTTATTGTTTGCTGAAGTTTTCTATTTCTTTACTGTTCAATCTTGGTAGGTTGCGTGTTTCCAGGAATTTACCCATTTCTTCTAAGTTTAAAATTTGTTGACACATAGGTGTTCATAATAGTCTCTAATGATTCTTTATTTTCCTGTGGTCTCAGTGGTTTCCTTTTTCATTTTTGATATTATTTACTTGATCTTTTTTTTTCTAAGTTAGTCCGGCTTAAACGTTTGCCAATTTTATTTATCTTTTCTGAAAAACAAACTTTTCATTTCATTGATCAAAAAGAAGTCTATATCTTCTTTTTGGTATCAATTTTACTTATTCCTGCTCTAATCTTTATTATTTCTCTCCTTTTACTAATTCTGAATTTGGTTTGTTCTTGCTTTTCTAGTTCTTTCAGGTGCATTTGAAGTCTTTCTACTTTTTTGATATAAGCATTTATTGCTATAAACTTCCCTCTTATATACCATATAACTTCCCTTGCTATATACCATAGATTTTGGTATGTTCTATTTCTATTTTCATTTGTTTCAATAAATTGTTTAATTTTATTTTCATAGTTATTCATAGTTTCTTCATTGATCCATTGGTTATTCAGAAACATATTGTTCAATTTCCATGTTTTTGTGTTGTTTCTGAGGATTCTTTCTTTGTTGATTTCCGGTACTATTCCATTGTGGTCAGAAAAGATAATTGATGTGATTTTTACTTTTTTGAAATTGTTCAGACATTTTTTATGGCATAAGACATGGTCTGAACTTAAGAATGTTCCATGTGCCGATGAAAGGAATGTGGGTAAAATGTTTCGTAAATGTCAATTGAGGCTAGTGTGTAGTTTAACTTCAGTGTATATTAGGTCTAGTGTGTAGTTTGATATTCCTTTGTTGATTTTCTGTCTATATGATCTGTTTATTACCGAGAATGGGATGTTAGAGTTCCTTCCTATCATTACATTACAGTCTATCTTTCCCATTAGATCTATTAAATGTTTGTTTTATATATTTGGAAGCATTGGTGTTGGGTATATAAATATTTATAACATAATAGCTTGCTGAATTGACCCCTTTATTATTATAGAGTGACCGTTTTATCTTTTTTTACAGTATTTGACTTATAGTCTATTTCCTCTGATACAAATGTAGTTACTTCTGCTCTATTTTGATTTCTAGTTGCGTGGAATATCTTTTCCCACCTTTTCACTTTCAGTCTACATGTGTCTTTATAGGTGAAGTGGGTTTCATGCAGCCAACATGTAGTGGGGTCTTATTTCCCTATCCATTCAGCCATTCTATGTCTTTCTATTGGAAAACTAAGTCCATTTACATTCAGTGTTGTTATTGATAAGTTATGACTTACCTCCTGCCATTCTGTTGTTTTCTAGTAATTCTGTAACTATTCCTTTTTTTTTTTTTTTACTGTCTTTAATTGCAGTTAAGTGATTTTCTCTGGTAGTATGTTTTAATTCATTGCTTTTTATTTTTAGTGAATCTATTATAGGTTTTTGCCCTGTGGTTACCATGAGGCTTACAAAAATACCATATAAAAATTTATTTTAAAGAAATGACAATTCACCTTGGATCACAAAGAAATTAATAAAAGCAAAGAAAAAATCTTTGAATTCAACACATTAATTATATTTCCCTTATCTTTTGACTTTCAGTTGTCTCAATTACATATTTTTGTATTACTAACACTTAACAGGTTGTTGTAGCTGTTATTATTATTATTATTATTATTTATTATTATTATTATTTTTGAGACGGAGTCTGGCTCTGTCGCCCGGGCTGGAGTGCAGTGGCCGGATCTCAGCTCACTGCAAGCTCCGCCTTCCGGGTTCACGCCATTCTCCTGCCTCAGCCTCCCAAGTAGCTGGGACTACAGGCGCCCGCCACCTCGCCCGGCTAGTTTTTTGTATTTTTTAGTAGAGACGGGGTTTCACCATGTTAGCCAGGATGGTCTCGATCTCCTGACCTCGTGATCCGCCTGTCTCGGCCTCCCAAAGTGCTGGGATTACAGGCTTGAGCCACCGCGCCCGGCCGCTGTTATTATTTTTGATAGATTTGTCTTTTTGCTCTGCATTAGAGTTATAAGTCAATTACAAACCACAACTACAGTATCAGAGTGTTCTGGATTTGTCTGTATATTTAACTTTACTCATGAGTTTTATACCTTCAAACTCTTGTTAAGAAAGGTCTGGTGGTGATGAATTTTCTCAGTGTTGATTTGTCTGGGAAAGATGATCTTTCCTTCAGATTTGAAGGATAACTTTGCTGGATACAGCATTCTTGTATGGCAAGTATTTTTTTTCCTTCAGTAGTTTGAAAATGTTACACTCCCTACTAACTTGTATGATTTCCACTGAGAAGTTTGTTGCCAGATGAATTAGAGCTTCTTTATATGCTATTTGCTTCTTTTTTCTTGATGCTTCTAAGATTCTTTTTTGTCCTTGACCTTTGGGAGTTTGATCTTTATACAACTTGGGATATTCTTATTTGTGTCAAATCTGTTTGAGGTTCTCTGATCTTCTTGTACCTAGATATTTTTATCTTTCTCAAGTTTTGAAAATTTGTCTATTGTTCTTTAAATAAACTTTCTATCTTTTGCTCTTTCTCAACTCTCTTTTGAACATCAATAATGATCACACTTGGTCTTTTGCAGTAATTTTCTATATCTTTTAGATGGTCTTTCTTCCTTTTCATTCTTTTCTTTTATCTTCTGACTGTGTATTTTTAAGCACCTGTCTTTGAGTTTACTAATTTATTCCTCTGCTTGACTCATTCTGCTGTTGAGAGCCTCTAATGAATTTTCTAGTTCAGCAAATGTTTATCAGTTCCAAAATGTCTGCTTGATTTTTAAAATTTCAATCTATTTGTTACATATTTCTGATAAATGTCTGAATTGCTTTTCTGTGTTATCTTGGAGAATGCTGCGTTTCCTTAAAACTGCTATTTTGAAATTTTGGTCAGAGATCCCACATATCACACTCTTGCTAAGTCGGTCACTGCTTCCTTGTTTTTTTCTGTTTGCAGAGGTCATGGTTTCCTGTTGTTTCTTGTGGATATATGTCTATGTCTTTGCATTGAAGGATTAGTTAATTGCTCCAGCCTTCTCTCTCTGACTTCTTTTGGTAGTAATTGGATATAATTGCTTAGAGATTCTTTACCACTAGGTCGCTGACCTCTTTTTGGCTCTAGATGGTGCCTTAAGCCCGGGTTCAACTTAAATGATGAGAATGCTGCCTGTCTTGAATGGAGGAGGTCTCAAAGGAGATATCTTGTTACTGTGGGAAGCCTGGCTAGGGATTCATGCCCAGGAGACCTGTGGAATGCACCTCGTATGGTGTGATGCTGCTGAAAAGCCACTCTGATTTGGCATCTCCTTTGGCTAAGTTACAGAGCAGAGTTTCCAGGGCCAGGAAGAGTAGTCCTGCCTTCCTCCTTTGTCTTTGTCTGTCCTTGAGGATATCTTTCCCTTCCAGCCCTCACAATGCTTCTCATGGATTATGGCTGGAACAGGTTCGTGCCAGGGAATCCAAGATGGTGGGGAAGCTGGTTGTCCACTTTGAACTCACTTTTTTCAGTGTAGAAACCGTAAGCTAAGGGAAATTTTCCAGATGCTTTGTGCCAGGCAGAATGGGGGAAGGCATGTTGTGGATGTGGAAGTCTAATTCTCTTACCATCTCTCAGTTTTTCACTTCTCTGTGGCCCCAGGATCTGTCTCATAGTCATATTTTAGTTCTAGGATATTACTGGTGCTAATCTTGATGGTGTATATTTGTTTTTCATTTTCTGTATGGAGGGAAAGGAAAGACAACTTGCTTCCAAGCTTACATTTTGAAACTAGACATCCCTATCATTATTTATTTTTAAGTACAAATCTGAATCAATTTTAGATAACAGTAGCATTTATAACATAAATATTTTTTTAAATTTCCCTCTAAAAACCTTTAGGGTCTTCAATTACTTTCAAGGATTACTATTCTCTTGCTCAGATATTCTCCCAGAATATAGGACCAGAGTTGACATATATTGTACTATTTCCAAAGATACTTCAGTAAGTCTTCAGGCCTCTTGTCTAAAACCACACAGGTATAATGAGTTAAACTGACTTTACATATTGGTCTCACTTATATGTGGAATCTGAAAACAGTGTCAAAGTCATAGAAGCAGAGAGCTTATAGGAGTAGGGAGCAAGGGAAAGAGAGACATGTAAGTCAAAGGGTACCAATTTCAGTTATCAGATGAAGAAGTTATGTTATCTAATGTATAGAATGCTGATTGTAATTAACAATACAGTATTGTTTACTTGAAACTTGCAAAGAGAATAGATCCTAAGTGTCCATTTCTCTCTCTCTCACACACACACACACACGCACACACACACAAAATGATAAAGTGTGATGACAGGTGTATTAATTAATTTGTGGAAATCTTTTCACATTGTATATGCATATCAAATCATTGTGTTATACATCTTAAATATATACAATGCTTTGTCAATTAAATCTCAATAAATCTGCAGAAAAATAATAAAAGATGTTTTTAAGAAAAGTTTTAAAATGTTTCCACAACACACACAAAAATGAAAGAAATTAGAGATTTACACATTCACCCATTCATTCATCCATGTTTTGACTCAATCAACAGAGATTAATAAAGCATCTACCACATCAAGCCTCAAAGAACTGGATGAAAGATTGTTTCCTCCTCTCCATAAGACCACTGGAGTATTCCTCTCACAACTCTACCAGCCTGAGTGAAGAAGGTTCAAAGACAGTAGAGTTTTAAAAACTGTAATTAAAAGAATATAATTTTATAGAAAACCTTATCAAAGACTTCATTTTAGCAAGCAAAAATATTTGTATGAATAGCATTCTAAAATTAATATTCAAATTTAGCATTATTTTAATACAAATCTCCTGAATTTACAGTAATATTTTTAAAAGGAACCAATCATCTGAAGCTCAATTTCCTGTCATAGATCATGAGAACTGCCACATAGTTCTGAACTTGTTTATTTTGATTACCCCAACAGACCAACAGAACCTGAGAATCTATCAAGGTGAACCACAGAACCTTCTCATTTTGTACTTAGAGGTATTGTCCAAGGTATTTCCACTAAGAACAAGGACCTGAAATCATCTAAAGCTAAAAGAAGAAATGGAGCCTTAAAATCTCAAAGATACTCTTTCCAGCTTCATCATCTGTTGTATCGTCTTAGGCAAGCCATTCAACTTATTAGAACTTTCTATGAGTCCATTCACATACTTCTATGAAGAAATCCCTGATACCAGGTAATTATAAAGAAAAGAGGTTTAATTGGCTTATGGTTCTGCAGGCTGTACAGGAAGCATCACTGGAAAAGCCTCAGGAAACGTACAATCATGGCAGAAGGCAATAGGGAAGCAGGGACATCTTCACACGGCCAGAGTAGGAGAAAGAGGAGGGGAGGTATTACACTCTTTTAAGCAACCAAATCTCATGGTAACTCACAATCAGGAGAACAGCACCAAATGGGAAATTTACCCTCATGATCCAATTTACCTTCCACCAAGCCCTACCCTCCAACATTGGGGATTTCAATTTGACATGTGATTTGGGTAGGAACACAGACCCACATCACATGAAACTTCTATTCACTTAAAAAAAAATCAAGATAATAACTAAGTTGTTGATTTAGAGGTAATTAATCGACAAATGCATGGAAAAGGATGTGGTCAATATTCACTGTCAGTTATTATTACACAGACCATCATTGTAAGTGTTCTAAGAAAAATAGTTTTCATCTTCTTCTCCATTTCTTTCACAACATGTTTCCCTCTCTATTATAAAAAAAAAATCACATAAGTACATCTTGTTACTTAAGACAAAATTTCAAGTCACTGAGTTGTCACCAAAACAATGTGAAGAAGACATGATTTTAACAATTGCTTCTTTATCTTAAGTAATATGTGATTGATCTTTCTGGACATAAAAGACCACAATAACAACAGGAGCCATTTCTCAAAGTCCCTTAGGAGCAGACAGAGCCCATTCAGTGGCTGCCCCAGAGGAGTTGTCATTTGTGGGTCCATGTCACAGCTAAGATGGCATTAGATGATCTCCAGAGACTGACAGGTCAGGAAAGCAAATTATCCCCATTGTGAGAGTGGGTAGAAACTTCTACACCCTTTGACGCTAGCTGTAGGAGGAGCTACAGCCTGTCAGATCCCAAGGCTATGGAGAGCTCACAACACTAGGATCCAATTGTGAGGGGGCTGTCTGGCAGCACAGGACAATCAGGAGGAAGAGAAGACTCATCTGAATTTGCCCCAGTTTGAGCCAGATAAGATGTCTGGGAGCACTGATTGGCAGGGAGGAATATAGGACATCATGACATATATGAAAGCATGAAGGCCAAACAATATATCCTTAAGACTTGAGACCAGGCAATGCCTGATCTTTCCCAGGCTTACTGGGGATGGTGTTCTGATGATTGGCAAACATGATTAGTCTTGACATATGTAAGAGAAAGGATGATGCTCCAATGTACCAATCATGTGTCACAACTTCCTTTTTTGTTGTTTTGAATAGGAAGACCAGAGTGAAGGATGCTTCAGGAGGAGTGATAGAGAGTTTAGGAAGCAAACCAGTCATTCTTCCCTGGGTATTTCACTGGGCAGAGCTCTTGAGCTTCTGTTTATCACATACGTAATCTTGAATTACTAGAGTTAGTCTATAACCTCTACAAAGGCAGGGGTTGTGAATGCTTCATCTTGACCACCTGCCTTTCTGACATTCAGTTCTTCCCTCAAAACCGTCACCTTGAATAGGGGCTCAGCATGTGTAGTGACTGATATTCAATTTAAATCAAGTCACAATAGTTCTTGTTTTGATGGGTTACATGAGAGCATAATCCTAGTCGTAATAATAGGCTCCCAAATGATCTGCTGCTCCTGTCATGATGGGGAAGCTGCCAGCAACCTGATGGATACAGAAAGTGCATTAACCCTGCCAGCAGAAGACTGAGAACTGAGGACCAATGACTATGCTGGTCTGCTGTGATTTTTACTAGCAACATGGATGCTCCATGCCCTTTCTTCCACTTACTCCATTCTGATTTCACTTCTTATAAACTTACAACACACCAGCAACATTACTCAGAGTGAGTCCAGGAAAAGGATTTTTATCTTTTCAGCTTTTGCAGTATAGGAAGCCACACTGGAAAGTCATTGGAACATATATTGAATGAGCCAATCCACAGAATCTGACTCTGCCCTCATCAATATCTGGCATTGTGTTAATTTCTGACTTATTATTGTCTGTCTTCCACTAATGGGACATAAGCTCCAAGAAGCCAAAGATGGTTTTAGTTTGGTTCACTTTTGTGTCCATATACCCAGAACAGTGTCTGACACTTGTTAGCCACTCATGACATACTTAGGAATGAAGAATGAATGGAGCACCACATTAATGAACATGCAGCCACACTCCAGGAGAATGAAGGGAAGAGTGTTGTCTTTGGAACAAAGCTTTGCTCCAGTTAAGGCAGTAATTTTGTGACACATACTAAGCTTCAGTTCCTCGTGTATAAATACATAGTATCTAACTCACATTATGGGGAAATGAATGAAATAATGTTTATGAACCACTGACATGGTCTCTGTTCTATGTCCATCCCATCCCACTTCTGTTCCTGAGCCTTCACCCTGGAAAAAAATAAAAGAAGAAATGGAGCCTGAGATCAATGCATGTGTGCAGGATCCTTATTGAGAAGTGACTTCCAAGAGCAGGAGAGAAGGATGGAGAGTGACACACAAGAAGGGTTCAATATAGTTTCCAGGATGAACTGCTCATGTCTTTCTGGTCCTCCATGCTATCTAATCCATTTACTACCAAATGCCATTCACAGTGGTGGCAAAATGCAACCTCTGTAAGAAAAAAATTTTTAATGAGTTAATAGAGTAAGTTGTAGTACTTGTTGAGCTGGTCTTGTGGACATAATTAATATTCATAATTTCCCTCTTTTATTACACATTCTAGAGTTTATTCACCTTCCATAAGCATTAGGTTGATCTCAGTAGCTTGATTGATACGGAAATACAGACCTGTATGTAAACTGATGCTTACATAACCCTTCAAACAGCAAGTACAGAAAATATATTGTTTTCAAATGTGCATAATATACTCACCAAGGTTGACCATGTACTGGGCCATAAAGTAAGTCTCAATACTCTTAAAATGATTGAGGTCACACAGAGTAGGCCCTTTGACCACTGGAATTGAATTAGAAATGTATAACTCTAAAATATCTAAAAAGACCACAAATACCAGAAATTAAATAAATACTGCATGTCTGCATACTCCATAGGTCCAAGAAGAAATCAAAAGGAAAATTAGAAATGATTTCAAATGGAATGAAAATGAAAGTACCTATTAAAAGTTTGGAAATGTAACTAAAACAGTGCCTAGGAGAAAATTTATAGCTTTAGGAATTTATTAGCAAGGAAGGAAGGTCTAAAATAATGTTCCATTTTGAAAAAGCTAGAAAAATAACAAACTAAACACAAATCAAAACAAGGATAAACACAACATATGAAAGGAAAAAAGTAAAATAGAAAACAGGCAAACAACAGAAGAAGTAAAGGCAAAATTACTGTTGGTTGCCAAAGCTGTGGCCTGGCTCAAAGCTTCACCTTCCCAGTGTACCTCCTCCCAATCCACCTCAGATGTGAGTCTTAGTGATTTTTCTGGTACTGCCTGTCACAGGGGATCACCTCCCACCACCCACCTACCTTGGGGCCCCTATTGCATACAAATTCAGCACCAGCATTTCATCATGAGGGTCTATTTTTTAAGGACATACCCAGTACAATCATCTTAACCTGTTTCCTCCAAAAGCAGAGCTTAAGACAAAGGCTTGGTTTCAGATGTTTTTTTGAGAAGAGACTCCAAGGAGGAACAAAAAAACAGGGATGTGATGCAGGGAAGAAAGGGCAAGTAATACAAGGGTAAGTTCTTGAATTTCCCAGGCAAGTACTCAGCATGAGTTCTCCTAAGGATCATCAGTTCTCCTTTCTGTCGCTCTGAGATGCCCTCTGGAATGTGTCTCAGACCTGTCCACTCTGAGCTGAGCATTTGTGCATCAGTTCTCAAGACCCACTGGTCAATTTGGTGGTGCAGGTGTCACTCGTTGACACTGTGCATGTGTGAGTGCAGAGTGAGGTAACAGGGCTGTGACATGCTGCAAGGTTAGAGAGGGTTAGAGAAGCCCCTGGGCAGGATGCGTTCCTGTAGAACTGGTTGTAATAAGAGATGGGCTGAGAAGATTTGAAGGCATGTGCAAATGTGTCCTAACATAGACACTTATCACTCTGCCTAAGACTATGAATACTTATTAGAAATTTGTATGGAAATGTAGGCAGCACTGTTAAAGTATGGACCTGTACATATTCTTGGGTGTAGACTGATGAGGGTAGATGAGAAGGCACGCTTGTAACCAATTTTATTTGTTACAGCAACAGCTCATTAGAACACTCAGCGGGGTTTCACTCCCATTGCCCAGGTTGGAATGAAGTGGAGCCATCATAGTTCACTTCAGCATTGACTTCCCAGGCTCAAAAGATGCACTCCAATCTCCTACGTAGCTGGGGCTACAGCCACACACCACCACAACCGGCGAAATTTTTGTATTTTTAGTAGAGATGGGGTTTCATCATGTTGACAGGCTAGTGGCCTCAAGCAATCTGCCCACTTTAGCCTCCCAAAATGCTGGGATAACAAGTGTGAACCACTGCATGCGGCCACCTCGTATATTTTTTTAAACTCCCCATCATAATGGAAATTTTATAATTTTAAAATGTTTGTAGAACATATGAAATTGCAACTTATTTTTAATAATGAATTTAGCTGATTATACAAACTTTCAATGACTCCATAATGTTTCCAAGGGACAAAGTATTTTAGTAATTCCACTTTTTCTCACTCATGATGAGACCAATATGCCTGGTGGATCAACCCCTTGCTTGTTTGTGGTCTCTAGCACAGGAAACACAATGTCATCGCTGTCACCTGTCACTATCCATTTAGCTCCCCATTATGTTGAATCTCTGGATTTCCAAGCCTTCAAATGTACGTCTATTAAACATCTACTATCTGTGAAGCACTGTGCTAAGCATTCTTACATACCTAAAATATATGTCTACAAATATGTTTGTTTAATCTCTGCAACAACCCTGGAAGTAGATACGTTCCTCATTTTACAAATGAGAAAAAAATAGGTTCAAAGAGATTAAAAGTTGTATAAATTCACATGTTAAATTTAGGCTGAGATTTAGACTCCCTGGATGCTGCTGTTTCCTCTATATCCTTATGAACTCTTATAGCTCGAGTGCCTAAAATGGTGCTATTATTAATCATGTCTCTATTCTGTTTTCTGGTGATGCTTTGACATCTTGGTGCCTTGATGACCCTAAAGGGAGTGCCTTTCCTAGGACTACCTAACTCTTAAAGATAATAAAGAGACTCGCCTGTGAGCATGCCTTTCAAATGCAAACCAACCAATCCAGAACCCATAACCCCAGCCACATCCTTTGTCAGACTCATACTCTTGGCCACTGTTTCCTAGGGACAGTTCCTACACCCCAGAGCCCATTGAAATGATTCCAACTAGCCAATGCTAAACCTGTTTACTCTGCCCTGCTGTTTTCTTCCTGCAGGAACCACAATAGAGACTCTTGACCACATTCCCTTCCACCCTGCTTCCTGACCAACCCTGCTGCTTCTCTGTGCGCCACCCCAGGCCCCCCTCCCATGGTGTGGTGTGTCCCCTGCTCTCCAGATCTTTGTGAATAACAAACTATCTTTTCAGTGGTGTCATCTGTTGACTTTATCATACCTGATTAGTAATAGAGCCCTTCTTTTAAAATAGGTGCTGGTACATGGAAGGCAGGTAATCAAGGTCGTTGAGATGAAATAATAGAGAACAGTTGATAAGAAATAATGAAAAAGCAGAACCTTATCTACTATTAGTTCATTGTATACATAGATGCACATACAGCTGGGCCTGGTGGCTTACACCTGTAATCCCAGCACTTCGGGAGGCCGAGGCAGGTTGATCACCTGAGGTCAGGAGTTCGAGACCAGCCTGGACAACATGGAGAAACCCCATCTCTACCAAAAATACAAAAAGTTAGCCAGGTGTGATGGCAGACGCCTATAAATCCCAGCTACTCCAGAGGCTGAGGCAGGAGAATCACTTGAACCCGGGGGACGGAGGTTGCAGCGAGCCGAGATCACACCACTTCACTCCAGCCTGGACAAAAGAGAGAAACTCCATCCAAAAAAAAAAAAAAAGATGCACATAGTATAGATAAATAAGTATGTATGATCAAATAGACCACCATAATCAAATCCATCAATTTTACAGTCCAGCAAATCCATGTCTGATTTTGCAGAAATTTCACATTCAATACTACAGCTGCTAACATTTCGTCATTTCTAGTGTGATACAGAGTGTAGGATTATCCACATTCTCTGCGCTGCACCATGTTTGGGCTCTGCGTGTACTCTTCTCTAGAAGTCTTCTGCTGTGCTGCTCGACACCCGCTGTAATGGATGGCTAGGGCACTGACAATTCTGCTACCAATTCTGGAATCTACTTTAGAGGCTTTAGAAACAATGGGAAAAGTTGATATTATATTCAGTGCTGAAAATGCAGATTTTCAATTTCTTCTTTTCGTCTTACAAACCATAGGCAACTTGAACACATCAGTTGCTCAGGATAGTATTTCTGTGTAATCTGAAGCTATTTAGAGGCAGCTTCTACATAAGATGTTAGCCAATCCACATGCAAGAGTGGAATTCTTTCTTTTCAGTTAAAATAAAGAGGCTATTTTATAGATTATTCTTTGGCCTCATTGATTGGGTTAAACCATTTAGAATGAAAAATTTATGAAGTTGAATAGAAAAATAACATTTGTCTAACAGATATAATTTCCTGTTTCAATCAACCATTTTTCAAACTCCTACTATGTGGAGATAATTGTTATACGCTCTACACAGTTTTACGGAGCTCAACCAAATTTGGTGCAATGTCTCTGAGGAAAAAAAGTCTTCAGCTGAAAAAAAAATCTGCGTTTCGTTCAGAGACTTGACAAGAAAGCTGCAGACAGAATTTCACCCTGTTTTAACCTGCAATATAAAATAGTGGTTTCTTCTTTCTTATCTGCTTATGGCTTGTTTGACTTGTATTGAAAGATTAACCGTAGTCTGCATTTAGGAATGTTCTTAGATAAAAGAGGTTCCCAATATAGCAACTAATGAAATGCTCAGTGGAATCAGGGCTGCATTCTGGCTCCGTAATTGTGGGGATAATGTGTGCCACTCGCCTAAGTATTGTATTAGTCAAATGCCTAGAAACCTGTTCACCTCCATTCCTGACTTGAAAATTACAGAATTATGCTCCCTCCAGGTTCATTTATACACAATTGAACACAATGCGTGTAATTTTCTAAGCGCAATAATTGGCGTTTCACCATCTTTTCAGTAGCAAAGTTGACTTGAATAAAAGGCAACTGAGATGTTTCAGGTTTCCACTGAGCTTGGCTTGTATACATGTTAGAGACAGATGTGCTTAAATTCAGCTAAAATACGCAGGAAAAGGGGGTATAGTACTAAATACCCTACTTTAAACCTAAAACAAAATATGCATGAGTGTAGGGTCTGAAGTGAGGGAGAAGGTTGGACACATTTGGTTTTACACTTTTGACCATTACATTCTGAATAAAGAATTCTTTTTCGAAGATGAGGAAAATTCCCCTCACATTAAAAGAAAAAACTGCAATGTTTCCCAAGCAAATAGAAATCTCATTTTATGTTGCTATCCTACGGTAAATTAACAACCGTAGTATCATTCATGTGCACAATCCATTTACCTTTTCAGCATATGGATCATTTGTTCATCTCAAAGGAATTTCTGAGAGTGGAAAAAGCAGAATGTGTATGTAGAAGAAAATAACTATTTGTACCAAAGAGAGTATCAAGAGTTCAGCTTCTAACTTCACAAAAGCTTGTAGATAAATATGACTTCAACTGACTTGTCACGCTTGCTATTAAAATAACTGGATAGCCCTCATCTCAATGAGATCGCGTTTCCCAGACCATCTGGTCCACTGTGAATGGTGCTGCATAGAGGCTCACTTCCTATAAGCAACAAAGACAACGATCAGAGACTAGTTATTTCTCTTTGTTTAAATGCATTCTGTAAGCTATATTCTTTCTGGTCTGACTTTTTCTTTTTCTGCAGATGAAACATTAACACCAGTAAAACATTGTCCTTTTAGGAGATGGATGTTTAAATAAATGTAATAAAAGCCAGTTAAGATGGTATTGTGTATCCCTTAAGTGGTGTTGCATCTCTCTTAATTCTTTTGTAGAGAGTGAATTAAAAACAAAGAATAAGATAAACATTCTTGTATCTTCTCTTTGGTTCAAGAGGAGGACTGTAAGGAAAAGGGCATGTATGTATATGCACACATGCACACACATGCACAACATGATACAGATTCAGAATGTTTCATTGTGGTTCCTCTTCACTGAGAGACAATGTCCTTTAAATTGCATTCTGGGAAATAGTTTTCTGTATCAATCCAGAATATCTTAGTGCAGAAATTGACGAGGCTAAGGGATGGGCAGAGAAAATAGTCACAAGGGGAGTAGTCTCAGTTCCAGAAACCTACGGTCATAGGTCACACAAAAATTTCTGAAACACCAACCTCAGGAATTTTAGAGAAAACCAGCTTCTAGCCCAAGACAAGGTAAAGCTGGGTGCTGTCTTCGTGCTCTCTCAGTAAGCATTGCACCACGGATGTTCCTGTTCTCGATCATTCTGAGGACTGTTTGTCACCTACAGTCTGTGGCACATTCAGCACAGATTGAAGTGAGATCCCCTTGGGTTCAATGTGCCTAGAGACTGCAAAAAAAAGCCTTTCTATTTTTCAGTGCCCTTTGTAGTCCAAAGGCTTAGCTATAAACCAGCCAATGAAACCTAATTACATAACAGAGGTTTACACAGATGTGGCAGTGCTGCTTTTGAACAAGAGTGGGTATGACTTTTAGCTGTGTGTGTGTGTGTGTGTGTGTGTGTGTGTATATATATATATATAGTGGCAGATTAATTGTGCCTAAGCAGCACCATCCCTAAATTCCTGGCCACCATATGCAAGAGACAGGACTACACTCAGCTGTCCACGAAGAGTAAGCACTGCTGATGGTCGCCAGGATATAGAACATGCGCCCTCTGGGACCTGCTGGCAGAAATCCTTTTGTCCCAGTGTGTACCCAGTAACTCTCAACACCTCACTACCCTTTTCTGCAAGAATAGAAGCCACATGGAGGAAGTAGGATCTGTAACCCTTTTTTTCTGTCTTTGTCTAGAACCCTCCTCTTACATGGCCACTGGACTCTGGGGGAAGGAGAGCTAACATCGAAGCTGCTTTGCATCTTGTCTATATCTGCTAAGATTATGTCTCTGGGTGAAGGCCATCCATTTATGAGGAAGCAAACTATCCACCAAACATCTTTCCATTCTTGCAACTTTATTATAATTCCTAAATCAGATTAATTAAAATGGGATGGTGGCAGCCGCTCTTACACACGTCAATTATTTGTTCAGTCAGAGGTGTCAAAGTTATTGAATCACATCCCTACACATCATCTGAATAGGCAGGACCAGGAGCAGCCTGCCTCACCACACCTTGTCTTCTAATCTCACACAAGTTTGTGCTGTCACAAAGGGACACCTCCTTGTTGGCCCCAGGTTCACTCTCTCATTTGCTCATGTTTTTCAGAATTGTTATACAAAAACGAGAGTTTAATTTCACTGTGCTATTTATTCCTAAGCATATTTAAACATTGTTCTTGCTTAGTAAGAAGTTGAATGCTAGAAGTCAAGAAGGCAATGATGATCAAAGACAAGTTATTTCGACTTTATTTTTCTTAAAAAGGCGTTCGATAAGGTATATTCTTTCTGGCCTTACTGTTTCTTTTTTCTGCAAGTGAGACATTCACACCAATATGGCATTCTCCTTTCAGGAGCTGGATGTCTAAAGAAGTGTGATAAAAGCCAGCTAAGAGAGTCTATCCATTAATCTCTAAATGATTGCGCGCAGGAATTCTTACTCTTGTTTCCATTCCCTGCAGAACCTATTGCAAGTTTGGCACAGAACTATTCCTAAAGAGCAGTTTTAGTTTTATTTCTGTTTTGAAACTTATGTCAAAGTATTATGCTAGTGCAGTGTTCCCAAACTGCGTTTTATAAACCTCAGGAGCTTTCCAATTACCTCAAGGGATACCATAATCTCAAAATTTTATCATAAAAATATTATTTTTAATTCACTTGTAAAATCAAAAACTGATTTTTACATGATCCCTTTAGATTGGAAAAATACTGCTGAAATCTTCTAAATGCTCTGAGATTTTTGTTTGACTATTCTGAGAGATTCATACAAAATTTAAAAACAATAAAAATTTTCATAGGCCATATATTCTAGCAGATTATGATATGTGAAATAAGAATTCTTATAAATGGTTCCTGATAGTAATCCTGCCACATATATACATGATCTTCCATTGTCACCAATTGTTAACTCACTGACGCATTATTATCATTCTTAAATCAGATTAATTAAAATTTCTACCATTTTAACTTGTTGACAACATGGATGTTTCTCTTGCAGTTAACCCTGTTAATGTCGGACTGGAAGTTGTCTAAATGTCTAATCTCTCGCTGAATCAGCAGCAACATATTTTAGGCAGAAGAAAGGGTAAGAGAGTGCAGGGAAAGAGTTATGGGAGAATGCCATTTCCAGATTCCTATGACATCCTATTGTCATTGATTCATTGGCACTGGCTTCTAATATGCTACTTTAAAAGTCGCTGTCATTGTTTTGTAATATCTTGTGTTATTTCGCACACCTCTTATAAAAAGTTGTTTGCAATACTGAATTCCAGTTGATATGTTACTGTTTCAGGACAAATTTGCTAGTAAGAATCTGTAGTCACAACTGAAACATAATATTGAAAAAAAAAAAAAGCTGGCATCCGTCATATGTCATTCAACAATTGTATGCTGCACCAGTAAAAAGGAAATGAATACATGCGTGCATGAATGAATGAATCCAACAAATGCCCCAGATTACAACTTTACTAAAACTGAATTAACAACTTCAGAATGAAGTGTTTGAAATAAGTGACTGTTTACATTCCTGGTTATGTAGTCTTTCAGATAATGGTGTGTGTGTGTGTGTGTGTGTGTGTGTGTGTGTGTGTGTGTGTGTGTAGTGGCTTAATACCAATGAACTGTTCTCTGTCTTCTTAAGCAGTTACTGTGTGATTTCTCCAGGGCATAGCAATTAGGAGTTCTGCTAATATACATCTGAAAATGTTTACTACAAAACAACTATTTTTCTGGCCCCAAAAGTAACAGCGAAGTGATGAACTCTATGACCTTTTTTCTCACAGACTACAATATCTCTGCACCATAGGGATATACGTATACCTAAAAAGGTATAAACTGAGCAAAGTCCAAGGGCATTTAACTTACTGTCTGTTGAAATGCAAGGTTAATTGCTACCAGACTTTTTAAATGGATATATAACAAAACTCTTCTGGGACCTAGCTCGATTCAGCAGCATTACAATGTTGTCTTTTGTTTGTTTGTTTTGTTTTCTTTTGTTTTGAGACAGAGTCTCACTCTGTCACCCAGGCTGAAGGGCAGTGGCGTGTTTTTGGCTCACTGCAACCTGTGCCTCCCAGGTTCAAGCAATTCTCCTGCCTCAGCCTCCCGACTTCTGTTTTTTAATACTCCCACACTATGTCTAGAAACTGAATACCACCCAATGATTAACCAACTACCCAATTATCCTGAGGAATCTTTCCCATCTCAGAAACAGTAATGTAATATTGAAAAGAAAAAAGTGATGAACTGTGACTTCTTGTTCAACTCAATGGATCGTACAATCTTTAAAATCAAGCTTTCCAATGTGCAGATTAACTTTGCCTGAGACATTAAGTCAAGTTATACTGTACACAGCTTGATTACTAGATGTAATCAAAACCAGGCCTGCTGTTTCGGACTAGAATTTTCCAACCAGAATAAGCTCCATTGTTGCCTACTCTTGTTTTCCCTGGTTTTCATCTGATTTATAGGGTAGGAAAACAAATGTAAGCAAGAGAGGGCAAAGTAGGCTAAATAGGAACTTGCCAGAGATCTGGCCTCCTTTTTGTCTCACCCTCTCTATATCACAAATGTACTCCTGGGAGCAGGCGTCAATGATATGCAAATCTAATTGCAAAAGTAATAAACAGAAACAACATGGATGTTTCTCTCGCAGTTAACCCTGTTAATGTCGGACTGGAAGTTGTCTAAATGTCTAATCTCTCGTCGAATCAATAGTAACATATTTTAGGCAGAAGAAAGGGTAAGAGAGTGCATGGAAAGAGTTATGAGAGAATGCCGTTTCCAGATTCCTATGGCGAGCTCAGAAGACTGTATTAATATATGCTGCATTGAAAAGTGGCATCCTAAACAATACAGGCTAAAGAATAAGGTATTTCTTGGACCAGTGTAGACTCCAATTTCATCCATTAAATGTTTCCATCAAAATTAAGTGGCTATTGGCTTGCTCATTTGCAAAAAAAAAAAAAAAAAAAAAAAAAAGCAGGGTGAGGCTTGGCGTGGAGGCTCGTGCCTGTAATCCTAACACTTTGAGGTCAGGAGTTTGAGACCAGCCTGACCAATATGGAGAAACCCCGTCTCTACTAAAAATACAAAAATTAGCTGGGCATGGTGGCAGGCACCTGTAATCCCAGCTACCTGGGAGGCTAAAGCAGGAGAACAGCTTGAAACCGGGAGGCGGAGGTTGCAGTGAACCAAATTCCGCCATTGCACTCCAACCTGTGCAGCAAGAGCAAAACTGTCTCAAAAAACAAAAACAGGAAAAACAGCAGGTTGAATTTTAAAAAAACTACACCCTACCTAGTGGTAAAGTTAGGATGTTAACAGGTGATACTCATACTGTGGTCCCAGACCAGCAGCATCATCTGGGAAATTGCTAGAAATGCAAATTCAAACCCTATACTAGACCTCCAAATCAGAAATTGTGGTAACAAGCTTTCTAGGTATTTCTGATGCACACAGAAGTTAGAGAATTGGCCAGGCACGGTGGCTCATGTTTGTAATCCCAGCACTTTGGGAGTCTGAAGCAGGTGGATCATGAGGTCAGGAGATCGAAACCATCCTGGCTAACATGGTAAAATCCCATCTCTACTAAAAAATACAAAAAACAAAAAAAAATTAGCCAGCGTGGTGGCGGGTGCCTATGGTACCAGCTACTCAGGAGGCTGGGGCAGGAGAATGGCTTGAACCCCGGCAGGGCGGAGCTTACAGTGAACCGAGATGGGGCCACGGCATTCCAACCTGGGCAACAGAGCAAGACTCTGTCAAAAAAATAATAATAATAATAAAAAGAAGAAGTTAGAGAACCACACTGGATTTAAAAGTATCTCACACATTTCAGGTGAACAGGTTCTTGTTAGGGGTTAATTTTCCTAAATTTGAACCAAGTAATTTCAAGTAGTCAAGAAGAAGTAAATCCATCCAACTGTTGTTATTCATTTTTTTATTACTTAAAATAGTTAACTGGTTTCATTATATCAAATGATTTCAAAATAATGAAGATAAAATTAATAAGAAAAAATTGTTTTTGTAATCAAAAGATGAATACCTTGGGAATCCTGAAGGTGGATCTATTTTAGAACTTCTCTACATTGACAGTACTGGTTATATGGACAGGGACATTCTTTGTTATGGAGGCTGGTCCTGAGCATTACAGGATGTTAACACCATCCCTGGTGTTTACCCACCAGATGCCAGAAGTATCCTCTTCCTACTGTTGTAAAAACTTGAATTTTTCTGTCTCCTAGAAGTCAAATTGCCCTAATGTTGAGAACCACTTATCTAGTTGATTATTTTGATAGACTTTTTTTGTTAGCCAACTTTAAAAGAAACATCTATTACAAGGAACAACATGCAACTACTGTTAGCAAAGCACTGTGCATTGTATTAAATATACATATTCCATATTGGCATGGAAATTTTAGTACATCAGAGCCGGTGTCGTGGCTCACTCCTGCAATCCCAGCACTTTGGGAGGTCGAGGCAGGCAGATCATGAGGTCGGCAGTTTGAGACCAGCCTGGCCAGCATGGTGAAACCCCGTCTCTACTAAAAATACAAAAAAAAAAAAAAAAAAAAATTAGCCAGGCGTTGTGGCGAGTGCCTGTATTCCCAGCTACTCGGGAGGCTGAGGCAGGAGAATCTCTTGAAGCTGGGAGGTGGAGGTTGCAGTGAGCCAAGATCGCACCACTGCACTCCAGCCTGGGCAACAGAGTGAGACTCCGTCTCAAAAAAAAAAAAAAAAAAAAAAATTTTGGTACATCAGAATTAGTTCTAAACTTGAGAGCAAGTTGTATTGGGGCCTTACTCAGCTATATTCCTCAAATGTTCCTGAGGGAATCAGTGTTTGCTGTAGTCCATGAAATTACAGCTAATAATTTTATTTGAGTCGATTTGTGTCAAATTTGACCCTAAGAAAGAGAGATAATGAGGCACTGGGGTGTCTTGGAAAAACCAGTGATTAGCACTTACGTGGCATGGCTTATTGTTTTATCTCTATTACTAATTTGTTGCACAGTCTTAGGAAATTCACAAAATCTTTTGGATCTATTTTTTTTTCTTTGAGACAGAGTCTTGCCCTGTTGGCCAGGCTGGAGTACAATGGCACTATCTTGGCTTACTGCAACCTCCGCCTCCCGGGTTCAAGTGATTCTCCTGCCTCAGCCTCCCAAGTAGCTGGGATTACAGGCACATGCCATCACACCCAGCTAATTTTTTTTATCTTTAGTAGAGACGGGGTTTCACCATGTTGGCCAGGCTGGTCTCGAACTCCTGACCTCAGGTGATCCGCCCACCTCAGCCTCCCAAAGTACTGGCATTTACAGGCGTGAGCTACTGCGCCCGGCCTGGATCTAATTTTTGAATATGTAAACTGCCCCTGATGGGCTGTATGATTTCTATGATAACCTCAGCTTTTTATACTTTACCAGTAATAAATCTCAGTCATACTCAAGTATAACTAATATTTAGCTAATAGTTATTAAGAACCACACTAAGCACATATATTATGTCTTTAATCTTCCTTTCAATTCCAAGTGGAGCTATCACTCCGCTTGGTTTTGAAATCTTGAAAATCATTTTCAAAAATTTCAAGGTAGAGATACTGAGACCCAGTCATGTTGCGTCTATAACTTCCCAAATCCATACAGCAGTGTTGAGACATCCTGGGAAGGGCCAGGGCTCTTCCCACTACGCATGTCAGTCTTTTTGTATCAAAGCTGATCTCTGGGAGGATGCAAAATGATTATCCTAAAATGGTATGGGAGGAGAAAAAACATCAGCACAAGCTACCGCAAAATAACACGAGATTTTATTGTTCGTAGAATTAATCCAAACAAAGACAACAGAACACAGGTGTGGTATGGAGCAATTGCTAGTTTTCACGCCACAAAGTGTTTATGGAGCACTTTTAATTTGTCAAGCATTACGCTAGTGCTCCAGGACGTGGAAGTTTCTAGATCTTGACCGCCCTCAAGGAGTTCAGGAGTCTGCACAGTGCACGCTTCCTGGAAGAGAACTCGGGCTGGTTTTCCACTAAGCACCGGTGAGAAGACAGTCAGTGGCCTGCTGGACAGGCCCTGGGTTTGTTTTTGTTTTTCATTGTTTTTTTTTTTTTTTTTTTTTTTTTTTTGCACTCCGTAGGCACCTGATGGAAAATGAAATTGCAGACAGTGAAGACCATCAGGAAGACTGCTGTATTAGGCTCCCTTGCATTCCTTAACCCCTTTCAAATGAAAACAAAGAATAAAAATTCTTAAGTTTTCTAATACACTTTTACTCACACCCTATCATCTTTGCTTCCAGAGGTAGAATTTAATCATACAGCCCCGTAACACTCGAATAGCGGCCCAGCGATCCTTGCTGGGTTTGATTAGGAGGCTGAGCCTCCGACTTTCAACTCCCTGAGGTATAGCTTATGAGAACTCGAGAAGAGGTTGTCTAGCGGGTTCTAACTCAGCTACTTTTCTCAAATGTTGCTGAGAGAACAAGTTTATCCCGATCCATGTCGTCATAGCTAATTATTTTATTCATGTTTATTCATGTAAAACGTGACCCTAGGAAGGATAGAAGCGAAGAAAAGTAGAACCCTTGGTTGAGTTCTTTATTTTTTTTATTTTTATTTTTTTTTAGACGGAGTCTTGCTCTGTCGCCCAGGCTGGAGTGCAATGACCCCATCTCGACTCACTGCAAGCTCCACCTCCCGGGTTCTCCCCGGGTTCCCGCCATTCTCCTGCCTCTGCCTCCCAAGTAGCTGGAACTACAGGCGCCCACCCCCACGCCCGGCTAATTTTTGTATTTTTAGTAGAGACAGGGTTTCACCGTGTTAGCCAGGATGGTCTCCATCTCCTGACCTCGTGATCCACCCGCCTTGGCCTCCCAAAGTGCTGGGATTACAGGCGTGAGCCACTGTGCCCGGCCTAGAGTTCCTTTACTTTTAACGTCACTCACACATTGATGTGAGACATAATTGTTAGAATTGGTATTTTACGAAAATTTTTTTTAAAATGGAAGTGAAATGACTTTTTTGGGTCCAATTTATTATAGTAAATTAAGCGAATCAAAGCCGATATGCCATTTACCTGTACAGCATTCTTTCGCTATCACATCATGTTCGTCTTTCACAAACTCCATGGCTTATTTAACATGCCCCAGATTACACTTGACAATGACTTAGTCGAAAATCAGCAGGCTGTAAGGGTCCCATTCCTGCTGTTATTACTTTAACAAGAAGGACCCTGAAGGAAGAAAATAACAGATACAGGTGAGTTGCATTGGTTTTGTTTTCTTTTTCTGAACTTGAGAAAAAGCTGATTTGTCAGTGGATGTGTGCAAAAATTGTGCTGCGAAGCCGGGCTCCTGGCAGAGTGCTGGAATGGGCTCTCCGTGTTATTAGTATTCTCCATGACGGTTTGTTGTCTTCTGGGGCAATTATCTTGCTTTAATTTAGGTCACTAATGATATTATGAGATAGTTTGATGATGGTGTAATTTCTTTTGATGTTGTGTTTGTTGCTCTTGCTTGTATCAACTCATTGTGATTCCATAAAAGACTGAATTCTATACCCACTGAGGGAGGGTAGGGAGGGAAGCAGGAGGGGTTGAGAGGAGGAGGGAGGGAGCTGGGGGTGCAGCAAATGGCAAGGCCGGGTGCTGGGATCTGGCAGCCGTACTTCCGCGGTGGAGGGTTTGACCCTGTCCTGTTTTGCTTCTCTCCCAGTGTGGGGACTGAAGGCTGGGAGATCACACCACACGGCTCAGTGTCCTGTCAGGTTTGGAATTATTTCTGACAGGCTACCAAAACAATGGGTCCCTCACTCCAGCAGCTTTTACACTAGTTGAAGTCTAATTTATAAGATAGATCATCCGCTTCAGTGATCTCATCTCAACTCTTCCTAAGCTACCTTATGCAGAGACCTCATTTGAGAAATACAAAGCTGGCCCAAAGCCCACCCTTTCAAAGCTCCCCACAAATGACCCCCTTGACAGGCCAACTTGGAGGCCTCTATTGATTATTGCTTAATGTAAATACTCTTCTCAGCACTCAGCTTTATTGTTTTTATTGCATATGAAACTGTGGTATTTATACGAAATGCATGCTTACTGGTGTTGTTTTAATGGAAACTAGCTCTGGAATGTGTCCATTCAGTCTACTTTCACCCTCGTTAATACTGAAGGAGGGCTGACTTTGTGTCAGAGAGATTGTTCCGGCTGTGGTGCAACCTGGGTCTCCTGCCAGGAGAGCTATTAACAGAATGGTTTTGGAAATGAAGTTCAGAATTCCCTGTGGGTTTTCTGGTTTGAGGGGAACCATCTATTTTGAGAATATCTATAAGGTAAACAAAATATTTAAAACTTCTGAAATATTATTATATAGAGAATACAATTTAGATAAAAATAGTATTTAGAAAATTCTTTTGTTAGGAAAGAGATCATGTCCTTTGCAGAAACATAAATGGAGCTGGAAACCATTATCCTCAGCAAACTAACACAGGAACAGAAAACCAAACACCTCATGTTCTCACTTATAAGTGGGAGGTGAATGATGAGAACACATGGACACATAGTGGGCAACGACACACACTGGTGTCTGGTTGGAGGGTAGGTGAAGGGAGAGCATTAGGAAGAATAGCTAATGGATGCTGGGCTTAATACGTCGGTGATAGGTTGATCTGCTCAGCAAATGACCTTGGTACATGATTGCCTATGTAACAAACCTGCACATCCTGCACATGTACCCTGGAACTTAAAATAAAAGAGAGAAATATAAAAGAAAATACTTGTATTATTTAGAGATGCTATTATTCAGAAATGGCACTCTGCAAATATTAGTTGGTCTATCTAACAACATTGAAAAGATAAAAGCTGAGTTGTTTACTTACACAGTCCATCCAAGGAAACTGTCAATTTCATACCCTACACCCCAACCCAAAACTGCTTAACAGCTGTAAACAGTGCGGTTCAGGGAGGTTTCCAGCTAACGCACATTTTCCAGCTTCTCTCGGATCACAGGGGTATACTACTACTCACAAGTGGTTTAAACTCCTAGCCTAAAAACTGGCCAAGAAAGCCACTTTCTCCACAATGATGCGGAAGCCATCAGCCCCAGTGGCGACTGTTCTTGGAACCATAACAGGCCCTGAGAACTCATGTTTCTACTTCCCAAGATTAATTTGTCCACCTGCTGGGCCAAGTACACATTTAGGTAATCTGGAAAAGTGGATTGTTGTTATTTCTCTTACTGGTCTGTGGCCCATCACTGAGATGATAAAAAACGACTGTCACTTCTGTGGATTCTGTTAGAGTTCTAGCTTTTTAGTATTTATTTACTCCCTAGCTCTTAAAAGTGGTGGGAGTAGAGTTCTCAATGTTCATGATTGGTGAAGTAAATATTTTCCAAACTAGAAGTGGCAGTTTTTATTTTAAAATTCTTCTCAGCATACACTTTTTTGATAAAGGCTTGGTTTTAGATAAAAAATAAAATTAAAAAAAATTAAAATAAAAAATAAAGGAATTAGGATTATTGCCTAATATATGAACATATGAACAACATCCATAGTGAATACAATATTTTTAAACCTAGAAAATAAACATGAAAGCTGGAAACCAAGGAAGGGGCAGCAACTTACAAGTGTCAGATATTCTGCTAGGCACTGAGGTTAAGTCTCTAATGAAATTTAATATTCTATAGGTGTGGTCAGGTCAGAGAAATTAGAGCTTGCCAGTGAAAATGTGAAACCAATTGCAGAAGCACCGCACACTTTTGAAAACTGTTTACATTTAGCTGAATCACTGAATAGACCAACACGATCTATTGACTATGCAATGAGTTAACAGGCCTGGGTAACCATATGTTATCTGATTTGGGGAAATAGTACAGCAAAGTCACTTAAGATGATCTGCCTGTGGTTCAATGGAGAGAGCATTCTAACAATTTCTTTATTTTCACCTAGAAAAGCTTCTCTCATTCAAATGACTACATTAATACAAGGATAGAGATATCTAAACATTGCACTTGAACCACAGGCGAAATTTTATAGTTCTTTTATTTAAAAATCTTCTTAGGGCTGCTGGGGTTTTGTTATTATTTTAGGCACTATCAAAAATACGGATAAAAGAGAAATCTCAAGTTCTCTTTCCCTGGAACTTGTGAAGAAATGGAGGTGATGTAAAAGATTGAAACAAACAAACAAGAAAAAGATGAATACATCTTAATCTCTTGTGATTTGAGAGGGAGGCAAGATAACATGTTGAAAGCCCCACTAATCTCAGTTAGAGAAAGTTTGCTGCTCGCGAGGGCATTTTATGAATATCACTTTGTGGTTTTTCAACAGGCCATTTCACCTCTCTGAACACCAACTGTCTAGCTTTGAAAATGAATGAACTGGACTAATGAATATCTAAAGTCACTTTGAATTCTACAGTGTTATGGTTCTTTTAAAATCAGTTGCAAAGTGAAATTGAACTGAAAATATGACCTCACCACTCTCATTCATGCTGTCAATTCCCTAAGCCTTCCTATCTTTTGGAAAAGTTTTCTGTTTGCTTAATAATGTATTCCAATACTAATTGTAATACTAACAGCTTTATGTCAACAGGCGAGCCAAGCTAGGGGGAAAAAAAAAAAAAAAAAAAAAAACAACAACCCAGGAAGTAGACACAGAAGTACTCTAAACCAGCTTGGTTTTATGTAGTCTTGTTTAAAGAAAACTTCCAAATTCCAGCTGTGTACTGTTTAAATGTCTCCTTAAATGAAACTGACAGAGGGAGAATAGGATCCAATTAGCAGGACTTTCCTTTCCTTGCATCTGACAAGTTAACATCTGTGCCTTCTGATAAAGCCACTCTATTTTTTTTTTTAGTGGCATTTGCACTATTCATTAGTTCCCTTTTAGTACAAATAGCTGACTCCCAAAAATGCCCTGGGGCTACAAGGAATTGTTAGACAGGTGGTAGAGAGGCATCACCTGAGAAGAGAACCTCTCCAGCTATACATTTGAGTTTCCACATTAACAATATACATTCAAATGGGAAAGGAAACTTTATTAGTCACATTGAGTATTTTAATATTTCCAGTGATTCACTTAATGTAATAAGGTTATGATGATATCAATAATGATGGCAAGATTAATTATTAGTTTGCAGTTATCTGCTGCTTCCCCTTAAGGTACACAGAGTATTGAAGAAAATGCTGTTGTTGTTGTTGTTCTTGTTCTTGTTTCCTTGTGATTGTGTGTCCCTGTTCAGACAGGAATACCGTCACTCCCAAATGTCAGGCCCTCAGGTTATATTTTTGTTTGCGGAATTCTCAGCCCTCCTCCAATTTTTCTGCCAATTTACCCCCTGCTCTACCATGTCAGACAATGTCCTCTGGAGCCTCCATCTGTCAGCAAGCACCTCTATTTTCTGCAAGTAATACTCCCGCCTCTTCTGTCTTAAAGGAATTCAGAAGACACCAACCAGTTCCCTTGTGGTCATCCCTTTTACTGAGAGGTTTCTGGTTCTCCAAGCCCAACACCTACTTACCATATGGACAACATGTCATGTTGGCTAAACCCTTGCCTGACAGCCTCTTCTCTTAAAGGCTTCTGCACTGCAGTGATTTCACCAGAATCAGTCCATTTTCCTCTATCTATACACAGCCTCTTTGAGAAACACAAGCCTCTTCTCATTCTGACAAGACTGTTAAGATCTTTGGTCCAGAACTTAGTGCTTGAGGTAGTTTCCTCCTTCATACCTTAAAGGTTCTGAAATAATAGTCTTAATCATCTGCCACTACCTAAGAGGAGATCCACTGCTTTTAATCAGAAGAAAACTTTTTACAGCAGGAACACTACAAGAGTCTGCAAAGACGGGTTCCAATCATGGGAAGGGTCTTTAGCAGTCACCTACCAGGGCACTGTGACATAGCACCCTTTTCTGGTCATTGCTGAACAGATAGTGATGGCCCAATATCTTCCATCCAGAGAGCACAAAAATAACAACAACAAAAAAGCTAAAAATTTATTTTTAAATTATGATGAGCTGACTTACTTATCTATATGGAGTCCAAAGCACTGTGACACCAACCATTGTGGTAGGTAGGAAATTCATTATATATTATTTGCAGCACTTCATTTGCAGTGAAAGCTTTCACTTAAATTAGCACTTATTTATTGGTCAGACAAAATACGTGGCATGATTGCTCTACCATTTGGTTGCAAGCAGAGAGACGGTATAGAGTCAGATGTGGGGTGGGCATACTGAATGTTGTATCAAGCAAATATGAGAGGCAATAGAAATTTCCATTCTTAAAATGTGAACAACACTGGGCACATCCAGTGTGAAGAAATGTCAGCAGTTCCCCTCCACCCAAAATAAACCCAAAACTGGATAAAATTGTCAAAAACTACCACTTCACAGCTCTGTGAAACGCCATAGGTAAACAGCAAATACAGAAGCATCGATTCATGAAAAATTCTTGGGCTCCAGGTAAAAACAGTGGAGTCTGTTGCATTCTTGCCTGGGGATGTCCCATTCTTCTTCTTCCCCAAGTCAGTTGAGATGGTAGTGCTACTAGGACAGGGCTGGTTGTAAAAATGAGTAACTTTGTTGCTGGAGGGGATTAATTTGATTTGGCACAGGGCAAAATCTTACACTCAGTGGCATTGTCAATGAAAGTAGCAAATTCAAAAGAAAATAAAAAGGGAAAACATGAAGGTGGGGTCCTGGTTGGGTAAGAAGTTGAATGGTATACTAGCCAGAAATTTAACCAGGGGGTCCTGGAAATGAGAGGGCAATAAAGGGACTAAGTAAGCTTTCTACACATGCCTGGCTGACTCAGGAGTCTGTGGAGACAGTTCCAGGATGTCCCAGCAGAAGTAAACACTTGCACGAACGTGAAATCCGCATGACATTTAAATGCAGGCCCCAAACCATACTCAGACCTGTCAGGAGAGGACAAAGTTTTACAGGCATGAGGTATATGAGCAAAGTCTCTGGCCAAATGATTGGTTAATGATGAAGCCACGCAGGTGCACATGTGATCTTTAGGACACCAGGATAAGAAATAAAAACAAGAATAAGAATAAAAAGAACTCTAACAGAGACACCATGGGCACACACCGTGAGGGGAGAGTAAACACGTATCATCCAGATAAATTACTAAAAAGGAAAACAAAATGGAAAAAATAACAACTCTCAAAATCCTGAGTTGCTACAATAAATTGTCTAAAATTGCTGCGTTTTTAGTAAAAAAATATAGAATATACAAACGATAGGGAAGTGCAACATACATAGGGAAAAAAGTAGTCAGTAAAAAGGGTGAATGGGCAAAGATGCTGGTTTTAATAAAGTCTTCAAAGCAGCTATTATATATGCATGTTTAAAAAATTAAAGAAAAATATGATGACGAATCAACAAATAGGAATCCCACAGTAGAAACTCTAAAATAAG
The DNA here is from genome assembly GCF_037993035.2 of Macaca fascicularis. NCBI lineage: Eukaryota > Metazoa > Chordata > Mammalia > Primates > Cercopithecidae > Macaca > Macaca fascicularis. The sequence goes on from NC_088378.1 coordinate 163,617,693, forward strand.
TTTTAGAAATAGAAACTAAGTAGAAAGTTTTAAGAAGTGAAACTCTAAAACCAAATGGAAAGTTTTAAGTTGAAAAGTACAGGAACTAACATGAATAATTTATTACATGGACTCAACAAGCAGACTTAAGATGACAGAAGCAAGAATCTATGAACTTGAAAATAGAACCCTAGAAATTATTCATTAAAGAAAAATGAATAATCAGAGACTTGTAGGACAAGTAAAAGCCTGTCAACATGTAGGTGTAATGGGAGTCCTGGAAAAAAAGGAGAGAGGAAAGAGGCAGAAAAAATGTTTAAAGAATAAATTCTCACAATTTTCCAAATTGAATGACAAATGTCACTACAGGGAAGCTCAATGAGTCCAAGTAGGATAAATACAAAGATATCTACACTCATCACATTATGGTTAAACTGTTAAAAGTCAAGGGCAAAGAGAAAATCTTAAAAGCAGCAAAAGAAAATGGACTCACTATGTACAGAAGAACAGCAATGTAATTAAAAGTTGCCTTTTTGTTAAAAATGATAGTGATCTGAAGGTAGTGGAGTGGCAAAATTAAACTTCTTTTTTAAAAAAAGCAAAAACAAACTTGTCCACCAAGAATTCAACAAAACTATCATTCAAAAAAGAAAAATAAAGGCATTATTAGATAAACCTTGCCCAAGAAAATGGATTGCTGGTAGAATTGCTTTGCAAGAGATGTAAAAGAGAGTTCTACAGCCTGAAAAAGAATCACACTAAATGGTAATTCAAATCTAGACGAAGAAATGAAGAACATTGAAAATGAAAAATATGTGAGAAAGTATAAAAGAATACATAGCTATCTTTTTAAAAAGAATTTTAAAAATTTCTTTAATAGTCATGGGCAAGTATTATTATGACATTATATTTATGGCTTTATAACATATATACATATAATATACATGACAATTAGAATAAAAAATGGGAGGAAAAGGAGCTACATGGGAACAAAGTTGCTCTATTTTTCTGGAACGAAGCCAGTGCTAACCTGAGACAGACTATGAGAAAGTAAGAGACATACTTTAATCCCTAGGTCAGCTACTAGATTAGCAGATATACTGCAATGAGACATTTTAAAATTGTGAAAAGTTAAGAGTCATATAATAATCTCTAGAGCAAAAATTTGCATCTTTTACATAAAAGAAGGCAATAAAGGAGGAACAGAAATTAGGCATATAAAAATCCAATGGAAATGAGCAGTCATAATCCAACCATGACAATAATCACATTAAATGTGAATGAACAAGTCACTGTAGTTTAAAAAACACAGATTGTAAGACTGGATTTAAAAAATCAGGCTCCAGCTGTCTCCTAGAGAAACACAATAGAATCATGGGCACGAATAGGTAGGATGTAAAAGCTTAGACAAATATATACCGAGCAAATAGTAGGTATAAGAAAGCAGAAGTATCTATATTAATATCAGAAAAAAAATAGTCACTGAAACAAAAATATTACTAGAAACAAAGTGAGACATTTCATAGTGATAAAAGGGTCAAAACAACTGGAACACATAATAATTGTAAATGTGTACTCACTTAAAAGGAAAACATCTAAAATAAATGAAGCAAAAGCTCACTAAAACTAAAGGTAAGAAAGACAACTCAACAATTAGAATTAGAGTTTCAGTATTTCACTCTTAATATATAATAGAACTAGATAGAAAATAGTACACTAGAACAACACCTTGACTTAACTGTAGATTGATTTCACTCAGCAACAGCAAAATACACTTTCTTTTTATAACACACATAGAAGTCTCTAAAGGAGACCAACTATAGATTTAAAACAACTCAATAGGCCGGGCATGCGGGCTCATGCCTGTGATACCAGCACTTTGGGAGGCCAAGGCAGATGGTTCACTTGAGGTCATGAGATTGAGGTCAACATGGTGAGACCCCGTCTCTACTAAAAGTACAAAATTAGCCAGGAGTGGTGGTGAGCGCCTGTAATCTCAGCCACTCGGGAGGCTGAGGCAGGAGAATCACTTGAACCCGGGAGGCAGAGGTTCCAGCAAGAGAGCCAAAATCACGCCACTGCTCCATCTTAAAACAGTAACGACAAAAAACAGAACAAAACAAAACAAACAAACAAAAACTCTTAAAAATCATTAAAAGAATTGAAATAGCCCAAGTATCTTTCCTAACTACAATAAAATTGGAACTGAACAAGAAAAAGAATATTGGGAAATCCCTAAATACTTACAAATTAGACAATGCAATTCTAAATAATACCAAAGAAGTGACAGAGAATTGGAAAGTATTTTGACCTAAATGAAAACAAAGTCAATACATCAAAATCTGTATTACATGCTGCAACATGGATGAACCTCAAAAACATTATACTAAGTTAAAGAAGCCAGATGGAAAACAAATGGCATATTACCTGATTCCATTTAAATGAAGTATCTGGAAAACTCAAATTTAGAGAGACAGTATTCAGATTAGTAGTGCCGGGGGCTGGGGTGGGAGGGGAACATGGTGGGTAGGTACAGAGATTGACTACAAAAAGGCATGAGGAAACTTTTTGGGGTGATGGAAATATTTCAAAACTAGACGTGGTGAGAGCTGTGCAACTCTGTAAACTCACTAAGAATTATTCAGTTGTACATTTACAATAGGTCTATTTGATGGTGTGTGAATTGTACCTCAATAGAACTGTTAAATACGCAAACAAATGTATTGAGTAAGTTTATAACATGGTTAAAATCTGGAAAATTTGCTTTATAATAATTTGGCATACTTTTACTTATTTCCATGAAAAAAAAAATCCCTATAAATCTTTACATTTAAAACAAAGTCGTAGACTAAAATGTCCTAAATTTAAAAATCCCATTCTTTCTAGAGAAAAACACAGTATAACTGTAGCATTTCAAGCATTCAGAATAGGTTACTACCTTTTGTGTGTTCCTATGCACATGGGTAGGTAGAGGCTAATAAATTTAACACCAATAACTGGCAACTTGGAAGAGATTTTCTGAACTGGGCACAAAAATTGAATCACATATTCTTTAAATATTTTTGTTTTAATTTAAAGCACTTAAACAAAAAATAATTCTGCAATAACTATGCCACAATCATTTCAGTGTTACATTGGCTATTGACGTTCAGGTCTACTTATTGAGGTTCCTATTATTTTCCTGGAATAGCCACAGACAAAATGAAATTTTTGCAAGTTCTTGCTTTGGTTTTATTAAGGTAGAACATGAACTGTGCATTAATTTTAAAAATTAATCTTTCTAGATTTTTATTAATTTTCCTTATATGTGACAGCAAAAATTAGAAACTTATTATTTTCTAGACTTTTCAAAAAACGATCAATTGTGTTTTTAAAGAAATATCTTCTTAGCACATGGTCTATCTCTCTTTTGTGCTCATGTTTTATTTTTTTTTCTATTTACATGCTACTTAATTAAAGTTTATAGCTGTTAAACAAAAGCCACTGATATAAAAAGATATGGAAACAAAAAAATTGAGGCAAACATAGAATTGAGCTGGTGGAAGCCCATAGTGTACAGGTCTTAATTCATATGGCCAATAAGGTAAATGGATATTTTTTTGTAGCAAGCACTTGCAAAAGGTGTTGTAGGCTGTTTAGCTTTCATGTCGCTCCCCCACGTTCTCTGTGGAACTCCTTTCCAGCCCTTGCATCAGTTATATATTGCCACAGTGAGGTTGCACAGCAGCTGCAAAACTTCACTGCCATACAAAAATAAGCATTGATTCCTCACTCATCTGGAGCCCGTGAGGGTAGGCTAGACTGCTCTATCGATCTTTATTGAGTTCTTCATGCTATTGACTGGTCTCCAGTGACCTTCACTGGTTCAAGTGGAGCAACTCAGCCCTGTCTGCTCTGAATGTCTCATCCACCAGCAAGCTAGCCTATGTGTTTTGGAGGGGACAAAGGCAGAGGAGCAAGAAAGAAAAAGCCTAAAGAACAGGTTATTTTTCAACCTCTGCTTTGTGTCTAATTTTCGAACATTCCATTGGTCAAAGCAAGTCATGTAGTTGAGGCCAGAGCCAAGTTGTGGCTCTGAATACCCCCCCAACAACGAGGGAAAGCATGTCAAAATTACAGAGGAAAAGGGAGATTTAGGGTAGGAAAAATCGAAGATATTTTTAAAGTCAATCTGTCACATGCTACTATCCTGGAGGCTAAAATCGTATGCATTAACTTCTTAGCACCTAAGACTTGCAGTCCCTTTTCCACCTCAACTACTATTATTCCTTTGCCCTCTCCTTTTCCTACCAACTCCTATGGCCTCTCCCTTGGCTGTCAGGGGTCCAACTCTCAACCGAAATTCCAAACACACTTTATGAATAAATTATTCTATCTGTCCAGTTCTCTGCTTCCCTGACTCCACTTTTCCAGCTTCAGTATCCTTCTGCTCAAAGCCTACTCTGATCCTTTCTTCCCTGGTCTCCAAGTGTATTGACTGCACATGGATTCATTTCTTTCCTCAACACAGGAGAACTCAGTCCTCATTAACTGAATCTTTTCCTTGTCAGAATTGCTCTTCCCCCATAGTCCCTTGGACAAACTTTAAATGCAAATGAAATCAAGTAGCTACATTTTCCACACTGATACCTGGGTCATTTGGTGCTGCTGGAGAAGAAACATAGAGCTTGGCTGAGGCTGAGGTGGCTAGCCATCTGCCAAAGATTTGCGGTGCCTTTTCATGGTGTCAATGTATTGCTGTGAATCAGCTTTCTGGCCAAGTTCTACATTTTCCAGCAATTCCTTTGCACCTATATTAGGCCATATCACTGAAGGTGTCCACTGAAATGGAACCATGCCACTTCCAGACCGGACACTAAGAATGCCTTCTGTAATTCTCCAGTCCTTTCTTTTTCTCTCCTTGCCGACTGGCTACAGAGTATCCAGCATAAGACCCTGAGTTCCCACAGATGATAGTGCCACAAAAAGGAAAGAGCCTGGGTGGCTGAAGGAACTTGAGGAATGATACCTAACAACCAGGAACAGCTATGTTGGAATCAACAGGAAGAGGGCAGGGCATGGTGTCACATGCCTATAGTCCCAGCTACTGGGAAGGCAGAGGTAGGAGGATTCCTAGAGACCAGGAGTTCAAGACCAGCCTGAGCAACATAACAAAGACCTGTCTTTAATTAAAAAATATATATATATGTATATGTACACATACACACACATATATGCATATACACACACATATGTATCTTTTAAAATATATATATATACACACACACACACACACAAATTTAAACATTGATTCCATGGGACTTTATATATATGTGTATATAAATATATTTAAACTTTAAATTTGTATTATATATACACATTTGTATAAATTACACATTTATTTGTAATTTGTATATGTACACATATATACACACATGTGTGTGTATATATACATATATACATATATTTTTTATATATTTACAAATATATGTACACATATGTGTATATATACACACGTATGTACACATATGTGTATATATATGATTTGTATATATGCACATATGTGTATATATGTGTGTATATGTGTACACACATATACACATATACATACATATATACATATACACACATATACACACATATATACACATATGCATATATATGTATGTATACATATATACACATATGCATATATATGTATGTATACATATATACACATGTGTATATATACACATATATATACATAAGACTATATAGTCTTGTTTCTATATACACACATATACACATATATAGTCTTGTATATATACACATATACACATATGTGTATGTATATGTGTGTGTGTGTATATGTAATATATATATACACATAAGAAATTTGGGTATTGTGTTAAGCCACTGGTTTTATACACACACACACACATACACAAACAAACACACATGACATTTGGTTATTGTGTTAGGCCACTGAAATTTTGAGGTAGACATCTTCAGTAATGTGTGCTGCATAACTTAATTAATATTTATTAGTGTTGTAAGATCTGTAGTCTGCTATTTCATTGTAGCCTATTATATGGTTCTGCAATACTGAGCCAGGTTCCTGTAAGTCTTCTTCAATTCCTTTCAGCAACTGTTCACATCACTTCTCTCCCCATATCCTCGCCTATTTACTCTTTCATAATTCCAATCATTCTGAAGATAAACTTGCTTTCTTTTCACAAAAAGTGAAATTCCTTCCCCATCTCTGAAATACAGGTGCCAAGAAAACATAAAATATGCCCAATTTTATAGTGACTCAGAATGAATCAAATGTTCTTCAGCAAGTGTTTAAACACATAAGGAAAATAAACTCTTTCAAGCAGTGGTGGGTATTGGTTTTGACTTTCAAGTTTAGAAACAAGCTACTCATAGAAAATGTAAGTCGCAAGCTACTGGCAAAAATCAGTTATAATGGACATTTCATTAGAATATTTTTCTTCAGTTATGAAGGCAATCACATAAGATTGTTTTCCTTCAGTAACTATCTTCTTGGATGGGATTAAGTTTTGCTAATCTTGTAGAGCAGTAGCTCTCAATCTGTTAGGACTTATGGCTTACTTTCAAATTCAGAATTTTAGCATACTTGAAGTGATGTAAAGCCTCAGAACAACATGTAATAAACAAAAGCTAGAGCACAATTGTACTCTGGTATAACTGTTCCAGAAGGATCTATAGTCATTCAATTATTCTCTATTTTAGAGCCATGTTGGTTATGCATAGAGTAATTTCTGCCTTGACTTGTTTTGTTATACTCACAAGGAACATTCCAACAACTTTTTGGTAAACATCAGAATCTTTCTTTGCTACTAGCTTTCCTTTAGACTGAAACTAAGCCTCTTACCGCTTGCTTACAAAAAAACAACAGTTAAATTCTGCTGTTCTTTTCTTTGCAGAAATCAGTCCATTAGGTTATCTATCTCACAAACAGTATCCTAACAAAATAAATACTTAAGTTTAAGTATTTCCCCCAAAACGTTTCCTATTACTGGCCCATTTGTCAAGGGCTCAGCACACATGTATGAATCATAATAGGTTGGTTGAGAATAAATGTTGCAGGGAAATTAGAACAGGTAATTCAAACTTCATAAAATGAGAGTGTAAATGAGTTTGTTTAGTGGTGATTCCACAGGATCCAACTCAAGATGTTCAGAAGGCAAATTCATAATAATATTTACAGGCATCAAAGAGAAGGAAATTTTGGAGCATGGAGAAAATCAAGTTAAATATAAGATTCGATTTACTGCTAACACTAAAACATAATTTGTTTTAACAACAACAACAACAAAAAGATAAGGTGAAATTCAAGACACTGTTAGGGATCAGGAGTCCATAAGATAAAGTTTCCTTCAGTGATGAGATTGTGAAGAGCATTTCAACGTTCACTAGTGTCAACAAGATTAAAAAGGAAAAAGAATAGAATGGGATGCAGAGCGCATTTAAGAGGAGTGCTGTTTATCTGGCAGAGTAGAGTCATGAAATGTTAAAAAGCCATGTTTCTCTCCTTTCTAAAATGCGAGAAATCCTCAAGACAGAAATAATGATCATCTCAGAAGCCCACACAAAAGGAAGACTGTAGCATTAATTTACCAATCAATGAGCCATTTTGGTTGATCCTCCAAGCAATTGAGAAGAACTAGACATCATTATTAAACAAAAAGCACCATTTTAAACAGCAAGCATACATCATAATTTTAAATAATAATACCTTACATTTGTGTAGCACTTCAGAGTTTACGAAGCACTTTTATGTACATTATCTCATTTATCAACCTCTAAAAGAGGAAGAAAAATTTAAGGCAAGGAAAGGGATTAATATCAGTGTTGCACTGAATAAATGAGGGTGAAGTTCTGGAATAATAGAAGTCCTCAACAAATCTTCATCAGGAGCTGATGAATTGCCCATCTCAACTTCATTATCCTTATCATGAGCACTTATGAGAGAAATGAAAAATTGATGAGCACCGTCATAATCAAAGAGAATAAATGTTTCTCTGTTAAAGTGAATGCGTAATCTTTCCAGGAATAAAATAACAATATTCATTAATTATTAAATTCCGATAATGCTGACACCAAATCTCATTTGAACCAGTGAAGAAAATTAGCAATATAGAAGAAAACTGTTGGACTTGGTGTTTTTAATCTATGTATACATACATAAAGTCCCTGAAAAGACTGCCGAAAATGTAGTCTTTTGTCTCTCCCAGTTGGGTGAATATTTTCCGAATCCATTTATATCAGAATATTCTGTTACCTTCCAAAAACAGATTGTGCAAATGTCAAAGGCTCTTCATGCATAACTTATAGCAGAAGTTAAGGACATCTTATGACAAAATTTTTCTTGAGTCACCAGGTTCTATTAGAGAATTGCCATGTTTTCTTTAGTATCCCCTATACCCTCTCAACCCAGCCCTACACAAATATGGTGTAAGAAGTACAATATACTCCATTAAGGAATTGCCTATTTTCTTTATCTGATCCCATCAGTTATTTCCATTCCACTGATGAAAATTACAATAGAGAATAGTGATAATTTGCCATTAGATACTTTAAAATGTGCATTAGTGATGTCTTTAAGATATAATGCTTTTTAATCACACACCAAAATTAAACTTCCAAATAAATACCAAATGTAACTAAGTAAAACAGAAGAAAGGAACAAATAAAAAAGCTTCAATGCTTCCCCAAAGAGAAAACCACTGCAAAATTATTAGTTTAGTTTTTTCTAGTCCTGTTTTCTATGATTGTGTGTGTATCTCTGTGTGTGTCTATGCGTGTATCTCTGTGAATCTATGTGTGTATGTGTGTATCGGTGTGTGTGCATTTTTGTGTGTGTGTATGTTTGGTCTGTAGCTGGGCACTTCTATAAGTCAGCTAAAACTTGTAGGTTTCTGTTACAAGTTTTAAGGGACAGTTAGCAATTTCTGCAACACTAAGGCTAGATTAAAGCATATTCCTTCAAGAATCTATGATCTAGCCATTACAAATATTTATATTATTAAGTAATTATTGAAAGACAAAAATGCCCATGATATCATAAATGAAAATATATTTTTAAAAATAATCATAATACACAGTTTTGCAACCTTCTGAGAGATCGAGATGCAGATGCATCAAGGCGTAACAGATTGTGATCATCGTTTAAAGATATGCATTTAAAAGTGTTCATACCCAAATGATAACAAGTGTGATAAGTTTTGAACACATATCCTGCGCCTAGAAATCTATTAAGCTTTTAAACCATATTAAGTGTGTTCCTAATTCCAACTTTACTACACACAGATTGTATTATGCAAAAGTAGAAATGTCTCCTTTATTTACTTGACCCTCGAATGTCATCTTAGGAAGGAGGAGATGACCATTTGAGAGGGAGGACACTTACTCTTGCCATTTCCTCTTATGTGGTCTCTGGCTTTAACGAGTCTTTTATATTAAGGTAATATTAAGGTAAATTAAATTTCAAATTCTTCATTAGTCCCACTTCCCTCCAGACCTTCATGGTTGTTGTTCTTCTTAGATGATCACATTTTGGGCTAAAAGCAAGTTTCTGGAGACTCAGGGTGGTGGTGGAAGGAGTCCCTGATTCTGTCATCAGGTTGATGTCCGCTTGCTTGGGGCACTGTGCTAGGAATCACTGTCCAATGTCTTGGGCCATCATCTCTCCCCTTCACTGAATTAATAACATTTATTGTTTCAGTGGGAGGCACCTTCAGTGCACCACCTAAAACAAGACATTACTACTCAGCTTTGAGCTCAGAACTAAAGATATAAAATCATTAATAGAATTTTAGTTTTTTTTTAAAAATTTTTTATATATTTATTTATTTATTTATTATTATTATACTTTAAGTTGTAGGGTACATGTGCATAACGTGCAGGTTTGTTACATATATATACTTGTGCCATGTTGGTGTGCTGCACCCATCAACTCGTCATTTACATCAGGTATAAGTCCCAATGCAATCCCTCCCCCCTCCCCCCTCCCCATGATAGGCCCCGGTGTGTGATGTTCCCCTTCCTGAGTCCAAATGATCTCATTGTTCAGTTCCCACCTAGGAGTGAGAACATGCGGTGTTTGGTTTTCTGTTCTTGTGATAGTTTGCTAAGAATGATGGTTTCCAGCTGCATCCATGTCCCTACAAAGGACACAAACTCATCCTTTTTGATGGCTGCATAGTATTCCATGGTGTATATGTGCCACATTTTCTTAATCCAATCTGTCACTGATGGACATTTGGGTTGATTCCAAGTCTTTGCTATTGTGAATAGTGCCGCAATAAACATACGTGTGCATGTGTCTTTATAGCAGCATAATTTATAATCCTTTGGGTATATGCCCAGTAATGGGATGGCTGGGTCATATGGTACGTCTAGTTCTAGATCCTTGAGGAATCGCCATACTGTTTTCCATAATGGTTGAACTAGTTTACAATCCCACCAACAGTGTAAAAGTGTTCCTATTTCTCCACCTCCTCTCCAGCACCTGTTGTTTCCTGACATTTTAATGATCGCCATTCTAACTGGTGTGACATGGTATCTCATTATGGCTTTGATTTCCATTTCTCTGATGGCCAGTGATGATGAGCATTTTTTCATGTGTCTGTTGGCTGTATGAATGTCTTCTTTTGAGAAATGTCTGTTCATATCCTTTGCCCACTTTTTGATGGGGTTGTTTGTTTTTTTCTTGTAAATTTGTTTGAGTTCTTTGTAGGTTCTGGATATTAGCCCTTTGTCAGATGAGTAGATTGCAAAAATTTTCTCCCATTCTGTAGGTTGCCTGTTCACTCTGATGGTAGTTTCTTTTGCTGTGCAGAAGCTCTTTAGTTTAATGAGATCCCATTTGTCAATTTTGGCTTTTGCTGCCGTTACTTTTGGTGTTTTAGACATGAAGTCTTTGCCCATGCCTATGTCCTGAATGGTACTACCTAGGTTTTCCTCTAGGATTTTTATGGTATTAGGTCTAACATTTAAGTCTCTAATCCATCTTGAATTAATTTTCGTATAAGGAGTAAGGAAAGGATCCAGTTTCAGCTTTCTACTTATGGCTAGCCAATTTTCCCAGCACCATTTATTAAATAGGGAATCCTTTCCCCATTTCTTGTTTCTCTCAGGTTTGTCAAAGATCAGATGGCTGTAGATGTGTGGTATTATTTCTGAGGACTCTGTTCTGTTCCATTGGTCTATATCTCTGTTTTGGTACCAGTACCATGCTGTTTTGGTTACTGTAGCCTTGTAGTACAGTTTGAAGTCAGGTAGCGTGATGCCTCCAGCTTTGTTCTTTTGGCTTAGGATTGTCTTGGAGATGCGGGCTCTTTTTTGGTTCCATATGAACTTTAAAGCAGTTTTTTCCAATTCTGTGAAGAAACTCATTGGTAGCTTGATGGGGATGGCATTGAATCTATAAATTACCTTGGGCAGTATGGCCATTTTCACGATATTGATTCTTCCTATCCATGAGCATGGTATGTTCTTCCATTTGTTTGTGTCCTCTTTTATTTCACTGAGCAGTGGTTTGTAGTTCTCCTTGAAGAGGTCCTTTACATCCCTTGTAAGTTGGATTCCTAGGTATTTTATTCTCTTTGAAGCAATTGTGAATGGAAGTTCATTCCTGATTTGGCTCTCTGTTTGTCTGTTACTGGTGTATAAGAATGCTTGTGATTTTTGCACATTAATTTTGTATCCTGAGACTTTGCTGAAGTTGCTTATCAGCTTAAGGAGATTTTGGGCTGAGACAATGGGGTTTTCTAAATATACAATCATGTCATCTGCAAAGAGGGACAATTTGACTTCTTCTTTTCCTAACTGAATACCCTTGATTTCTTTCTCTTGCCTGATTGCCCTAGCCAGAACTTCCAACACTATGTTGAATAGGAGTGGTGAGAGAGGGCATCCCTGTCTTGTGCCAGTTTTCAAAGGGAATTTTTCCAGTTTTTGCCCATTCAGTATGATATTGGCTGTGGGTTTGTCATAAATAGCTCTTATTATTTTGAGGTATGTTCCATCAATACCAAATTTATTGAGCGTTTTTAGCATGAAGGGCTGTTGAATTTTGTCAAAAGCCTTTTCTGCATCTATTGAGATAATCATGTGGTTCTTGTCTTTGGTTCTGTTTATATGCTGGATTATGTTTATTGATTTGCGAATGTTGAACCAGCCTTGCATCCCAGGGATGAAGCCCACTTGATCATGGTGGATAAGCTTTTTGATGTGTTGCTGAATCCGGTTTGCCAGTATTTTATTGAGGATTTTTGCATCGATGTTCATCAGGGATATTGGTCTAAAATTCTCTTTTTTTGTTGTGTCTCTACCAGGCTTTGGTATCAGGATGATGTTGGCCTCATAAAATGAGTTAGGGAGGATTCCCTCTTTTTCTATTGATTGGAATAGTTTCAGAAGGAATGGTACCAACTCCTCCTTTTACCTCTGGTAGAATTCAGCTGTGAATCCATCTGGTCCTGGACTTTTTTTGGTTGGTAGGCTATTAATTATTGCCTCAATTTCAGAGCCTGCTATTGGTCTATTCAGGGATTCAACTTTCCTGGTTTAGTCTTGGAAGAGTGTAAGTGTCCAGGAAATTATCCATTTCTTCTAGATTTTCCAGTGTATTTGCATAGAGGTGTTTATAGTATTCTCTGATGGTAGTTTGTATTTCTGTGGGGTCAGTGGTGATATCCCCTTTATCATTTTTAATTGTGTCGATTTGATTCTTCTCTCTTTTCTTCTTTATTAGTCTTGCTAGTGGTCTGTCAATTTTGTTGATCTTTTCAAAAAACCAACTCCTGGATTCATTGATTTTTTGGAGAGTTTTTTGTGTCTCTATCTCCTTCAGTTCTGCTCTGATCTTAGTTATTTCTTGCCTTCTGCTAGCTTTCGAATGTGTTTGCTCTTGCTTCTCTAGTTCTTTTAATTGCGATGTTAGAGTGTCAATTTTAGATCTTTCCTGCTTTCTCTTGTGGGCATTTAGTGCTGTAAATTTCCCTCTACACACTGCTTTAAATGTGTCCCAGAGATTCTGGTATGTTGTATCTTTGTTCTCATTGGTTTCAAAGAACATCTTTATTTCTGCCTTCATTTCGTTATGTACCCAGTAGTCATTCAGGAGCAGGTTGTTCAGTTTCCATGTAGTTGAGCGGTTTTGATTGAGTTTATTAGTCCTGAGTTCTAGTTTGATTGCACTGTGGTCTGAGAGACAGTTTGTTATAATTTCTGTTCTTGTACATTTGCTGAGGAGTGCTTTACTTTCAATTACGTGGTCAATTTTGGAGTAAGTACGATGTGGTGCTGAGAAGAATGTATATTCTGTTGATTTGGGGTGGAGAGTTCTATAGATGTCTATTAGGTCTGCTTGCTGCAGAGATGAGTTCAATTCCTGGATATCCTTGTTAACTTTCTGTCTCGTTGATCTGTCTAATGTTGACAGTGGAGTGTTGAAGTCTCCCATTATTATTGTATGGGAGTCTAAGTCTCTTTGTAAGTCTCTAAGGACTTGCTTTATGAATCTGGGTGCTCCTGTATTGGGTTCATATATATTTAGGATAGCTAGCTCTTCCTGTTGAATTGATCCCTTTACCATTATGTAATGGCCTTCTTTGTCTCTTTTGATCTTTGATGGTTTAAAGTCTGTTTTATCAGAGACTAGTATTGCAACCCCCGCTTTTTTTTGTTCTCCATTTGCTTGGTAAATCTTCCTCCATCCCTTTATTTTGAGCCTATGTATGTCTCTGCGTGTGAGATGGGTCTCCTGAATACAGCAGACTGATGGGTCTTGACTCTTTATCCAGTTTGCCAGTCTGTGTCTTTTAATTGGAGCATTTAGTCCATTTACATTTAAGGTTAAGATTGTTATGTGTGAACTTGATCCTGCCATTATGATATTAACTGGTTATTTTGCTCGTTAGTTGATGCAGTTTCTTCCTAGCCTCGATGGTCTTTACATTTTGGCATGTTTTTGCAATGGCTGGTACCGGTTGTTCCTTTCCATGTTTAGTGCTTCCTTCAGGGTCTCTTGTAAGGCAGGCCTAGGGGTGACAAAATCTCTAAGCATTTGCTTATCTGTAAAGGATTTTATTTCTCCTTCACTTATGAAACTTAGTTTGGCTGGATATGAAATTCTGGGTTTAAAATTCTTTTCTTTAAGAATGTTGAATATTGGCCCCCAGTCTCTTCTGGCTTGGAGAGTTTCTGCCGAGAGATCTGCTGTTAGTCTGATGGGCTTCCCTTTGTGGGTAACCCGACCTTTCTCTCTGGCTGCCCTTAAGATTTTTTCCTTCATTTCAACTTTGGTGAATCTGGCAATTATGTGTCTTGGAGTTGCTCTTCTCGAGGAGTATCTTTGTGGCGTTCTCTGTATTTCCTGGATTTGAATGTTGGCCTGCCCTACTAGGTTGGGGAAGTTCTCCTGGATGATATCCTGAAGAGTGTTTTCCAACTTGGTTCCATTTTCCCCCTCACTTTCAGGCACCCCAATCAGACGTAGATTTGGTCTTTTTACATAATCCCATACTTCTTGCAGGCTTTGTTCATTTCTTTTTCTTCTTTTTTCTTTTGGTTTCTCTTCTCGCTTCATTTCATTCATTTGATCCTCAATCGCAGATACTCTTTCTTCCAGTTGATCGAGCCGGTTACTGAAGCTTGTGCATTTGTCACGTATTTCTCGTGTCATGGTTTTCATCTCTTTCATTTCGTTTATGACCTTCTCTGCATTAATTACTCTAGCCATCAATTCTTCCACTTTTTTTTCAAGATTTTTAGTTTCTTTGCGCTGGGTACGTAATTCCTCCTTTAGCTCTGAGAAATTTGATGGACTGAAGCCTTCTTCTCTCATCTCGTTAAAGTCATTCTCCGTCCAGCTTTGATCCGTTGCTGGCGATGAGCTGCGCTCCTTTGCCGTGGGAGATGCGCTCTTATTTTTTGAATTTCCAGCTTTTCTGCCCTGCTTTTCCCCCATCTTTGTGGTTTTATCTGCCTCTGGTCTTTGATGATGGTGACGTACTGATGGGGTTTTGGTGTAGGTGTCCTTCCTGTTTGATAGTTTTCCTTCTAACAGTCAGGACCCTCAGCTGTAGGTCTGTTGGAGATTGCTTGAGGTCCACTCCAGACCCTGTTTGCCTGGGTATCAGCAGCAGAGGCTGCAGAAGATAGAATATTTCTGAACAGCGAGTGTACCTGTCTGATTCTTGCTTTGGAAGCTTCCTCTCAGGGGTGTACTCCACCCTGTGAGGTGTGGGGTGTCAGACTGCCCCTAGTGGGGGATGTCTCCCAGTTAGGCTACTCAGGGGTCAGGGACCCACTTGAGCAGGGAGACTGTCCCTTCTCAGATCTCAACCTCCATGTTGGGAGATCCACTGCTCCCTTCAAAGCTGTCAGACAGAGTCGTTTGCGTCTGCAGAGGTTTCGGCTGCGTTTGTTATTGCCCTGTCCCCAGAGGTGGAGTCTACAGAGACAGGCAGGTTTCCTTGAGCTGCTGTGAGCTCCACCCAGTTCGAGCTTCCCAGCAGCTTTGTTTACCTACTTAAGCCTCAGCAATGGCGGGCGCCCCTCCCCCAGCATCGCTGCTGCCTTGCTGGTAGATCACAGACTGCTGTGCTAGCAATGAGGGAGGCTCTGTGGGTGTGGGAGCCTCCCGGCCAGGTGTGGGATATGATCTCCTGGTGTGCCTGTTTGCTTAAAGCGCAGTATTGGGGTGGGAGTTACCTGATTTTCCAGGTGTTGTGTGTCTCAGTTCCTTTTGCTAGGAAAAGGGATTCCCTTCCCCCTTGCGCTTCCCAGGTGAGGCAATGCCTCGCCTTGCTTCAGCTCTCACTGGTCGGGCTGCAGCAGCTGACCAGCACCGATTGTCCGGCACTCCCCAGTGAGATGAACCCAGTACCTCAGTTGAAAATGCAGAAATCACCGGTCTTCTGTGTGGCTCGCGCTGGGAGTTGGAGACTGGAGCTGTTCCTATTCGGCCATCTTGCTCCGCCCACCCGAATTTTAGTTTTTAAAACCTGGAATTCTTGAAAGAAAAAAGGCTGTTTTCTCAGGTCTGCTTCCTTTCTATGTAAAAAGAAAATCTTGATAATCTGAACATAGGGCTTTCCTCCAAGTCATGGTATTGAGGAAGAAGAGCACAAAATACAGGAAGTCCCTTCTAAATACAAAAGGGAAAGTAACTCCTGGTACTAGGAGAATCTTGGAGAGAGGTTTGGCGGGGAAAAGTGTAGGGGCAGAGCTCTAATCTAATCATATTCTGATCTCAAATGGAGCCACAACCTTCCCCTGAGACGTGGAGAGGCAAGATGACGGATATGGAGAAACACAAGCACACAAGTTCTAGTTACCCATTTCTGAAGTGTATCTGGGCTATCTCCAGGCCTCAGAGAAATCCTACACTCAGCATCAAATGGAAGCTGTAGAGCATCAGAGAGAAGAGAGTCCTCTGACATCTGGACCCCAAATGACCATTTAGACACATGAAGGGAAATCTAGGAATTCCATGTGATTTGGTCATTGGACATGGAGTGGCTGAGAGACAGAGAAGATGCCTGAAATCGAGCAGAGAAGATTCCTTGAATAAAACATCATGGAAGGAATCATGATTGGCATCATGAGGTGCCAGTATAAGACCAAAGAATTCCAAGTGGGCCAGCCACGCCTTATTAAACATAGAATGGGGTGACCATGACCTAGTGCAATAAGGGCATCATTACCCAGAGGACAGACCAGGGAGCAGGGCTCCTTGGTGGAAGCTATGAATATGCCTGAATTTCAAGAAGACCCAGGGAGGGACCCAGGGGAAGAGACTGCCTGTAGAGTTGGGCCCTGAAATCAACTGAATATTTACTCCAAACTGAAAGAAATGGAGTTTCATTTATTTGACAATTTTAAGTCACTTAGATAGAGGTTGGTAAGATGTGAGCTTTAAAAGTCCCAGAAATCAATTACTTGAAGGGCGCCTGTGGCCTTTCAAGAAATTTTGGACTAAAAAATTTCTGTAGTTTCTGAAATTGTCTAGTTGTCTTTTAAAACAAATATTTTGCATCATTTAAAAATTTATATTTTAATTTGCAAAAGCTAACACGGCTAGAAAATAAGATTTTGCTGTAACAGAAAACAAAATTTGCAACCAGTCCCGTAGCCTCCAGTGGGGGATCTTCTATCATGTTGATTCAGAAAATATCTGAGGTCATTTTGCTATTGGAAGTAGACATTTATTTTAGTTTAGAGTGTTTTCCCTTTCTTAATCTCATTAATATCAAATTTCAAAGAAATTTTTACATCTTTGACCTAAAAGTGATGTATAAAAAAATAAAACACTCAATTAAATATAAAGTTTAGAAAGTAAACAACCAAGCAAAAGATTATTTAATCATCACTATCATGTCAATTTATTTTTTTTCAGTTCTTTTAAACCAAAGCATAAAAATAACTTATTTTGTCCTGGAGGAAAGTACACAGAAAACAGTGTTCAGAATATTATGGAACAGTCATCTATAAAACGAAATATTATTGACCATTAAAATATTTATGTTATTGCTAATAAAAATGTAGTTTTGATATAATATGTACCTATGTTCTTGTTTTGGAAATGTATTTGTGTCTTTCTGAAAAAAAAAAAAGACTGTAAAACTGTATTTTAGAATATCAAAATGTGTCTTTTATTGGCTTATCTTAATTTTTTAACAATTTCTTTAAGGAAACTATGTGCTATAAAGAAGGAGAAAGTTTTGACTTAAATAGAAAAAAGACAATTGTTGTGTTGTTAAAAATAGTTAACGTTTTCCTGTGGAAAAAAGAAAAGTAAAGGGCAACCTATCACATAGAAGTAAACATATATTTGATATTATAGCAAATGAGAAACTGGAAGTTGGGAATTCTCTGCCTGAAATGGTTCTTAAATTTTTCTTTTAGCTCAAGCAAGTCCACCTATCTTTCCATTTCTCTAGTTACCCCTTCTCAAACCTTGCAGTCACAAATTAGCAACAGATACTGGATTGCATGCCACCCGTTTTGCTCAGGAAAGACTTGGGCAGCTGCTCAACTGGCTGAAATGTTGTTTGAGAGATTAACTCAAAAAGATGATGAAACCAACAGGAACACAGCAGTTGGAACTTGCCCCAAGTCATCAAAAGAAATGAAGTTCAATATAAAAACCTAAAATAAATAAGGGACTATAAATGAGGGAACATCCTTAAAATTTAGGAGAAAGTTTCCTGGTGAGGAAAGCCGCACCTTTAATTTCCCTTTTCCAATAACTCCCCTTGGAAGAAGGGCAAGAGTCACCCAGTGGTCCGCAATCCTGCAAATGCAGGGGATAGGATATTTTCAGAAGGAAAAATTCAACAGCTTCAATGGCTTATGATTTTTTTTTTCTCAAAATTTTCCCCTAAGAATTAGGAGTGTGAGACATTGACATAAGTCTCAGAGAACTGACCCATAAAATAATTAGAGGAGGAATTCCCCCAGGCCCCACCCTCTTGTCTTAGAGCTGGGCCAGATGAAAGACACCTCTGTTTACCTCCTGATCCATCTAATTTCTGTAACAAGGACCATCCCAAACACATCTCCCAGCAGCTGCTAGAGCTGAAACTCAAGAGGTTGCCCCAGGCACCATGGCACCTTCTTAGAGCTGTTGGACCCTAATGGATTAGCTTTCCTCAGCACAGGTGGCAATTTAACAGCAGACCAAACTTTTACACTAGTAAGAGACCATTGGAAGTAACTTCAAAGCCCATAGGCCTAAAGCAGAGCTAGGAAAACACAAGGTTTTCTAAAATGCAAATCAGCTGCCCCTCCTCCCACCCACAGTTTTCAAAGGATGATAATTATGGGAGTAGTGGGAATGACAGAAATCAAAGAATAATGCAATTTCAAAAATACAGAAAAGTCAGCATATTTCCATTAGAAATTCTAAAACTGCCATTTTTAATTGTGAAACAAAACCGAAGGGCCGAATTTTGCATAAGACTTGGTCATATTTCAAACAAAATATTACCACACTTTTGCCCGAGAAACTTTTTACAAAGTTCCAAAAGCAGTATCAAGGACTAATTGATTTACTTTTATTATACAATATTTTCCATGTATTTTTAAATACAGAAAGCCAAAACAACAACAACAAAAACAAAAAAATGACATGATCATCCTTTTCACAATAGCCCAGAATTTTAATTAAGCTGCTTACATAAAAATGTTGGTAAACAGGGCATAACATATATACCATAACATTTCCTAATATATGATGAGAGCACATGAAAAATTTTAGGAAGTAGATGAGTCACAGAAAGAGCAGATTAGTTAAAAGAGATTAGAGGCTGAAAAAAATATCTCTGAAAAGCTGACAGACTCCAAATTATAGGATAATGCACATAAAAGCACTTTGACACATGTAAAAACAAAACGTAACTATTGTTGGAAGGTTAATAATTCAAAGGGAAACAATACTCATATGTTGGTATTTGCTTATACATGAATTCTTATATACGTATATACATGATGAACTAGCAGAATATTTCTTCTTTACTTTTTCCAACATCATATTTTGTATATTTAACTATAGATAATAAAGTGGTTTAGAGATTGAGTTCTTTTTTGCATTCTTAACATGACACCCTGTTTATTGAAATCAAGGGAAAGGAAGAAAAAACATATACTATTCCTAACTGGAAGGTTGGAGAAATGTTGTATTTGTCTTACATTTTTAGATTTTAATGTCATACTAGCTTATCAGTACCTAACTATATGAAACTACCAGAAAGAATTCTTTTAAAAAGTGGAATAGAGGTGGAAAACAACAATGGAGATGAAGACTTGTTGCATAAGTAAAGTCTCAAGATGCCTCATAGCTCATATTCACTCGGGTTTTATCTTTTATTGCATAGAGTAGAAAATTGACATGAAAATATATGGTGTTCATGAAGACATTTGATGTCATAATTACACTTTTTGTAGAAACAGAATTTCTGCTTTAATCAAATAGAACTGTGCATTCTTGATACTTGGATGAGACTTTCTCTAATGTATTTACTAATTTTTTACATGAATTAAGCTTGTGACTGCCATGTGCAGGCAGAAGAATCCTAAGGGGTTTGATAATGATCTGAGTAGGAGTTTAGGACCCCAAATGTGATCTTCTGGACAGACTCCCTTTCATGTTTTGCACCTTACTTGTTTTTCGGGAAATAGTTCATTTTTCTAGGCATGATCCCAGTGTGGATCCTAGAATCCTGCCTATTTTGAAAATCTCCCAGTGCTCATTTTATGAGGTTCCATGGGGTTGATTATGAATCTAGCAGGAGAGAAATAAGCTGGCAAAAAAAAAAATGCTGACTTGAGCCTCAGCAAGTCCAGTTTTTGTGACATTGACTAGCTTTGTGAGCCTGGGCTGGTCACTTCATTTCTGTGGACCTGATTTCTCATTCTTCAAATAAAGGGATAGGAGTCACTGGAAGTCATGCACCAGATTAGTGATAGATTAGAGAAAAGAAACTAAGACCCCTTTCTTTCTAATCAGTCAGTGTTCTGAAGTAGGTATGTTTTTGTTTAAGAGAAGTTATTTGTCAAGAAGCACTAAGAATAGGATTTGACCCTTGCAACCATAATCTGTGAAGAATCATTAGTAACACCTTCATTCTCTCATTTCATTCTTACACCGTTATTTTAAATTATTTGTTATAGAGGCTATATCAAACACCGCACAGAGTTTTCATAGAAAGTGTGCTCAATAAATATGTACACAGATTTGCCTAGAACATAGACGTTAACTTGCAGTTTCTCTACTAAGAAATATAACCTGTTATTTAAATACTCACTTTGACACTTGGCCTTGTGATCTCCAGCAGATTACTCAAATTCCCTGAGCCTGATTTCACCATTCCTACCTCATAGGGTTATCACAAAGATTAAAGGAGATAATGCACGTACTAGCCTGTTTGTTCTTCTTCCTTTTGTTAATTTTATTACTATTTTTATCTTTATTTATGTCCCTCTGTTTTTTCTTCCTTTCTCCCCAAAGACAGAGGAATGTCTTAGTCACCTTTATCTGCCAACCTAGAAGAACTTGAATTAGTATTGCATTCATTAATACACATTCTCTGCCTATCCTAATAATTTTGTTAGATGCTTTCCTTGTCAGTGGCAACTCTTTCTCATGTATCCCCGTTGAATGTGAGTCCCACATATGGCCCAGTTGGGCAAATTCCAGGGAAATAAGTGAAGCTGCAGAGGAGAGGGCTAGAAAGGAGCTGGTACATTTTAGAAGTAAGCAAAGGAAGAGAGGAGCCCCAAGAAAGGCCAATTTTTTAAAATTGAGTCACTAGAAAGGTAAGAAGGTTGTTATCAGAATTAAAAAATCACAGAAGCAGGACTAGGTGGGATAAAGAAAGAGTTCATGTGGGAAATGCTACCCATGAAAGACCTTCACATGCTGAGATTTGCACACACAGGGGAAAGGGTAGGATTGGTACCCGGGAAGTGGTGAGCCTGGAGTTGTCATCTGTTTCAAGGTTCCGTGAAGCCATAATGTTAAATCAGATTGTTAAAGCAGAGAGAATAGCTGGAGAAAAGATGGTTAAGGACAAATCCTTGGGACAATATCTATATTTAATAGTTGGAAGGAAAAGGAAATACTCATTTTAAAACATAACCACTAAGCATCATCGCCAAGGTTTTCATAGGTAAAACTTTAGCGTATCCCTTTAGTTAGGCATTATCCCATTATATAAACGATCGGTCTGAATGTTGAGACTTGCTGGAAGTTACACAGGCTATATAGACAATAACTAAACTTATCTTTATTCTCCTCCAATAATTAATGTTTAATAGAATATTTTATTACTAACCTAATATTAGTAACTATAGAAAATACCCTTTCTAACAGGATCTAGAATAATTTTAATATATTATCAAATATATCAATATATCAAAACCATAACCTAACTTAAGCTATACTTTAAGTTAAGCTATAGCTTTGACAAAGATGTAGACATCTCTTTAGAGTTAAAAAAATTGGTTCTTGATTTTCTGCAAGATGTATGACGAGAAACACAAATTTGTAAATAACTTGAAAATAATCAGAGATGGATTTAGACTATATTCGTGCTCACTAATGAACATGACAATTTTTTTTACCTTCTGGCCTCTGTGTCAGATACAATGGTGAATGATGATCTGTCTTAGGGGAAGCTGGAGAAAGCATATTTCATCAAATAAAAACTTGGTTGGCCCTTCCTGATATCACCCACATGCTGAGGCCTCCTTCTAAGATGCAAAGCTCCTTTATTCACAGGTTCCTTGGAAGACTGTTTCCCAAATAGACTGCATGTTAAAATCACCAGAAGGTCTTGCAGAAATACTGATGGATAGCTCCAAGATATTCTGATTTAACTTCTATGGGGTGCCACCCGGGCATCAAAATTTGTAAAAGTTACTTAGATGATTCTAGCGTTCAGCAGCATTTAATATAAAGAGGCTCCCAATGTCTTCCAACCAGAGATGAAAGGAATAAGGATCTTTTCTTGAAAGTAGGAAATGTCAACAAATAGTATGTATTTGAAGCAATGGAATTTCTATAACATTGACTGTTCAATTCAAAGTAAGTGCAACTCAATAATACTTTCACAGATAACAAAGAATGCAGTTGCTCAAATAGTGTACAATTTATATTTTAAAAATTTATATAATACATATCAACAACACCTATTTTATCAATTTATCACTAAAATATATTTATCTTTAAGAGTATTACTAGAAAGAAATTTCTATTTTCGAATAGAAATACCAGCATATATGGGAATTTTCTGTGTCCTGAGTTTCCAAAGCACTTTTGTACATTTTCAAATCAATCCACATAAGATTCCTCCAAGGTGACATTGTTAAAGAATGCAACCCAAAATATCTACATCATAATCATATTAATTGTTTGCTTAAAATGTAGGGTTTTCCCCTTTCAATTCAAGTCTTATCAAGAATCAAAATTTCTGAGTGCACCTCAATTTTCTGTATACCTAAATTATTAAATTATTACAGGACTTCTATCCTAAAATAATAAGAACTAGGTGCTGGTCTTCATTTATAGCTAAGAAAACTAAATCTATAGTTATAGAGTGTTTCTCTTTTAATGCTGGATATATACATGATTAGCTGAATTTCCTTCTCAAAAGGTTGAAATGGAGAAGCCATACATTTTGGGGTCAACACTTTAATCATATTGAATGCTTAATATGTGCTAAGAATATTGTCTTAAATGCTAGAAACACAATAATTAAAAAAGACATGATATATGGAACCAAGGGACTACTAAAACCTCAAACTCACATATTATTTTATGTGAAGAAGCAATTGCAGAGACTTTGTAATTAGGAGAGCTAAACTGACTTTCCGTCCTACTGGTACCAAAACAGAGATATAGACCAATGGAACAGAACAGAGCCCTCAGAAATAATACCTCACGTCTACAACCATCTGATCTTTGACAAACCTGACAAAAACAAGAAATGGGGAAAGGATTCTCTATGTAATAAATGGTGCTGGGAAAACTGGCTAGCCATAAGTAGAAAGCTGAAACTGGATCCCTTCCTTACACCTTATACAAAAATTAATTCAAGATGGATTAGAGACTTAAATGTTAGACCTAAATCCACAAAAACCCTAGAAGAAAACACAGGCAATACCATTCAGGACATAGGCATGGGCAAGGACTTCATGTCTAAAACACCAAAAGCAATGGCAACAAAAGCCAAAATTGACAAATGGGATCTAATTAATCTAAAGAGCTTCTGCACAGCAAAGGAAACTACCATCAGAGTGAACACGCAACCTATAGAATGGGAGAAAAGTTTTGCAATCTACTCATCTGACAAAGGGCTAATATCCAGAACCTACAAAGAACTCAAACAAATTTACAAGAAAAAAAAAAAAACCCATCAAAAAGTGGACAAAGGATATGAACAGACACTTCTCAAAAGAAGACATTTATGCAGCCAACAGACACATGAAAAAATAGTCATCATCACTGGTCATCAGAGAAATGCAAATCAAAACCACAATGAGATACCATCTCACACCAGTTAGAGCAGCAATCATTAAAAAGTCAGGAAACAACAGGTGCTGGAGAGGATGTGGAGAAATAGGAACACTTTTATACTGTTAGTGGGACTGTAAACTAGTTCAACCATTGTGGAAAACAGTGTGGCGATTCCTCAAGGATCTAGAACTAGAAATACCATTTGACCCAGCCATCCCATTACTGGGTATATACCCAAAGGATTATAAGTCATGCTGCTGTAAAGACACATGCACACATATGTTTGTTGCGGCACTATTCACAATAGCAAAGACTTGGAACCAACCCAAATGTCCATCAGTGACAGACTGGATTAAGACAATGTGGCACATATACACCATGGAATACTATGCAGCCATAAAAAAGGATGAGTTTGTGTCCTTTGTAGGGACATGGATGCAGCTGGAAACCATCATCCTCAGCAAGCTATCGCAAGAACAGAAAACCAAACACTGCATGTTCTCACTCATAGGTGGGAATTGAGCAATGAGAGCACTTGGACACAGTAAGGGGAACATCACACACTGGGGCCTGTTGTGGACTAGGGGGAGCGGGGAGGGATAGCATGAGGAGATATACCTAATGTAAATGACGAGTTAATGGGTGCAGCACACCAATGTGGCACATGTATACATATGCAACAAACCTGCACGTTCTGCACATGTACCCTAGAATATAAAGTATAACAAAAATAATAATAATAATAAAGAAGGGACTGCCCAGTTTTGGAAGAGGAATAACTGCCACCAGGCTTTCAAGGAAGTATTAACAAGGTAATTTCTGTGTGCCTCTATAATGAAGTTAGAAGACCTTCGTAGAGCTTGCTATGTCTAGAGTTGGCTGGAAATGATTCACAGTTAAAAACATAAACAAACTAAACAAACAGAAAGTTAGATTTTTTAAAATAGTATATGGAGTTTAAGAGAAGAAGAGTTTATTTCAAATGCTAATTGAATTAGCATGTATTAATGCAGAAAAAAATCAGTGACAACAGTGGTTTTGATTATTTTCCTTTTTTGGATGGTGGAACAAATATATATGAGTTTTTACATGTAAATAATTTTGCACACTTCTGTCCTTTTCAACTTGACACTGTACCATGAGCATTTTATTTCTTTTTCTTTTTGGAAAATTTTTTATGGGCTATGTAAATGTTTGACATAGAGATGGACCATCACTGATATTAAAAATCCAATTGTGTTACAGAATTTTTATTTACACATTTTGGGCATAATAAACAAAAGAGTAATAAATATCTTTGTACAGCATCCAATGTCTATACTGTATGTTTAATTAATTTATTAAGAGAGATTCCTAGAAGTAGAATTTCGCTGGATTCAGTAGGAGAGATAAAGGATATAAACTCTTTGAAGGTGATGATTACTTGCTAATGAACTATTTTCTGGAAGACTCATACAAATAAAAGCTTTCATTAGTATTTCTTGAGTGTATATCTCCTTCTACCCATTCTAACAGAATATTATTGTTTCAAATCTTTGTTTATGACACACTTTCAATTTGCTATCATCAATTATTGGTGATTAATCATAAGTAAAACTGATTAACAACTTCTTGCATATTTAAAAAAGTAACAATCATTTATTTTATTACTTATTTGAATTTCAAGGATTATAATACAAATTTGCCAGTTAAAAATGCAAATGAAAGTCGTTTCTATCCTATGAAACCAAATGGTGATGCTAGTTTTCAAGAATAAAAAAAAGAAAAGTAACATTTTTGGCCATGTACTATATACTCTTATAAACATTTGGGGATTTTGCTGTTGTTGTAGATGAGAATATCAGAAAGTTTAAGTAAAGTTTTCAGATTTTTAATTTACAATGTAGCATCAATGTTATTCAACATCAATTATGACTTCAAATTTTATGTTCTTTATATGAATATAAAGAATGGTTTTATTTTTATTTCCATGGTAAAAAGTATATGCGGTCACAGAGAACATTGTCTTTTTTAAGAACTACCTTCTTAGAAATTAAGAATTTCTAATGATGATAAACAAGAATCAATAATGGATTAATATAGTTAATTTAAAAAAGATGTTTGCCTAAAAATGCAAATAATATTATAAAAGTGACAGGGCAAAAACCAGTATATATAAATTTTACTGAGCCACAAATAGTTTAAAATTAGTTGAAGACATTCAATAAACTTAAACATTGTTTTTAATCTTAATCCAATTTTGTTTCTAGGTTTATTTCTACTTAAAAGCCACATCACAGTCTCCCTACTGACATCATCTAAAGCTTTGATGTCTGATGCTCATAAGTCACAATAAAAGTGAATGATATTTCTGTATTCAAGTGTATAGAATTGTTATTTAAGTTTCAAAATACTAAAAATGATAAAGCTGAATTTTAGTACTGAGTCAAATATTTCCAGTTTAAGGTGAAACAGCTTTTTTCCCAAATATAATTTCTTTAAAATGTTTCTTTGTGAGCACAAAGTTAAATTAGAGGCTAATAATAGAAACTATAATTTGTTTAATATATAAAGCTGCATCTTTTGATATCAGGAATACATATGTATGCATGGATATATATATATATATATATTTAGTGATAGATTGAGCTATATTGTCTCTGTTTACAAAAGTAATATATTTCTATATATAAAATGAAAAGGTATTAATATATACACTTACTAATATACAAATAAAAGAAATATATTATTGATTACATATATACTGAGTTACAGAATATGTCTCTGGTATATAAACAGTACACATGTCATAAATATGTATTCTTTGCATGTGAAGAAAGTAAATGTTATTTTCTTCTATAAAAAGTATGTCACACATTTTATTTGGAATAAAAAAACACTGAATTTCTTTTAAAAAGGACATCAATATGATTCAACATCAGTTTTGAAATTATGAAAGTAATGACTAAGAACCCAGTATATAATCATAAAATCTAGGTTGTACATGTAAATTTTCAAAAGTAATAAAATATAAAGACAGAAACAAATTAATAAGGTCAATATGCCTAATGATGAAGAACATATAGACAGCTAGCTTTTACCTTCTATTTTTATATCTTTATCATTTATTGCCTATGAGTAGAGGAAGAAAAATTTCAAAAACCAAAGGTAAATCCTGTGTAGGAAACCAAATAAGTTACTTTTGCCCCTAAAAATAACTGTTTACATTGTATCTGGGATAAAATGAGCTTTAAATAATGACTACAACTAACTATGAAATAAATGGGCAAAGACCCAAGATGTGTGCACTATTTCTAAATTCTGTATTAATCATGCCTGCTACAAAACTTGTTGCATTAATAATTTATTAAAGATTAGGCCCCTTTTCTTGACTGATTCTGTAGTTAACTCCCCCTGGTTAGAGTAAAGGTGATTTTTTCACGGTATGACTGTGATTACTAATTCCAGGCTGTTCCAATCCTGAAGATCTATAAACCAGCCAGATCTGACATTCTGGCTTAGGAAATCACTAAAGAAGAACTCTAGTTATTAGATAAGATAGTTCTTCATATTTTCCAAAAGCAAATTAAGTTACGAAATGTCTGTTTTAACACTCAGAAACTCACAGCATACTTATGTGGTGAGCTGGGAATGCAGAAAGGCCAAAAGAGATCAAAGGAAAGATCTGCATTTTCTCTTTTTCTTTAGCCCAAATGTCATTAGTAATATTTCCAAAATTATTACTTTTTACCAGGGTTCTTGGCTCACTTTAGCCCTCAAGCTCACAAAACTGTTAAAAGGGAGACGAAAGAATCTGAAAGAAGTACCTGCATTTAAGCAATTGTACATTAAGAAAAAGAATGCTATCTATTTAATTAACATGTCACCTTCTGGAAGGCCAGGTGTTCCTTAGAAGTTACCTATATAAGTATTGACCTATCTAAACCTCATGTGGGTTGACAAGATAATGTGGCAACAGAAGCTTTGTCTGAGGGAAAAAAGATGTCTAAGGACTTGTTTACTACTTCAGCTCCCGTTTAAAAAAGGATTTCACAGTGCAGTCTTTGTTGCTCAGTAGAGTTGTGCCTTTTGTACAAGTTAATGCTTGCAGAACAATTTTACTGTGATTATTTGTTGTTCATTACTTAGATATGTGGGTTAGAAATGAGTTCTTCAGGCTATATTCATCTCCCAAATGTGGGTGACATATTACATACATTTAGCTATAACAGTGCTGATTTTAGAAAATTTAAAAATACTATATACAACAGGAAAAGTATGCTTATCTGCCTCAATATTTAATTATATACATTTATATATGCACATATATACACAAATGCACATTTATGAACTATAGATATATAGTTATATATATATTTGTGTATGTTTTTATGCGGATCCAGAAATTGATCAGAATTGTTAATATATTGGAATGGATTTTTTCTTACTACTTCCTTGAGGGAAAGGAAATATAAATATGACTGGCTCACAATTCCTGTCTTACAAAACCTTAGGAATAAAAATTATTGCTTAATTCAGAAAAACAATTTAAGAGCAATGTAATAAAAATATAGATATGTCCACGTGTCAAGCTTTTGTTTTATTAGTATAACCAAATATAAAGATAAAGCCAGCAAGTGCCGTTTCAAGATTGGAGCTGAACGAGTCCTAATAATAGCAGGCAGTAGGAAACTTTCACTGGATAACCACTTTCCATTGCCAACAGTATGACTTACTGCTCACTGAATCAGTGAGAAATCAGGCAGAAGTGCTTAAAATAAAACTAAAATAAAGTAATTTCAAATTGTAGAAACTAAATGTGAAAATGCACGGACAGAATCTGCCATCACTCCGTGAACTGACAAGTAAGCAACAATGCAAGGAGAAATTGAGACAACTATCCTGCTCTGTTTAAAAGAGAAAGGAACACACAGGAATTCTGGTGATTAGGAGGATTTAATGTGGGTAAGGCAGGAGCAATTGTCCAGAATGTACCACAGCATGAAGAAAATATTCCACTTCATTCATCCATTTGTTCAAAGTTTAGGATTTCTTTTCCTTTCCTTTTTTTTTCTTTTTTTTTTTTGAGACGGAGTCTCGCTCTGTCACCCAGGCTGGAGTGCAGTGGCGCCATCTTGGCTCACTGCAAGCTCCGCCTCCCGGGTTCACGCCATTCTCCTGCCTCAGCCTCCCGAGTAGCTGGGACTACACGTGCCGCCACCTCGCCCTGCTAATTCCTTATATTTTTAGTAGAGACGGGGTTTCACCATATTAGCCAGGATGGTCTCCATCTCCTGACCTCGTGATCCGCCTGCCTGGGCCTCTCAAAGTACTGTTATTACAGGCCCGAGCCACCGCGCCCGGCCAGGATTTCTTAAATTGGGATTTTTTTTCAGTTTTCTATTGCTATGTAACAAATACATTTTAAGCTCAGTGGCTGAAAACAACTACCATTTGAATCTTTCATAATTTTCTGGGTTGTCTGGGCTTAGCTGGATGGATTTCTGGTTCCTGTGATGTCACTTGACTGGACTTGAGCTCCAGGATGGCTCCTGGACTCGTTTGGCAGTTAGTGCTGGCTGGCTGTAGCCAGTTCACTTGAAATGTTTGAGAAAGCCTCATCTCTCTTCCATGTGACTCCTTCATGTGGTTTGGGCTTCTCTGGGAGAACAATAGGTTACAAAAAGCAGCATTCAAAGAAGACACATTCCAATGCCTGAGGACTCATCAAGCCTCTGCATTATGCTTGTTAATATCCCATGAGCCAAAGTTAGACATAGGGCAAACTCAAAGTCAAAGTAGGAGGGAACTACACAGGGTCTGAATACAAGAGGGCATGGATTCACCCAGCCACTCAAAAGTAGCATAGTTTCCCTTGCACGCATGTGATTGAATGGGGGAACGGTTTCGGAAGTGGATGCAGGGTAGTAACACTGAGAAGGCAAGAAGGTTAGCGAGAATGTAGCCTCAGCAGTACTGCGGCTTCAGACTGATCCTATGGGAAGCTCTGAAGCTAAATTTTCATCCAGAGTTAGTCCGGCCTTAAGACAAGGAGCTCTTGTAATTAGGCCAGTAAGTCTTTAGCTCTTTAGCTCTAGGAAGAGGAAGGGAAGTGAGGGGGCAAGGCCTCCCAATGAGAATTAGCAGTCAACTATCAGAGTAGCTGGAGCAGGAAGCACTTACAGCACACACAGCATCAACTACAGGTGTTCACTTGCAAAGCTTTGTTGTTATGTTCCTAGGAATATTGATGCTGGCAATGTTGATTCCACACATATCATGGAATACTCCTCTTTGTAAAAATGTCATTCATTCTATGTATCTTTATATTATCATAATAATTGTTGTTTTTTTCTCCTTATGCTCATAAGAAATCTATAGAAGAGAAGAAGAAAATCTATAGCATTTTTATTTTTCCATACTTATTTTTGGAAAAAAAAAAATCCTAGTGAAGAATTCACTTTGTAGCATCAAACGCTCAGCCCATAATTCTTTCATTACTGGATGATGATAATGAGTAAAAGAGGTAAAGAAAGAAGAAAAAGATAAAAATGACAAGGAGAATTTCTGCAAAGAGGACTTGGAGAGCTAGGCGGAAAGAAGGAGGCTTCCTGAGGAATAAAAATCAAGTGTCTTTTTACTCAGTGGGAACCTTACCAAAGAGAGCTTACCAGAGAAGACAGGATTTGTTGAGAAATCTTTAATAAAGACCATTGAAAGATGTGTTTGTTCACGAAATACCCAACTACAGACATAATTTAGAGAAATACAAGTGTTTTAAAATCTGAAAAGGAAAACGATGATCTATCTTAAGGACAGAAAATTGTATGTGTTATCACAAGAGAATGAAAATAGGAAGAATCATCTGATATATTTATGAGAGTTTAAAAAATCAATTATTAAAGAGATTATGAAATACTTTGAAGAGATAAAAAGGAAGCTGACTTTAAAAATAAATATATGTTTATACTTATAGGACATAGAGCAAAAAATGCAATAATATTTGCATGTGTATAAGTCTTTCATAAAGTTTACATTCAGATTGCATGAAATATGATACATTTTTAAATTACTTCTATGGTTTTAACATAAAATGTGTAATTGAACAATTTTTTATTATAATGAAAATATTCCTGATTTAATGTGTAAATTGAATATTTTAAATAAAATAATCCTTAGTGTTTGCTTTTGGCCAAATCAAGTGAAAATTCAAATTGTAAAAAAAGTTACAGTCAACAATCATTGTTTACATTAGTGAGCTCATTTACTAAACATTAAAGTAACACTATAATAAACACAACAATTTAGTGCCAGTGAATGAATAGCTTGTTGGGAAGAACAGAAAGTCAAGACAGACTCAAGTGCAAATGAATATATGTATAATATATTAAAAGTTGCCTTAAAATTAGTTATGAAAAGATGAATCCCATTATTTCCTTGTTCTATAGTACAATTCTGGTATCTCTGTTGTTGATTTGAAAATAACACATCAACTAATAAAGGTACTAGAAGAAAACACATTACTCAAAGAATAAACTTGGGGCAAGAAAGCATGTTTTAGCAAGGTCACACTATTCTAATCACATACCGTGAAAATATTGATAAATTATCATAACAGTTAAACATTTTTATAGATTAGAAAACCATAAGCAAAATCATATTTAAAACAAGAAATAGGACAGGCACGGTGGCTCACGCCTGTGATCCCAGTACTTTCGGAGGCTGAGGCAGGTGGACCACTTGAGGTTAGGAGTTCGAGATCAGTCTGGCCAACCTGGTGAAACCCCATCTCTACTAAAAATACAAAAATTAGCCAGGCGTGGTGGCACATGCCTGTAATCCCAGTTATGCGGGAGGCTGAGGCAGGAGAATTGCTTGAACCTGGGAGGCGGAGATTGCTGTGAGCTGAGATCGTGTCACTGCATGACAGAGCGAGACTCCGAATCAAAAAAAAAAAAAAAAGAGAACAAAATGTTATACAAAGGGTGTAAAAAGGTTAACACTCATCTTTGATAAAGGTCATGTATAAATCATTAATCAATAAAAGTGAAATTCAATTTTGTGTGTGTGTGTGTGTGTGTGTTCGTAGAATAAGAGAACATACATGTACTGGGTAAGCAACATGATAATAAAAGGCCCATGGAAAAATAAGCAAACCACCTAGACACACAGATTATTTTTTAAGAAAAGTGCAATGGTTAAGGAACATATGAAAATATAATAAAGTCGAGGGTAATTTTATAATCTTAAAATATAAAATGTAAAAATCAGCTGGGCGTGATGGTATGCACCTGTAGTCCCAGCTTCTCCGGAAGCTAAGGCAGGAGAATCGCTCGAACCCAGAAGGCGAGGTTGCAGTGAGCCGAGATCACGCCACTGCACTCCAACCTGGGTGACAGAGCAAGATTCCAAAAATAGCGTAAAATAGCATAAAATAAATAAACAGCATTAAAAAATAGCATAAAACAGGGCAAAAATAGCATAAAATAAAATTAAATTTAAAATAAAATAAAATATAAAATGTAAATAAACCTTTTTAAAATCAATCATAAGCAATTTGATGGAGCCAAGCGTTACTTAGGCTAGTTTGAGGAAATATGCACCTCATGATTTATTGGTGGGATTGTTAATTGATGTAACTTGCTTGTAGGGAGCATCAATATCTCCAAAATTTTAGCATGCACATATCATTAGCTCAAGAAAATTAACCTAAAAATACACTTGAAAATGTACATGTTCAAGGAACTTCATATAGGCATTATCTGTGATTCAAAAACGTTAAAATAATGATAGGCTAACATCGTGGAATAATTTACAGTTATTATAAAAGAATAAGGTAGATCTACCTGTGATCTAATGTGATCAGAAACACAGGTACACACATGCACACTCATAAACACGCTTTCTTCCATATGCTTTGAAATGTCTTCCAGTAAATAATCTTTTAATAGAACTTGGCTCTGTGGAAGACGAAACGGGTATAATACAAGTGCTGGAAGAAAGCTTGGAGGGAGAGGAATCTGTGATAGCTGAGCCGCACAGTGGAAGCAGGGCAAAATCCCCGTCACTCATAGAGGAGAGCTGCCTGGGCCAGCAACCAGACCCATCTGATAACAATGGGAGCAGGCAATGACTGTCTTATTCTACAGAGATTTGGGGATTTATTTGTGACTGCAGCCTTTCCTTGACTATATCAGAAAAATAAAATACATACATTTATTCCTCTTTTTCGCCCAAAAGTGCAAAATAAATTTTAACATAAGAATTATCTTGCTTGATTTTATTGTGCTTTATTTAAATTTTCTGTCCTATAAGAAAATATTTTCAAATTTTTGGGTTAGAAAACAACTAAAAATTTTCTTACCTTCCATTTATTTCAAGATTTCAGCACACAGTTTGGCCTTTATTTTTTCCAAACCAGCAAACATTTTGGAACACAAACTTAGTTGCTCAGCTTTCAGATAAAGCCTAAGACTATACATATAATGTAAGGCAGGCAGTCAATAATTTATTTCACAAAATATCACACAGAAATTGTGAAAACAGAGGAATATAGCTTGTGACTACTTAGTTGCCTGAGGTAAGAGATAGGTCGGTATATAAATCATTGCTCAACCAAAAATCTAGTAATAACCCATCTCAGGTAAAGTTCATATTGCACAAGTAAAGAAAACTTTACAGGAATATGCAGCTATAATAATATGCTTCACTATTTTGAACGATTCTAAACATATAATTTGCAAGTGACACCAGATCATAATGTTTTACAGTATTCCGTTTACATTACGAAACTGAACACAAGGTGGCTAAAAGCTACTTACTCCCAGGAATGACATGTCATCATTGAATAGTGAGCGTAGTAAAGATGATCACATCAGCAGTAGCAACACCTTTATTTGAGTTTTGCCTAAACAGAAAAGAATAATGTTAACTTTAACCAGAAGATAGTCCCATGTGTTCTTAAATATACAAATCACTTGATAGTAACAATGTTTTAAAATACTGAAGGCTAGAAATTTTAGTGTTTTTATTTACAAAATCAATTGCCTGTCAGTGTTTCATGTGAGTCTTTACTATCTAGAGAGTCATCTAATTTACAAAGCTACAATAGTTTTGGCATAAACATAAATCACATGCCTTTCAATAATCAAGACTTTATTCTATCCACGAAAAAATACAAGAAAGTCTATGTTTTATTTAAAAAATATTTTTATACATGTGTGTATATGATTTTATATATATATAAGCACATTGTGACAAAATATTACATACTGAATTTTTAAATTGACAAATAATAATTGTACACATTCATAGGGTCCACAGTGATGTTTTGAAACCGATCCTACATAGCAGTCATATCAGAAAAATAGCATATTCACCATCTCAGACATGTATCATCCCTTGGTGTTGGGAACATTTAATATCCTCCCTGTACCTATTTGAAACTATATATTAATGTTAACTACAGTCATCCTACAGTGCTATAAAACACTAGAACCTATTCTTTCCATCTAGTTATGGTTTTGTATCCTTGAAGAAAATCTTTCCCTGTGCCTCTTTCCCCCTACTCTTCCCAGCCTCTAGTATCCTCTGTTCTACTTTTTACTTCTATGAGGTCACCTTTTTTTTTAGCTTCCACATACAAGTGAGAACATGTGGTGTTTCACTTTCTGTGTCTGATTGATTTCACTTAACATAATACCCTCCGGTTCTTACTATGTTGCCACAAATTACAGGATTTTATTTCTTGTTAATGCCTGAATAGTATTCCATTGTGTATAATATATACCACCTTTTCTTCATCCATCTGTTGTTGGACACCTAGGTTGATCCCATTTCTTGGCTATTGTGAACAGGACTGCTATAAACATGGGGGTGCAGATGTGTCTTCCACAAACGATTTCCTTTCCTTTGGATAAATGCCCGGTAGTGAGATTGCTGGATCGTATGGGAGTTCTTCTTGTGGTGTTTTGGGGAAACTCCATTCTGTTCTCCATAGTAGCTGTACTAGGTTTAGTTTTTTGTTTTTTGTTATTTCTGATCTCTCTACATTAAACTCTCCTCTCTCTCAAAGCAGGCAACACTTGGTGGCACACTTGGTGTATCTCTGGCCTACATAAGTTGTCTTCTACAGAGTGTTCCTTCTTGTGTTCACACTAGTTTGGATGATCATCTTTTATTCTATTTTCCTCATGAAAAGAACTTCTACGTCAACTGATTTCAGTTTTCAGATAAATACCTGGCTCCCTATTTTATTGTAGAATTGAAAAAAAAACAGAAAGTGATAAATACTTTGGTTGTGGAATCAATTAGATTTTTAAACAGATTTATTTTCCCAGTATTCTCCCAATATTCCATAAAACAATATATTTTTACTCAGTATTATTTTAAAAAACGTCAAGGTATCACTAAAGGCAAGACACGCCTATATGAAATTCGAAATGTTATTAAAATGGAAACATTCTGCTAGCGGTGATTTCATTAGCAGTGGGAAATATGCAAATATTTCTAGAGTAAATTGATTGAGGTTTATCTCTCTGTGAAGCTGCTTGAGAGTTTCCACCCTTATCCAGGTGTTGCAGTGTAGGCAGACACATGTTATGAACAAAGGGACTCTTTGATGCCAACATCATATCACTCCAAATTGAACAATGCACCTTATCACAAGGCAATTATTTCTTGTTTTATCCCATCATTAAAAGAAAATAAGAGTGGAAATGCATGTACTTGCAGTCCTCTATTACATTTGTTAGAAACAAGCTTGATGGGGCGGGCATGTAAAGCAAAAAGGACTCTTCTGCAAAGAGGCTGATTCATCACTAAGTGCATGCTTTGGATTTATCAGGGTAAGAGATGAAAATAAGAAGATGCAACAATCTTTCTTTGTTCTTAGATGTCTGGAGATATTTTACTTCATTCATTTGCTTTCAAACAAGTACAAACTGCTGCTCAATGTCGTCTACTATTAGCCTTCATTGGGATGAGCACATTTTATCTTGAACTTTGACCCACTTCCCAACTTCTCCCTGACCCTTTACACTGGGATGCAAACTTTATGCAGGTAGGGACTTTGTTTTCGGCACTGATATCTCCCCAATATCTAACACATGGTCAGTAAACATCTATGAATGAATGAATGGAGCTAGAATTGTCATGAGCCACATATTCTCTATTTGAGACACAATTTTGAATTTCTGTCAAACAGACGCTAGAAAGAGCTTCAGGATTTGGAGAAGAGTTACTAAGACCATCTATTTCTTCTGTCTCTACTACATACGAATCCAAAACACCAAAAAGAAAAGAAGTGTTAGTTACAGCCTTATTACTTATTTCTATAGAAAATCTAGTTCACTCAAACTAATGACACATACGACCACTACGTTCATGTTTTTCTATTATGTTTAAAGCAATACAGTCATCAAAATAATGGACATTTCATTGATTAGTTTTGACTTTTCAGGTGATTTCTGACAATGATATTCTATAAGATAATAAAATACCATTATTGTAATGAGAACTAATATTTTATTAGCACTTCACAACTTAAAAAGTACATCCGCACTTATTTAGTAATTATATAAGCCATTACTCATTTTGTTTTTCTTTTCTGATCTTAAACTTTAAACATGTATTTAATGTCTCGCTCTATATTAATTAATTATTCTTCTTTATTTAGTGTCTATAACACCTTACATATGACGTGTGGGTGGAGAAGTGTTAGAGGCTTTTAACATATGTTATTTTGTTTAATCTCCAGAAAAATCTTACAAAGCTTATAATACTCCCATCACACACAGGAAAAAAAGAAGATTCAGCAGGATAGAGACTACATATTTTAAAGTCTGTTTTCTTTCTGCTATTTCAGACTGCTGTCTACATAACACTTAATATGTTGGGTTAATGACTATGGAGACTGGTTGGCCTACATCCCAAGGTTCTTTTTATTTGCATATCTTCACTTTTAGAGAAATTAGTCACAGGAGAGTCTTCTAGTTTGTCCCACTCTTACAGGTTTTTTCCTGCTAATTATTTTCCTAGTACTTTTTTAGTCTTGTTCAAAAACTGTTATTAGATAAAATGTTCTTCTCAGACATATAAGTAACTTCTGGATTGAATGTTTCTTAGTAGTAATTTTAATTTTTATTGTTTATTGCCCCGCTTCTGAATGTGGAAAAATATTAAATCACAAATTAAAGTTCTGTATTAGCTCTTTTTATTTTAGTATAGCCATGAAGGGCAGTATAGTTGAGAGGTGGGGTAAGAAACAGAGACAGTTCAGATAATCAATAAGACTACTACTACTTAGGATTAATCAGTTCTGAAACCCAAAATGTCAGCAGCATAAGCGCACATCAGTTAACATACTAGCTAATGACTGAAATTTAATTTGATTATATGTTGTGTAATCCACATTTTTACATAATATGTAGTTACTTTAAGTTATACCCAATAACAAGTTTCAAAATGGAGATGCCTCATTTGCTTGGACTTTGGTGTTTTAATCTTTTTCATCTAGATATGATTTCAGCTATAATCTGTTGTTTAAACCAGAATGTAATTTATTCAAAGGACATCCAAGTGGAGAAATACCTTATAATCACTCTTAACTGTCTACACCATTGCATAACCACTCTCATGTCTGAATTAGTCTCAAAACAAATTAAACTGGACTCAGGAAAACAGGAGTCTAATTCCAGATCTACCAGTGGATAGTTGTGAGACATCTTCAAAGTTTGGTCAATTATGTTTGTAGGATGTTTTTTGTTTGCATTAGTCATTTTTGCCCAACATTATCCCTGAAGTCTTTAGGCCTCCCTCTTTCAGGGAAAAGCATAAAATTCCCAGAATCACCTATCATTTGATTGATACTATCATAGTTTTCCTTCTTATTATTAGTATCCATACTAAGGCTAAAAAAAAATCTCATAATCAATTGCCATTCAATTCCGTCAGTATTGGTGTCTGTAAAATGTCTCAAGAAACTTTTAGTAGATTTGTAATTTAAGAGAAATCTTATATATATACATATATGTGTGTATATATATGTGTGTATATATATGTGTGTATATATATATGGTAGCTGTATTAGTTAAGGGAAGTATACTACTTATAGATTTAACAATAAACTTTGCAATACAAAAATCTTTGTAGAATTTTATTTCTTGTAATTTGACTTACATTTAAATACCTTTAGCTAATATGTTATCTACACTTATGTAGCACATACTATGTAACAATCACTGCACTAGCACCCCAAATGCATGAAACTGTTCAATCTTCACATCTTTGTGGGTTGTAAGGTATAAGGCTATGAGGAGTTAAATTATCCAAAGTGACCCTCCAGGTAAGTGATAGATCCAGTATTTGAATTGTGGATGAGATGACAAAATAAACGATACATCTTTTATGGAATATGGTGTTTCTCTAGGAATAGGAGCTTGATATCTTTTTAGAGTATCTATAAGTCAGGATCCAATCAGGAGAAAGATATCACATAGTAATTTGAAAAGATGAAGTTTAACATAAAACATTATTTAATTATGATAAAAGTTACTACAAAATATACATAGAACTCTGAGGGGTTCTATAGGGATGAGTGAGAGTATTCAAGGGAGAACAAAGTTGGAAGTGAGGTCTCTCCCAAAGCTGAGGCTCCAATGTAACGTCATTGGAGAAGGCGTGCTTTATGTCGATTGGAAGGCAAAGAAGTTTGCTGGTTTTCCTAGGCCAGAGAATAAGCAGAAGTAAAATCTTCAGGGTATAAAGATGCTGAGGCTGACAGACAGACACATAAAGGGAGTAGGGGTGCTGCTGCAAGTGTGAGACCAGGAGCAAGTGACATCTGTTTTGGGAGGAAAACAGAAAACAGCCCTCTGGATTGCAAGTGAGCAGAGGCTGCTGCAACTTTCAGAGCCATAGGAAAATTGCCAAAGAGTCAAAGTTGGTGGATGATTTTGCAGAGGGCATTGGTGTGACCCAGCAGGTTCTAGGCCTCAAGCATGAAGACAGTCTGTAGGCAAGGGAATTTCCACGCTCAGGCCAAGGTTGTAAAGTCACTGAGGAACTGTGCCCTCTGAGTCTGATGTCTCCACCCACATACTCTGTTGACTAACTGTTGCAGAAGTATGAGAAAACAAAATAAGGCCTGATAGAACCAGGAAGAAAATCTCCCTCTCGCCTACAAGGCCACTACAGCACCCAGTTCTGACCAGGCTTTACATAGTGGTCCCTGTATAGGAGAAATGCTTAGAGAGTTCAGTACATTATCATAGAACTGGTACTCAAGGGTGGATTTACAGACCAGATGCAGTAAATTGATAACCAGCACAGACCATGACAAATTTGTTGTTATAGAGTTTATTTACACAGTTTAAAAATCATTTGACAAGAGTGCCACCAATAATTAAAATTACATCGTAAGTTAAACATCTGAGTTATTGCACAGACTTTTTAAGACCACACAAATTTTGTTGCAGAAATTGCAAGGAATGGAATTGCCTCCAACCGAACACAGCCACTGATGGCTCTCACCTTTCAAAGTATAGGTTTCCCCTTTATATTATTGAATAAGCCACTTTTCTAGTCTCATGTAAGGAATGATTTCAGATGGAAGGACTTTAGCCATCTCTCAGTAATGATACAATGAAAGCTATCAATCCTTGTGATGACTCTTCAAAATCCCAAGCATAAGTGCCTTTCACTAAAGTAGATATGTTTCATGGAAGATACACAAATTTAAAAAAAAGAGAGAAAAGTTAAAAAAGAATTTCAGAGAAGTTTACAGTTTTCTATTATAATTGCTTTTAAAACTCAAAGAAATTTTCATCCACACAACCCAAATTCTATTCTAGTTTTAGGTTTAGAAGATGTTGAAATGAATCAGGAAACTCTATAGCATTATTCTTGGTTAACTTTTATCATTAGGAGCTAAGTATAAACTCATTTGTGTTCTCCTAAAGTTTTGAAATTGATTCTGGTTTGGTTTTTGAATTATTATTTGGAGGAAGAGAGCAGATTTTTTTTTCAACCATTCTTTTTAATATACTTGGAAGAAAATCAAGTAGGATTGGGAATATATTAAATTATAATTTATGCTCCCTTAAACTTAGCTAGATTTGAAGAATTTATGTTGCCCCAAATACTTGAGCCAGTTTTATGTTCTTAACATAGCAACAAACAAAATGTTAAGGAAAATCCTTTCGAATGATTACACTGCTCCAATTATCTTCTCTTCCCTGAATGTGAAGGAAATGTCAAGTGGGGGAAGTTTAAAATGATTAATATATTGCTCTCTAATTAAAATAACAGTAGACAAATTATACTGAATGGGCAAAAGCTGGAAGCATTCCCTTTGAAAACTGGCATAAGATCAGGATGCCCTCTCTCACAATTCCTATTCAACACAGTACTGGAAATTCTGGTAAGGGCAATCAGGCAAAAGAAATAAGGAGTATTAAAACAGGAAGAAAGGAAGTCAAATTGTCTCTGTTTGCAGATGACATGATTCTATATTTAGAAAACCCCATTGTATCAGCCCCAAAACTCTGTAAGCTGATAGGCAACTTTAGCAGAGTCTCAGGATACAAAAATCAATGTGCAAAAATCACAAGCATTCCTGTACACGAACAATAGACAAGCAAAGAACCAAACCATGAAAAAACTCCCATTCCCAATTGCTACGAAGAGAATAAAATACCTAGGAATACAACTTACAAGGGACTGAAGGACCTATTCAAGGAGAACTACACACCACTGCTCAAGGGAATAAAAGAGGACACAAATGGAAAAATCATTCCATGCTTACAGACAGGAAGAATCAATATTGTGAAAATGGCCATACTGCCCAAAGTAATTTATAGATTCCATGCTATTCCCATCAAGCTACCATTGACTTTCCTCACAGAACTAGAAAAAAAAACACTTTAAATTCCATATAGAACCCCCAAAAAAGCCTGTATAGCCAAGACAATCCTAAGCAAAAGAAAAAAGCTGGAGGCATCATGCTACCTTACTTCAAACTATACTACAAGGCTACAATAACCAAAACAGCATGGCATTGGTACCAAAACAGATGTATAGACCAATAGAACAGACCAGAGACCTCAGAAATAACACCACAAATCTACAACTGTCTGATCTTTGACAAACCTGACAAAAACAAGCAATGGGGAAAGGATACCAATATTTAATAAATGGTGCTGGGAAAACTGGCTAGCCATATGCAGAGAACCAAAACTGGACTCTTTCCTCACACCTTACACAAAAATTAACTCAAGATGTATTAAAAACTTAAGTGTAAAACCCAAAACCATAAAAACCCTAGAAGAAAACCTAGGCAATACCATTCAGGACATAGGCATGGGCAAAGACTTCATGACTAAAACACCAAAAGCAATTGCAACAAAAGCCAAAATTGACAAATGGAATCTAATTAAACTAAGGAGCATCTAGGCAGCAAAAGCAACTAGCATCAGAGTGAACAGGTAACCTAAGAAATGAGAGAAAATATTTGCAATCTACCCATCTGACAAAGGTCTAATATCCAGAATCTATAAGGAACTTAAACAAATTTACAAGAAAGAAACAACCCCATCAGAAAGTGGGCAAAGGATATGAACAGGCACTTCTCAAAAGAAGACATTTATGCCGCCAACAACCACATGAAAAAAAGCTCATCATTTCTGATCATTGGATAAATTCAAATTAAAACCACAATGAGATACCATCTCATGCCAGTCAGAATGACAATTATTAAAAAGTCAGGAAACAATAGATGCTGGCAAGGATGTGGAGAAATAGGAATGCTTCTGCACTGTTGGTGAGAGTGTAAATTATTTCATCCATTGTCGAAGACAGTGTGGTGATTTCTCAAGGATCTACAACCAGAAATACCATTTGACTCAGCAATCCCATTACTGGGTATATACCCAAATGATTAAAAATCATTCTACTATAAAGACACATGCAGATGTATGTTTATTGCAGCACTATTTACAATAGCAAAGACTTGGAACCAACCCAAATGCCCATCAATGTTAGACTGAATAAAGAAAATGTGGCATGGAATACTATGCAGCCATAAAAAAAAGGAGATCATGTCCTTTGCAGGGACGTGGATGAAGGTGGAAGCCTTCAAACTCAGCAAACTAACACAGAAAAAGAAAAGCAAACACCACATGTTTTCAAACATAAGTGGGAGTTGAACAATGAGAACACATGGACACAAGGAGGCGAAGAACACATGGACACAGGGAGGGGAACAACACAATCAGTGCCTGTAGGGGTTGAGGGGGGACGGGAGGGAGAGTATTAGGACAAATACCTAATGCATGCAGGGCTTAAAACTCTAGATGACGGGTTGATGGGTGCAGCAAACCACCATGGCACATGTATACCTATGTAACAAACCTGTACATTCTGCATATGTGTCCTGGAACTTAGAGTAAAATTTTAAAAAAGGCTATTATAAGAGATTTGCTCACAGTATGGCCAAGTGAAGGCCTAAAATTAAAGAAAAACAATCTTCAGATTATAACGGTAAACTCAGAAAAAATAAAAAAAACGATCACCTACAGGTGTTTGATAGTGAAA
The DNA here is from genome assembly GCF_037993035.2 of Macaca fascicularis. NCBI lineage: Eukaryota > Metazoa > Chordata > Mammalia > Primates > Cercopithecidae > Macaca > Macaca fascicularis. The sequence goes on from NC_088378.1 coordinate 163,660,255, forward strand.
AAAATAATTTGGCAGACTTTAGTGGAAAGCCAACCAGTGGAAGAAGGAAAAAGCATGGGTGGTTTCCCACTTTTCCAGCTTTAAACAGACAGATTACAGTCAATCCAACATGTGACAGATAAAACTATAGGAGAAGAAAAGATCTATAGAGTTTTCAATGTGAATAAAACCAAGTAAAATCCTTGCTTAAAACAGTCATTCTTGGCCTGGTGCGGTGGTGGCTCACGCCTAATCCCAGCACTTTGGGAGGCCAAGGTGGGCTGATCACGAGGTCAGAAGATGGAGACCATCCTGGCTAACACGGTGAAACCCCGTCTCTACTAAAAATAAAAAAAATTAGCCGGGTGTGGTGGCAGACGCCTGTAGTCCCAGCTACTTGGGAGGCTGAGGCAGGAGAATGGCATGAACCCAGGAGGTGGAGCTTGCAGTGAGCCAAGATCATGCCACTGCACTCCAGCCTGGGTGACAGAGCGAGATTCCGTCAAAAAAAAAAAAAAAATCGTTCTTTGGAGAAATGTAAAATAATAAAAAATCTATGCAACATAGCAGTTACAATGGCTAGGACACAACAAGATATAACCCCAAAATTATCTCACAACTAAGAAGAAAATCATAATTTATTCTCAAGAAAAAGATTAACCAAGAAATACAAACCCAGGATGACCAATATAGAAGAATTAGAAGGCAAGTTTTCTCAATTTGGAGAAAGAAATTTATGGATTCAAAAATATTAGCAAATCTCAAACAAGATAATTATAAAAACCACCACTAAGCACATCACAAATAAAATACAAAAAAATAAAAAATAAAAATTAAGAAAAAGTCTTAAAAAAAAAAAGCCAGAGAAAAATGGAATATAATGTACAGGGAAAGAGTAATTCTAAACATTGTTAATTACTAATTAAAAACCACCAAGGTCAGAAAACAGTAGAACAACAGCCTTAAAGCGCTGAAGGGAAGAAAGAGAAAAAGTACTCAGAATTCTGTATCTGTCTCAGAAACTGGAAATTATTCTTCAAAAATGAAAGTGAACTAAAAATACACACATAAAAATGAAAGAATCAGGTCCCAAGACATTTGCACTATTAAAAAAAATGTTAAAGGAAGTTTTTTAAATCATACCAGATTGAAAGTGAAATCTACATGAAGGAAAGGCAAAGCTTAGACAAAATATCTGGACAAATTTAACACCTTTTTATTTTTAATTGATTTCAGATTAATATGAGTGTTTAAAGCAAACATGTTCACATTGTATCTCAGAGCCCACCGTGATTGCAGATGGGTACATATGGAAACTGCAGTATAAGTGAAGGAGTAGGGGGTGGACATGCATTGCTGCTAAGTATTTTCTTCATAGTGTGTAAAATTGAAAAATGTTAACTCCAACTAGACTCCGAAAAGTTACAGATTCATATTGTAATCCTTGTTTTAACCACAATAGACTTAATGCTAAGGGGCATATCTAAAAATCCATTAGACGATAGAAAATGAGCTTCTGAAAACATTTTCAAAGAATCCAAAAGAATTGAGGAAAGAGAAACAGAGGGAAAAAACGAGAGCGGATATACAGAAAATGCTAGATCTAAATTCAAAAGCCAAAAAAGTATGTAAATATGAATATGATAGCACTCCAATTAAAAGACAGAAAGTATTAGAATAGGTTAAAAGACATGTTCCAACTATACACTATCTAGAAAAGACAGACTTGAATATAATGTCACAGATAAATTGAAAGCAGACGAATGAAAAGTGGTAAGACAGGAACGGTGGAGTGACTATATTAACATCAGATAATAGCAATTTGAAGTAAAAGTGTTACAAGAAATAAAATGAGTTATTTTCTAATAATAAATGCGTCTATTCTTTAGGAATACATAGCAATCATAAATGTCTATGTGCCTAGTAAAAGCTCTTAAATACATGAAGCAAGCATAAACATTAAAAGGAGACTTAGGAGATGTAGACCTTTTCATGATCATAGTTGGAGATGTTAACATCACTTTCTCAGTAGTTGGTAGACTAGTTAGGTTGAAGAAAATCAGTAAAGATAAAGATGATCTGAACAAGAACAATAACTTTGACTTTTCAAATGTGTATAGTATATTCATTGAGATAGATCATATGGTACTTTACAAAACAAGGCTAGATATAATAAAAATGGCTGAAATAACACAGTGTATGTTTTCTGACAATAATAAAATTAAATTAAAAACCAGTAACAGGCTGGGCATGGTGGCTCATGCTTGTAATCCCAGCACTTTGGAAGGCAGAGGTGGGCAGATCACAAACTCAGGAGTTCGAGACTAGCCTGGCCAATATGGTGAAACCCCACTTCTACTAAAAAAATACAAAAAGTTGCCGGGCCTGGTGGTGTGCACCTGTATTCCCAGCTACTCAGGAGACTAAGGCAGGAGAATCGCATGAACCCGGGAGGAGGAGGTTGCAGTGAGCCGAGATTGCGCCACGGCACTCCAGTCTGGGTGACAGAGCAAGACTCTGTCAAAAAAAACAAAAGAAAGCATAACAAAACAAAAAATAAGATATATAGAAAAACGCAAATATTTGGAAATTAAACAGCATAATTTTCAATAATTATTCAAAGACAAAATCATAAAAATTAGAACTATTTTAAATTAAATGATACAGAAAATGTTACATATAAAAATATACAGCATGCAGTTAAAAATGTTTAGAAGAAATTTCATAACTTTAGATTCTTATAATAGAAAGAAAGAAAAACCTAAAATTCATGATCTATGGTTCATCCTAAGTAGACAGAAAAAAGAAAGTAAAGTAAATCTTAAGTAACATAAGAGTAGAATTCAATAAAATAGAAAACAAAACAACACACACAAAAAAAAGCGAAAAGTGGCACTTTCAAAAGATCCACAAATTGATAGATCCATGTGTTCAAGAAAACAAAAAAGAAAAGGCACAGATATCAGTAATGAAAAAAGTATTTCTGACTACTGATCCTACAGACAACAAATTATAAAGTAATACGAACAACTTAATGAAATCTACAGACACACACACACAATACACACACACACACACGAACACGCATACACACCCCATAGATGGCCTAGTACTTTCACTGGTGAATTACATCAAACATTTAAAAAGTACCAGTCTTGGCTGGGCACGGTGGCTCACCCCTGTAATCCTAGTACTTTGGGAGGCCGATGTGGGCGGATCATCTGCGGTCAGGAATTTTGAGACTAGCCTGACCAACATGGTGAAATCCTGTCTCTACTAACAGTACAAAATTAGTCGGGTGTGGTGGCACGTGCCTGTAATCCCAGCTACTCAGGAGGCTGAGGCAAGAGAATCGCTTAAACCCAGGAGACGGAGGTTGCAGTGAGCCGAGATCACGCTATTGCACTCCAGCCTGGAGACAGAGCAAAACTGCATCTCAAAAAAAAAAAAAAACAAAACAAACAAACAAACAAAAAAAAAACAGTACCAGAAGTATCAGTTTTAAACAAACTCTGTCAAAAATGAAACAAGAAATAACTCTAATACCAAAACTCAAAAAAGACATTATAAAAATAGAAAATTACAAGCCAATAACCCTAAGGAATCTACCTCTTAATAAAATGTTAGCAAGTTGAATCTACCTATGATAATACCTTACAACTAAATGGAATTTATTTTAAAAACTGCTAGATTGGCTTAATGTTCAATGCTAATCAATATAATTTGCCATAATATCAGAATAAAAAGAATAATCATGTGATCATTTCAGTAAGTGTGTAAAAATATTTAACAAAGCTTAACTCTCAGGTGCACTACAAAGTCTTCAGAAAACAGGAATCAGAGGGAATCCCATTGACTTAATAAAGTGTAAGTATTAAAAAAAAAAACTGAAGGTAGCATTTTACTTAATAGTGAGTCATTGCAGAAATTTCCCCTCAGTTTGGGAAAAAGGGATGAGTACTTCCATTATTTCTTACCAATATTTAACTAAATGGCCTAGCCATTATAACTAACTAAATAAGCCAAAAGCATAAAAGTGATAGAGGAAGAAATAAAACTTACTCTATTTGCAGATGACATAATTGCTTATGTAGAAAATTTTAAGGAACCTATCTATAAAATGGTTTTTTAAACTAACTAATGAATTCAGCATATTCACAAGGTAGAAGTTAACGAATAAAATACATTGTATTCATATATGTGAGTAGAAAATATTTAGAAAATAAAAAATTTAAAAAGCAATTTATAATGAGGTCACAATCATAAAACACTTATGAATAATCATGAAAATCTATGCAAAGTCTCTCAATAAAAGCTATATTTTATTATGTATTTGCAGAGAAAATTTTAAAAACACCAGAAGATAGATGTAAAGATGGATTATGTTCATAGACCAGAGTGATCAATATTATTAAGATGCCAATAGCCAAATTTATCTCTAGATCAAATAATCCTCACCATTACTCTTTTGCTTACTTGTAGAAGAGTTTTTATAGAAATTGACAAATTAATCTTAAAATTGATACGAAAACGAAAAATAGAAAATCTTAAAAATGAAAAACAAAATTAGAAGAATTATACTATCTGATTTTAAGACTTTCAGTAAAGCTACTGCACAAAAGAGTGTGGAAATGACATAAGTAACAAATAATAAATTAACAAAGGAAAATTAGAAGCCCAGAAATAGACCCAGTCATTGGGTTTTCACAAAGAAACCAAAGAAATTTAATGGATAAAAGTAAGTCTTTTACACAAATTATGCAGGAAAAACTATTTTAAAAATATTTTAAAAATAAGCCTCACCCCTATTTCACACCACGCACAAATATTAATTTGAATTGGATCACCAATTTAAACATAAAAGCTGAAATCATAGAGTTTATTAAAAACAGAAACAAATCTTTATAATCTTGAGGTTAGCAAATATTTCTTAGACAAGTCACAGAAAGCAAAAAATCTAAAGTAATAAATTATACTTTTTAAAATTAAAATTATCTACTCTTCAACAACACTGTTGAGAAAAGAAACAGGTAAATCATCTATTAGAAGAAAATATTTGAAAAGTATATATTTAACAAAGGACCAGTATCTAAGATATATAAATATCTTGTATAACTCAGTAATTAGAGTAAATAACCCCATAAAAAATGGGCCAATGAGTTGTACAGACAAGGAAACCAACTGTGAATCAGTACATGAAAAATGGGAAAACTTAATCATCAGGGAAATCTGAGAAGTCACAAAGAAGGATCACTACACACCTACCGTCATGGCTGAAATTAAAATGCTTGGCAATACTAAAATTTAGTGAGAATTTGAAGAGATAAGTATCGTAGCATATTATGGGAATGTAAAATGGTTCAACTATGTTTTTAAATTGTTCGGCTGTTAAAGTTAAACACGAACCTATCATCCTTGTGGCACAGGCATTTCATTTACTCAAGAGATTATGGTTTTCGGCATGGAGGAAATTTATGCGAAGTTTGTGTCTCAGAAAATCCGCAAAACCCGCTGGCGACCGCTGCCTCCGGAACGTTTGCAGACCGCGGAGACGTTTGCTACAGGATCTTGGGACAATGAGGAAAATTATGTTTCACCGTGGTCTATTGGAGATTTTGGAAACTTGGACTCTGATGGAGGGTTTGAAGGAGACCATCAGTTATTGTGTGATATCAGACACCACGGTGATGTCATGGATTTACCGTCTTTTGACCGGGAAAGAATTGTCACTGCTTCATCAACAGGATGTGTAACAGTTTTCCTTCACCATCCGAATAACCAGACTCTGTCAGTCAACCAGCAGTGGACTACAGCTCACTACCACGCAGGCCCTGGCAGTCCTTCCTACAGCAGTGCACCATGTGTAGGTGTTGTGTGCAACAATCCAGAAATCGTTACAGTTGGAGAGCATGGTCGAATAAAAGCTGATCACAAGGAAGCTACAAGAACCATAGACAATGCAGATAGTAATACATTCCATGCTGTAACCTTTCTTCAAACTCCTGAGATTCTTACTGTAAATTCAACTGGACAGTTGAAAACATTGGATTTCAGACAACAAGGAAATGAGCTTTCTCATATATTGTCACTGACTAGTGACCGAGTGCCACTCCACTGTGTTGATAGACATCCCAACCAACAGCATGTTGTAGCTACTGGTGGCCAAGATGGAATATTGAGTATTTGGGATGTTAGACAAGGTACTATGCCTGTATCACTGCTGAAGGCTCGTGAAGCTGAAATGTGGGAAGTTCACTTTCACCCATCCAACCCAGATCATCTGTTTACCTGCTCTGAAGATGGATCCCTCTGGCACTGGGATGCTTCTACAGATGTACCTGAAAAGTTGTCACTCTTTCACCAAGGAGGAAGAAGCAGTACTTTTTTTGTCTCAGAGCATTAGTAACCAAGCTAATGTTCACCAGTCTGTCATTAGCTCCTGGCTCAGCACTGATCCTGCAAAACACCGAATTGAAACCACAAGCTTACTTCCCAGTAGGTCTCTGTCTGTGAACAGTTTGGATGTTTTAGATCCTTGTCTTGTTTGTGGAACTGATGCAGAAGCAATTTATGTTACCAGATATCTTTTTTCATAGAAATACTGTAATTATAAGATTTCAAATAGAACATACAATTAGCCTTTTGAAATCCAACTTCTGTGCAAAATTTTACTATCAGAAAATGCGAGGGTTGCAGGGGAAACATCAGTAAACTACCATTAATGTCAATGCCCAGTTTTGGCTTTTGTTAGCCTGACACTCCCAAACAGTTGTAGGATCCGATAGATAGATGACTAATGGCAAAAGATTGTGAACATGTGGAAGAAAATCAATGGGATTCTGGTGCTGATGAATAGGCTGCCTTCAGAGTGTTATTGACAGACAGCTCATGGAACTAGTTCTTTGTTTTTGATGTTGTAGGAATTAACACATCAGTGGTGGTTATGGGAACCACCAACGGGTTCCTACAATTTTTATCAGTAGTATGTGGAGTATATGCCTTCCTAGTGGCAGTTGCCAACATTAACGATTATTCTTTTTACTGCAAGTATTTCCTGTGATCCTTCCACACTTTATTTCCTTAATAATAATAATAAACTTTTTCAGAAAGAATTGAGTAGAGCAAAAATGACAAAGATGTATAGCTGTGTTCTACTTTTTTTTCTTTTTTGGCAGAGTCTTTCTCTGCTGCAGTGTAGTGGTGCGATCTCGGCTCACTGCAACCTCCGCCTCCTTCCAGGTTCAAGCAATTCTCCTGCCTCAGCCTCCTGAGTAGCTGGAACTACAGGTGTGCACCACCACGCCCAGCTAATTTTTGTATTTTTAGTAGAGACGGAGTTTCACCATGTTGGCCAGGATGGTCTCAATCTCTTGACCTCATGATCCACCCGCCTTGACCTCCCAATGTGCTGGGACTACAGATGTAAGCCACTGTGCCCAGCCTGAATTTTTTTTAAGGTGAAAATGTTTGGACAAGTTCCTTTTTCAGAATAGGTTTTTGAGCAGAACTCTTTCAGCTCCTTAGACCCAACTTTATTTTTGTTGAAAAGGGAAAAAATACAACATTTTTCCTAAGGAATTTAGCTTGTTTAGCTTCGCAGCATAGTTGAAAGTTGCCAAACTGGACATTGTGCAATAAAGTAGAATTCTATATTGATAAGTGAACTGATTTCCAAACTAAAATTTGATAGATAAAAGTGTGATTAATCAAATGGTGGTATGATCAGAGTAAAGAATTTTGCCATTTTAATCCTTTTGTTTTAGCCACCTATAGTATTACCAACCATCTTTATCCTATCCTTGTCTGCAGGGATAATAATGACCTAATGTAGTGTTTTAAGATAATTTAATGATACTATCTTTCCAAAGTTGTTAGATTTTAAATGTATTATTGACCTGAGACCTTAATGACCAATCACTGCTATTAGACAATTGAAGTGTTAATTTACTTTGTAATTCCAATAATCACAGTTATGGAATTATGGTAAGGTTTTGCTTTTCTGTCCTAGTAAATGTATACATTTTTTGAGATGGAGTTTCACTCTTGTTGCTGAGGCTGGAGTGAAATGGCACAGTCTCAGCTCACTGCAACCTCCGTCTCTTAGGTTCAAGCAATTCTCCTGCCTCAGCCTTCGGAGTAGCTGGGATTACAAGCATGCGCCGTCATACCCTAATAATTTTTTTTTTTTTTGAGATGAAGTTTCGCTCTTTCGCCCAGGCTGGAGTGCAGAGGCGCTACTCTCGGCTCACTGCAACGTCCACCTTCTGGTTTCAAGTGATTCTACTGCCTCAGTCTCCCGCTTAGCTAGGATTACTTACAGGTACTCGCCACTGTGCCCAGCTAATTTTTGTATTTTTAGTAGAGACAGGGTTTCACTGTGTTGGTCAGGCTGGTCTTGAACTCCTGACCTCGTGATCCACCTGCCTCAGCTTCCCAAAATGCTGGGATTACCGGCGTGAGCCGCCGCTTCTGGCAGATGTTTGTATTAATAGTAGAGACACGGTTTCACCATGTTGGCCAGGGCTGGTCTCGAACTCCTGACCACGGGTAATCAGCCCTCCTTGGCCTCCAAAAGTGCTTGGATTACAGGCGTGAGCCACTGCGCCCTACCTATTTGCAATTCTTTTAATGCCACTTTACCTCAGGGGTTTTGGATTTTTGATCTGTCTATAGTATTATTGCTGGGACTAATTTTTTAAAGAATTTTTGTTACTACTAAATAATTACAGAAAAAGCAAAGTCTAAAAGAAAAATTTAAGTACTTAGAATTTCAAGCACACAATATTCTTTTCATATGCGTTTCTATCCATCAATGTACATAATTTTTTAATAAAATGAAATATACATAAAAAAGATATTATAAAATGTTTGTGTAATTATGTATATGTGGTAATGTAAATTATATATGTGTATTCACAAAGATATTGTAAAAGAATATTCATTGCAGCTTTATTCATAATAAAGGTTGAAAACAGCTCAGGTGTCCATCTATAGGAGAATGAATAAACAGACTAATACAACAAAATACTACTTAGCAGTAAAAAAGAAGCAAAACACTAATACGCAAGACATACCAATCTCAAAAACATTATATTGAACAGAAGAAGCTCTACACAAATAATAAGTACTGCATAATTCCTTTTATATAAAGTTATAAAATAGGTAAAAATAATCCAAGTCTGTAAAAGTTTAGAACAGTGGTATGAGGGTATGGGGACAGGATTCAGTTAACAGGGACATTGGTTGATGTAATGTTCTATTTATTGATCGGATTTGGGTTACGGAGATGTATGCACTACTAACCATTAGTGAATACACCTACTTAAGATTTCTACATTTTACTGCAGTCAGTTTTACAACAAAATTTTGAAATGATAAATACTGAACTCTACTCAATGGTATACATGCTGAATATTAAAAGTGATGGTAATAATGTCTACAATTTATTTTGAAAAGTACCAAGAATGAAATAGAGTGATGGATGGAGGAGAGATAGATACGTGGATATATACATGGTAAGATGACAATAGTAAGGTGTCAATGGTAGAAATCATGTAGTGAATAGAAGTAAGGGAATTCACCCTCAAGTTTACTGCAAGTTTGAAATCTTCATAGCACAATGTTGAAATAAAGTTTTTATTCTTTCATTCCACTCTCATGTTGCTTAGGTTTACACTCTGAGAATATTTAATGAGATAATATTTGCAAAACCCTTAAAATAATGTTTGGTATATAGTGAGTGCTAAATGAGGGGTTTGTTTTTGTTTTTTAAAGTTAACTCATTAATCAAATAGCAAAATACTTGTAAGTATGAAATTAGATGTCACACTGCAATGCACTGGTTAATGAGAAATTTTCAAAATAGGTTTGTGCCATAATTCCAACAGACCTAGAATTGGCTTGAGTTGTTTTCTCCATGTACCTGCATGGCACCGACCTCTCATCAAGGAAGGTACAGAGTCGCCGTGCTACTTTGTAAGCTCCAGTCCAAAGGGTGATTTGAGTGAGTTTGTCAACATTGTTTTTTGATAACAATAGGACCAGTAATTTGCAGCTGATCTCAGTGATAACCCTGGAGAGCTCTGCTGTTGGGACTGATTGCATAGGAAGAATATGAATACGTAACCAGCAGCATATAAGAAATTTTGGCCAAAACTTCATTTGCGGCTTCCTGGTTCCAAAATATCCCATGTACAGGTGAATGTTTGGTTAATCTAGAGACACAGCTCCGTTGGAAAGGCCCACACAGAGGGAGAGCAGTGGCATCTCTCGACTGCTGTCCCCAGCCTTAGCTGTACCTAACTTAATACTGCAGGCATCCTGTGCCCTTAGCCATCCTTAGCTGTACCCTACTTAATGCTACAGACATCCTGTGCCCTTCTTGTGCAGTAGACTTTTGATTTGTAAGCATTGCCATTTGAGGTCCTGTGGGCCTTCTTTAGCAATATAGAATCCTCACTGCTACCTTTAGTGCAGTATTTTAGTATAATTTTCTTTTAAATCAAATTAAATGAAGAATATCATTTCACACAGAGTTTTTTTGTTTTGTTTTGTTTTGTTTTTTAAGAAAAGAGATGGTAGAGGCATGTGTTATCCTCAGTGGAATAGTGTCCAGCACCTCATGAGAGAAAAACACCTCACATCTAATAATGCAAACGACCTTTGACTAGGTGGGTTAGCAGTATCTAATCTAAACCAATAGTAGGACAACACAGTTTTGAAGATATAGTGAAATCTATTTTATTGAGACACTAAACAAAAGAAAATCAACTATAATTTTCCCCAAATTTGCTTAAAAGCAGCAGATAATGTTTCATTTATCAATACAACCAAGATGCCAGACTTTTTTTTAACACAGTTATCAGTTGGAACATTGTGATGGTATTCTGATGATCTCCAAAAGTGAATCATGTACATGCATGTGTACACATTGTACTGTCTTCTTCATCAAATAAAAAATTATCAATATCTTGACTAAAGGGAAGTGGCAAATAATCTGTGTGTAATCCACTGTACCCCACTACTGTAAGTCAGGCTGGATAGACTATCAACTACGAAGCTACCTGGTTCTTTTTTATTTTTAGTTTGTGGCTTTTAAAAATGTTTTCTTTTTGTGCAAATCAGTTTAAAAGCTCAGTTGTTATCACAGTTTATGTGCAATTTATACATTTTTTAGCTTAAAATTCCAACATAAGCATTTTTTCCATGTTGTTGTGAATATACATAAAAATCCTTTTTAATGACTGAGTCACAGTATTAGGAGAAGATAAACCACATATTACAGAAAAATTTCTCTACTTTTGGACATTTACATGTGTTTGTTTACTTGCTTTTTTATTATAAATGCTGACATATTCACTTCTCTATATATAACTATTGCCACATTTTGAATTATATTTTAATGTGTAGAGTTTAAAAAAAAACCCTAGAAACAATAGGATCAGGGAGTTCACAAAAGATAAAGTGGAAACAACCAAACAGCATGTTTTAAAATGTTGAATCTACCTGATTTTCTTACACCATTTAGGATTCTGAAACTGACGAATATACATGATTCCAGGGGTGTAAAAAACTGGAGGTCAGGTAATCACTTACACTTAGAAGAGTTGATTAAACACAGTGATTAAAACAATTAAATGGCACATATGTAAAGCATTAATACAAAAAATAAAATAGGATGCTGAGTTGTGAAGGGGTTATTCAAGATGTACTCAACATTATTCTGCTAAACACTGCATCTTTAAGATATTTCTTGAAGAAATATTCTTTGTCCAATTAAATTGGAAACACTTTGTATGGATTGTCCACCACCCACCCCGCCCCCCAGCAAAGTCACCATGAAGAAAAACTGACTAAAGCCATGGAAAAAACCTGCAGGAAATAAGCTTGCTTCATTTTGCGGTCAGTCAACTGTTTATCATGCTGTCCCTTCATTGTTATTATTCCTTATTTCAGCATGGGATCCTTTTCTCTTGGCAGCAATACCAGTGTCTTAAGTGCAGTTCACTTCCAGACAAGCTGGATTATTCTAGGAAAAAGAATTTTCTGGAATTGAGAGTTTGTAGGAAAGGATAGTATGCACAAAAGAGAAAAAAGGAAAAAAAAAACTTACCACGGTTGGCAAAATACTTTCACCTGACATGACCTGAACACATTTTCTTTTTTCACCTTACTTGCCTGGATGGGTATTTTTACAATAAGCCTATGAAAAACTCAGTACCATGGATTGAATGCAATATATTTTTTCTTTTTTTAAAATTATACTTTAAGTTCTAGGGTACATGACCACAATGTGCAGGTTTGTTACGTATGTGTACATGTGCCATGTTGGTGTGCTGCACTCATTAACTTGTCATTTACATTAGGTGTATCTCCTAATGCTACCCCTCCCCTCTCCCCTCCCCCAACCCCACGACACGCCTCAGTGTGTGATGTTCCCCTTCTTGTGTCCACGTGTTCTCATTTGTTCAATTCCCACCTATGAGTGAGAACATGTGGTGTTTGGTTTTTCGTCCTTGCGAGAGTTTGCTAAGAATGATGATTTCCAGCTGCATCCATGTCCCTACAAAAGACATGAACTCATCATTTTTTAGGGCTGCATAGTATTCCATAGTGTATATGTGCCACATTTTCTTAATCCAGTCTATCATTGATGGACATTTGGGTTGATTCCAAGTCTTTGCTATTGTGAATAGTGCCGCAATAAACATACGTGTGCATGTGTCTTTATAGCAGCATGATTTATAATCCTTTGGGTATACACCCAGTAATGGGATGGCTGGGTCAAATGGTATTTCTAGTTCTAGATCCTTGAGGAATCACCACACTCTCTTCCACAATGGCTGAACTAGTTCCACTGACAGTGTAAAAGTGTTCCTATTTCTCCACATCCTCTCCAGCACCTGTTGTTTCCTGACATTTTAATGATCGCCATTCTAACTGGTGTGACATGGTATCTCATTGTGGCTTTGATTTGCATTTCTCTGATGGCCAGTGATGATGAGCATTTTTTCATGTGTCTGTTGGCTGCATAAATGTCTTCTTTTGAGAAGTGTCTGTTCATATCCTTTGCCCACTTTTTGATGGGGTTGTTTGTATTTTTCTTGTAAATTTGTTTGAGTTCTTTGTAGATTCTGGATATTAGCTTTTTGTCAGATGAATAGATTTCGAAAATTTTCTCCCATTCTGTAGGTCACCTGTTCACTCTGATGGTAGTTTCTTTTGCTGTGCAGAAGCTCTTTAGTTTAATTAGATCTCATTTGTCAATTTTGGCTTCTGTTGGCCTTGCTTTTGGTGTTTTAGACATGAAGTCCTTGCCCATGCCTATGTCCTGGATGGTATTGCCTAGATTTTCTTCTAGGGTTTTTATGGTTTTAGGTCTAACATTTATGTCTTTAATCCATCTTGAACTAACTTTTATATAAGATGTTAGGAAGCGATCCAGTTTCAGCTTTCTACTCATAGTTAGCCAGTTTTCCCAGCACCATGTATTAAACAGAGAATCCTTTCCCTATTTCTTATTTTTGTCAAGTTTGTCAAAGATCAGATGGCTGCAGATGTGTGATATTATTTCTGAGGGCTTTGTTCTGTTCCATTGGTCTATATCTCTGTTTTGGTACCAGTACCATGCTGTTTTGGTTACTGTAGCCTTGTAGTATAGTTTGAAGTCCGGTAGCATGATGCCTTCAGCTTTGTTCTTTTGGCTTAGGATTGTCTTGGCAATGCAGGCTCTTTTTTGGTTCCATATGAACTTTTAAAGTAGTTTTTTTCCAATTCTGTGAAGAAAGTCATTGGTAGCTGGATGGGGATGGCATTGAATCTATAAATTACATTGGGCAGTATTGCCATTTTTATTGATTCTTCCTATCCATGAGCATGGAATGTTCTTCCATTTGTTTGTGTCCTCTTTCATTTTGTTGAGCAGTGGTTTGCAGTTCTCCTTGACGAGGTCCTTCACATGCTTTGCAAGTTGGATTCTTAGGTATTTTATTCTCTTTGAAGCAATTGTGAATGGGAGTTCACTTGTGATTTGGCTCTCTGTTTGTCTGTTATCAGTGTATAAGAAGGCTTGTGATTTTTGCACATTGATTTTGTATCCTGAGACTTTGCTGAAGTTGCTTATCAGCTTAAGGAGATTTTGGGCTGAGACGATGGGGTTTTCTAAATATACAATCATGTCATCTGCACACAGGGACAATTTGACTTCCACTTTTCCTAATTGAATACCCTTTATTTCTTTCTCCTCTCTGATTGCCCTGGCCAGAATTTCCAATACTATGTTGAATAGGAGTGGTGAGAGAGGGCATTCCTGTCTTGTGCCAGTTTTCAAAGGGAATGCTTCCAGTTTTTGCCCATTCAGTATGATATTGGTTGTGGGTTTGTCAAAAATACTCTTATTATTTTGAGATATGTCCCATCAATACCTAATTTATTGAGAGTTTTAAGCATGAAGGGCTGTTAAATTTTGTCAGAGGCCTTTTCTGCATCTGTTGAGATAATCATGTGATTTTTGTCTTTGGTTCTGTTTATATGCTGGATTATGTTTATTTATTTGCATATGTTGAATCAGCCTTGCATCCCTGGAATGAAGCCCACTTGATCATGGTGGATACGTTTTTTGATATGCTGCTGGATTCAGTTTGCCAGTATTTTACTAAGGATTTTTGCATCAATGTTCATCAGGGATATTGGTCTAAAATTCTCTTTTTTTGTTGTGTCTCTGCCAGGCTTTGGTTTCAAGATGATGCTGGCCTCATAAAGTGAGTTAGGGAGGATTCCTTCTTTTTCTATTGATTGGAATAGTTTCAGAAGGAATGGTAGCAACTCCTCCTTGTACCTCTGGTAGAATTTGGTTGTGAATCCCTCTGGTCCTGGACTTTTTTTGGTGGGTAGGCTATTAATTCCAGTGGGTCCCTGACCTCTGAGTAGCCTAACTGGGAGGCACCCCCCAGTAGGGGCAGACTGACACCTCACACGTTCAGGTACCCCTCTGAGATGAAGTTTCCAGAGGAAAGATCAGGCAGCAGCATTTGCTGTTCAGCAATATTCGCTGTTCTGCAGCCTGTGCTGCTGTTACCCAGGCAAACAGTGTCTGGAGTGGACCTCCAGCAGACTCCAACAGACCTGCAGCTGAGGGCCCTGTTAGAAGGAAAACTAACAAACAGAAATGACATCCACACCAAAACCCCATCTGTATGTCACCATCATCAAAGACTAAAGGTAGATAAAACCACAAAGATGGTGAAAAAACAGAGCAGAAAAGCTGAAAATTATAAAAATCAGAGCGCCTCTCCCTCTCCAAAGGAACGCAGCTCCTCACCAGCAATGGAACAAAGCTGGATGGAGAATGACTTTGACAAGTTGAGAGAAGAAGGCTTCAGTTGATCAAACTTCTCAGAGCTAAAGGAGGAATTCAAACCCATTACAAAGAAGCTAAAAACCTTGAAAAAAGATTAGACGAATGATTAACTAGAATAACCAGTGTAGAGAAGTCCTTAAATGACCTGATGGAGCTGAAAAACCATGGTACAAGAACTACGTGATGAATGCACAAGCTTCAGTAGCCGATTCAATCAACCGGAAGGAAGGGTATCAGTGATTGAAGATCAAATGAATGAAATGAAGCAAGAAGAGAAGTTTAGAGAAAAAAGAGTAACAAGAAATGAACAAAGCCTCCAAGAAATATGGAACTATGTGGGACCAAATCTATGTCTGATTGGTGTACCTGAAAGTGATGGGGAGAATGGGACCAAGTTGGAAAACACTCTTCAGGATATTATCCAGGAGAACTTCCCCAACCTAGCAAGGCAGGCCAAAGTTCAAATTCAGGAAATACAGAGAATACCACAAAGATACTCCTTGAGAACAGCAACTCCAAGACACATAATTGTCAGATTCACCAAAGTTGAAATGAAGGAAAAATGTTAAGGGCAGTCAGAGAGAAAGGTTGAGTTACCCACAAAGGGAAGCCCATCAGACTAACAGCAGATCTCTCGGCAGAAACTCCATAAGCCAGAAGAGAGTGGGGGCCAATATTCAACATTCTTAAAGAAAAGAATTTTCAACCCAGAATTTCATATCCAGCCAAACTAAGGTTCATAAATGAAGGAGAAATAAAATCCTTTAGACAGGCAAATGCTGAGAGATTTTGTCACCACCAGGCCTGCCTTACAAGAGCTCCTGAAGGAAGCACTAAATATGGAAAGGAGCAACTAGTACCAGCCACTGCAAACACATGCCAAATTGTAAAGACCATCGATGCTAGGAAGAAGCTGCATCAACTAATGAACAAAATAACCAACTAACATCATAATGACTGGATCAAATTCACACATAACGATATTAACCTTAAATGTAAATGGCCTAAATGCTCCAATTAAAAGACACAGACTGGCAAATTGGATAAAGAGTCAAGACCCGTCAGTGTGCTGTATTCAGGAGACCCATCTTATGTGCAGAGGCACACATATGCTCAAAATAAAGGGATGGAGGAAGATCTCCCAAGCAAATGGAAAATAGAAAAAGGTAGGGGTTGCAATCCTAGTCTCTGATAAAACAAACTTAAAAACAACAAATTTCAAAAGAGACAAAGAAGGCCATTATATTATGGTAAAGGGATCAATTCAACAAGAAGAGCTAACTGTCCTAAATATATATGCACCTAATACAGGACTACCCAGATTCATAAAGCAAGTCCTTAGAGACCTACAAAGAAACTTAGACTCCCACACAATAATAATGGGAGACTTTAACATCCCACTGTCAACATTAGACAGATCAACAAGACAGAAAGTTAAAAACGATATCCAGGAATTGAACTCAGCTCTGCACCAAGTGGACCGGATAGACATCTACAGAACTCTCCACCTCAAGTCAACAGAATATACATTCTTCTCAGCACCACATCACACTTATTCCAAAATTGACCACATAGTCGTAAGTAAAGCACTCCTCAGCAAATGTAAAAGAACAGAAATTATAACAAACTATCTCTCAGACCATAGTGCAATGAAACTGGATCTCAGGATTAAGAAACTCACTCAAAACCGCTCAACTACATGGAAACTGAACAACTTGCTCCTGAATGACTACTGAGTACATAACGAAATGAAGGCAGAAATAAAGATGTTCTTTGAAACCAATGAGAACAAAGACACACATACCAGAATCTCTGGGACACATTTAAAGCAGTGTGTAGAGGGAAATTTATAGCACTAAATGCCCACAAGAGAAAGCAGGAAAGATCTAAAATTGACACTCTAACATCGCAATTAAAAGAACTAGAGAAGCAAGAGCAAACACATTCGAAAGCTAGCAGAAGGCAAGAAATAACTAAGATCAGAGCAGAACTGAAGGAGATAAAACCCTTATTGAAGGTTTTTTGTCTTGCAGGACAAAAAACGCTTTAAGAAATCAATGAATCCAGGAGCTGGTGGTTTGAAAAGATCAACAAAATTGATAGATCACCAGCAAGACTAATAAAGAAGAAAAGAGAGAAGAGTCAAATAGACACAATAAAAAATGATAAAGGGGATATCACCACCAACCCCATAGATATACGAACTATCATCAGAGAATACTATAAACACCTCTACGCAAATAAACTAGAGAATCTAGAAGAAATGGATAAATTCCTGGACACATACACCCTCTGAAGACTAAACCAGGAAGAAGTTGAATCCCTGCATAGACCAATAACAGGCTATGAAATTGAGCAAAAATGAATGCAATATATTTTAAAAACCTCTTAAAATCACCTGAAAACTGGAAACTCAATTTATCTTTTTTTTTTTTTTTTTGAGATGGAGTCTCGGTCTGTCCCCCAGGCTGGAGTGCAGTGGCGCCATCTCGGCTCGCTGCAAGCTCCGCCTCCTGGGTTCACGCCATTCTCCTGCCTCAGCCTCCTGAGTAGCTAATTTATCTTTTCCATCAAATCAAAAGGTAGCAAGAAGAAATAAGGGCTTCAGAAAACAATGCAAATTCAACCTCTTGGATTCTTAACCATCAGTGCGAGGCTGGGGTTAACTGGAATCTTGGTTTAAGCATACTTTGAAAAAGCATATTAAGTATTATAACTTTTTTCAAAACAAAACCAAATGTACTTTTAAAACAATTTCTAATAACCCCTTATAACAAGGTTCCCAACCAGGGGTGAATTGCAGGAGTAGACTTTGTGATATGTGTGTTGGTGGGTCCTAACTGGTTGGACTCTGACAGTATGTTTCCTGTTTGGGCTTCTTCAGGGAAGTAGAAGAAAGTAAGAATTTTAGGTACTTAAGATGCAAAGCAGAGTCTAAAGTATTAAGAAATGTTGCTATCATAACATTAAGTCCTCGGGGAATTGCACAATTTCTCACATATTGGTGATAAAAGCATCCACTCATATATTCCTATTACTTTTCCATTTCAGGTCCTGATTGTTGCCTTGGGCATTTAGAATTTCTTCCACCAGTTTCCTACAGTGGTCTGTGACCAGAGTTGATCCCGCCAGCAGCACATTAGACAAGGAAACTTTATCCATAGTGGAGGTTATTGTTGTGAAATTTCCAAGTAAAGAGCCTTTGTTCTGTTGGTTGATGGCTTACTCTTCTCTGGCTGCCCCTACTAGATTACTTTTATGCATTAGAAGAAAGGTCAGTTACATAAATAATCTGTCCTACACACCTAGAGCACCTATAACTCAGAATTATAGATATAGAATCAACAGGTGGTAAAATAAGAAACACTCAGCACCTGTGAGATCTTTAGCAATCCTGCAATCCTGCTTTCTGGAGTTCAATTCTTCACCTGTATAGTGAGAGAGTTGGGGTAGTTAGACTTCCTGCTTTTTTTTTTTTTTTGTCTTGCTCAGGCTGGAGTGCAGTGGTGCCATCTCAACTCACTGCAGCCTCCATCTCCCAGGTACAAGTGATCCTCCTGTCTCAACCTCCAGAGTAGCTGGGACTACAGGCGTGTGCCACCACACCTGGCTAATTTTGTATTTTTAGTAGAAACGGGGTTTCACCATGTTGGCCAGGCTGATTTTGAACTCCTAGAATCAGGTGAGCCACCAGCCTTGACTTCCCAAAGTGCTTGGATACAGGCGTGAGCCCCTGTGCCCGGCCTAGACTCCCTTCTGAAGCTCTGAAATACAAAACAAAATTAAAATTGTTATTTTAGTGAGATCAGGGATCTAGAAGGGAGAGGGGACATCCCTTGAACTCAGCAGATCAACCTCTTGAAGAGGCAACCGCTCCTTCTCAAGGGAGAGCATTTGTAATCATTGCAGCAGGCTTACTAAGGAAGCACAAATCTCACGCAAAATAACATTTTAAATGTTCCAATTTATTACGGTCACTAAAGTAAAACAGTACATTCCTTTTTCTACACACGAATAAACTAAAAATCATCAGATAAAAAGCAGCTGTTGTGTAAGGAGCTAAATTTATTGAGGGAAGGGGGGAAAAGCAGAAAAGAAGAAGACTTTTATTCCTCTCAAATATTCTAATCATGTGGTATGTATAAATAGATACATAGCTATGGGAAGCAAATATTTTTTTCTGAAAAGTAGGAAAATAACTTTCCTACTTTCCAACAGGTAGGTAAAATTCATTGCAAAAAGCTAGTCTTCATTACGCAAAGGAAAATCATTTGATTGAAGTTTACATCTGGAGATGGAGTACAGTCAAGCTATATAGGTCATAGTTAATTTCATGCTGAATGCCCCAGATAAAGCTGTGAGAGGGAAGGTTAGTTCACACGTATGGCTTTCAGATTCTCTCAGTCAAGATGTGGATCCTTGTTTTTCCATCTGATAGGACATCCTAGCACGCACTCTACTGATTATATCACATCAACCACGGAACCCTGCAGCACACCAAGGCACCCCCACATAAGGCAAATAAACAACGTGTTGTCAAACTTCCAAAGGTGATGTGCTATAATAAAATTTAAAAGCAAAAAACTTGAATGACAGTTGTAAATTTAAGTTGCTCATAAGTAGTGTGTGGCAGGCATAAAATATTTTGTGAAATGAGTACTTCGAATTAGGATACATATGAAAGCTTAAGGCCGGTTTATAGCTACTACTTTCAAAGACTTCCGAGATATAGTTCTTAGAGATGTGAACAAGAATAAAATTGCAAACAGATTAACTAACAATACTGTTTTTGTTTCTATTGTGCTGATCCAGAGTAAGCAAGTTCTACATCAACAAATGTTTCAGGTATTTCCCGAGGAAATTTAGTTGCACAAATTTAGTTAGGGATGTTGCCATTGGCCAGTGCCTAGACATCTTCCATGACAAAGTTATTGAGAAAAAACCACTGGGTGGTATCAAACAGTAAAATCAACACAGGAAGTTAGAGGAACTTCATTTCCTAAGTGCTGCCCCAGTCTTACCGAGCTCCTGCATGATTCTGGGTGAAGGGGGCCTGATAATCAGATTGCTAATCAAAGATATTGCCCTGGGAATTTTGCCTCCTTGCACACAATTTTTCATCATTCATTGTATTAAAGGGTGTAGTATCATATGGAATACAGATTTACCAGCTTTCAGAAAGGGTTGTGCTAGAAATGGGGTTCAGCAGTCAGTCTGACAGCATTTCGTGAGTATTGTCTGTCTTCACTTCCTTTCACACCCTGCTCTGGCCTTAGTGGAGGATTCTCATACAGGACCAGAGGGTATGAGTGAAGAATATTTAGTATTGACCTTTCTCTTTCAAGTATGATAACTATGAATGTAAACAGAATAAGAAAGAGTGGAGGGAAAAACTGTTGCAGATGTCGTATTAGTCAAGGTTCTCTGGAGAAACAGAATCAATAAAAGGAAATGTATTATGAGCGATTGACTTATGTGGTTATGGAGGCTGAGAAGTCCCAGTCTACCATCTGCAAGCTAGAGACCCAGGCAAGCTGGTGGTGAAGTTCCAGTCCGTTCCCAAAGGCCTGAGAACCAGGGAGTCAATGGTATACATGCCAATCCAAGTACGAAGGCCTGAGAATTAGGAGAGGCTGATGGTATAAGTCTCAGTCCAAATCAAAAGGCCCAAGAACCAGGAGCACCAGTGGATGTACCAGCTCAAGCAGACAGCAAATTCAGCATTCCTCCACATTGCTATTCTATTTCAGCTCTTAGTGGATGGGAGGACACCCACACACATCGGTGAGGGTGATCTTCTTTATTCAGTCTACTGATTCAAATGCTAATCTCTCTAGAAAAGCCCCCAGAGATACGCCCAGAAATACTGTTTTACCTGCTATCTGGGCTTCCCTTATCCCAGTCAAGTTACCCATCACAGATCAAAACAATGTATCGCCTTAGAATCCATGTCTGAAGCACACTTAGTAAGAGTGATACACTCTGATTGCCTTTTCCCTCATGTGTTCCTTCTTTCTGTTATCTGTTCATTGTCTCACATTTGTTGATTCCACAATCATTATCCCCTGTTTTTTTTTCTTTTCTTTCTTTTTTTTTTAATAAAAACAAACATGACTCTATGGCCTAGGAGAAAAGCAGATTTGTTGTCATTAAAGATCATGCTGCTTTTCTTGAATGGTGCTTCCAAAAGATATGAAATTGGTTGTTTTATGGTGTGTTGAAACACCATCTGAGAGTTAGAAGATTAGCTTTTTAAAATGATTTTTTTCTGCATTTTATAAAGAATTCTTGACATAATCACTTGACTTATGCTAATGTTTTGATTTCCCAACAGCAAAATGAAATCAATAATGCACAGTATTTACTTACTTTGTGGCAATATTTGGGGGCGGGTTATGAAGAAAATGATTTTAGCTATCTTGAAGAATTTTTAAAATGTTCTGACAAATTATTATATCCCATTTAGCAGTTAAGAAAATAAAAGAAAAAAATCTCAAGTAAATTTTTATACTGTAGACATTTTAATTGGAGCAGTGAAGAGGATATAAGGAAGACTTACATGTCTATCATAAAAATGCTTTTATATAAATAAACTATTTTGTGACAATGAAATAGTTAGCAAATATGAAAGCCTGCAATGACTAAAAAAAGCTAAGTCAAAAGACTAAGCTAAATTGGAAATTATTAAATAATAAACAAACTGTAGATAAGAAAATAGTTTGTCTGGTAGGCATTCTTTGCACATTTACACAAACTTTCTATTTCTTTTTAGGCCAATAACCTAGGAAAAAACAATAGTAATCTAAAAGGCTTATCTCATGTCCCCTTTCAACTGATACGTGACAATACATTAACTTTTCCTAGTTTAATGGAAAACAACATGATTATTTAACTTCCCAAGTATCATAATAGAGAATTGAATATGATTTAAAGATCCCAAATGAGTCCCCTAAAATCCTCATACATTGAGTGATCAATATTGTAATGCAATGAGATTAGAGACCATTGGCATTACTTTGGAAGTCCTGGATTATTTCTTCTATGGCTAATTAACTGCACAGCACCCACATATGTGGTTAAACAGTCTTCTATAAGTTTGCTACTATTTTAAAAGAAGAAACCCTATGTTAAGGCAACAATTTAAGTGAAGAATGAAAGAAAATGCTTACTATATTTGTCACTAGGTTCTTCTTATATAAACAATATCTAAATCATAACATTTTAAGCTAAAACAGCACTTTCGAAAGTTCAAGTTCTCTTGATCTATAAAAGTAATTTGTGACTGCACAGTAAGCAAAACAAAGGTTACCAATCCATGGCCCAAATTATTAAATAGGAAAAACGAAGGTGGGCATGATTATTTTTACATTTCTGACAGATGCAATTTTTCACATGCTAAGACTTCGCTGGATGATGGGAAGGGTTAGGAGAAGGGATTGTCATGGAAATGTAGATGCACTTGTAGAAATTGCTTGCTGGAATGCAGGAAGGAGCTTTGATCCTGCATGTACAGCTTCTGTGTAGAAAACCCAATGTGTAGTGTAGAGATGGAAAAACCCCTTCCTTTTTGTTTTTATTTAAAATGATTTTCTTTCATGTATCTGAAGCTTGAGTATCCATTAAAAAACAACAACAACATCCCATAAAAGTAAGTTTGCACTATGAGAGGCATATGTTTGTAGGCTGCCGCCGCTCTGTGTCCTTCTGTTTCAGCATCTATAAAAGGAAGTGCCTGGATTATATACTATTTAAGGGACTTGAAGATAGAAAATTTGATATTGTTATTAAAAGGAAGCTTTGATGGATTGATGAAAGGGTGCATATGTTATAAAGGCAGTATCATGAAATATTAACTAGGTGCAGTCTATGTGGGCGTTCCCTGTACTTTGATAAATTTTCACAATTAAATATTGAAAAGTACAATGTTGATTAATAATATTCTACAGTATGTACTGATAGATAAGAATTGATACATGCATTCACATTATTTAGTATTTACAGTAATATCTGAAATATCAGCTCCATTTTATAGATGCAACTGAGGAAAGAGAAAGGGTTTACCTACAATAACCCAAATAGTTAGCTAAAGATTATAAAAAGAAAAACAGCTCCTGATTGTTGTAATAAAAATTCAAATTAAGTGTGTGTGTATATATATATCTATTTGCCAAGTAATTATTCATACTTTAGGCAAATGTGCCCAGCAGCACATTAATGACACTATTCAATTTTATAGAAATTTACAGTTTATAAAGTAGTTTCAGATGTGTTGTCTCATTCAGTTAATGAAACAAAACTGTGTGATAGGTCAGGTAGGAGATACTACCTGTATGTTAGCAATGAAGCCTCTCATCACAGAGAAATATCTTGATTTTCTCAGGGTAATCCAATAAAATATCAGATCATGGCCCAGAATCCTGGTTGTCTATCTCCTATTGGAACTGTATAGACTATAAAAGAAAGGAAGGGACTTTGCTCAGAAGCAACTAACAATCAAACTGGCAAGATATGTCGTATGAAGTAATTTGAAAATAAATTTAAAACATTAGCGAATACACTCTTGGTTCTGTAAGAACACAATAGTCAGGAACGTACTAAAGAAATTCACAGAAAGACAAAAGGCTGCTGTTAGTTCCAAGATGACTGATCTTCAGGTTTTTTACATCAGTGTCAATTCAGAAAAATTTGAAGTACAAAAATTTTATTCTTTATCAGTAGTTCCCAAATTCTCCAGCAAATTTGATGGTATACTAATGATCCTTAAATTCATTTTTTTCTAAAAAAATGAATCTTGGTCAGACAGGAACTCATGCCTGTAATCCCAGCACTTTGGAAGGCCCAGGTGGGAGGATCACTTGAGGCCAGGAATTTGAGACCAGCCTGGACAACATAGCAAGACTCCAACTCCTCAAAACATAAAAACATTAGCCAGGCATGGCGAGGCATACCCGTAGTCCTAGCTCGTTGGGAGGCTGAGCTGGGAGGATCACTTGGGCCCAGGAGTTGGAGGCTGCAGTGAGCTGTAATCAGGCCACTGTACTCCAGTCTGGACAGCAGAGCAAGACCCAGTCTTTGGGGAAAAAAAATGTGAATCTTGGGATGGTTCACTTATAAACCTGAATAATCCCCTTATTTGTACTTAGGACCATCTAATAAAAGTCCATATTATCATCACCATGACCTCAATCTGCTCAGTCTGTTTTTGAAAGGAATGCCCCTATGACTACACCAGTATGGGATGAATATTTAAGAATTTATAGTGACTTTGAACAATGTAAAGTTATAATAACAGAATCCAGACAAAATACAAAATTTCCTTTTCAAAGGCAATAACAATTGCTGATTTTGAATTAAGGGAATTAAATTACATGGTTTGATTCTATTTTCCTTGTTGATACAATCTCAAATTGTCAAAATAAAATTTCAGTTAAGTATATTTTTTCCATTGTGCACTTCCATGGAGAAAAGAAAAATAAATAAAAGCAACAAAACGAAAATGTTAAGTATGGCAAAATAAAATTATAAGATCTTTTTCAATTGGCTCATTTATTAGGATATTATTATTGTATAATTTTAAAAAGGATAGTTAGATTTTCTCTGATGTCTGTACACAAATTTGATTCTGTCAATAATCTATTTGGCATTAGCCAAAATAGTAGAATGTATGGTTATATTTATAGAAACATGGTACAATATCTATATAAGATAAAGTCATAGATGCATAATAGAAAATCTTATGTAATTATAGTTCATTAACATATCATATTTGAATTTGAATAAGAAATTAGAATATGAAACAATAAAAATTATTTAAAATTACAATGCACACTGAGGCTCTAAGAAGAATGCCCTTCACCTGTAAGGGAAGCAAGCCTGCATAAACACATTGGATATTTCCATTCCTTCTGATTTCTTCTGTAATCCATTGTGGAAGGGAGATCATTGGCACCTTCAAAGTCTTAGGTAAAAACATTAGTTTCCTCATTTCGAATCACTTTAATTGAATGTGTAGTGTGTATATGGAACTATAATTCTGTCCAGAGGTTGCTTGTCAAACCATGTTTTTATTGTAATTACCTGATTTGTTCAGCTTTAATCATATTTAGTTTTGAAGGTCAGCTGTCCTGCTCAGACACGGTTAGTTGAAGAAGGGAAAAATATGTAACACCCACAGGCAGAAAGCCTAAAAGAAAGAAAAAGGAAGAGAGTATTGTCTTCCCATTTGGATAATAAACAGAGCCAAGCTGTCACCTACAAATTACTGTAAACTGACAGATCATATTATTTCCTTTCACTTCATTACATTTCATATCCAATTTTGGAATTTGATGCTGACTTGTAACTTTTGGGAAAGAAGTCTTATCATTCTTCTTTGAAGATTCTTGTTAGATGCCAATGATGATGAATCTATTCACAAATAGACTTAAAGAGAGAAAGCTGAAAATGGACAACATCCCTCTTTTCCATGATTTCCACTTTGGAAAAGATTTTAAGTCAATTTTTCATCACATTTCTATAGATTGTGGAAACCTTCCCAAATTCACCTACCAGGCTCTAGGTTAACTTTTGTGAAGAAGTGCTATTTTAACACTATGACTCCACTTAATGCCACAAATCTATTGGATTATTATAATCAGTCAACATCACTTACAAATACTTATTTACTATCTGATACATTCACATACAATCAATACAGAGCAAACTACCCATTTTATCTTGAAATTGTTAGCAAGAGGGAACCAATCTAGCTAGTGACTTCATCTTGGTACCAGGTTGAAAATGATGTTATTAATGGTGTGAAGGAAAAGAAAAATGAGAAATAGCAAGATGAAGAAAATTAGCACCAAAAGCAAATTATAACTAGTATGTAATAACCAGCAGAAGGATTTGATAGGAAATCTAAGACAACTGAACACTTTTGTACAAGGCAATAAGAAGATACCACACATGATTGTGTCCAAAGAAAGAAAATTTTAAAAATTCAAAACAAAAATAGCCACTATGATGACCCACTTATCTATTGCTTATATAATACAAAATCTCCAAACTTAGGGGTCAAAATGCCAACCATTATTCTATTCCTATGGTTTTTAATTTGAGTACTTGGTTAGGCTCAACTAGGTGTTTCTGATTCTCTCATGCATTTGCACTCTGACAATGGCCGGAGCTAGAGCTAGCTTAAAAGGTTCTTCACTCACATCTGGAACCTCAGCTGGGCTGTTGACCAGAACACCGATATATGGCATCTACATACAACCTGGGCTCAGGTTCTCACATAGAATGAGCATTTTAATTTTTTCTTCTCAAGGAAGTTCTTACTTCACTGAAGGGGGAGGCCAGCACTAGTCACTCTTGCTATAATTGGGTCAGTAGGCACAGATTCTGAAAGTTGCTTATGAGATCCATTTGACTATCATATGCAACAATGTTTACAACCTTAGCTTTTATAAGTCATAATATTTATTCTTTAAGTGCCTGTGCCCTGTATTTGTTTTATATTCCAATGTATTAAAAGCTCAAGAGTCCCCCTTCAGAGACTCTACCATCTCAGTACCTTAATGATATTAGATGCTAAATAAATATTTGCTAAAATCAATGATAACTCTTATAGTTCTACACCAGATGAGAAATGTTGGATTATACTTAAATTAAATGAACTTAATTTAAAATTCCCTCCTAAAGAGATAAGAGGCATTACAGAGCCTATTATCAGCAAATCAAACCTTCAACTAAAAACTGAAAAATCTATGAGGTATCAGGCAGCAACTGATAAGACTTTAGGGACAGCTGAATGTCAGTGTTATTGATTTTTAAAAATTTTTCAATATGTTTACTTGATTGGTGCCCTTCACACCATCTAAATCAAATCTGTCAAATCTTGGCATTTTGCTCTGATGTAGAGTAATAATGATGTATTCGAAGAGGTGCCAACTTGGAACAGTGTTGGCTGAACAGGCTAAAATAGGTGTTGAAGTATTGACACCGGGTACTATTTCAACCCCTAGGCATGCTGTGAGCTAACACGGAATGAACTGAACTATGTGCCTGAGTTATTGGCAAACTACTTTTAATCATGTGCTACTGTTGAGTCTAGCCTACAACTCATTCCACTCACTTTCCTTATGGCAATATAAAATAAACTTGGGAAAAGATGCAGACTTTTATGTTTCATGGAACAAAATCTTCATGGACAAGACTGACAAAAAGCTCAGAATCTTGGGCCCCGTCCTTTTATTATTATTTTTTCACATAGTAGATATAAATGATTGAAGTCAGTCAAGTTTTTAATTTTTAATTATGTGGGTACATAGTGTGTGTATACATACATTTATAGGTTCATGACATATTTTGATTCAGGCATGCAATGTCTAATTATCACGTCAGGGTAATTGGGGTGTCTATTACTTCAAA
The DNA here is from genome assembly GCF_037993035.2 of Macaca fascicularis. NCBI lineage: Eukaryota > Metazoa > Chordata > Mammalia > Primates > Cercopithecidae > Macaca > Macaca fascicularis. The sequence continues at coordinate 163,688,003 of NC_088378.1, forward strand.
CATTTGCCCTTTGTCTTACAAATAATCCAACTATAGTCTTTCAGTTATTTTTAAATGTACAATTCAATTATTATTGACTATAGTCACCCCGTTGTGTTAGCAAATGGTAAGTCTCATTCATTCCATTTTTTGTACCCATTAACAATCCCCAACACCCCATCACACGTCTCACCCCCACGATCCTTCTATACTCTCTCTGTGAGTTCAATTGTTTTAATTTTTAGCTTCACAAAGAAGTGAGAACATGTGAAGTTTGTCTTTCTGGGCCTGGCTTATTTCACTTAACATAATGACCTCCAGTTTCATCCATGTTGCAAATAACAGGTCCTCAATCTTTTCATGGCTGAATAGTACTCCTTTGTGTTTTAATAATCACATTTTTTTATCCATTCACCTGTTGATGAATACTTAGGTTGCTTCCAAATATTGGCTATTGTATTTTTTGAGGAACCTCCAAACTGTTCTCCCTAGTGGGTGTACTTATTTACACTCCCATCAACAGTGGACAGGACTTCCCTTTTCTTCACATCTTCACTAGCATTTGTTATTGCCGGTCTTTTGGATAAAAGCAATTTTAACTGGTGTGAGATATGTCATTGTAGTTTTTATTTGCATTTCTCTGATGATCAATAACGCTGAGCACCCTTTCATGTACCTGTCTGACATTTGTATGTCTCTTTTTGAGAAATGTCTATTCAGATCTGTTGCCTATTTTTAAGTTAAATTATTAGTTTTTTTTTTCTATAGACTTGATTGAGCTCTTTATGGATTCTGTTTATTACTCCCTTGTCAGATGGGTTGTTTGCAAACATTTTCTCCCATTCTGGGGGTTGTTTCTTCACTTTGTTGATTGTTTCCTTTGCTAGGCAGAAGCATTTTAACTTGATGTAATCCCATCTGTCCATATTTGCTTTGGTAACCTGTGCTTGTGGAGTATTACTCAAGAAATCTTTGCCCACTCCAATGTCCTGAAGAGATTCCCCAAGGCTTTCTTTCAGTAGTTTCATAGTTTGAGGTCTTAGATTTAAGTCTTTAATCCATTTTAATCCATTTTGATTTGACTTTTATGTTTTGTGAAAAATAGGAATCTAGCTTCATTCTTCTGCATATGGATATCCAGTTTTCCCATCACCATCGATTGAAGAGAGTGTCCTTTTCTCAAGAAATGTTCTTGGTACTTTTGCCAAAAATGAATTCACTGTAGATGTATAGATTTGTTTCTGGATTCTCTATTCTGTACCACTATGAGTCTGTTTTTATGTCGGTACCATGCCTTTTTGGTTACTATAGCTCTGCAGTGTAAGTCAAAGGCAGGTAATGGGATTCTCCCAATCTTATTCTTTTTATTTAAGATAGCTTTGGCTATTCTGTGACTTTTGTAGTTCCAAATATATTTTAGGATAGTTTTTTTCTATTTCTGTGAGGAATTTTTTTGGTATTTTGATAGAGATTGCATTGAATTTGGAGATTGCATTGAATCTGTAGATCGCTTTAATAGTATGGGCATTTTGAAAATACTCATTTTTCCAAACTGTGAACATGAAACAACTTTCCATTTTTTGAGGATCTTCTTTAATTTCTTGCATTAATTTTATGTAGGGTTTATTGTAGAGATCTTTCACTTCTTTGGTTAATTCCTAGGTATTTTATGTTATTTCTAACTATGATAAATGGGATCAGTTTTCTTGATTTCTTTTTCATATTGTTTGCTATTAGTATATAGAAATTCTATTGAATTTTTTTTTTTCTAATTTTGGATCCTGCAGCTTTCCTGAATTTGTTTAACAATACTAATAGTTTTTTTGGTGGAGTCTTTAGGTTTTTGCAAATATAAGATTATATCATCTGCAAATAAGGAAAATTTGATTTATTCCTTTCCAATTTGGGTGCCCTTTATTTCTTTCTTTTGTATGATTGCTCTAGCTGGGACTTCCAGTACCATGTTGAATAATAGTGGTGAAAGTGGGCATCCTTGTTGCGTTCCCAATATTAGAGGAAAGGGTTTCAGTTTTCTCCCATTTAGTACGATACTAGCTGTGGGTCTGTCATATGTGGCTTTTATTATGCTGAGTTATGTTCCTTCTGTACCCAGTTTTTTGAAAATTTTTATCATGAAGGGATGTTGAATTTTATTAGATGTTTGTTTTAACATCAATTGAAATGATCATGTGGCTTTTGTCCTTCATTCTGCTAATATGATGTTTCACATTGATTGATTTGCATATGTTAGCCATCCTTGTATCCCTGGGATAAATCCCACTTGGTCATGATGAATAATCTTTTTAATGTGTTGTTGAATTTGGTTTGCAAGTATCTTGTTGAGGATTTTTGCATCAATCTTCATCAGTGACATTGACCTGTACTTTTATTTTCGTTGCTGTGTCTTTCTCTGGTTTTGGCATCAGGGTAATAATGACCTCATAGAATGAAGCATTTGGAAGTATACCCCCCACCTCTACTTTTTTAAATAGTTTAAGTAGGACTGATGTTAGTTCTTCTTGAAATCTTCGGTAGAATTCAGCAGTGAAGGCCTTGGCTCCCAGGCTTTTTTTTTCTTCTGGGAGATTTTTTATTATGGCTTTGTTCTCATTACTTGTTAGTGGTCTATTCAAGTTTTGGATTTTGTTATGTTCAATCTTGATAGGTTGTATGTTTCTAGGAATCTATCTATTTCTTCTAGATTTTTACATTTATTGGCATACTGTTGCTATTGTAGCCAGTAATGACCTTTTGAATTTCTGTGGTATTGGTTGTAATGTCTCCCGTTTTCCTCTCTAATGTTATCATATTATTATTATTTTTGAGACAGAGTCTCTCTCTGTCACCAGGCTGGACTATAGTGGTGCAATCTCGGCTGACTGCAACCTCTGCCCCTGGGTTGAAGCGATTCTCCTGCTTCAGCCTCCCAAGTAACTGGGACTACAGGCACGTGCCACCATGCCCAGCTAATTTTTGTATTTTTAGTAGAGACAGGGTTTCACTATGTTGGCCAGGATGATCTCTCTTGACCTCGTAATTCACCCACCTCGGCCTCCCAAAGTGCTGGGATTACAGGCATGAGTCACTGCACCCAGCCTCTAATATTATTTATGTGGATCTTCTCTCTCGTTTTTCTTACTTAGTCTGGCTAAAGTGTTGTCAGTACTTTTTATCTTTCAAAAAAAAAACCTCAACTTTTTGTTGCACTGATCTTGTGTATTATTTTCTTCATTTCAATTTCATTTATTTCTGCTCTGATCTTTATTATTTTCTTCTCCTAATTTTGGGTTTGAGTTTGCTTTTGTTTTTCTAATTCTTTAACCTGCATCACAAGGTTATTTACTTCAAAATTTTCTTCTTGTTTGATGTAGGCACTTATACACTGCTCTTTCAGTGTGACTTTTACTGTATCCCATAGGTTTTGGTGTGTTGTGTTTTCATTATCATTTGTTTTAAGAATTTTTTTATTTTCCTCCTTAATCTGTTCATTAACCCACTGGCCATTCAGGAGTCAATATTTTAATTTAGTCTTTAGCAACTACTAAAGAAAATTACTTGTGTATTATATTATGAAAGGAGAACCATTTGACTTTTGATGTGGCTGTAAGTACCTAAATCGGGAAAGACTCATTCAAAAAAATCACAAGCTACATATGTCTCAATAGCAGAAGAAATTCAATTTTGAAATTTGCAAAGATGATAACTGAAGAGCCAAATGGGGAACAGTGAGTCACCCCAAGGACCAACAACAGCAGGAAAAAGGTACTGCCTTTATGCCTGGAAGGACAATGAAGGTTGTGGTATTGACGGAGCCCGGAAGTCAGAGCTTTACATTGAGAACCAGAGTGGAGGCTGTCCAGCATCAACTATGTCCATGAAGTGAGGAGTAGTCCGGTGGTAACTGGAGAAGCAGAGAGACACTGTTACTTTCAGCGGCATTCCATGTTGAAAGCAGAGCAAGAAAGGGCAAGATTCCATGGCTTTTCCCCTCTCCCTGCTTTCTAGTGTTCCATGGGTATCTCCTATTAGCTAAATATATGGAAAGTGACATATCAAAGGATCTGGGAATGTTCTTCACTGAGACAGAGACCAGAGCTAGAAGAAAACAGAGAACACATAAGGACAGTCAAAGTTAAGTAAAATAAACGCAACTAAAGGAATCATATTACCTGACTTCAAATTATACTAGAGAGTTATAGTAACCAAAAAGGCATGGTACTGATGTAAAAACAGACACATAGGCCAGTGGAATAGAATAAAGAACTCAGAAATAAGTCCATACATCTATAGTGAACTCAGTTTTGACAAAAGTGCTGAGAACATACATTACGAAAAGAACAGTCTCTTCAATAAATGGTGCTGGGAAAACTGGATATCCATATGCAGAAGAATGAAACTAGACCCCGTCTCTCACCATACAAAAATAAAAAATAAAAAAATAGATTAAAATGGATTAAAGATTTAAATCTATGACCTTGGGGAAACTCTTCAGGACATTGGAGTGGGCAAAGATTTCTGAGTAATACTCCAGGGAAGAAAGAAGACAGAGAATACCCAAGACATCAAACAAAAAAACTGACTCAGTACTCTCTTAGCATAATTCTGCTACAATTTATGCTAGCATAAGAGTATGTTCTAGCTATGCTGAAGTACTGAAGTATATGTAATTTCCAAAACTATGCTGTGTCTTGAATCTGTGCCTTTGCCCAAGCTGCTTTCTTGCTGGAAATGCCCCTTTTATTTACATCCCCTTGGTAGATAGCTACTTATCTTTAAAGATTTGTTACTCTGAAGCCTGTCCTAACCACCTTTTCCTATTCCACTAGAATTAGACACATCCTCCTTTTTGTACCTATTGTACTTTCTCTATATAAATACCATAGCGTTTCATCATTATAGTTAACATGTCGACCCTCTCCTACTGAATGGTAAGCTGGAGAGAGTAAGAGCTTATTTTCATTGTTTCAATGTTTATGACACCTATCACAGTGCCTGGCTTATAATTCTGCACATAAATAGGTAATGAGTGACTAAGTCGTTAGATGGATAGTGGATAGAATCCCAGGAGATCTAAATAAATATTTACTCACATCCTGCCTTCACAGTCTAGTGTTTCTACTACAATTCTAACCCTTCACTTTCTGATATTGAGATACATATTAACTACTCTGTTAATTGATTGCAAAGATGAGAAATCCTTTTCTTTCTTGATAGACTCTTTATTAACCTCCTATTTGACTATAAAAGACTATTTTAGGAGTTAAGAAATACTGAGGAATGTATAGTTTAACTGAATCTTTTGAATGACCTCAAACCAATTAATTTTTTTATGTAGGCTCACCTTAGTACATATTAAAATAATTTGTATTCTGATTAATATATTTAGCTGTATAACTGAATTTATTTTAAAAAAACCACTACTATTCAATAAGCAGATCAATAAGTATGTGATGTTAATTTTATCCATCAACTTGATTGGGCCATGGAGTGCCCAGATGTTTAGTCAAACATTATTCTGTGTGTGTCAGTGAGATTATTTTTGGATGAGGTTAACATTTTCATCAGCAGACTGAGTAAAAAAGATTATGCTTTGTAATGTAATGGGTCTCATCCAATCATTTGAAGACCTAGATAAAACAAAAATGTTAACCCTTTCTGCATTAAGGGAAACTCCACCTGCCTGGCTGCTTGATTTTTTTCTGCCCTTCAGACTTGAACTGAAACATTTGCTCTTCTCAGAACTTCAGCCTGCCAGCGCTTGAACTGGGACTTATACCTCATTGGCTCTCCTGATTCTACAGCTTGCTAACTGCAGATCTTGGGATCTCTCATCCTCCATAACATGTGTGCTAATTTCTTATAATATGTATTTTTATCTCTCTCTCTCTCTCTCATCTCTCTCTCTCTATTATCTATCTATCTATCTATCTATCTATCTATCTATCTATCTATCTATCTATCTATCTCCTATTGGTGCTATTTTTCTGGAGATTCCCAACTGATACAGATTTTGGTACCCAGAGTTGTTTTAGAGGAACATAATTTTAAGAGTATTTTCTGAATTGATTCTGGGATTTCTAAAATTGGCTCCTTAATTTGCTTAGATTTAAGTATAATAGTAACTCAATTTCCGGTAGTAAAGAGAGCACTGACAGTCTATGGCAGGCAATACAGATACATAAGATGTCACCATTAGAAATTCTTAACCATTTAAAGGAAACAAAGATCTGGGTAACTGTATAATGTGATATTTTTGAATATTTTCTGCAAACTAACAAATTTAATGAGATGGGCTGGCTGAGCTTATTGTCTGAATAAAGTGGGAAAAGAAAAGAATGATCTCAGGGATTTGAATTCTCAGCTCAAACATCACATACACAACTTGAAAGCTTGTATGTGTGCCTTCATAGAAACGTTTATCTCCAATAAGGGCTGAGATTGCTGAAAGTCAAATGCAGAATCTCATTCTGTGATTAGTTTAATTACAATTCAAGTTGAACTTCCAGCATTGAAAGGTGTTTACAATTAAAGTGAGGGCATGAAGTGGAAAGAAATGGCATCCTGAAAGCTAGAATGAGACAGCTTATGCCTGTCCAGTCATTATATTTGAAGCACATAACTTGTCTGGTTTTACAGATTGACAGCAGGCAAGGAATTTTGCCTCAGGATACATCATACCTCAAGTATAAACCATATCTGATTTAGATAACACTTAGTTGAGACTTTGGACTTCAGACTCAGAGTTGGGATGAGCTAAGAATTTTAGGGCTATTGGGATGAAATGACTGTGTTTTGTATGTGAGAAGGACAAGAATTTAAGGGGGTGAGGGAAAAATGTTAAGGAATGAATTGTGTTTCCTTCAAAAATATGTGTGATAAAGACCCCAATGTTAGGGTATTCAGAGATGGAGTATTTTGGAGAAAATTAGGTTTAGATGAGGTTATGAGAGTGAGGCCCTCATAAAAAAAATTAGTGCCCTCATAAGAAGAGACACCAGGGAGTTTACTCTCCCTCTCTCTTTCTGCTGTGTGAGGAATTGTGAGGAGCTGGCCATCTGCAAGCCACGAAGAGAGCCCTCACCAAAATCTAATCATGCTGGCATTCTGATTTCAGACTTCCATCCTCCAGAACTGTGAAAAATACATTTATGTTGCTTATACCATCTAGTAAATGATATTTTGTTATGGTAGCCCAAGCTGACTAAGACATTGTACCAATGTAGATAATGCCATTAGTTTTCGGAATCTACTTAAACCAAATGAGCACATGAGCTTTGTTTCCACTAGCAGCGTAATCTACATTGCTTCTGCATCTTAAGAAAGCTGTATGTAGCAATATTTAAATTGGTATCAAGTTGAACTAACCGAAATATGTTTAAAAGTCCTACATAATATATATTATGAGCTATAGTCTATGGGAAATTATTATTGGTGAGAATCTGTAAAGCAGGTGGCTATCATTTTGGAAACATAGTCCAAAACCATATACAGTCAGGGTCTTGCCTGCTGTGTTGCCCAGACTGGAGTGCAGTGGCATGATCATAGCTCACTGCAGCCTGGACCTCTTATACTCAAGAGATTGATCCTCCCACCTCAGCCTTCTGAGTAGCTAAGGTGCCACCTTGCCTGGCTATTTGTTTTTATATTAGTATTTTTTAGTAGAGACAATGTCTTACTGTGTTGCCCACACTAGTATCAATTTCCTGGGCTCAAGCAATCCTCCCTCTTCAGCTTCCTAAATTCCTGGTATTAAAACAATATTTTATGCCAGTTTTAATTTATAGGAAGAAATATAAATTTCTAGAATAAAGTTTTTTTAATCAAGTAAATCAAGTGAATCATATTGACATTTAAATTAAAGGTTTGACAGTTTATAAAATCTTCAATTTCTATATCTTTTTATACTATTCAAGATAACTTATAGCTGACATATAGTTTCTACTTTAACATGATGGTATCTCCCAATGACACATTTATTTCTAAATTCCCATTCTCTCTATTAAATACTCAAGCCAATGTTATTTAGAACAAACACTGCACTTCCCTGGAAATTTGTTTGTAGGCTTTTCTATTTTTATCAACTCTTCATTACAATTTGATCTTATACAAATTATACTCATAAGTCAAATGATTTGGCAAACAGAGACATTTCGCAGATCAGATTTAAATAGTAGCAACAAATATTTTGAAATATTTAATAGTTCAAACTCTTTAGTCATTTTTTCCAAATGTGTAAAGCAAGTGAACATACTTAAAATAGCAACAGTAAAAAGTCAGTGTACTAAACAGAGACAGTCAACAGCTGGTAGAAAATTGAATTGAACTTTGTCCAGACACAATAGAAAAAGGAAATTAAAGGCTTCAAATTGCTTATAGCAGACCAGAGTAAATCCAAATGCATTTTGGGGTCATTAAAACATCTTGAACAATTTTCCAAAGATTTTAGTTCAAGAAGCCCCCCTCAAAAAAAAAAAAAAAAAGAAAAAGTAAAAGAAAATTTACCAAGCATTACTTTCCTATCATATTTCATAAGAAGGTTAATCCATATGTTTCTGATTCATTTATACTTAAGCCATCAAACAGTTTTTGTGCAAGAGCTATTTGATTTCTAAGAAATCATTTGAGCCTTTTATAGAAGTCCACTCATTTTCTTTGAAGTAAGTTTTGCAAAACTGAAAATACTTGACTCATTCTTAAACTTAGCTTTTAAGGTTTTGTACAATCACAGAACCTCAGATTTTAGAAGAGATAGTAAATGTAATCTATTCCAACGTCCAATTCAAAATAGAATGTCTCTTAAAAATCTTTGGCAGATAAAAATTTTATTTACTTCTTGATTATTTGCAGTGATAGGGAACTCATTATTTCAGAAGAAATTTTATCCCATTAAACCTCATCATCTCTTTTATCCTATCACAGTTATTTAGCATTCATAATATAATGGTGTGTGTGTATGTGTGTGTATTCACATGTGTGAATTATGACTTATTTCTTTTATTAGAGAGCCTCCTAGTACTTTACTGCTACTTTGTATTGATTCTGATAATTTTAGAATTTAGCTGATGTAAAGAAACTAACTCAAGTTTGATACACTAATATTTTTTCTTAGAAAAGGAGACATATCATCTTTTTTATTTTTATTTTTTTCTGTCACCCAGGCTGGAGTACAGTGGTACTTGGCTCACTGCAGCCTCCACCCGCCAGGGTCAAGTTATTCTCCTACCTCAGCCTCCTGAGTAGCTGAGATTACAGGCATATGCCACCACAGGCAGCTTATTTTTGTATTTTTAGTAGAGATGGGGTTTCACCATGTTGGCCGGGCTGGTTTCGAACTCCTGACCTTGTGATCTGCCTCCCTCGACCTCCCAAAGTGCTGGGATTACAGGCGTGAGCCACTGCGCCTGGTCCGCAAGTAGATATATTTTCTAGGCAAGGAATATGAATTGAGATATTACAAGAGACTAAAATAAACATGTCAACAGGGATTACATAATACAAACAACAGAATGGAAGATGCTTTAGAAATTATCTCATTCAAACATTATGAATTTACAGAGAATTACACAAAAGCTCCAGTTTTTCCTAGGTAATGTCTGATACAACTGGTACAGGATTCTAAAAATCAGAACTCTAAATCCAATGCTTTCTCCATTTGTGTGAGTGGTGTCGTTTGGTAGGGTATGGCAAAAGAATGTAAGAGAGAAAAGTGAAAGCTTTGAAGATTCACGTTACAGTTGTATTCACTGGTAAATTCCAAGCTGTGTTGCTTAACTGTATGATACATTGAATAGATATGTGAACTTCTTGAAGTAGAAATCTATCAGTGGATGTGAAAGGAATACATTATTCATTCAGCAAAAGGTATATACTTAAAATAAAAATCAAATGTGAAATTTTACAATTAAATTGATAGGATAATAAATAGTTTAGCTGGGACTCCAAATCTTTGACTGTGAATCAGACATGTTTGGGATTCAGGCAAGAAAATACCTGAAGCTGGGTGGAGTAAGTAAAAAGTTTGCCAATGGTTATGTTATTGATCTGTGGTATTAAACATGGATTGTGTGTATAATAAATCCTAAACCAAATCAAAGGCAGTCCTATTTGTGAAACTGTCGGTACTATTCATTTAATTTATGATACCAGGTTGCCAGAGCTACTAAAAAACATATAGAAGGATCAATCATCATTTGAAACATTTGAAAAAAATGTTATAGAGCCGGGCGCGGTGGCTCAAGCCTGTAATCCCAGCACTTTGGGAGGCCGAGGCGGGCGGATCACAAGGTCAGGAGATCGAGATCACGGTGAAACCCCGTCTCTACTAAAAATACAAAAAATTAGCCGGGCGCGGTTGTGGGCGCCTGTAGTCCCAGCTACTCGGGAGGCTGAGGCAGGAGAATGGCGGGAACCCGGGAGGCGGAGCTTGCAGTGAGCTGAGATCCGGCCACTGCACTCCAGCCTGGGCGACAGAGCGAGACTCCGTCTCAAAAAAAAAAAAAAAAGAAAAAATGTTATAGAAACCATCACAACTGGTTTTTGACTTGGGGCAAGGAGTTGGACAAGTCTGCACGGGATCTTAGAGCAGATATTGTTGTTATTTCTCTGTGGATAAAGAAAGATAAAGTTAAGAAATATTACATTAGCAAGAAAGGTAGAGCAGTAGTTTTATGTATGAATTGTTAATACTCCTTAGAATTGGTTTTTTCTTTATATATTTTCTTACAGCTAATATATTTTCATTTTAAAGATTTACCTTTTAAAAGTATTAAACATCATATTTTATTCAGTTAGCAGCTATATTACTAGACCCGTAGAGATGAATTGGGGAAAAATCCAACTTCTGAAATATAATTGTCTTCTTTTGCTTTCCAGAGGGGTAATTGAAGTGTTTACTTTTGTAATAAATCATCGGGCAGATCTAGATCTGATCTCAGATTCCAGGGCTCTTTCCTTGTCTCAGAGCTTCCTCTTTCTACTAAAATGCTAATGGTGAGTTTTAATAACAACAACAAAATAATAATTTAATTTGCTTGCACAGTGCAGGTGGTTGCTACCAAAGTATAATTGATGTATTCAGATGATTTTAAATGCCAGGTGGTCATTTTAAGGTGGCACATTTTTATACATCCTGATTATTATGAGTAGCAGAGACTCTGCCAAGATTTGCATAACTACTAAGCATCCTTATGTATGTGACGGCCTTAGATTCTTTCAGCAGCCCTGTGAGACTGTCAAATAAAAGCAAAGACCAGGAATATGAAGTTACGCTCCCAAGCTTGGAGGATTAGTAAGTAGCAAAGATAAAATTTTAACCCAAGCTGCCTGGAAGCCACTGCCCAGCTTTCTGAGTGTTCTAGCCACAATGAAGCAGGGGGAAGGTCAGAGAGACAGAACATAAGAACTCTTAAAATTGTTTACATCCACGTCTGTATAATTCCATTACTCCAACACTGAGAATAAAAATTATAAAACGTTCACAGTTTCACCAGGCATATGCAAATGTTAGAGTCACTATCCTTTTTTTTTCACTAAAATACATAATTATTAAACCTTAAATGCATTAACACCAGAGTTACTCAAATCTAAGTACAAATGCCTACTTTTAAAAACCATATATGTGAATTGTCACAGACCCTTGCTCATAAAGCAGGGATTTTAAAGTAATCAATAAAACGGTTAACTTTTGTATAAACAGCTCACATCTGTGACTTGCCAAGGTGAGACAACTAAAGCTTGGGGAGCTTAAACTGAGCCTGAGTCTCCTCCCTAGGTTCCGAGTGACTTCTGCTGCAAACAATTCCCCAGAGGAAACAAAAATACCAATATTATCGATTTTTAAAAAACATGTAGTATATATAACTACATAACATATTACATGGTACTATTTGGTATATCTATATAGTTCTAATTGTTAGTTGATAATCTTTTTCTGAATCATTGTGCCAAACTCAAGGACCCTAAAGAGTACTTGAATTCGGACTGAACAATATTTATCCAATTTTAAAAAGCACATATATGTATGCAGTGATGGGTGCCACACTACGTATCTTAATGCGATTATTTAATATTTACTTCTTAAATCTTAAAATGTGAGTCCTACTTTAATTATTTTTTTCAGTCCATAATTTGTCTAATGTGATGTTTGCTTGCATTTATTCATCCATAGAGCACTGTAACTCAAGAGGTTCCCTTTACTGTTCTGTCCAAGTACTTACATCCAAGAGGTGATTGGCTGTACCACCATGACTCTCCACACCTTGAAAGAACATGCAACATCACTGCTTTGTGTATTGTCTTTATCTGTTCTTCCTCTTTATGTCTCTTTTATCTTTTTAATATTTTTTTCTTTTCTATGATTTCCTTTCCATCACCATTTACCACACTCAATTCCATGATTCCCTGCATAGCTTTCTCCATTTAGCCAGATCTAACTGCTGTGATTCTGTCGTGAGAGGTGGAAAGATTACAAGTGTAGGTGACAGAAGTGTATAGCCGCTATAGGTTTTTGTAATGGATGTCTGCTACATCTTCCCTCCAACTCAAAGCTTGGAAATTTAAGTGTAGGACTCATTTTGGGAATTTTCTGCAAAAAGGAAAATCCTCTTGTTCCCATTAGAGTTTATTTGTGAAGTCCTCTTATGCAACTAACACCATGTGGGAAGAAAGAGAGGATTAAGAACATCACAATAGGCACAAAAATAGGGTCAATTTTCACATTACACAGTTAAATTAGAAAGGAAGGAAATAAAGACATCAGTGGATAAAATTAATGTAATTGGAGAATACTGTAGTCAAAGTAGTTTGTTTGCTCTAATCTTGCACATGATATAAAAATGTTGTTGTGAATGGACCCCAGCTGCAAGTAATCACAGTCAGAGACTAAATGGCATCAACAGTGATGATCGGGTAGAGAGGCAAATGCCTATGCAGCTTTTCTTAGAGGGGAATAGATAATTAACAGTCCCATGATTAATGCATAAAAGTGTGTTACAACTCTGAAAATTAATTCATATACCCAACCTAAGAATTTGAAATGATGAAAAAATTGTTTCCAGCTCTACAGTTCTTCTATTTATAATTTTCTTTTCTTTTTTTCTTATTCTTTTTTGAGATAAGGCCTCACTCTGTCATTCAGGCTGGAGTGCAATTGCACGATCTTGGCTCCCTCGACATCCCAGACTCAGGTGATCCTCCCACCTCAGTCTCCTGAGTAGCTGGGACTACAGGCACGCACCCATCACACCTGGTTAGTTTTTGTATTTTTTCGTAAAGACATGGTTGTTTGCCATGTTCTCCACACTGATCTAAGACTCCTTAGCTCAAGCAATCTGCCTGCCTTGGCTTCCCAAAATGCTGGAATTACAGGGGTGAGCTACCGTGCCTGGCCTATTTTTTCTTTATTTAAATGGCATAGATAACCACCTTGCTTGTATGGTCAGTCCATCATCAAAAGAGTCATTTAGTATGAAAGGCCTTGGAAGTGTGTTTGTACCAAAAAGGAGATGGGTACCTATTCCTCAGTATACCAAATAGTGTGTGATCATACACGTAAAACATTGCTCTTTTTGCCATCCAAATTTAAAGAGTAGCATCATCATCATCATCATCATCATGATCATCATCATCAACAACAACAATACACACACAGAAATTCAGGAAGAGAATGAGTCTTACAGGTATATCTCTACTGCTTTGGACTACAGGAATATTATATTTATTTAAGAATTGGTTAGCTTTGGTTGTGAATATCTTCTAAGTAAATGATTAAACCCAATGTTAGTCTATGAAAACCTTGAGTCTCTCTTGGACAGATCTTCACAGAAGAATACAGGATATACCCCTAACAATACCTGGGTATTCACTAATACCTTCTCCAGTGATTTTCTCTCTGATGGTATAAGTAGCACTTGCTTAGAGCAGGATAAGCAACACTTGGCATTCTGGGTCACTAATTTTATTCTGATATTTGGGAGGTAATTTCAGTAATTTCTATAGTAATTCAAAATATCATTTTGCTACTGAAGCAAATACAGGGTGTTGAATTTGCATGGATATAAAATATAAAATGTGAAGCATATTATTTATTTAGTTTTATCTATCTTAACAATCCCTGCTAATAGAAGCTTATTCTCACCCGCATTAAAAGAGCCTCTGTACAAGTTTGCTTTCCATCACATTATTCTCTTTATTTTTTCATAGACATTCTCACAATCTGAAATTATCTTGATGGTATTTGGATTACTTTTTAATTATTTGTGCGATGCCAGAATGCAAGATCCACAGAAGCAGAGTTCTCACCTATCTTGGTCATGCATATTTACACATGCCTGTATCAGAGCATCCTTGGTTGTTCGGTTTTTATTCATTGAAAAGGATGATTGAAAGATTTAGTTAATTGGATTTTTTAAAGCTTTAGAATTATTGACCTAATAGATTCCAGGCACACTTCTAAATGATTTTCCATGACTCGCTAGCTATTTTGAGGTTATTTCTATTTTTAAGAAGATGACATAAGAATCTAGTAGGTTAAATATTTTATTCTAAAACATAGAAATAACTGTTATGTCTTCAACCTAACCCTTTCTCTGTTACATTCAGTGTTAAAATTTACAAAGATGAACTGAGCTGAAAATAATGCAGTGGTTAAAAGCTTGGGTTTTAATATTAATCTAACTTGATATCTAACTAAATTCACTAGTTTCTAAACATGACCATAAGTCAACCTCTCTAAAGTGAACATAATAATTCCTATTTCCTTGAGTTGTGAGAATTGATGCAGTAATATATACAATGTACTTAACACAGTGCCTGGCATGTAAGAAGCTCTGCCACATAGTAGCTCTTCTTATTACTTGTTTGAGTGAATTTTCAAGGAAGGATGGCATGCAGTCTGGGCGTGACCTGACAACAGAACTAGGAATTAAGCCAGAGGAAAGCATGATCTTTGTGAGGAAAATACAGTTGGTTCCATGAATGATGCTGTATAATGTGGTACACATGCAAGGTCCATGCTAAACATCTTGTTTACTTCTGCAGGTATTAAAATGTTACAAATATTAATATACTTCCCTTAAAATTAAAGTTATAACATACAAATTACAGGATAACTCTTATGTCACCATCAAAAGTTATTTACATTATACAAATATAGAATCTTCATATAATCTTTTTTCCCCAGTTGCACTGAAGTATAATTGATAAAAACAGAAATCTTATATGTTTAAGGTATACAATGTGATGTTTTAATACACGACATATTGTGAAATTATTACCACAAGCAAGCTAATTAAGATATTCATCACTTCACATGATTCTGTGTGTGTATATGTGCATGTGTGTGTGGTGAGAACACTTAAGATCTACTATTTTAGCTATTTTCAAGTATACTATACATTATTATTGACAATAGTAACGATGCTGCGCAAGATACCTCTAGAACTTCTTCATCCTAACTGAAACATTGTAACTACTGGCCAACATCTCACCATTTCCTTCCCTGCCTTAATCCTTTGACATTCACAATTTTACTCACTGCTTCCCTGAGTTCCACTTGTTAAATTCTACATATAAAATGAGACCAAGAGGTATTTGTCTTTCCATGCCTGGCTTATTTCACTTAACATAACATCCTCCAGGTTCATCCATGTTGTCTCAAATGACAGAATTTTCTTGTTTTTTTGAGGCTGAATAGTGTTCCATTGTGTATTACACCATTTTCTTTGTCCATTCATCTTTCAATAGACATTTAAGTTGATTCCATATCTTGTCTGTTGTGAATAATGGTGCAATATACATGAAAATGCAGGTATCTCTTCAACATACTGACTTAATTTCTTTTGGATATATACCCAGAAGTAAGATTGCTAGATCATATGGTAGTTTTATGTTTGCTTTAAAATGAATCTTCATGCCATTTTTCATAATTTCTGTACTAATTTACATTCCTACCAATAGTATACCATTTTATCCACATCCATGCCAAAAGTTTTAAGTGTTTTGTCTACCGAAAATAGCCATTCTAGTATGTGTGAGGTGATATCTCACTGAGGTTTTAATTTGCATTGCTCTGATATTTAATGATCTTGAGCATTTTTTCATATACCTGTTGGCCATTTGTATATTTCCTTTCAAGAAATGTCTGTTCTGGTCTGTTGACCATTTTTTAATTGGGTTGTTTTTTGTTTGAGTTCCTGAGTTCCTTATATATTTTGGATATTAGCCCTTTGTTAGATGTATGCTTTACAATTTTTTTTTCATTTTGTAGGTTATCTTTTCACTCCATTGATTGTTTCTTGTGTTGTGTGGAAGCCTTTTAATTTGATATAGTTGAATTTTTCTCTTTTTGCTTTTGTTGTGTGTATTTTTGTGGTCATATCCAAAAAATAATTGCTCAGACCGATATCAAGAAGATTTTAAAAATATTTTCTGCTACTAGTTTTATAGTTTGGGGATTTTAATTTAATTCTTTTATCCATTTCAAGTTGATTTTTGTATATGGTATGAGATAACGGTCCAATTTCATTCTTCTGCATGTGGATATCTGGTTTTCCTTTCCAAAGGAAAAGAAGATATTTTACTGTCCCTATTGTGTATTCTTGGTACCTTTGTCAAAGATTAGTTGAATATATAAATGTGTGGATTTACTTCTGGGGTCTCTATTTTGTTATATTGGTCTTTATGTCTTATTATGGCAGTATGATGCCATTCTGTTTACTACAACTTTGTTGTTTATTTTGAAATAATGTAGTTTAATGCCTCCAGCTTTGTTTCATTTTGCTCAAGATTGCTTTGGCTATTCAGGGCCTTTTCTGGTTTCATATGAATTTTAAGGTTCTCTTTTCTTTCTCGGTAAAAAATTCATTGGAATTTTGATAGAGATTGTATTGAATCTGTACTTTGCTGACATGGTTTGGCTGTGTCCTCACCCAAATCTCATCTTCAATTGTTGTTCCCATTATCCCTATGTGTCATGGGAGGGAGCCAGTGGGAGGTAATTTAATCATTGGGACGATTACCCTCATGCTGTTCTTATGATAGTGAATGAGTTCTCACGAGATCTGATGGTTTTATATGGGCCTTTCCCCATTTTGCTTGGCACTTCTCCTTGTTGCTACCATGTGAAGAAGGATGTGTTTGCTTCCCCTTCTACAATGATTGCAAGTTACCTGAGGCCTCCCTAGCTATGCTGATCTGTGAGTCAATTAAACTTCTTTCCTTTATAAATTACTCAGTCTCAGGTATGTCTTTATTAGCAGTATGAGAATGGACCAATACAGTAAATTGGTACTGAAGAGAGTGGGGCACTGCTGTAAAGGTACCCTAAAATGTGTAAGTGATTTTGGAACTGGGTAACAAGCAGAGATTGGAACCATTTGAAGGGCTCAGAAAAAGACAGGAAAATGTTGGAAAGTTTGAAACTTCCCACAGACTTGATGGGCTCAGAAGACAGAAAGATATGGGAAAGTTTGGAACTTCCTAGAGACTTGTTGAATGGCTTTGACCAAAATGCTGATAGTAATATGGACAATGAAGTCAGGCTAAGGTGGTCTCAGATGGAGGTGAGGAACTTGTTGAAAACTGCAGTAAAGCTCCCTCTTGCTATGCAAAGAGACTGGCAGCATTTTGCCCCTGCTCTAGAGATCCATGGAACTTTGAACTTGAGAGAGATGATTTAGGGCTCCTGCCAACAGAAATTTCTAAGTGGCAAAACAGCCTGACAATGTGATAGAAAAGAAACCCCCATTTTCTGGGTAGAAATGCAAGTGGGCAGCAGAAATTTGCATAAGTAACGACGAGCCAAATGTGAATCAACAAGATAATACAGAAAATGACTCCAGCGCATGTCAGCGGCCTTCATGGCGGCCCCTCTCATCACAGGTCTGGAGGCCTAGGAGGGAAATATGGTTTCCTGGGCCAGGCCCAGGGCTTCCCTTTTCTATGCAGCATCATGGCATGGTACCCTGCACCCTAGCTTCATCAGCTCCAGATGTGGCTAAAAGGGGCCAAGGTATAGCTTGAACCATTGTGTCACAGGGTGCAAACCTCAAGTCTTGGTGGCTTCCACAAGGTGATGAGCCTATGGGTGCATAGAAGTCAGGAATTGAAGTTTGAGCAATTCTGCCTAGATTTCAGAGGATTTATGGAAATACCTGGATGTCCAGACAGAAGTTTGCTGCAAGGGTGAAGCCCTCCTGGAGAACCTCTGCTAGGGTAATGCAGAAGGGAAATGTGGGGTTAGAGCCCCCACACAAAGTTCCCACTGGTACACTGCCTAGTCCATCTGTGAGAAAGTTGCATCCTCCAGACCCCAGAATAGTGAATCCAGCAACCGCTTGCACTGTGCACCTGAAAAAGCCGCAGACACTCAATGCCAGCTCATGAAAGCAGCCAGAAGGGGAGCTGTACCCTGCAAAGTCACAGGAGTGGAGCTACCTAAAGCTGTGAGAGCCCACCTCTTGCATCACTGTGCCCTGGATGTGAGACATGGAGTCAAATGTGATCATTTTGGAACTTTAAGGTTTAATGAACACCCTATTAGATTTCAGACTTGCATGGGTCCTATAACCCCTTTGTTTTGGCCAATTTCTCCCATTTGGAGTGGGTATATTTACCCAATGCCTGTACCCCATTGTATCTAGGAAGTAACTAACTTATTTTGATTTTACAGGCTCATAGGCGGGAGGGACTCTCCTTGTCTCAGATGAATCTTTGGACTTGGACTTTTGAGTTAATGCTGTAATGAGTTAAGACTTTGGGGAACTATTAGAAGGGCATGATTGTATTTTGAAATGTTGAGGACATGAGATTTGGGAGGGGCCAGTGGTGGAATGACACTGTGTGGTTTGGCTGTGTGGCCACCCAAATCTCATCTTGAACTATAGTTCCCATAATCCCCACATTTCATGGGAGAGATCCATTGGGAGGTAATTTAATCATGGGGGTGGTTACCCTCATAGTGTTTTCATGATAGTGAGTGAGTTCTCGCAAGATCAAAAGATCGTGTAAGGGGCTTTTCCCCCCTTTGCTTGGCACTTCTCCTTGCTTTCACAATGTGAAGAAGGACATGTTTGCTTTCACTTCCACCATGACTGTAAGTTTCCTGAGGTTTCCCAAGCCCTGCAGAACTGTAAGCCAATTAAACCTCTTTCCTTATAAATTACTCAGCCTCAAGTATTTATTAGCAGGGTGAGAATTAACTAATAAATACAATTACCTTGGGTAATGTTGACATTTTAACAGTACTGATTCTTCCAATCTATGTACACAGGATAGAATTCCATTTAATTAGGCCTTCTTAAATTTCTTTCATCACCAGTTTATAGTTTGCATTGTCCATAGTTTTTATTTCTTTGGTTAAATAGTATTTTATTTTTCTGATGCTATTGTATATGAGATTTTTAAAATTTCAATTTAGGATCGTTCATTGTTAGTGTTCAGAAACACTACTAATTTTTGTATATTGATTTTGTATTCTGCAATTTTTTTAATTTGTTTATTAGTTTTAACTCTTTTTTGGTGGAATCCTTAGGATTTTTGTGTTATTTACAGAGACGATTAAATTTCTTTCTGATTTGATTGCCTTTTTTAATTTCTTTGTGGTTTTGCTTTTGTTTCTGCCTAATTACTCTGATGAGGACTTTCTGTACTGTACTGAATAGAAATGGTGAAAATGGGCATCCTTGTCTCGGTCCTCATCTTAAACACAGCTGACTGGGATGTTAGCTGTGGGCTTGTCATATATGGCCATTTTTATTATGATTATATATGGCATCATGTTAAGGTACATTCCTTCTATACCTAATTTTTGGGGAATTATTATTATAAAAGTATGTTGAATTTTATAAAACCCTTGTTCTGCATCTATTGAGATGATCATATGAATTTATCCTTTATTCTCTTAGTGTAGTGTATCACATTAATTGATTTTCACATGGTGAACCATCCTTGAATCCTAAGGATAAATCCTACTTGACCATGATATATGATTATTTTAATGTGCTATTGAATTTGTTTTACTGGTATTTTGCTGAAGATTTTTGCAACAATGTTCATCAGGAATATTAACTTGTAATTGTTTTCACATTATAAAAACTTTCATTTCTGATTTCTTTTAAATAAAAATAAATTCTCATAGGTCATTTATTCCTTTATTGAAATGATAAAAATAAACCACAAATTATATAAAATTAGTAGCCTCTCTCAGTTAGCATGTGAGTGAATATAAAATAGAATTAAAATTCTACCAGATAAAACAAATCTAATTTTTAGAAATGTACTTTATAGATGACCTGAGACTTTTTTATGTTATTGTAAGTAAAAACTATAAAATAACTTAAAGGTGTCTTCAAAATTTAGCCTGTGAGAACTCAACAGTCTGCCATGTTCCCTGATTCAAGGCTGCCATATTCCCTGCCTCAGAGCTGCTCACCCTATAGAAATTATGATCACATTCTATACTGCTTATAAATGAGTCCAAATTTATTTTATTACTATCACAAGAACAACCTTCTATGATTAGCCAAAGTCTTATGAAGCCAGACTATTTTAATATTTGGACAAAACTTGTCAAACACATTAGCAAAACATTAATGTGTTATATTACTAAGCCCAAAACCTTTATGCATGGGGTATTCCATAAGTCTATCCCCTAAAATATAGTTAATTTAGAGTGGCTTTGCTTTACAACATGAAACAG
This sequence comes from Macaca fascicularis, assembly GCF_037993035.2. Classification (NCBI taxonomy): domain Eukaryota; kingdom Metazoa; phylum Chordata; class Mammalia; order Primates; family Cercopithecidae; genus Macaca; species Macaca fascicularis. The sequence goes on from NC_088378.1 coordinate 163,708,677, forward strand.
ATTGTGTCTTATATATTATAGCTCAGTTAGTCCTAGCAATTTGGAAGCATGTAACAGAGAAAAATAAATCAAGCTATTTTTAAAACTGGGAAACCAAGTTAGAGCCTCCAGTGTAAAGTTTATAAAATAAAACTACAATCTGAATACAAAAATAATTTCAGTCTTGGAGTTTGCCACTGAAATCCTTTTGGATTTATATCTTACTTTTACAGTTATTATTTGTATGTGTTTGCAAAAATGAAAAACGAAAAAGGTGAAGTTAGATTCTTAAAAGATGGAGAAGAATGATTGGCAACAATAATAAAAAGAGGAGGAAAATGTGTTAGACAGAGCTGTCTCTCTCTGGCCCTTCCACTAGAGACAATGAATTTTAACATGAAACTTTGTGGGAGCAGGACAGAATTTGAATTTTTAAAACTTAGATTGCTGAATATTTTGTATCCAGTTTTTTATCATTAAATTCTGAAAGTCATTCCCTAATACTGAGTACTTTATTTCAGCTTTAGGACAAATATTAGCCTCAAGAAGCCTGGAATCAAGATTATGCTGCCTCTTCAGGGTGTCACTGAGCAAATGCCTTTCTTAGTTTTCGATGGATGTGAAATGGGCCTATAACACCTAGCTTGTAAGGATGTTTATATACAAGCTGATGATTGTACAACACTATGTAAGTGCTAATTGACCTGTATTTGTGTTAAAGATTTTGTAGTTATAACTGCATCTTGCCAGGTATAACTGTAAAGCCTTTTTTTTCATAGTTTTTTAATGAATATTCATTCACTAACCCTCTGGAAAGTAGGTTGGAGTTATGAGCATGATGGGTGGAGGTAAAATGTGGCTATTTTAACCTGATTTTGAAAAGGATTTCACTACTACTCATATAGGCTGTGCTTATAGCACTACTAAAACACATTAACATTCTACTTGTGACTATAAATCCTGATGCCTAGAATGAGTCTAATATTTTGACTACAAAAAGGAGACCTGATGAAATTCCAAATGAGATGTAATGAAGTCTTAGTTTTTCATGCCACAAAATATCACCAATTAACAAACATAAATGATGAAATCACTCCACTTGTAAATAGCAAATATAATATTTCCGTGTCCCAGAGTGATGTGATGGCTACTGGAGGCAAAAAAAAATTGTTAATATTTGTAAATGTCTTAACAAGTATATATTCCACATAAAGTAATATGTGGAATTTTTAAAACAAACAATTGTGGTGTGTTTGAAAAAGTGTTTAAAAAGAGATATTCCAATGAATTTTGGTGTATACTAATCAATAATTAAAAACAATTTTCCTCAAAAACAAGAAAAATATTTGGAACTTTCTTAAAGACTCTTAATAGAAAGAAAAATTTTGAATGGTAATTCATATGTGGCAATCTGCCAAATAATAATTTTGTTTTGATATGTCTAGGCAGCAGTAAACTTCTTTCTCAAGAAGATAATTAAAAATAATAAGAAAAAATGCAATCTGTAGGAGTTATTATAGATACTTGTAGCCAAAATATAGAGTTATAGGGTAAGAGCATTAAATACACTTCTGAATAATGAAGGTATGTTCCAAAACTACTTTTTAACGTCTTTGGTTTTGAAACTTGCCCTGTCATCCATGTCTCTACGTGTTCTCTCCTGCCTTGGTACAATGGACAGGTAAGAGGAGTTTTGTGCCATCTGAGTAGCAGGTCACACAGCTAGTCTAAAATCACTTGGATATGATTTGTTGATATCGCTTAGTGTTATTGATCCAAAATAAATTGCTCCAAGTTCACATCTGCTAGATTAACGTATTTCTCTAGTGCTGTCAGTTAAAAATGTATTTTCATGTAAGCACCTGTACATTTTCCATGAAATATATTCATGTTCCTTCAGCACTTACAGAGCATAAATATATTATTCACACTTTCCTCCCTCCTGCATCATGAGACAATTCTGTTTTTTTTGTTTGTTTGTTTGTTTTTTGAAATCTTTTTTCTTTTAATTTATTTATTATTATTATACTTTAATTTGTAGGGTATATGTGCATAACGTGCAGGTTTGTTACATATGTATACTTGTGCCATGTTGCTGTGCTGCACCCATCAACTCGTCATTTACATCAGGTATAACTCCCAATGCAATCCCTCCCCCCTCCCCCCTCCCCATGATAGGCCCCGGTGTGTGATGTTCCCCTTCCTGAGTCCGAGTGATCTCATTGTTCAGTTCCCACCTATGAGTGAGAACATGCGGTGTTTGGTTTTCTGTTCTTGTGATAGTTTGCTAAGAATGATGGATTCCAGCTGCATCCAAGTCCCTACAAAGGACTCAAACTCATCCTTTTTTATGACTGCATAGTATTCCATGGTGTATATGTGCCACATTTTCTTAATCCAATCTGTCACTGATGTACATTTGGGTTGATTCCAAGTCTTTGCTATTGTGAATAGTGCTGCAATAAACATACGTGTGCATGTGTCTTTATAGCAGCATAATTTATAATCCTTTGGGTATATACCCAGTAATGGGATGGCTGGGTCATATGGTACATCTAGTTCTAGATCCTTGAGGAATCACCATACTGTTTTCCATAATGGTTGAACAAGGCTACAGTAACCAAAACAGCATGGTACTGGTACCAAAACAGAGATATAGACCAATGGAACAGAACAGAGTCCTCAGAAATAATACCACACATCTACAGCCATCTGATCTTTGACAAACCTGAGAGAAACAAGAAATGGGGAAAGGATTCCCTATTTAATAAATGGTGCTGTGAAAATTGGCTAGCCATAAGTAGAAAGCTGAAACTGGATCCTTTCCTTACTCCTTATACGAAAATTAATTCAAGATGGATTAGAGACTTAAATGTTAGACCTAATACCATAAAAATCCTAGAGGAAAACCTAGGTAGTACCATTCAGGACATAGGCATGGGCAAAGACTTCATGTCTAAAACACCAAAAGTAACGGCAGCAAAAGCCAAAATTGACAAATGGGATCTCATTAAACTAAAGAGCTTCTGCACAGCAAAAGAAACTACCATCAGAGTGAACAGGCAACCTACAGAATGGGAGAAAATTTTTGCAATCTACTCATCTGACAAAGTGCTAATATCCAGAACCTACAAAGAACTCAAACAAATTTACAAGAAAAAAACAAACAACCCCATCAAAAAGTGGGCAAAGGATATGAACAGACATTTCTCAAAAGAAGACATTCATACAGCCAACAGACACATGAAAAAATGCTCATCATCACTGGCCATCAGAGAAATGCAAATCAAAACCACAATGAGATACCATCTCACACCAGTTAGAATGGCAATCATTAAAAAGTCAGGAAACAACAGGTGCTGGAGAAGATGTGGAGAAATAGGAACACTTTTACACTGTTGGTGGGATTGTAAACTAGTTCAATTTTATGTTTTTATCTTCTGTTTCATCAGTGATTCCCTTGCATTTAAAAATGTTTGTGAACTGCAAGCTACATAATTTATTTTTCTTGCAAATTAGGAGTCCCTCCAAATGTTCTGCTTGAGGAAAAAACACCAGCATTGGAATGAACAGGAGAACTTAAACCAACTGGGAGTTGACATATTAAATGTAAACGTAGCTTAGGTAGATAGATCGGTAGATAGAAAGATAGATAGATAGGGTAAATTACACCTTTCCTTGGTTAACACATCTAAACTTCTTGAAGCTATGGTTTCAAAACCTATGATGTTTTCTTCTTAAGTACAGAAAAGCTGAAAAATTAAAAACTTAAAAACTAGTGTGTGTACAATTTACTGGATACCAACAATCACGAAATTGTTTCTTTAGAATTCCAAGTATATATACAACTATACATATATGCACACATATGTTTAAAATCTATTTTATTTGTCCATTTATTTATTTATGAAATAAATATTGTGACTACAAAATTATTTGAGGGCAAATTATCTTCTTAGATACTGAAAGATAAATAATAAAATTAATCCCAACTTTTAAATATATAATTTTATGTATTATATTATCAATATGTATTATATTAGCCATATGGTTTATATATAAAAGACCTTGCCAAGCTATTCAGATATTAACTTTATCAAATACTTATTTAAAATATTTAATAAATATTTTATTAAATATATGTATTTATTTATATTATGAATTAGGAATAGAAGACATTTATGAACTTACTTGGTTTTTTTTCTGCCAGTTTAACAGAATACTAACCCATATTTCAGTTCTCCATATTGATGGCCAATACACACTAAAAACACACCAATTATCTAGTAGGGCATTTACATGGTTCCATAAGTTATCAAGAAGTAGCTTGGCAAGAGGAAAGAAAATTACAGATAACCTCTGTAATTTTTTGTTTAGCAGCTTTGGCACAAAATTGTTTTGGGAAAGTAGTTGATTAGCAGGTGGACATAAAAACATGATTTTACTAAAAGAAAATCCATATCTTCTTTCAAATCTACTGATGTTTTCTGTAATTATAGAATAGAAGATTTTTTATTTGTTAAACCAATATTTTGGAAGTGTATGGTCAAATCAGGAGAAGCAGGTCTATATTAAGAAACACTGGGGTTTTCTATCTTCTATTCTTCCCTTTCCTTTCTTTTCTGTTTATTCCTTTTCTTTCATCTTTTCTTTCTTTTTTCTTTTTATTTCTCCTAGACAGGCAAATTCAAAGAGCATCAGTAGCTAAAAAGTTCCCAAATACTCTACACGTGGTCAATACTAATGATTACACTACCAAGATTCTAGTGATTTAGTGGTTCATTGCTAATCTCACTCTTACACTTTCTCTGCATGGTTTAGTTCCATCCCACAACTTGAGTTACTCTTTCATCCAATGACAGCACCACTTACTGTGTTATGTTGAGAAGGTAGTTGTTGCCAGTTACAACTGACTGAGAATTTTATAACTGAGATAAAAGCCAAAACTTTCTAGTTTAGATCCCAAACTTTCCTAGTCCACAACTGTGGTTCAGAGAGAGTAAAAAAAGTTTGAAGGTGGAAGGAGAATACATTTTGATTTCAGTGTCTGAAGTGATGAATTTTTGAAGCTCTGTTGTGTCTCTTACTATCTGTGACACTCCGGATGTGTTTTTAAAATTCTCTAAACCTCAGTGACTCTATGCAAATAAAATAAAATCATGGAGGGGGGATAAAGTATCTGACACACAATGGATCAGCAAATGTGTGGATATTATAATTTTTAATAGGAAGAGCTACATTCCTATGAAGTGACAGAATTGTGATGATTCAGGCTTCTTGACTTTTAGTACATAATTCTTTTCATTATTCCATATTATCTCATATTTGTCTGGAAGTAGGGAATCGTGTAATAATATACACTTGGAATTGCCAAATGAGAGGTATAGTTTTGGTTCATGGCAAGCCTCAAAAATACTAGCATATAAAAATATTTTAATATATTTATTAGGGAAAGCCAACAAATACAGGTTTTAAAAATGTGAAGACAACTTACAAAGTAGTATATGAAAATATGGAGAAAATATTATAATTTATTTCAATACTGCAGATTTGAAAATACTTTGTGAATAATGTTTGCGCTAAGAAGAATTTCTTTAAATTAGCAACTGGATTTTCTTGCATTTTTAAAGCAATATTTCCTTAAGAAAAAAGCAGGCTTAGTTTTTCTGTGACACAGAAAATTCCTATCGTTTTCACTTTGTTCCAAAATTATATTAATGGAGTTTTTGTCATGGGAATAAATTAAAATGGGGCATACCGCATGTGGAACGTGATGGTATTTCTGCAGCATGCGATTTACAAGAAAACAATCTCATTTAGATCTTATCACTGACCGCGTGGCCAACACGGGGGACCACCTGGAGCCCATGTGTAACCTCTCCACGCAAATGGGTTCATTCAGTAAGAAACATGTGATTTTTAAGAGATTTCATTTAGAATTCTTCAGAACAAGTTTATGAAAGGATCACTTATATTTAGATTAGAACGGGCTATTTCTTGCAGCTGTGCAAATTTCACATTGTATTGAAGTCCTGGAGATTTCTGACAGAAACGTAAGTTGAATGACAGTGACAGAGAAAGAGGCACCTTAGCAAAAACAGCCAAAACCGTGACCTTTCCATATCAAAATATCTAAGTTTTAGCACCTTCTGCATATAAACGATAAAATATACCATTGTATTAAACTTTCATGATCATGCCCTTTTATCATCAACTTTAATCTATTTGTAAACTAACAAGGGCAATAAGACTGTATCTAAAAACAAATCACAGAATCAAACAAACCAAATTCAGATACAATAATAAGCTGGCAATATTAAAATATCAGAATTGGCATTGAAGTATTTATTTATGTTTAATGAACTTAGAAATGAAAAAAGAGTAGAACATACATTTTTGAAATGTTTCTAGGATTTGGAAGATTGTTTTAGGTTTTATTGTAGGCATTTTCCCGTAGCAATTCAAATTGTGCTATAAATCTACATATATCAAACCAAAGCATATTCAAAAAAAAAAAAATGGCCTATACAATGCACCCATAAATTAGAATCTCCCAAAACATGTCTTCTCTCAGGACACTAAGGACAAGGATAGTGGGTAAACCAAAGTAACTTTTTTTTTTTCTATGTAGTATTTAATTAAATCAACTGGAAAATGCTGGTAATCAAAAAGTTTTGAAATCACTATTTATCATTTATTATAAATTCTTAAAAACATTATATAAGTGATGGATTGTACATTGGGAGAAAGAAAGAAAGAAAGAAGGAAAGAGCACATGATAAAGAAAATTTTTATTTAGTATTACTGTGTTCAACAAGTTTCAAGCTGATTGTTTCTCTGGTTTGTGAAATTTATGCTTTTAGCTTATAATGTTCCAAAAGAAATAAAACCACCCACTGCATGTAAGTCAATATCATTCTCTCTTCATTTTTCTGTTTTGCCATCCAAAATTTTTTTTTTCGAATTCACAGTTTACAAAATAAAAAGAGAGTCTTTATGGTCCAACAATCAAGAGACCCTCTGAGTACAGAAGAGCCAAAGAGGAGGCCAAAGGGAGGTGGAGAAGGGAAGAGAGGAGGCAAGATATAACACATTCTCAGGATAAATCCGATAGGAAATCGCACAAGTAAGGCATTCAGCCAACTGCCATATGCCCTGACAAAGATACCAACAGCAGCAGTGAGCCCAGGGAGCTGTTTTATCATTAGCCCCTCACCCAGCAGTGGTAGAAACTCATTTAGCCCCATGCTGGACTTTCATTAGGCCAGACTCGCATCAGATGGTCCCGTGCTTTGGCTCAGGAGCGGTGTGGCCCTTTATTGGGGGAGGCAGCCACATCTCAGCTCAGCAGGGAGCCCAGATTGGAGTGTTCCTCGCTGACAGATGCCAGGGCCTCAGCGGAGGACCCAGTGGCCAAGGGGGCCTGATGCAAAACTATCCTTTATGTTGGCATTTTGTGGCACAAAACCTATGGAAAAGGAAAAAATAATAATCCTAAGGCTTTTAAGTTTGTCTTTAACCTGACTTCCACTGAAAGTAAGATAGAGTGAAAAAGAAAATCCACAAAGCTGAAAGCAAAGAGAAAATGCCAAAAAATCTTCACTTGGAATCACAACAAAGAGCTGAGCTGACACTGACAATCGTTTTGTTGTTGTTGTTTTTTTTCCTCCGGACTGTAATAAAAAGTCAACGAAGCAAGGGATGTCAATATATTCTAATAACAAAGATGTGAAATTTTAGAGGGTCCTTTTCCTTCTTCTTCGTAGGGAAGCTTTAAAATATGCAGAAATAGAGAGAGCAAGTATCCAAGTCTAGTAGATGCATATAGGAAAGATACGTTTCTTTAAAAAAAAAAAAAAAAAAAAAAAAAAAAAAACCTAAAACTTACATCATAGCAGTGATACATATTGTGGTTTTGGGAAGAAAAGAATTTAAAAATTGAATTTGTGTTTATTTCTTCTAAATCTGTAATTCTATCAAGAATCACAGACAAAAGGAGAAAACTAGCTGATGCTTTTTTTTCTATTAGACTCTTCAAGGAGGCAAAAATGGTGTTTTTAAATAATCCCTGATTATTTAAAAAACTATATTCCAATGCTTTATTATCTGAAAGCTTTTTAGAACTATATAGGAACCCAAAATGTATCTTTCTGTTCATTTTTTAGGTGTCTGTGAATTATAGAATAAATAACAGATGATCTAGGAGAAATAGAAAGCATTTTTATTCTTTTATTTCATTCATTTAATTGGGTTATTTTTATGCCAATTACAAATGCCATTACTTTATATATAAAGTTTTCATGTCAATATGGTAAAGAATACTTTTTAAACGCAAGTTATTTTATATTTACTAACTCTTCTGAAAAGTGTATTTCAATTTATATAAAAGCAGCAGATTGAAAGGCAAAGGAAAGCAGAATGAACCTTCCTAATATACAGTATTTTCTATGGAAATTTATTTATTGTATATTTAGAAGATTTCAATAAAACATTAGCAAATTACATAACAATCTAAAATACCTGTGATATTCTGAGCTCTGAATGTTGGTCGACAAATCAGGAAAAAAAATACTTGTCAGTTTCTCATCTTTTCAAAGATGAGTGCCTAGTTATTGCAAAGTAGTCTAGTCTCCTTCTTCATCTTCTCTTGGATGAAGTTTGCGGATATCTTTAGGTCAATGGACCATAGGGAGCTTTCTTGGTGCAGTGAAGCCCTTTATAGTACATTTCTCTCCAGGCATCTCTATTCCTGTTTGTCAATGACATGTGGCTTATCATCCAGTTAATCATCCTGGTTTATGTCAATTTACAGACATGTTAGGGAGCATCACTGCTGATAGTTTCTTTTACAGAATTTTTAAAAATGAACTTTTGGTATTTCTGTATACTCTTTTATTTATTTAAATAGTAATACTATTTGAAAGAGAAAATCTTTTTGCTTACTAAAACTAATGGTGCAAAAATACTGCAAAATTCTTTTTAAAAGAAAACAAACAGACATGCATACAAGCAACTACAAACCAATAACCCAAACAAAAAATAAATAAGAAGCTGAAATTATTGCAGTATCATTGATATTTTGAGATCAGCTCTCTCTGGCTTTTAATTTTAGAAGTAGAGCTAGTGTAGGTATGTTTGAAGGTGTGTGTGTGCGTGTGCGTGTGAGTGTGTGTGTGAGAGAGAAAATAATTACCAGTGACCTACAGTAACAGTCCTTCCCGCCTAGATGTTTCAGCTGCATTTGACGTCGTTATTGCCTGAGACAACAGTCTGGCTGTGATGTTAACAAACTGGGCCAAGCCTCTTTGATGCACCACAGGTATTAGAAAGTTGAGCGCTCACGTAAGCCCTTGAGCAGGTGGGCTGTGTTGAAGCGCCACCTACTGAAACATTGAGTTTCCCAATCCTGCATTCCCAAAGTTGTCATTTACTACAGCACTGGCAAAACTGGTTCAGGGGAAAAAATTCCAGTACAAATGAAATCCTATTTTTGGCAAGCAGGACTCTATAAGTGTGTCAGCTTCCAACTTTACTGATTACAGCAGTTTGTCTATGCTGATGCATTTGTGATCTCTCTTTTCTGTGTAAGAATATAGACCAAAAGGAATACCAGCTTGCATGTTCATAAATTGGGTCATTTATGATTGTGGGAAAAGAAGGGAGAGGAAGGAAGAGGACAGGACAGTGTTCAATGCAATTTACACATTTGCAAGATTTTTTTCATAATAAAATAGATGTGAGTAAAAAATGTGACACAATCTCATGGACTCGCACATGCACATACATAAATCTCTAACGGATTATATTCATCCTAAGGGAGGCGATTAAAATGACACCCAAATTGACATCTATATGCACATTCCCTTATTGTTGCCAACCTACTCTCTACTATTAAAAAAGAAAAGAAAAGAAAAAAGTGTTCAGGAGGAACTGAATATTCTATCTCTCTTTATAAGTGAGAATAAGAATACTGTCCAGTCACATTGCAAGAGGTATCACTAGCTCGTGACAGGCAGGACAAGCTTTAGTAACTGATCTTGAGGTTGGTTGAGATGTTGTTAGGTTTTAAAACAGAATGGCATGTTACAGATCATGGATATTGAGAAAGCAAGATGATTTTCTTTCTGAAACAATTTCTTAAAATATAATGTCGCGTTTCTTCTGCATAGCAGGCTTGCCCTTGGTGGGGAAAGCCATTTAGGGTGACAGCATAAGGATTTCTATTTGTAGAATTTAGGGGAAGAGATTATTTGGTTTTTCTTTTGATGCCATTTTTAAAGTTATGCAAGTAGTAAATCCATTCTTCATGGAAATATAGACTATCTATTTAAACAATATACCAAAGGCTAATTCTGACAGTGCTAATGTAGTTTTCTGAATCAAGGCCGTTTGTTTATATATATATAATATATATAAACAAATGTGTGTGTGTGTGTGTGTGTGTGTGTGTGTGTGTGTGTGTGTATTTAAACAATGAAAGTAAAAGTTCCCAGGCCTGATATATTCTTAAAGTTCTCTTTGGTAAATATATATTTGTATGATATAAGTAAGAGCTGTGCAGAAGTCTATATAAGAAGAAAAGTCATTTATATACTTAACTACTGCAGCAACACATTTACATAGGCTCCCGTTAAGACTGCAATGCTTTATTACATTGACTTTTAGACTCATAAACTTCCAAAGGTAATACCCCTTATAACACTTATTATCTTTTTTCAAAACAACCACTGCCCTTTCATTACATAGAAAGTTTAATTGTCAAAGTCAAAATTAAATCCTATTAAGGGATTGGTTTAAAGCCACAAAGGAGTAAAACAAATTTGAGAAAGCGGCTTAATCCTCTTCCTCAGCTATGTACCATTAGGCATTGTGTTTTCAATGTAAAAAGAACTTGGAATTTAGATTCAAAATATTTATTCACATATAACATTTTAGGTATTGCTCTAATTTATTTTTAGGCCATTGTTCTTAGTCAGAATTAAAAGCTGCACCCTTGGGAATTATAACCCTGGCAAGAAGTGGGGCTGGCTTTTGTGGCCTCCACTAACTCATTTGATCAAAAAGAATGGGAATTCTTTCCCTATTATCCATAAAATGTGGGTCATGGTAACTACTTTTTCTCCCGGAAAAGCTGTGGAAATAATACCTTAAATCATCAAGATTTTTGAAGAGAGACATTATTTTAAAATCAAAATTTCAAAACTTTCCTGAAAATGCAAATTAAATTTTAAGCTTAATTAATCCAAATTTGCATCTGGAAATACATACCAACAGGTATACTAACATGCTCTCATAAAAAGGTCGGCCTCAGAAACAATTCTTTAACTAGTTTATGAAAATGACCGACTTAGAACTGGTGCCAGAGTCAGCACTCCACGTTATTAAAAGGCAAATTTAAGGACAGGGTTTGTTACAGGCAAGTCTTCATTCTATGATGGAATTTTTTTTAAAGGTTTTCGAATATCGACCGGAATAGAAAAGGAAAATATGGGCATTAAACACCTGCAGCCCTGAAAAGCAGACCATCTCACTCAACAAGAAGAAAAGAATGAACCCCCCCTAAGAAGAAACTTTTTGTCACTTTATGGAAGCATGTGCTGCTCAAAACTGCCCTTGCAAAAGAGCGTAGTGATCAAAATATGCACATGCTTCAGGTCATAACAACTAACACCTAAAATAACAAAACACAGGCGCACGAATACAATCATGAACATATTGATAAAATGGATTAGACTTCATCATCTTCTACTGTGTCCCAAACAAAATATCACTCATTCATGAATTCAGCCCCAAGGCAGAATCTGAGTAAATAAATGGGCCTTGCCCCATGCTCCAAGGTCACCACGCTCTGGCTTGGCTTGCTCAGTGGAGAGCAAATTCCAAAGTGGAGAGCACTCTGCCCGATTACACCCAGTTTCAGCCTGAAGACTATTAGGAATCCAAGGTAGCTGGTGCTTTGAGGTCATACACCACATACACACAATTCGGAAATAAAATAAGTGCCTAAACCAGTCTATCTGGTAGATACGCAAGGGTGCTTTTAGTTGGTTCTTTTCACCTTTAGACAATTATTTAAAATAAGAGTGCTTTCTTTACAAGTCTCAAAGTTGCCTTAATCTTTATACTTCGCTAAAAAATCAGTATGTAATCAAGTCCTCTAAGGAATGGTTTTAATTTAATGTATTCTGGATTTCATTTAAAGAAATCTGGAAGGACTTTCAAAGCAATGCAACTTTTTCAGAGCAAATGAAAAGTATGTCTTAAATGGTATTTGGCAGTTAACATCCCCCTAACGACACCATTGCTAACTTGTTTGAAAACGATGACTCCCATTGTCTGGACAGAAGTGCCCACTTTTCTCTCTAAGAATGTCCTATTAAGCTTAGTGAAACAATGCTAGGACTTAAGTCCATGGTGTACGATGTGGCCCAAGTATTAAGCATTTAAGAACTCACAGAAGATATAGAGTAAGATGGCGCAGATCAAACCTAATTATGTATGTATACATGTATTTTCTACATAAAAAAATAAATACTTAAAAATAAATAAATAATAGCAAATGTCTTCTAGATATTTAAATCCAGATATTTCTGATTAAAAATTTCATGTTGCATATATAACTGGATTACATGGTTTCTAAGCCTAGTGCATAGCCTGGATTATCCTATCCTCTACTGGTTGACAATTCTTGATATAAATAATTTTATTCTTATATTTTTCAATCATGAAAATTTACATCTTATAATAAAATCATAAATACTTCTCTTCCAAGAGCAAATAGGTTGCTCTCTATACATCTAATTTTTCCTATATTCTCTACCAATAAGATTTTAATAAGAAATATTACCACTTACCCTCCCAAATACCTGCAAAGTATTTTCTTTATAAAATTATAAAATAAATAGTTAATTAAAAACTGAAACTTCCATACTTACAAGTTAAGAAAAGAAGTTTTGTAACTATTTAAAGACTATTACTCACTCAAAATACTGTATATATAAAAAGAAAAGCATGTTGAAAAGTTGATAATTAACTCAAATAAAAATCAATGTGACATTCGTTTGTAGTTATTCATATCATTTTTCTAAACTTCAAAGCAGCAGCAGCATCTAAATGTTTGTCCAAAGTTCCCAATTTTGGTTTTAACTGTAGCTATTTAGCTTGTAAAGCACAACGCTGGCCTAATTTCCAAGCTTTAGACCTTATTAGTGAACAAATTTCTATATTTAGAACCTCATGTTACACTTGATTCTTCACATACCTAATTTTTAGTGCCAAGCCCCTGATTTAGGTTCCTAAATGCATATTTCAAGCTGCCAACTATTTCTTGTCATAATAGGATTAAGTTGTCTATTGTGGATCATAAAATAGATAAGATATGCCAAAACTGTTTATACAAAACTTTAAGACCATGAGCTAGCAGAGTGTCACTCACATTATTATCATAATCCTACAAAAACCATAAAGTCATCATTAGTAATTGGTTAGGTTCGTAAATTAGGTTACTGAATTAGCAGATCCAAAATAATACCAACGATTCTTTTTCTTAAATTAAGAAAACTGTATTTATAATAATTCTGCTAGAAATTCGGCATAAAAATTGGCAGCTGCCCAAGTTATCTGATATCTAAATATTTTACTTATGTAATGCTAGGACTAAAGGTAAGCTTTGGAAACAGCAAGCTCATTCTTTCATTTTATAGATGAGGTCAAGAAGCTCCTGATCACACAGAGAACTCAAGATTTCTGGTTTCTGGTGTATAGAGCTTGCTGCTACCTTTCCTGCATTTAACTCAAAGCTGAATAAATAATAATATCTTCTGGTGGAGTTCTCTAGTAGAACTACATTCAAGAATTATTGATCTGTTTACACTAAAACTCAACTCTTTTCAAATTTGGATGTAAGTCCATTTGAGAAATAAATAACCTCCGTATATGTTGACAGATTAAGTGCCAGTGGCTTTGAGAGTAGAAAGAAAGAGTGGTTATGTGAACCAAACGAAGCTCTCTATTCTCTTCCAGGTTATACCTGCTCCTGAGTCCCTTACTTTGTGTAGGTCATCTGGTTTATCTATGGAAACAGCAGGCCTGCTGGTACTTTTATGCTCAGATCAAAACTACATGCCCAACAGGGAGACACTTTTTGCTAAATTAGATCATTGGAGGTGGTGTCTTCACTAAGAAAAGGTGCAGGGGAGCATGGATGCAACTGATTCAAAAAAGTGCCGAGACCAAGAGGACTAAGGTATCCAAGACAAACCAAAGTCAAATCGAACGCTCTTTCACCCCTCTTCTTCCGCCTTTTCATTCCCATCAATTCATAGAAATGTAATTCTCCCTGGGCCACTCATCTTTGCTTTGGCACTTCGGTCCCTATCCCGTTGCTATCCAGAAACAGCTTGCTTCTTGTTTTATTTCTGCCCTTCTCTGATTCTGAAAAGGACAGGAAAAAGAACTATCTAGATGTCACTCAAAAGGCAAATTGAATTCCTTAAATAGAATCAACATGGGGAGTTCTTCCACCTAAAGCACATGTGTTCCCCAACATCAGAGAATTCATGGAGAAAACAAAGGGAATGACTTCCCCGAGGATTTATCCCCAACACCATATCAGAGAGACAATGAATGTGACCGATTAAATGCACCGACTTCTTCAGTTAGGGTTGTTTTTGCTTTGGCATGAGAAAATGGAAAGTTCTTGAATGTTATGGAATATCTCCTATGTCAAGCCTTCCCTTGTTTTCTCAAGGAAATAAAAGTTTCCCTCATCTCTTCCCTTCTAAAAAATAGGTCTTTTCAGGCTGGGAGTGGTGGCTCACACCTGTAATCCCCACACTTTGGGAGACCAAGGGGGTTGGATCACTTGAGGTCAGGAGTTTGAGACCTGTCTGGCCAACATGATGAAACCCTGTCTCTACTAAAAATACAAAAATTAGCCAGGCATGATGGCATATGCCTGTAATATTCAGGAGGCAAGGCAGGAGAATCGCTTGAACCTGAGAGGCAGAGGTTGCAGTGAGCCGAGATCATGCCACTACACTCCAGCCTGGGCCACAGAGTGAGACTCTGTCTAAAAAAGAAAAGAAAAAAAAAGAAAAGGACTTTTCCATCTATCAGGCACTGACTACATCTTCCTGTAATTAGTAACTTAGGAGCCTGCCCCTAGCACCCCACCCAGCTGACAGCTGATTGAGAGCAGAGCCCATGATATTTCCATCTTTCTGTGTCGTTCAGGTTCTGCGTTCCTGGAGCACACACCTTCTCCCTGGCCAACCCCCATGGGGAATGCGTGTTCATCTTGAGAGTCACCTCCTTCCTCTGGTGTGTCTATGTACGTGTGTTCCCATTCGCATGTCCTAAGTATATTCAACCACGTTACAACCTGCGCTGTGTGATATTTCAGCCTTTTCGAAAACTATTTAATATGGAGCCTGGCACATACTACACATAATTATAATCTAGAATTAAGAAAATAATATCCTGGCCGGGTGCCCTGGCTCACGCTTGTAATCCCAGCACTTCGGGAGGCCAAGGCGGGCGGATCACGAGGTCAGGAGATAGAGACCACCCTAACACGGTGAAACCCCGTCTCTACTAAAAATACAAAAAAAAAAAAATAGCCAGGCGAGGTGCCGGGCGCCTGTAGTCCCAGCTACTCCGGAGGCTGAGGCAGGAGAATGGCGTGAACCCGGGAGGCGGAGCTTGCAGTGAGCCGAGATCGCACTACTGCACCCCAGCCTGAGCGGCAGAGGGAGACTCTGTCAAAAACAAACAAAAAAACAAACAAAAATATCCTGAAATAGTTTCTAGAGTTTTTTTAACTCCTCATTTAATTATCTTGATGTATTTCCTATCGAACTTAATGGGTAGTCAGTAAAACTGAACAAAAAACAAATTCAGCTGGGTGCTCTCTTATTAATGCTTTTATTCTCCCAAGAACTAAGAAGAAAAATTAACATTCTAAATTCGAGAGAAGAAAAATATATTTAGGAAATTTTAAAAGTGGAAATTACACTTTTACCTATTATTTTTATCATTGTTTATCATTGTTGCTTACTAAAATGTTAAAAATACATGTTAAAGAATTAGCAGCTACAGAGGGTCTTTGCTATTGAAATAGTCTTTACTTCATAATAATTAAAAAGTAAACATAATAAAAATTGACTTTTAGAAAAGACATTCTCTGACCAGTCACTTTAATGAAAATATCTGAGATTAATTTGAAACAGAGTAGCAATTTTCTTATCTCTTGATATGCAGAGATCTGAATGCTTTAGAAGATGAAGATACATGATATCCTACTTACAAAGAGAACATGTTCTGTAAAGCTGCCTAAAGCAGGTTTGTTTGGCAAACACTTACATTGGGTTTACTATATTCTAGGAATCATTCTGAGCTTGCTACCGATCAATAATCTAAATAGTATCATTAACTCCATTTCACAGTTGAGGAAACAGAGGCACATAGAAGTTGAGTAATATTCACGGTTCTATAGCAAGTGGCAAAGTTGGAATTACAATCTAGCCATTCCGATCACAAAGTTTAAGCCATTGTCCTGCACAAGAACTAGAAAATGACAAATAAGGACTCTATGTACCCATGGGCTTACCTTACCTGTGGGATAGAAGTAAGTCTTAGGGGGAAAAATGTCTCAGTCTGAGTTTAAAACATTGATTAAACAAATCAGCTTACTTTGTGACAAACAATGTTTTACAAGTGCTCATCTACAGCAGCAATTGCTATCCCATAAAATACTATCTCTTTTTATGGTTAGAACACACAGTTAAAAACCTGCTGGGCACCTCAACTTGGCAAAACTACATGCAACTTAGTTAATAAGCCTAACCAAAGCTCATTGTCACTGCCCTATCAATGCTTAGTGGAGCTTCAAGCACTCCTCCAGGTACTCAGTGCAAACTTCAGAACATGCCTTTCGTTCTTACTCCCTTCTCCTTCCCCAGCCCCAGGTGCAGTTGGTCACCCAATCCTGTGAATTTGGCTTCCTTACCATCCTTCAACTCCATTCTCCTCTCCATCCTCATTGCTGCAACCTTATCCTAGCTTCCAAGTTCTCTCCTGGGCAACTGCCATGGTCACCTCATGGTCTGCCAATTTCCAAGCTTTCTTCACTCATCCCAGTTCATCCCCCATACAGCTGCAGCAGTAGATGAACTTTCTAAAAAGCAAATTTAATTATTCCAGTTCTCTTCTGTGTTGCCATCATCTTCATTCTTCCCCCACTGCCACCTGCCCACGATAAAGTGTAAACTCCACAGGATGGAATAAAAGGCTGTAAATGACTGTGTCTAGTCTTGCATTGTAAAATATGGTAGCCATTAGCCACAAGTACTTTGAGCACTTGAAATGTGGCTAGTCCAACGGAAGTGTGTTTTAAGTGTAAAACATGTGCCAGATTCCAAAGACTTAGCATGAAAAAAGAATGTAAAATATCTCTTTAATACTTTTATTTTGATCCCATGCTGAAATGATATTTTGGATATATTGGGTTAAGCAAAATATATTATTTAAATTACCTTTTTTTGTTTTCTTTTTCTTGCCTTTTTTTTAATGGGACTACTAGAAAATTTCAAATTATGTACGCGGCTTGCATCAAGATTTCTATTAGATTGCATTGACTGACTGTTAGTTCAACTAGCAAAGTTCAACTGCTGAACTTTGGGTAGCTTCCAGGATATACCAATCTGCCCAGAATGCCCTGCTTCCACTTCTCCACTTCCACAGCTTGCCCTGGTAAAGGTGAGTTGGTCTTGAAACACTCAATTTCCCTACAAAACTCTTACTAACTTTAATGCCATGTGCAAGGGCCTTCATTGTGCAGCCACATATGGGCGTCCAAATTTCCACAATCTACTCATCGGGCACATAACCATCATCATCAGAGCAAATTCCTAACTAGGGTTTCCCATGTGCTAAGCACTGTTCTAAGTGCTTTACTTTTATTCATTCAATCTTTATAAGAGCCCCCAAAGGAGTCCTCTAGTACCATTTAATCACCATAGCAATCCTATGTGGTAGGTATTATTCTCATGCCATTTTACAGATGGGGCATAGAGATGTAACCTTCCTCGTCACTCACCCAGCTCTGGAAGGTGCCCCTAGCAATTCCACTCTACTGGCTGTCTAATTTTCAGCCAGTTATTGCTGCTTCCACTCCAATCTTCCCTGCCTCATGCTTTTGTTCTTGCCAAACTTTTGCTTTACTGAATTGTCACACTTCATTATCCAGTAGCAATTGCTTCCTAGCTTAATTATCCACCATCAATTGATAAAATGCCCATGACAGGAACGATCAAACCATCTTGTTCACTGAAATATCCTCAGTGCCTAACAGATGCCTGGCACATAGTAATCAGTCAATAAATACTTTTAAATTGAAAAACAAAGATTCCAGGCCTATTGTTTTTTCTTCGGAACTACATATAGGAACCATAGACATATAAGCAAGACATAAAAATAATAGTAATCATAATAATAATAGCAGTTGCCTAGCATTGAATGTCTGTTGTGACAGGTCATACATACACATTTTTCTCAGATCCTCACTGCCCTGTGTGGTGGGCACCATTGTCCTCAGTCATAGATGAGAACACTCAGACCAGAGTGCATCTTGCTGGAGGAATCACAGCTGCCTAAAGCCCCTGGAAGTGTTCAAATCACGATTTGATCCTTTCTCTCCATCGTAAGGCTTTAGGAAACACTACCTGAAACCAAAAGCCTACCAAGACTAGTTGGAAAGAGAGTGGATTCTCTTTTCACTAAAAGTACCAGAGAGCTGCTTTCACCAGGTAGAAAGCTGGCCCATAGAGGGCACTGACCAGCTTGAAGTTTCTTCTTCCTTCCCTAGGGCACCAGGATATGGGAAAGCGAGGATGCTAAACACAAATTCTCCTTCTACTGCCTTGCACAGGGTAGCCCTTCGGTCAAAGGATCAGTGACAGTAGAACCATGTGTCTCTACTCAGTTCCCCTGCCCGTAATCCCCCACTCTGCCCCTAACTCTCCCTGTAGCCACATAAACCGTTCAGATCTGCAGGAGACCATATTTATTTAGACTTTAATAATTGAGCACCCCTCAAAAACTGTTTCTGTTTTCACCCAAATCTCTCCTAGAATTCAAGACTAAGCCCCTGCACTCTGAGGCTTTGCCTCATCAGGACTTGGTGATGGGTGCCTTCTACAATTTCTGGAAAACACAGTCTCTCAATAACTGGTTCTCAATCGGGTTTCATGTACACAGGCGTGCTTAAACTATACAACATTGCAATAGAGTTGATAGCAGAGAGAGAGAATATCTTCTCTTGCTTCATATTGTCAAGGTGCCCACTCTGGTGCTGAGCATGCTTTTGCTGAGTCATTCATTTATTCGGCAAACATTTATTGTGATCTTACCATGAGTAAATGCATTAGACCATGAGTCTTGGTGAAAATCAATATAAGTTCTTCATGGTTCTTGCTTTTAAAGACAAATATGTTGATGCACAAATATCTAGAAGGTCAAGAAGAATGGCATACATTCTATGGAAAATGAACATACCAAGTCCTATAGTTTTCTCGTGGAAAAATGGGTGAGGGCTGATCAAGGAAATTTTGATGGAAGAGATGACAATGAAACTGAGCCTTGAAAATTGGATGGTGGCTTGCAGCGACTGTCAGAGATTTTTTATGGCCCCATTTGGTTACATCACATCTATTATTATTATTATTATTATTATTTTGAGACAGAGTCTTGCTCTGTCGCCCAGGCTGGAGTGCAGTGGCCCAATCTCCGCTCACTGCAAGCTCCGCCTCCTGGGTTCACGCCATTCTCCTGCCTCAGCCTCCTGAGTAGCTGGGACTACAGGGGCCCGCCACCAGGCCCCACTAATTTTTTGTATTTGTAGTAGAGACGGGGTTTCACCGTGTTAGCCAGGATGGTCTCAATCTCCTGACCTCGTGATCTGCCCGTCTTGGCCTCCCAAAGCGCTAATATTACAGGCGTGAGCCACTGTGCCCAGTCCATTATTTTTTTTAAGATTACGTATTTATATAGTTTTAATGATTATCTAAACTAAATATAAAACTGGCCTATTTGCCCATTGTATGATTTTGAATGCATTTCTAAAGCTTCAGAGAATCAATTAATTTAATAAATACTAGTTAAGGGGCTGTCAAGTGTTTAGTAATTTAGGAAATCCGAATATATACAAAAGAGAATTTTATATCTTCAAGGATTTTCCAACCTAATGAGGTGCTAGAAATAGTAACAGTTAAATATGCTGAGTACCTTCTATATGCCAGGTATTGATCTAAACTTATTTTTGAATATTAATTAATATATACCCTGAAAACAACCAATATTATTCCCAATGTACAGATGAGGAAACTGGGGCACAGAGCAGAATGACACAGATGTTTTAATACAAACATAAAATGATTGGCATTACCACAGAGGTTGGATGCCATAGAGCAAGGGGGCCTAACCTAATGTCGGGGTTCTGAACCAATGGAAAAATGATCATTGTTTGGTTTCTTTGTTCTGCTTATAGACCATGACTAGATAGTTATTAAGATGAAACTATTAATTCCTTCTTCTTTTCTAGTGCTAACATCTTCATTATGACGGGCCAGTAACATTTATATAAAAGTTTCACTTTTCTTAAAAGCATCACGTCTATTATTTAAAAACTATATTTGAAGTAGTAGATTTCTGCACCACTAAAAGTTGAAATAATATTCAAAATTTACTGAAGGTACATAAACATCATTGTAAATATACTTCCAAAATCATTTTAGGTATGTTTTTTGGAGTACCTAAAATAATTACTTAACACAAGCAGGTAGCTAGGACATTCAATGGTAAATAAAATCAAATTCAATTCTGGGGATGGGCATAATTCTATTGACAGACAGGTCTGGGAGGAGGCAGAGAGCTGAGGGCAGCGTTTTGGTCCTGGAGTTGCCAGATGCTCTTTTCACAATATTCTGCAAGCTTTGGAGGAGGCTGTGGTAGAGCAACTATAAGATATGAATTTAACCCCTGTATTCAAACCTATCAAAAAACCAGCAGAGAGATAAGCCATCTAATAAGGATAGAAACAGTAGGGGAAACAAATGTGACTTCCTATCTTCAGGGTGCTCTCTAGGTGATGATAAAGAAAATCATGGATGTTTAGGAATTGTGGATCTAAAGTTGATTTATTAAACAGTCAGAAGATTTTTTGCACAATATACTAGCTATAAATGCATAAAAAACCTGCAGGACTTCTCTGGAAATGTTTCTGCATTGATTTCATTGTTGCTTGAGTCAGATATGGATGTTTTCCTTTTATGCAAAATGCTGATGTGCACCAATTTGTGACTGGGTTCATGCCTTCAGGAATTCTCTGTAGGGCATGTAAGCAACCATATTGTAACAGTTTGAAATTGGAAGAATCTCATTTTCCATTTCTTTTCACTTACTCAGCAACAAAAAACTAAAGGCCAATGACAACCCTTCTCTTCGCCATTCATCTCATCCAGAAAGAGAAAATGCTTTAGTTAATACCTTGACACATTGTATTCATTTTCTGGACTCTTTCACCTTTTGATTACTGCACTGCTCTCTCCCAGTTCTTTATAGAAACAAGTATGCTCTGGAGACCACTGTTCATTTAACATAAAATATTATCTTCCAAGGAAGGTAATTACCAGGTGATGGTCCTAACACATCTCAAATGACATCAGTTTGCAATGTCCCATATGCAGTGCTCAGCAGAGGGTTAAATAAAGCAGCGGGTTAAGATTGACTTTCAGATGAAATTTATAAAGCACATACAGATTTTCTTTTCAAGAAAGCCTTTTGTATTTTTCTTTTAGTTATGTGCTTTTAATTTCCTGCACCTACATCAACATTTGTGGCACACCTTTGTTGGCTCTGCAGCAACTGTAAATATTTTGCAGGAAGGCAATGCGTTGCAATCATACTTCCAAGTCTGTAGGACACAGTTGACCCTGTCCCCCTGTCCTAGTCTTTGAAAGTCAATAGGTGAAGCTTTTGACAGAGGGGACTTTGAAGATAGGTTGGAGCCCAGGGACTGTTCAGGATGTCCACTAAGCAGTAGAATCTGGCTGAATCACACTGTATTGGATTCTGATGAGTGAGCTGAGTCTATGCGGGCTCAAGGGCATTTTGTATGGTTAACCTCCAAGATACAAGAACACACTGGAAAAAAACTTGAGAAGAAAAAATAGTATGAGTAATCTGCCTATAGATTTTTAAGCAATAAACAGTGTATATACATCTCACTATTTGTTAAATATTGCAAGAGAATAATTTCATCTAATATCATTGTAAAAGGGAACAGTGTGGCAAAGAAGTACAACTGTAGCAAATTATCTAATTGTGACCCTCTGCGTTTCACTATCTCTTGGGCTTTGTTTATTTTAATTATGGGTATCACACTGGACTCAAGGGGACACTCATTACACCCAATAAAGACCTGAATCCAGGTGAGGCAGAATTGTTTAGGCTTGAGTTGCCCTACGTTCAAATCTCAGTTCTGCTCTTACTGTCCTTGTGACCTTGAGTATGTTATTTAATCTTACTAAGACCGCTTTACTTACTGTAAAACAGATACAACAGTCATAATACCAAATTCACTGATTTTTTGGAGAGAAGTTAGAGAATCTATATTAAGTGCCAGTGCTAAAGTCTAGTACATTGGGGAAAAACTGGCTGAATATTAAGTAACCATTATCATATCAAACAAAACCTTTCGTTGATTTATTATTTCTACACTTGAGACCTGATGAAATTTTCAAAACATTGTTATTATTATTATTATTTTGAGATGGAGTCTGGCTCTGCCACCAAGGCTGGAGTGCAGTGGTACGATCTTGGCTCACTGCAACCTCCGTCTCCCGGGTTCGAGCAATTCTCCTGCCTCAGCCTCCTGAGTAGCTCGGATTACAGGCATGCACCATCACACCAGGCTAGCTTTTGTATTTTTAATAGAGACGGGGTTTCACCATGTTGGTCAGGCTGTTCTCAAACTCCTGACCTCGTGATTCGCCCGCCTCTGTGTCCCAAAGTGCTGAGATTACAGGTATGAGCCACCCACCCTGCCCAGCCATTTTTATTAAACATTAGCATATATTTAATCTTCGAGGCCACTGTAATTCAGAAAACACATGCGTTCACTTGCAAAAGATGCACACACACATACACACAACCCATAAGTCAACAACAGGACTGAGAAAAACATAAATCAGATTTGAAGTCTGTACTTGCAGCACCCAATCAGAAAGCAGAAGCCACACCAGTTTCTTAAACAGAGAATATTTAATGGGAAGAAGTGATAGCAATGTAGGAAGTTGTTACTTAGGTAACTAAAAAGATAAGAACACAATTAAGAAAAAAAAAAATTAGAAGAAAAAAACAACATGAGTAAACTGCCTATAAATTTTTAAGCAATAAAAGTCTGTGTACATATATATGTGTGTATATGTATATATCACTATTTGTTAAATGTTGCAAGAGAATAACTTCATATGCTATCATTGCAAAAGGGAACACTGTGGCAAAGGAATATTTGCAGAGGTACAACTTCTGAAAGCAGCTTTCATACTTACAGATGAGGGGAAAAAGGGAAGAGGTAGAATGATTCAAATCTGTGGGTTGGGACCCAGACCTCTGAGGAAGGGCCTGGTTTTGCAAGTACTGGCAAATTTGCAAACTGGACTCAACTGCTTCTGCAGGAAAAAAACTGCTAATGCTGGGGTGAAGAATGTTCCCAAGGTGAGGGTCACAGAGACAAGGAGCAGTAGAACAGAGCACCAGGGAGCCAGTGAGAAGGAAACAGGAAGCATTAAGGCTCTTCTTCTTCCAGCCTTGCCATCTCCCTCCAGTGTCCTCTATCTCCCCCCACCACTCTACCCGTGCCAACTCACAAAGCAGCATATAGGAGGGTGGGAGACAGACATGCTGTATCTGAATTCCCGCTTTGAATCTGAGCCTTCCTGTCTAGCAAATAAAAAGAAAAAAAAAGTAAAATGATCAGGCAAAAATAAGCGCAAACTTTGTTCTCAGAAAGCCTTCCTATGTCTTCCCATCTTTTAAGAAAAGCCAAACTCAGGACATCGAAGTACAAGTAAGAAAATATTCATGCCTCTAAAACAGTATGACTCAATCAAAGAAAAAACTGAATTATCAGCAATGTAACACCAAATTGAGTTAAAAAATAAAAGTTGTTCTCAACTAAGAAAAGCAGAGAAGAACCTCATTTGAGTGCAGTTAATCTCCGCACCACCCACCCCCCCAAAAAAAACCAAAACGGTAGCGCAACAATGGGGTTGGTCTGGAAACTACTTTACAATTTTCAAACTATTTTCAAAACAGTAATTTCTAATTTATGAGCTTAGATGCTAAAGATATTATATACTTTATAGTGAAGCCTATTAATTTGCTTTCTCCAGAGAACATTAGACACGGTTTTGGTTGTCCAATACAGTCAATGTGCCACATAACATTTTGGTTGAAAACCATATGTGTGACAGTGATCCCACAATATTCTAAAACTGTATTTGTACTCTACCTTTTCTATTTTTAGATAGGCTTCGATATACAAATGCTTACAATTGGGTTCTAATTGCCTGCAGTACTCAGTACAGTACCATGCTGTACAGGTTTGCAGCCTAGGAGCAACAGGCTCCACTATAGAGCTTGGGTGTGTAGTAGACTCTGCCATCTAGGTGTGTGTAAGTATCATCTCTGATGGTCACACAATGACAAAATCGCCTAATGACACGTTTCTGGTAATGTATCTTCATCATTAAATGATGCATGACTCTGTCACAATTCTCATGTTACTGTGCCTAGGTAAGTAGCAGAAATCACCACCAACTAGAAATTTTGGAAATTCTAGATATATATTTTCCCATTTATCCTCACAACAGTGGCATGCTAATTGTGGCATTCAGCATCCAGGGCCTGGGTAGAAAGTGGTGTCACTGCAGCATCTAGTGGTCAATGCTGGTGGCAGTGGAGCTCTCATTAGACACATCCTGTGTCCAGTTTGGGGCATTGTCCTCATGAGAGGGACTCTGGCTTCTCAGCTGTCTCAATGTCTTCTCCTCTTCTTGGTTACCTGGCTGCTCAAGGAGGTATTGTTTGTCCTCCGCACTCTCTGTTGGCTTCTCCTTAGGCACAGTTTTGCACAGACAGCCCTGGATCTCGGTGAGTCAGAAGATGAGGTCAAGGTGAACTCAAGAACAATGATTCTGGTACCTGAGTTAGCCAGCTTCTGAGGGCTCCCATCTGACGAGGCTGAGAAGAGTGTGACTCTGTCTGAAGAATGAAGATGTTTTCGGCAGCTCTCTGTGGTTCTGCCTCAGAATCCCAGTTGGAGGAAGAACTAATAGGCTGTGTCCAGCCAGCCACCTACAGGAGTCCTGCTCTCTTCCAAGCTGTCTATCCTGTTTGTTCACCTTCAGACTGATCTACGGAGCCCTCCCTCTTTGGCCTCCCAATACAGCACTGTGTCCCAGCCACAAGACCTGTCACTGGGAACAACCTCTCCCTGGTAGAGCAGTGGGTGGATTGCACCATCTAAATTCCAGTTCAGTTAAGAGCCTCACCTGCAATCCGGGGACATGGATCCTTTCTCTGCCTAAAATTTGATATAAAGTAAATGAGTATTTGAAATTAAATACAGTTGACTTTATAGGGTCAGTTTTGACTCCCTATGCAGTCAAAAAAATTACATGTCAATTTTGACTCCCCCAAAACTTAACTAGTAATAGCCTACTGTTGCCAGGAAGCTTTACGAAAATATAAACAGTTGATTAACATGCTTTTATGTTATATGTATTATGTACTGTATTCGTAACATAAGCTAGAGAAAAGAAAATATCATTAACAAAATCACAAAGAAGCAAAAATATACTAACTATTCATTAAGTGGAAGTGGATTATCCAAGGTTTTATCCTCATTGTCTTCACATTGAGTGGGCTGAGGAGGAGGAGGAGGGAGAGGAGGGGTTGTTCTTGCTGTCTCAGGGGTGGCAGAGGCCAAAGAGGTGGAGGAGGTGGAAGGGGAAGCAGGAGAAACAAGGGAGGCAGACACACATTTTGTAATTAACAGAGATACATAGTAATTTCTGACCATTTTTTTTTTACTTATTCATTTCTCTAAAAAATGTTTCTATAAGGTACCAATCCTTCTTCCACCGCTTGCTTTAGTTTCAGCACCCATGTCATAGAAGGGTCTGTGTTGCGGAAACAGTCAAAAGCAGTCTTGAATCATCAGAACCCTTCTACCAAATTGTCGAACGTCAATGGGTTTCCCGGCACTGCTTCTCCTATGTGTTCTTCCTCATCGTCTGGCACTGATTCGGAAGCGCTCATCTCCATCAGGTCATCTTCTGTTAATTCCTCTGGTGTGATGTCTGTAAGCTCTTAAATTTCTTCAAGATCCATATCTTGAAATCCTGCACCCTCCATCTTTTTTGCCTTATCCACAATCTCTTTCATGATTTCCTTGATTGGCTCTGTTGTAAATCCTGTGAAGTCATGCGCAACATCTGGACACAGTTTTCTCCGGCAGGAATTTATTGTTTCTGCCTGGATGGCTTTCACAACTTTTTCAATAACAATGATGGCATCTTTAATGGTGTAATCCTCTCAGACGTTCATGATATTCTCTAGATTGAGGGTTCTATTCCATAGCCTTAACAATCTTTTCCATATAATACCCTGTGAAATAAAACTTAAAAGTCCTAATGACCTCCTGATCTGGAGGGCAAATTAGAGACTTTTGTGGGGGAGGCACATAGACTACTTTGATGCTTTTATGGTTGAACTCATGGGGTTCTTGGTGGCCAGAGACATTGCCCAATATCAAAAGAACTTTGAAAGGAAGTTGCTTACTGGCAAGGTCCTGCCTGTCTTCAGGGACAAAGCATGGATAAAACCAATACAGAAAAAGTGTTCCCATTGTCCAGGCCTTCTTATTATACAATCAAACGACTGACAGTTGGTGTTTACCTTTTCCCTTCAAGACTTGGGGCTTAGCAGCTTTATAGATAAGGGGAGTCCCGATCATAAACCTGACTGCATTTGCACAAAACGTAGAGTTATTCTTTTCCATTCTGCCTTAAATCCTGGTGCTCACGTCTCTTCCTTACTAATAAATGTCCTTTGTGGCATTTTTTCTTCTATAAAAGGGCATTTCCAATTGCATTAAAAACCTGGTAAGGAAGATGTCATTTCTTCTCAATTATTTTCTTTTTCTTTTTCTTTTTTTCCCTGTTCTTTATTATTTTTTCAAGATGGAGGCTTTTCTTTTTTATTTTTTGGAGATGGAGGCTTGCTCTGTCACCCAGGCTGGAGCGCAAATCTCGGCTCACTGCAACCTCTGCCTCCCAGGTTCAAGTGATTCTCCTGCGTCCGCCTCCCGAATAGCTGGGATTACAGGCGTGAACCACCACACTCAGCTACTTTTTGTGTCCTTAGTAGAGATGGGTTTTCACCATGTTGGCCAGGCTGATCTCAAACTTCTGACCTTGTGATCTGCCCTCCTCAGCCTCCCAAAGTGCTGGGATTATAGCTGTAAGCCACCACATGTGGCCCTCAATGATTTTCTTAATGGCATCTGGGACTTGTTTGCTGCCTCCTGGTCAGCAGAAGCTGCTTCTCCTCTAATTCTAACATTTTTAAAGCAAATCTCTTTCAAAAATTATCAAACCATCCTTTGCTGGCATTAACTTCCCCAGCTTTATGTATCTCCCCTTCCTTTTACTTTAAGTTGTTATAAAATGACTTTGCTTTTTGTCAAATCAAATTAGAGTTTATAGGTATGTCTTTCTTATAGTAATCCTACACCCACATAAAAGCTGCATTTTCTATACGAGATAAAAAGGTATTTTACAAAAAAGTGCAAGTTTTTTGTGCCTGCTGGCACAGGTGCAGCTACAGCTTCATAAATTTCTTTTCCATTTTTCACAATGGTTTTTTATGCTGGACCCATGAAATGAAATGGTGGGCAACCAGCAGCTGGTAGACCTCTACCAAGGATATATATCGAGCAATTCAAATAATTCTTGCAATATCATGACTTTTTGCTGCTTTTGGGGAGCAATTTCAGCATCACTAGTGGCCCTTCATATGGGTCCCATGGTGTTATTAAAGATTTGCAGTGTTGCATTAAACATGATGAAGAATATGCAAGAACCACAAAGATCACTATTTATTGCAATACACTATTTACTGGAGAGAGGGACTATTCACTCAGGGATTATGAGCATCACATGTGTTTTAAGTGAATACTGGCAACACCTGAGCTCACCGCAATAGCAACAGGAGGTGGCTACAAAATTACGACAGTAGTATAGTATATACGACAGTGAATTTTATGCACTTATGACTTCATATTACATCTTTGTGTTTGTTTATATTTCTTTCAACAGCAAATGGCACCACATATGGTCTGTAAATGTATGCATAAGTTTTGAACATTTAAAAATGTTTATTATAGATTTGTGTATATTTTATAGTAGTAAATGTTAAAATAAACTAGAATGTACATGTATTCTATGCATTCATGACACATCTAATTTCTTGATTTTTTACGTAGTTCCAAGTTACACAGTTCACCTGTGAGTTTTTTCAAATTGTCACAAATCTCCAAAAAATTTTCCAGTATATTTATTGAAAAAGATGCACATGTAGGTGGACCCATGCCATTCAAACCCATGTTGTTCAAGGGTCAACTGTAAATCTCTGAAATGAAGAAAAACGTGACCATGTGACTAAGTTATCCCCAATACAATATAAGCAGGTGTGCATTTGATGTCCCTTGTACCCTACTGTCCTGTGCACACCAGTTCTACCATCCGGTGAATGCTCCGGGCAGGAGACATGTCCAGGGTGGGTCCCACTGCAGCATTCTCCAGATGTTTTCTCTGCCCTGTAGCCTCTTCTAACCTTTCCATGTCTACCAGTAGTCCTATATACATCCTATTGCCAGCCAGCCAGGGGTGATGTATGCTGACCATGTAGTTTGGATGCTATTATGAAGGATACCCACACCCATACCCAGGGAATATTGTATACTAATGTTTCCACCCTTCTCATGCTCTTTTTAAAAGAAGATTCTGTTGAACAAATGACTCTTGTTTAACAGTTCCCAAATGATATTTAGAAAGATGTGACCTCAAACCTTTCTCTTTACCAGGGAATACGCCAAAGGTTCTACTTATTTCCTTTCATTTTATAAATACTTGAAGGAGTCTTTCGAAAATATTAGGAGAATATATTTGTAAACATTCACAATAAATTCCTCTTAGATTTTACTAGAAAATTTTAGTTTGTGTATATATTTTTTTTTAAATTTTCAAAATTCTTCTATTGCTGAGAGTTTTCGAGTTTTATGAGTCTTCCCGTCATGGTGCCTAGCCTGGGAGAGATTTTTAGCATCATAAACATCTACAAAAGAATATAAAATGACAAAGTGATCTAATCCCCATGGTACCACGTACAATAATATGAAAATGGGTCAAAAACATGTTCAAAGTTGCATAATTAATATTTTACCCTAAAAAATGTGGGAAGTCAAAAGCATGGCATGAATATGATGGCACTCTGTGGTCATTTCGAAATACAAGAGTGAACAATTAGAAAATTATCTTCCTTTTTACCAGCAAGTTATCTGTAAAATTAGAGTCTCTCAGTTTTACTCAGGGCCTGTATTTCCAGTGGCCATCCTGCCTTTACCTGCCGACAATGGACACAGTTTTTAAGTTCAATGAATGATACATCAAAACAGATGTTTGGTTTCCACAAACCACACCCTAAGCAAAAGAAAACCTTCAGATACTAACAAGCTAATGTAGTTTATGGGCATAAGAATTCAATGTTTAGGAGATTTCAAAAACAAGGTTTGCAGAATTATTTTAATTATTCATTAATATATTCTCTCTTTTGGGAATATCTTTTTTATAATACTCAAGATTGTATGGTCATTAAAAAAAACTCCAGAGGGCACAAGATTTTCCCCTCCTTGCCTGGGAAAGATTTCCTTTTGAGCTATAAATGTTAAGATCCTAAACCTTTATAGATGCCTTCTGGTGACACAAGAGGCTTGGGGACAAGTTTTGGAAAGAGATGCTTAACAATATTCCCTGGGAATGGGTGATGTTAAAAAAAAAAAAAAAAAAAAAAAAAGCTACTGTTATTCGGAACCATATGGAATTGCTGATACTCAACTATTTTCATCTACAGAAGGGCCACTTCATATGGCTCAGCCTGCCATTCTGACTGATATACTGTATTATAGGTTTATAGTACCTTATAGTTAGCAGAACCCTTTCTCATACATTATTTTATTCCACCCTCAAACAATCCATGTGTTAGCAAAGTTATAACTATTTCTTTCTCATAGATGAGAAATCTGTGCTTCCTGGGGCTTCCTGGCCTGGGTCATGAAACTCGAAAGACGCTGAGCTGATGCTGACTCCAACTGCAGGCTTCTTGGTAGCAGGCATGGCCTTCAAATACAGGTGTCTGGACCACTCCCAGCTGGGGCAGGAAGTGCAGGCCAACGTGGAGACAGAACTCATCTCCCAGCTGAATTTTCCTGGCTGTCCTTTTCTAATTTATATGAAAACCTGGTCAAATGTATACAGAAACAGAATCATTTCCCTACAGCAGGAATAATCCTTCATAACTGGCCTTCGTTACTGATGTGTGGAATGTATTTTTCCCCCAGTGGAATAAAGGCTGTCGTTATACCAGTATTATTGGGCATATCTGGTTTGTTACAACTTTGAGAAGGGTGGACAACCTTAGGGGTATACTCATCGTATAGATTCCCATTAGTGATAGGAGGTGAGCAGAGTGGTAGGCAGAATTCTTAAGTGACTCCCAAGATTCCCACCCCCTGGTATACATAGCCTGTATATGCACCTTCCCTTGAATGTCTCAGTGGGACCTGTGAGTGTAATAAGGTTGTTATTCCCATGACTGTGTTATGTTCTATAAGACTGCTTCTTAGATGACTAGAGAGGGATTCTCCTGCAAGACGTCATACCAAATTCTGCCAATAACCAGTGAGCTTGGAGGAGACGCCTGAGCTCCAGATGAGACCACAGCCCCAGCTGACCCCTTAATTCAGTCTGGTGAAACTCTGAACAGAGGAGTCACCTAACTTGAACCTGGAATCCTGATCCATTGAAATGCTAAGGTAATAAATTTGTGTTGTTTTAAGCCTTTAAGTTTGTGGAAACTTGTCATCCAGCAATAGAAAACTAATACCAAGACATAGTGCTTCAGATACTTTCATGATTTGCCTACATAGGATTAACCCAACTTGCCTAACTATTCACTTTTATGGCTTGAAGAACATTTATGTGAAGAGAATAATCCATAAGCCTGTACCCTAAACTCAAAAGCTATGTTATGTCAACTCATACATTTTCTTTATTCAGTTTCTGGAAAACAACATAATAATAGACTTTCTGTGACATACATATATTTGATATCTGAACTATTCTCAACAATAGACATTTCTGTTTTCTTTTACAATATAGAGAATTTAAGTAAATACATGTGGTTTTGTTAGTTTTTTTTTAACATAATATAAATAATTGCTGTGGTATATTAGATTGTGTTAGTGTTTGCATGGTCCTGCACGTTGGTTATGTATTAGCTTCATTTTATAGATGAATATATTAAACCATAGATTAGTTGAAATAATTTGTTTAGAACTAGTAACTGACAATGTTGGAATAAACTCAGCTTTTCTGACTCCTGAGTTCAAGATTATTTTGATCATGGCACTCCTAAAAAAATAAAATAAAGAAAATACAATAACGGTAATGGAGAAAGGTGAATATTTTTTTCCACAAGAACTAAAATAACAATAGCAAAAATCCTTTGGTTAGGAGTGATCATATTGGTGGATGTTGTGTTTAAGCCAGTTTTCTCCATAATTAACTTAGAGCCTCAGGAGCCTGGGATTCCCTCCTGAGAGAGCTCCACTCTCTGTTAATTCACCAGAATGTATATTTTTTACCTTGTTGATATTGATTTGTTTTGCAGAAACTTCTTCAGGATTTCGACTTTCTGCTCATCTTTTGTGTAGATGTTTTCGATGACATTTACTGCTTTTGAGTCTGTCCCTACATTAAATCTGTGTCTTTTTTTTTTTTTTTCCCTTTGTGTGTGGAACTCCAGCGTAGTTTATACCCTGGAATCTCCTGGAGGTGTTAAGGTCATCTTGGGTTCTACCATATTCCAATTCTGTCCAGGTCAAATTGCTTTTACTGAGAGATGAACATTCAAACAATTTAAACCAATAAACTATGTCTAGTATTTGTTTGTTATGTATAAAATATAAAAATAAGTAATTTTGTATCTATATTCACTTGCTAATGAATTGTATAAACCCTTAATGACTGGAATTTTTCATAAATTAAGTAACTAACTATAATTAAATTGGTTAAAAATAATTGAAGTAGACTTTATGGCCAATCAGGCATGAGATATCATCCATTGCAAAGGTGTTTAACAATTTATTTTCATATTATGGAGAAAAATATAGGTCAGAAGAAAATAGCAATGTTTTTGTATTTTTCTATAACAAAAGTTGATATAAACACTTTTTGGGCATAGTGTATATAAAATATTTTATTTCCCAATGACTACAATTAATTTTGGAACAATAGATTATCTACTTGATGCATGTATTTCAAAAAATACCAAAATCAGGGTTAAAAAATTAGAAGGCTTTAAAAAGTTTAATTGCTATTTCTTAAATTTTAGTAATGATCCAACTTAACCCAATTTATAATAAAATATAATTGGTTATGCTATAATATTATGCAAAGAAAACGTATTTCAAAGTAATGTGTATAGAATGATAATTTATTTGAATAATTCTGATGGAAAGAGCAAACATCAATATTGTTTTTCCTTTCATGTGAAGAATATGGATCGTTTCTCTACTCTTCTACATTTGTTAAGTTATTCCACAAGGAAATACATTATTTTGGTAACAATTAAAATATGATATTTTTACATTCAGCAGTTGTTACAGATAAGTATAAAGGAAAGGACTTTCAAAAGTCACTCACCTGGGGTGTGTTCTCCATGAATAGTTTCTGGATTTTGGATCAGTTCATCTCTGATTTCTCTGTCCTGACTTTTGACCATACTCTCTATCTTCACTTTCTTTGGTTTCCTGGTATTTTCTTTCAAGTCCTGGTCTTGCCTCTTGACAACCTTTTTTTTCTTTTGCCTCTTCTCTGGTTTTCATTTTGAAAAAAATGAATGGCCTCCTTACTGGTAAATCCACATTTCTTAATCTCTATGTTGATAATTCCCTACTGTTAATGGTCTTCTTCTTCTTGAAACACTCTCTCCATTGACTTCCATGCCACCCTATCCTCCTGGCTTTCTTCCTCTCTGACCACTTCCTAATCTTGTTTACCAGTTATTTCTCGTGTTTTATTCTTCTGTGTTAAATGTATGCTTTCCTCTGGACTCTGACCTAAATTATTTTCTTTTCCTGTAATATGCTCTTAACCATTTGCCAAATCTTTACTACCTAAATGCTGCCAAAACCCACTCTTTTATCTTCAACACATGACTTCTCTTCTTAGCTCTATACCTATGTAAGTGAGAGCCCATATATCACATTCATTGTGTCAAAACCAGAGCTCCTCATGTGTCCTTCCAATCCTGATCCTCTTCTACGCTCTTTATGCAACAAATAATACTATCATCTTCCCAGCTGATTGTTCAGAAATTTTGGAGTCCTATGTAACCCCATCTTTTCTTCTTTCTCCTATGTTCAATTAATTACCAAAATACATTATTTCCAAAATCTGTCCAATTGTCATTATCTCCATTATATTCTCCATGGTTTAATCCAACATCAACTGTTTTCTTGGCTAAAGCAAGTCTCTTAACTGATTTCCCCACATCTACTCTTGCTCTCCTAAATCTATAATTCACACTACAGTGAGGATTATTATTATTATTATTTTGCCAAAGCAAAATGGTCGTTTATTGTCTCAAAAAAAATTCTTACTAACTCTAAAAGTCTCTTTATCTAGCCCCTGCATTCCTTTCCAGTCTTATCATAAATCTTCTGTCTATATTCCAGTCATACTGAATTTTTTCCCTTAGGGTCTTTGCATCGTATTGCATCATAAATCTATTTTTCTTCCATTCTGTTTTCTGGTTTAATGTCTATTCCTCTTTCAGTTCTCAGTTTATATGCCACTTCTTCTAGGAAGCCTACATTGATTCATCCCTTTCCTTAGACTCAGTAAGATCTCTTTCTTTTAAACTTCAATAGCACAAGTTAGTTCCTTAATATCTGCCATCTCCACTTGACTGTACATTTCAGGAGGGCAAGTCTGTGTGTACTTTGCTTTGCAGTTTTTTTTCCCAGAACTTACAACAATGCAGACTCTATAATGATGCAGTCATGTTGCAGATACTCAGTAAACATGTGTTGAATAAAAGACTGACGGGACTGCTTTTCTCTGATGGGACAGTGTTGGTTCTTATATACCAGCTGTCCCCATTGTTCTGCCAGCTCCTTGTCAGCTGAGGCCTTGTCCCAATTATGAAAGAATACAGAGGAAAGACAGAGAAATAACTTATCACTCTTCCTTGTCCTGACATGCCCTGGACTGGACCGTGCCTTTTTACAAGCTGCTGAGCCTTAGTTATTATGTGTGAGGAAGAGAGTATTTCTTGCAGCCCAAGAAAGTCTTTCTTTCTCTGCATTCATGGAGAGAATATGGATAACTGTGTGTAATTGCTGGCTCTGTTCCTAATCAGAAGCTTGAAGAACCAGAAAACCCATGACATATTTCTTGTCTTCTGTCTGAGAGTTTGCACATTGACATCAATCAGTGGTCAGTGAGGAACTGCAGACTATGTGGAATGGGGCTGGGAGTGGAAGAAGTGTTACTGCTTCATCCAAAACAAATTTCCCAATTGTTTGAGAGTTGTTGAGCAATGAGAAAAGATGCAGTCAATTTGGGATTTTTTGTTTTGCACTTATGATCTGAAATCTTTTGGCAACATATCATGCTAGTCAAGAGTGGTGGAAGAGACATTACCATAATTTCTTCTTTAACGTTTGGGATCTAGATGGCATACAAAAAAACACAAAGGTAAGGTAAAACAAGACTACTGTTGACATAACTCTATTTATTGACATAGCTCTATTTATAGACATAGCTCTATTTATATAATGTTAAGCCAAACTAACAAAATAGAATACCTACATAATCTCCGAACAAAGTTTCAGAAAATTATTAAACATTAAACAAGATACAAAAAGTTAAAGTTTGGATGTTTTGACATTTCAAAGTTTTCAAGAATTAGAAATTATTTCTAAATTTTTCCAGTCACAGCCTTAGACTCACTAGAAGTTTGAAGAGGGATTTCACACTTGGAAAGATCGTCTTGGGTTTGGTTATAGGCCTGTTCAGTCAAATCATTCATATTTTTCTTCTAAGGGGAAAGGCAAAAACTCCAAATGATTTACATAAATGTTCCTAGGAAAGAAACCCATAAACAATATAAGCAAATTAACGGGGAAGGATTGTGAAGAACTGCAATATGTCTGAGATTTTTATCCTATTTGGAGATGAACAAATTAGCCTGCCATAGTTTCATGGTTGCTAGCAGAAGACATGAGACTCCTGGTTCAGAGACGAGGACTTTATGACTCACAGCACAGTAAGCAGCATGGACATCATGTCTGTGCTGAATCAGCTTGCCTCTTGCCTTCCAAATCCTAGAGGGTAATACTGAAGGGCCCTGGTGGATCTTTCACATACAGTTGGTTTGTGTTGGGAAACCAACACATACAGCTGGGGAACCCTAAACTCAGGATACCTGAATGTTTTATAAGGGGTTAAAATCATATTGGCCTTTTCTGCCAGAGGGGAACTCTAAATTCCAAGGCTCTTCATTCTATCACCATCCTTGAAAAAATAGCCTCTGTGCTCACAAGACATACAAAAAAATGAAGAGCCATGATAGTTGTTAAAAATAAAGGGAAGGAACTTAGTTTTGCATTTTTCCGTTTTCTTTTTATCTGTCTTAGCTTAGACTTTGAAAGCGGAGGATACTTCAAATAAAATCAGTTACCTGTGCTGTTACAAGGAATGTACATGACTAGAAGTTTATTTATGTCTTTTCTTTCTTTGTCTTCCCTCATCATGACCCAGAGTTAATTTGTTTAGTATACAGTAAGGACTGATAAATGTTTTTTATCTGTATGAATGCTTAGAGAGGTGTAAAACAAGCATCACTACAGCTCATTTCCAGAAAAGAGGCCACAGTTGTATAGATTTTTTATAAAATTACCAATGACTGGCCCAACCCTACTCTGACTTTGACCACACAACTCTCAATACTGAATAACATCAAGCTGTAGTCCAGAGATATCACTTAGTACAGACATTTATTGTTATTTTATGTCTGTGTTACACTGATGAAATTAAACAATACTATGACGCATCACTTTATTTATGCTTAGGAATACAAACAATTCTACCAGTAGTTTTAATGTTAGTTGTGCGTATCAGGTCATAAAACAATGAAAAACACTTTCTTTACCTATGGGAAGCTGATACCATCATAAATATGTGGCCTTCTCCTGCAGAATGTAAAGGCTGGTAAATAAAGGGCTCTCTGATTGATAGAAAAAGTGCTCATCCCTGTGAGGTCAATGAGTCCTTTAAAGGCACCCTGGTTCTATTGAGTGCCCTGGAAGAGTTCATTAACCTGACACAAATAGACCATTTACTCCTACCTAGAAGATCATGCTAATTAAATTGTTCTGTTTCCCCACTTATGTCCTGATTTTCTATGAATACTTGAATGTCTTGAGTCTCATTCCCCATGTCTTTGTTGAAAACAGAGATGATTACAGATTCATACTCTCGTACTTGAACAACTGTGTTATAAATCTCAGGCTTCTTTGGACTTCTTCAAAATCATTTTTGTACAACCTTGTCACAGTAATGTTATACTAAGATCAGTCAAGGTGGAGGATTTTTTTTTTTGGGGGGACGGAGTCTCACTCTGTCACCCAGGTTGGAGTGCAGTGGCGTGATCTTGGCTCACTGCAAGCTCCACCTCCCGGGTTCACGCCATTCTCCTGCCTCAGCCTCCTGAGTAGCTGGGACTACATTTCTATCTCGGCTTTGTTTCATTCCCAAAATCGCAGGTTTCTCATGAGTTTTATGTTTGCTGGATGAGTCGTTTAATGTTAAAGTGCCTTGTATACAAAACATCAATAATGATGTGAATTATTTGTTGTACTTATATGCAATTGTCTATAAATATCTATAACCATTATCTATGCATAAGTTTTATAAACTTCCTTCTTGCTAAAATTCAAAAATGTCATTTCTCTTAATGCTAATTTCTATATTTGTGCTATGGATTTCATCCTCATCAGTCTCAAACTATAAGCAGTCTTCTCTCTTTTACATATACAACCTCTCTTTCCAAATCTCTCTATCTCTATGTCTCCCAACTGGAACTTTCCCTTTCCCAGTCGCTTTTAACTGTACTCATGTCTCCTCTATAAAACAACAGTAAGAGATAATCTCTAGACATTGTTTCTCTTTCTAGTAATTTCCTCTCTATTTTCTCCACTGTATAGCCAAACTTCTCAAAAGAATTAGCTTTATTACTGTCTCCTCACTTTATTCCAATATGGATTTGTCCACTTTATGCTATTGAAATTGTTTTCATTAAGGTTAACAATAACATCTATTAATAGATCATGGAATCCAAGAGATATTTCCAGTCATTTTTTGTACAAGTTATCCTAGCTGCATTTAAGATTTTTGATTACCTTTCAATATGTTTCTCTTATTTTGGCATTTAGACTCCACTTTCTCTAGATTTTTTCTTTTTAACTTTTGGCTGTCTTTTTTTTAGAACCAGCCTTATCTACATTAAACATGAAATGCAGGTCCCAGGGATTCTCTTCTCTTCTGTTGATTTCAGGCATATTTGTAGTTTGAATTATATCATATAGAAAATTTACAAATGTATAGCTTTAGCACAGATATCTTCTGATTTCCAGACCTATATATTCCACTACATTCTCATCATCTTCTTTTAGAAAGTCAAAGCCCTCTAAAACTGGAATTGTCCACTTAGAACTCATTTGCATTCCCTTACCCTTTCCACACACATAATTCTCCAAAACAACAACAACAACAACAACAAAAACACCATCTAACTTATCCCCACCAGAAATATTGAGTCATCTTTGATACTTCCCTTTCTCAAATACATAAGCAAATCTCGTTATTTTTTTCCCTCCTAGACAGTTCTTACTATCTGTAGTCCACCACCCTGGACCACACTCTTAATATCTTCCTCAAAGATGACTATAATAGGTTCCCGGGAATCTGTCTGGCTCCCTTCTGATCCATTCTGAAAACAGGAGTTTTTGACATGTATGACTCTTCCAAAGAAATTATCTATGTCACTCTTTCAGCCTCGCATTGTCCTCAAGACAAAGCCAACTCCCCCATGTGGCCAGCCTTGCCTTTTCCAGATGCCCTCTCCATGTTTGTCTTCATCCTCTGTCACTGCCCACGAGGGCTCTTCTTTCCAGCCCTCATCTTACATGTGCTCCTTCCTGCCATGGTTATTGTGTATGCACTGTTCCCTCTTCTTGGGATGTTCTTATC
Source organism: Macaca fascicularis (assembly GCF_037993035.2). NCBI lineage: Eukaryota > Metazoa > Chordata > Mammalia > Primates > Cercopithecidae > Macaca > Macaca fascicularis. Next base: position 163,747,376 of record NC_088378.1, read on the forward strand.
ATGCATCTTCATCAAGTTCACTCTACCTGATCCTTCAGCACTCGGATCAAGTGTTCCTTGCTCAGGGAAGCCTCTGCTGATTCACTGACTAGGTCAGTTTTCCTTATTGTATATTCTCAGAGCATGGTTTTTACCTCTCTGTTGTAGCTCCTATCAACAGTAACAATTTTACATGTTTACATGATTATTTGGTGAATATCTGTCTCCACCAGAATACAATATACACAAAATTAGGAGATGAGTCTGTTTTTGCTCACTGTTGAAGATCACAGTTGAGAGGCATATAAAAGGCACTTGACGAATAATTAAAGAAATGACAAAAAAACCACAAAAGCAACAGTTTAGGAATGAAAGACTTGTAGAATAGAAGGAAGTCAAGAAATTCAGAAAGAAAGAAAAGGAGAAAAGAGAGAAAGAAGATAAAGAACAATGAGAAAAGAAGGATTAAACAAAAACTTTGAGGGAAAAAAGAAAAAGGAAAAGAAAAAAAAAACAATGAAAACAAAAAACAAACAAAACCAAAAACAAGTATTAAATATTTGGCATGTCCTAAGCACCATCACCATGTTAAAATCTTTGTAAGTATTAGGCTTAAAACAAATCCAAAGATTGAACTATTCTTATGGATGAGACAACTGGGGCAGGGGCATAGGGAAGTACAGGGGCAACAGTCTGCTTAGGTGCTGGGAATTAAACCCAGGACTGTCAGAACGGAGTGAAATGAGTTACCTTAGAATTTTTAAGGCCAAGATTTTAATTTTGAATTAAACATTCTGGGCAACACAGAATGTCTGAGCGCTTTTGCGAAGACAGCTTATGTGTTCCCAATAGCATATATAAAAATAACCTAACATCTGGCCGGGCATGGTGGCTCACAACTATAATCCCAGCACTTTGGGAGGCTGAGGCAGGTGGATCACCTGAGGTCAGGAGTTCGAGAGCAGCCTGGCCAACACGGCAAAACCCTGTCTTTACTAAAAATACAAAAATTAGCCAGATGTGGTGGAGGGTGCCTGTAATCCTAGCTACTCAAGAGGCTGAGGCAGGAGAATCACCTAAACCTGGGAGGTGGAGGTTGCACTGAGGCGAGATCATACCACTTCACTCCAGCCTGGGTGACAGAGCGAGACTCCGTCTCAAAAAGCAAATAAATAAATAAGTAACCTAACATCTTTTTTTGATTTTTTTTAAATTTTACTTTAAGTTCTAGGGTACATGTGCACAACATGATGGTTTGATACATGGGTATACATGTGCCACGTTGGTTTGCTGCACCTGTCAACTCGTCATTTACATTAGATATTTCTCCTAATGCTATCCCTCCCCAAGCCCCACACTTCCCAACAGGCCCCAGTGTGTGATGTTCCCTGCCCTGTGTCCAGGTGATCTCATTCTTCAATTCCCATCTATGAGTGAGAACATACAGTCTTTGGTTTTCTGTCCTTATGATAGTTTGCTGATAATGACGGTTTCCAGCTTCATCTATGTCCTGCAAAGGACATGAACTCATCCTTTTTTATGGCTGCATAGTGTTCCATGGTGTATATCTGCCACATTTTCTTAATCCAGTCTATCATTGATGGATATTTGGGTGAGTTCCAAGTCTTTGCTGTAATAAATATACATATGCATGTGTCTATATAGTAGCATGATTTATAATCCTTTGGGTATATACCCAGTAATGGGATGGCTGGGTCAAATGGTATTTCTAGTTCTAGATCCTTGAGGGATCGCCACACTGTCTCCCACAATGGTTGAACTAATTTACACTCCCACCAACAGTGTAAAAACTTTCCTGTTTCTCCACATCCTCTCCAGCACCTGTTGTTTCCTGACTTTTTAATGATTGCCATTATAACTGGCATGAGATGGTATCTCATTGTGGTTTTGATTTGCATTTATCTGATGACCAGTGATGGTGAGCATTTTTTTCATGTGTCTGTTGGCTGCATAGATGTCTTCTTCTGAGAAGTGTCTATTCATATCCTTTGCCCATTTTTTGATGGTTTGTTTTTGTTTTTGTTTTTGTTTTTTTTCTTGTAAATGTGTTTGAGTTCTTTGTAGATTCTGGTTATTAACCCTTTGTCAGATAGGTAGATTGCAAGTATTTTCTCCCATTCTGTAGGTTACCTGTTCACTCTGATGGTGCTTTCTTTTGCCATGCAGAAGCTCTTTAGTTTAACTAGATCCTATTTGTCTATTTTGGCTTTTGTTGCCATTGCTTTTGGTGTTTTAGTCATGAAGTCCTTGCCCATGCCTATGTCCTAAGTGGTATTGCCTAGGTTTTCTTCTAGGGTTTTTATGGTTTTAGGTCTAACATTTAAGTCTTTAATCCACCTTGAATTAATTTTTGTATAAGGTGTAAGGAAGGGATCCAGTTTCAGCTTTCTACATTTGGCTAGCCAGTTTTCCCAGCACCATTTATTAAATAGGGAATCCTTTCCCCATTTCTTGTTTTTGTCAGGTTTGTCTAAGATCAGATGGTTGTAGAAGTGTGATGTTATTTCTGAGGTCTCTGTTCTGTTCTACTGGTCTATTTCTCTGTTTTGGTACCAGTACCATGTTATTCTGGTTACTGTAAACTTGCAGTATAGTTTGAAGTCAGGTGGCATGATGCCTCCAACTTTGGCCAGAACTTCCAACACTATGTTGAATAAGAGTGGTGAGAGAGGGCATCCTTGTCTTGTGCCAGTTTTCAAAGGGAATGCTTCCAGTTTTTGCCCATTCAGTATGATTTTAGCTGTGGGTTTGTCATAAACAGCTCTTATTGATTTGAGATATGTTCCATCAATATCTAGTTTATTGAGAGTTTTCAGCATTAAGCACTGTTGAATTTTGTCGAAGGCCGTTCTGCATCTATTGAGATAATCATGTGGTTTTCATCACTGGTTGTGTTTATGTGATGGATTATGTTTATTGATTTGCATATGTTTAACCAGCCTTGCAACCCAGGGATGAAGCCGACCTGATCATGGTGGATAAGTTTTTGATCTGCTGCTGGAGTCAGTTTTCCAGTATTTTATTGAGGATTTTTTCATCAATGTTCATCAGGGATATTGGTCAAATATTCACTTTTTTTTGTTGTGTCTGTGCCAGGCTTTGGTATCAGGATGATGTTGGCCTCATAAAATGAGTTAGGGAGGATTCCCTCTTTTTCTATCAATTGGAATAGTTTCAGAAGGAGTGGTACCAGCTTCTCTTTGTACCTCTGGGAGAATTCACCTGTGAATCCCTCTGGTCCTGGACTTTTTTTGGTTGGTAGGCTATTAATTATTCCCTCAATTTCAGAGCCTGTTATTGGTCTATTCAGAGATTCAACTTCTTCCTAGTTTAGTCTTGGGAGGGTGTATGTGTCCAGGAATTTATCCATTTCTTCTAGATTTTCTAGTTTATTTACATAGATGTGTTTATAGTATTCTCTGGTGGTAGTTTGTAGTTCTGTGGGATTGGTGGTGATATCCCCTGTATCATTTTTTATTGCATCTATTTGATTCTTTACTCTCTTTTTTATTAGTCTTGCTAGCAGTATATCAATTTTGTTGATCTTTTCAAAAAATCAGCTGCTGGATTCATTGATTTCTTTTTGTGTGTGTGTCTCTATCTCTTTCAGTTCTGCTCTGATCTTAGTTATTTCTTGCCTTCTGCTAGCTTTTGAATGTGTTTGCTCTTGCTTCTCCGGTTCTTTTAATTGTGATGTTAGAGTGTCAATTTTAGATCTTTCCTGCTTTCTCTTGTGGGCGTTTAGTGCTGTAAATTTCCCTCTACACACTGCTTTATATGTGTCCTAGAGATTCTGGTACGTTGTGTCTTTGTTCTCATTGGTTTCAAAGAACATCTTTGTTTCTGCCTTCATTTCATTATTTACCCAGTAGTCATTCAGGAGCAAGTTGTTCAGTTTCCATGTAGCTGTGCAGTTTTGAGTGAGTTTCTTAATCCCAAGTTCTAATTTGATTGCACTGTGGTCTGAGAGACAGTTTGTTGTGATTTCTGTTCTTTTACATTTGCTGCGGAGTGCCTTAGTTCCAATTATGTGGTCAATTTTAGAATAACTACAATGTGGTGCAGAGAAGAATGTATATTCTATTGATTTGGGGTGGAGAGTTCTGTAGATGTCTACTAGGTCTGCTTGGTGCAGAACTGAGTTCAATTCCTGGATATCCTTGTTAACCTTCTGTCTCGTTGATCTGTCTAATATTGACAGTGGGGTGTTAAAGTCTCCCATTATTATTGTGTGGGAGTCTAAGTCTCTTTATAGGTCTCTAAGGACTTGCTTTATGAATCTGGGTGCTCCTGTATTGGGTGCATATATATTTAGGATAGTTCTTCTTGTTGAATTGATCCCTTTACCATTATGTAATGGCCCTCTTTGTCTTTTTTGATATTTGTTGGTTTAAAGTTTGTTTTATCAGAGACTAGGATTGCAACCCCTGCTTTTTTTTTTTTTTTTTTTTTGCACTCCATTTGCTTGGTAAATCTTCCTCCATCCCTTTATTTTGAGCCTATGTGTGTCTCTGCACGTGAGATGGGTCTCCTGACTACAGCACACTGATGAGTCTTGACTCTTTATCCAAGTTGCCAGTCTGCATCTTTTAATTCAGGTATTTAGCCCATTTACATTTAGGTTAATATTGTTATGTGTGAATTTGATCCTGTCATTATGATTTTAGCTAGTTAATTTGCCTGTTAATTGATGCAGTTTCTTCATAGCATCAATGGTCTTTCCACTTTGGCATGTTTTTGCAGTGGCTGGTACTGGCTATTTCTTTCCATGCTTAGTGCTTCCTTCAGGAGCGCTTGTAAGGCAGGCCCAGTATTAACAAAATCTCTCAGCATTTGCTTATCTGTAAAGGATTTTATCTGTCCTTCTTTTATGAAGCTTAGCTTGACTGGATATAAAATTCTGGGTTGAAAATTCTTTTCTTTAAGAATGTTTATTTAAGAATGTTGAATGTTGGCCCCCACTCTCTTCTGGTTTGTAGGGTTTCTGTCAAGAGATCGCCTGTTAGTCTGATGGGTTTCCCTTGGTGGGTAACTCGACCTTTCTCTCTGGCTGCCCTTAACATTTTTTTCTTCATTTCAACCTTGGTGAATCTGACAACTATGTGTCTTGGGGTTGCTGTTCTCGAGGAGTATCTTTGTAGTATTGTCTGTATTTCCTGCATTTGAATGTTGTCCTGCCTTGCTAGGTTGGGGAAGTTCTCCTGGATAATATCCTGAAGAGTGTTTTCCAACTTGTTTCCATTCTCCCCATCACTTTCAGGTACACCAATCAAACGTCCATCTGGTCTTTTCACGTAGTCCCATATTTCTTGGAGGCTTTGTTCATTTCTTTTTACTCTTTTATCTCTAACCTTGTCTTCTCACTTTATTTCATTAATTTCATCTTCAATCACTGATACCCTTTATTCCACTTGATCAAATTGACAATTGAAGGTTGTGCACGCATCATGAAGTTCTCATGCCATGGTTTTCAGCTCCATCAGGTCATTTAAGGTTTTCTCTACACTGTTTATTCCAGTTAGCTGTTTCTCTAACCTTTTTTCAAGGTTTTCAGCTTCCTTGCAATGAGTTCGAATATGTTCCTTTAGCTCAGAGAAGTTTGTTATTACTGATCTTCTGAAGCCTACTTCTGTCAACTTGTCAAAGTCATTCTCTGCCCAGCTTTGTTCCGTTGCTGGCAACAAGCTACAATCCTTTGGAGGAGAAGAGGTGCTCTGATTTTTGAAATTTTCAGCTTTTCTGCTCTGGTTTCTCCCCATCTTTGAGGTTTTATCTACGTTTGTTTGGTCTTTGACGTTGGTGACCTACAGATGGGGTTTTGGTGTAGATGTCCTTTTTGTTAATGTTGATGCTATTCCTTTCTTTTTGTTAGTTTTCCTTCTAACAGTCAGGTCCCTCAGCTACAGGTTTGTTGGAGTTTGCTGGAGGTACACTCCAGACCCTGTTTGCCTGGGTATCACCAGGGGAGGCTGCAGAACAGCAAATATCACAGAACAGCAAATATTGCTGCCTGATCCTTCCTCTGGAAGCTTCATCCCAAAGGGGCACCCACCTATATGAGGTGTCTGTTAGCCCCTACTGGGAAGTGTCTCCCAGTTAGGCTACACAGGGGTCAGGGACCCACTTGAGGCAGCAGTCTGTCTGTTCTCAGAGCTCACACACAGTGTTGGGAGAACCACTGGTCTCTTCAGTGCTGTCAGACAGGCACGTTTAAGTCTGCAGAAGTTGTCTGCTGCCTTTGTTCAGCTAAGCCCCCAGAGGCAGAGTCTAGAGGCCGTAGGCCTTGTTGAGCTATGGTGGGCTCCACCCAGTTTGAGCTTCCCAGCCACTTTGTTTACCTACTCAAGCCTCAGCAATGGTGGATGCCCCTCCTCCAGCCAGGCTGCTGCCTTGCGGTTCAATGTCAGACTGCTGTGCTAGCAGTGAACAAGGCTCTGTGGGCCTGGGATCCTCCGAGCCAGGCACAGGAGAGAATCTCCTTGTCTGTCGGTTGCTAAGACCTTGGGAAAAGTGCAGTATTTGGGTGGGAGTGTCCTATTTTTCCAGGTACAGCCTGTCATGGCTTCCCTTGGCTAGGAAAGGGAAATCCCCTGACCCCTTGCACTTCCTGGGTGAGGCGACACCCCACCCTGCTTCAGCTCTCCATGGGCTACACCCACTGTCCAACCAGTCCCAATGAGATGAACCAGGTACCTCAGTTGGAAATGCAGAAATGACCCATCTTCTGCCTCGATCACGTTGGGAGCTGCAAACCAGAGCTGTTCCTATTCAGCCATGTTAACCTAACACCTTTAACTAGATCAAGCAGAAAAAATTGGTTAAAATAGTTGACTAGGTTAGCTATTAAATAACCCTTATTTTATTATAAAATCATACTTCGATTTGAAAATAATAGTTCATGTTCAGTACCAACAATGACTATTTTTTGAATGGGCAAGGAAGAAGAATGAACATTAAACTTTGATTGAGTATCTTCATAAGACAATAAGCAATTTATATTCTCAGGCTAATTTTCAGTTTAAAAGACATGAAGTTCTATACTTTAAAAATAATAAGAATTTTTAAGGCCAATTAAAAGTGTGATTAAAAGTGTGAGAGTGTGGCAATGATAGACACACTAGGTAAGAGCAAAGTGAAAACAATTTGTATTTGTTCCGTAGTTATATCCAGGTGAGGCAAGGCAGTGTCAGTCTCTACTGTTTCACATGCAGGTCACACAAGCTTCACGTCATCCATTAATATAGGTCAATATATGTATTATTCTTTTTGTTTATTTTATTGAAGAGGAGACTGAGTCTCAGACAGACATAGCACATTATACAAGATCATAAAATTAGTAAGTAGAGAAACCAGGGTTAGTCTGAACAGAAGTCATACAGGTTTTCAATTTCACATGCTCCCCCATAGGACTGATTATGGAGAATGGGACAAGAAGGAGGATATAGCACTTTAGCAGCTAAGGTTATTAGTTTAAAGTAGTTTGAGAAAAAAATCCACATATTTCATTAAACTTTCTTAGTTTAAACATAACTATTAACTAACTTGTGTTTACTATCCTGTACTTTCTTAAAAGCACTTGGCATGCAAGATATCAATTTAGTATTATGATCACCCATTAAAATAGGTAATATAGCTTCCAATTTACAGATACAGAAACTGAAGTGGAGACATGTTAATTGACCTGCCCAATATTATTCAGTAAGTGTTGGAGTGGGAACATGGACAAACTGTTTTCCAAAACCCGGTAGTATATTGGATATTCATTGGAAACAATTTTTTTGAAGAAAGGAAGTTGGAGTATTCCTAAACATGAAAAGAGAAAAAGCTAAATTGCTGGTTAAATAAGAAAAGGAAGTATTCATAATTCAACAAGATCTTAGTTTCAAGAACTACATATTTTGTAACAACTTTAGGAGTAAAAGAAAAGAAAGGAAAATAAATTTTGCTTTTATCATAATTATTAGCATCCTACTCTACTATTCTTCATTCATATTCTTAGTATTGTTAACTAATTTTTAGCAGATGTTAATGGTCTGAAAAAAATCTATGCAAAAGAAAGCCATGTTAGTCTTTCTTGATAAAATATATATTGCTATTAAGAAATTAATGAAAGTCTAAGAGCCATGATAAAAACACATTATTTATAGAAAACATGTAGTATCTTAAATAATGAACTGAGTCAAAATTTCAGCTTTCAAGTCAAGTTGAATAACCAAATGTTTTTCATGTTTATAGAAAGCATGTGTCTTGGGTATGTGTGGACTTTTAAAATATATAAGCTAATTCTTAAAAGCCTTCATGAGGTTTAGACTAGGTAACAGGTTGCCCAGCTAGTTTGGGAGAGCATCTGATTTTTCAATTTTTAGAAATAATTTAGAAACCTCAGTTGCAAAGAAGCTAACAGTATTCCCATTTCCATCCCTAGTTGATGGAAAATAGCTTTTAAATATAAAACAATACATAGCAGTAATTTCCCAACTTAAGAAATTAATTGGCACACACAGTTATGAATAATAGAGAAGAAAAGAGTTGAAAATAGGGACATAGAATCTCAGAGCTTCTACTTTGATAAAACCCATTTAATAATATTAAAATAAATGAAGATGCAGTAGAGTTCCCTATTTTTAAAATAGGTTGAATGAGACTATAGGAAAAAAAAACCACACAAATTTAAGCAGTGAGAAAGGATACTCTTTTAGGTTCTTAATATTATAATGACCTCCACATCATCTACTTGAATTAGTGTAATTTATCCTATTCAGATTTTTCAGAAGTTGATATTATCTATGAGTTTCTCTGATTTTCAAAAAGCATGTAAATTGCCTTGAATTTGTATATGCAAATCCATTATCTCAAAGCTACAGAGAGCTTTGGAAAAGCTGTCTTGTTAGGTGGTAGAGGAAAGGTACTCTTCCTAACTTCAGCATTCCCTTAAAGAAAGGTCAATCTAAAGTTTTCCATGTTTGCAGAAACGGTCTCCTACCCTCCTTTCCCCATTACACATGGCCAAGAAAAGAATCTGCTCTAATAAATAGGTCAAAGTTTAAAAAGTAGCACTAGATGAGAAGAAAAGGAAGTGTGTGTATCAACAAGATCTTTTTCAGGAGCAAGGAATAATCAGGAGAGAATCGAACTCAGATGGACGTCCTGGCTTCCAGTGGAACAGAAACTCAAAATCAAAGCCCTGTCATCTCTCCACGTCCCTTTTAAACTGTGGCTTCAGGGTCTGTAAATTGTCCTCTATGTGATCATTGGCGCTGACTCTATGGAAATTATTTCTCTTTGGAGTGCAGGATAATGCAATAATTGAGAGCCTAGGTTTTATAGATAGAACAGAATTAAGATAGTATTCTAGCTCTGACACCAGGCAGGTGTCCTCAGGCAATTGACGTATACAAGGGCCTTGGGTAATTGTACTTATACTTCTATTTATATAAGTGCCTTGGGCAATGGTTTCTACTCTCTAACCATTTTAGGAATAACTTAGGATGCCTATCTCACAGGACCACTGAGTGTATTTGATGAGATAAAATATAGAAAACTCTCACACTTTATTTGCTAGTCCTGTTGATTTTTCTTTTAAAGGTAGCTACTATAACAATTATAAAGAGTAATTATAAAGAGAAGAAGGTGATGAAGGAAGCAAAAAGAAACAAGAAAGCAAAAAGTGAACAAAATAGGGTCACAGTTGCAGCACCGCCTTACTAATATGTCTCTGGGCTCCTTGTTGATAATCACAGAATCTTATTTTACTTTGGACTTGTAGCCAGAGATGTGTATGTGCAACCATAAATTCTCTCTTTGCCCCTCCCTACCTTCATTGCATAGGTCTTCGTCATGCCTAGACATCCTTTCCTTCATCAGACACTTTTCCCCTCCTGCAGTCTTTTTGAATGTCTAGAGCCTATGGGATGACCACTCCCATTCTAAGACAGCACCCATTCCCCATCCCTCCTGTCATTTCCCTCAGAGCTCCATATTCAGTAGCCTGTCCCTTGGAAAACCATCAGACAAAACAGTGGCATTTTAGTGTTAACATCTAATAGAAACTTTAATGTATTATTTGTCTAAAGGTTTTTAAATGACTGTATCCATCAGGGTTCAACCAGAGGGACAGAACCAGGAGGACAGATCCAGTCAGAGATATTAGAGATTTATTATAAGATACTGGCTTGCCTCATTGTGAGGGACACCAAAGCAATTCTGAAATCTGAAGGACAGCTGTCAGGAGGGACAGGCCAGAACACTTAGGTATAAGCTGAAGTTGCTGCCCAGAAATCGAAATCTTTTCCTCTGGGATTCCTCAGTACTTCCCTTAATATCTTTCAACTGTTGGAATCAGGTTCACCTAGCGTACCTAGGATGTCTCCCTTACTTAAAGTTAATTGGTTACGAACTTTAATTATCTCTACAAAATACCTTCACCACATACCTAGATGTGTGATTGAATAACTAAGAATTATAGCCTAGCCAAATTGACACATAAACTGACCATCACACTCCACCCCTTGTCAACTTAACATCCATGTATCTATATATCCTTAAACCGTACTTAATCTCCAAAGGACAATAGCATAGTTGTATTTCTGTCTAACATGGTATAACTATTCTGTCCATAACCAAAACCATGCCAGCTTGTTTCCCAGCAGAGGATAGAAAGCCTTTAAATAATATTCACCCCTCTCCTTTGATTTCCTATAACTTAAATACTGTGGTGTAAAGTTAATTACAGATACCTTATGATAGATAATAAAGACATAAGAAAGAGAAGAAACAAAACTATTTGACTAATACATATACAAATATATTTACAATTTTAAAAAAGGACACTCTCATTTTGAAACTGGTCATGTGGTCATAATTTGTATTTATAAGCACCTCTTCCTGTACCCAATCCATATTCACTTTGCCCTCAGAATGCACCTCAGCTGGTTATGGTTTGTTGCTTCATAGAGTAACTCAAACCTTCATTCTTGAAGAGTCTGGACAATTAGAAGTCTTGGCTGAATTGGGCTGCTTAGTTTTCCATTAACTGGAAGTCACAGGACATGGTAGTAGTTAGAGATGCCCGAAGCCATCTTCTGCATTGCAGACACTCTTCCTTACCCCCACAATGTAGTAGCCGTGAGGTTTTCCCCTGGTAATCAGGATCACTCACTCCAACCAGTTCTGCGACTGCTTTCTTTGCCTTTGACCTAGAGGCATAAAGAGCTCAAAGTGGCCAGTTGGCAGTCATAACTTCCAGTTCAATGGGTTATTGTTATCTATCCTAATGGAAATATTTCTCTCTTTGGAACCAAGACCAGCAGTGCCCTAAGATCACAGCGATGGGGAGCAAATATTTTGCTATTCGATCCCTAGCAGTAGTATAGAGTGGTGCCACTCACATTTCTGCCTCTTGATTCCTGGACCCATGAGTCCTCGCCATAGGACAAGTAGCACCATATATTGGATGCTTAATTTAGAGCATATACAGCCACCTGGAGAACACTGCCCCAGTTCTGTAAGGCATTTCCACTCAGTCAGTGCTGTAACTGAGTCTTTAAAAGGGCATTCCACCACTCTATCAAGCCGGCTGCTTCAGGATAATGGAGAACATAATAAAATCAGTGAGTTTCATGAGGATGGGCCCATTGCCACACTTTTGTTTGCTGTGAAATGAGTTCCTTAATCAGAAACAGTGTGGATGAAACAAAATGATACTGGATAAGGCATTCTGTAAGTCCACCAAAGGTAGTTTTGGCAGAAGCGTTGTGTGCAGGTCAGGGAAATCCATACTCAGGATAAATGTATATTCCAGTAAGAACAAAATATTGGCCCCAGCATAAAAATCCATGAATCAAGCTGCCATCAGTTACCTGGCTGATCACCCAAGTGAATTATGACAGCTCAGGGACTTAGTGTTAGTCTCTAGTGTTGGCATATTGGGCACTCAGCAGTGGCTATAGCCAATTTGCTCTTAGTCTGACTATTTCTTCTTTGAGACAAATGGCCAGGTGCACTGCTTAAATTTCTGCCCTGTGGCAGGAATTTTTTGCACCACTGTCCTTAAGAATAGCTCAGGAAGAGGCTGATGTGCTATAAATGACCAAGTTTCTAGAGGGTGCCTTCAGATCATGAAGAACCATCTGGACCCAGGCCTGAGTTCTTTCTTCCTTAGTCAGTTGATTGTAAGGAACTCTTCATGAGGTGAGAAGTGAGGTCTGAGAGAGAGAAGGTAGCGTAGCACGATTAGGGGTCGTGGGCATTTGGGACACTCCTTCATGCAGCTTACACTTGCCTTCAGGCTAGTGGTGGAATATTTCAAGAAGAACCCTGGAATATGAAAATTCTCAGAGGGTTCTACCAGGACTTGCTGGTAAAGCAGGAATTGCAGGGGTCAGGCCCAGCATCAGCCTGTAAGAAATCGCATTGAAGGGCCAATTATGAATGAAAATAACTCTGCCTTTTGTAGTAATTTATCTCATCTTTTTCTTGAATGTGGATTTTCTTTAATAATGTCCTTAAGGCCAGTTGGCCAAGGCCATATCCCAGTCCTATTTCCCGGGTCAAAAATAGAAGATTTTTGTAGTGCCAAGGGGATGTTTTAGAGTTGAAAATATCACTTTAACTCCCAATTTCTCTAAGTCTTCTCAACATATGCCAAACCGCTATTGTGGTTTAGAAATATACTCCATCCTTTATTAATATCAGGCTGTGAAAAGGCAGTGTGAATATAATTAGAGACTTTTAGTTTTTGTTAGCCAAAAGGTATGTCTTGAATAATGAGTAACTCTTTGTCTTCATTCATGCATTTAATGCCTAGTAGTTCCCAGCTTAACACGGGAGTACTTGCCTTTTTCATTCTTATACAGCACATAGATAGAAGACACCAAGAACCTACAAGTAAGAGTTTACCCAAAACCCTGGGCTTCTACTCCCTCAAGATTACACATGTTAAATTGTCTTTTATCTGAGAATTGTTAAAAAAAAGAATATTTGCCTTATTTTCTTTGTTAATGGCTATATTGCCTCTAAATTGAGTTTTTACTTTTAAGTGTATAATATTGTGTAATAGCTCATGTAATAGAAAAATATTCATAATATAATTCAACCTATATTAAATAATACACTTGGTTTAATCTTAAATTCTTGGAATCATGTTGTCTAACATTCGCCATACAAATTTTATAAATTACATGCAACTGAGGTTGCCAGTTCAATAACAGGAATAAAACCCAGAACTAAATACTCAACCACTTAGTTTGACAATATATCTATTTTCAAAATGCCCTGACTAGGTTGAATGTTATTTCATGTAAATACATTTAAATCTTTAATCAGGATGACACAGGTTAATCAATTCCTTCATGCAAATATAAATTCAGCTTTATAAATAACTATTCATTTATCCTTTGTAACATAGAAATAAATTTTACCTTTAGAATTTGTAAGTTACATATTTGAAACACTTACGTTGCTTAAGATATTTTTACAGCTATATTATAAGATAAAATGACTTTTATCTCATTTTAGTTAAAAATTTTGTGCAGTATATGTAGTAAAACATTTTGATTATAGTGATTATACTATTTCTGGTGGATATTTTTAGACAATATATTTTTATAAGTGGATATCCAATACCAGCACTATTTGTTGAAAAGATTGTCCTATACCCTACTGAACTGCTTTGCAACTTGTGTTGAAAAATTAATGGATCATAAACATAATGATTTATTTACAGATTCCCAGTTCTGCTCTGTTTAACTACATGTCTATCATTATGCCAATATCATATTTTCTTGATTACTGTAGTCTATACTGTAATGAGAGATGCCCAAAGCCATCTTTTGCATTGCAGACACTCTTCCTTACCCCCACAGTGTAGTAGCAGTGAGGTTTTCCCCTGGTAATCAGGATCACTCACTCCAACCAGTTCTGCAACTTCGTTCTTTGCCTTTGACCTAGAGGCATAAAGAGCCTCTAGGCTCTGTTTCTTTATGTTTTGTAGTGGGAAAGTATGAATCCTCCAACTCTGTTCCTTTTCAGAATTGTTTTTGCTTTTCTGGGTCCTTTGCATTTCCACATAAATGTTAGGGTCAATTTGTCAATTTCTACAAAAAAGCCCATTAGGATATTAAGGAATGAAGAAAGGCTAAAGATCAATTCCAGAAGAATTAACATCTTAATAGTATTTAATCTTTCATTTCATGAACATGAGTGGATCTCCTTTAATTAGATCTTTAATTTCTCTTGTCAATGTTGTATTCTCTTGCACTTCCTTGGTTCGATTTATCTTAGGTATTTAACTCTTTTCATTCATTAACATCAGAGAGCTATGTCTGATGTTAGCTGTAGGTTTTTTGTAGGTGTCCTTTATCAGATTGATAATAATCTCTTCTATTCCTTATCTGTGAAAATTTTTGTTATGAGTGGGTCCTGGGTTTATCTTTCTGTGTTTATTGAAATTTTCATGTATTTTTTTTTTAGCTTTATCCCATCAATTGGGCATATGACATTAATTAGTGTTTCAATGTGAAACCAAATTCTGTATTTCTGGTATGAATCTAACTTGGTCATGGTTTATAATCTCTTCCATATACTGCTGGCTTTTGTTTGCTAACATTTTGTTGTTGAGAAATTTTGTGTCTATATCTATATACATGAAAGATATTTATGCAAATTTGTAGTGAATTTTTTTGGCTGTAATATCAGAATAATACTATCCTTATAGTATAAGCTTTGGCAAGTATTCTCTCCTCTTCTGTTTTTCTGAAAGAGTTTGTAATGAATTGTCATTTTTTTCTTTAAATGATTCATAGAATTTACCGGGGAAATCAGGTTTGAGTTTTTCTCTGTAGGAAGACATTTTCATTTCCAATTCTATATTTCATTTGTAATATACCAATTAAGGTTGTTTATTTTTTTCTTGAGTCAATTTTGGTAGTTTGTGTCTTTCCAGGAGTTTTAAAGTTTCTTCTGATTTGTTTAATTTGTTGGCATCAACTTGTTCTTATTAATCCCTTATGATCTTTACAATTTCTTTAAGGTCAATAGGAATGTCCTCTCTTTCATTCCTGATTTTTGGTAATTTGTCTATTCTCTGTTTTACTTTGTTGATTCTAGCAAAGTGTTGTCAATTTTAATGACCTTATCAAAGAACAAACTTTTCATTTAATTAATTTTCTCTGCTGTTTTTCTGCTTTCTGTCTTATTGGTTTTTGATCTAGTCTTTATTATTTTCTTCATTCTGCATGCTTTGAGTTTAGTTTGCTATTCTTTATCTGTTTTCTTAAGGTGAAAGTTTGTTCTTCTAATGTGGGTGTTTAATGCTGTAAATTTTCCTCTAAGTGCTACTTTGGCTTCATCTTGTAAATTTCAATATGTTTTGTTTTTGTTAAAACTTTCTTCTTAATTCCCTTGTGGTGTTGTTGACCACCAGTGTGTTGCTTAATTTTCGAATATTTGTGGATTTGTCCACATTTTATCAATTTGTTGATTTCCAATTTAATTTCATTGGGTTGAAGAATATATCTTGCATGCTTTTGATTCCATTAAATTTATTGAGGTTTCTTTTATAATCAGGCTTATAGTAGCCAGTCTTTATGGTTTGTACCAATTTAGCTGGGTCAGTGGAACTAGAGCCGCTTCAGGATAAAACTCCAATCTACTCTTATTTAGAGAATTTCTGAAAGAGGTAATAAGTATTTAGGATTTAAATGTGGGGAGATAACTCTGCAGCCAAATTTTTTTGATAAGCCTGAATATAATTCTATTTAAAACTGCAATGTGGGTAAATATCATTGTGAAGAAAAGCTCTGGATAAAAATAGTTATTCTGTCAGAACATACCCATGGGAAAAGATTTAGATGTAGTTCTAAAAATTGTCTTCATAATTAAAGAGTCAAACACTTTCTTTGATTTCTACCCAGGGAAAAAAAAATATGTATGAATTTATGGTCAGAAGAAAAGCTTGAAGTGAATGATTTAATCCAAACAGGATGTAATGAGTAACCACTTGCATCAGGCTTAATGCCAGATATTGGAACCCAGTACCAGGGAGCTCAAGAAAGATTAAAGAATGTCTACTTAACTAAAAGTAGAACATTGAATATTATAGGGCAAATTTTTATTTAAAAAAAAATCAAACTGCTGCATTTTACCTAATTTTCATCTATATTAGAAAAAAAGTACAACAAAACTTGTAAGCAAAGTATCTGAGATGACTGTTTTATTATTTTATTTGGTAAAACAAAAAAAAAATAAAACAACAGTCAAAGAACACTGTTGCCATCCTCTCCAATTGCCACCACAAAAAATGTTAGCAAATAAATATAATCTTTTTATGTTAAAAAGAACCTAAACCCAGGGGTTTTCAGCTCTGAGTAGAAAGATAATTGTCATATCTCCCTCTTCTGTCTTTTTTCCCTCTCTTTCTTCCTTTTCCTTCCTCCTTCCCTCCCTTTCTTCTTTCTTTCTTCCTGTCTTCCCTCTTACTCTTTTCCTAATTTTTCTCTATCTCCTCCTCCCCCTCTTTCTTTCCCTTCCTCCAGGAAAATAGGAAGCCAGTATATTGAGCTGAAATATCTCAGACTTTAAATGCAGATAGTGGCCCCAAACTAATGTCCAAGATAAAATATTCAGTACAAAGATATACATAAGCTTTGACACTGATTCAGTCCAGACCAAATGCTGTAGAATATCTTAGTTTTTAAGGTTTGAATTATAATTATAGTTTTGCAGTAAATAAGATTCAGAATAAAGTTTTACAAAAGCAAGACAACTCAAGTTAAAAAAAGGTACTTTGATAAATCTCAAATTTAAATATTGCTTCAATATTCTTCTTTATTTTATTGTGATTAAAATTTTCTAAAGTTTTGCTAAAGAGATCAATCTTTGAAACATCTTGACTTTATATTTTTACTATGGGCCTGACACTATAATGTGTGTGGTGACAAGCACAACATGTGTAGGATTTGCCCCTTGCCATACAGGAGCTGACAATAGAATGGTGAAATGTCATTGCAAGTGACAATAACAACAAATACTCGACAATGCATGAGGAGAAGCAGAGTACTAACAAATCATAGATGTAGAAGAGAATTTCCATTTGGGATGATTAAAAATGTTTATAGCTTGAAAGAATAAAATTAGTTTAATTGTACTTGCATTCATTAGAAATGATACTATTTTAGGCTATTCTACTATCCTCTGCAGCAAAGTGAGGATGGGGCTACTCACACTTTCGCTTATTGGTGTCTCTGCTAAATATGTAAAACATAGTACAATTAATTTACAATTTAAAAAGCCTCATTATTTTAGAATTTGATGAATATCTTGAATTATTAACTAAACTTTAATTGTTGACTTCAAAAATGAATTTTCCCAGACTTATTTTTATTTAGTTTTGAAATCAGAGTGCAATTTTAAGAAAAATTTAACCCACATGTTTTTATTAATCAGTGCTTAAATTATTTAAGTACATTATTGTTTTTCATGGATATTTTATGTTCCAAAGGCGTCTTGAGTTATTTTAATAACATTTTTATTCTCATAAAACACAATAGTTATTTTTTAACCAGAGGATTACAAAACAATCTGAAAGAAAAATAAACCTCAAGTCTTGACTCTTTGAACACTTTTTTCTTTAAGTACATTGCTACCACAGTTAAAAGACAGTGGGTGTAGCCACCTTAGGAAAGAGAAAACAGTTGGACCCAAACCAGTACAAGGCATTTGTGGAATAGCTTCCTTCTCCATTTATGAACAAAGAGCACATTCAGGTTTAAAACTGAATGCAGGAGTATGAAGAATCACTAGGCTTGTTCATAGTGATTCAAGTAAAATTATTTGAGATGCATTTAGTGATGAAACCATGTCAAAATACAAAATATTTATAAGGAGAGAAAGAGCTCCATTTAGTAAATTTGTAAGAATGATAGAGATTCTCTTCATAGTCAGGAGAAGCCAGCCTTGACATAGTCCAGTGGCAACACCAGGACTTTCAGAATGAATCTATGCATGGACACCATGCATAGATTTTTCATCTGATCACTGCTCAGCCCAAAATAGCCACAGCTGTAGAGAAGTAAAGTAAGAAATAAATAGCTAGATAGACTGGATTATATGCAGGTGAACTAGGACACTGCTAGTGAGATTGGGAAGTGGTTCATCATGGAAAATTTCTCTTCACACAGGTTGTAATCTGGCATTCCATGATTAGGAATTTATTTCTTTGGCTAGAAGCTTTGTGCTCTATAACAATTTCCATCATTCCATTAAAAAAACACAATAATCTTTCTTAGTCAATGAACATTAGTGATGAAGTTTATCAAATTCTTTACAGGGATTTTGAGTTTTGATGGGAAAGAACAAATTTTGCTTTTTGGGGAGAGTTTTGATAGACTAGATATAACTGTAAAAGTCTTTAAAAATGCACTTAATTTCCCAAGATCCCACCCAC
This sequence comes from Macaca fascicularis, assembly GCF_037993035.2. NCBI lineage: Eukaryota > Metazoa > Chordata > Mammalia > Primates > Cercopithecidae > Macaca > Macaca fascicularis. The sequence continues at coordinate 163,765,818 of NC_088378.1, forward strand.
CTAGATTTAAAATGGCAGAATAAAAAGGAAACTTTCTACCATGTTCATAGTCAATTCCAAAAGCAATCTGTCAAGGGAATTCAATTCTGTAGTTGGTTGAGTTATTTATAATCTAATAAAGATCAGATGATATTTTCTGGTACAGTTCTCTTGGTGTAAATCTTCATGAACAATACCAATTTAAGGTTTTTTTTCTTCTGTTGAAGGCAAAATATCCAAACAGCAGTTAGATATTTTTTTTAAATCTTTTAAATATTATTTTTAATTACATAAGTATAACTATATATATTTATGAGTAAAATGTGCTATTTTTGATATATGTATACAACTCATATAGTCCTCCCTCTACTCTGAAGAAAATAGATATTGACCCAGCTCTACTGGAGTAGCTTTATTGTATACAAAGGTGTAAGTTTTCTGCCAAAGGCTAAAGAGTTATCATCGAAACACTAGAGGTGCAAATCTAATCTCTAGAAAGCATGTGTGGCAACTCCCAAATCTGTCTCCTAATAATAGATGCCTGGTAATAGTAATGTCTGAATTTTTCTTAAATTTGGGATCTTTTCAAACATTACATTCGTATATTTCCTCATTTTATCACTGCATTTTCATAGAGGAAGATATAAATCAATGATTTTTACAGATGTAGTAATTGAATCTTAGAGTAGCTATGAAAACCAAATCTTAAAAGTGCCCCGTGGTTCTATTCTATGAACTACAGTTTCTTTCTTATTCAGGCATCTCCTTCTTTGTTTCCAAGTGCAAGACATGGAAATCTCTCAAGGTTTCCTTTAAGAATATATTTCTACACTTTTCAGAATAAAGTTTCTGAAGTCCATTCTAGGGGCGGGTAAGAGCCCAGACTCTGGACATTTAAAACTCCCCATGGGATCTAACATCTGAGTACCATGATAGATCCTTTTTGCCCTTCTCTCTTATTTCAGTACACCTGAACCGAAGTTGTAATTCTTGGAGAGTTTCAGAATGGGAATGCAGACCTGGGTGCTAGCTACTTTCTGCATGTTAAAAGGTAATTGAATAGGAGCAAATACAAGTACAATTGGATATGTAGGCTGGAGGCACTAAGTTGCAGTCTCAAAGAGGTCACACTGAAATGAATTTTTAAAAAGAACTATAAAATTGCATCTAAGATAGATGGGGAGCAAAAGCAATATTTAAATGAAATTGTTATGGATATAAGTCACTTTTCAAGCATTATAACTACTTCTATCATAAAATATGTTTTCACTTCATATATAAAACATTGTTATTATTCACATCTTATGACATGTTAACATATTAAAACTTAAATGTTTAATGCATATATTAAAATTTTGTGTCATCATTAACCCAGCTGATGAATTCTTTTTGGACAAAAACACTGGAAAAGATATATCAAGAGAGATAATTTTTACAATTAGAATAAAAATATGTAACTTAAAGTATAGTGAGATAAAAATGTCTGATTCAAAGTTCCAACCCCCCTTTTCTCTCTCTCTCTTTTGTTTTTCTCACAGGAAGGAATCCTACTGCCATTTGTTTTCCTATTAAATGACATTTCAAATACTTTATTATAAACATAAATTACATCTTTCAAGAAGGCAAATGACAGACTAAATTTGAGATCTGGCTTGCATTTCTACACCCTACCCAAGACTAAATAGATGAACAGTTGCTTTATAGATCGTATCTGAAAGATAAACAAAAAGAGACAGTATCTTATAGAAAACACGTCACTTGAAACTGACATCTGCCCTTTAATTCACGAACATCATCCTAAACCCTGTCACTTCACTTGACATCTGTTACATATCCTGATGCATGAAGTTGTGGAAAAGAGCAATCTTATTTGCAGTTGGTGAGAAAAAAAATTATATATATATATATACACACACACACACGTATACACACACACATAAAATTTTTTACACATATGTATGTGTGTAACTTTTTAAGCTGCTTTGATTTAAAGTGCTTTGATTTACCTACAGATATGACTTCCTCTTCATCAGTGTTTTAAAATGACAATGCTGCTGTTCATACACTAGTTCACCTACATCTAGTAATGGATGCTGTGAGAGATGCTGAAAGTCCCCTGTGCCCAAATAAACATCCTCTGTGATATAGAAAACTTTCACCATTAATTTGGTTTCTTTGAATCGAAGCATCTTAAGAAGATCCTTATGAGATGTCCACAAATTACCTGGGATGAGTCACTCATGAATACATTTGTACTAATTATCATCAGTTATTACATTAATGGAGAAAGGTTCCGTTGAAGTAGAAAAAGGAAGAACTGCAATAGAACGAGACAATGAGTGGGAGAAATCTGGAGTCTACATGTAGACGTTTGCTACCTGCAGTACAACCGTTTCTGCCTCACCTGGGAAATTGTTAGAAATGCAAATTCTCAGGTTCCACCCAGTGCCTACTAAAGTGACATGCTTGGGAGTGAAGCCCAGGAATCTGCATTTTATTTTATTTTTTTAAAATTTATTATTATTATTATACTTTAAGTTCTAGGGTACATGTGCATAACGTGCAGGTTTGTTACATATGTATACTCGTGCCATGTTGGTGTGCTGCACCCATCAACTCGTCAGCACCCATCAACTCCTCATTTACATCAGGCATAACTCCCAATGCAATCCCTCCCCCGTCCCCCCTCCCCATAATAGGCCCCGGTGTGTGATGTTCCCCTTCCCAAGTCCAAGTGATCTCATTGTTCAGTTCCCACCTATGAGTGAGAACATGCGGTGTTTGGTTTTCTGTTCTTGCGATAGTTTGCTAAGAATGATGGTTTCCAGCTGCATCCATGTCCCTACAAAGGACACAAACTCATCCTTTTTTATGGCTGCATAGTATTCCATGGTGTATATGTGCCACATTTTCTTAATCCAGTCTGTCACTGATGGACATTTGGGGTGATTCCAAGTCTTTGCTATTGTGAATAGTGCCTCAATAAACATGAATCTGCATTTTAATAAGCTCTTGAGATGATTCTGATGCTTGCTAACATTTGTCAAGCACTGGTCTGAACTTGAGAATAATGAGACCCACTGGCAGACTGAGAAGGGTGGGTAAGTAAAGCTGGAAGAAGTACCTCACACACCGCTTATGTTTATTTCACAAATTTATTTACATTCACCGTGATCTCAGTTATGTTTAACCTCAAACATAATACAAAATTAAATTGCCAGTATAAATTTATATCCCAAAACTCCTATGATATTTGCATATGTCATAATGACATCACTGGTTAAAAATGCTTATATTTAACAAGTATATAATTTCAGAAGTTTTGGGAGTGTTCCCTAGGGAAATTAAAATTTTAAAGAATCATTATCTATGCAAGCATTGTTATATCTGAAGCCACTGCCAAATCTTTGGGCATGAATAGTACAAAAACAAAATGATAACAAACAACCAGAAAATACTACTGGGAATCAAAGGGTTTAAAGAGACTTGTGAAGTCATCCATAATCTCTCAACTTGTAGATTATAATTGTGCTCACTAAGGATGAGTCCTTCTACACAGGAGATGTGGCTCTGAAGAAGACGAAGCTGGTGACTCAGCAAGAAGAGGATGGACTGGGCTGGAGTTGGGCTACCTTGGCCTCAGGACACAGGAGTTGAACTGAGGCCTCCTGATCTATAGGAAGCACCTTTCTTCCCTAAATCTGCCATGGACTTTGGTTAGGAGAGTTCTTACCAGCTTCCTGTGCGGACAAAATATTGGCTCTGTGGCAACTTGGAAATCACTTCTGCTCCTTAAAAAAGTCTAAGATTTTGGCTAGGCACGGTGGCTCACACCTGTAATCCCAACACTTTGGGAGGCCAAGGCAGGCAGATCATGAGGTCAGGAGTTCAAGACCAGCCTGACCAACATGGTGAAACCCTGTCTCTACCAAAAACACAAAAATTAGCCAGGCATGATGGTGCGCACCTGTAATCCCAGCTACTCAGGAGGCTAAGGCAGGAGAATCGCTTGAACCTGGGAGGTGGAGGTTGCAGTGAGCTGAGATTGCTCCACTGCCCTCCTACCTGGGTGACAGCATGAGACTTCATCTCAAAATATGTATATATATATAAGATTTTTTAAACTGGATTTGTTTTCATCAAAATGAAGGATTATAGTAATGTTTTTTTATTACAGAAATAAATTATCTAATTTATAGAAAAAGTGGGAAATCCAGGTAAACAAAGTACAAAATAAACACGGATATACTTCCTTCCCAGGGATGAGCAGTTACTTTAGCATATATCTCTGCAGATCTTTTTATTGCTGTTTTACAAAAATAAAGTCAATACTGTATGTTATTTTACCATCTACGTTGTTCACCTATCAATATGTCCTAACACCTTTTCATGTCAATAATTGCTCTTCTATAACATTCTTAATGGCTACTGAGCATTCCATTTTATGGTTGTATCATAATTTATTTACCAAATTCCCAATTGTTTCTTATATGCAATTTCTAATTTGTAACTATTATAAAGTGTGTTCTGGTGACTCATCCTGATAGTTATGTTTTTATGCCTGTCCTTATAAATTCCCAACAATAAATTTGTAAAATATTTAACACATGTGTGTTACTAAATACCTACTCATCAGTTGACCTATCTTACTCAGATAAAGAAAATACTATGTGTACTTACCATTGAACTTCATCTTGTTAGATCTAGTGCATTCCTCAAGCCTGCAGGGAAGTTGTCAGAGCCCAATTTGATAATCAAATGAAGTCACTGCTCTACTCTACTTCATGGCAACTGGAAATTTTGTACATAAGACTTTTGCATGTGCACAATTTTAACAAGATATCCTAGGAGCAAGACAATTTTAAAATTCATGTTCTTTTAGATTTTAGGAAGAGAATGTGGCATATATACTATGTATTGATGTTCCTGCTATGATTCCATATGTGTGTTACTGGAAAATCTTGTGTTCCACAACGTGGTACTCTAAACTTAATGAGGCCTATGAGGAAAATAAGTTTGTGGCAGACATCCCCAAATCCTTTGGAATTTTGTAATCAAAATATTAACAACAAAAGCAACAAAAAGCTGTTTTAATAAAATTGTAGCATAGCTAATCTCTACTGACATTTACACCTAGTGCCCCAATTAGTCAATCCTTTACCACACAAAATCATGGAGCTCTTGCGTTGTAGGGAAAGAAGTAAGGAACGATATTTACTTTTAACAGTGACCATTAAAAAAAAAAAAAAACCACTTCGACTTAAGGTGTAGCCTTCATTTATCTGCTATTTAATATCAGAGGAGGAGTTATCTTTGCAGAATTTTTGTTTACACTTGTAGCTTTTCCTGATAACTAAACCTACTGGTTCTAGAAACTTAGTAGTTCTAGATGCCACTAAGACAGCTACTACTAGTACTTGCAATTTTGTAGGTTTTCAGCTGGTTTTATTAAAATTATACATTTCTAGTGTCTTATTTATTTATGTTTTGCTTTGTTTTGTTTTATTTTATTTTATTTTATTTTATTTTATTTTATTTTCGAGACAGAGTTTTGCTCTTGTTGCCCAGGCTGGAGTACAATGGTGCGATCTCGGCTCACTGCAACCTCCACCTCCTGGGTTCAAGCGATTCTCCTGCCTCAGCCTCCTGAGTAGCTGGGATTACAGACTTGCACCACCATGCCCAGCTAATTTTTTGTATTTTTAGTAGAGATGTGGTTTCACTATGTTGGCGAGGCTGGTCTCGAACTCCTGACCTCAGGTGATCCACCCCCCCTCAGCTTTCTTGTGCTGGTATAATAGGCGTGAGCTAACATGCCCAGCTGGGGTCTTATCTTTAATTGTAAGAAAAGTTGCCCTAACTGCTTCAAAATATTAACATGCAAGAAAAAGACTAAAACAAAAGGAATTCTACATTACATTAGCATAATTCTCCCATTTTCAATAGAATATGAGTCAATTTATATTAAAGAAGCATAAATTATGGCAGAACAAACTGCATTGTCAACATTCCAGTGATGTCTAGGGTAGCACCCTGTAAGCTGATTCATTAGTATTTGTTCAGTAAAAATTAAAATCTTCATAGTAAGCAGAATCAATAAAGACGATAAAGAGACTCACATTAGTTCGTTCAGGGTTAACACTGATGAGTTCAAGTCCCATGAGCTTTTATCACCAAAAAATACAGGGAAAACCCTTTTAGGTTTTGGTGCAGCAGCTAGTGAATAATAGACATTTACCCCTTCATCAAGACCCTAGTGAAAGTTTGCACAAGGCAGTTATGAGGACAGTCCACCAGTCATACTAATCTGTGAGTTCTCACCTGCCCCTGGTTAAAAAGCCTGGCATTCTTGCATTAAGTCAACTTCAGTTTCTAAATGTTGGAGACTTTTCATTTCCACATGCCCGGACATAACTCCTGGATTCAAGGCCCCAGTCATTCAGTCTTTCCTGACCTCCTCACTGTTAGCCCCACTGCTCCTTTCAGGAAACTCTCTTGACAGCATGCCAATAGATTACAATGGCCTTGGAATAAGATTTCCTGTTCCCAGGCTTGCACTTCTCTAGTTTTTGTTTTGTTTTGTTTTTTTAACCTAGAATTACATTCCTCACTCCTCTCTGTGTCCAAATTTTTACTCTCAATTAATTATATGATAACCCTATTCTTAGCAACTCCTTCTTTTCAATTACTATAGAACTAATTACTAATTACCTATGATAATCATATCACACTCAATATATAAAGGCTTGTAATAGCATATATAAGTGTTATAGATAACAATTCTTCCCATTTCTCTATGCTGGGCTTTTGTGTGTTGTTTCTATGGCAGAAAACCATGCCTTTTCTGTATTTATAACTCATTTTTAAAATGTATTTATAACTCATTTGCATCCATTAGTGTACTCCCAATAAACAGACTAATTTATCAGCTGGCAAGAAGTTAATATCTTGACTTCAAAGGAAGGGTGGAAGCAGAATTCCTTCCTCTTAAAGAGACCTCAATTTTTTCTCCTAAAGCCTTCAACTGATTGGATGAGGCCCACCTTCATTATGAAGGGTGATCTGCTTTACTCAAAATCTACAGATTTAAATGTTAACTACATCTAAAATATACCTTCACAGTAATATCTAGACTAGTGTTTGGCCAAACTACTGGCCATCATAGCCTATCCAAGTTGATACAGAAAGTTAATCATCACATCATTTGACCATTCCCCTTCTAATAGTCATTTAGATTATTTCTGGATAGTTAGCCATTACAAAAATTGCTACGTTGAGTAAGCTTGTGCATAACCAGTTCATATATTCATAAGCATATCTTTGCTGTACATTCCTAGAAGTATAATTGTGGGGTCAACTGTTAGGTGAATTTGCTATTTTGAGGAATATTAGCAAATTGCTTTTCATAGTGGTTGTAGCAATATACACTTACATCAGCAGCATACAAGAGTTTCTGTTTCATCAAACCGTCCCCAACAGAGTGTATTGCCAAACTTTTTGAAATTTCACAAAATGAGAGTCGACAAATAGTACCATACTGATTGTCTCTTATTATGAATGAGGAGGAGCTTCTATTAAAATGTTTAACAAGCACTTATACTTTTTGTGAATAAATTGTTCATATCCTTTGTCTATTTCCCATTGTCTTATGATATTTCTATAATAAGTTTGAGTTAGTTCTATAATAATTAAAAATACAAAATATATCGTGTTTTTGAGTTGCAAATATCTGTTTCCATTAGTATATTTTCACCATTAGGATTTTTAATAAGAGCTTTTAGGCATTTCAACAGTTTAAATACATTTTAATTAAGATTTTATATAAACATAAGGAATTTGAAACATTCCATGTACACAGATCAATGAATTTTCATTTAGTGAGTAAAGTTAACCTTTGTAAATACCATTCAGAGTAAGAAATAGTGCTCCATAAATACTTTCCCAAATGACACTTCCAGCTACTATCAGTTCTTCCCCAAAGGTAAAGACACCAACATACATCAGTTATGCCTGGGTTTAATATTTACATGTTTGTTTATAATATTTATTATGTTTATTATATATAAAATTATACGATTTATAAAAGTTATATAAAGAATCTGTATTTTTTGAGTGTTTGACTTCTTTTGTCCAAATTCTATTTGTAAGATTCATCCATGTTATTTTATATTAATTACTTTATATATAATTAGTTTATCCTCAATATTGTATGTGTTAATATATCATAATTTATTAATTCATCAACTCTTAAAAGCCATTTGCGTTTTTGCCATTTTTAACTACCTTAAGAATGCTGCTAGAATATGCCTGCATCTTTTAGAGACTATATGCATACATTTCTGATGACTATATATTTCAGAGTGGAAGTGTTCATTGTGCTCAATGTTAATAAATACTACAAACAAATGATAAACTGTGTTAAACTCCCATCATCAACAGTGTATCTATCATTTTAATGTTAGTTCCTCTATGTAGTGGTCCCTTATCGTGTGTGTGTATGTGTGTTGTATTCTTCTGGTGACTCATGAGGGTGATCACTTTTTTGGACTATCTCTATTTAACATTTATTTTAAATTTCATTATTTTATTGTCTGCCAACTGAAAGTTTGATATGTGTTCTTTCTCTATCTTTCTGCTTGAAAGGGGAACTTGGATAATTGATTTTCAACCATTCTTCTTTTTTAAAAGTAGAAATTTAAGACTACATTTTCTTCTAAGCATTGTTACCTGCATTCCTCAAGGTTTGATACTTTATATTTTTTTCTGGCATTTAATCAAAGTTTTTCTAATGTCTATTTTTTAAAAAAAATTATGCATTACTCAAAAGTGCTTTGTTTAATTTCCAAGCTGTTGGGGGGATTTTTTAGTTTTCTTCTTATTATTGATTTCTAACTTAATTTCACTGTGGTCAAAGAATATACTTTGAATGTCTTAAAACCTTTGAAATGTGTTGAGGTTTGCTTTATGATCCAGCATGTGGTCAGTTTTGCTAAGTGTTCCATGTGCTTTCTGTTGTCATTGGATGCAGTATTCTGATGTCAATTAGATCAGATGGGTAATTGTGTTTGTGGAAGACATTGTAAAAGATGGCCTTCTATTATCCTTGCCCCCTGATAATCAAACCCTTACATAATTCTCTCCACTTGAATGTTGGTGGATCCTGTGACTTGCTTCTTACCAATAGAACAGAATTATGTTATATAAGATTGTACCATCCGTCGCTTTCACTTTCTGATTTTGATGAAGAAAGCAGCCCTGCTGGAAAGGCCCATGTGACAAGAAACTGAGACTAACAACTGAGGTTAAAATGAGGTTGACCTCTAGCTAATAGGCAACAAGAAACTAGGGAACTTGGTCTAACAGCCTGTAAGAAAGATAACTATGCCAAGAAGGGTGTGATCTTGGAAGTAAATCCTTCCCCAGTCAAACATTGAGATGAGGCTGCAACTCCATTGGACACCTTGATTGCAATTCTCACATGAGCCTCGGAGGCAGAGAGAACTAGATAAAAACAGTGCCAGGCTCCTGACCCACAAAAACTGTGAGATAGTAAAGTATGTTGTTTGAATCAGGCTTTCTTGTTTAAACCCCACAAACCTATTTCATTGTTATTTGTTTTCAGTGAGTCACCATTTATATGACTAAGCCACCCTCCTCCGTCTCTAATTCTTTACATCTTCTCATGTCTACTACCAGTTGAATGTAGATAGCCTCTGAGATTCAGAGTTCCAATTTCTGGAAATAAAAATATGATGTATTTAGATGATCTTTATTCTTTCTAGAAAATACTTTCACACAAGTCTATTTTCCAGGTTTCTCAGAGGCAGATAACATTGCTGCTTTTGTACTAATGAACACTCATAGTCCACCGACACAGAAAGGCAGGGATGGTGTCATGACATCCATGTTCTCAGTGTCTTCTGGGGCCTCTTTTTATTTTAGCAGGAAATTATAGACAGCAACCCCTCTGGAATGGGGATTTGCAGTATGGCAGACTTTGAATAGATTGGACAGGGCTCTAATATATTTGGTGTTCTATCTGTTTTTACATTTATCTATACATTTTCTCTACGGAACTCATGATATAAGGATCTGTACAGCTCTTATGTGCCTCTCTGTCCTGCTATTTTCATGGCAGGTGTTGCCTTGGAAGGTTTATAAATGGAGAGAAACTAAGGAACTGGCTCATGGATAGAATTCCATGTCTGGCAAACCTAGAAGGTAGATATCACGGCCATATATTTTTCTTGTCAATGCAACCTCTGCATTTAGGTTTATGTAAAGACAGTGGGACTAACTTAAAGGCCTTTATTCTGCCTACTTAGGGCAATCTGTCCTGGTTGATTGTATCAATTTTTCCCATGAAGTTTTTCACTTCTCTGCCCCTCTTCATTAATTATAGGGATAATAGAAGCACTGGGTATACATGGGCATATAAATTTTTGCTGCATTTTTTCTATTGAGTCTTTGCTACTTTTTGATTTTTATATACCTCAGGGGTATATAAATCTCTTCTTTTAGTAGGACATTATATTTTGCTATATTTTAGTGGATGTTAGGGAAAGACAGTTTTTAACTGTCATGATAAACTGCAAGTTCTCTTGACTGATTTTCCTGATTGACTTCGTGCAATACTATTTTTCCTTTTAAGAAAAAAATATTATTTTAATCTTTCTCATTGTAAAAAAAAAGTTCTCATGTTATTTTCTTTTTCCTTATAATTGAATTAACTATTCAGGGAAGCTCTTCAATGAAGATGTATTTCAAAGAGGATTCCTTCATTCAAAGCGAACTACCAGTATTTATTATTTTAGACCTATGCCATTCATTTACTCAATTTCTCAGCCAGAATATTTGGAAATCCTGAATTTATTCTACTTGATGACATTGCCTATATATTATCTGATCAGCAAATTTAATTCAATGCATTGTCTAAAATACTATTCTAATCTCTTTCTGTTTCCTAATTCAGGACCATTGCTTTGGTTCAAGTCTTCATAACTTCTTTCCTATAGAAGTAAAATCTCCCATCCTTAACTCTTTCTTCTTTGAGTTGGTCTCTGTGGTATACCCATTCTAATGGGGTTAACATCCTTTAGTGTAACCCCAGTTGCCCAATATGTTATGTTCAAGTTTCTTAACATGATCTTCAGACTTTATCCTGTAACGTTATTTCTCTTCTTAAACCTCAGGAATGAACTGCTTAATTCTCTGAAATGCATGATGTTCTGTCATCTGATTTTTTTCTGGCTAAGATTCTGGTAAAATTTACTCATCATTCAAAACTCACACTAAGTAACACTTTCTATCCCCACACTCAGACAAGGATAATCATTGTTTTCCCTTTGTGCTTCTATAGAATTTTGTATCTATCATAACAAATCTTAAGAGTTTTTCTGTTTCTTTTTCTTTTTTGTCCTCTAGACTTTCACATTCTTCAGGGAAAGGTCTGTGTTTTATTCTTTGTTCCATCAGCAATTAATACACTGGTGAACATTCTGGAAAAAATATAAAATGTTAATGGATAAAAAAATATAAATGATCAAATACTTCTGGATCAGTATAAATCCATCATCGCTTTTAAAAAATGTCTAGCGTATATCCTTCAGGTAGTAGGAAAACAAATTTATTTTTCTATATATAGGAAAAATAAAATTCTGTGGGTACTATTAAATATCTTGTTCCACTGAGGTATTTATGAGGTTTCTGAATTGAATTGAAACTTCTCCCTCAAAACAAATCTTAGATACAAGTCAAGTGTTCTTAGGGGACTGATACTAGAAAAAGAAACAAAAAGCAAACCAAACATTAGGTTTTAGTCTAAGAATTTGAGTGCTTTTTTAAACCCACCAATATAATCAGATTTATATTTATTTTTACAGAAATGTTTGCTCAGCTAATGCATTCCTAATCAAATAATGGGTGTTCCATGATGGAAATTTCAAATAAAGTTCTTAAGGCTGTCAAAAACTAAATAAGCTAACCAGAATTATATTTCTTTGTTTCCTGGTGGATCTCATAAATGCTTCAAGAGGAATACAGCATACTTAGAAAGAGGCCAGCCAGATAGGCACTCAAGCGCAAGTGTACTCCTCCATTACTCACCCTCAACCAATGATTTCATACATATATTCTGGCGAAATATGTCTGTTTTTGAATTGACAAATATCTCCATGATCTATCACATTTTAAAATTATTTGTGTTTGTTTCAAACAAACTCCATGCCGTCTCAAAATTAAATACTACAATTCCATTAACTAATCTATTTTGTGCTTAAAAAGAGTATCGTATGGCTAGTCACATGAATTCTAACCCATTAATGTGAATGATGATCAATTAATTTTTAACTTAGAGTGCACAAACGCAGAATGCATCCTGTTAAATGTAACTTTAGGAGATTTTGAAGTTGACTTTGAGTCCCTTTGTTTAATCTTACAAAAATCTCTGGCATGGTTCATTCAGCTCATTGGGGTTTTTCAGTTAGGCTCTTCTAAGCCTAACTTTCGAGACACAGCAATCGCAGAAAACTTACTAACACAGTATTCTTGAATGCCAAAATCGAGACACTACAGACTACAGCATATTACCAATGAAATGCTCATGAAAACAACCTCACTTTATTTTCAGTTTTGTGGTTCATAGGACATTAGTAATTAAGACAAATTTTATGAGGCATCATTTTGCAAGACTTGATTAAAATGGATTTGAAAGCACTGGAATGAAATGGCAACAGTTCATGTTGTCTGTGTTTACTCTTGTTTGAAATTTCTCTCAATGGGAGGTGCCAGAACAGTGGGCCACAAGTTCAACCTCTGTAAGTTTGAGAACCTTATTTATTTGAGAAGAATCTGGTTAACATGTTGTAAGACAATCTGAGCAAAATAAGATTGATGCCCTATGAGCTCATGAGGCATTAGGACAATCAGCCATAGAGGGAGACAGCCAAGATGACATGTCACATCACTAGGACCCCAAAATGCTCAAGTCTCCTCTGAAGGGTGGTGGTTGTTGTTGTTGTTGTTGTTGTTGTTGTTTTCAGTCTATCCAAGACAGGGAAAAAAGATTGCATGACTCTTAAAGAAATATTTGACTTCTGGCTGGGCGCGGTGGCTCAAGCCTGTAATCCCAGCACTTTGGGAGGCCGAGACGGGCGGATCACGAGGTCAGGAGATCGAGACCATCCTGGCTAACACGGTGAAACCCCGTCTCTACTAAAAAATACAAAAAACTAGCCGGGCGAGGTGGTGGGCGCCTGTAGTCCCAGCTACTCAGGAGGCTGAGGCAGGAGAATGGCGTGAACCCGGGAGGCGGAGCTTGCAGTGAGCTGAGATCCGGCCACTGCACTCCAGCCTGGGTGACAGAGCGAGACTCCGTCTCAAAAAAAAAAAAAAAAGAAAAGAAATATTTGACTTCTAAAATTAAAACATTAAAAATAAACAGTAAAGAAAAAAGTTATGTAAAGACCGTCCTTAAATGTGTTTCTTGCAAAGTCACAGTCATTCTTGGCAAACTTATTTTTAAATGGCAGTAACAAGAACAATAGTAGTACCTACCTTCAGGCTCTAGCTCTCATGTTCCAGTTACTGTGGAACTCATGTTCTGGATACCCTTTATTTCCTGTCATCTTCACAAGAGAGTTCTATGACTTTTGGAAAGGGGCAGGTAAAGAAATGGAGACTTCAAGACTTCAAAAGGCAGCAATTTTTCCAAGAGTGGAGGAGGTGAAATGTGATCTTAGGTATGTCCAATTCCAAAATCACCTCGTCACACAGAAAAGACATAATGCCTCAGTTAATTGAAATGGATAAAAATTAGTGTGCTCTGAGGTCAGCAGCTGAAAAGTGTAGGAGAGACTGTTCCCATTGCTGTAGCACACGGACGCTGGGTGCCGTCGCTGCCTAGGTGAGCCCCGGCTGCTGTGCTGCTGTTCCTGCTGCCCTGTGTCCCTGGGATGGGTCCTTAGCCATCACTCCTCTCTTTGTCCCAAGCCTCAGATTCAGGGCCTCGGTAGGAACATTCAGTTGGCCAAATATTGGCCATATGGTTATGTCATGGCTGTCAGAGGTGGGGGAGGGAATATCTGCTTCCTGTCGGGCTGCAGCCCACCAGAATCCACAAATAATACGTGCAAACAAGAACTCCAGAAAACAGGGAAGCTTCCAATTCTGCCTCTGCAACTTTTTGACCATATGATCTCAGCCACTATCCTACTTGTCTGCGTATTAAAGTAACATCCTCTTAACTGGTGCACCTGTGGCTTCATGTTGTCTCTCCATTCACAACAGAGTAGCCAGAGGACTCCTTTCAAAACACGTCCAATTGTGTTTCTTCTTTGCTCAAAACTCTTTGGTGGGTTCTCTTCTTGCTCAGAGTGAAACCTTAAATCTAATTTTCAGATATGTTGGCAGGAGTAAGGGGGCAACCAAGGAGAGATAGCGAGGCAGTCAGAGGCTAGCAAGATTAGAACGTTGTTTTTACACCTACATGTAAATGTTTACTTCAGTTCCCACTGGCCCCGATTCCCATGGGGATGATGTGGAGGTAGGCCCAGGTGGGTGCTGCACACACAGTAGGTTTGTGTCACTTTGGAGGAACTCCAAGCTTAAGAGACTCCAGTCTTAGAAGTGAGCTGCTAGTAAACCAACCTATGTTTCATAATAAACACCTTCTCTTATTATACTGGATATCAAATGAACCTGCTCTCCACATGAGAGGAAGAGGTCTTCTCTACCTTCCAAGGCTGTTCATTTGATCTGACATAAAAGCTACCACAAGACAAGCTGAAACAGAATAGATAATAGAGAAGCATCTTCCAAAACATGCTAACTAGGTATATGCCTATATTTTAATGTTCCCTATACATTTTAAGATGCCCAAAATATCTCATAACAATATATTAAAATAACATGAACTTTTTACATAGTTGGCCCTGGGTACTAAATATCTTCATTAGATGGAACTTGCTAGTTGTGCTGTTTTAATCTTCTACTTGTACTAATTATTTTCTATCAGATCTCTGATAATGAGAGAAGTTATTAAAATGCTTCATTATTTTGGATTTTTAATTTTATCTTTATATTTCTTTCAATTTTGACTTTGTATATTTTATTGCAATGTTTCTTGGAACATAAAAGGTGTTCATTTTTATTTTTTGCTAATGAGTTGTTAAATTTGTTACGTATGATTCTCTATATCTATAATAGTGCTTTTGTTTTAAAGATTATTTTGTTCTAAAGATAGTTATTGCTACACTTGATTTATTCTGTGAGCATATCAATTAGAATCCTCGCTGGAAACAGATGGTCCACTAAAGCTGAGTAATTGAGGATATTTTAATAAAGAGAATATTTTTAAAGTAGTGGACAAGATCTGGGGAGACAAGGGATTTCTGTAGTACCTGGAGTTACAGGGATTTTAGTCCCATGTATTTTGAAATCTCCCCTTTCCCATCCCAACAGTTACAATTACTGTTTAATGGAGTTGACATTGCACAGTAAATTCATTAAAAAGTTTTATATTTCTCACAAAACTGTCTGTCCATTCATTCTGTCAGGTTTCCTTTCCCAGTCTCTGGTTTATGTCTCAGGTATAGCTGGTAGCTTATCTAGCAACTTTTAGGCACTAGAACAGCTATTTTAAACCTTAAGACATCCAAATGACATGTAATATGAACTTCAGTCTCTCATCTTATTGGAAACTTCTACTACTACTCAAATCTGACTTGTGAATTCTACTAACCCTCCCTGCTACTTTTTCTCCACTCAACTGGGGTGTGGCAAATATTCAAATACTGGTTTTTTAATGTTGGAGTTCTTTTAAGGCTTTTCCCAGTAAATCCTCCCATATTCTTGCAGAGATCATAGAATTCCTTAAATGACACAACCCCTTCTGGTCTCCCAGCATTCACTTGGGTTCCTGGCTTCGTGGAACATTCCATGTGTATTAGTTTTCTCTTTCTGTGTAACAAATTACCACAGACTCAGCAGCTTAAAACAATACCCATTTATTATATAATATCACAGTTCTGTAAGCCAAAAGTTAAGGCAAGTTCAATTGTGTTCTCTACTGAAATCGAGGCATTGACCAGTCAGGGCCTCATCTGGAGGTTCTGGGGGAGAATCTGCTGCTAAGCTTTTAGAAATTACTGGCAGAATTCAGTCTCTTGTGGTTGTAGGACTGTGGTTGATGTTTCCTTGCTTTCTGTCAGCTAGAGGCTTTGCTAGGTTCTAGAGGCTATCTGCCCTCAAAGCCAGCAATGGTGTTATGAAATCTTCTCATACTTCAAACCTTTCTGACTTCCTCATTCTGTTAGAAGCACAGATCATAAAGCATCTATTTGTACTATGTGCAGATAAATATTTTGTAAACTTTCCAAAATTATAGCAGAAAATTGGTAACCATAAAATGTTACAGAGCTGATTAAAGAAAAACTAGAATTTCTAGTTTGAAATGAAAATTATTATGTGAAAAGAGGCTTCAGACCCTGAATATTCTACTGAAAGGAAGCCGATTGACAAAACTATTGAGCTACAAACACATACTACCTTTCAGGTAAGAGAAAGGGAGACTTAAGGGGTAAAATGTTGAGAACAGAAAGCTCTTCAATTTATCGTTTATTTAATTAATTTATTTTTAGAGATGGGGTCTCACTATGTTGCCCATGCTGAAGTAAAGTGGCTAGTCATAGGAATGATTGTGGTACACTGCAACCTCAAATTCCCAGGCTCAAACCATCCTCCCATCTCAGCCTCCCAAGGAGCTGGGACTAACAGGCATGTGCCATTGCACCCAGCTCAAACTATAACTTTAAAGGGTTTTACTGGTTGGGTCAGGCCTATCTGGATAATCTCCTTATCTGAAGGTCAAATGCTTTGGGACTTTAATTATATCTGCAAAATCTTTTCATACCAACACTGAAATTTGTGTTTGATTAAATAACCAGGGGATGGAATCCTTGTGAGTCATCTTTATATTTCAGTCCATTCCCTGGTCCCCCAAAAGTCATATACCTCCCAAATGCAAAATACACTCTCCCTCTCCAAGTCCTTCTGATAGTCACTTATATGTGTGAATGTAAATAAGCTATGGTCCACAGCTATGAAGCAAACACGAATCTAGGTGTTGCTGTGAAAGTATTTTGTAGATGTGATTAACATCTACAACCAGTTGACTTTCTTTAAAAGAGATCACCTTAATAATCTGGGTGGGCCTGATTCAATCAGCTTAAAAGTCTTAAGAGCAGAATGAGGAAGAAGAAATTCCATCTCTGAATGGCACCATCAGCCTTTCCAGCCTGTCTTTTCTGATCACTTGTTCTATGGATTTTGGACTTCCCTAGTTAATCCCCACAATTGTAAATTGCAAGAAATCCATCTATGCCAAGACCAGCTCGGTCGTGGAGACCCAGCGGCGCTAGAGGAATTAAAGACACACACACACAGAAATATAGAGGTGTGGAGTGGGAAATCAGGGGTCTCACAGCCTTCAGAGCTGAGAGCCTTGAACAGAAATTTACATATTTATTGACAGCAAGCCAGTGATGAACATTGTTTCTATAGATTATAGATTAACTAAAAGTATTCCTTATGAGAAATAAAGAGATGGACCAAAATAAAGGGATGGGTTGGGCTAGTTATCTGCAGCAGGGGCATGTCCTTAAGGCACAGATCACTCATGCTATTGTTTGTGGTTTAAGAACGCCTTTAAGCAGTTTTCCTGCCCTTGGTGGGCCAGGCATTCCTTGCCCTCATTCCAGTAAACCCACAACCTTCCAGCATGGGTGTCATGGCCATCACAAACATGTCACAGTGCTGCACAGATTTTGTTTATGGCCAGTTTTGTGGCCAGTTTATGGCCAGATTTTGGGGGTCCTGTTCCCAACATGTCTGCCTATCTATCTACCTATCTACCTACCTACTATCAAATATATATATGACATATGTATTTCATATTTTTACATACATATAATACATATTATTGCACGTGTGCACACACGCACACACACACACACACACACAGTCTCCTGCTGGTTTGTTCTGGTGAAGTCCTAATTGATAGCAGTCCACCAAAGTCTCATCCCACTACAATATCAGCTGAAAGTCCAAAATCTCATCTAAATGTCATTCGTTTAAAAGTCCTAAATCTCATTGAAATCAGGTGTTAAAGAGGCTCATCAGTTTAATTCATTGTGGGCTGTGACACGGATTCATCTGTAGACCTGAAAACTAAAGGAAAAGTTATGTGTTATCAATATTTTCCCAATGCAATGGCAAGACAGGCAGAGAATAATAATTATGGTTGTTTCATTCAAAACGGAGGTACATGGAAAGTGAAAAGAAGTCACCAGACCAAGGTAGTTCTGAAATCCAGTTGTCAACCTCTTTTAGGTCTCTGGGATTAATCCTCTGTGGTTCTCAGCTCTACTCTCCACATTCATGGTTCCACCCTCTGGATTTTCCTTTTTACCCCGTGAGTCTCCCTTTCTCTTATTGGAAAGGCAGTGTGTGTTTGTAGCTCAACAGTTTTGTCAGTCTGCTTCCATTCAGTAGAATATTCAGGGTCTCTTTTCACATAATAATTTTCATTTCGAACTAGAAATTCTAGTTTTTCTTTAATTGGCTCTGTAACATTTTATAGTTACCAATTTTCTGCTTTGGAAAGTTTATAAAATATTTATCTACACATGGTACAAATAGATGCTTTATGATCTATGCTGATAATTGCAATATTCAAAGTTGTTACAATTGTTGTTGTTACATCTTGTTTATGATGATTCTCTCTCATAGCGTGTTGATTCCATAACTGCTAGGTTATTACAATTGAATAATCATTTTTACTAATAATTTGAGGCCGAGGATGACAGATCTTCCTTCTGAGTAGACTTTAATTTACTTCAATTGGTATAAACAATCTCGATGTAGCTTAATTAAAGTTCAAGCCTTGAGATTCCATGCAAAACCCCTTTAGGATTGCTTTAACTTGCAGGGGCACCTTTCTGGGGTACACTGGCCCATATTATTTTGGTCCCATATTATTAGTTGGGGAGAGCAAGGTTAACCCTCCCTGACTTGGACAGGCTTCCTTACATCTCAGTTTTTCAGGTATCATTTCTGAATCAAAAGTTTCCCTCAATGCAGAAGCAGGTCAGAATGCTGGGCTTCTCTCTGGGTTCTCACCTTCTCTTTGAACATTGGCCAGGTAATTTGTCACCGTCTTGTATAATTTTTGAAGCTTTTAAAAGTACTTTAAATGAAACATTACATACAGAGTTTTTAGTTGTCCTTGGTGAAAGGATTGGTTCAAATGACTCAGCCCACTATTGCTTTGTGTAGGAAAGTTTCTGAACAAAACATTTATACTGCCTGTTTCATATATGGACAAACTTTTTGAAATTCTAGGCTTTTTTTCTGGGGTTCTAGTTCCAAGATTATGAAGGCTTAAGATGGGAATGGGGAAACCCATTCCCACGTGGGTTTACAATACTTAACCTCCATTATCAACTATTTTTCTAGCCCCTCTCTTTTCTAAGTCAATTTTGAGTTTTCACTTTCTTTCTGGCACATGGTAATTCTTCTGCTCCATGTTTTCAAGATAAGCTGGATTTTATTTTTGTTTATTTGTTTACTTATAAATAGTGCAGATGCAACACATAAGCAAGGAGGTTTAGCTATTATTTCTTTTTGTTTGTTCTATGGCTATATTGGAATAGAAGCTCTCCATATCAATTTACTCTCCACAGTGTTGGATGCACCCCCTGCCCTGCTTACACATATATTCATTAGTATCCAAACATTTCTTCCTGAACCCCAAGCATACTAAGTGATGCATATATTAATACTTTATAAGCTGTATGTGTGGATATCCTTAAAGTTTACCTTTGTCTAATTTACAAATTTCTGTTTCCCCTCATTATATTTAATGTTTAATATCTCCAAACAGGATTAAAAACAAAACTCAAATATGTTATTCACTTCTGATAGCAAATTTGATATCATTGCTTCATAATTACACATATCATCGGTTGACATCATTCTAGTATGGATAGCTCAGTGACGTTACCAAGGTTTAAACTTTATTATTGATTTTCCAGTGGAAGAACTTACATGTTTTCCTACAATAGTCAGATTATCATAGAAGAAGTAAATTTTACTAATGTGTCAAAATTCTATCCACCAGATAATGTCTAGGAAATCACAGCTACCTGCTATGGTTTGAGTGTTTGTGTCCCTCCCAAAAATTCATGTTGAAACCTAAGGCCTAATATGACAGTATAAAGAGGTGGGCGTTTAGGAGGTGATTAAGTCCTAACGGTGGAGCCCTCATGAATGATACTACCACCTTTACAAAAGGACTCCAAGGAACTAGCAAGGCCTTTTGCCTTCTGCATTCTGCCAAGTAAGGACGCAGTAACAGAGCGCCTCTTGGAAGCAGAGCAGCCTTCACCAGACACTGAACCTGTTGATGCCTTGATCTTGGACTTCCTCAGTCTCCAGAGCTGTGAGAAAATAAGGTTCTGGTTTGTACAAATTATCCAGTATCAGGTAGTTTGTAATAGCAGCACGAATGGACTAAAACACCATCCAAAGAATGAGCAGATGAAATTCCAAATTTGCTGAAAAGACTAGTTTCAGCTTCTAGGGTGAGAAAGACCTAACTGAAGCCTGTCTGGGATTAGTGTTTCACAGTGGTAATAACACAATTATCTTTCTGGTTTTCCTTAAAAGTAAATGCTCCCCTAACTAACAATCCTGAGATGATTAAAAAACTGAAAGACGGCAGGGCATGGTGGCTCATGCCTGTAATCCCAGCACTCTGGGAGGCCGAGGCAGGTGGATCACGAGGTCAGGAGTTCAAGATCAGCCTGCCCAGAATGGTGAAAGCCCTGTCTGTACTAAAAATACAAAAATTAGCCGGGTGTGGTGGCGGGTGCCTGTAATCTCAGCTACTTGGGAGTCTGTGGCAGAGAATTGCTTGAACCCAGGAGGCAGAGGTTGCAGTGAACCGAAATTGTACCACTGCACTCCAGTCTGGGAAACAGAGTGAGACTTCATCTAAAAAAAAAAAAAAAAAAAAAAAAAAAAAAAAAAAAAATTGAAAGACTTAGCTTTGACTACATCTAAGAAAGTCAAAGAATTTCAGATCCATAAGGTTACTTAAATATTCCAGGTAATGGCACCCTGCCAGACAGATAATTTATAGAATAAGTGATACTACATTCCAACACTAATTTTATAACAGTCGTGGGGGGTCCTGCTATGCAATTCAATTCTGAGACCAATCAGAGTTAATGCAGATCCCCACAAAGTAAGGGCTCAATCTTATATGACTGTTCCCACTTAAGATACAAGCTACAAGTCTTACATATCCCTAAATCACCCACCCTTCAGCTTGCTGTGGCTACAAATTCAGGGTTTTCAGAATCTCTCTTCAGGTTAGATAAATGAGATACTTTGGACACTTGTCCCCACCCAAATCTCATGTTGAATTATAATCCCCAGTGTTGGAGGTGGGGCCTGGTGGGAGATGATTGGCTCATGGGGGTGGATTTCTCTTGCAACTTTAGCACCATCCCTTTGGCCCTGTCCCTGTGATGGTGAATGAGTTCTTGTGAAATCCGGTCATTTAAAAGTGTGTAGTACCTCCACTCCCACCTTGCTTCTGCTCCCGCCATATGAAATGGCTACTTCTCTTTTGTCTTTTGCCGTAATTGGAATCTTTCTGAGGCCTCCCCAGAAGCAGATGCTGCCAGGCTTCCTGTAAAGCCTGCAGAACTTTGGACTAATTAAACCTCTCTTCTTTATAAATTACCCAGTCTCAGGTACTTCTTTATAGCACTGCAAGAATGGCCTAATACAATAATTCACTGGAATGATTCACAGAACTTACTGAAAGCACTATACTTACACTTACAGTTTTGTAATAAAAGAGACAACTCAAGAATAGCTAAATAGAAAAGACAGGATGAGACTTGGAGGGTCCCAAGCATAGGAGCTTCTGTGGAATGCACCCCCTTCCCAGTGTATCCGTATGTTCACCAACCAGGGAGCTCTCCAAGCCTCACTGGAGTTTTTATGTGGGATTCATTACATAGGCATGATCAATTACATCACTGATCATGTGATTTAACTAAATCTTCGTCTCCTTCCTCCATCAGGGGATGAGGCTGAAAGTTCCAACTCTCTAATGAAGTGTATTGTGAGAACAGAATAAATGAGCTAAGCTGGGACACTATCGGGAAACTAAGGGCCCACCCCAAGTCACCTCATCAGCATCAACTCACGTGTCCTCTGAAGGGGCTTGTGATGGTTAACACCAAGTCAACTTGATTGAATTGAAAGACACACGGTATTGATCCTGAGTGTGTCTTGGAGGGTGTTGCCTAAAGGGATTAACATTTGAGTCAGTAAACTGGGAAAGGCAGACCCACCCTTAATCTGGGTGGGCACAATCTAATCAGCTGCCAGTGAGGCTAGAATATAAGCTGGAAGACACATGTGAAAATAGAGTCTGGCCCAGCCTCCCAGCCTACATCTTTCTCCCATGCTGGATGCTTCCTGCCCTTGAACATTGGACTCCAAGTTCTTCAGTTGGAACTTGAACTGGCTCTCTTTGCTCCTCAGCCTGCAGGGGGCCTATTGTGGGATCCTCTGATCATGTGAGCTAATACTTAATAAACTCCTATATATATATATATATATATATATATATACCTATTTCATTAATTCTGTCCCCTTAGAGAACCCTGATTATGAATAACACTCAGGGAATTCCAGGGGTTTTTGAAGCTGTATATCAGGAACTGGGGGAAAACATCAGAGATATTTTTTAGCATACCACGGACACTTAATAAAATGCTGTCATAGACTCTAAGAACAGTCTTTGTTTCAGGGAAGAGCAATTACAATAGCAGAGATAGGAAAGACATAAACATTCAGTGTTACTACGGCACGTGAAATGGGTGCACATCAGTGTAGCAAAAGATAGATGAAAGTAGGAAATTATATAAGAGTAATTATCAAAAAGGAAAAACCACATTATACATATTTCACATACGGTCTTGCTCGTGGGCAAATAGATCTAAGTGATTGTTATCCCAACATATTAACAACAGATCTGGATTGGTAGTAGAAATCTCATTGGAATAATTTATCTCATCAGGAATAGTTAGTTTATACAGCCTCAAAGAAAAGGATTTAATTTTAAGATGGAATGAGTTTAGCTTCTCTGAATTTTTTTCTAGCAAGAACAGCTGTTCATATATATTTGCCTATTCCCCAAATTCCCCTTGCCAGTCCCCCAGAGAAATTGTCTCAGTGAATTCAATAAGAATTGTATTATGGAGAAACTCACTGATCCTCATTTTATTATTTGCAAAGTTACAGTTAGGAAATGTCAATATTTTACTATCAGGAACCACATGATCCTGCCCTGGGTAGAAAGAATGATATGGAATGGTGGGGAAACGATCATGTGTAGAACCACAAGGCCGGGGCCATGTTCCTGGACCTGACATGAATGTAATGTGTGATTTTACGGCAACCACTTAACCTGCATGAGCTCATTTGCCAAATAAACACATTAGACTTAGACTTGCTTGGTTAAAGATTGAATAATTCAGGATTCTATTCCTATTGACTTCAGACTATAGGATAATAATCCGATCTATAATACACTTACACATACACAAGTCACCCAAACTCTCTTCACACAAATAGGCAGTACTTCAGGCCCTAAGAGGGATTGAAAATATAGATCCTGAAAGAACCTCAAAGGCGGATATCCTTATTTTTATTGATTAGCATAAAGCCACTTTAATAAATAATAATATAGAGCATAACTTTGCTAATGGATCAGATTTCACCCCTCATTGGCTTACTTTTTACTCAGGCCATGGCTATGACAATCAGGTTTTTGGCATCCTACTGCAGCTCTGCACATAGTTTTCTACACCAAGGCCCCCCTGATGCTGTAGCAGGGGAACCATGCAGAAGTTCACTAAACTCAGGCATACACAAGGGAAGTGATGGAGAGTCAATGGCCCATCGAGTAATCCTGAGCAATGGGAAAGGAATCAGATCGAAAGCTGCCCCTCCCTTCTCTCCCTTAGAAGCACAAGTTTGAGGCTCATTCTGTACAGCTTTTCAGGCAGTCTTGGTAGGTGTGAGTCTTAGCTGCCCTCAACAGTGATCAGATGAATGATGCATACTGTTGGCTTTTCCTTGCTCCTCATTTCAACCTCCTATTTCCCTGTAATCACTTCCCAAACAAACCATCTGCACACAAGCTAATGGCTCAGGCTCTGTTTTTGGCAAGGAGCATACCAAGGCTAGGACAACCAGTAGTAGAAATATCCTAGAAAGCAGACTTTAAGAGGAGATTCTGGAACTCGATTACTCACTGACTGTATGGCAATGAGGATGCCATTTCTGGCTGTAAGCCAGGTGATAACATTAATCTTGACATTCAATAGCATTGCAATACTAGGACTCTCACTAGTAGCGAATTAGGATAAGTTGTAGGTGGAACGTAACCCTGACTGGTCTTGAGCAATGTAGAATCTATGGCATCTACAGATTGGTTGTATTTTGTTCGCTGCTTTAGAAATCTTGTAAAAATAAAATAACAGTTCCTCATCTAATCATCATCAACTTCAGACATGCTGTGTAAGCCAGAAGCCTCCACGTTTGTAAAGGGCTTTATCTCCTGCAGCTGGGGAGCAGGTTGTGCTATAAAGCAGATATTAAATTTAATTATGTGGGTAGCAAAGCTAATAAGGAGACTAAATGCCTCCATGGGGTTTCTGTATAAAAGTTCCGGGAGAAGAAAGAGCACCTGGCACCTGGATGGAAACCTTTGGGATGGTGAGCCTGAGAATCTTGGATTCTTAGATTCCACCGAAATCTCCTTGCTAGAAGAGAGCTGCATATCCATGCCTGGAATCCCTGAGATAGGTGCTGGTCAAGATGAAGACACTCATCCTCCTCAAGTCTAGTTTCGGCTCTAATCATGACTTCTAGCTTAATTCATACGGTCAGGTTGCAACATAGGCCAAATGGAAAGATACCATCCCTGTTCTGCAAGGAAATATCAAAACCCTAAAATAATTGCAAAATATGGATATTATGTTTCACTAAGTAATAGGGAGTGGATCTTGAGATCAAACAGAGAATTGTGGAATATAAGGATGAATGGATAAAAATGTCTTCACATGGAAACCTGCTCATATGGCTTCTGAGTTTAAATTCTGCAAAAGCACATTGGGAGCCGAGTATGCTGCAGTGACAGCATGTCTCCTTGAAACTTGAACACACCAGTAGTGGGCAGTAAATTAGGCAGGGATGCTGCAATCACTTTGTCTTAGTATATAGTTCGAGGGGCTCAGGAGGTAGGCATGTTTAAATTGAGTTTTTATGTAAGGTAAGGGAACCCACCATCTGATTAGGTTCCTTGGAAGGACCTAAGGTACATGTCACTAAGAAAATAAGGAACATAGTGAAAGTATATATGCAAGTTGGCGCTGGTTGTTCTTTGTAGGTTGAAGTTGACAATAGGAGATCTTATCATAAAATTGGGCTCCCGAATATTGCGAAGGCTTCTGAAATGGTGAAGGCCAGGTGGCACTGAACTCACAGAATTAAAATCCATACCATAAATGAGATGGGCAGAGGGGCCTAAGTAGCAAGCAGTTTGCCTTGATCCTTAAGAATCTGTGGCAGTGACTGATAGTCCATGGTGTTCCTAGGTGCAAAATAGATGAACAGCCAATATTTTAGACTTACTTAATTTAAAAATTCCAAACAATGGCAAGCAAAAGACTGAAATCAGCTGCTGTAATGGAAAATGGCAAATCTTTACCCAATTTTCAGATCTAAACCAATTCATGGTAATAAATTTTTACCATGTGTGGCAGCGTGGCTGTCAATGCACTTAAAGCTATGACTCCCACCTGGTCACCACCACTTATACTGGTGATGAAAGAAATGGCAAATACTTTGAATGCCACAGTGAAAGTCATATGTGCCACAGGATGAGAAGAAAACCACATGAAATTTCAGAGTCTGCGATACCAGTGGGTTTTAGGGATTAAATTGTCTGGAAGATATTCTGAGAAATCTCTTCTAAAGTAAAGAACCAGTGTTTTTCCTTGTTGTCTTATAACCATGAAGAAAGAGGCACAAGACCTTCTGGAGATTTTTGGATTCTTTTATGCTTTTTATGGAAGCACACTATAAAGAAAAGTCACACATCATTAGTGAAAAATGGTTCCTGGTACACTGCTAGGTTCAACGAAGCACTTAGTATTTCATCACGGGGCATCAATTAAGTATGTGAGAACTCCTCATTATGAATTGGGTATTTTCCCATACACTGAGTCAAGAACTGCAGGAATCTACTACCCAGTGGAAATAGCACATTCAGAATCAGGCCAGAGCAGACCCTGAAAATAAACAAACAATAAAACACAGGAACTGATGGTTTAGATTCCCACGGCACCTTCCTTTTAAAGAATGATGCTTCTTGCTTAATCCACTGTTTTGTTTTTGGTTTTTTTTTTTTTTTTTTTTTTTTTTGAGAGAGAGTCTTGCCCTGTCATCCAGGCTGGAGTACAGTGGTACGGTCTTGGATCACTGCAACCTCTGCCCCCCAGGTTCAAATGATTCTTGTGCCTCAGCCTCCTGAGTAGCTGGGATTACAGGCATCTGCTACCATGTCCAGCTCATTTTTGTATTTTTAATACGGACAGCGTTTCACCATGTTGGCCAGGCTGGTCTTGATCTCCTGACCTCAAGTGATCCACCCACCTCAGCCTCCCAAAATGCTGGAATTATAGGCCTGAGCCACCCCCAATCCCGGCCACTTAATTTACATTTAGTCCCTCACCTGAAAATTTTGACTAAAAAGGAAAACTCCCAGGCTTGTTTTGCAGAAAAAGCCAGCTAGTTATAAGCATTCTTGCCAAAAAAGGAATACTGCTACATGCCGTCTCACTTGGGGTAGACTTAAAGGATGACTACGAAAGGAAATTCTCCCAGTGAACAAAGCTGCAAGAAATGTATTTGGTCTTTCCATTTGAATGGAGAGAGAAATAACTGAGGTACATATATATATATATAAACTCTGGGCAGCATAAGTGTCTTGACTGATTGATCATACGATTAGAAGGAACAAAATTGAAAAGCAGAAACAAAAACTTAGGACAGTCATGTGGATGGACCCATGGGAGTAGATCTTAAGCCCACTCTCTTATCACATCCTCCAGAAAAAAGTTTCTAAAGAGGAAGCATTCAACACCCACCTATGACTTGCCAGCTACTACAATGCTAGAACAGTGAGCCAATTAACTGAGGAATCATGAAGCCATGCATGTGCCCGATAGCCTGTGCACCCTCTGGCCAATCATGATTTTGCTACAGCCACAGCTGAATGACAAACCTGCCAACAGAGAATGAGGCTGAGTCCTCTAAATGACAGCATCCATTAGAGAGAAGCAGCAATCTCTTGATGGTAAGTTGGTCATTATGGAACCCTGCTACCCTGCAAGGTATCCTTATCAGACTGATAACAGCTCCAGTTTCCTTACCATCCATAGACCTACAAAATTCCTGATTACCAGCATGCTGCCTTCACAACAATATCTTACACAAGAGGATCCATTATCAAAAGAGTGTCTTACTAGTCTTGACACAGTACTCATTGGTCCTGCCGTGTAAGACATCACTTATAAGCAGCCACTTAAGAATAGTGAAATTGCCAGTTAAAGTCTTAATTTAGGGGTCTTCTTGGGAACTCAACTTGGGTTTGGGTGCTCCAGGATGGGATATCCATGTTGAGCCCACAGCTGACACATGATGCTGATTGCTAGGTGATGTCAATTGCTACAGTATATGAGTCCTGGGATCAAGTGATGCTGCACATGAGCCTTTCTTGCCATTATTTTAAATAAATCCAGTTGCAGAACCTGTATTTTCCATCTCTGAACATGTACATTCTGCCAAGCTAGATATCCTGGTTTCTAGGGGAATCACTTCCACTAGGGCATGCAGCAAGGCTTTCAATGCACTTAAAGCTGTGACTACCACCTGGTCACCATCACTTATACTGCTGGATCAACAGGCAAGGAGCAGTTACTAAACTGTTAAAGGTAATTGCTGCATAATGGAGACAGGAAAGAGTACATCTGGAACCCAAGAGATCCTCTGAGGCAGCATTGGGCACTCTGTGTCCAGTGATAACTGTATATAGGCAATAATAGCAATTCCAACAACAAAAAATGTGCAGCAAATCATGGTTGAGTCCCTTAGGAATTAAGGTCTGGGTTGTTCTACTAGGTAAGCAACCTAAACCAGGTGAAACTGAGTGAGGTGGGGGATGTCAGGTGGTGGAGGAGAGACATAATTCCTGTAAATTACTATCTCAGGACCAGTTTCAGCTCAAGTGACTGCAGCTTGTTCCATAAACTCTAAGCCTTTTGTAGAGACTGTAGCTTGCTAGCATTTGAAAAATTACTGGGAGGTTTGACTTAGTAAAGACACAAGAATATCTGAACTATGTAAGTGTCACACCAAGTGTCAGGTTCCAGCCCATGCTGAGTTCTGAGGGGAGTGGGTGGATGGGTGGCAGATAGCTGAAAGAACACTTGGGGGCTGTAGGCAGGTGAAATATGGTTTTATTCAGCAGCTCTCTCACACTGTCTACCTTTGTCTTGGCTGCCTGCTCCTGCTCTGCAGCTCCTGCCACTCCCACACTTACAGCCACACTCCCTGGCATGCTTGCTGGTTTCTGGCTCCCTCCTGTCTGACTGCAAGAGGGCCAGGTCTCCCTTACAGGGCCAGCAGTTTCACTCTCTCTCTCTCTGGGCACAAGCCACATGTACAGTGTCAGCAGGGCAGTCATACCTTTTACAGACAATGGTGGCTCAGAGCCGAGTGTGAACTTACACAAACAGGTTATATAACAAGCGGAGTTATGCACCTGCACTCCAAACTCACTGAGTCATGCTGGCCCAGATATCTGCCGCGGCCTATTCTTGACCAAAGCAGATCCATTTTCCTTACCATAAGTTATGGAGCCCATCTTTTATTCACGTCCCTGTTGTAGAAACCGGTTTAATGGAGGTGTAACCTGGCCTTAGCTGCATTGTCTTCCTGTGCTGAAGCCAGGGTAGGAAATGTCCTTGGAAACCTACTGAGCACTCACACAGGAAATTTTGGAGTCCTGTTGATGTTAGTGCCCCATGGGGACTCTTGACAGTAGAGGACAGGAGGCAGTAAACGGATGCACCCTACTCAGTTCTGTTGTGCCGGACCCCGTATTGACTCCAGTAGGAAGGAACTGTGTTGGAGAGGGCGAGGAAGAGACCCCCAGAGCCAGTGAACAAGACACAGGATTTATCGAGGATTTACATATGGGGCAGGTCCTGGAGCAGCCAGCTAGATTGTATAATGGCTGTTGTTTGTAAAACTCATACAGTTTATACAGCATCTTCATTTAGCACCCGCCACCTGGCAACCTCCATTTTACCCCAAAGGTCCTTGGTTCCTTGCACATCCTGTGAATGGGCCAGGGATTCAGCTGTGCTTTACAGATAAGGAGAAAATCTCTGTCCTTAGCCTGAAACTATAAACACACATTCTTCTTAGACCGTAGGGTCATTCTCTGGGTATGCCTAAGTTATTGCTTAATTTGATGCCTAGTTGTCCATACAGCATAACAATTTAGGTAACATACCTTTTGTTTTAAAATGTAGGTTTTATTATTTTTCAAGTACGATGAGGCCAACAGATTAAGAGGGACTTCCATTGCAAAGATAGCGCATTACTCCACAGTTCCCACACCATGCAGGGCCACATGGGAAACTAGCAGGATACTAGGTGTCAGAAAGTGGGAGTGGGCCATGGGCAAGGCCTTTTATTGTGTGTGGTTTTTTTTTTTTTTTTTTTTTTTTCCAGGAAAGAATGGACCAGGCAGGATAAGCAGGGCAGAAAGGGTTAGGGTTGGCTGGTTGGAATAATTTTAGCAGGCTCTGTGTGGGGGTTGACTGTAACAATGTAGTACCTGGCCCTAGGGGTATTAGAGCAGGAGAATAATGGTGTGGAGTGTAAGAACCATTAAATGAGGCAGTCATCAGGTGTGGGTGCTGGATCAGTTTGTTGGCATATGAAAACCACGGTCCCGGGAGACCTCTTACCAGCTATCTCTGGGAATGGGCTAACTTTGAGAGGGGCAGTCCCTCTAGGGTCAGCAAAGGCCCAGATATCAAAGCATCAGAAATACAAAAGATAAAAAGGCATGGTTAATACACCCTTGTATTTGCTTTTCTTCCTCTTTTGCTTTACTTTTTTCAGGTTTGACTCCTTTTCCCTAAAATTGCTTTACGAATAAATTACCTTTACACTCACTCTAGTCTCATGCCTTGCTTTCATAGGCTTTCACAGGGGATAGTCTCTATTTCACAGAGAAAGGGGTGGGTGGTGGGAGAATGCCAGGTAAGAAAAAATTCTTTCTAAGTCACCGATTCACCTTTATATTTCATTTCAATGTCACAGATTTTGACTCTGTGCATATTTAACAGATTCAGTGGCCATGACTTTACAGTGTGAATGTTGCATTTCTAAAGAGAAGTGATTTGTGAAGGTAAAAATGCTGCATTAATAGAAAAGCAAGTCTGGCTGAGAAGATGGTTTTAAAGAACACAAGTTGTGTTTTTGTTTGTTTGTTTTTATGGATGTGAGCCACAGGAGAAACCTCTCCTTGATTACTAGTAAAGTTAAATTTAAAAGCATGTATTTTGCTTCACATGGAAAATGGGATCTAAATCGTGTATAGGGTATTATTAAAGATAAGAAGAGACATATAAAGTAAACATCAAGAATAATGTAATCAAATACATCACATATTCTCTTGGACATTTTGCAAACTGCTGTGGCATGTTTTTTTTCTTTTTTGCATTAAGAACCAAAGGAATTGCTGGAGTAGTTGAGCACTAGGGACCTCTTTGAGCAAATGTGAATGTTAACTGATTCTTGATTCTTCTTTGTCAAGACCCCGGGATGGCAATCCCACCATGACAGGGGGAAAAGCAATCCCCATTTTATGTTACCCAACATCAAGGATTGTGAATAACAGGGCCCCCTGTTCTCCTGGGAGCACAGTTTGTTATTCCATCTTCTTGGTGTACGTCCTTCCAGGCAGACACCTCCCACAGCATTCTCATAGACTGACTTGGAAAATGAAAAGCCATCCAAGATTGCATTTAAAAAGCCCATCACATGGCATTTATTTTTTTAATTAGTGAAAGAGTTTAGGAATTCAATAGAAAAAAAAGAGTTAAATTATTTTGCTGCTTTAAACAGAAAAAGAAAAAAAAGGTCTATACTAGATTAACTACCTTGTATTTCAGAATGGGAAATTCTTTGGCACGAGTCATCAATTTTGCTCTATCTGAGATTTCCCTGTGTACTTTCTTAAGGGTCTGAATTTGGAAATCCAAATACATCAGGGACTAAATTATTTAGAAATTACCCTGAATACCAGATTAGTGAGATGATCTAAAAATAACTGAGGTAATGTAATGCAGAAGGTAACTAATGACCTGTAAATGCAGGTTCCTCTACAACTCTTCCTTTAGGGAGTAGTTAATGGTTCTCAAATGGCTTCTAGGGGAACTGGATGGTTCAGAGGACTTGGTAATTGGAGACGATACAGTGATTTTGCCATTATGTCCTTACTTGAAGAACACATAAACAAACAATCTTTGTAATGTTGATGAAAATCTATTCATAAATGCTTAAGAAATACATCAAATGCTGATAACAACCCAAAAACCCGCACTGCTGTTCAGACTTCTCGAGCTTACTTGTCAGAAGCCATCTTGCAGAGCACACAACATTATTTTTTCCCTTTGTCTTTTCTGCAGCAATAGGCTCTGCTATCACTCCAGTGTAAAACTTCTGTTGCAAGCAAAAGTTAATCAGAAGTTCTTTCTTCATTTGTGCCTATTTCAATTGGTCCTTATATAGATAATCAAGTAATTTAGGGACTAACACAGAGAATGGAGGACAGGAGGGTAAAGAAGCACTTACTACAAGGTACAACGAGATAAGAGAACCATGAGAGGAAAAAAAATAGAGCTGAAAGGGAATCTGTAGTTACAACCAAGCTCTTTATTTCATAGCTGTGCAAAATGAAACAGAAAGGCGCTAAATTGTCTTGCCCCAGGTAAAGTACTTAAGAAACAGTAGAGGCTCAGGTCTTGCCCCCTCCCTGTTGAGTGTTCTTGCCTCTGCAGCACACTGTGTCCCCTTGGAAGGCATTAGGAAACAAGCCATAGAATTTTGCTGCAAATTGCTGAGACATAAGGTGCAGTAACAGCGGACAGACTAATCAGCACAAAGCAGGTAGTAGCTAAAGTTTTCTTTCAAAGTTGGCTAAGCGACCCTATATTTGTAGCCATAGCTGCATGGCACTAATTAAGAAGTGAAAAAAGGCATCCAAGCAGCACTGCTCTCTCCATACTTTTTGTTTTATCCAAACTATGCAGAATAGAAAGTGAGGAGAAAAGGAAAATCTCAATTCTAGCTAGTAATTTGATCACACTTGCTAATCAAGCTAGCTATTCTAACATTTTATAATTGCAGAAGTTTTAAAGATAGATCTGAAAATCGCATCAGGCAGGTAAAAAGCGTCTGTGAATGCAAATCAAAGGGCAATGTCAATGTGTGTGAATAGAAGAAGAGTACTCTTTTTCTAAGGAAAGGGTTCAGAGTTATCCGTGGTCTGGTATACCAGAAAGAATACAGCCTTTGGAATCAGATTGGTCTTGAACTACTATCCTTTACCAGCTATGTGCCTCCAGTCTTCTGACTCTTGCCCTCTTGACTTAAGAAATTTCAACTATCACATGGGACTAATAATAAAAATCAGTTTACTTGTCAGGATTAAATGGGATAATACATTTAAAGCTATTATAAAATGCATACTGAATAAGTGGCAATTTTGATGTTTCATTTTTTATTTTATTAAGAAGCAATTCAAATCCATATAAAGAATAGTATATCACTATGATCCTATCACCCAGCTCCAATAATTAAAATCTTATGGCCAATCTTGTTTCTTCCATATCTACATCCATGCCCTGTATCATTTGGAAGCAAATTCTAGACATTATTTTTTTATCTTTAAATAGTTCAATATGTATCTCTGAAAGATAAAGATCTTTTATAACATAATCCCAAATTACACACACACCCCTAAAATAGTAATAATTCTTACTATTATCAAATATCAACTCACTGCTCAAATTTTCAAATTGTCTATGGATATTGTAAGTGGTTTTGTTTTCCAGCCTATTCGAATCAGGATCCAATTAGGATTGGTTGATGGGTGGTCGCTGTGATGATGATGAAAAAGATTGCTGGCATTGAGTGGTATAATTTTGGAATGGAAATAACATCTATAAGTAATATGACATTGCTACAGGATTTTAAAGATGGTATGACTAATATATGACTAATAAATCAGGTCAAATTTTTTCACTTTCTTACACTCACCTCAAAGGAATGATGAACTTAATTATCATGGCAAGTGCCCCCCATCACAATACATCTGCCAGATTCATCCTGCTCTTTTCCTTAGTTTATTTTATGGACAGAAAGACATACGAGATCTGTGTGAGTGCAGAATGAGTATAGGAGAAGTGTGAATTGGGGGTTTGTTGGTACTGGCCTTTTTGAGGAAGTAAGTTTTTTTTTGGGGGGGTACATCTGTTTTTGATGTCTATATATGGTAGCAACACATATTCTCGTCCTATCGTTGTACTCAGCACCAATTGAGTTCCTACCAACACTTTTACAAAGTCCTTTTTTCTCTAGAGATGTAATTATTTGTAAAAAGCAGCCAAACAAGGAAATGGCCCATATCCTCATCTGGCATTTGGGGAGTAGGCTACTACAGCAGACTCATAATGGAAAAGTAAATCAGAATGAGAGAGAACTGGGGAGATAGTAAGCAAACTCAGAAGTATGCAACCAATAAAGCTGGTGGAAGATGCTTCTTTTTCTATTTCCCACTACCCTCCAAAAAAGATGACCTATTTACAAATAATAATGCAAGTTTTTTTACAATTAACTTTAGTTTCACTGTATACAGATAAAATACATATATATATATATAAGCATATATGTACACACACATACAGATATACACACACACATACCTATATATACACACATACACACACACACACACACACACACACACTTGTTTTGAATTGAGGACGAATGAGATTGTATGCAAGGAGATAAGAGAGACCATACCTCCAGCTGTTGACTGTATCTAAGGTGATGTGCTTGAAAGTAATAAGAAGAAAGGTCTATGACAGAGCTGAAGAAGCAGATGGATGGATGAAACAAAATACCAGATGTTACCTCGATGTTATTCTATAAGTCATTAATGTGCCTTTGTCTACAAATAAAATTCTTAAATATTTGTAGCATATCATGGATTAAAATGTCAGCTCCTGTTGAATAATAACTAGAGTCATACATGCTTAAATGAGTTAAACCACCACCATGCAATTGTGTTCCAGTTTCACTGAACTTGGTCCAGACCCTGTTGAATTATGCCATATGTAAGACATTGTTTAGTTCACACAGTTGTTTAAACAAAGCCTGAAAAGTGAGGTTGTCCTCTGAAATAAATCACACATTTTTAAAAGGGATCTGAATCTACTTTGGATACAAATGTATTGCTACACAATAATTTAATCATAGGTTTAAGTAGCATTTTGTGAAACATAAGAGGGGAGGCAATCAAATCAGATATGAAGAAAGCCCTATTAGAATACACTCCTTGAATTTCAAAAAATCATGTAGAGCAGTTTCTGGTATATATGGTGTTTAGCATGAATGAATAAATCAAGGACAGCGTAATCTTGCCAGACAAACATGGACTTCCACCAAGTGACCAGTGTCCTAGTGAAGGATATCCATCTGATTTGACAAAATGGACTCAGATAAACCATTCATAATGACTTTCTTTCCCACGCTCCCTATTTCATTATCAGTTTCTACGGAGATTATTTCCTACATATTAGTGATGCTTTTCTCATCACTTTTGCTGCCTGTCTGATTTGTTTTGTCTCACTTTATCTAAAAGGTTGTATAAAACCTACAGTCTTCAGCATTTTCAGTCTGGCTTCTTTTACTTAAAATGATGCATTTTAGGTCCATTCGTTTTGTTGCATCTAACAACAGTTTATTCCCTTTTTATTTATAGCTTGGTATCATTCAATTGTATGGATCTACCACTGTTTGTTTTATCCATTTCTAAGTTGAATGATATATTGACTATTTCCACTTTGTGGCAATTATGGATAACACTCATCTAACCATTCATATACCAGTTTTTGTGTGAACATTGGTTTTCACTGCATTTGGATAAATACCTAGAAATGTGTGCAATTGCAGCATCATATATTAAGAGTGCATTAACTTTAGAAAAAAATGACAGAACATTTTCAAAAGTGGCTGCAATAAATTTTGTTCTCACCACAACTATGTAAGAGTTTTAGTTGCTCCACATCCTTGGCAAAATTTTTTATAATCAATTTTTTTATTCTAGCATTCTAGTACGTGCATAGCAGTATTCCATTTTGTCTTTACTTTGCATTTCTACAATAAAAAATTGTTGAACACATATTACATGCTTGTTTACCATCCCTATATCTCTGATGAAGTGTCTGTTCAAGTATTTTTTCCATTTGTTACTGAGTTGTTTGTTTTCTTATTACT
Source organism: Macaca fascicularis (assembly GCF_037993035.2). Taxonomy (NCBI): domain Eukaryota; kingdom Metazoa; phylum Chordata; class Mammalia; order Primates; family Cercopithecidae; genus Macaca; species Macaca fascicularis. The sequence goes on from NC_088378.1 coordinate 163,801,587, forward strand.
GAGTTGTGAGAGTTCTTTATATATTATGAATACGAGTTATTGATCAGGTATGTGACTTGTAAATATTTTTGCTCAGTATGTGCTTGTCTTCTCATTCTCTTTACAGTGTTTCTGAAGAACATGAATTTGTAATGTTGATGAAAATCAACTTATCAAAATGTTAACAGATCATGTTTTTAGTGTCATATGTAAGAGATTTTTGTACAATGCAAGATCACAGAGGTACTCTCTAATATTTCCTTCTAGACGTTTTGTAGTTTTACATTTTACAATTAGGTCTGTGATCCAATTTTGAGTTAATATGTATATAGGTTGTGAAGTTTATGCTACATTTCTTTTTTTCTTTGCATATGTGTATCAAAATTTTCAGCACCATCTGTTGCAAAACATATTGTTTGTACATTATATTGTCATTGCAACATTGTTGAGAATCAATTGACCATGTATGGTTGGGTCTATTTCCTGTTTTATTGCTATCTGACATTTTTGGTTCTATTGTAAATGGTTTTCAGTTTCTTCTGTATTTCAATATCTGGTTTTCAATTTCTTCTGTATTTCAATTTTTCATTGCTCACATTTAGACAACTAATTGATTATTGTAGATTAGCCTTATATCTTGCTAAATCCTTTTATTTGTTAGAATACGTTTTTAAATATTCTTTAAAATTACCTATCCAGAAAATTATGTTTTCTGCAATTACAGTTTTATTTCTTCATTTCCAATCTGTGTAATTTTTATGTCTTTTTTTTTCATTACATTATCTAAGAACATCAGTATAATAGTAAATTGTCATAGGGTGAGTGAACATGTATGCTTTGTTTTCATTCTCAGGTAAAACACTCAATCTTTTGCCATAAAGAATGACATCAGCTGTAGGCTTTTCATAGATTGCTTCTACCAGGTAAGGTCACTTCTCTTCCTGTTTTGCTGAGGCTTTTTATTATGAATGGGTGTTAAATATTGTCCATGGAATCTCAATTGTTAAATGTATGAACATCATGTTGTTCATATAACTTCCTTATCAGTATTTCAATTACTGTATGATCTGTAGTGATGTCTTTATTTTCTGTTTCAGAAGTTTGGAATGTTTGTCTTATGTTGGATTTTCTTCATATGAAGAAATATCAAAACTTGATACCAAGTTTTAACTGTAGGCTTATCCTTTTTGTCTTTTCAAAGAACAAACTTTTAATTTTTTTATTTTTCTGTTGTTGGTCTTACTGGTTTCTGCTCTAGCCTTCATTAATTTTTCCCCTCTACTTTCACTGGGTTAAATTTACTAGCAATTTTTAATTTTGTTAAGGTAATGCTTATATATGTGATTTAAATCTTTTCTTCTCTCATATAAGCACTTATTGCTATAAATTTCCTTGTAAACACTGCATTAACTGCATCGCAGATATGCTGTGTTTTCATTCCACTCACTTTTTTTTCCTTAATTTCCATTGTGATTGTCTTTTTGATCTATGGGCTTAAAAAAACAGTTTTGTTTAATTTCCAAATATTTGAGAATGTTTCCAAATATCTTTCTGCTGTTTGTTTCTATTTCAATTATGTTCTGGTAAGAAAATACACTTAACATGAGATGAATTCTTTTATTTTGACAAAGTCTTATTTTGGACCAGAATATAGTATGTTTTACTCAATAGTCCATAGGCACTTGAAAAGAATGAGTATTCTGCTATTGTTAGGTGGAGTGTCCTATAAAGGTCAAACTGGTTGTTATTGTTTGAGTCTTGTATATCTTTACTAATTGCCTGTTTTCTTTTATTGAATACTTAAAGAGGATTGTTAACGGCTGCAAATACTGTTGTGGATTTGACTATTCTTTTAATTCTAAAAATTTTTAAACTCTTTCAAAGCTCTGTTGTTAGATGCATACACATTAATGAGCTTTCCTTTTCTATGGCTATTTGAATTTTTATTATTATGCAATGTTTCTATTTATCCTTGATAGTATTTCTTGTTCGAGGTCTAATTTGTCTGATATTAATATACTCAACATTTCAACACTCTTTTGATTCATGTTTGCATGGTTTTACCTTTTCTGCTCTTTTACATTTTTTACATTTCTATACGCATATTTCACATGTGCATGTATACATATATACATATATATTTTCTTTTAGACTGTATATAGTTTTTTTCGTGCAACATGATAATCTAGGCCATTTAAATAAGGTAATTATTGATATCTTTAAAATAAAATATAATATCTTGTTAGGCATTTTCTATTTGTTTCATCACATCCTCAGTTCTTTTCTTTCTTTCTTTTTTCTTGCTTCTTTTTTACTAATTTTTTTTTTTTTGAGATTCTAGTTTATCTCCAATGCTGGCTTATTTCATTTAAATATTACAAAAAATTTCTAGTGGCTTAGCCTGAGTCTACATATGCATTTTTAATTAATTACAGTCTATCTTATAATAATATTATATTACTTTATTTATATTGTATAGATCTTACAATGAAGGATTCCCTTCTATCATTAGTGCTATTTTTGTCTTTCATTTTATTTCTACATATGCCAAATGGCATTGATACTACTTTTGTTATAGAAGTCAGTTAGATTCACATTATCTAAAAGTAAGAAGAAAAATGAACTTTATATATATCCTTTCCTTGTCTCTTTATCACTTTGTGTAGATCCAAAATTTTGACTGCTGTCCTATCTTCTGCCTGAAGAACTTCCATTAATATTTTCCTTAAACTAGTTACATTGGTAATAAGTTTCAATTATTTGAGTCTGAAAAGATCTTTATATCTTTATTTTGAAAATAATTTCACTGGATATAGAATTCTAGGTTGACAGTCATTTTCTTTCTACAAAGATATCACTCCATTGTATTCTCTGCCTAGTTTTTCAAAAAAAAATTGCTCGAATTCTTATCTTTATTACTTTTATGTGAGTTTTTTCCTCTATTAATCTTTGATTTCCAACAATTTGAAACTCTCTCTCCCTCTCTTTTCCTTCTCTTCCCTTTTTCTCCCTCCCTTCTTTCTTCCATGTTTTGTTTTGTTTGTTATTTGATTTATGTTGCTTATCATTCTCTGAGCTCTTTGGTCATGGAATTTGGTATTTTAATTTAATTTTTGAAAATACTCACCATTATCTCTTCAAAACCTATTCTGTGACATACTTTCTCTTTCCCCCTTCAGCGATTCTTTATACACACACATTGGATCATTTGATATTGTCTGACATCTCTTGAAATCTGTTTGGTTCTTGCGTTTTTTACTGTTTTTCTTTGTGTTTCAACGTATGTAATTTTTATTGATCTATCTTGAAGTTTATTAATCGTTTTCTCAGCTGTGTTGAATCTACTGTTTAGTCCACTGAAAACATTATTGTTATTTCTTTACCGAATTTTCATTATTGTCTTGCTCTTAGGTTTTATCAGTCTGCTGACTTCTCCAGCTGAACAGGCATGCTTTCTACCTTCCTTGCCAGAGACTTTAGCATATTAAATTTCTTCTCTGGTATTTCCAACAACTGTGTTATGTCTGAATTTGATTCTTTTGATTGTTTTGTCTCTTGACAGAGTATTTTTTTTTCTTGCTTCTTTAACCATCTTATAATATTTCATTGAAAGCTGGCATATTATGTAAGACAATGAGATTGATGTAATTAGCATTTATTCCCTGAAATGAACATACATCTGTCTTTTCTTTCTCTTTCTTTCTTTCTTTCTTTCTTTCTTTCTTTCTTTCTTTCTTTCTTTCTTTCTTTCTTTCTTTCTCTCTTATTCATTTTCAATCTTACTTTCTTTGCTATGCTTTTAGTATAGGAAGGTGAATGTATCAGGAATTTAACTAAATTTAGTTTTCTTGTTACTGTTGTAAGGCTCAGTGAACCTCAGTCTTCGATTCTTTTAGTATTACATTCTATGCCAGGTAGGGCAGGTATGCTGAAATGTTTTTCTCACTGTTCTATCTCTGCCTTGTATCTGTGTCTCAGATAAGGTCTCTTTTTACATTGCTGAGTCTCTTCCAGCAGTATTTGTTACTCCATGTTGCTAGCCTGCAAAAAGGAGAGAAGGAACATTCTCTCCTTTGGTTTTAACCTCCAGTCTTCTCCAGGGCCTTCTCAGTGATTTTGCATTGTCTCCAGAACTAAGGGATCTCTGACTGTCTAGGCCCAGGACATATTCCTGCCCCTTTCCTAGGGACAGGGACCTCTTTTCCTACAGGTAAAGGGTTTTTGTCTCTCTTTCTTGTCTTTGTTTTTTCTCTGTCCCTACCTGCACACATATGCCTCTACGTGCTTTATATGTGGTCTCAAGGAGACAAAATTTTTGCCCTTTCTCATGTAGTTTAGGTCTTTTGTTCCATATGGGTGATGAAGTAGGAAATCTGGGTGAGACTTGATGCCTTTCCTACAGTGAGTAATGTTCCCCTCCTTCCAACAAAGGAGGCTTTGTTGAGACTTTCACCTGCTGCTAATGTTGCTTATGAGCACAGCGAGATCTGTGGAGAACTTGCTAGGGGCAGTGAATTCCTTTGGAGCAGCAGCCCTAGAGATTTTATTTGCTCACACTATCCCACATATGGCCTTTAGTAATTTATTAGAAAGATTAGTTGAGTCTTTCTGCTGACTTACCTTTTGCATAGCATCATCCTCAGGTAAGCAAGGATTTAACCCTCTCTCTCCTTAGGGATGCCTATCTTTCATTAGATATTTTAAGTTAGTTTTTGCCCAGTGATCTCAACTCTCTGATGAATTCAAGAAAAGTTGTGATTTTTCAAATTATCACTTTTTTTTTTTTTTTGAAGGGGTTCTTGCTGTGTTGCCCCAGCTGGAGTACATGGCGTGATCATAGTTTACTGCGGCCTTGAACTCCTGGGTTCAAGAGATCCTCCCATCTCAGCCTCCAGAGTAGCTGGGACTACAAGTGCGCAGCACCATGCCTGGCTAATTTATTTATTTATTTTGGAGATGGAGTCTTGCTATGTTGAACTCCTGGACTCAAACAATACTCCTGCCTCAGCCCCTCAAGTAGCTGGGATTAAAGGCATGAGCCACCATACTCTGCTGATTCTTTTTGTTATAATTCTGGGAGCAAAGTGTTCCAGCTTTCTATATCCTAAGCAGAAGCTCAAAGTTCCCAAAATGTTTTATCAATACAAAAGATAAAAAAATACATTCTTTGACTTTTTAAAGAAGAATGTATGGCAGAGAACAAATTAAATGATCTCAGACAGGCTTATAGCAAATATCAACTATAAATGACTGATTATGAGTAAAATGGGAATTCAGAAGTGAGCGATCAGGGAAATGATGGGAAGGATTACTTTTCTATTATGCTTTAAGTTCTGGGATACATATGCAGAACGTGTAGATTTGTTACATAGGTATGCACATGCCATGGTGGTTTGCTGCGCCCATCAACCTGTCACCTACATTAGGTATTTCTCCTAATACCATCCCTTTCCTAGCCCCCATTCCCCAACAGACCCTGGTGTGTGATGTTCCCCTCCCTGTGTCCATGTGTTCTCATTCTTCAGCTCCCACTTATGAGTGAGAACGTGCAGTGTTTGGTTTTCTGTTCCTGTGTTATTTTGCTGGTTTCCAGCTTCATCCATGTCCCTGCAAAGGACATGAACTCATCCTTTTTTATGGCTGCATGGTATTCTATGGCATATATGTGCCACATTTTCTTTATCATGGGTGGGCATTTGGGCTGGTTCCAAGTATTTGCTGTTGTGAATAGTGCTGGAATAAACATACATGTGCATGTGTCTTGATAGTAGAATGGTTTATAATCCTTTGGGTACATACCCAGTAATGGGATTGCTGGGTCAAATGGTATTTCTGGTTCTAGATCCTTAAGGAATCTCCACACTGTCTTCCACAATGGTTGAACTAATTTACACTCCCACCAACTGTGTAAAAGCGTTCCTATTTCTCTACATCCTCTCCAGCATCTGTTTTTTCCTGACTTTTTCATGATCACCATTCTAACTGGCGTGAGATGGCATCTCATTGTGGTTTTGATTTGCATTTCTCTAATGACCAGTGATGATGAGCTGTTTTTCGTATGTTTCTTGGGCGCATAAATGTCTTCTTTTGAGAGGAAGAATTACTTTTTAAGAGAAAGAGCTACTCACCATTTGGGTAGGATCTGAGGATTTACATAATTTCAATATATTAACAGCTTGTATTCATCTCATCAAGAATAGATATAGTCTGAGAAAAAAAAAAACAGAACAGTCAGTAGTCTGCAGTTTAACTGTTAGATTCAGTATCTTTGCCCATGTATAGCCAAAAATAGCTAGTAACATTTTGTTAATTAGGCCACACATGTTTTCCCTTTCCTGTCGTTCAAAATAAAAGCAATAGCGAAAGAATAAATAGAAAGCTAAATAAGATTGAAAAAAGAGATGGTTATACTCACAAATGTTACTTAATTAAGGCTGTGGCAGACACCAAGCTATAATAGTAAATGTAATTTTAGAAGGAGAATCCAAATAGAAAAAACATTACTGCTGTTATTCAGTTCCAGAAATGATGGTGAAAATTTCTAAAAATTCCAATAATAGACATAAGAGAATAACAATTGCTATGGTAAGTAATTTTGTTAAAAATGTCATAGTCTGAAATCTAGGTCTTTGTTAAAGGTTTCCAAAACTCTAAATCAAGAATGGATTATAATTCAACTTTGTTGAAAGGTTTTAAAGTCTTAAATTCTACTCTTTAGGACTGAACAGATTTCAAAGCCTTAAGTTAAGAATGAACTGTAATTCATCATTGAATTCCAGTAACCAAGTATTTGAAAGAGAGAGAAAGAGAAAGAAAGAAAGCTAAATAGCTTTCTATTTCTGTGAGTAAGGAGTCAGTTATCAGAAATTCCATATTGGTAAAGTCTTCATTTCACTATAGGTCAATAGAGAAGAAAGAAAACATTTTTCTACAAAGGTCTATGTTGCTGTCAGATGGCAGCACATTAAATTGTTTGAAAAATCCACATCCTGGCATGTGAGTATTTTTCAAAGCTAACTATTCATAAAATGTTGACATATCATTACTGTAACTGTCAACAGACACGGATACTGGTATGATCACATGAAATTCTATTCTCGAGGAGACCAGAAATCACAAGACTACACTGAGAATTTTCAGAATGCTACTACCCAAAACAAGGAAATGGCCAGCTTTATCTCAATGAATAACAATATAATGAGAAGAAACAACTTCAAGAAATATTAAATTATATTGCCAAGCAATATAATTAATAGAACTCTGTAGTGACTCATGATACTATTTGAATCACTCTAACTTCACGGTTAGTTGAAAATTCTTATTTTGAAGTTGTTTCGTATAATCATATTGAATTGATTTTCCTATCCCAGCATAACTGATGGATGTCATATTAATAGCAGTAGATTCTATTCACCCAATTATTCTGATATGTTTTTTAATCTAAGGGAAGATATCCACCAGTGTATCTCCATTTAATTAATGGTTTCAAAGTATAAAATAAATGGCATTGTCCAAAACAACTCATATTGTTTGTAAGTAAAATAAACAATCTTTGCATTATGTCCCATTACACTGACTTTATAAATTTTTTCTATACCTTTTAATACAAGGTTGACAAATATTATTAAATGCTAAATCTTAAAGTTAGAAGGTGGCTTCAGCTGTCATACGTCGATTCTTCTTTCTGTATGCAAAACTGAGGTAAAGAATAAACAAGCTGCTCAAGATTTCACATCAATTAATCAAAATAAACTACTTATTTTGTCATCCGTTGCACTTTTGTTGAAGAGAACCATGTGTGTTCCACGTCTGGCCAGGACTGGGTAACTGGTACTGAACTTGCCTCACACCAAAAACAGCCGTAGAAGTGGATAAAATACAGTAGAGAAAAGACATCTCTATTCAGACATTGTACAATGAGCATCTTGGGTCTGTGATCATTGAGAACAAGGTAAACAAGTGATCTGAGCCCCCAAACAAACTCACAATCACCCTGGGTTTCTGCAGAGGGTAATTCTCCTGCCATGGAACACAGAGGAGGAATCCAAGCTAGTGGCAACTTTGCTGAATTAAAGAGACACGTCAGTCATAGACTGCTGAAGTGGTTAGAACTTGGACCAGGAGGACTTTAGAAAACGTGGCTATGAAGAGAGAAGCCCCTAGAAATCTGCATGGGGATTCACATGGCTGAGAGCTCATATAGCACAAACTTCCACAAGGCTCTTAGAAGAGATCTGAGAATGATACCAGAGATTATGCGGAGCTGGGAGATTTTGAAATTCTACCCTTTCCAGAGCAAAGATCCCAACAAGCATCACGAATAATCTGTTGAGACACCAAAAAAGCCACGCCTAAGAAGTAAGAGCCATAACCTGTAAGCGCCATGCTATAGAACGAAGCTAAAGTTTAAAATAGATCCACTCTAAAAAATAAAACTACAAAATAGATAACAGGTATAAAATAATTGTGCAATAATTTAGTTGCCTACCGAAACAAAATTCTATACTCTTTAAATGGAAACATTATAATCCAAATATTATTCTTCTTAATTCTTGCTAAATATTATTACAATTTCTAGCCTAAAATAAAAGTTACTAGAGAATGAAGGAATATTAAATATTATTCACTAGAGAATGAAGGAATATTAAATATTATTCACAGTCAAGAGGAAACAGGATTAACAAAAAAGGCCCCAAGATGATCTACATAGTAAAATTAGAAGACAAGGATGTTAAAATAGATATTAAAAGCATATTCAGGAACTTTAAGAACCACATTGTCATAATGAATGAACAGATGTAGTGTTACCAAAGAAATTGAAACTATTAAAAATGATAAAGGTGAAAAATCTATAATGGAAATTATAATGCCTTAATAAAAATGCCTTTAATTTGAAAATATGTATTGTATGGAATTAACAGCAGATTAGAGCAAAAAGGAAAAGTTGTCAGTGAATGTGGAGATACATGAATGAAAATAACCCGACATGAAAACACAGATTAAAAATGATTTAAAAGATTAATAGACTGGAATGACAATATCCTGTGAAGTCCCAAAGGAGAAGAGAGATAGTTAAAGATGTATGTTATAGTATAAAAAGAAACAACTAAAAAAGGTAGAAATGTAACTTAAAAAGTAATATAAAAATAAAATTAAATAAAAAGATATTTATTTGCCTCAAATTAGAGAGGAAACTAGGAACACAGGAACAACAATAACGACAGAAAAGGGATGAGACAAAAAGAATACAAATAGCAAAATGGTGTATGCTGAAATTCAACACCATCAGCTATTACATTATATGTAAGTGGATTTCCAAGAATGAAGGTTGATACATCATTAGTAAGTCCATTATTATAAGCAAGAATATTAATACACTTAAGGAGAAAATATCATATGATTAGTTCTGTAGATGCTGAGAAACTTTCAAAAATGTCAAGATCTACTTTTTATGAAATAATTTTAAAAATAGTAATTAAAGAGCATTTTCTTAATATGAATGTGAATATAATATGTATGACTAGGAATATATGCATATGTATTTTTATTATAATACACATTAGTTTTATAGAGTGTTCTCCAAATTGACCTTACCCTTGTTACTTAGGATAATTCTTGGAATACAACTGATTTATTATTTATGTTTATTCTGTGGACAATTGCCTTCCAGTTGGAGTTATCTCATTAGAATAGATAGTACTAAACTTGTTCATTAGCTGAAGTGATCAATTATAACACCTCATCCCTGCAAAGTACATAGGTCAGCCTCAACTCAAAGACTGTGGCTGTTACTGATGATAGCATTGGCCGAAATTCCTCATGCATCAAGGTGGAGTCTGTGAAATTGCTAGTACAGTCCACTTTACCTGGTTTGATGCTTTGGTTCAAGTGGAAAAGTCAGTACAGAAATGTAAAGAGAAATTCACATGACTTAAACATGGACACTGATAGATCATAAGATTCATTCTATTGACAGGGTCTGGACCCTCCAGAGTATGGCTGAAGTCAGTGCTTCAGGGTGGTCTCATCCTTCTGTTGATTATAGCCTTAATTAAATAATGTATGAGACAACTGAATGGATTTGGTTCTAGCTTCCGCTGGTTAGATTAATCACAATGGCTGCTGGAGTGGTACACTCGTGTGCACGTTTGCCAGAAGGCAAAGCTTGTAAAAATGAGGGGTAGGTATTGTTGAGAGACAATTCTCAAAAGATCTCCACATTTCTGAACATCTTGAGAGCAGATGTAATAATGGCCCTTTTGTTCTGGATGTCTGTATATCAAAGGGCCTCAGAAGATAAAGACAACGTAACAAAGATAATGTCTCATTTCACAGCTAAGTTCAGGCATGTTTGCTTGTAACCCACTGAAAAAGGCTCAAATTTTCAAGGCTCAAGGTTTCTCAGCTGTAATGCAAACTCACCACGTGTGCAGCAGCCACCAGGTTCCCTCTGCATTGCTGCATGTGACTTGGAGAACTCGGAGAACTGACTCAAACATAATGCTTAGCCTTCTTGCCATGCTGTGAGTGGTGAATTCCTTCCTTCCTTCCTTCCTTCCTTCCTTCCTTCCTTCCTTCCTTCCTTCTTCCCTCCCTCCCTCCTTTCCCCTTCCCCTTTCCCTTCCCCTTCCTCCCTCCCTCCCTCTCTCCCTTCTTTCTTTCTCTCTCTCCTTCCTTCCTTCCTTCCTTCTCTCTCTCTCTCTCTTTCTTTCTTTCTTTCTTTTTTTGGAACCAAGACTGTTGCTTATTCCACTACCATCCATTAAACGATAGCAAGATAATTTATTAGCTTGCAAGTAGTGTAAAATTTCAGATACTTCACAATTCTTGACAGACAAATATGGGAAAAAAAATCCTAAAATTTTGTACAAAGAGAAATAAATGAACTGAACTATATTTCAAATGGATAATATTAGCACAATTAAGGGTGTGGGAGGACAGACTAACCAAAGTAACTTTTTTTGGACCATGTCTTCATGCTAAAGGCAAAAAGAACTGTGAACAAATAATAAATTACTAGTAGCAGATTTATTTTTCACAGAGGTGTGGATTAGCAATTCTGAAACTACTTTCTGTGTATTCTAGGACTAAGCACATAAATAAATATACTGTCCATCGTAAGAGCCAGTTTTCTGACTTTCAAAATAAGGAGTAAGAAATTAAATGGGAAGTTTCTGAAACTGAAGCATCAGTGTGAAAGCATGGATCTTAATGTAGACATATGATAGATAAATGGATATAGATATATATGCATGTGGCTATGTATATGGTGAAGTATATACATCTATGCAAATGTATGCATGTTGTATGTATATATCTGTTATTAATTTCTTAGCTCTGTTCACTGAGAGAACCTAGACATAATAATATCCCATTAGCAATGACTTTAGCATCTATACCTTGGTTTCTGAATATTGTTCTCCAAAAGAAAGACACAGGAATCCATAACGTAATTATGGATTACTTATTGATTTCTTATTTAATTTTAATTCTATTATGATCAGAAAACATACTTTATAAAGTTTCAATTTAATACTTTTTCTTCATGTTTTCTGTAAGTCTTATAATATGTATCTTTAACTTAACACAATTTACCTTCAAATAATACTGTACCACTGCCTGTATCTTTCATGATATTGTTGACATGCATTTTGTTTCCTCCTGTTCTTCCACCCTTACTCTATGTTATTTTTGTGTAGTCAATTATTGTTTAAGGGTATAATAAATTTTAAAATTTTATAGTCATCCATATATTTATCATTGCTGATGCTTTCCATTTTCTTCTGATCCAAACTTCGATTATCCTTTCCCATAAAGAACTTCCTTTCACATTTAAAAAAAAAAAAAATTCTTGTAATGTAGGGAGTCTGGCAATGATTTCTTTCACCTTGTGTATGCCCGAAAAAGTCTTTATTTCTCATTCAGTTTTGGAAGATATTTTTTTTCTGGACAAAGAAATCTAAGTTAATAATATAACCCCCCAAATAAAAATGGCTCTACTTTCTGATTTGCATAATTTCAAGCAAATTCTCCTTTTCTTATCTGTGTTCCTCCGCACACACTATGTCTTTATTCTTATGCCGCTGGTAACCTCGTTTTCTGTGTTTTTTGAAAAATTGATTAATTGCGCTTGGTGTATTTTTCTTTTCTTTTTGTTTTTTGTTTTTGTTTTTGTTTTTGTTTTTTTGAGGTGGAGTCTCGCTCTGGTTGCCTGGAGTGCAGTGACCTGATCTTGGCTCACTGCAACCTCCGCCTCCCGGGTTCAAGAGATTCTCCTGTCTCAGCCTCCCAAATAGCTGGGATTACAGGTGCCTTCCATGACGCTCGGCTAATTTTTGGATTTTTAATAGAGATGGAGTTTCACCATGTTGGCCAGGCTGGTCTCAAACTCCTGATCTCAGGCGATCTGCCTGCCTCGGTGTCCCAAAGTGCAGGGATTACAGACTGGAGCCACCACACCTGGCCATGTATTTTTCTTTATGTCTATTTTGCTTAAGAATTTTTGAGATTTTTTGATTTGCAGGCTTGCAGTTTTCACTAAATTTGGAACATTTTGGGTCATTATTTTTTAAATATGGTTTTGCCCCCATCCTCTCTTCTCTTATTCTAGTACTCTAGATATGCACTTTAGGTTCCCTGCTAATGTCATACAGATTACCAATGCTTTAGGGGATTTTTAGTTTTGCTCCATCTCTCCTTCTCCTTTTCTGTTTCTCTCTCTCTCTCCCCCCACCTCCTTCATTTGAGTAATTTCTACTCCCATGTCTTTTTCTCTGCTGTGCCTTAATATGCTGTTCCTCTCATGCAGTGTTTTCCAGTTCATATATAATTCTTGCCATATCCAGAAGTTTCATTTGAGTCATTTTTCCATCTCCCATTTCTCTCCTCACCATAGTCATGTTTTCCTCAATGTTTTTGAACTATTCACAAGATTCATTTTAATGTCCTCGTCTGCTACTTTATCACTGTCAAACCTTGGTTTGATTTTATTGACTAATTTTTTCTCCCTCTTTATGAGTCATGTTAATAGTTTTCTGCTTATTTGCATACTGTATTATTCAGGGTTCTCTAGAGGGACAGAACTAATAGGAAAGATATATATATATGTGTATATATATGTGTAAAAGTTTATTAAGTATTAACTTACATGATCACAAGGTCCCACAATAGGCTGTCTGCAAACTGAGAAGCAACGAGAGCCAGTCTGAGTCCCACAACTGAAGAACATGGAGTCTGATATTCCAGGGCAGGAAGCATCCAGCATGGGAGGAAGATGTATGCTGAGAGACTAGGTCAGTCTTGTCGCTTCACATTTTTCTGCCTGCTTTATATTTGCTGGCAGCTGATTGGATGGTGCCCACCCAGTTAAGGATGAGTCTGCCCTCCCAGCCCACTGACTTAAATGTTAATCTCCTTTGGCAACACCCTCACAGAAATACCCAGAATCAATATTGCATCCTTCAATCCAATCAAGTTGACAGTATTAACCATCGTAACTCTACCCCTTGTCAACTTGAACCCATACACATCTCCTAAGATCATCCATAGTCTTCAAATAAAGACAATAATAAGATCATAATTATGCCTAACGTAATATAACTATCCTTCATACAACCAGAAATGCACCAATCCCCAACCCAAATACTATTACGTAAAGTTAACAATACTTAAATGCTGATATGAAGTCAATAAATCTTATGTTACATGATAAAGAGAAAGGAAATAAAATGAAGATATTTTCTTAGTACAAGTGTATGCATGCGCAAACATGTTTTTAACAAAAGGAGGAGGAAATACTCGTGACAATTACAGTTCTCATTTCTGCAGCTGGTCACGTGCTCATAGCTGGCATTGATGACTTCTACTATCCATTCTGTATTCCCTTGGCCTTCAGCAAGCACCTCAGCAGATCGTGGCTTTTTTCCTAGTGGAGTGACCCAAACCTTCATTCCTGAAGGGTCTGGATCATTTGTAGTCCTGCCTGGATTGGGCTGTTGTAGTTTCCCATAGACCTTAATCACAGGGCATGGTAATACTAAGAGATGCCCTAATGGATCTCCTGTATTCCATGCAGACTCTTCCTTACCCCTGCTATGTAGTAGTAGACTGATTTCATCTTGACAGTTTGGGTCAATCACCCCAGCCAACATTGTAACTCCCTTCTTAGCCTGTTGACTTAAATGTAGGAGAAGTCTAAACTGTCTAGGTGGCAATCTCAACTTTCAGTTTAATGGAATTGTTGTTGTGTCTCCTGATGGCAGCCTTCCTCCCTCTGGAACTAAGACCTCTAGGCCAGCAGAACATAATGTCATGGAAACAGGAAGCCAAAGTTTTGTTAGTGGGTCACTAAGGGTGATGATGAGTGGTGCCACTTCCACCTCCATCCTTTGATTCCTGGACCCATGAATCCTGGATATGAGAGAAACAGTACTGTGTATTGTATGCTGATTCAGAGAATACATGTCTTTCTGGAGATCTCTGCCCCAGCCCTGCAAAGTATTGTCACCTAGTTGGCATTGTAATTGTGACTTCAAAAAGGCATTCTACCATTCTATCAATCCAGCTGCTTTAGGATGATGGGGAATATGGTAAGACCAGTGAATTCCATGAGCATGAGCCCACTGCCATACTTCTTTAGCCATAAAGAGAGTGCCTTGGTCAGAGGCAATGCTGTGTGGAATACCATGACAATGGATAAGGCATTCTTCGAGTCCATGGATGATAGTCTTGGCAGAAGCATTGTGCAGGATAGGCAAAACCATATCCAGAGTAAGTGTCTACTCCAGTGAGGACAAACCTCTGCCCTTTCCATGATGGAAGAGGTCAAATATAATCAACCTGTCACCAGGTAGCTGGCTGATCACCCCCAATGAATGGTGCCATATCTAGGGCTCTGTGTTGGTCTCTGCTGCTGGCAAATTGGACACTCATCAGTGGCCATAGCCAGGTCAGCCTTGGTGAGTGGAAGCCCATGTTGCTGAGCCCATGTATAACCTCCATCCTTGCCACTATGGCCACTTTGTTCATGGGCATCCATTGGTCAATGACAGTGGTGGCTGGGGAAAGAAGCTGAATGGTATCCACAGAATGGGTCATCCTATTCACTTGATTATTAAACACCTCATCCACTGAGATCACCCGTCGTTGAGCACTCATATAGGATACAAATATCTTCACAGTTTTTGACCACTCAGAAAGGTCCCTCCACATACCTCTTCCCCAAATTTCTTTGTCACCAATTTTCCAATCATGCTTCTTCCAAGTTGCTGACCGTCCAGCCAAACCATTGGCTACAGCCCATGAATCAGTATATAATTGCACATCTGGCCACTGTTCCTTCCATGCAAAGTGCACAACCAGGTGCACTGCTCAAAGTTCTGCCCACTGAGAAGATTTCCCTTCACTGCTGTCCGTCAGGGATGTCCTAGAAAGGGACTATAGTGCTGCAGCTGTCCACTTTAAGGGGGTGCCTGAATATCATGCAGAACTATCTGTGAACCAGGCCTTAGTCTTCTCTTCCTCTGTCAACTGATGATAGGGATCTCCCCATGAGGCCATTGGTGCAGGCTTGGGAAGAGAAGGCAAGGTGGCAGGGGTGGATACCGTGGGCATTTGAACCACTTCCTCATGTAACTTACTTGTGCCTTCAGGACCTGCTCGAGTCTGATCACGTATATACCACTTCCATTTGATGATGGAATGCTGGTGTGCATGACCCGCTTTATGGCTGGATGGGTCAGAAAGCACCCAGTTCACGATAGGCAGTTCAGGTTGCATGGTGACTTGATGACCCATAGTTAAACTGTCAGTTTCCAACAAAGCCCAGTAACAGGCCAAGAGCTGTTTCTCAAAAGGAGAGTAGTTATCTGCAGAATATGGCAGAACCTTGCACCAAAATCCTAGAGATCTCCATTGTGACTCACCTATGGGGGCCTGCCAAAGGCACCAAACAGCATCCCTATCTGCCACTGACACCTCAAGCACCATAGAATCTGCTGGGTCATATGGCCCAAGTGGCAAAGCAGCTAGCACGGCAGCCTGGACCTGTTGCAGAGCCTTCTTCTGTTCTGGACCCCACTCAAAACTGGCAGCCTTTCAGTTCACTCAATAAACGGGCCAGAGTAACACACCCAAATGAGGAATGTGTTGCCTCCCAAAATCCAAATAGGCCCACTAGAGGCCAAATGCAGCAACTTATCTTTCCCCTTACAAGGAGTATCTCAACAGGCCTCACACCACTGGATCCCTAGAAATTTTACTGAGGTAGAAGGTCCCTGAATGTTAGTGAGATTTATTTCCTACCCTCTGGCATGCAAATGTCTCACCAATAAGTCCAGCGTATTTGCTACTTCTTGCTCACTGGATCCAATCAGCATGATGTCACCAATGTAATGGACTAGTGTGATATCTTGCAGAAGTGAAAAGCGATCAAGTTCTCTCCGAAAAAGATTATGAGACAAAGCCGGAGAGTTGATCTACCTCTGAGGTAGGACTAAAGCTGGCTTTGCCAGCTGAAGACAAATTGCTTCTGGTGGGCCTTATGGACAGGAATGGAGAAAAAGACATTTGCCAAGTCAATGCCTGCCTACCAGGTACAAGGAGATGTGTTAATTTGCATAAGCAATAAAACCACATCTGGCATAGCAGCTGTAATTGGACCCACCACTTGGTTAAGCTTATGATAATCCACTGCCATTCTCCAAGATCCAGCTGTCTTCTGCACAGGCCAAATAGGAGATTTAAATGGGGATGTGGTGGGACTCATCACCCCTGTGTCTTTCAAGCCCTTTATGGTGGCACTAATCTCTGCAGTCCCTCCAGGGATGTGATATTGTTTTTGATTTCCTATTTTTCTAGGTAGACGCAGCTCTATTGGCTTCCATTTGGCCTTTCCCACCATAATAGCCGTGACCCTACCAGTCAGGGAACCAGTGTGGGGGTTCTGCCAGTTGCTAAGTATGTCTATGTTAATTATGCATTGGGGAAATGACCACAGGATGAGTCCAGGGACCCACTGGACCAACTGTAAGTCAGACTGAGTTAAAACTCCATTAATTACCTGAACTCCGTAAGCCTCTATTTTAACTGGAGGACCACAATGATGTTTTGGGTCACCTGGAATTAATGTCAGCTCAGAGCCAGTGTCCAGTAGTCCCTAAAATGTCTGATCATTTCCCTTTCCCCAGTGACAGTTATCCTGGTAAAAGGCTGGAGGTCTCTTTGGGGGAGGATGGCAGAAAGATTCACTGCATAAACTGTGGGTAATGTAGTGGAGTCCTTCCTCAATGGGACCCAGCCTCCCGCTCATTCAAGGGGTTCTGGATCTGTAAACTGGCTCAAGTCTGGAAATTGATTAAGAGTCTGTAATTCTCTGTTTTTATAATTCAAATTAGTCTTTTGTCCATTTGACCCAGATGTTTTCTGCTTGTATAAATTAAGTAGGAATGCAGTAGGCTTCCCATCAATTTCACTTCTAGGAACACCGTAATTAATTACCCAAAGCCAGAGCTCTACATGAATCAGATTATTCTGATTGCTGCTTTGGCTCTGCTGTCCATTAGGGTAGTTACATTCATGTGGCCTGAGTGCTGCCACTTGGCCCCTGCTGGAACCAATTATTCCCATTGTATTTAAATTTTGCCACCAGAAACCAATTATTCCCATTGTATTTAAATTTTGTAGTTCACTGACTGTATTTCCCACTGTTAGATCTTATATACAGAGGAGAGCAATTACAGGGGTCATCAAAGATGCAGGTGCTGCCCTTACAAATCTTTTTTGCAAGGTATTGGTCAAGGGTATATCTTCTGGACCCTCCCAGCTGGGATGAGTAGGTCTAAAGTGACCAATTCACTCCACCATCCCAATCTCCCTAAGCCTTTGGATCCCTTCCTCTACATTAAACAAAGGGAGATCAGGCGTTACCAGCTCGCTCACAGTGAGCCATCTTGTAATTCATATTTCAGCTAATCAAGCCAATGAACTATTAGAACCTTTTTTTAACTCCCCCAGCTGAAAAATTAAAACATAATTCTTTCTTAGTGGACTCAAATCAGTAAATTCAGCCTGATCCAACTCTATGTTCCTTCCACCATTATCCCATACCCTTAATATCCATTCCCATACTTATTCTTCAGATTTCTGTTTATATAAATTAGAGAACACAAACAATTTTTTTCGAGTGTAGTACACCTCCTCATGGGTCACACTCTCAACCTCACCTCTAGGGGCCCGCTGGGACTTTATTCTGGTTATAAGTCTAGAAGCAAACATGGGTGTTGGGAGTGGCTCTTAAGGAGAATCAACATTATCTTGCTTGCTTACACTGGACTTATTTGTGAGACAGTTGCGTGCCACAGGGTAGGAAATAAATCTCACTAACATTCAGGGACCTTCTACCTCAGTAAAATTTCTAGGGATAAAGTGGTGTGAGGCCTGTTGAGATACTCCTTGTATGGTGAAAGATAAGTTGCTGTATTTGGCCCCTAGCCGGCCAACTAGTGGGCCTATTTGGATTTTGGGAGGCAACACATTCTTCATTTGGGTGTGTTACTCTTCCTTCAATCCAATCAAGTTGACACAGGGTAGGTCATCACTATTGCCTCAGGCAGCACAGGGTTTATCTCCTCAGAAAAGCTGGAAAGGCTGATGGCAGCATGGGTTGGGGAGGGGATGTTGTCACTACTGTGAATGGCGAAGCTGTTCCTTCTGGCAAAAAAGTTCCTTCAGAGTTTACAAACCCAGTGTCCCCAGCTTCATCAGGGTCCTCCCACACATCCCCATTCCAAGTTGCAGAGTCCCATTCTCTTCCAATCACTGCCCTCACTTTAACAGTAGACTCCTGGCTAGGCTGTGCATGCACCTTTCATTGCAGGTCAGCCATTTGCATGATAAGAGCTGTGTCTGTTTTTCCACAATTTCAGTTCTTTCTCTACAGGAGATAAACTCTCACTCAGGGCAATCTTGGCAGATTTGAGGCTCAGTATCTGCTTCTGAAGCCAGGAGACAGAATCCATGAGTTCATCATTTTCTTTCATCACTTTATCCACTGAACTTAGGAGCAACCAACCAGCTTCATTATGTTCTTTGGTCCTATGGTCAAAGGTATTATGTATAGAGTCACTAAACTTCTTACTTCTCACAAGCAGTGAATCAAGAGTGTCAAATGCATTTATTTTGCATAACTCTCTAAACAGTTCATACCAAGGACTATTAGTGTTCTCCATACTATTAGAAGTAGAGTCCTTAGCATTTTTGGGTCTAATCATATTAAGCAGCCAACTCCAGAAACCCCCAAACCAATGAAAGAACTCCATCCTTAATATTCTGTTCCTCTAGAACCACTCCTTGTACCAAAATATGTATTAGTCAGGGTTTTCTAGAGGGACAGAACTAATAGGATGGATCTATATCTATATTTATCCATATATAGATATCTATATCTATTTATAGACATACATCTAGATATATATCGATAGAAAGGGGAGTTTAGTAAGTATTAACTTACATGATCACAAGAGCCCACAATAGGCTATCTGCAAGCTGAGGAGCAATGAGAGCTAGTCTGAGTCTCAAAACTGAAGAACTTGGAGTCCAATGTTCTAGGGCAGGAAGTTTCTCCCGCAATGTTCTAGGGCAGGAAGTTTCTCCCGCAAGGGAGAAAGATGTAGGCTGGGAGCCTAGGCCAGTCTCATTGCTTCACATTTTTCTGCCTGCTTTATATTCCCAGGTGGCTGATTATATGGTGCCCACCCAATTAAGGATGGATCTGCCTTCCCCAGCCCATTGACTGAAATGTTAATCTCCTTTGGCAACACCCTTACAGACACACCCAGGATCAATATTGCATCCTTCAATCCAATCAAGTTGTCACTCAGTGTTAACCATCACACATACCAACTAATTTTTTTATTAGATGTTGGACATTTTACATTTTACAATGCAAGGTACTGAGTTTTGTTACATTCCTTTAAGAAATGTTGGATCTTGTTTTAGTGTGTAGTTAAATTATTTTGCACTAGTTAAATCCTTTCAAATCTTTGTTTTTAAGCACCATTAAGGTATGTTCAGAGAAGTCTTTACCCAGGGTAATTTAGCCCCACTGCTAAAATAATAAATTTATTATTTATTTATTTATTATTGATAATCTTGTGAGAATTCCACCTGAAACCCCATGTGTGATGACGTCTTTTCACTCCAACTGATGGGAATACAAACTCTTCACAGTTCTGTGTGAGCCACAAAGGAGAGCATTCTCTCCTTTGGTGGTTCTTTTCTCAGGCTCAGATTGTTTCCTCACACATGTATGTAGGTCAGTGCTCAGCAAAGACTCTGAGGATCTCTTTGCATGTCATTGAAGGTTTCTTTCTGTACAGTGCCCTCCTCTCAGGTGTTTTATCTTGCACTCTGATCTCCTCAACCCAGTGAGGCCTTCAGTCCAGTCTTCTGGTGATGAATTCTCTCAGCCAACTCTTCTGCCGCTCCCATATTGCATCAGTACTTAAGGATGCCTTTAGATACTTATCCTTTAGACAATAATCTGATGAGTAGAGATCATCATTGTTACTTGTTTTCTTTCTTTCAGGCATCACCATCCTGTACTACTAGCTGTAAAATGTTTTAATCCCTCATTTCACATACTTTGTCCAATTTAGCTTGTTGTTCAGTATCTGATGATACATTTAGTCCCTATTATTTTATATGGACCAGAAGAGAGAATATGGTACAGCTACTTTTGAAAAAAATTGCTCCTTTAAAGGTAAATCTATTCAAACACTAAGACCCAGCAATTCCACTCCTAGGAATCTTTTCAAGATAAATGAGAACACATGCTCATAAAAACACTTGTATGAAAATTTTCATGACAGCTTCATTCATAATAGCTCAAAGCTGGAAACTACTCAAATTGCAATCAACATGAAAATGTATAAACAAATTGTGGGATTTTAATACAAGGAATATTACTCAACAATAAAAAGGAATAACTTACTGCCATACATAGCAACAAGAATGAATCTCACAGATATTATGCTGAGTGAAGCAGGATACAAATTAGATTACTACCTAACCTATGATTGCATTTATATGAAGTTCAAAAGCAGACAAAATTAAGTCATGGTGAAAAAGAATTAGAAAATGATTGTCTCAGTGGCAATTCAGTGAAAGTAATAAAAGAGAATGTTCTTGTGTGATACAAATGTTCTCTATATTTATAGAGGGGTGAGTTATGAGTTTATGCATATGTAAAAAGTCAGCAAAATTTGAATTTAAATGTATATTTTATTTTACATAAACTTTCCCTAAAAAGCACTGTGAATGGGTGATAACTTTTAGTTATTAGGATTGTTTTTCACAGGGAGAGGAACTAGCATTCTAAAATTACTTGCTATAGTTTATGTACATTTCTGTATAGTCTGGGCTTGCCCTCATGATTAACTATATTGAGAACAATGGGAGCTAGATTTCTCACTGTTGGAGAATAAAGTTGCAAGTATGGAAAGGAGGGAGACTAAATTCTACCCTGTGGTATTAGATTATAATCATAAGCATCAGAGAAAATCTATGGTTTCAAATGTAGGAATCAATACAGGAATAATCTGCATATCCACTGTCCATGGCTGAAGAAGCAATGACATATCAATGTCATTGACAAAGATCTAGCACTCACCTTGGTTTCTAAACATGATTCTCCATGAAAAGAAAACAGATTTCCTTGGAATAAAAAAATGATTTTAGAGCTAGTATAGGGAACGTACAAGATCATCCTAGAACATCATATTGAACCAGAAAATCACAAAGTGCTCAAAGAATGATGAATGATGCAGCTATGTCAAGAGGACATAGGACACAGTTTGATGGAGTTCCTACTGGTCAAATCTCAAACATTTTGATCATAAAAATAAATGTTGATAGTAATGGATTATATACTATAATATGCTGGTAAACTGGCTCTCCATAATGGAAAAATAAAGAAGCCCTAGTTGGCAGCATTTGCTGATTTCTATATTATAAATACTCCATTATGGGTGATTTTAAGCTACCAACATTATGCCAATGCACATAGATTTAAGAAGAGTTGCCTAAACGTGGTTCTCATGAGTAAGTGAGCTGGCCATAAGATACCAATTATAACTGTAGAAAAAAGTAAGGATACATAAGTGTATACATATTATCAATAAATGATTAAATTACTTAATGGAGGAGAAAGGAAACTCTTGCTTATGGTGAAATTTCAACTAATATGGAAGAAATGATGGAGTTGAAAACAATCAATGGATGCCAAAACTAGCAAGGAAAGTTTTAATAAAGAGCTCTAAATGTACACAATCTGGAAAAAAAAAATAACTCTAAAATTACTTAGTATTTACCAAAAAGAACATTTGTGTAACTTCACAGTAGAGAGAGCTAATGGAGTCCACTTGCTTTATTAGTTTCAATTTCCAACACATACGGCTTAGCCTATATAACGAAGTACTCAAGGTCAGTATCTTCAGTATTGAGACAAACTGATATTATGTACCTCCTATGAGAATGCACACCTGCTGAATCATTCAGGATTCTCCAGAGAAACAGGACCAACAGGATATATTTATACAAAGAGATGTATTTTAAGGAACTGGCTTATGTGGTTGTGGGGGTGGCAAATCCAAATCTGTAGGGCACGCTGGCAGTGTTGGATTTCTACGTTGGATAAAAAAAGTTCCTGAGATAATTGATGAAATTAGATTACAGAATGCAGGTGAGGTAATTTTCTAATTTTTACTTATTTTGCTGTGGTTGTGGAAGAGAAAGTCATCATTCTCAGGAAGTACTCACTGAAACACTAGAGATAGAGTGTGCACAGTATCTTCTTCTCCCTAGATAATATCTGAATCGTGGAACCTGCAAACATATTTTCTTACATAGCAAAAGAGACTTTGCAGATGCAATTAAAAATTGAAAAATGAAGAAATTATCCTTGATTATCATGGTGGGCCCAATGTAATCACAAGGTTCTTAGAAAAAAGAAAGAGGGAAGAAGGAGAAGTGGAGGCAGAGGCTAGAAGATTAGAAGAGAGGCTGATTTCAAAGTGATGCAAATGCTGGCTTGCAAGATGGAAGGGGCTACAAGTCAAGGAATCCAGGCAACCTTGAGAAACCAGAGGACTGAGACAGCCTCTAGAATGAGGAAAGGGTAGGGAGCAGATTCTCCCAGACCCTCCAGAAGACCTGCTGATACATTTTTTTTTAGCCCCAGAAATCTCATTTTGGATTTCTGAATTCTAGAATGTTAAGATAAGGAATTTGTGGGGGGTTTTTTCTTACTTTTCCATGTACATTTTATTTTTAATTTTTAAAAATTTTAGATTCAGAGGGACATGTGCAGGCTTGTTACATGGATATATTACATAATGGTGAGGTTTGGACTTCTAGTGTACCCATCACCCAAATAGTGAACATTGTACCAACTAGGTACTTCTTTTAACCCTCGGCCTCTCCCATGCTCCCCACTTTTGGAGTTCCCAGGATCTATTATTCCCATTTTTATGTCCACATGTAGCCATTGTTTTGTTCCCACTTATAAGTGAAAGCATGCAGTATTTGAGTTTCTGAGTTATGTGTTACTGTAGCAATAGAAACCTACTACACACTCAAATGGTTCCGAAAAAGGTATGCATTTGTTTGAAACTATATATAAAGAGACAAAAACACAAAAACAGACAAAGCAGACATAAAACATTAGCAAATTTTGGTTAAAAGTCTCTGGGAGTTCCTCATACTATTACAAATTTTCTTTGAAGTAATGCTAAAACAAAAAGTTACAGAAAAGTACAAAAAAGATCTGTGGCTTTTAAAAAAAAAGATAAAGAAATGTTTACAGTTAAATTGACGGGATGGATAGAATTTGCTTCAAATAAACCAGGAAGGAGGTATGGATGGGGAACTTCGGATGAGCGCTTGTTAGGTAATGTGTAAGAGTTTTGAGTGTACTATTTTTGTCTGTTTTTGCATTTGTTTCAGATTCTTCTCAAAATATTCAAAAACAGGATCATTTTATCTAAAAATCGGTGGAAGGGAAAATGATGCAATACTAACATTTCATGTAACCATCAGTCTAGCTGGGCAGTTGGCAGCCTCTACTGAAAAGAAAAAAATTGGCATGAACTCTAGCAGTTTGGTGTCCTATCAGTTTAATGTATTTTATTTACTTGAACAGACAAACCAGGAAACAAGAGGCTTTTCTCTGATTATGTCAGCCAGCAGACGTTAACCTTTCTCTACTGTGAAGGCTACTCTTTCAGTTTCTGCACTTCGTTTGGCTTTTTGTTTGTTTTCGTAATCATAGGCACGACCAAAAGTGTTTAGAGCACTCTGTTGAAAATGGCAGTATTTGAAGAAACTGGATGTCACTTAAAATATGATCCTTGGATAAACATCACATGCTGCTGGCCTTCTTACAAAATGAGTAAGCACTGACTGTCTTTCTGGCTGCCAAATCCACTTCGATTTTCCTGGAGCCCTCCATCTAGCAGGTAGTTTGAGGGGACTATGGGAAGGAGACAAATGTCATACATTTGGATTACCATCTTTATTTGCTTCACTCGCCCTCTTTTTTGAGTAAAGGAGTTAAGGACATGCTTCTATACAATGAAAAACGAACTAAAATTATTCAGAGAGTTAACCTAACTTTTTACCCTTCCCCAGTGAGACATACAAATAAGGGCTTGCATTTCTTGGCCAGATCCGATGAATTTAAATTTTCCATTAACATATAATAGGTTTAGACTATAAATCCCTTTGAGCGTGGGAATCAGTGAGGAAAAACGACACTCTGTAAGCTATTGCTCAAATAAGCTCAAACATTTATTTTAGAATATACTGTGCCTGTAAAGAGAAAGATAATACAACATTTTATGTGTGTCAATTTTTTACAAAAACAGCAAGATTTTTTAAAAGCCATTTTATCTCTGAGAGATTCAATGACCATATTTGATGACAAGCCAGATGGCAGCATTCTCTAGACCCGGTGCCAAGACGCATGACAGGAGCCGCAATTTACCTTCCGTGGTGAGGCTAGCTGCTGAAGCACACCACAGCTGCGGGCGAGCGGGCTGCTGCCGGTAGGTGCAAGCACAGTTGGTTCCCTCCCAATTTGGATGCAGCAGGTAAGAGGCTGAATCAGTACCCAGCAATTATGGGATTGGCATGCGCTGCATTGTTTACTCACAGTAATATTCCTACTGGACTTTATTAAAACACCATCTGTTGTCAGGGCAGACAAAGAATCCAAATAGAAATACATAGCAAGACAGAGAGAAAAAGAGAAAATAAGAGCATGCATGTGTGTATCGGAGGGCTGCTACAGGATTCGGTTGCATTTCTAAGAGGCCACGTTTGACCCTGAGGGTTATCTTTTAACATGACATCCCTACTCTCCCAGATTTTTGTTCTGGGTTTCTGCTGCCAGCTAGGCCAAAACAATTTGTGGTCCAAATGAAGTTGGCTGTGTGTGAGTCAGGCTGGGATTGAAGGCAGCGAGTGCATGCGTATGGGTGGAAACCAATCACATTAGCATGACTACAAATTAAAACCAAAATGATGCAAAGTCAAGTCCTCCCACTGAATGATGCTCGGAGTAAACTTCTGAGTTCATGTCCAGAATATAGGCTGAGTAATAAAGGATATCTGCCAATAATAATAATACCTTCAGGGCACAAGGAAAAGTGACTGTTTTTTACAATCAGCTGTTTTCTGTCACTTTTTTTAATCCTGCAGATGGGGATCAGATATTTCTAATACACAGCTGGTCTCTGCAAGTGGCCAAGTGTAATTTTTCATACACCCACATACCATTCCAGGTGAAATTAATTAGTCAGAATTCCTCATCAGAAAATACACTAATAAAATGTGATGCAAGTAATTAAATATGCAAATACAAGAACGACGGCATTAAAACTCTGGTATGTCATTTCAATTCTTCTAATAGACATCTGTCTATTCGGAACTTCAGTGCAGAACAAAATCAGAAACAAAACAAACCTTAAAATAAAAAGTGTAAACAAGTCCCAATGCATGTGGCAAAACGCAAGCTGCAGGAAAATGAATCTAAAACAAGCACTGAATACTTTCCTGGTAAAAGAGTTGGCTCAGCTCAAATATATATTGAAATATTACGGAGCAAATGAATTAGGAGCATTTGGAGAAGCCAAGGGGAAAGCTCATGCAGTGTATGATGTCATCGTCTGCTTTGCCTGACATTCAGACCCCTGATATTCTTGCCAGAATATGAGCAGGCATTCTAATTTACAGAAACACTGTTTACCACTTTGCAAGCCATACCAATATTTACAGAGAATTCAGTGAATGAATGAAAAGAAACAGCTGCGACTCCTTCCACCTCATTGCCCGTTTCATCTGTAACTCTCCTCCTCTGTACTGTCTTATTTATAGTCATTTTGTTGAGCAATGGATGGGGTTTGGCAGCATTCAGTACACTGATGCCTGTTTGTTAAACACATCACTATTCCTGCTATGAATTTTCCCTTTCCTAAGTGTGTTTTATAGAGAATACCATGATTGACTGACTATATTCCGCATTTATATTTTAATAGGCTTCAAAATGCATGAATACCCCAATTATGTATTTTTTTTTCCCTAAAACTGCTTATATGGTGGTTTTAAGGCTGTTCCTAATACTGTAATTTATACTTACTGATGATATTTTGCTATTTGATAATGTATGTGTGCTACAGTATAAGTTACTACAAAAAAAATTCTAAAAAATAAAAAGACACAGTTCTTTCCTTCAGGAAGCTTAAAATTTAGTTGGGGAAATCATATATGTGCCGAAACAACAGAAGGCAATATTAAGTTATAAGTGATGAATATTACCATGTAAAGCCAACTAGCAGAAATGTAGAAACTCAGAGGAAGAAGCAACCAGCGAAAGAGTTATTTTTCATAAGCTCTAGCCTGTGAAAGTTAAAAAGACTATGAATAGGTCAAGAGCAAAGAACAGAGCAGGGTGTTTAGGGAACACTAAACTAGGTTCTTGGGCCAGAACAGCAAAGGCAATGATGATTTCATGAGAAACACTTTTCAAGAGGCTCCCTTGGTTTATTCCACCCTGACCAAGGACACCAACCTACCGGAGAACATGGTCAAGACTTTCATGAAGGAGAAAGGAATAGAATCTCTGGAAAAATATGTTTAGCCTCAATCAAATTTAGATGTTCAGCCTTGCCTGCAAAAAGGCTATATAAACATTTGGAGACCAAGGGTTACCAGGAAAGAATAAACTGGTGAATTGATTGTAGTAATTGAAAATATTTGAATAATGAGGATACCTTGCAGGACCTCAATGCCCTTGTTCTAAATTTGCTCCTGCTATATCAGAAGAATTTTGTTTAGATCCTCCACTAACTCCTGGAACAAACCAAATGAGCATGCACATTTGATGGTTACAATAACCTGGGCTAGAAAAAGTGAGCTCCATACTCAGGGCATCAGAATGATAGATGTTGAGCCTCAGCCAGGGTTGAAAGGAAGGAGACTGAGGTCAAAGACAAATACAACAACTGTCTCTGTATTAGTCTGAGGGTGAAACCAAACCATGGATTAAATAAAGGCATTGCAAGGTGTGAAGGCAGGAAGAGCCGGAATAGGTGAAGCGATGAGGTGCCAGCGGCACATGTGAGTAGACTGAGAATAGAGGCTGTCTTAGTTCATTTTGTGCTGCAATAACAGAAGACCACAGACTGGGTCGTCTATGAAAAAAAAATCTAATTTTTTCCACTTCTGGAGGCTGGGAAGCCCAAGGTCAGAGAGCGGCAGCTGGTGAAGGCCTCCTTTCTACATCATCCCATAGTAGGAGGTGGAAGGACAAGAGAGCAGAAGAGCAAGAATGAGCATGAGAGGGCTGAACTCACTTTTATTCAGGAACCCCCTCCTGAGACAACTAACCCACTCCCTCAATGATGACATTAATCCATTCATGAGGATGGAGCCCGCATGCTCTAATCATCCCATAATGGGCCCATCTCTTACTACCATCACAATGGCAATCAAATTTCAATATGGGTTCTGGATGGGACATGCAAAAAACAGCAGAGACCATGGACATTATAGGGTTATCTGAGCCCTGGCTTTATGTGGTGCTAAGTAGGGGCCCAGGCACAGGCTGTCCAGGAAAGGAAGACAGAAGAGAGAAAACTAAATTGCCATTTTGCCATTTTACCCCAGAGTATACATTTTATTAAAGACTTTCTTCTCATCCTGATACAAATTGATTCCATTTAAATAAAAGCTTAAATTATATCACCATTAACTTCACGTCTTTAAATTATATCATTAGTAGCTTAATTAACAGGAAAAGTTGACAAATTGATAACTATCTACTTGGAATGATTCGAGATTGAAAGATATTTTCTTCATAAACTATTCCCAAAGAACTATTTCTACAAGGTAATATTTAGCCCATCTGTTTTTTTTGTTTTGTTTTGTTTTGTTTTGTTTTGTTTTGTTTTTTTGAGAAAGAGTCTTGCTCTGTTGCCCAGGCTTGAGTGCAGTGGCATGATCTCGGCTCACTGCAAGCTCCGCCTCCCGGGTTCACGCCATTCTCCTGCCTCAGCCTCCCGAGTAGCTGGGACTACAGGTGCCCGCCACCATGCCCGGCTAATTTTTTGTACTTTTAGTAGAGATGGGGTTTCACCGTGTTAGCCAGGATGGTCTCGATCTCCTGACCTTGTGATCCGCCCACCTCGGCCTCCCAAAGTGCTGGGATTACAGGCATGAGCCACCACACCCAGCCTATTTAGCCCATCTTTTACCTTCATTTTCCCAAGTATTCCTAACCCTGCCTCACTGGAAAATTCTATGGGAATAAGCTTCTGGTTTAGAGATTATGCTGGAAAAATAAGAAATATCTCCTTGTCCCTTTGTCGTCACAGTCCTTCCTTCCATCCACCATATGCCAAATGTGGATCTCTTCTCTGGAGCTGATGTCTTCACACGTAGGCCATTGGTTTTTGCCATTCATTCAAGACATACACATGAAAATGTCTGTGGTTTTTGTGGAAAAATAGCTATGCAAACAACTGGAACATTCTATTTGGGATCATTTCACCATTCTCAGTGTTTCATGTTTTACACACACAGATGTACACACACACACCACACACACTGCCCTGTGGTTTTTAACCCTTGGTCAAAACCAAAACAGAGCCCATAAATTCAACAAGGTTGTCTCTGGTCCCCAACTGTGCTGTCAAGTAGCCCAAATAGTACTACGGAAATGATAACCCTAGGGTGTCACCACCCTGTCACTGCAGACCTGGCTGGCTCCCTTGGGTGAGAAGATTTGGAAATAGAAGAATAAAAATATCCTAAGGCTTGTGTTTATACCACAGAATAGAAAGTTAAGAGAGCCTTTAGGGAAGCTCTTCATGGCCCTTTCTATCTTGAATTGCACAAGACATTTCTTCTCTATAAGGCTGGACCCCAGGAGGTGAAGCAGGACCTTGGCATTATATAAATATTGACAGGAAGAATGCAACTGCAGGCTTTCCACAGGCACTCCTTGTTGTGTTGAAATGCCAAGAGCCTCTAAACACAGATAGAATCTTCCTTTCTTTTGCTCTTTTTCCAATGGTAACAATAAGTATTTAAGGCACAGATCTCCATGGAGTCTCAATACAGGGACACTGGATTGAAACATCTAGTGTTGATGAACTGATAAGTGGTAAAGTCTAACACTTTAGCACAGAAGTCAGGACTATTAGGGAGCAGAATAGCTGTCATGGAGACAGACATCTTAGGGGTCTCCTCACTGAATAGTTGCTAAGAAGTTAGTGACAGCTGCTAGGGGAAGCTTTCAGATCTAGCTAAAAGGAATTAGAGTCTGTCTTTATGTTTTAAAAGCTTGAATACTAAAACTGGATTCCTGGCACAGCAAGGAATCTAGTTTTGCAGTTACTGCCAGCAAGGAACATGCTCTGGTTGTCTTCCAGGCACAAGCATAGTGAAATTAAGGGAGTTTTTCTGCTGAAGGAGAAGTATTTGAGACAAGAGTGATATGGTTTGGCTCTGTGTCCCCACCCAAATCTCATCTCAAATTGTAATCCTCATTATTCCCACGTGTTAGGGAAGGGACCTGGTGGGTGGTGATTGGATAGTGGGGGTGGTTTCCCCCAGGCTGTTCTGGTGACAGTGAGGAAGTTCCCATGAGAGCGGATGATTTTAAATGTCTGGAAGTTCCCTCTTCTTACTCTCTCACCTGCTGCTATGTAAGACATGCCCTGCTTCCCCTTCGTCTCTGATTGTAAGTTTCCTGAGGTCTTCTCAGCAATGTGGAGGCCTCAGGAAACTTTTTCTTTATAAATTACCCAGTCTTGGGCAGTTCGTTAGAGCAGTGTGAGAACAGACTAATACAATGAGTGTCTCTATATCTTGAATTATTAGAGAGAATGAAGAATTCTTGGCGAGGATTGAGAAAATGGTCCAAGACAGAACTTTTTAAAGAAGATTAATTTGTAGTCAATAGGAAGAATGTATATATTAATACATATATAAAAGAGGACTGGGCCGGGGACAGTGGCTTATGCCTGTAATCCTAGCACTTTGGAAGTCCAAGGCAGGTGGATCACTTGAGGTCAAGAGTTCGAGATCATCCTGGCCAACAGAGTGAGTCTCACTCTGTCACCCAGGCTGGAGTGAAGTGGCACGATCTCGGCTCACTGCAGCCTCTGCCTCCTGGGTTCAAGTGATTCACCTGCCTCAGCCTTCAGAGTAGATGGGATTACAGGTGTGCACTACCCTTCCTGAGAAACCTTTAAGGCAAAAAAGTATGTAGAAAATACACAGAAATTTTCCAAGGATCATGAGGGTTAAGAATTGGGATTCATGTCTAACACTACAGAAAGCGTCTATATAAATTCATAGAGAATAAGTAAGTTATTTTGAATTCCAATGGAAAAAGCTGAAGAAGACCCCAGAATACTACAGATGGGATAAGTTAAGGATGAAATATGGCTGATCACAGGAAAAAAAAAATGCCTTATTGAAGAAAAGAGAATAAATAGACCTGAAAGCAGAAAAAAATCCCTAGGTCAAGAAATTATAATCATTTATGTAAAATCATTTAACATAGAATGCATGTGAAAAGGCAATGGAGTAAAGATCAAAAGATCAAAAAACAATAAAAATGATTTTGGTTTGGAGGCAGCTCAGAGATTATCTTGTCAAATGAGATTATAGGTAAAGTTTTCCTAATACAGATGATAATTTGGCATAAAGGCAATTTATGGTCATAGCAGAATTCAACTGTTGGGTGATTGCTGCTTTTCATTCTTCTAAAAGTAGAACATCTAAAAAATTCTTATCTTTTCTGCAGTTTCATGAACCAGGAAGTTGAAGGATAATAAGGGAAGCCCTTATACTCAAGTTAGTTCTAAGCATCATTTAATAATTTGAACTAATGGGAAATGTAAGGGAGACTGTCCATGTCATTTTAACTCTTGGTTACCAAGGAAATACATTAATGATGATTAGAGCCAAACAAAACTGAGATAGGATTGAGTTGGGATGGAAAAGCATGCCATGGGTTTTGGCATAAGCTAGATCTAGTTTTAAGCCTCCTAGACTCAATTATTTACTATCTTAGAGACTTTGATCAAGTCAACACTTCTTTTCTGAGACTTTTGTTTTCATTTCTAATGAGTAGTTTATATATATCCAGAATACAGTGTCATTACCATATGCTGCACTAGATCAAAAACTTTGACTTCAGAAATTCTGTAATTCTCTCTTCTATCAATAAGGTCACTGAAATGGAAAATTACTGTAATAATTCAAAATCTCGCAATTAACTATGTCTGCATATGGGGAGAGGAAAAATAGTCATACTGGGCCAGTTACTAAGCAACCACTTTGTAAAACCCTATCTCACCAGGCTGAGAAAAGAACAAAGAAATGACGCTTTCCTATTAGACCCTATTCACCCCCTTTAAAGAGGACACATCACCAATGAAAAAATGGCCAGTCATTTCTTTAACAACTTGTTGGTAAATGGGGTTTTGCATTTCTATGACTCTCCTTCTAATTTTCCTATATTAAATTTTAATGTTTCTTGACACATAGACCTCTTTGGGAGTCATGGAAGCTACAGTAAATAAATGAATGCTTGAAAAACCTAACAGATAGTTGCACATATATTTTGTCCTAGAACCCATTTATGGATCCCCAGATAAAGCGAAACACAGAAGTATATTATTTCCAATTGTTTATATTTTCACTCAAGCTCCAAAAATATTTACTTATTAAAATGAAATGCAGATATTAAAACACAAGGAAATTATGAAAGTTTATGAAAAAAGAAGACAAACAAAAATATTCCAAAAGCCAGTTTTATAAGAAATACTGCAATTAAAAAGACGGAATGGGGATATGATGGGATGCAGGACAGTGTATTCTTTGCCTGATCCCGTTTGAAAATTTAATGGGACTCATAATTTCAGAAAAATGGACTACAATCTGCAGATGAGAGTCAACCTGTATTTTATTAGCCTAAGGAAAAAAAAAAAAAAACACTACTGTAAAAAACCCACAGCTGTTTTTCCAGAAGATGATTCCACAAACTACCTTGCTGTAATTACGTGGGCCACTTTTGTAGTGCTGATTCTTGTTTTTTGTTTTGTTTTGTTTTGTTTTTGTTTGTTTTTATTTTTCATACCTACTGAATCAAATTCTCTATGATGATGCCCATAAGTGTGCTTTTAACACGCATCCTGATCGATCTTTAGCTAAGCTAAAGTTTGAGAAACACTTTGCCATCGTTTTAAAGATCTTCATTAAGAGTATCTGATATCTAACCAAAACTTAAATCCTACAATATTAAATTTCACTTTACTGAATGAAATACATTTCCAATCTAGATGGCCCTGTATTTTGGTATGGATACTTTTTATAGATTTGTTTGTATTGTCCATGGGAAGTTAAAAGTACTACAACCCTAAGGGGTAAAAACTATGCCTATCTGTGATTGTCATCTTGTTCAGTTAATAAGAAATAATAACAATTATATCATCTTGGGAAGTAACAGGAGTTGTAGTGACCACTTTCACCTTGACAGCAGAACACTAGGATCTCCAGAGATTATTTTCTGAGAAAGGCATAATACCCAAAACTGAGTGTTACTTAAACTTTTCAAAAGAAATAATTTCATAATGATATGAACGTTGTAAGTCCAACAAAATTCAGGATGTATCTTTCCTTTAATTCTGATTGTAGAATGTGTAAATTAGTAGAATAAAGAGGGATACATTTTTCTCTTTGGTATCACTTTAATCTTTCAAACTTGTGTTTATTTATTTTTTCTTTTTCCCAGGGAGAGAATACAGTGGGGAAGGGAGGTTTGGAAGGAGGGAGCAGACACAATGAAACTGACAACCATTCCAGAAAGAATGTTTTTTATGATACAGGAGTCCATCAGGGATTCAACAGAGGTAACTAAACTAATTACAAGAAGTTAAACAGCACCCCTCCCCTAAGGATGACATTCAGTATTGACCTGCTAAGAAGATAAATGCCCAGCACATTTATTGTCATAGGGGTCAGTGCTTGTCCTATACTGAAACAATCAAGAATCTGCTGGTTCTCTTGGCCTTGCGTCACCCGCTACCTGTATGAGAGCGTCGTACATACAGGGAGGAACCTGTCACACTGGGCAACGCACGCATGCTGAGGCCATGGAACGCCTGTGCCAGCACTTTCACATTCTTATCAACATGCTCCAGCTCTTGCTGGAGCAACGAGAAGGAAAATTTTGGCATATCAATGTAAATCATTGCATGCTCTTTTGAATTGAATAATAATCAAATTGATTTACTAGCTATGCACAGCTCTCAGAGATCATTTGAAAGTGGGGGGTGGTTTTAATAGGGTGGAGAGGTTGGCTTTTCCTGAATTATTCATATATAATTAAAATAAGAAGTGATCAGCATTATCTATCTATATGTTATTAGTTTACTAACCAGAAAGCTGGGTAGTAATTAACTCTAATTCCTGGAAGCATACTGGAGTGAGAAGAAGGCAGAGAAGAAATTCTACACCTCATGTGTGTAATATCTCACCCTTTCATGTCCTGTTGTGGCCCAAATAAAAGTGTCTGATTTATACCAGCAGAGTTGGCACCAGCTATGTGCACATTTCTGCTATTCTTATTGTTTATTGTTATATGTTTAAGTACTTAGGAGGCATCAAGAGGAAACCAATGGGAAGACCTTCTCCATGACTATAAATTCATAGTCTTGAGAAATGATGTTGATAGGTTTGGACAGGAATAAACACATCCCTAAAAGTCGTACACTTTGCCATAATTTTGGTACCTGCGCAAAACTAAATGGTTTTTTTTCTTCTTCTGTCTTCTCCAATGCCATGCATCACACTAAATTCAACCCTAAAACTGAACAGGCAAATATCTCAAGTGCATGATACATTGACCTACCTTCAGTACTAGGCTAGCACTATCCATAGCATAGGATGGATGCAGTCATTCCAGGACACACCACCCTGAACACTAATTCTATCAGCAGAATAATAGGGGAACTACAAAGTCCTCATCATCCTAAAACTGTGTTCAGGATCCTCATTTGACAAGCAACATGGGAATGGTAGATGCAAAATGACAAGATTTGTCCACAATTTCTTAGAAATAATAGTTCTACTTGATTCTCTATTCAGAAAAAAAAAAAAAAAAAGAGG
Organism: Macaca fascicularis; assembly: GCF_037993035.2. Lineage (NCBI taxonomy): Eukaryota > Metazoa > Chordata > Mammalia > Primates > Cercopithecidae > Macaca > Macaca fascicularis. The sequence continues at coordinate 163,836,303 of NC_088378.1, forward strand.
ATGTCATTATTATAGACCAATGAAAGAAATTATTTGATTAGGGTAAAAATAGCAACCTGTCAGATGTAATCTTATACACTGGACAAAATATTTACAATTACGCTACAACTTTTTTTTTTTTTTTTTGAGATGGAGTCTCACTCTGTCACCCAGGCTGGAGTGCAGTGGTACAATCTCCACTCACTGCAACCTCCGCCTTCCGGGTTCAAGCGATTCTCCTGCCTTAGCCTCCTGAGTAGCTGGGACTACAGGCGTGCGCCACCAGGCCCAGCTAATTTTTGTATTTTTAAGTAGAGACAGGGTTTCACCATATTGGTCAGGCTGGTCTGGTCTCGAACTCTTGACTTGTGATCTGCCCTTCTCGGCCTCCCAAAATTCTGGAATTGTAGGCGTGAGCCACCGCATCCCGCCACAAAATTTACCTTTTCTACACTATAGTGTAGAGAGGCTGTATATACATTATATATATACACACACACACAGCCTCTACAGTGTAGAGAGAGTAGAAACATATAGTGTATACATATTTGGACACAGGCCCTTGAAACATATAGTGTACATATATGCTATAGCATTTATGCTGAACAGCAGGTTCAAGGGCCTGTGAGAAACATATCATATATACATGTTTCAAGGACCTCTGACCAATTTACCACCAGATTCAAAATCTACTTTAATATATACTTAAGAGGATTGAATTCACTTTTTTGGTCTTCTCATTATAGCCTCTGACATTTTTAGTAGCGCTTTAGTAAGACTTATGTATGTTTATGTATGCATATGTCATTTATATATGTAGATAGATATGTAAAATACCTACATATTTATATATGCCTATGTACATTTATATATGTAGATAGATGTATAGATAAACTACATATTTAAATGTACATATGCATATATACACCTATTTAAGTCTTTATTATTTAATAGTATTATTGAGCATTCTTAAATATAATTCTATTATTATTATTGAGAATCATCTGTTAGAACAGTTAACATTTAACGTCTTTGTTCCTTCTATGCATAAATATAGGTACACAGTAATGTTGTTAATCAACGATTGTGGGTAATTAGATGAAATGACATGCTTTGTGAATGAGCAATTAAACTTTTTGGACGGTGAAATATTTGTTATTTACTGAGTGTGGTTCTAAAAATATCTGCTGAGGTGCTTTTATAGGCAAGTCAATCTTCTTGTTCTTTCTTTTAGGATAGCTTCTATGGCATGTCGTGAATGTTAGAACAACCCCCCTTTTCACAATTTATCATGAGAAAAAAATCCAAAAACATTACAATAGTACATGCACAAAGGTGTTTATTGCAGTATTGATTACTGCGTTTACTGCAGTAATGAGCATTTCAAACCACCTAGATGCTCAACAACAGAGAGAAATAATTATGACTTATATAGAAGAAACATACAACCTCTACAATATTTTCAAACTACTAATTTAAAAACTGGATGGCAACTGGGAAAAGAAAGATGTTCATGTAAGTATCCAGAATGAAAAGCACAATGTAAAAGTGAATTTTTTGTTACATTATGCACACGTAGTCAAAAACTACACAATGGCAGGGGAAGTAGCACATTCACTACCACTGGTGGGTTTTTACAACTTTTATCTCTGTAATTCTTAGTCTATGATATATACAATTAAAACTATTTAAGGATATCAGGGCATTCATTACTGCAGTCTTTTATGACATCATGACATTTCTTCAGCATGCTTTGGAACCAAATACTCTCTGTGTCACTGCAACTTTTTCTTCAAATGCAACTACAATAAGTGAAGTTGTACTTTTCTCTCCCAGCTCTAGCATTTATGCTGAACAGCAGATCCCTCCTGCTTTGGGAATTCCAACCAATCGCTGCCCCACCTCCCCACTCCCACCCCCCACTCATCAACGTTTCAAAGTATCTGCTAAAAATAGCTTCCCTCAACACATGCTTGGTACCAGTGTTACTTTTCCATTGCTGCATGACAGATTTCATTTTAAAACAACACACATTTATCATCTCAAAACTCCCCAAGGTCAGGTGTCTGGGCCTGGGTTAGCTGGGCCTCTGCAAGGGCTCTTCTGACTGCAGTCAAGGTGTCTGCTCTTGCTGCCGTCTCACCTGAGGTTCAGGATCTCTTCCCAAGCTTATTCACATGACTGAAATAATTTTCTTTGAAGTTCGTATTAGGTCATTCTCACATCACTATAAAGAAATACCTGAGGATGGGTAATTATAAGGAAAGGGGTTTATTTGGCTCATGGTTCTGCAGGCTGTACGGGAAGCATGGTGCCAGAATCTGCTTGGCTTTTGGTGACGCCTCAGGAAGCTTACAATCCTAGCTGAAGGTGAAGGGGGAACAGACATGTCACATGGCTAGAGCAGGATCACGAGAGAGAGGAGGGAGGTGCCACACATTTTTAAATGACCAGATCTCATAAGAACTCACTATCATGAGGTGAGTACCAAGGGGGATGGTGCTAAATAATTCATGAGACATCCACCCCCATGATCCAATCACCTCCCACCAGGCCCCACCTCCAATATTCAGGATTCCGTTTCACATCCAAACTATATCACAGTTGCAGGACTAAAGTCCTACTTTCTTGTCAGTGTGGGGGTCATTTTTAACCCCTACAGGACCAGCAAGGCCCTCATTTTGCTCTTAAAGTTCAGCAGGAGAAATTCTTTCTAGTCCTCTGTCACCTTGCTTTATATAATATAATGTCATCATGAGAGGGACTATGCCACCAGCTGGTTCCTATAAGGTAACCTAATCATCAGATCCACTGAAGGGGAGGGGATTAAACGTGGCATGTACACCAGTAGGTGGAAACCTTGACAGCCATCTCAGAATTCTGCATACCACTAGAATTTATTTTATTTCTTTATACTATACACAGGATAAAGAAATTAAGAAATTTCTGCTTCTTTCTAAGAAAAAGAAATAAATAAATTATTATGTCAGATATAAAATATATAAATCAGAAAATTATGTATAGTCTCTTGGTTTCAATGGAGCAAAGCAGATGAGAAAGGTAGGATATTCTTTTATGCAGAGGGGCAATAGCTTTGTATGATCTGTGGGAAGGACAGCATTGCCTCAGTGAAAAAGTAATGACATATTTCAGTTTCACATAGGAATTTTTAAATTAATGACATTAAATTGATAAAGAGCTGGTGTATTATTAAGGAATGAATTGTTATTCTCTCTCCTCAATAATCTGGTCTGTAATTTGCTTGCATTTCCTCACAGATTAGTGTTTTTGTTCAGGTATATCTCGAGAGTAGCCTCTGCAAAATATGGCAGATGTTACAGTAATTAAGAGTGCACCTAAACTAAAATGCATTCTGCTTCCCTTCAGCTCGACTTTATACATGATTGTGTTAATATTTATACGATAGCCTATGTAGTTTGAAAGCATGCCAAGTTAGTTAGGACCATGGGTATACTCATCAAAGAGGCAGCTCTCTACTTTCTTCCTCTGAATAAATGAAGTCAGGAAAATGGGTAAGTTAGCTGCTTTTCTAAGGTTTTGTGACTAATCAGCGATGTAACCATGATTGTGACTCATATTCTGACTATTTGCTTGTGTGCCCACAGCCGGCCTAAAAATGTGAGCACCGGCCGGGTGCGGTGGCTCACACCTGTAATCCCAGCACTTTGGGAGGCCGAGGTGGGTGGATCATGAGGTCAGGAGATCGAGACCATCCTGGCTAACACGGTGAAACCCCGTCTCTACTAAAAAATACAAAAAATTACCCGGGCGTGGTGGCGGCGCCTGTAGTCCCAGCTACTCAGGAGGCTGAGGCAGGAGAATGGCGTGAACCCGGGAGGCGGAACTTGCAGTGAGCTGAGATTGCGCCACTGCACTTCAGCCTGGGCCACAGAGCGAGACTCCTTCTCAAAAAACAAAACAAAACAAACAAACAAACAAATAAAAAACATGTGAGCACTACGGGACAAGCTTGAGTTGCAAAAGCAAGCTGAAAAGAACCACCCTCTTAATTCCCCAAAGAGCATCTCTTTGCAGAAACCAGGTAATACCATAGACTCTTGTCTTCAATGAATTTACTGCATCTTTAGACACAAACACAGACACACGGATGTTTAATGTTCCCAGCTGTCAAATTTACTGAGTTAACATCCATTTAGGATCATAGCTTAGCACACCCATTCTAGAAGTGACTGAACAGTTTTTCCTAGTTGATCTCTTTCAAAGACAGCAGACCACATCTCTGCACCCGGTAAGCACTGCAACATCATCTCGGATAATTGCTTAACTCTCTATGGGTTTCTAACAAGCACCCTTCACACTGAAATACAGCTTTTTAAACCCTTTAAGCTCATCTCTCTGTTAATGGAATCTGCCTAACTCCCTGCTGGGACTGACTAGCACCAAATAAATATTCTTGGAAGTTATCATTTTCTTATTTACTTATGCAATAGCACACAAAGATTTCCTTGGTTAGCAGGTGTTCCTGTTCTCCAAGTTCAAGTCAAAGCAGAATTTGTCAGATAAAGGGAAAGACACATGTCCTTCTAGGAGTTAATCAATACCTTTCAAAATGTTTCTCTTGCAGTGCGACTGGTGTTCATCCTTTCCTTTCCATTTCATTCCCATTGTTCTTTTAATGCTGTTAATTTTAGATGGTAGATACTTGTACTTTGCTTTCTTTTTTAAAAAATTTCTCGGCCTGGTGCGATGGCTTATGCCTGTAATCCCAGCACCAAATTTGGGAGGCCGAGCTGGGCGGATCATGAGGTCAGGAGATCAAGACCATCCTGGCTAACAAGGTGAAACCCCATCTCTACTAAAAATACAAAAAATTAGCCAGGCGTGGCGGTGGGTGCCTGTAGTCCCAGTTACTCCAGAGGCTGAGGCAGGAGAATGGTGTGAACCCGGGAGGCGGAGCTTGCAGTGAGCTGAGACCGCCCCACTGCACTCCAGCCTGGGCGACAGAAGGGAGACTTCGTCTTTCAAAATAAATAAATAAATAAATAAAAATTTTCACATTATTTTTCATTCCTTCTAGTAAATTTTTTCAAATAGTCTCACCAAGAATGTCTACTATCTTGGCATATAATAATAGGTCTACAGACATCAGAACCTCACCATTCACTTCCAAACATATCCTAATAGACAAACTTTGTTATCCTGTCTTAGTCCTTTCAGACTGCTATGACAGAATATTACAAGCAGGGTGACTTACAGACAACAGAAATTTATTTTTCACAGTTCTGAAGGCTGAGAAGTCCAAGAACTAGGTGTTGGTGGATTCAGTGTGTGGAGAGGGCCTGCTTCCTGCTTCAAAGCATCTGTCTTCTCACTGTGTCCTCACACAGGGTAAAGGCTGAGGACATACTCTGTCCTCACACAGAGTATGCCTGCGGCCTCTGTCATAAGGTCGCTAATCCCATTCATGAGGGCTCCACCCTCATGACCTAATCACCTCCCAAAGGCCCCACTCCCTATGACCATTGCACTGCCAATTAGGTATCAACATACGAATTTTAGCGGGGAGCACAAATGTTTAGACTATATAGTGTATCTCATTCTATCTGAACGTTGAATCTATCAGTCTGGGGTAACTTTTACAGATTGCATCAATTGGAGTAAGAAAAGACGTTTTGTAGCTGACAGCACTTAACCCAGCCCCACCCCTCTCTGTTCCTCTTCCTTGTGACCCTGTGGCCCCTCCTCAAGGGAGCCTGTGCTGAACTTCAGAGTTTATAGCCCCTCCTGCTCAGAACTTGCCAAGGCCTATAAAACATGAAGCCTTCCCTATAGTATTTTTTTTTTTTTTGCCTCATCATATAAGAATAATACTTTCCTCCTCTACCTACAAAACACTCTGTTGCAAGAATCCCCACATAGGAACTGCTCATATATCACTCCTCCAGGTGAAATACTTGAATTTAACTGGGGTTCTAGAAGAAAAACTAAATCCCCAGAAATACATCTATTTTGGGGATGTCAGGCTGAAAAAATCGGTGACACCTAGGGAAGAAAACATGTCACTACAGTGTTCCCCAAGTCACTGTATAAATTACAAAAATTACTTTATAAATTAAATTTAGATTTTCAAAGCACTTTCATATGAATTAGTGCACTTGGGACAAACAATAGTTTGTAGTGGTAGGTAAGCTTTTAGAATCACTTTTACTTATATAGTACAGAAAGGTTAAACGATTAAGCAAGATGGGCCAGCCGGTTATTGGAATTAGGGCTAAAATAAAACTACAGGTCCTGACACCATAAAGCTTGGACTCAAGTAGATTACGAGAGGTCAACTCAAATCTCACAAGTAGTAGGAAAACTTAATCCAAAGGGAGGCCTTGGTTTGAATTGTTTGTTCATTTGAACCTTGTAGATAATAAATAAAAGGTCCAGGATTTCTATTTCCAAATAACAAACCATCATTCTATTCTTCAAGTATGTTGTACAACCTCCAACTATATCATGTGAGTTCATCAAGAAAGAATTTGCATTAACAACTTCATGGTCTCTTTGACCCTCTTGCAGGTGTGAGTGAAGTGCTTGGCTCTGCGAGATGGTCCTGGTCCAGCACTTTTCACAATTATCTCCTCTTGCATTCCCACTGAGCCTTCAGAATTGTGTGGCCTTTCAACTTTCTGAAAGGCCCTCAGTGTCTCTTAATTCACATTCTCTACATGTAGTTACATTCAGATCACTTTACAATTTAATCTTTGAGCAAAACTGTAAATCATCATGTCCCACGACATTACAATTGTGGGGGGGAAGGTGTTTGGTATCGCATCTAACTGCTTGAAAACTCTGAGTATCTCTAGACACAGTCAATATCCAGGTCTCAGATATGCATTTATTGTGTTTATTATAATGACTGCCTTTGTATTCACTGCAATCATTTTCTACTGTTTCTTCCTTTGTGTAATCATTTCTTCCCTTCCCCTCCATTATATTTTAGAGTAATTCTGTATTCTGTTTTTTGAATACACACTTTTCTTTCTTTTAAAATAATTTGCTGTGTATATTTCAGTTTTACAACCTGATGTAACATTGGGATTGCAGTGCTTACTATCTCTCTCTTATCTGTCTCTTACTATCTATACTATACTATCTCTCTCTCTCTGTGTATATGTGTATATATACGTAGCTACATATCTATGTATATATATGCATATACACACAGGTATATACATATACCTGTATATATGTATATGCATATACCTGTGTATATATGCATATCTATATACATATATGTGTGTATATATACATATATGTGTGTATGTATATGTGTGTATACATATATCTGTATATATACATATATGTGTGTATGTATATATATCTGTGTATATATACATATACATATATACATATGTGTGTATATATACATATACATATATACATATGTGTGTATATATATGTGTGTACATAATATACATATATGTGTGTATATACACATATATACATATACATATATCTGTGTATATGCATATATACACAGAGAGAGAGCTAGTATAATGATCACTATAGTAAGGCAGTTTAACCTATCTATCTTCTCACATAGTTGCTTTTTTGTGTGTAATAAGAACACCTGATATCTACTTATTTAACAAAAATTCCTAATACAATATAAAAATTCCTAAAGAAATTAAAAATGGAGCTGTGTTATGACCCAGCAATCCATTTCTGGGTCTATAGCCAAAGAAAATGAAAACACTACCTTGTAAAGATCTCTGCACCCCCATGTACATTGCAGCATTATTTACAATAGCTAGGCTATGGAAACAACCCAGGTGTTCGCCAACCAATGGACAAATAGACAAAAAAACAGTGGTGTATATATGCGTGTGTGTGTGCGTGTAGTGCAATATTATTCAGCCTTAAAAAAGGAGACAATCCTGCCTTTTGCCACAACATGGATGGAGCTGGGGACATTATGCCAAGTGAAATAAGCCAGACACATAGACACTTTTTAAAAAATGGAGCACCTGTTTTCCTAACTTGTCTCTTAGCTAAAAATTCTTCAGCAGTATTCACTGCTTGGAAAACAAAGCCCTCAATACATAGCTTCTCATTAGATAGAGTTGGTTCTCACTCTTCATTGTAGATGTGTTTAAAAAGTCACCACAAACACTGAATTACTGAATACTGAGCCATTGTTCCTAGGAGAAATACAGGGTTCGTTTCCTATGAACCTCTGGTGACAGCATTTTTGTCAACCAAACAATATATAACCTTGTTTTGTGTGTGTTTCCCTGTATAGATACCTTATTTTTTATATATTGGTTCATTACCATTAAACTCAAGGCTATCAACATGACACCTATGCTTGAATGAAGCACCTAACACATATTTTCTTCATAGGGCATGTTGTAGCCTCTTGTGCTGAGGACCACTGGAGAGCACTCAACACTACCAATGCTCGGAAGCCATTCTAAACAGCACAACACCAACAAAAAGTACAAAAATGAAAAAACAATGTGGCATTAAATAGACTGCTAAAAGGACACTTGTCTACAACAGAGAGCTGAAAGAAGGCGGAGTGCCACATTGTTCTATGCCAATTGGAATGATGTGCAGAGGGAGATGGGGGTGAACATGTTCATAAATCATGGTGGAAGCACTGCAAGGTCGTGGGGTTACAAATAAATATTAGGGACTAGGTGAATTTGAAAATATAGAAACCTTGAATAATGAGGATCAATGGAATTTGCATTATACTGTGAACTTAATTCCACTATCACCCACACTAAAAAAATAAGCCATGTTCTTTCCAGAACAGAGGCTTCAGTAGTCCCAAGGCTCACCTTGTATTCTCCTAATCCTATAACTCTTTTTTACTTTATGCCTTTGGTTTGAAACCACTCCTGTATTTGTTCCTTCATATAGCTTTGTGGTTAAAATCAATATCTCCTCTGCAAAAGCACTGGAGAGAAATCACCATTACAGAAGATGTCATATTCTCTTTCAGTTAAGGATTATTTTTATTCAAAAATGATCCATCCATGCCTCACCTGTATCCTAGAAATTTAAGCTAAAGCTCCATGAAGGTAAGAACCTTCTCTCATATTTCTTTACATCCTCAGTAGCTAACCCAGAACCCAGCACATACCAAGGGCTCGATAAATATTTACTAAACTGAATTTGATTTGAATCAGATTGAGATGTATTGCCATTTCTTATGTACCCCTATAAAAATCCTCTATCAATGATACAATTCTGTATGCCATGTACAAGAAAACATTCTGTAAAAAATGGAGAAAAGCTTACAATAGTCTCCATAGAGAACCAGAGGAAATAATAAGGTAAGAAGTAAAGTAGGTATAGAGGCAGCAACCTGGTTAGATGGGTGCTACATGAATTATTTATTTATTTATTTATTTATTTATTTATTTATTTACCTACTTACTTATTGAGATGGAGTTTTGTTCTTGTCGCCTAGGCTGGGGTGCGATGACACGATCTCAACTCACTGCAACCTCAGCCTTCAGGTTCAAGTGATTCTCCTGCTTCAGCCTTCCAGGCATCTGGGATTACAGGAGCCCACCACCATGCCCGCCTAATTTTTGTTTGTATTTTTAGTAGAGACGGGGTTTTACCATGTTGGCCAGGTTGGTCTCCGTCTCCTGACCTCATTGATCTGCCTGCCTCCCAAAGTGCTGGGATTACAGGTGTGAGCCACTGGACCTGGCCTGCTATGTGATTTAAATTGAAGCTGTGTCTGTGTAGCCAGCACAGCATTTTTATATTACACATTATCTGGGTGTCCTGATGCAAGTGTGAATTTGGGTGGGGAGTGACTAATGGCTATCCAGGGTGGGCTAAGCCAGCTGCTCTTGGCACTGTACTGGAGCCTGATAGGCTCCCCACCCGCATAATTCAAACAGATGGTAGAACACTAGAACACTTGGGTGCATCCAGAAACAAACCCAAGTAGGTCAGAAGAGTATTCCAAAATATGATCTTACTTATTTCAATGTAATTATAGCCACTGTAATTTCTTACCAAAAGAAATAATAAACATACTCCTTCATTTATCTTAAACTATGCTTAAATAATAGCACTGGGTGAAATTGTTATATATTAAGTTAGTTATGCATTAAGGAATAATATCCTGGAAAGCTAGATTTAAAATAAGATATTGATTATATCTGCATCTAATTTGTGGGCTATGCTAGTGTCTCCTCAAGTACATGGGGTGAAGACGGCTTTGGTTCACAAAGTTAGTACATCATCTTTCTCACCCTGGGAGTTCTTTGAATTACAGATTTCTCCAGCTCTGTCCACTCTGAGATTCTGATTCAATAAAACTGAAACTTTTTATGTTTCTCTTTAATACTGAGCACAACTGGGTAAGATACGTTTTATTACTATTTTCTTCTATACATATATAATTTAAGATTCTTATTTCAAATACATTTCTTCTTAAAGTATGTAATGAAAAACGGAAGCATTTGGAGAGACATCATTTTTTGCTATAAACAAAAGGATCACCATCAGTGTAGAGATTTTAATTAAATACTTTATCTACTTAATTTATCTACTTAACTTTAGTAGCATTCCTCAAGAAAAAATAGAAAATTAGCAAACACTGTCTACAAACTACATGTAAGCAAATATGTCTTTAGTCTATCAATCAGTTGATTGTCTATTTACCTACTTATCTCTGTCATCTATTGGCTTAACATTTTACTCAGATTGCCTTTTCTATGGCGCTTCCTACATAACTACCATATACACCTATTTTTACAAGTATGTATGTTTCTTTTGTTGATTGAATTCCTAAAATCAGAAAAATACCATTATCAATCCATCAATGTGGATTTCTTACCTCCATCACCATCCAACTTACAGTCATTCCTTTTAATTTTAAATACTCTAACTGGGCACAGTGGTCCATGCCTGTAGTCTTAGCTACTTAGGAGGCTGAGGCAGAAGGATCACTTGAGCCCAGGAATGGCACCACTGCACTCCAGCCTGGATCACAGAGCAAGAGTCCAGATCCAAAGATAATAATAATAATACTTAAATTAATTGTAAAGAATGCTTGAGTTTGGTGACCTTAACAGAAAAACAATTTTATCTTAGAGTGCATTTTAAAATACACACACACACACACACACACACACACACACACACACACACCCCATATGACAGCAGAAATTCCCTCAGCCACCTGAATAGACTAGTCTTAATATTGGTGTGATACTTATTTCTGTGGGTGGTACAGGTTTAGAAGCGAATTTTCCCAGAAATGAAGACAAAGGAATGAGTAAAAAGTACATCAGAGGATATCTTATCTGTACTAACCTGGAGTCTCATGCCAAGAAGTACGTCCGGAGTAATTATAACTTCTGTTCAGATCTCTCTTAATTGGCATTATTCAAATACAGAAAATTGAGTGAGAGTGTGACCTTGTTCACACTAGTGAACTTGTTCTCTGGAGATGAAAACTGACAACAGGCTTTTTTGTCATCAAAGGGTGAAGAAATGTGACAATCTGGGAACTGGTTTTAAGGCCCCATCTGCTAAACCAGAGAGAAATCAAGATTTTACAGTTCTATAAATATTTTAGTGTATCCCATCATTTATGAACTGTGGCAGCTATCATAAAACGTCTCTGACTTTTGTTACAACTGCATATAAGGCCAGAAAATTGCATCTCGTGGTAAACCATAAAAACCTAAGTAAAAGCACCATTCCTTTCAGTATATTCTAAAAATATACAACCTTCCTGTCAGTACATGGCAGGGTAGTTACCATCCCAGGATGCCTGTTTCTTTCTCATTTTTTTATCTGATCTTACCCTGGTCTTTCCAAGCCCTTTTGTATTTCAGTATCTTTTTATGTTTCATAAATAACAGCTATTGCGGTATAACAGCTGAAATAGATTTTACTTTGTCACAACACACTGTAAGCAAGAGACACTTGGATGATGTTAATGCTGCCTTACAATAAGCCTTTATTTTTGACCTTATGTTTAATTGCTTAAGATGTGATTCTCATTTTTGTCTCTACTGAGTTTTTTAAATATTATAAATAAGATCGCTTAATTAAGAGGCAATCAGCACATTTACAAGGAGAAGCTACTGCTAAGAAACGATAGGCAAAATATATATAAAGCTGACTTGACAGTGAGATTAAAATGGTGATTAGTGGATTGCCTCATCTTCTTCTTCCACATACTCTTGTTCTCGGACTTTCAAAAATGTATGATACGTGAGATATTTTAACTCTTAAATATGATTTGATTTTTCTGATGGCTTCAGAAACGTGGTGACTGTGAGGGTCACATCACATTTCAAGGACGACAAACGATTCACATTAGCATCTTCGGACCAGGCAAAGGAACGTTTCTCTTATTACTAGACTGTGGTTTGATAGGCTGCAAAAGTTAACAAGGCAACAGATCCCAGGGCTCGAAGTCACTCGTCGAAATCCGAGAGCATACGCACACACTCCTGTTGCATTCTGAAATACAAAGGATGCTCTGTGAATCATAGTTTGGGGGATTAAGCTATAATATTATCTTTGACTCTTATTTCTTACACACAGATGAATGTATGATTCTCAGTGTCCAAATTCTACCTGAGCATTTACCCAAGTCCAATATTTCTCAGCTTATTTATTAATATGATTTCCAACCCCCTAAAATCTGCCCTTCCACTCCCATCTTCCTCCCTATAAATAAGCCATTTTCATTTGCAGTGAACAAAGCCAGCCTCATACTTGGGATGGGAATGTGAATGTGAGGCAATATGAAGCCTATTTACTGTTCATGAATGTTGGACACACTCAGATTTGTGACAAATGCCCTCTGGGCTTGTGCTCTCAGATATAAGTGGTGGGAATAAAGTCATACCTTGGCCCTTCTCTGTCCTCTATACAGAGTCCAGCTCTGGCCTGGGAAAATACTTTCAGACAAAAAATCTGAGCAGAAGAAGAATGGGCAGAACTCTGGGAACATTCTTGAGGCACCAGCAGAACCTCTGCAGGAAGACGAGAGCATTGCTGGTGTGAGCCTAGGGACCCCCACTGCCCAGAACTGGCATTCCTTAATGCTACTACTGAAATTGTATTAATATTAACAGGTGTTAGAAAGCATTCTGAGCCTGAACTTTTAACGGCAATGACAAGAGGAGGCAATACATATTTCTGACTGAGAAACCAGTGGCTTGGAACATCTGAAACAAAGCTTTCTGGATGCACTGACTTGTGAAAACTATATTCACATGCTATACAACAGAACCCCAAGCAAGAGAATTAGAACAGAGAGCCACAGCAATGGGAAGGACTTACCTTGATTCTCAATGGTAGCCCATGAATTACAGTCTGATGAAACAGTCCTAAAAGTTTGGCCACTTGCTAGCAAAGATGAGCTCCTTTAATATCTCAAATCCTTAATTTTCTCTTCTGCAAAATAGGCCCTTTGAGCTCCCCATACTGGCAATGTACTACTGGCAGAACTATGCTACTTGTGAAACGTCTTGAATAACACCCTTCTCTCCTCATGTTGTAAGAATCAAAGTATCTAAGATAATGAAACTCTTAGCAAGTTCCTGAAGCTGAGTAAGTACTCAATACAATGTAGCTGATGTTGGCATCACTATGTCGGTGAACCTTGCACATAGTGTGTGCTCAATACATCTTGATTGAATTGAATTAAATTGAACAGAGATGTAGGGAGTTTTATGTAGGATTATTCTTCTACTCATTACAAACTGTCGTGCATGAGGACATTTCAGCTATATTAGAATAGGATTGAATTGAATGAATATGAAATAATGCCAAATGTGATACTAAGCACTGTCTGCTATTTACCTTATGAAATTCTCTTTTAATACTTTAATTAAGTGATTTTTTCCACTTTACTGATAAATACTAAATTTCAGAGAGGTGAATTTACTTGCCTGTGTTTACATGACTGAATGGCAGAGTCAGGGTTTGAACTTAGGTTACCTGGTTCCCATACCAACATGCAAAAAGGGATAGACAATGGTTGCCTGAAGAAGCTGAAAGGTTCCCATTAACATTCTATTTGTCTCAGTAGAAAAGTAGCATTATTCCTGCTGAGTAATAAAGTGATAGACATCTTAATATGTTACCTAAAACTTCCTATTTCTTAAAGTGTTATGGTTTGTGGGAAGTTCTGTAACTGGAAGTCAGTGGCTAATGAGTTGTGCATGGTCTTCCCCTCTGCAGGGAGTACTGATGGGGGTGGAACATCAGGACTACAACTACCACAACATGTTGTGTGTCCTGAGGAAGACGGTATCTCTCATCTGCTCCCACACTAACCAACAGAAGGACATTCCAGGAACATTTTGCTGTACCTTCTCTAGTTTGGTGAAGAAAAACAGAACACTATCTGAGAACTTATTTGTTGTTATTTTTATTGCGTTGTGGTTTTTGGCCTTTCACTGGGAGACAGAAGTAGAACCGATGAGTAGAAATTACAAGGAAATAGATTTAAATTCCAGAAAATAAGCAGTTTTCCAACCATGAGAGCCATTGTTGAGTATCACCTGCTCTAGAAGGTATTTCATCATTTGGAAGGAAATTAAACAGACGACTTACAGGTTACTTTTTGACTCTTAATTCTAAGATTCGATGGCAGAAGGCAGCCCTAAAGCAGATATTCTTTAACTGATAACTCCTCATGGCATGATTTTTAAAGAAAATGAAGTCTAACCATTTTAAAGATTATTGGAGAGGCACAGTACGAGAATTCATTCCATTATGCAACCTGGACATACTGAGACCCTTGTCTGTTTTGACCAAGGCAAATGTGTTTCCATCCTTGTGAACCACACAGAACACCAGGATCTAGTTGTAGACAATGAATCTGGTAGAGTCAGACAACATATAAAAATAAATGAAAGCTAAGATATTTCAAAACCGCAAGGCAAGGGTGAAATTTTAATCAAAGTAGACCCTGCTGTATTTTCTGTACTCTTCTCCATGGTCCGCGGTCCACCGTGCTTGTCAAATCTGACTGCTGACAAGATCACGGTCTTGGGATAAACAGTCCTGAATTCCATTTCTGAGCTGCCCACGGGTATCACAAAGCACAATCCCTTCTCTCTCTCTTCAGTTAGGAGTTTATGATGGGCCTGATATAATGACTATGGATTGGGAGAATTCATTTCCGAAGCAGGAAGTGAGACCAAGAGGAAGTTCAACAAAGCTGATGCATGTTGTGGTAACTAAATCCTCGTCTGCATTTAATCAAAGGGCACTGGTGAGTCACAAGTGGGAGAGCAGGAATCCCCATGCCAGCAATCAGCGCAGAAGGCCACATCAAATGCCGCCCCATGCTTGACTTCCTCCTCTCTATTGTTCCGCAGACATTCTTACAGCGGAAGATGCGACATAGACAGTGTGTGCTTTTAAGTCCTTGTTTTCAAGCCACATGGCTTTTACAGAAATGTGTGCCTCAAAGCCACAAAGACAGGCGAGTACAATAATATTTACCAAAAGCTCAGGGACCTTGCCAGATTTGGACCTGAGACACTGATGGCTGTCTGGAGCCTCCCGCTCCAGCAGCTCTGTGTTTAGACCCAGGGGAGATGCTGTGCTTCTCTCTTGTCCATGCTGGCATCTCGCCTGGCTGAAGGGGCGTCTCCCCTTGTGTGAGTTATCTTGCTCCCCAAGATCTCAAGGGGACTCCAAGGCAACTTTGCCTAGAGCTTTGCACTTTGAAAGTCTGCCCCTGGAAACTGTTATCTTGTCATGGCACATGGGCCTCTGTGGGAACTGTTCTTCTCTAAGGAAAGCAAATCAGTCTTATTCGTCACAGAATGCTGCCTAAAACACGAACTATAATGTGCAGTGTAGGAAGATTATACTGTACACGAAGTTATAGAGTAAAAGTAAAAGTTAACGTTCCAAAACTACAAACAGAAAACTGTATCTAGATTTACTTTCCTAAAGGAATGCCAATGGAATAGAGGTTAGAAAATTGTGATGTTCATTTTCAGGCCATTTCCTTATTCTATGAATTAAATCTGTAAGTAACATCAATTTATACTGAACAAGTTTGGAGATTCGGAACAACATGATTTTGCAAATAGCTCATTGTCATGTTCTTACTCAAACTGAAGCTACATACCGCTTTGGAATTCAGCCATAAATTTGACATTTTTTTTTTCATTACTTTATTTGGGATTTGAAATTTGAATCACTAAAACATTAAAATATATTTTAAATGTAAATACCATGTCATATTTTCTTTAATTTTCCATATTCATTTGGTATCTAAGTGGTTTCCTATAATCAGAAGAAGCCATCATTGTTGGCTTCGTTAAATTGGTTGTTTTATTCTCTATTTCCTCTTATTAATCGTCAATATACAACATTCATTAAATATTCATCCCAGAGAGTAAGATATGAGGGTCTGGGCTGAGGGAGGTTTTTCTCTTTTCCACTTGTCACCAAATGCATCCCTTCATGATCAACAGAAAATTTTCTGCAACAATTCTAAAAGTCAATTCTCTATCGAAATCAAATGTGAGGTTAATAGTTTCTTAAAATGTTTACTGACAGTTCACCCAGAACCCGCCAACTTAATGAGCAGCTTTTGTTCACAATTTAAGGCAGCTGTCCTGTTCTGCTTAGGAGACATTCAGTACTAGAAGAGAAGTGTTAACGCAGATCACAAGTAAGGGACGTCATAGAGCTTTCTGCATCACTTGTTCTTTTAACAGAAGGGATCTGTGGATGAAGAACAAGCTTCTACTCAATATTAGAAAGGTAGCAACTTTTGGAAGACAATGTGGTGATTCCTAAAGGATCTAGAACAAGAAATACCATTTGACCCAGCCATCCCATTACTGGGTATATATCCAAAGGATTATAAATCATGCTGCTATAAAGACACACGCACACGTATGTTTATTGCGGCACTATTCACAATAGCAAAGACTTGGAACCAACCCAAATGTCCAACAATGATAGACCGAATTAAGAAAATGTGGCACATATACACCATGGAATACTATGCAGCCATAAAAAAAGGATGAGTTCATGTCCTTTGCAGGGACATGGATGAAGCTGGAAACCATCATTCTCAGCAAACTATCACAAGAACAGAAAACCAAACACCACATGTTCTCCCTCATAGGTGGGAATTGAACAATGAGAACACTTGGACACAGGGCAGAGAACATCACACACTGAGGCCTGCTGGGGGTGGGGGCCTGGGGGAGGGATAGCAGTAGGAGAAATACCTAATGTAAATGACAAGTTGGTGGGTGCAGCAAACCAACATGGCACATGTATATCTATGTAACAAACCTGCACATTGTGCACATGTACCCTAGAACTTAAAGTATAATTTAAAAAAGGAAAGAAAGATAGCAACTTTTCTACTCTATGAACTTTTCATAAGCTCCTTTACATATAGGTGTTTGCACAGCTATTTGTTTTTCTTAGTTACATTATTTCTTGTGGGGATCAACATATTGGCTTGGGGAAAGCAACCTGATCATGTAATTGCATCCAGAACAAAGACTCCTAGGACCCGCTAGGCTGGCATGAGTTTACAGCATCCTATTTACACTACCTATAGGAAGACCACCTTACTTCAAAGCAAAATAGAGAATGTTTTTCTTTAGGTATGTTTTTCAAAACAAGACTTGGTGTATCCACAGAAATTAGAGATAGAGAGAGAATATTAAAACGTTTCCTTTGCTTGTTCCAATTGTTTCTTTACTTTTAGTTCCTTTTTTTCATTGCAGGCTTAAATAACAAACACAACGGGAAATGGTCCTGCTCTCCCATGAAACTATAAACGCTCTGCAAACACTAGAACAAAATGGAAAGGAAAGAAAAGAATAGAAAAGGAAGGGGTTTTAGGTTAAGGCATTGACTCTGCTGTCTTAGAAAATATAGCTTCCTTTCCACAAAACTTCTGTTCTTACCCATCGTGCTTTCGGTGGCCTTTCCTGTTCTTCATAACATGCAAGAGAAGAATCAGTGGGTCACAGTGAACACCATTAACCTAATGACTTGGAGAGCTTTGCCCTGGGCCATGATTTACATTCTTATGTTCTCAAGACTTAATTTGGTTTAGCCATGACTTAATTTCTTCAGGGGATTGAGCCCAGGGGCCTCTAATAATTTCCATGTCTATAGTACCATGTTGTTGGTAAACCACACTCAGGAATAATCAACAGAGGCACAATCTACTTTATTTATTAATAAAACTTACTAACTAAATAGCACTGGCAATTTTGTTCCATAACCACTCCTTATAACGGGTGCTTCCTATACTTAATACTCAGTTCAGCATTGCAATATAAAATCAATAAATAGCTAAGAACAGTTTGACCATCTCATTTTTGTGTTGGGGGCACAGTCTAAGAATCCAACTTCCCATTTGTAAACATTTCCACTTGGAAGTACCTCCTAGAAGAGTTCGTTGTGTGCCACTAACATGCCGACAGTAATAATGCATGGGTTTCATTCTCTATTACGCTGTTTAAGTTAAACTTTTCTTTGTATCATCAGTGCTTTCGCCTGAGACTAAATGATTCCCAATCTGCATTCCCTTAGACGATGCACAGATCATTTGAGAATGGCTTTCCCGTTCTGACAAGCTTGCGATTTTATTTAAACAAATTCTTTCCCCCAGATTCCCTACAGAACAGCTATTGTACCCTTTTGTTGATTGTAGTGGACATATTGCAGATCTCCAATTACCTCCCCATGGACCACCCACCACAAGAAGGTTTTGTCTTGCCAGCACAGAAGCACTGGCAGCCTCTTGCCTCCTGGAGACTGGAGCGAGGCCTTTGTCTCAGCCCTGTCTCCAAGTTTAACAGACTCCACTGGCCCTGCATCTGTGCTTGTCCTGACATAGAACAACCTAATCAATTACGCCAAACCACTTTGGAGTGAATACATTGTCTAACAGAATAATAATTAGGTGGTAAAAAGAAAACATTATAATGTTCTTTTGGATAGGAGGTTGACAGTTTCCAGACAAATGTAAGAGATTTGTAATGTGAAAATGTAGCAATGGGGCAAGAGATTTGCTATTGAAAAGAAACAACTAAGTACAATGGGACACATGGGCGCCAAGTATTCTCACAAATCTCTGAACATTTACAGTCGAGATCTTACATTTTCCCCTTCTTTTTTAAGTCTTCTGAAGTAGATAATTTAGTTAGTAAAATTCCTTATTAATGATACAGCATTTGAAAGAGCTATTTGTATTATGAGATCTGATGTAACTTACATCAAGATAAATCACGGGTCGAAAATTAACGCATTGTTTTGCATAAGTAATGTAGGTTGTGATTCTTGAAATTCTTTTCCCAGGGAATTTTGGTTTACAAGTGTGATCTCTGGAATGAGGTATTACCTTGTATTCTAATTTTTTTCTTGATGCTTTTCCAACATAAGTAATAATAGCTCTTTAAATTTCAATAATCAAATGCTACTTCAATTGGTATACAAACTATTTTGAAAATACACACTTAGAGTTATAGTCACCACTTACCATAGACTTATAACTTGAATTTTGAAAACTAAACACCCTCTAAAATTATGTGAGTTAATACAATAGCAGAATAAACACTAAAAGAATTTAATCTACTCTCTCTTAAGTCTTTCTTCACTAACCTAAGGCTAAATTGTTGTATGAATTTTTTTTATCAAAAAGATGAAATTTTGAGATTTATGCATAAAATACTTTAACTCTTTAAAGTAAATAATATATAGAATGCAGCAAAAATATTAATGGCTTTATAAAAACGGAGAGCAGAGAATCATAATTAAAGATAACATAAAATGTTTTGGTCAACTTCAACCATTCCTACTTTTCTTCATCACTTCAGGACCCAGTTTTATTGCTTAATAATTGGATAATTTTGAATTACATACCATAATTAAGGTGGCAAGTATTAGATTATTAAATTCACACTCCCTTTAAGTTACTTATGCATTATAGTCATTACTGTCATGCTCAATAGTAATAAAATGATACTCGAATAACCTTCTATCTACTTCCTTGATTCTAGAAGTTCACACCCAACACGCACACACAAAGAGCGCACATCATACATACCATACATACACATCACACACAAAATGTCATCGCATTCCACAATCAGAGCTGCATTTCATATTAATGAGAATTTTTTTTTCTTTGTGTGTGTGTGTGTGTGTGTGTTGCAGAGTTCGGAGACATTTATTGTAGGACAATTAAAAAGCAGGCGTTTTGTAGTTTGGAAGAAACTGGTGGGGCAATAGTGTGCGTGCACAAGCACATATACACATCCAGTTCTACTCTCTGGTTCTGTGTTTTTAATCACCTCTTGGGGAACCATTTAAAATACCTTCTTACTCATGCTTTATGTGCAACTGAAGTATAACAAACATGGAAATGTACATAAATCATAACTCTACAGATGAGTGAAATATCACAAAGTAAACACATCTTGCAACCAGCAGCCAGGCAAAGAATAGAGCATACTCAGAAGTTCTTCTCAAGCCTCCTCACTCAATATTTTCCCCAACGGTAACCACTATCCTGAATTGTAACACCATAAATTACTTTTGCCTATTTTACGAACTTCACATAAATGGAATAATTTATTATGTATACTTTTCTCTGGCCTCTTTTGCTCAATATGACATTTTAGGGATGCATCCACGTTGTTGCCTATAGCAGCAAGTCTTCTTTTGGAATGCTCTGTAGCGTTCCATTGCATGAGTATACAGTAATTTTTTAATCTGTTCTAATTTTGAGTTGTTTTCATTTTGAGCTAATCAGAATATTGCTGCTGTGAGATATTATATAAATGTCTTTTTGGTGAAGATCTACAGGATATATATGTAGGAGTAGAATTGCTGAATTGTATGGCATTTATATTCACTTTCAGTAGATATTGCCAACTTTTTTCCAAAGTGCATATACCAATTTATACTTCTCTTTTCAATTCATGAGCGTTCCCATTGCTCCATATCCTCACCAGCATTGGCATTAACGAATTTCTCATTTTAGCCATTCTGACGTTTTGTATTAGAATCACATTGAGTTTTGAATTTTTATTTCCTGTAAAGCTAATAAAATCGAGGTTTCAAAAATACATTTATCGGCCGGGCGCGGTGGCTCACGCCTGTAATCCCAGCACTTTGGGAGACCGAGGCGGTGGATCACGAGGTCAGGAGATCGAGACCATCCTGGCTAACACGGTGAAACCCCGTCTCTACCAAAAATACAAAAATTAACCGGGCGAGGTGGCGGCGCCTGTAGTCCCAGCTACTCGGGAGGCTGAGGCAGGAGAATGGCGTGAACCCGGGAGGCGGAGCTTGCAGTGAGTAGAGATCGCGTCACTGCACTCCAGCCTGGGCGACAGAGCGAGACTCCCTCTGAAAAAAAAAAGAAAAGAAAAAGTTTATTTACCTTAAATATGAAGCCAAGTCTGAAACGAGGTTCTTTTTAGTCGTGGGGACCTGAACTTACTCATCTTTCAGACTTGGCTACAGATGAACCACAGCTTCCTCACTGCGGTTCTGGAGAATGCAACTGTTCTCTCATTCAGCACATCTACCTTTAATGAACACAAACCCTGGGAGCATTATGTAGGGTTTTGGAAAGGAGTATTTTCTCATTCCAGACTTTTCCATGGACTTTTCCACTGGTTGGTATGTATGTGTCCTGCCGTGCTGATGGCTGCGTTGATCAGACCCATCCATTCATGTCAATTCATCATCGTTTGCTGTGCAAAATCCCTCTCTGGTTTGAATCATTTTTGCTTCTTATTTCCATTTCTCACCCCTGTTATGCTTTCCTTCCCACACGCAACTACTATAATGTGTTTAATATGTATTAAAACACAATCTAATTATATTTCTTCCTTCTCTTACTCAACACCAGCACAAACAGCGCTGCAATGAACCTGCACACCCATCCTTTTATGAACCTGCTTCACAATTTGGCATATACACTCTGGTACAGTATATTTAAGTTAGATTTGACTACTACTGAATGCTATGCAAAAGGACATTGGCACTGCATAAGGTGTTGTTACCCTCACATCCCTTCTAACGCTAACATTATCCTGCTTTCGGATTGTTGACATCCTAATAGGTTTAAAGTAATCTCACTGTTTTAACATGCATATGTCTAATGGCAAAAGAATTTATGTATATCTTTACGTGCTTTTTTGGTTTTGGGGTTTCTTCTTCTACCTGTTCCTATATTTTTCCTATTTTCTCATTAAGCCTTTCTTTTTCGTGTTGGTTTATAGGAATCCTTTATATAATCTAGATATTTGTTCTTTGTTGATTCTAAATATTGAAAAGACTGTTCCTAAATCTCTCATTTTTCTGTTGTCTTTGTACATGGCATGCTTTGTGAGCTGCAATTCTTACCTTCATGGAATTAAATTCATTAATTTACAAGGAAGATACAAAAATTATAAAGTCTATGCCTCAAATAATACATTCCCAAGGCAGAAATTAAGGAAGAGCAAAGAGAAATCCATTTAAAATAGCATATATAACACACAGCTTTCTGGGTTCCAT
The DNA here is from genome assembly GCF_037993035.2 of Macaca fascicularis. Classification (NCBI taxonomy): domain Eukaryota; kingdom Metazoa; phylum Chordata; class Mammalia; order Primates; family Cercopithecidae; genus Macaca; species Macaca fascicularis. The sequence goes on from NC_088378.1 coordinate 163,858,830, forward strand.
TAATCCACTGGAAACAAGTAAGGAAGGATATAAAAAACACAGCCCAATCAGCAATTGTATCTTATGGATATATCAAAATTTATGTCCCAATAATATATATTTCTTCTTTTCAATTGCACATCAAATATTCAAAATTGACTAAATATTATGTCAAAAAGGAAAATCTCAAATTTCATAAAGTATAATTTTAAAAAATTATCTATTCAAAGAAAGCAAAAATTAAAAAAAATAAAAAGTCTTCAACTTAGAAATTTAAATACAAACAGGTTTGTATTAAGTAAATCTTAGAATAAAAGGGTTAAACAAGCCAAAATTTCAGAATTTTTAGATCTAAAGAAAACTACATGTAAGAATCTATGGGACCTAAAATATAAGGAGAAAAAATAGGTGAAAATGACAAACACACAGCATACAGAAAATATACACACATTTATAATAAGAGAAATACAAACTATAACTACTATTTCTGACTTTCCAGACAAGCCAAAATTCAAAGCCTTGACACTTTGTTGGTGAGGACAAGTGAAATGAATATTTTTATTTATTACTGATGGCAGTGCTAAATGGTGCAACCCATAAGAAGAAGAAATTTGGCAAAACAATATTCATTTCTTCTTTGATTCAGAAATCCCCATTTGACAGACATACCTGATGGTACATTTCTGCAAACATGAAACATCATATTCACAAGGGTTATTCACTGTCACGGTAAAACATCAGAACCAGCCTAAATGCTCACTAATAGTGAACTGGTTGAATAAGCCAATGAAATATCATGTGGACATAAAATGAATGAGGAAGACCTCTATGAAGTTCACTATTGCGCATTTATGTTGCTCCATGAAGGAAATAGATTGATTTTTACAACATATTATTAAGATCAAAATTGTGTAGATAGTAAGCTACTTTTTGTGCAACAGAAAACAATTATTTTTTTCCATTTGTTAAAAAAGAAAAGCAGAAAGGATAGATGGAAATTTAATAAAAAATGTTTGCCTCTAGGTGATTGATGGTAATGGTGTGGAAGGATTGAAGTGGGAAAGAAACTTTCTAAGAATACTTTGTAATATATTTTTAGCTTTTGAACCACAGAGGTTTATTTTTCATGTTAAAAATATTAAATAAAAAGAATGTAAAAAGCAAATCTTAAAATGGAATATCAACAGAAAACAAATGAATCTATCAGATTGATAAGATAAAATACAAGGAAAAATAATTGATTCAAATAACATTTGAACCCGTTATTTTGCATACAGCTACTGAGATACGTTTTGAGGACAAAAAGAGCTTCAAAGAAAATTAGAATTTTACTTCATTAGGTATATTGTTGATAGTGATATTGGTATAATAATTATAAAACTATGTTTTGATAAAGTTAAATACAACATATATTGATATGAACACGGTATTCTTACTGTAAAAGGGAGATTAAAATAGCAAAACATAATATGAGAAAGGTGAAGAGAGCCCTGTGATGTTGAATTTCAATTAGAAATATCAGAATGAACTCAAGACTTTTAAAAAGCCCTATTTTCTAGTTTTGACCATTGAAATGTAACCAACAATACTCCAGCACCAGTAAGCACACTGGATGCTCAGTTCTTGCTTTCAAAATACCATCCTGTACTTAAGGAACCAGGTCTTTGTGAAGGAGGGCTAATTCCAGGGAAACTACCAGGTGAGACTGAAGAGATTGCTCAGATTAATGAGGACGTGTCAGAAATGGCACAGGAACCAGCTTGAAGTGATTCCCACTGGCCACATTTGTGACGGTTGAGCAAGATGAGAAACATAATAGATGATAACACACTAAGTTACGGATATTTGCATGGTGTATAGCAGTACCAAAAATGAGAAGTGGTAAGAGAGAAAAAGCTTTTCTTTACAAAAGAAAGCAAGCCAATACATATAGAAGAAAAGCTCAAATTAGGAGAAAAATCATTTTGCAACTATCCTATAATACTTGGTTTTGGAAACAATCATCAATGGATACTACCTCCTTTGGGTAAAACGTTGCTATGGAATAGGATAGTCTCAAATTTTAACACAAAGATTAGTTATTATTTTCAAATGGGAAAAGGCATCTTTACAATGGGAAGATGTTTGTCGTCACCTGTAGTAGCTGCTATGGACACCCCAGCAGATCACCATGGGGTGTGTCGCCCAGATGCTGTGTTTTGATTGCTAACAAAGCTCAGCTACCCATTTCTTCAGAGAATCCCTTCTGCTGAAGGGAGCCACCTTGCCCTTTAGGTTTCCCCCGCCCCCAGCCCTGCCCATGGCAGCACACATCCAACAACTGGCTACCATGAAGACATAAAAGGCCAGCCCCACGGAACCAACAGGAGGAGCTCTGTAACCTTCTTTATCCTCTGGAGCTACCCGCTCCTCTCTTTGCCCACCCACCAGGGATCAGGCCAAGATTGAAGTTTAGCTGAGACCACACCCTTGGCTGCTTCTTGCTCTCTTCCTCTCCTACTTCACTCACCCCCTTACAGGTTCTTCCCACATCACACCTCAGTAAATCCTATACCATAATCCCTGCCGAGATTTTAAGTCTAGGTAACCCAAACTAAGACATTCCCTTAAGTAAGCAAACTTTGCCTTCGCCAAAGTGACAAAGTTACATGTTGTGCTCTGGAATGTTATGAAATTTTGTTTCCAAAAAATACTTAACCTGAATCTAATTATGAAGAACCAATCAGACAAATCCAAATTGTGCCAGATATTTTAAAAGACTAAGTGGTGCCCAGATTCTTAAAAATAATGACAGTGCATAATTAAAAATAGTGAACAAAAGTTTTTTAAAAAACTTGGGAATTGTTCTGTATTATAGAAAACTAAGAATTATACAATGAAATACTGTGTATTACCTTTGGTTGGATACTATATTTTTTTTCCCAAAAACCAAGCTTTAAAAGAAATTTTAAGAACATTTAAGCATACTGAAAATTGACTTAATATAGATAATTTATATAATTGTGGAATGTCTTGAGGGTGACATAATAGTATTGTGGTTGGTGAGGAAAAGTGTTTTCTTAGGAGATAAATGTTTAAACTTAGAAGGGAAGTGTCATGATGTCTATGGCTTTTAATTGTGTTGGAAAATAAGCATGTTTCTTTTCTGTATATATGCATTTACGGAAAGAGAGAAATAGAATTGCAAATCATTAACAACTGGGAAGGGTATAACATGTATTTACTTTATTATTCTTTCAACTTTTCTATAGAATTGAAAAGTCTTTTATAAAATGTTGAGTGGGGGAAAGCAGGAATAATTTGACCAACAAAATAAATATTGATAGTCTTGAGACTATAATCCAAAGAATAAAATAAATGTACATGCAAAAATACTAGTATAACTAAATGATTGAAGTAAATGCGGGAGAAAGACAACTTACCATTCAGAAGGGACAAATTACTATTAGGGCACCACAGCAATAATCGCTGCAGGAAATCCATTGATCAATGCTAAAATTGCTAGGCAAAACTTTAACACCAACAAGACATTTGCACAGCCCCAACATATCTCCAACAAAATATTAATTGCTGTGGTGTTCTTGGCCTAAGACGCCATAGATTCCTCAATACACCTTTCTCCAGGAGATGAATGTTAATTCCCCCTACCTTCAGAAAGGACTGGATTTAGTGACCCACTTATTAAAAATTGAATACAGAAAGGGAACCAGAGTAAATTTCTCAGACACTTGCAGATGTTTTCTTAACCAAGTGGCCTGGTTCCCATCACTAGTGATCATACAGAATACTATATGTAATATGCCTTATATGATGCAATGAGAGGGCATATCATTACATGGTATTTTTCCTCAAGATTTATAATATCAATCTAATCATAAGAAATGCCCATCAAGCAAACCTAAAAGAAGGAAAATTTTACAAAATTGTTGACCAGTGCTCTTCAAAAATGTCAAGGTCATAAAAGCAAAGACTAAGAGTAATCACAGCTTGGAGGAGGCTAAGGAGACACAACAACTAAATGCAATATGATATCTGGATTGGATTCTGAACAGAAAATAAACAGTGAAAAACTGGGACATCCAAATGTTAATTTCTTAGTTTTGATCATTTTATTATGGTAATGTAAAGTCAAACTCTGAGGAAGCTGAGTAAAAGGAATACAGAAACTCTGTACTCTCTGCAACTCTTCTGAAAGTCTAAAATTATTTTTAAGGTCTTTTTAATTTTTGGGAAAATTTTAGTATAAAATATGGAGAAAATCATGTGGACTGGGGGCTTTTTAAGAGGGGTGGTCTTTGAGTCCTTTCATGCTTATTGTCCTAGTTGAATTTTCCTGCTGGTCATTTTTTCCCTCAACTGTGGTATTTTTTACTCTTTCCAGTTGCCGTAGTTTGGATGTTTTTCCTCTGAACCTCTTGTTGAAATTTGACAGTCAATGTTGGAGGTGAGGACTAATGGGAGGTATTCGGCTCATGGATTTGGATTCCTCACAAATGACATGGTGCCATCCTCTCTATAGTACATGAGTTCTACAAGAGCTGGTTGTTAAAAAGAACCTGGCTCCTCCCTCGTTTTCTCTTGCTTCCTCTCTCGCCATGTGATCTCTGCACACACAGGCTCTCCTTCCCCTTTGGCCTTGAGTGGAAGCAGCCTGAGGCCCTCACCAGATGCAGATGCCAGAGCCCTCCTTTTTGCAGAGCCTGCAGAACAGTGAGCCAAATAAACCTGTTTTCTTTATAAACTACTTAGCCTCAGGTATTCCTTCATAGCAACACAAACAGACTGAGACAAAAGTTTATGGAATTATCTACATTTTCTGATTTGTTTTACATTTTCTGTTAAATTTATGTTGTGTCTATAACTATGCTTCCTTTGTCATTCTTTGAGTATTTGCATTTTTGATTTGTTGTAATTACCATGCTAGTTGTCCATTTCTTTTATTAACCTTTTAAGAGAAAGAATTTGATTTGTCTAATTTCTATTGTATTGTTGTTCATCTATTTCACTGATTTCTATCTTGTTCTCTATTATTTCCTTTTTCCTGCATTTAAGGGTTTGCTGTTTTCCTGTTTTTCTGACTTCTTGACTAGAAACCTAACTCCTTTGTTTTCAGAACTTGTTGTTACTTGACAAATATTGTATCAATTATTCATGAGAGACCCTACAAGTGCAATGATTCTATTGCAGAGTTCAAAACAAGCTCTATTTTTGCTTTCCCAAGAAAAGCACTCATTTTCTTATGCAATTTGAACTCTTGGCTGGCTTTTGAAGCTATTAGCTAATATGTTTATTCTTGATCTAGCAATTTGCATATTGCAATATCACCAGACAAAGATTTGTTTCTGTCTGTTTTTGAGTAGTATTTAGAAGGGAGGAGCAATTAACTGTCTCTGGAGACTTTCTCCATTTCAAACTCTACAGGAGTCATTTTTCTGTCTTTTTCTCAGATCAAACAAGTCTCTATTTTTAATTCTTAGGCAGTTCTGCTCAGCTTGACACAGTATTTGGTGTTGATATTGAAAAATAGGACATGGGTCCCTCTTAGGCTTTTGAAACAGGAGTCCTTTTCATATGCCTACGACACTGATGAACTGCCAGAGTTCTGTGGAGGAGGAGAAACAAGTTAATAAACTACCCTCACGGCAGGCTCCACTAGTTGTCTTTTATCATAGAGGAAGTATTGAAAGATTGAAGGAAACTGCCTTTTGCACCACCCTGGGCCTGCCATCCTTCCCCAGTGCCAATTAAGTATTTCATACATTTTAAATAGAAATGAACTTTTCAGTGAAAAATTTCCACAAAGCGAAGCAAGCAACCTTTGAGGCATTCATCATTTAGAAGAATAAATATGAGGCAAGCAAACCAAATGTGTATTTCTCCAGAACTTTGACCACCATCTAAAATGGAAGTGTCCAGGGGCTCTGTTTTGAATCAAGTGACTCTGAGTGGTTCTTCTTTAACAACAAAGTGAGAGAATTGAAAGAAGAAAGAGAAAAAAGGAAAGAAGGAAGGGAGGGAGGGAGGGAGGAAGGAAGGAAGACAGACAGGAAGGAAGGAAGGAAGGAAGCAAGAGAGAGAGGAAGGAAGGAAGGAAGAGAGGGAGGGAGGAAGGAAGGAAGGAAGGAAGGAAGGAAGGAAGGAAGGAAGGAAGGAAGAAAGAGAGAGAGGAAGGAAGGAAGAGACAGGAAGGAAAGAAGGAAGGTAGGAAGAGAGAGAGGAAGGAAGGAAGGAAGGAAGAGAGAGAGGAAGAAAGAAAGGAAGGGAGAGAGAGGAAGGAAGGAAGGAAGGAAGGAAGGAAGGAAAGAAGGAAGGAAGAGAGAGACAGGAAGGAAGGAAGGGAGAGGAAGGAAGGAAGGGAGGGAGGAAGGAAGGAAGGAAGGAGAGGAAAGACAGAAAGGAGTATGCATGTGAAAATTCATCATGTTGATACAATCTCAGTAGAATCAATAGTTTTCTTGCTACAGCAATGGCTACTGGTAACATCTTTTAGCAGACTCTGAATATTTTCTTCTCATTCACTTTTTCTATTAAGCCACTCCAAAATTCTCAATATATTAAAATTAATAATTCTTAAGAGACAAACAGATCCACAACCTTAAATGTATATTAAATTACTTTATTTAAAAATTCATCTTGTAAAAGAAAAATGTCCTATCACAGCCCAAACAACTAAGGTACCTTTCTCATTATCTTCCACAATTCTAGCCATTCAGAATCTTGAAAATAGCAGCAACCTATCATATTTTTCCTGAGAAAACTGCAACATAACTTGGGATCTGGTCCTTTCTCTCTCTATCCCTTCTCTTCCCATTCTAGCATATTATCCCACTGTGACATTTTATGAATAAATGTAGAAGAGAATTTGCTGAGATTATGTAAAATAATGAGACATGTTTCTAAACCATGGAATCAAGAATAGGCTTCTACAAACAGGCAGAAGAAGACCTTTAGTTTTTCATAGGAAAAGGTGAAGGGAGCTCTTCTACATCTATGTATGAATGGGATAAAGCTGTATAGATTTGTTCATTCATGCAACAAATATTTATTAAGTCTTTATTATCTGCCAGTTGCTATGGGATAATATGTAACCCCACACTTGTCATGGGCATTGAGTCTAGCAGTTAATCCTCAAATATAGATTTTCTATGTTTCCATAGAAAAATGAGCAAGATGCACTGGCTCAGAGAAAGGCCAAGGATTATCTTAGGAACAACCACATTATATTCTCACAGTTGTACAATTATCAGTCTTCCCACAATGGTACTCTTTGAAGTGACTTCAGAGGAGTATAGTAACATTAATCACAGTAGACATTTATCATGTGGAAATACTGTGTCAGATACTGGGCAAATGCTTCTTTTTAGTCTTTCAGTTAGCCAGGCTACCACCAGTAAGGTTGACAGTGTCATCCTATTTATAAGCTCTTGTAATTGAAATTCCGAGAGCGACATCGGCCTGTATGATGTTCACCTGGGCAATAAGGATGAAACTACAATTCATAGCTGAGTCAGATGATGATAGGACCAAATCGCTGTACTTGCAGAATTTCACCCTTCTGTTGCTTTAGCAGCTAGTGGGTTGTTTATTTTTCAAGCCTAGTATTCAGGCCATTCCCAGTTAATTAAAACAAACCAATAAATGAACCAACCAACAAAAATCTAAGGCATGACTGACAGGGGCTAACCAGGTTCTTGTAGGTGAGACAAAACTTTGCTGCTCTGTAGAGCTAACAGGATAATTTCACCCCTACTAGAAAATCCTCTTGAAGGGTTGCAGTAGAAGACCTTCCCTCTGTTTCAGTTTGCTCATTTGCCCTAACAAAAAATAAATTCCCAACGACACTCTTGGCATATCTGTGGTCTCTACGTTTGTGACTTTCTATTCGCTATTTAGGGCCAAGATTGGTCTATAGGAAGGTTCATGCAAAGAGTTACTTGGGAATATACCTTTCAGAGGGGGGGGAAGAAAAGAAGTGTGGCCTCTAATCATGTATCTGTCAGTTTACTAAGCATATCTAAAAACGAAAGAGTTTTATAGAAGAGAGTTATTAGCGACTTTCTAAGTAATGAATTAACAATCATTTGGAATGATAAAAAATATGTAAAGTACTAAGGAGCCTCTCATGTAGCCTCATTAGGTGATTGGAGAGGAGTCTTGAGTTCTTCTAAGACAAGGGTTCCATTGTCTCATCTTTGTATTCAAAGAGTCTCTGACTTTGAATAAAGAAAACATGATAATTTTTAATTTTGGATACATATGTATTTTAGATATTTGGAACAAATAAATATTGACTTAAATTTAGTAAGTGGATGTATGTAGAGAAAATAGTAGGAAATATATGTGCCTTGAACCAGATTGACCCAGGTCCACATTCTAACCCAGCTATTTACCAGCTATTAATATAAGACCTTGGGCAAGGGACAACTTTTCTGAGTCTCAATTTCTTCCTTTGTAAAATAATGAAGATCATTTTATAAGAGAATATTTTTGCCTAAGGAATCTCTGATAAAATACTGATCATTGCCAATGTGAAGGAAAATTTTAGAGGCTTAAATCAGGGTATTTTGTTTTCCAAGGGGACTGCAAAAAATTAGAAAATCAACTTCCTGGTTATCTTCTAGGTCAATAATTCTTTTGTCAATGCTTTTCTTGTAAATGTTCAACTTACACTGAACCTACACTTTTCTAGTCAATGTACAACATATGCTAAAAAGTTTACTTTTTAAGAAAAAAAGAAAGACCAACGAAATGTATATACCATTATTATATATGGCTTATTTTATAGGTCTTATAACTTTATAATTTCCTTTTAACTAGAGAATCACAGGAGAAAAATGCTGACTTGAAATTAGATATTCAGAAATGTTCTATATTTTGAATAACAGCCTGTAAATGAGAGGACACAATATTATTCATCCAATATTAGGAATAGCAAATATTCCTAAGTATATATCTGGCTTGAATACTTAGAATTGTCGGACTGTTTTTATGCATAACTATTTTATAAGCAGAACAAAACATTTTTCTATATATGTAAAGTAATTATTTTTCCAGTGTATAAGACTCCACTGATATAATGAGTTCAATTATGATACCGGATCACTACATTTTCCTTCAGTATGTTGTGCCAAAACTTAAGCACAGAGGCTTGTATGCAATTACACAAACAAAGTTTTTGTGTTATGGAAATATGTTATAGATTTTTCTCACCAGAGGCCCTTGATAAAATGGAATAAACAATAGAAAAGTAGTTAGGCAGCCTAGGATGCCGTCTTGATTCAACCCCTACTAGAATGACACCCTGAAAAGTCACTTTACCACTTTGGACATTTGATTCTTCTCTCATGACACTGTCATGTTTCTGTGTAACCTTGAAGGATTTCATCAGCTCTTATGTAATCCAGGATTCATGGCAGGACTCAAATGGTATGAAACAGTTAATTTTTCTTTTTAACCCTTAACTTCAGTATTTCAATCACGAATATCAATTCCTTAACCAGTGTGGTGGTTACACAAGTATTTGTTTTATAATTATTCCCTAAAATACACAAGCCTACATTTAAATACTAAGTGTTGTACTTTGTGTATATGTGTGCATGTTGTTTTGTTGTTTTTTTTTTTGAGACGGAGTCTCGCTTTAATTTCTAAATGTTTATGAAGTCGAAATGAGTAGTAGAATATGAGAATAAAAATATGCATATTTTTTTCTACAGGACAGTGGAAAGCACAAAGATGAAATGTTTTAAATAGCCTGCTTTTTTCTCTGATGTCCCCTTGACAGTCTTGTGATGTTCTTTTACTGTTTGTTTGTTGTCTTCCCTAAACCTAGTAACAAAGGCGTTATTGGGGTGCTATAAACTAAAAACTAACCAGGCAGAGGTTTGCAATGAAGTTCTTCTTGTAGAAAATTATCATCATTACCAGTAAATGCTGTCTAATGGACAAAATCTTTGCTAATCTAGTTTCTCTGCTTATGAAGATTTATTTTGATGAAAACGTGTTAATTTTTGCACCTTCCACCATGCACACAGACACTCTTTCCAGGTGTTGGAAATGTAATGACCCAAAGCCTTCTGTAACCAACCCCCACTTCGGATGGGACGAATTTAAGTATGTCTTTCAATTTTTTAATTTAATATAGTTTTTCTTTTTATTTGTTATATTTGGCTGTGGTTGGTCATGAAACTCTTTGGGATCCAATAATAAACAAAATCCAGTTACCCCTTCAAAATCACCCCAATTGCTCATGGACTTTGACCACCTCTCTCTTTACCGCTACAGTGTTCCCAGCAAATGCAGATTCAGCCTTGGTTATAGATAGAGCCTTTCATCCGACTCCATGAAAAGTGTGGGGCCCCTGGGGAAATGTTGGGTCTAAGAATATTTATGTTTCACAGAAAACAAACAGGACTGGAAGGGGTTGTTTGAAGAGTCACATGCAGGATATTTGAGTTCATCCTATCCTTTGGGCAAAGTATAACCCACCTAAGGCTTAGAAGTGGTGAATTTCTCCATGCTTCCTACCATTTTTCTTTCCTCTTTTCCTCTTCCACCTCCTGGCTCCTTTCCTTAAATAACTTTTTTTTTCCCCCACTAAACATTAAGCTCATTGATTACAAGGATGGCACAAAGTGACCTAATGATGGGTCAGTCTTAATGAGAAAAGCGGCTGCCTGTGATGTGGCCTGGCTCGGGCCACCCCCCCACTGTGTCCCTGCATGTCAGCCTTAGTCTCCTTTAAGAGACTAGAGCGTGGAAAATCAACAGAGAACCGCCCGGTGCCTCCTCACAGAATGGACCATGTGCATGGCTATTTAGCCCTGTAAAAGAGAGCACATTTGCACAAATGGGAGTGAACATAAGGAGTCCTTCAGAAAAGAATGGGGCCTTGGCAAATTTATAGACTCCCCTGAAAGAAAGTGATTACAGATCATTATCCAATTGAGGCAGATTGATGGGCTGGGGTCAAAGTAATATTGCAGATCTCACCAAGGGGACAATGGCTGCTTGTCACAGAGAAAGAAAAGAAAGGGAAGGGAAACTACCACACAGAGAGGAAAGGCTTAAGCTTTACCAACTGCTATGAAAGGGCCTGGATGTGTGTGTCGTAACTTTTCCTGAGCACCATGTTTTATTTTATGTTACAAAGGACGTGCCATTGAGATCAAATTGGGCATTCAAACATAACCCAATAAAGAACATACAAATGGCCTAAATACAGACTGCAACTCTCACTTCTTTTCTTCCAAAAGGCAATAAAGCAACATAGATAGGGAAGAGGATGATCCATCTGGAAATGTGTAATTCTGTCTCTCTCAAATGGAACTAACTCAGAAAATACAAACATGCAAAATACAATAGCAGTAGATAGAAGTTCTTAATGCTTACAAATACAATATCCTTTAGCTGATAGCCAGGAGATGAACAGATTTGACTTTGAAACTTGGCAACATCTGGTCAAGCAAAACTGTAGCCCTGAAATTGAATAAAACAGAAATAAATGCATTCCCACTGTTTCCTTTGCATCGATTCCTAAGTGTTTAAAAGTGCTTTGCATTCATGCCTTCTACAAAATGCAGTACAAAAGGCAAAAGAATAGCCAGCACGCCAATGTGCATTTGCCTTTAGATAGGTTTTTGGGACCTAGAGACTTACAAGTGTCAGGCAAACATTTATTCAGAGGAGAACTGATTTTTGCCTATTTTGTTTGGTGTTTGGGTGAAGAAAGTATTAGCAAGGAACGAAGAACTAATTTAGATTCTGAACATAGTTTACCCTGAACAAGCGTAGTCAATTTTCTCACATACAGACTGTTTCTGAACAATAAGATTATTTTGGTTTCTCCAAGTTATAGTCATCTACAATTTGAGTATATATACACACATACACACATACATGCATATATATGTGTGTGTTTTGGAAATATTTTATAGATTTTTCTCACCAGGGGCCCTTGGTGAGATGGACTAAACAATGAAAAAGTAGTTAGGCAGCCTGGGATGCAGTCTTGATTCAGCCCCTATTAGAATGACATCCTGGATAAGTCACTTTACCACTTTGGCATTTGATTCTTCCCTCATGGCATCGTCATATTTCTGTGTAACTTTGAAGGTAACACATACATAAATACATATGTATGTATGTGCATATGTATATATGTATATGGAAGGAAAACACAGTTTGGAAATGTAAAAGTTTTTAGCTTTTTTTAAATGATAAAATTATGGAATTATGGATTCTATCACTGATACCTTTTTTCTTATTAAGACAAATAGACTCTGATACAATGAATAGTTATATTATCATTCTTTTATATTTTAGAGATATATATAGCTTACTTTCCTTCCTCATTAAATATTGTAGATGTAAATATATTGTGAGATATCAAGGAAATTCATGAATCAAGACTTCCTTCTTAAAACTGCTTTTTTTTCCTGTTTTCCCCATCACAGGGTCTTCACTGTTCCTAATGAGCTCTTAATGAGCTGTCAATTGCTTATGCAAATAGAGAAGGAAACAGACGCTGAGGAGTTGATAGATACTCAGTTAAAGTATGACACTGCCTAACCTCTCAAAGTTATTAAAAATGGAAATTGCTCTAACTTAATAACCAGTCTTGACCCTCCTTTTCCTCCAGGTTTTAACTTTGTTTAGGTATCTGATATGAAAGAATCTGAGATATCATTGCTTTACTTCAAGAGTACTGGTTTTATGTTAGAAAATACTGAGTGCATAGTAAAGATTTTAGGTTTAATGTCCTGGACAGATCCCAGATGAAAAGAAAGAACTGAATGGTAATTGTTTATCTTATTGTTGACATGTATGCTAAAAGACTCGGAAGTTTATGTGCCAAATTGATAACACTGCTTATCTCTCAGGAGAGGAAATAAAAGGGGTAAACAGGGCTTTTATTTTTATATACATATATATTAAATAAATTAACCATAAATTAAAAGAAAATAAAAAATAATCCCTTTGTCCTTTGAGGAATTCAAAAATTTTATCTAGAAAATCAAGTTGATTTCCCAAAAATATTTAGGATTCATGAACATTTATACAAAAATGAAATTCTTACCTCTAAAGAGTTTATTTTTTCTCAAATTTTATATAAAAGCCACTAAAGTATTAATCAATATACTTTTCCTACATCTATGCACATATTGAGACTTGAAGGAATCAGAAGTAACTCCTTTAAACTCAAGAACCTCAGCAGAGATGAAATGGTACAATGTAATGCTGATATATGATTATACTCCAGAAATGACACTTTGTAGCTAGCCTTTAGAGACCTTCATGTCTAATACAGAACAAGCCAACTGAGGTCAGTGATGGAGATGAACATCTGGGGTCAAGGGGGATTGCATGACAGAATGGGGCTGGGGACTGTCTTTGACTGCCATTGTACTCATTTACTTGCTATTGCTTTACACCTAGATGAGGATCCAGCTGACTTCATATGTGTGCCAACCCCTTGTCCCCAGTTCTGCCTCAGAGGCCTAATGTACTGGAGGTTAGGAATGATAAACCCAGAATGTGGTATCCTTTCCAGGATGTCCAGACTATTGGACTTAGCTGGGGGACCAATTTTATTAAGTATCTAAAGGGAGAAAAGTGCTGAGGAAAAAAAGGGCCAGGAAGCATGGTAAATGGGAGCTCAAAAAAGTAAACTGATCCACATTCCCATTTATCTGGGACTGATCCTGAGTTGGAAACAAGAATAGACAAGGGGCTTGATACTCATGCAGGGGCAAAAATATTGCTTGACAAGCTAATTGCAATTGTAACTCACATGTACCTGATTGCATGTTTCACAAATTACCAGGGTAATTTAGAAGATAACTGAGCCGGTGTCGGTGAGGTCCAAAGCCTCTTAGGGTTCTACGCTGGATTCAGTAGAAGGTGAGCTCATTTTAGTTGTCTTGGCACAGACAGATTGGCACATATCTTTAGAGACTGATATCATCTTGGCAAAAGTACCTACTTTCTATTGGAGGTCTGCTGTACATGGTGAGGTTCTATAGTAAACCCAGAAATGACAAGCCTTGCTGTGAAAGATAGGGTAAGTTCAGGCATAAGTACACCATGTTTTAGGGTTTTCTCACATCTCCATTTTCCAATAGTGTCCTCTCCTGGCTCTGCACTGAATTGAAAATAAAGACAATAGAAAACTCCAGTCTTTCAGACTACAAATACTTCGTAAGTTTTTCAGCACATCAGATAATGAACAGACAGGAATATGCCTAGTGCTTTGAATTTTCCCAAATGTATATTTGTATATATTACAAATGTATATAAAGACATTTCTAAAAATTCCTCCAAATGCAATACGGACAAGGCACATTGATTTTATAAAGCATTCATTCAGGCTGAGATGGAAATTGATAGTGTATCCTTTTGGTCAACCACAGAACAAGCATAGACAAAATGCAGCTAGAATTACCAACCTGAACACCCTTCGACTTTGCTTTCCTCTTGAAATGAATAAGAATACTTATTTCACTCAAACAGTTGCTGTATTCTAATGTACATCATGGGTCTGTCTGTAGAAAGAGAAAAATTAAAGCTTGTACATTATTCTCTAAAGAGTATATGTGAGCAACAAAATACTTTGAGAGAATGGTAGCTAAATTCTAAGGAACAGATTTACATATTATGTGTGTGTCCAACGCGATTAAGGTAAGGTTTTGATGATTTGGCAGAAAGGACCATATATTGTAAACATGTATCTATTTATGTAGATATTCTGTAAAGAAACCAGAAAAGAACTTTCATAAGGCTGTGGCTGGTTATATATGGCAAAGTGAATGAAATGTTATAATTTGACTATTTGGGGACTGATTTGGTTCATATTCTTAAAGTTATCTTTGATTGCCTAAAATACTATCTAGAATGCCTCAAAAAAATTTAAGAGAACAGAAAAAAAGTGATGAATCCCAATAGATTTAGAATTAATTTCAATTAAATGGGATAAAATAATACATTGTTTTTATATTATATTTTTAATATATTTTCAATCTATTTTTAAATGGATTATGAACAGTTTTTAGTATTTCACATTCAAAATACTTTAAAAAGGTTTCAGCCAGTTACAGTTAAATATCCCTTTCCATAGATATTTTTCTCAACCTTAGTTGACTCCTACAAGTTTAGGGGCTTATTACAGCATTGCTGTTCATTCTTAAAAATGTTCAGAACATTTTTTTTTTGAGATGAACTCTCACTCTGTCGCCCAGACTGGAGTGTTAGTAGCCCGATCTCTGCTCACTGTAACCTCCACCTCCTGGTTCAAGCAATTCTCCTACCTCAGCCTTCCAAGTAGCTGGGACTACAGGCGCCCACCACCACGCCTGGCTAATTTTTTGTATTGTTAGTAGAGACAAGGTTTCACCATGTTAGCCAGAATGGTCTCCATCCCCTGACCTCATGATTCGCCCGCCTTGGCCTCCCAAAGTGCTGGGATTACAGGTGTGAGCCACCGCACCTGGCCCACATCATTTTTATGATCATGACCACTATATTTTCAGGTGCTATGATTTTTGAAATACTATATTGATGCATTATTTCATTTAATTCTTGAGGAACATTATAGATGATTTGAGGCTAGAAAAGTTAAGCAATTTCTTAAGGAAATACATAACAAAGGAAAAATAAACTTAATATAATACTAACCTGTCTTACTTCTCTAAACCTGGTTGGATCTGCTGGATGAATGAAGACAGGTCACACATTCTCGAATAAGGGAACTGGACCCATTCATTTCTGGGATGCCTTCTTGATTTCCAAATTGAAAAGTGCTTATAGAGCCTCAGAATTTCGTACGATAGTCCTGTTATGTTGCAGACATTAGACACCCCAGTTTCTGAAGTTATTGAAAGACAATGAAAGACAACAGTCCCACCTCAAGGGCCTTGTTTGCATAGTGGTAAATGAGGGCAACATATGGAATGTGATCAGGCAATGACTCGATCCATGTATTATGTAAAGTTAGATTCACTCAGGCCCTCCCTATGATTAAATTAGAGGTTCAAGCCAAATTTGACTTGGTTGAAGCCAATAGAAGTCCACTTAATGCATTTTAATTGATTGAATGAAGCATCTATTGAATATTGACTGTGTATATAACATGCTTTAAATAATGCTAAAGAAACTTACAAGAACTTTGTACGCTGTTTGATCTGAAAGAATTCATGTAACTTCCAAGAAGTGAACAATCTGTTCCATAGAAGTAGTTGGGTTCATTCATTATTGTGCTTCACTAGTTAGTGATAAGTGGAACTTTTCAGACTCCTCCACATAATACGGGAAAATTTCAATGGTAATTATCACCCAACTTTTCTCATCACAGAACACAATTACCATATATTTCTTCACATCTGTGACAATTTATTTTTACATCTCCACCAATGGATACATCTTTTCATAAACTTGGCAAAAGTGTTTCTCTTTTCCCCCTAAAAAAAGTTCCCACACTAGAACATCTTTTTACTCTTACAGGAAATAGTGTTTTTCAGCCATGAAAACTATTTCACTTCCTCACAAAGTCTTACATTAAACTTCAAAGCATAACCACAGAATCTTTCACAATTTCATAATACTACCAAACCTAGATTTTTTCCCCCGGTTTTGCCAGAAAACAAAATGTGTTTTGTCCCAGAATTGTTTTCTGTAAGAAAAGAGTCTCCCCAGAGATTAAGGAATTTTTAAAAAGTTAATACTAAGTAATTGTAGTATTGTGTACAAGACAGCATAACACAAGCAACATGTCTCAAAGACTAAATTGTAAAGAAGTGATTGTGTCAGATACTGTCACAAGGTAGCAGATTATTGGTATCAAAATGAACAAAGGCATCTTTATCAAGTGTATTACACTTGGATCAGAGTAAATGCATGCATTACCCATCTTTCTCCAGGAAGGCTTTTTCTATACCTAAGGATGTATGCACCCTTATGAGGCCAATGTAACTCCATGTTACCACCCCTTTCCTGATGAAGGGTTTGATCAAATCTACATTGGATGGTTCCAGACCCACTTGTGATTCCAACAGCTTAGGGAAGATATTATGAATACGTTCTTGCACAGGTAACACAGTGTAAACATTGCTATGTTGCTCTCTTTAGTGATCCTAATGGACTGAAGACAGGCTGAATGCAATACTCTTGGGAATAAAGTGTTTTTTCCTAACTAACAAGTGTCCATTCCAGCATAATTTCATCATCATCATGAATGTTGATTTCTATCCCAATATATAATGCCTTTTATTTATATAGCAAGCTATTAATTTTCAAAGTACTTTAATATAAATTTCCCCATTTTGTTTTTATTCTGCTAATCAATAAATGAAGATTTTAACTGATACATTCAAGGTTATATGGCAGTAAATGGAAGATCCAATACTAGAGATTAGGTCTTCTGATGCCCATAAAGGTATCATTTCATTCTATTGTGATGTCTGAGTATTTAAAAGATATTTACTGAGGTTGCAGGTGCATGGTATGCCTGTTAATGCCTTTATTTCAGCAGAACAAGCTCTTTCCATTATGTCTAGTAGAGACAGGATTTTCTTGCCTATGTTATTGGAATTACATAGAAAAAGATCTCTGCCCAAGTTGAGCTGGAAAGACCGATTCCAGTGCTCTGTGTACACTATGATTTTTGGCTCATGAAGAACAGGATGATATTTTAAATTTATTATTGAGATAGCTTT
Organism: Macaca fascicularis; assembly: GCF_037993035.2. Classification (NCBI taxonomy): domain Eukaryota; kingdom Metazoa; phylum Chordata; class Mammalia; order Primates; family Cercopithecidae; genus Macaca; species Macaca fascicularis. The sequence goes on from NC_088378.1 coordinate 163,876,514, forward strand.
AATATTCACATATAGTCATGAATGCATGATGTAAAGGACCCTCCTACTTATTGCTAAAGAATGACAGTGGGAAAGATATTTGAAAAGAAATGGAAGAGATTCCTAAAGAAAACTGACCAATAATACCTCATATTTATCATTGCCATTAATCTAAGATGAAATAAATTGTTTCAATAAATAATATTATTGTATTGTATCATTTAACATAATATTTTGGAAAGCATTACGAGACCACCAATCCGTATTAGCAGGGGTGTGCTTAGTGACCTGACGGCAATTTGTATCTGGGCCCTATTCAGTCTGCTGAGGAAGGGGGGTGAGTCCCCTTTTGACTGTCAGTCTAATTAACCCCTCTTCTAGATGGGAGACTATTTCATCCTTTCCCATTGACCTCTGCAGAATATATGTGAGGTTAAGAAAACTATGACTTTCTATGATCCGAAAGCTGATGATAATATAATAGAAATACAGAAATTCAGAGCAGAAAAGGACATAAAACATAATCTAACCCCAACTCCAATTTACATGTAAAGAAACAACCTTGGATATAACTGTCCGAGGTCACAGAACTAGTCAGTCGAGCAGAGTTACTCCTGCACCCATTTCTTGGGCAGACTGTTTTCTTCTTCAGATTTTACTGTGCTTATCTAAGAAGTACCATCAATCTTAAAAACTGGAGGAAAGAGAGATAGAAAGAGTGAGACACACACACCACACAAACAGAAAGAGAGAGAGAGAAGGTAAAAGAGAGAGAAGATAGATCTTCAGCAAGCAGGAATGAAAGAAAGAAGTCATTCTTTTTTATTCTGGGCTTTCACTAAACTAGTACGTTTCAAATGATTTATTGAGCTCAATATTTAAACATTTCCCTTTAAATCGTCAAATAACAACATACATTATACTCATACTTAGCAAATTGTGTTACATGGCTAACATGCAGGTTGAGGTTATTTCTATATAAACCGAGGTCATCAAAATTAGACAAACACTACATTAAACTGATAATTTAAATACTTGCTCTTTCCCACATGTTCTTTTTGGCCAACTTAAAGAACATTTATTTTTGTCTATTTGAAATTTTAAAAATTGGAAGAAGTGATTTCAAATATGTCAAAATATTTGCCATGGTCTACACTAATCTGTTTTAATGCCATGCCATTCACTGTAGGTGGTCATTGAATGCCTTTCTCTAGGAGACGCTGTACTTCAAACATGCGAGGCTATAAATCTTGGGAATGATTATAAGTCTCAGGCCACTCAGGGTTTCAGTAGGCCGTGTTGCTCATTTGTATAGCAGAGGATCTGAGTCCAAACCTTCCTGCATCACAGAGACAACCGGACGGCAGACGGTGACATGCTCATTGCCCTGGGGCTCCAGGCCTTAAGCAATGTTGATACTGGTGCATTTTGACCCTGGCTAATTGGGCTGCATTTCCTGTGATGCTCAAGAGTCCTCTGCCCATTAGTCCATCTTGGAGCTGTGCTAGCTCTGCCTAATAACTGCATGAGATTGCTCAAATGTATTTCCCTGTGACGGGAAAAAATGCCTGGTTTCTTCATTTGGCATTAGGTCACATCATTCATACAAGAATGATGTCAAGTCACCTCTTATGAGAACAGTAAAGGAAAAAAAAAAACTACACTAAATTGTGAGATCGAATGTTAGGTATGAGAGCAAAATAGTAAACAAAGTCACCTTGAGATTTTGTTTGATTAGCAACTATTTGGACAAAAACAAAATGAAAGACTCAAGTTATTTTGCTCTTTTGCATAAAGACAATTTCCACGTAATGGGCAGTGGTTCTTTATCTCCTGCTGGAGTAGGCTATGTCATTCTTTTTTTTTTTTTTTTTTTTTTTTTTTTTGAGACTGAGTCTGGCTCTGTCGCCCAGGCTGGAGTGCAGTGGCCGGATCTCAGCTCACTGCAAGCTCCGCCTCCCGGGTTTACGCCATTCTCCTGCCTCAGCCTCCCGAGTAGCTGGGACCACAGGCGCCCACCACCTCGCCCGGCTAGTTTTTTGTATTTTTTAGTAGAGACGGGGTTTCACCGTGTTAGCCAGGATGGTCTCGATCTCCTGACCTTGTGATCCGCCCGTCTCGGCCTCCCAAAGTGCTGGGATTACAGGCTTGAGCCACCGCGCCCGGCCGGCTATGTCATTCTTTAAGTTTTCAGTTTTCTGCAGCAGGGACATCCCCCTTCTAATGCCTATTATTTAAGTATTTTTGAGTAGACAAATGTCAGCTGGTAACTACCACTGGCACCATGAGAGATAAAGAAAATCATGTGCTAACAATTCTAATTGTACATACGAAAAGTAAACCACAGTTGATTTCTTTCCATTAAAATCTTGACCTTGAGGATGATTTTTAAAGAATATATATTAATGCTATCCAGACTTGAGATGCTTTCTTTTCCATGAGCTTTGAGGGAGGAAAACAGCTGCGACGGCAATGATATATCTTTAATATCCTAAAGGAAATGTCAGCTAAGTCACTTACCCGACTTATATTGACCATAAAGACTTCACTGGGCCATTTCATTAGTTTATTGGGTTAAATTGAATAAGAAGGGACCTTAAATGAATTATAACCAGCTTGTGGAATAACAAATATATTGTGTATGAGAAAATGAGCTCCATGTGACATCCATAGCCACCATATGTAAAACGCCTATTATTTGTCCTGTCTCTTTGAAAATCATTTTATTGGAATGTATTAGCTAAACCAAAACACATGACTGTCCTTCTTGGGACATGAAAGAAACCACTGAAGACAAGTTTCTGGCCAGCCCCTGCCCCCAGCATGTGAACACGCTGGGAAAAGCAGCCCTGAGGAACTTTTTCCAGTGTCCATGTAATAGCAAGTGTATCACATGCATGCTGAGCCATTAGCTGCCTCTGTCTAAAAGAATTTGGTCAACATTTAGGAATTCACTTAATGAAAGGCTAGTCTATTAAAGCTCTGTTGGCCAGAAGAGCAGATTGTGTCTTTCTTTCCAACTTCCTGGGTCACTGCAAGTGATGCTCGGCAGGACCCCCATGTGATGTAGCCCAGGCCCTGGACAACAAGCCAGCATTGTGACATTAGAACCTGCAACTTTTTTTTTGCTGTGGATTCCAGACTTTATTTCTAGGATGCAGTTTATTTTGCACATCGCTGCATCAGATTGCATATTTTAGTTAATGCATGATGTGAAATTGTTCCTGGAAAATGCTCTCAGGTGTTCTCTCATTAAGGGAGGTGCATCCGTGATACAGCAGGGTGACCAGGTCATTCCTGATGCACAACCCAGTGGAGGCGAGAATTCTCACCACCAGCAAAGCCCTATGCATCCATTGTCAGAGACGACCTCCTGCAGGCTAATGCAAAATGACTATTTCCTTAGAACTCATTTTTAAGGATTGGTGGAATAAAAACTTGAATCCAACATAGAAGGAATTCCCTGACAAAGAAGCTACATTAAATTATAAAATGAGTATTTCTGTAGTGTTGAATGTGGTGTTAAGGAATTTTCCCAGATGTTTCATTCTTGCTTGTATTTCCTATTTTCATGGGAAAGTGTTTTTATTATTTTTAAACCATCTGGATTGTTGTAAGCAGCAATATTAAGTAAGACTAATATTCTTGGTAATGAATTTAATAGTTATAATAATAACAACAAACTTTTTAATGTATGCTACTTATAATTTGACTAGTTATAACTACGGTAGTATTCTAATAATTTTACGTGTATAACTTCATTCAGTAACAAGGCAGTGAGATAAATACTATTGTTATCTCGTTTTGCAGTTAAAAGAAAAGGCTTGAAAGTATTTTTTCATAGTTACAGAGATCTGCCTAGTTCTAAAGTTTTCTCTCTAAACCACTATACCACTTCCTTGCAAGACCTTCAAAGAGATCTTTTTTTTCTAAATGACATGACTTGGTAAAAGAGCATTGATTACTTTGTCAGCAATAACAATGACACTTTTGAATGAAATACAATTTTATCCTACTTTCCAAAGAATCAAGGGCACAAGTTTTCTCTGTGATGATTCTATGCATTTGGATGAGCAATAAAATCTCATGAAATAGCACCACAGATGACTGCTGACTTAGATCAGAGGGAAGGATGTGGAAGGGAAGGGTTCTTGTGGAGTGGTGGTGTCGGGTGACAGACATGACTTCTATTATTTCTCCAAGAGCGATACATCCAAGAGCTTACAGAGTTATGTGCTTACCATGGAGGATACCAGCAGTGATGATAGTTAAAACCAGGTCCCAACACACACATATATGAAAGGCCATGGATTTCTATGCAACTGTTAATTAACCCAGTTGTAAAGTTGAGAGAAATATTGCTTGAAATGAAAACAGGAGCTTTGGAAGTGGCCTTAAAGGTGAACCAAAACAATCTTCTGATGTTTTAGATGAAAACTCAAAAGTCAAAGATAGGAAGAGGTGACATTTACCTAACCATACAGATTTTGAATGGCAAAGACCAAACTAGAACCCAAATCTTTTTAAATTAAATCTGAGTGTTCATTAAATCAAAACATAACTCAGTGACTAGTGCATAGAAATATACTCAATAAATATCATTGCTTTTTCCTCCTTTCCAAATTGTGATCCAGTGTGTACTATTCATGTCTGTGACTACTCTTCTGTTAACAACAGTGAAGGAAAATCATTTATTGCAAGCCTTTTCTGTGTTGGATGTGATAATAGGAGACTCTTTTTAAGCAGAACTGTTCCAAAACCGAAAAAGAGTATAAGAGCTATTATAAAAAGGTACCATCAACTCTGCCAGACTTCAAACCAAAGGCATTGAAAATGGATCTACATAGAAAAAGGTAGAAAAATTTCAAAATCATTTGATCATTTAGATTTTACAATGACCTAGTGATCAAAGAAAAAGTTTATACTTTGGGGTGAGAGAATTGCTTGGTTTAAATTTTCTGAAAATTTGGACTCTGTATCCATCCTTATTTTATACTTGTAATTACAGCCTATCTATAAATCTGTTGGGCTGAGAAAACAATTCCCCCAAAATATGGCACTTTGGAATGTTAAGTACTTTGAAAATTGAAAGGCCTCAAAAATAGGTCTCAGAACCAAGATCTTTCTCTGACCTTTCCCCGTCTTCCTGTCTCTTTAATTCCTTTTTCTAAAGCACTGGGAGGCACTCTCACTGGAATTTTCTAATCTGACGACAAAAGCTTCTTTCCAAAAGAAATGTGGTAAATCTCAAGATCTTAGGAATCCCATCAAATAACCAGGAAAGATCTACCAGCAAATAAGAGAAGAGATTGGACTCCTCACCACTCCCAAACAGACTTTTCAGCCATTCTTCTGAGGGCAGCTCTGGGAGATTACCTAGGGGACTTTATGTGCATAATAAGACAATTTTTGTACTTAGGCAGTTTCATCCTTCTCTTTCTTATAACTTGTCCCATCCAGCTTCCAAAGAGAATCCTTTGCAAAACACAGCTTGAACACCTCTAATCCAAAAATCCAAAATGCTCTGAAATCTGAAACTTCTTGAGCACCAGCATAACATACCAGGTGGAAAAATTCTGATGTTTCTTCTCACAAAAAAAAAAAAAAAAAAAATGTTGGGCACAGTGGCTCATGCCTGTAATCTCAGCACTTTGGGAGCCTAAGGCAAGAGGAATTACTTGATCCCAGGAGTTCAAGACCAGCCTGGGCAACAAGGCAAGACCCTGTCTCTATAAAAACATTTAAATAATTAGCCAGGCCTGGTGCCACATTCCTATAGTCCCAGTTACTCTGGAGGCTGAGGTAGGAAGATTGATTCAGCCTGGGAGGTTCAGGCTGCAGTGAGCCATGTTCACACCACTGCATGCAGCCTGGGTGACAGAGTAACAACCTATCTCCAAAAAAAAAAAACAGTGTGTGTGTGTGTGTGTGTGTGTGTGTGTGTGTGTGTGTGTATATACACACACACATTACACTCACCTTTCAATTAAAGCACAGCATTGTAGGTGGAGACCAACCACCCCTGTTTGCTGTTGCTGTAGTTTAACAGCTGGTGCAGGTATCTTGTGATGCTCCCGTGCTGCTCAGTTACCCAGAGCACGTTATGCTTTCACTGTGTTAGTGGCATGTCACATGTTTCACTGTTAAGTGCTTTTGTGTGAATAAGTACAAGAAAACAATTGTTGATTGATAGCATATAAATTCAGTCAGGAATGACAGTGATGCCACACAGCACAGATTGTCCACAGTGGGGGCTGAGATACTGACATCTTTGTTTTCTGATAGTTCAATGTACACAAACTTTCATACACAAAATCATTTAAAACATTGTCTAAAATTACCCTCAGGTAATCTCTGTGTATCTAAGGGTTATAGGAAACATAAATGAATTTCATGCTTAGACTTGGGTCTCATCACCAAGATATCTCATTATGTACATGAAAATATTCCAAAACCCAAAAATATCTGAAATCTGAAACACTTTTGATCTCAAGTGTTTTGGATAAGAGATATTCAACTTGTAATGCCTGCCTCCTGGGACTATATATCTTTTCTCTACAAAGAGGATATTTAAGCCTCAAACATCTGGTCCCTTTAAATCTCATACTTGTGTACGGCTTCCATGTTTATGCATGTTAAATATATTCTCTATGTCTTTTTCTCCTGTGAATCTGCCTTTTGTAACTCATTTATAGCAAACCTTTAGAGTGGGGAGGAAAACATTTGCCTTCACCCCTACAAGTCGTCAAGGCTTCCAGGCAATATTACTGAACTGCCCCTGACTGATAACTCCTAAGTCTACTATATTCAATGAGTTCAGAACATATCTTCACAGATAATGGTAACACAATTATTTCACTTCTTCAGCTTCGGAAGAGTTTTCGTCATGGATGTTTGATACCACAGACCTATATAAAACAGTTGGTGACTAGTTTACAAAAGATTAAATCTCTCTGGGAACAGTATCATTCACATTAAAAACTCCGTAAAATATCACTTTGAAAGGCTGTTTTGTCCCCTTGATTGATTGTCCACAGCAGCCCAGTCTCCAAATAATTAAACTGATTGACTTGGATCTGTTGCTAGAAGTTGAATTCATGTTAAAAAAAAAAAATCTAGCCATTTTGTGAAGTTCTTGTCATGATTTCTTCTTTATATTGGATAACCCAACTGCCTCACCTCCAGGGAAAAAAATAATATTAGCTCTTGTCATTTACAGTTCTCAGCATCTTTCATCTGCGTGTCACAAGGTTTGTTATAAATACCAAAAGAATAACAACTGTTATAATCGTGTCTGAGGAGAACTTGAACTTCACCTCATTTCATAATAAATAAATAGAGATAAAGAACACTGTGGTGCCTCAGTGGCGCAGGACCGACTCACAGCAGAACTGACAAAGTTAAATTTTGATTCTCATTCCCTTTTTCTCATGAATTTCAGTTTTATTGTAATTAGCTTTATTTTCGACACAATTTCAGAGCAACACAAAAGAGGAAAAAAAGGAACCTCTCTACTTATCACTCCTATTGTTTATTTTTTAAACAAAAGTATAGCGGAGAAACAAACAAAAAAAATTGTATCATCTCCTTGGAATAGAAATTGTGTTTGCTGGTTAAAGTAGGAAGCGTTCAATGTTCCTCCCACACTCCGATGCACACGCATACACAGACACCCACACAAACACACACAAGAAGGTCTGGGGAGCTTCTTTCCTCACTGGACAGTATGAGAGAGGAATGAAAATGTAAAAAGAAAGAAAGAAAAGAAACAGGCTTTACATATCCCGATAAAGCTATTCCGCATCCAAGATAAGTATGCAAAAAAAAATACCCCACCAACTTACACAGTAAATGGAAGCCATTCGGAGTATTAAAGCCCGCTCAAATATAAGCAGTTGATGCCAATATTCTTACATATACTGGTAAAGACATGAAAATTCTTTTAATATTGAAGTGAGTTGCACTTGGTAGAACAAGAGAATCATAAGTTACAATTTTTCCATGAATTAATATATTAACATAAATACATTAATTATTGTTGTCTAACAATAATAATGTTAATGTATTTATACGTAGGTTTTGTTTATACCTCTGCATTCCTAGATTATCTAAACATTGGGTAGTGGTAATCAATGTTACTTGCTAAATTATGGAAAATATTTCAGCAAAATCTTGATATTTCTTCTTTTGTTACATGTAGCTGTCAAGCCTGTTTTCAGGTTTTAGTAGTTTAATTTCTTTTAATGTTTCCATAGAAATAACATTAACAAGATGACAGATTGGAGGTAATAACATGACGCTTCTGACATACGGTAGAATTTATCTTCATCATATGTCTGATAATATCCTCTTATTGTGTAATGAACCCTGCTATTTGTATCTATCATACTTTTACTCATTCATCTTCTTAGCTACTAAAGATAGAATTTTCATCCAGTCCCTGTTATAAATGCAAATTTATACTCTTCTATATGTCCTTCATTATTAGTGGTCACCTAATAAATTGGCTTTTCATATACCAGTTCAAGTGGCATTAGCTGGAATGCATATGATGACCTAGACTCATTTTATATTTCAATAATCTCAGTTGCAGGAGAAATTATTGTAATTAATCTTTTTGGCAAGTCTGCAGAATGTCAAGAACTACACACACCTTTCTACTGCAAACATCCGTGAGGGTAGAATCTGGGGGAGAGAAGTATGGAATGAGATAGAAGCTCTGGCATCTACCTTGAGACCCAGAAGGTTTCCGAGTGAAGGATCCATTCCAAAAGCCCTCCTTTCCCCTTTCTCTTCTCTTTTGTCTATAAATTTTCACAGTATTTATTCATAGCTTGCACTTGGCTGGCAAAAAATGGAGAAAGAAGCAGGATAAGAGTATGTATGCTTTCTGGAATTCAAAAGATATGAGTTATAATTCTAAATTTGTCCTTGGCTAACATGGATTGATTGCTTATATAATTCACTCTCAGTTATACACTGTTTCTCCATCTTTCCATGAAAGAGTTGAAATCGAACATGAAGGGCCTGCTGTGTTACAAGAGAAATACAAGTCTCTTGGGATTTAATAATAAAATCACCTGACTCCCAGCTTTCACAGAGCCTGCATTCTGCATAGAGAAGTAGCTAAGGAAACAAAGTTTACTTATCATAAATTAAGTCAAAATAATTTTATGGCAGTTCAACAAAGAACTACTGAAGACCTATGATGTGCCATCTGTGAGCTCACAATAAGCCAGGGACAAGTTGGAGTTAAGAAAATGAGTACGTTGAAATGAATTAGGCACTATAAAGTTTAGAACAGCTATCTATTTTGATAGAGGAAAGATTGACAAAGGAATGGGGAATTCTGTTGTTTGGTGGTGGATCAACAAAAGTATCACAGAGGACACACTGATATATGAGCATGCATTTACCAGAGGAGAATGGCAGGGAACGAAAGACATGTCCAAAGAGTTGGGGAGCTTGGGAAACCTTTCAGATGAGATTTAGTGAGATAAAGGGCAGGAAGAAGATGGGACCGGTTTGTTATTTATATATTTATTTAGCAAATAGAATGGGTCATTTACTTACATATCCCCTAACATAGTATACTATTTTTGTAACTTATGCAGCTAAAAAAGTGGTAATGTATTATTAATAGACTACATAGAGAATCTGATGTGAGAAAGATGATAACATGTTGAAGTTAAAAATAAAATAACTACAAAAAAATTAACAGGCTAGATGGGAACATAATGGCAGCTCAAGTCTACCTCTTCTCAATTTGTTTTTCTAGAAATGTTACCAAATAAAAAAATGACAGCAACAAGAACAACAAAAACACTCACACAAAATAAATCTATAACAACATAGAAGAGAGAACAAATGCAAACTCAAAATGTAATGCAATGTAGCCCAAAGTTCCTGAGATCAGCAAAACCTGCACAAGAAACTGCGACAAAAGTTGGTGCAGAGAAGAGAAGGATGGCTGGGAGGTGGGGGGCAATGGGGCCAGATTTTAGCAACCAAAGTCAATTTTGATATCTTGAAAGAGAAGGTTCCACCCTGACAAGGATTGCCATGGACTAGGTGGAAATGGAATGTGGAGGATTAACTGAGGAAGAGTATAAAACAATGCTGCCAAAAGGGCATTCATGGAGGACAGGGAAAGGGCAGTTAACCCAGTGTATCAAAACCTTGGAACACAGGCTGTCACCTATTTAGCCTCGCCAGTGATAGAAGGCCTCTGAAAACAAAGTAGTTTCTGAGAGGCAGCATTGGCCTAAACACACATCCAAGCTACAGTATTAGCAATAATGTAGCAATCGAGGAGCCCTGAATGGAGAGACCTGGAAAAGCACCTTTGTTTCTTTCCCCTTTCACATTAACTTTTTGCTCATTGCTGGTCCTGAAAAATCCATTTCTTCAAATATAAGTAGCCACAAATAAATCAACTCATAAACTAAACAAAGATAGTATTAAAAAAAAAATCAGGCCAGGTGCAGTGGCTCAGGCCTGTAATCCCAGCACTTTGGGAGACTGAGGCAGGTGGATCACAAGGTCAGGAGTTCGAGACCAGCCTGGTCAATATGGTGAAACCCCATGTCTACTAAAAATACAAAAATTAGCCAGGTATGGTGGCTGGTGCCTGTAGTCCCAGCTACTTAGGAGGCTGAGGCAGGAGAATCGTTTGAACCTGGGAGGCAGAGGTTGCAGTTAGCAGAGATAAGGAAGTATAAATTTTTATTAATGAAAAACTGTTGCCACAAAATATATAAAGATTATAACTCAATATCTTAACATGAACTTTTAAAATTTAATTTAAAAATGCTGAGGTAACATATAAACACAAAGCAGAAAGGCAAGATATAGGAAAGTTGGTGGCCAGATAATATGAGGAGATGGTAAAACAATGACAGGACATGAAATGGGAACAGGTAGAAATTGAAAAAAAATAGGAACACGTAAAAATGATTTCAAAAATATTAACCTACAAGGTGCCTACAGATAAAGAGATACCAATGAAAATACACCAAGGGATACATAAACAAAAAAAAATGAAGAAAATGGAAGTGAAATGATAAATTATAAAAATTTGGAGAGCAAATGATAGATATAAAAGGAGAAAGAGATCTAACATATGCATGATGGAATTCCTTAAGAAAACATTAATAGAATACAAAAATATTTTTTAAATGTGCTGAAAGTCCCTGTGAGTTTCTGCTCCCCCTTAACCACTGTGGCCATTGACAAATGATTATAGAATTTAGGCGTATGAAAGTCAGTTTCTTGCATCACCTCAGGACAGCTGGGAAGCATACTTTACTTCTTAGAATTACCATGCGGGAAATGGCTGCAGCCTACCTCTGTGGGACTTTTGCCAGCAATTACATTCTATCTTGCTGCTTCTCTTTTTTGTCCTGCTTCCCCTATTCTCTTCCCAGTCTTCCCTGCAAACATTTCCTTAATAAATAACTTGTATAATAAATGGACTTGTACTTACTATTCTCAAAGTTAGCTTCTAGGGAACCTGATTAAACCAGATGCCGAAAGTACCTTCAACGTTACCTCCTTCATTAAAAAAAAAAAAAAAATCTAGCGAATAAAATACAACAAAATTTCTCTTATTATTATACAATATAATAACATTGTATAATATTGTATAATATAATAAAATCTCAGTCGAAAGCCAGCATCATATATAATGGGAAATTGAAAAACCATTTATACTAAAGATAGGAATTAGACAATAATATCCATTATCACTAATATTATTTAGTAATAAATAATATTATCTTCAACATTACAGGAGAACACAATTAGTAATGCACAAATTGAAAACAAGAAGCTACAATAGCTACTATTTGTTGATGATTTGATTGATCTGAAAAACCCAACAGAACTGAAAACCTACTATAAAAGGAAAGAGAATTACTGTGATTCAAAAAAATAATATATAGAAGCCAACAACATTCTATTATACAAACAAGTAGCGTGTATATATATATCTAAATATACACACACTGTATAATATGACACATATGACACACATAATATGACATATATTTGTATAATATGACACATATTCTAGACATATAATATGTCTAGAAATCAAACCAAATAAAAGAGAGAACCATGACAAGAACAACAAAAACACTCACATGAAATAAATCTATAACGAAATAGAAGAGGGGAAAAGAGCAAACTTGAAATTTCATGCAATGTAGCCCAAAGTTCCTGAGATTTGATTTCTGTTCCTGTTGTTTGTTTTCTAACACAGTCATTGATATCCTCTCTTTCAAGATATCAATATTTACTTTGGTTGCTATACATATAGCATGTGTATATATCTATACATACACACAGTTTGTATACTGATATATGTTATAAACCATATGTATCATATATACACATATATCAATATACATATATACATGTATATATTAATATACTTGTCTAGTAATAATCTGTTAATATAGTAATAATTGTAGTTAATAATAATATGGTAACAATTATAGTAATATAATAAAGTAATATTTATAGTAATAGTATAGAACAATATAGTAATAATTAGAGTAATAATGTATTCATCTATATTACTAGATATGTATATTTAAATATAATACTATCTATAACATATATACACATATATTAATATATGCATATATACAAATTAATATATACATACATACATGTATATATGTATATATTAATGTATACATAGAAACACATGTGTGTGCATATGTTATATATAGTATTTATATATTAATATACATGTCTAGTAATAATATGTATTCATATACACATGTATATAGAGAGAAGCAATGAAAAGTATAAAATGTCTAAGAATCTTTATAAGAAATGTGTAAAAACTATGCGAGGAAAAAAATTCAAACTCTATTGAAGACTCATAAATAAATTGTTCAGTTAGAATGTTCTTAAATAGAAAGGTTCATAGTTATAAATGTGCATTGAAAAAGTAGAATATACCAGACTAAAGAAAAAGGTATGATCTCGCCTTATACTGTTTTTAGGCAATTACATTCAATTTAAAAATACAGATTTGTTGAAAGAAGATATGCCATATAAAGCGGAAGAACAGAAAAACTGTAGTGGCTATATTAGTATCAAATAAAGTTGACATTATAGATGAAAGAAGACATGTAAAATGATAAGATTATTAAGTAATCAAGAAGACATAGCAACAATAACTGTGCAGACACTTCACTTCAAAATACACTAAGAAGGATTTCCACTTCTGGGAAGATGGAATATGTGCACTTTTTTATATTTCTCTTGCTAAGCATAACTAAAATACCTGGTAATTATAGATACAACAAACGTAAGAAGACACCACAAGGTGGAGAGAAGACAGCAGAAAGGCTACAGGTCTCAGTATCTGGGGAATAACATTGTGGTTTCAATTGAAAATCATCCATCATACCAAAAGGCAGGAAAATCTGAAATTGAATGAAAAAAGATAATTAACAGATGACAACAGCACAATGACACAAATGTTGGAATTATCTGGCAAGGAATTAAAGCAGACATCATAAAATTTCTTCAATGAGCAATTATGAACAGGCTTAAACAAATAAAAGAAAATAGAAATAGTCAGCAGAGAAGTAGAATGTCTAAGCCAAGAAATAACATATACAAGGAAGAACCACATAGAAATCTTAAAACTAAAATAAATTAACTGAAATAAAACACTTAACGGATTGACCCAACAAAGTAATGGAGAGGACAGAAGAAAGTGTGAGAGACTATGAAGCTAGAAGACAAATTACCCAGACTGACAACAAAAAGATTTAGACCAAAAAAATAAAGAAATAAAATAAAATGAACAGAATCCCAGGGACTTGTGCAAGTACGGCAAAAGATTTAACAATCTTGTCACTGGATTTCCAGAAGAGAAGAAAGAGTAGGGCTGCAAAGTATTCAAATTAACAATGCCTGGAACTTTCCCAGAGTTGGTCCCAAAAAAGTACATAAAGCTAAAGATTCAAGAAGCTGAGAAAATCTCTCAAATAGGATAAATCCACAGAAATCCAGATCAAGATACATCACTGTAAAACTTTTGAAAAGAAAAGGAAAAAATCTTGAGGGCACTCAAAGGAAGAGAAAAAGGAAAAGAAGGAAGGAAGGAAGGAAGGAAAAGAAGAAAGGGAGGGAAGGAAGAGAAAAGAGGAAGGAAGGGAGAGAGAAAAAACGGGAGGTGGGTAGTGTCGGGAGAAGGAAGGCAGCAGAGATCTTATCAGATACCACAGAAGTCAGAAGGAAATGACACACATTTTTTCAAGTGCTGAAAGGAAAGAATTATCAACCCAAAGTTCTATGTCAATTAAAAATATCCTTCAGGAATGAAGGAGAAATCAATGCACTCTGTAATTCAATATCCTATAAAATATGTAAAAAGTATATAATATTATATATTTTCACTGAATCATAAAAGTAAGTATGTGCCATTTTTGCTTTGCCCTGGTAAAGGCATTATTAACTGCAAATACTTCATTATTCACAATATTTAAAATAACTATTATTGCTTTTTAAAATTATTAAAAATATTTCATCAATGGCACATGGTCATTAATGATGGTCTAATAGTCATGTTTTTCCTTGATCTTTTAAATTACATACACTGAGAGCTGTTTTGTGTAACACACTAACACTTCTCTGTGATAGTAGAGATACAAACATGCTATTCATAAAAATTAACATTTTCAGATTTTTTTCAAGAAATTTAGATACTTTGTGAAAAATAAAACTAATAATTACAATAATAAATCAACATCAAAATAGCCCTTGAAAGATCCTTGGATTCAGAATAGTACAGTAACAGGCAAGAGAGCAAGATTGAACAGAATCCTGTGGCGTTAATTTGCAGTATTTGTCTTGGATATCATGATCATACAGTGCCAAATGGAATTTTCTATGCACGACAACATGTATTGATGTATTTCTTTCTCCCTGGTAAAAATATTGTGCTTTCTCTTTGGTTGCTATGTATATGAAACTGGTTTCCAAGGTTTCCTGGGCTTGCGACCAGATCCATTTGCATCTATCACCAGGATCATTAGGGGAATTTGCTCCTGCCCTAGTTTTCGGGTTTGTCTTGTTCCACACCATTATTCATCCCAACCTTGACCATTCCTGAGACTTAATAATTTTTCTCCAATTGTTCTTTAATAAGAGGCAAATAAGCCAATTATACTGTATGACGCCAAATTTCTCAACTTATGTTGCAAAAGATTTTAACAGCTTAGCATAGAAAAAGTTTTTATTCAAATAAATGACTCTTGGACACTGCTTTCTCCTTCTATGGGAATCTTAAAGCCTGACAAAAAAAGTCCAACTATCCTGTGTTCACGCTGACAGTACGAAGACTGGAAGAAATTGTAGCTGGAGATTACTGAGAAATGTGTTGCTACTAAACTCTCTCTTAAACAGTGTAACGAGGCTGAGTGTGGTTGCTCACGCCTGTAATCCCAGCACTCTGGGAGGCCAAGGCCGGTGGATCACCAGGTCAAGAGTTTGAGACCAGCCTAGCCAACATGGTGAAACCCCATCTCTACTAAGAATACAAACATTAGTCAGGCATGGTGGCACATGTGGGCCTGTAATCTCAGCTACTTGAGAGGCTGAGGCAGGAGAATCGCTTGAACCCAGGAGGCAGAGGTTGCAGTGAGCTGAGATCGTGCCGCTGCACACCAGCCTGGGCGACAGAGCAAGACTCCGTCTCAGAAAAAAACAAAAACAAAGAAACGAACGAAAAAAAAAAAAACAGTGTAATGAGTGATTTCCCAATACACATAAAGTGGTTTGAAGAAGTAAATTTATCATCCAAACAATGAAAGCTCTAAAATTTACTTTTGAGGAGAAGATACATTTTACGGTTTTATTTATTTTTTTTTTTTTTTATTTTTTTTTTTGAGACGGAGTCTCGCTATGTCGCCCAGGCTGGTGTGCAGTGGCCGGATCTCAGCTCACTGCAAGCTCCGCCTCCCGGGTTTTTACGCCATTCTCCTGCCTCAGCCTCCCGAGTAGCCGGGACTACAGGCGCCCACCACCTCGCCCAGCTAGTTTTTTGTATTTTTTAGTAGAGACGGGGTTTCACCGTGTTAGCCAGGATGGTCTCGAACTCCTGACCTCGTGATCCGCCCGTCTCGGCCTCCCAAAGTGCTGGGATTACAGGCTTGAGCCACCGCGCCCGGCCCATTTTACGGTTTTAGCATTCAAATTTTTAGTATACAGTCTTGAAGCTGTCAATACACTGGATCTGCCTTCCATCTCTCTTGACCATACTTTATAGTTAGAGGAGCTTGCTGCTCTGGTTTTCCTGAAATTATAAAGATTTCTTGAATTTTACATCAAATAAAGACTTTTCTTGAAAATTTTCCTTCCTCTGGAAAGCACATTCTTCTTTCTTTTTTGTTTTTTTAAGCAGAGCATCTTTGAAATGAATTAAAGGGTTCAGAAATTGTAAAATTAATTTTTATTAATTAGAAGTTATTGGTTGAGATTATTTTTTATCTGTATTTTATACAATATTTATTTTAATACAGTAGATTTTTCACCCACTGATTTGGCTTCTATGTAAGAAAATAGTCAACCACCAACCACAAGTGATTACAATGCTTGACTGTTTTCTTACATAGCAGCCAAATCAGTGGATAAAAAATGCACAGTATTAGAAATGAAGGAGGGATTTAAATATTTAATCATTTTATTATTTTTTTTCTTGAGCATTAAACTCACCAAGGAGCCGCATCAAGGTTGTGCTTTGTGTCATCACCCCACCATCCCTGGAGAAATTCATAGCACCTCGATATAGTGGTTGCCTCAAGACAACTAACAAAGGAAAACCCAACTTCAGCCAGAATTGCAGGAGCTATTCCTGAAATTCACATATGCAGTACCTTCAATAAAGGAGAGAGGACACTGCCCTGGGAGGTCTTTGCCTTTGGTCTGGCCACACCGTCTTCCTCATGACATATCTGATGGGAGCATCATAAATGCTCATAATTTATTGAGTGAAAAACCATAGCTATAGAATACAATTATTTATTTATTTTAGCAAAACCTGAGGAAATTGAACATCAATGGGACAGAACAAGTGTTTGAACCGAGCCCCAAGAACTCACTGTGATTTGCATTCATGTAAACACCTACATTTTTTCGTTAACTGAACTGATTTAACTGCTAATTAAAACTAGTCAGTAAGCACAATGCAAAATTAATTAAACCATTTAGTGGAGAGATTCAAATTAGTGAGAGCAATGCATTGGACACTATGAAAGCAAGTGCAATTGCTACTTGTCATCAGGCAAAATCATTCTGAGGGTAAGTGCGTTCCCCAGGGAGAAACGTGAAGGAATAAAAATCATCTTGTTGATTGTATGATCTTTTATTAAGCAAATGTGCTAAATTTCAGCTTATCTTTTAAATAGAAAAACTAGAGTCTTATAGTTGTTTAATAACCACTAAGGACATCTGTGAAGTAGGAACACTATAGTAAAATTGATCATTTTTCAGATTTTATAAAGGTAAAATTTTAAGCCATGTGATACAGGAATATTGCTTGTCTCACCTAACGAAATAAGTCAAACAACTTCTTTTCCGTTCTCAACCTGTCAATTCCAGACAGCCTTTTACTTAATAATAGTCTTCTGCTAAAGAAGTGACCACTTCCACTGTCAATAGATATATCATTTTGACATGCTGGGCGTTCTTTATTTTCTTAAAATTTTTTTCATCTGACCTTGGATGATTTTCTTCTTTGAATAACTTCCCACAAAACATATGGGACATCAGTCAAGGGGAAAATAAAAACTTTTTTTCTTAGTACTCAAAAATAAGAAGATAGATATTTCAGTAATCTTTCTTACTTCCTATGAATGCTGGTGATATCTATAGACATTTCTTATATGTCAAACTCTGTTACCTTCTGTCACCTTACATGAGGTAATATTGCTTGGGGAAGTGTCTAACCTACGTAGACACCAGTTGTGTTCAGAACTGAGATAATCATGTAATCTACATTCTCTAAAGAAGTGTATATACACACATATACAGTCAAGCTTAATGACAGGGATATGTTTTGAGAAATGTGTTGTTAGGCAGTTTCGTCATTGTGTGAAAATCATTGTGTATTTACACAAAACTAGATGGTATAGCCTTCTACACACCTAGGCTATATGGTATAACATATTGCTCCTAGGCTTCGAACCTGCACAGCATGTTACTGTACTGAATACTGTAGGCATTGCAATGCAATGGTATATATTTGTGCATCTAAACATAGAAACAGTACAGTAAAAATACAGTATTACAATCTTAGGGAACCATCTTCGTATATGCAGTTCTGACCCAAATGTCATTATGTGGCTCATGACTGAATATACATACAAACACATGTTTGTTTTCTGCTTTAAGTACCATTGCTAGCATACCTTATATGATCAAAAATATATTATGACTATTTTTAAAAAGTAATACTAAATAGGATTTTCCATACTGAAACACAATGACCTTTTTAAAGACAAGCAAATCTGGATTCAGATTCAACAGTGTTTGTTTTTTATACTTCTGATAGGATCTCTGGGATCAAATAAGTTTCTAAATACACTTCCAAAGAAGTGGAGTTAGAGAAGGCAGATGCTAGCAAAACCATGGCGAAAGAACTAGACTCACTGTGATCAGCATAATCAATGCCAAAAGAAGGAATTTTGAATTTATAACTAAAACAAATTTATCAAGAACCAACTCATTTAGTGTAAATGAAACCTAGTCTTTATGGTCCCCCTAGCCAGGGAAGAAAATACTCTTTGATAAGTTACAACTTGCCGATTGGTAGGTTTCCTCACTATGGAAAATACTGGCCATAGGATCTTGCCATCTGTTTTTCTCTAGACTATGAGATGGATTTTGAGCCTTTCAACTATGCAAAATACATCTTGGCCATGAAGTTTATCCCCCATCTTTTGCAGCACATCTAGTAACCACCTTGACTTTCCCCATACTTGAATTATACCATGAAAATAAGGGCAGAAATAAGAACCTATGGTAGCCTATGGGAACCTATAGTAACTCGTATTCCACCCATTCAATACCTGTTAATTCTGGAAACGAGATTGGAGTAGGGTGTGGAGAAGGCAGTGTCAATATACCAGATTTGAAAACGTGTTTTTGTTAGATCCCTCCAACAAATATCACCAAGTGCACAAGAGCCAAAAGGCTGTAATGTCCTTCAATATGCTTTCAAACCACAATGTGTATTGAAGATGTAAGGCTACTCCCTTTCTTATCCTAAGAATACGTTGTGTTGATTGAAGTTATGTTCCTCCAAATAATCCTCATGAAAACAGACCTATAATAATAATCTTCAAGGAAATTGGGTAACTGATCAATTGCAAGTTCTCTGTTTATTTAGAGAAGCACTCTACTGTATCAGTGCTAGGCAATTATCCCAGTGGCCCCACCCTAAAAGTAAACTGTCACCCTTCCATGATCTGTAAGACTATCCATTCAAGGACAGGCATTTAAAGTTGGGAGACATTGGCTCTGTCTGTCAAGGGTGTGCCCAACCTCATAGAATGTGGCTGAGATGGACTTCTTTTATTCAGAGCAGCTTTTTATTTTATTTATTTACGATTTTTTTACAGTAATTTGATAGTTCTTTTTCTGTTGCAAGCAGTAGAAAACTAACTTAAACCCTAACTTAAGCGGGGGAAAAAAAAGGAAATGAATTAGTGCCTTAACTGAAATGTATAGAAGTAGCAGCAAATCCCTTAAGCCCTGATGGATCCAGGTTCAAATAGCACCATCATGTGTTTATTACCTGGCCCCTTCTCTTCTCACTCCCTCTCTCTCTCCCCATCTTTCACTCCTATTCCTTATCTCTCTTCAGTTCTTTGAGTTCCGCTTTCCTCTTTTCCAATCAGGATGTCTCTTCTGCCATTCCAAGGCTCACACAATCCTCCAGGGCCATAATCTCTAAAAGGAAACCTACATCTCTCTCTCCTAGAATCAACATCAATTCCCTCAAGAGTCTTTTGCTGGAGAATTCCAGGTAATGTGCTCCGGTCTTTGATGAGGATGGCAGGGCCCTTGGATTGATAGAATATCCCCCACAGGTGGGAAGGGGAAAATCCTCAAGGCAAAGAAAGATACCAGATGAAGGGAAAGGGATGCCAGACAGGAACAAAACAATAGACATTCGCTGCACAAGGATTTTGATAATGAAGACATCAAAGAGATAAGGAATTGGAGTCAATTCATTGCAGAAAGCATAAAGTCAGAGAAAAAGAAGGAGGTGTCTGAAGACTTAGATTCTGGTGCTGATTCCACTGTTAAATTTGACAGCAAAAAGTTTGTCCCTTCTTGGTCTCTGTTGTTTGTTTGTTTTCGTATAAATGGTGACTTTGGTTGAACTAATCTTTAAGAGCATTCTTTTAAAAAAGGAAAAATAATGTGCGTATAATTAATTCTTGCTTTCTGAAAGTATCTCTGACATGGGCACAAAAAAAAAAAATGGAGGAGACTCTGCCTGCTCCTCTGTTCCCATCTTCTGTTCATACTCTGTATTCTGTTCATACCCCTGTGCTTCTTATCATATTTTAATTGTCAAAAAGGGTCAGCTTTGAAAATGTTAGGACATTCAACAGCTCTCTCTTCAGCTTTCTCTGTCTTTCAAATGTGTCATCAGGCCACAGATAATCACTGATTGTACTCACTCTTTTGCTTAAGTACTCTATTTCCAGCTGATAAGACATACACACACACACACACACACACACACACACACACACACACTCACACTCACACATACCCACACAGGAAAGCTGTGTTTTCATAAAAATTCATGGCAGTGTGTTTGGAAAATTTAGGTGACAACATTCACAAAGATTGGTCATTCTTTAATTTTCAAGCGTATTTTATTTTAGTCAGTATTATTGGTCAGATTTTGTACCACCAAAATTCATATGTTTAACCCCCCAGTGCCTCAAAATATGACTGTGTTTGGAGGTGGGATCTTTACAAAGGTGATTAGGTTACAATGGGGTCATTCCACTGGGCCCTAATCCTATCAACTGGTATATTATAAGAGGAGATGAGGACGCAGACAAAACAGAGGAAAGACCATGTGAGATGCAGGGGTAGATGGCCACCTACAAGCCGAGGAGAGGGTTGCAGGAGAAACCCACCCTGCTGACACCTTGATCCTAGACTTCCAGCCTCCACAACTGTGAGGAGGTAAATCTCTATTACTTCAGACTCCCCATCTGTGGTAGTTGTTACAGCAGCCCTAGCAAATGAATGTACCTAGTAACTGTAACAATGGGAAATTATTTGCAAATTTGGAAAAATTTGTTTGTAATGAATGTCATAGGTCTTATTTTTTGTAAAATATGGGTGAATACCCTGTTAAGTCCATTACCAAATAGGAAAGTGTTTAAATTACATTATAAAGAGAGTATGTCTGTGAAATGAACACTATTTCTCAAGTAGCACTAGGTAAAACCCATGAAATCAGTATTGTTTATAGCAAATGAGTGTCTCATTAGTGACATGTTGAGGGTACACCTAGCTAATAAAATTTCTTCCACTATTAGTTAGTATAATTCCTATACGCTACTTGGTATAATTCCTCCAAAGAAGGCATTGGGGCCTGCAGGAGTTCCTTAAATAAATCTTCAATAAATGTAAAAACACAGAAGTCCACAATCTTAAAGCCTTCCCCGACATTGTTCTAAGAGAGAAGGAGAGTAAAAGGAGTATTTTAACTTTATTAAAAGTTTCCTTTTCTTATTGTTTAATTTTTTCCTGTCTTTAGTCCTTATTTTTTTCACATAAAATAAGATGCCCTATAATTTCACAATCCTATCCAAATTATCCTTTTCTATAGATTACCGAGCATTGCATATATATCACTATTATGATTCATAGTGACGATAATTTGATTTTCCTACACCTTAATCTCTGTAACTATAGCTCTAGCATAACTTCACCGTGGTGATTCTGAGAAAATAACAACCTTAACTACAGTTTGTGTCTACAGCTATAGAGAGAAGACAGTGCAATATGAGATTGAAATATAAATGCTTCTATTCTGGATGATAATTGTGATGGCAATAAATTATTTTCCACACCCAAAGCATACAAATGTGTGTATATATATGGGGAAACCAACTTGAAGGACTTCAGATGCCTTATTAAAGTTCTTGTAATTAACAGCATTTTTAAAAAAGATGACGTTTGGAGAAGTTCCAAGTTGTAGCAAGTCAGAAAAAAATTGTGGAATAGATTAGCAGCACTAAACACGCATACACATATGTAGACACAGAAACAGTTCACTACCTCACTCATGATTCATTCTGGACCAAAGTGCTCATGGAGTTACCTTGAAAGAGTAGATTTCTGAAAACAATTTTTAAAAACTACACAATTATGCTTATATAAGTGCATTTTCATCAAGAAAGTATGAATTGTGTATAAAATAAGATATACACTGAGGCAATACACTAAAAATGAGCATTAATTATGTAGAGGACTTCTGTGATTTGGAACTGGCAAGTCACTGAATTGAAATCCCAGAGCATGTGAAAATAGAGTTTCAAGCTGCTTCCGATTACAAGATGCTGACACAACCCAGTGACAGTTTAAAAATCCAAACGAAAGGTGTATTTATAGTTTCCAAGCAGAGCTTTGGTTTGGTTTGGTTTGGTTTAGTTGAATTTTGATAACCAGATAGAATGATGTGTAGGTATATTTTTATATAAACAGGCTACTCCTTCCTATACCCTCACTATAGGGCTTCTGCCATTAGAAGCCAAGATCCAAATGTTTCTGTCTTTGTTACTTTGGGGAGGAGCTGCATCTTCTCAGCCCCAAGGGTTTATGTAGCTTCTTAGGCAACTGTGGCTGTAAAGATGGAGAGGAGTAAGAGGGTTGGGGGGCTGGAGATAAGCAAGCCTTTCTCCCTGCTGGAAACTGCTTGCTGGACACATCTTTCAGAGTTAAGCTCATATCATCCTCTCTCCCGTTATACACGTAAATAAGAACCGATCAGGCCAGGTGTGGCGGCTCATGCCTGTAATCCCAGCACTTTGGGAGACCGAGGTGGGTGGATCACTTGAGGTCAGGAGTTCGAGACCGGCCTGGCCCACATCGTGAAACCTCATCTCTACTAAAAATACAACAATTAGCTGGGCATGTAGCAGGCTCCTGTAGTCCCAGCTACTCAGGAGGCTGAGGCAGGAGAACTGCTTGAATCCGGGAGGTGGAGGTTGCAGTGAGTTGAGACTGTGCCACTGCACTCCAGCCTGAGTGACAGAAAAAAAACAAAAACAAAAACAAAAACAAAAAAACAACTTACCAAGTACAACTTAAAGAATTTCTAGAAGGCCTTTAATGCTGCAAAATCTCTCTCACACATTTACTGAGCCTGTGGCTTTATCCTCTGTTGAAATTCTTCGTCAATTTATCAAATATGCAGCTTTCATTTATTTTAATTTTTACATTTTGATTCATATTCACTTTTAATAGATATTCAGATAATTTTTTTTCTGAAGGAAGGCTACCTTATATTTGTATAGTGTTAGTAATTTGTGAGGAATATATACAGAAACTCTATATAAAATATGTCACCGTTATTACACTGGTCCATAGTGACATCTAGAATTCTGAAGTCCAAAATTCTTTGTTAATTCAAAGGACTCTCATTATTGATTTGATGGGAAAACTTGACTTAATCTGACATAAGACCATTTATTTTCCCTATTTATCCCACTGAATAAGAATAGTCATACATTCTTTAAAAATATGACTATGTTTTGTTATGAGTTATTATCCCAGACCCTGAGTGTTGGTAAAATATGCACTGCAGTCATCTGGAGCTATCCTGTTGAAAGCTTTCAGGGTCTTCCACCTCTAAACTCCAGGAGCAATAGCTTCCCACTATGGCTTCCTGCTTCTATTCCTGGCCCCATGCACAAGTCTATTTCCTAATTTGCAGTGACCTTAGTTATTCTTTTAAAACCAAATGTGTCCCCTCACTTTCCTGCTCGCAACTCTCCACTGATGATGAGTCTGAAGGCCCTGTCTGTGGACTATGTGGGCCTCCATGAGCTACCTTAGTTCACTCTCCTCCCTCCGCTCTCACCATAGCTCCACAGCTCAATGACCCTCTTGCTCTTTCTCAAACCATCTCAGGTACATATTTCTCCCAGGGCATTGCACCTGCTGATAACTCTGCATGGGAAGTTCTTCTCCTAGATGTTAACAGGGCTCTCTCATTCCCTTCATTGAATTGCCATTGAAATTTTAGCTCCTTAGACTGTTGCCACCAACCCTCCTGAAATAGCATTGCTACCTCCCCTTGTACCTTCCATCCCTGTATCCTGTTTTACTTCTTGTTATCACTGGTCATTACCTGTCTCCATGTATGTATGTGTGTATATACAGGGTTGTTTTTTAGTGTTTTACTTCCTTTACTAGAACATTAACATGAATCATGAGGTCAGGGAATGCCCCTTGTTTAACCCTATAAAATTCTATAAAATGCCTCACAAATATGAAGTTTTTAATAAATAAATCTAATTGCTAATAATTATATTTTTATATTTATTTTGATCTGTGTATGTATTCATTAATATATTTATCTATAGTATTTACTGATTTGTTTGCATGAGTAGAGTTTTTTGAGTTAAAATTAATTCTTTCCTTAAACTGTAGCCAGCCCTGTCACCTTATCAAAACTGCCACAGAATCCAGTGAAATCAAAATTAAACAAAACTACATTATATATTTTCATTCAAAGGCATCATTTCTTGATAAGATCTGAAGAGCAAAAACAAAAGCAAAGTAATCAATCAAAGTTATTTCCTGCAGAGACAGCAATCAAAGGTAGCTTTCTTCTCTGGAGTTATTTTGTTAAGTACTTTATCAATACTCTTAAAAAGTCTAACATTATGCAATTACTATCTCAAGTATTTTAGCAAGCTATCTTTTATTGTGAATCTACAGATCTATAATAAAATGTTATCTTCCTTGTAAGTGGCCTTTGTCAATAGGGTCATCTGATCTTAACACTGAGATGCACAGCAATGTAAAACCCAAGACTTGGGTACATTCTTTCTTGCAGAAGTTTCCATCTTACACTCCCTGATGGAATCCCAGGCAACATAAACAATAACAAAGCAATAGGAGGTGCTGCAGCAAAGAAAAAGAGTAAATTTGAAACAGATAAAACTTCTAGGTAAGCCATTTACAACATTTTTTTTTTTTCCATTACAGAATACTCCAGGTGGGGAAACATGGCTAGGAAAATAAGTAACTTACATGTGACAAATGCAGACACAGGAGACCCACCTTTTTCATAAACAAGTAAAATACATTGTAAGTCAAGGCTTAACATGGGTGTGCATGTCAATAAAAACATCAAGTATAGTTACTTTGCTCCTTTGTTCTGAGTAGCTCAGAGCTTTCTGCCAAGAAGAGGGTGGGGAGTTTTTCATGATCCATTTAAAAATAAATAAAACTGGAAGTAGAAAACAGATGACATGACTTGGCACAGACAAGGGAAGAGGAGCAATTAAACTATTATTTTGCAAGTAAAATTAATTATTGCCAAACGTCTACAGGGATATTTCAAAAATACTATTCTTCACCTCAGTTCTCTACTGAATCTTCCAGCATGGGGAACACCTATGTCAATCCACATCCTGAATTTTAAGTTGAGTCCTAAAGCAATTGCACATTACAATATAAAGAAAGACATTTAACTATAGAGAACACCCATATGCATAATTTTTGAGACTATAAAACCAAAAAAAAATTGCATATATACAAACAAATTATAAGAATCCTCTAAATAGTTCAAATGCAGAAACTACTTATTTGCATCAGTGATCTGACCCACCATTGGAGCACGTTATGCCCATGAGTTAGGTATAACGAGATCAAGGGAACGTGTAAAAGGAAGAAAGAAGAAACTGGGGAAAAGCTTAAAGGAATTTGCCAGAGTGACATTTACACATCTTAAGAGCTTTTCAGATATTTCTTGTGTTCTAACAGCTATGTCTGGGGTATGTTACCTTCATTTATTTCACAATGAACTAGAAAGCAGTTTGGGGATGTCATTAAAGTTCATCAGAATTCCCTTTCTGTTTCAGAGAGCATGTTAATATTGCCCTTAAAAAAAAAATCAAAAGAAAGCTGTCCCACAGTTTTAGATGTGGCAAGTCACAATGTGTTATATTTTCCTTCATGTAAACTCTGAAACTCTCAGCAAAATATCATCGTCAAAGTTCAACCAAGTTTTAACCCAGTGATATCTGGAAACAAACAACAAAATACAGTTAAAAATAATATCATGAAGTAGGGTTAAGTTGAACCATCTCTCAGTGTGCATTTATTAAAAATTGATTGACCTTTCAAAGAAATTGTGATTAATGTATTCCTCTGCTAAATTCTATATGGAATGAAAAGGAAATTTTTCAGACATCATTCGGACTCTACCATTAAGGAACTTAAACTTGGTTGGAAATAAAAGATTTACTTTAATCCATAAGACCATTAGAAAACAATTCAATTTGGTTTATATAAGTAATGCTGAATTGTGTATTTTTAAAGAGGAATTTTAGAAATAATGAACAGAGATTGCTGCTGTTTTCTTATAGATTCAACTCAACTACTCTTTAAAGATCGAAATTTCTTTCTATTTTCCCAATGTCTCCTTTTCAATTTAATTTGGTCTTATGATCCAGAAATTTGAAATATGTTCCTTCATTATTTATGCCTTTTATTAAAAATGCATCCCTCTGTTTGGGAGGCCGAGGAGAGGGGATCACGAGGTCAGGACATTGAGACCATCCTGGCTAACACGGTGAAACCCCGTCTCTACTAAAAATACAAAAAATTAGCAGGGCGTGGTGGTGGGCGCCTGTAGTCCCAGCTACTCGGGAGGCTGAGGCAGGAGAATGGTGTGAACCTGGGAGGTGGAGCTTGCAGTGAGCCAGGATGGCGCCACTGCACTCCAGCCTAGGTGACAGAGCCAGACTCCGTTTCAAAACAAATAAAAAAATAAAACAGTATCCCTCTGTCTCTTATGTCTATCTTAAAAAAGTACCCTTTCCTTAAAGTCTGTCCAAATTTCCCAACTGAATACGATCATGTTGCACTTTTGTACTGCCTGCAGATACCGGTAGATGTGAAACTCATTTTTTCTGGCTCTGTCTGTATATGATAGAGGAGGCCAAACTTGAGAGCAGTTTAAGTAGCACATCCCAAAAACACAATAGTACATGTAGTAGGCTGAGTGATTAATAACAAGTCAGTGCCAGGTTCCTTAAATAGTAATGAGCTTTTATATTCCTTTAAAAGTTGCTCTGAATTGAAGCATTTGGAAGTAGAATGTTAAAATATTTTTTGAGATTTATACTTTCTACCATGATAAACAAGATGAGTTTTATCTTCTCGCCTTAAGTAAATACAAGTTCAATAAATACATAATTAAAAAACCATTTTCAAATATTAAGCAGTAGATTATGCAGGATGGTTATCCCTTGTGAAAAAGAAAAAACAGCAACAACAACAAGTGAGACCTGTGCTTTTCTGCGTACTTTCTTGGCACGGGTTACAGACTGCAGTGCAAGGAGGGAAGAGAGAAACATAGGTAAATAACTTTGTTGAATTGAAGACGACAAAGAGATGAAAATCTCAGGAGGCCAACGTGTGATAAAATACTGGATAGTTGGATGCTGAACACACAGGCTTCTGAAGATTCCTCTCAGGGATTCTCTGAAGCGTTTGCTGAGTACCAAACAGAACATGAATAAGAAGAGACTACCCAAAGATGAGGAAAGAAGTACCAGAAATCAGTAGGCTGAAAAATTTCTGGAACACATAGAGGGACTATAGAGGGACTGGGAATATTTAGTGTTTCCACCACCCAGAATGAAGAGACAACCAAATACAAGGGACATCAGGTAGTGTTCCCCATAGGATTTTACTCTGGTATTAAAACTAAATGAGAACCAGACTAAAAGCTGCACTGGAGCATGCTAACCATCTTAGAAAAATCTTGGAAAATTCAACTTATTCCAAGTAATTTAACTTTATGCAAGAACAAATTTCAACACTATTATAGAGAGAAACACACAGAATCAAGCATTAAACAATGTAAAATTCATAATATCTGGTATCCAATCAAAAGTTAACTGACATTCGAAAACACAGTAACGTATGATTCCATAAATAGAAGAACAATCAATAAATAGAAACAGGACTAGAAATGACAGCTGCTGAAATAAGAACACAAGGACAATAATACAGCAATTATAAATAAGTATCATGGATTCAAAAAGTTACAGAAAGACATGATCATCTTAAGTAGATAGATGTTTTAAAATCTCACATGAAACATTAAAAATACAGTCTCTGAAATGAAAAATAAACCATATGTGTCTAACAGCAGATTATACATTTCAGGAAAAAAAAGATCAATGACCTTGAAAACACCACAAAAAACTACAAAAAATAAAGGACAGAAAAAAAGCATTGAAAAAACAGATAGTGACTTGTAAGATAATGGTCTAATATTCACATCATTGATATCTCAGGAGGAAAGAATGGGGTAGGAAGGGAACAAAAAAATTTTTTTTAATTAAATTCTCCAAATTTATAAAAGTGGTAAGCCAATATATTAAAGAAGCTGAAAGAGCTCCAAAAAAGAACATAAAGAAAACCACACCAAGAGACGTCACAATCAACTTCCGAAAGCCAGTAAAAAAAGAGCCATTACATAGAGAAACAAAGATTAAAACAACACACTTCTTATCAGATAGTACGCGAGTAATAAAACAATTTAAAAAATTGAATGACATCTTTATTGTACTCGTAATGGAAAAAAATAAAATCAAAACAACTATTTACCCAGAAGTCTACCCAGAGAAAATATCCTTCAAAAATAGAGGTGAAATAAAGAATTATTGCACACATAACAGCTAAGAAAATTTAACAGTAGCAGCCTTATACTACAATAAATGGTAAATAAAGTTCTATTAAGAGAAATAAAATGATCGAGATGGGAATTTGTATCTATAAAAATGAGTAAAGAATGCGGAAAATGTTAACTATTTGAATAAATATATATTTCTCAATGTTTACTGTCTTTAAAAGATAAGTGACTACTTAAAGCAAAAACAAAGAATGTATTAAGATATATAATATGGGTAGATTTAAATTGGATGATAATAGCACAAAGGACAAGAACTAGGAGAAAAAGAAGTGTATTGTTTAACATTCTTGCATGCTATATGAAGTGGTATAATATCATTTGAAGGTAGATTGTGATACATTAAGGATGCATGTTGAAACCCTAGATCAAGAATATAGATATAAGAGATATTGTTTTTACCCAATAATAGAAATAAAATATTCCATTATTTGAAAACAAGGCAGTGAAAAATGAAGCAAGAAACAAAGAACAGAACAAATTTTTTAAATGTCAAATGTTACATTAAAACCCAACTGCATTGATTATTAAATTAAATATACATGGTCTAAACATTTCTTTTAAAAGACAGAGATTGTTGGAGTGGATAAAAATGTACACCTCAACTTTACGAAAGCTACTTAAACAATTAAAAGCAACTCATTTCCACATATAAAAACACAGATTGATTTAAAATGAAAGCATGGAAAATATATATATATATCATACAAACACTAGCCAATAGAAACAGAAGTAGTTATATTAATATTCAACAAAATATTTTTACTTCATTGCAATAAGAGGACTTAGAAAAAGCTTGTAGAATGAAATTCTTTCACTGGTTGGAAAATATTTTTTCATCCTTTTTAGGTAAATTTGCCTGAATTTTCCCTCTCAGTGGAAACCTTCCATTTGTGATTCCACACATTTGGATTTATTGTCTCAACAACCTATATCACTCTCTAGCTATAATTTAGGCATTCAGACCCTAATTGGGGTAATTTTCACTCAGCACATTTAGAGCACTGCTATTGGTTGCTCTATACCACTGGCCTGAAATTGGAACTTGCTACTAGGAAGTGATGAAGTTATTGAGGGAAATCTGGCCCTGGTTTCTATCAGTACAACACTTAGTCACATGAATATACATATACATACATAACTATCCATGTAACATTAGACTGTCACTTCAAGGTCATTATCTCGAGATCATTATGTGGAGGCATAAACAATTTTTTAAAGTTATGTCTAAGAGATTGTGAGGTTTTTCAAACAAAACTCTCCTGCCTCATCTCACACTCACACAAAAAAAGGGTAAAATTCAGTCATTTTTAACTTTCAAAGAACAGCAACAACAAAACAAAAGTGAAAAAAAAAAAGAAATTAAAAGATCCATCTTGCAGAGAGACAGATCCAGAAATGAGGTTATTATCTCAAGTACCGGATGGGTTTTGGCCAACAACAGAAGCATCAGTAAGGGACCTTGCAGAACAGGCACACATGTCATCACCGTTAAGTAAAGTAATTACAGATTTGGCACCAGTGAAGCCTTTTTATTTGCCAAAATGTGGTGGTTTAAGTAGCAAATGATTACCACCGCTTTGAGCAGGTCTGATCATCCATCAGTTATTAATTCCCTTGGCATGCCATTGCATACCATGGCTGTTCCTGGGCAAATGAGCCAGCAAGGCTCCAGTTAAATTAAATTCACTTCTGCAGTCTGGTCATTCCTCAATATAACAATTTAACTGTGAGATACAATGACTTATATGGTCTTTTTTGGTGACTGTCATACTCATCTGTGTTTCTGGGGAGAATGTTTCTGATTATCTTCAATAATTTGAAAGGGGTGAAATTTGTTTCAGAAGTCATGCTATAGACATAAAGAAAATAATGATTCATGCTATTATAATTTCTTCTTCATTGGTATCTGCCCTGTTATATTTTCAGTGCTCGTGTACATAGAGTTTCTTGCATATTTCAAAACTTCTTCATTTTGAATGTATTAGTTACATTCATCAAATACATGGTTACTATGGGTATGTCTTGGATGATGTTCTCTAGGTAACGCATTGGTTAAAATCAAATTGATACAGCATTTATCATTACCTAAGTTATATTTTATACTCATTGGTTCATTTGCACTTTTGTGTTTGTTTGCTTCTCTGTTTCTTTGTCTTCCACACTAGGGTATAAGCTCCAAGTTGCCAGAGGACTTATCTGTTCATCCATCAGTGTATCAGCAGCCTTGATAATAGTGTCTGGATCGTAGTAAGTCTCCATAAATATCCATCAAATGAATGGATGAATGAAGATTTTCAAATCCAAGAAAAGCAACTGATGCACTCATTTCCCTTATATGATGAAAATAAATAAATATACCAACAAAATGTATGTTTTTGGCTAATCCAGGCAGCCAGTATGAAATCCTTGAAAGTTTATACTCATAAAGAAACCTACATTGCTGAATGGTTTGCACAAGTAAAACATTTTTAAAAATTTATTTCATTATCTATGTTATAGAAAGACCTCATCCTATTACTATGGAAGTAAATTGAAATGCAAAAATTACCTTTTTCATGTTTATGCTAATCTATAGTCCAAACATTGCTTAATAAAATGTTACTCCATGTCAAAGAAAATGATAATTTTTTTCCTCATTTTCTTATGTGGAAACACCAAAACAGACCATTCTCAATAAGTTGCAGAAATGAACAAAAACGTAATTCCTATGTTACCTTAGAGTATGAGATTGTGGCCAAGGTATGTATAATGTCATTAGGCATAATATTCTACACATTCTTAATCCTAGCTCTCTAAAGAGGGTCATGTTAAGCAGCCAAGAAACAGTGCATGCACACTTCTTCAGCACAAGCTTGTTTGTACAGATGCAAATAACGTTAGAGTGCAAAAATCTAATCTGCCAATTGGCTGCTAGATCTATGACATAATTGGTTTCCTGGCTAAGCTAAACAAATGTTTCCACTCAAGAGCTTTCTCTAAGATTTCACATAAAGACTAACAAGCACTTACCATGTTGAAGACAAAAATGCGAGAGAAATTGATTGCTTGTTCATTTCTGTAGAGCACTAATTCACGGGCCTTCGTTTGAGTGGATGCTTTCATTTCACTCTTTTTTTTTTTTCCAGTTTCTGCTCTCCTCTTCTCTTCCAATTCTTATGAAGGATCAGTTTAGAGAGGTTCATGACAAGGCTGAATCATATGAAAGGGGACATAAGAAGAGAAACTCAGTGATCTTTAGTGATTATCTGCCAGAAAACCCTCTAGATCCACATAGAATTTTCTCCATAAAGAGTATAACACGTATGGAAAACTACAAAGGACTAGTAGAAGTTTTAATTTTCTGTATTTCTAAAATTTATTGCACTTTCATATGTTCAAGCTTCCTATGACTAAATGATTTTTCAAATTTTGATTAATAGCTATGTAAAAGAGAACATAACTATACATAGTCTCAATAATTTAAATTTTTACCAATGTTTTTTGTAAACATTAAATACATATTAAAGATTCTAGCCTAGCCGTAATTAATGCACAATTGAATGTATTTATATTAATATAAATATTATTTAATTGAATTAAGATTCAAAAATGGCTGTATTTTGATTTCTCCTTTTCAGATCAACAGTGAATGCTAATGATTATGGCCACATATCCTAGGAAAATTGATAAGATATATTCTAGGGTCAAGATCATTTCACTGTTCAGAATGAATAATCCCTTTGTTCTCTTTCCCATTCATTCCATTTATGGATGAGCACACTTTGAGCCCAGTTCTGATTCTAATATGTCTATAATAATATTCTTCAACACAGACCTTATATTGGAAGGTATGGAGAATATTTAAATAATGGCTTCTTTTGGTGTTCTGAGGAGGACAGAAGAAGGAAGGGAAGCGGGGGAAGAGGGAGAGCAGAAGAAGAGATGAGGGAATAATAGTGTGGTGGTCATGGAGCTGTGCGGCCTGAATTTCCTTCAAGGGAGGACTTGCTTCCCCAGCTGTGGAGTCTTCCAGGTTTGTCTTCACTACAGACAGTAGATTGGTCTAAGGGCCTACATTTCCCAGGGCATTCCATATCCAACCATTATTCTAGGCAGAGGTGTAGAGGTTCAGCTAGTGCAGTGGAGGTCAAATCCAATAGGTCATATATTTATATTCTCCAGAGCTCTCTAGGGAGTTGATAAAGCCTTCTTTGGAGCTGGATACAGTTCAGTTTCTCCCTTTGCCTAGTCCAGTCTCCCCCACCACTGCCTCCTACAGGTCAGAATTCCTAACAAAGACATGCCATTCCAAACACCATCTCAGGACCTGCATCCAGAACCCAGTCTGAGGCATTCAGGGAGAGAAAAAGAGAAAACAAAGGAATGAAAGAAAGAGAAATGGGGAACAAACCCTCACATTTGTTGAACAGTAAACTATATGGCAGTCATTGAGTTAAACATTTTACAGAAATATTTAATTTAAATATTTAATCTTTATGGAAAAATGTAATGAGAACTTTATAATTATTCCTATTTTGTGCATATAGAAACTGAGACTCAAAGAGCTTTAGCAACTGTTCTGAAGTTAGACAGCTAGGAAATTGAACATCTTAGATGTGAATCCAAGGGGTTTCAAACCTCATCCATTGCATCACTCTATTTGAGCACCTACTCTTTGCAAGATGGCTAAGTTCCTTCAAATATGTTATCTCCATTAAATTTCATATTATAAATATTTTAAGCTAGTGAGACTGGCAGTGTCTTGATACCAAATCCTGACATGAATATTACAAGAAAGGAAAATCATAAGCCAATTTTACTCACAAACATTATTTTGTAAAATCAACAATCCTTTAAAAGTATTGCCTATTTACTTTCTGGTACTTTTTGCTTCTTCTGCCATTTGTATGTGTCCATCTGAGATCATTCTCCTTTCACCTGAAAAACTCTTTTTCTTATTGCTTTCAGTGTGTCTTTACTGGTGACTAACTGTTTATGCTTCTTTAAGTATTTATATTTCACCTCCATTTTTGAACTATGTTTTCAATGTGTATAGAACATCTCTATTGGCAGACATGTTCTTCTATGATCTCAAAGATATTACTCTATTGTCTTCTGGTTTCCATTTGGTGGATTGAAAAGTTAGCCCTCAGTTTTATTTTTTGCTCCTTTGAAATCATTAGGTAATTAAAAAAAAATTCCTAGCAGACCTTATGTAGGAAAACTTTTATAGCCTATGAATGATGCTTCCCTTCTCCGCATGGGATTAATTTCTCTCGTAGCAAACAGTGAATGTTGGAGCATGTCACATTGATCCAATAAGGGATTAGGATGAACTGGGACTGGCTTTAGTTCTTTTCAAGGGTTGATCTCTTTCTGGTGTGCCTTTATCCTTAAGGTGAAGCCTCTTCAGGAGTCTCAGCTAAAAGTGTAGAGTGTTTAGTAAGGTCCTCCTCGGTAAATCCCTGAATGTAAATTCTTAGCTCCTAAGTCATTGCGTATGCATAGATTTTGAGATTCTTAAAACCGGGAATCTCTAAATGCCTTGAGGAGGAAAGAGGACAGAGACTTTTGGGTTCACCTAGTTACATTTTCCTTCCCTATGGATCTTGGCTTTTAATGTCTCAGCTGCCTTCTTTGCTTTCTGTTGCCTTCAAATTGCCAGCTATAAAGCTTAAAAGTTGTTCTCAGTGAGATACTTGGTTTAATACAAGCGGTTTCATTGTAGCCAGAAGATAGTCTCTATTTGTTTTTCTTCTTAGATCTCCCATTAGAAAAAAGTATTTGATTATATTGCATGCTATTTTTATTAAATACAACCATTTTGTGAAGTGAGATAATATTTTATGTTATTGACTATGCCACTATCTTTTTCTTCATTTATTTCACATTCGGAGAGTTCCTCTGCATACCTACCAGGATGTAATGCTCAAAAACGTGGTCAACCACTCTACTTTTAGATCTCTTTCCAGCAGTTTTCCTACTGTCCTCTCAAAAACACAAGATTTCTCTTCTCTTCTCTTTCCTTGCCCTGCTTTTCTGTTCTTTCCAGAAAACTATCTCTATTCCTAAGACTTTTTTTTTTCCAAAGCAACTTATAACCAGGGTATTCTGAGGTGGAATAAGAGAAGGGCAATGATGATTGGCTTCCCAACTGCTTGCAGGTATAAATGCTTCAGACAAAAATGTAAATTGATTGTAAGTAAAGAGGACTAATACACACTTCTATGGAGGTCAAACTAAATAGACTTTTCTCCCAAGTAAATCTACACAAGATACACCTGTGGGCATTGTAAGTTATTGTAGTTAGCAATTTCTGGTCATCCCAACAACCATATCAAAAAAAGAGCTCAACATCACTGATCATTAGAGAAATGCAAATCAAAACCACAATGAAATACCATCTTCCACCAGTCAGATAGCCATTATTAAAAAGTCAAAATATAACAGATGTTGGCATGGTTATGGAGGAAAAGGAATGCTTATACATTGTTGGTGGGAGTGTAAATTAGTTCAACCATTGTGGAAGACAGTGCAGTGATTCCTCAGAGATCTAAAGACAGAAATACCATTTGATCCAGCAATCCCATTCCTGGGTACATATCCAAAGGAATATACATAGTTCTATTGTAAAGACACATGCATGCCTATGTTCACTGTAGCGCTATTCACAATAACAAAGACATGGAAACAACCTAAATGCCCATCAGTGAGAGACTAGATGAAGCAAATGTGGTGCATATACACCATGGAATACTACGCAGCCATAAAAAGAATGAGATCATGTTCTTTGCAGGGACATAGATGGAGCTTGTGAGGCCATTATCTGTAGCAAACCAATGCAGGAACAGAAAACCAAATACCACATGTTCTCACTTATAAGCAGGAGCTAAATGTTGAGAACACATGGACACATAGAGGGGAACAACATGCACCGGGGCCTATTGGAGGGTGGACGAGGAGAGGAGGGAAAGGACCCAGAAAAATAACTAATGAGCACTAGGCTTAATACCTGGGTAATAAAATAATCTGTACAACAAACCCCCATGAAACAAGTTTAACTATGTAACAAACCTGCATATGTACCCCTGAACTTAAAATAAAAGTTAAATTAAAAAAAAAGTCTGTTGATTAGGTTGGTCAAGAAGAAACAATATTGAGTTAAATCTCTTTGTTACAACAAACTGATCACGTACACTTGAGACACAATAATACCTTAACTTCTTCCCCATAGGTGAGAACAGCTCTTACTGATTTCTGTCTTTTGTGCAAGCATACCTTCCCAGATGTTTACATGTTCAAAGTCCTATATCCTATGTTTCTTACCCTTAGAAAGTTTTTTCTTACTCCTACTTCTCTGAAAGTGATATAAATCACTAACTTATTTGAATAATAAACAAATAAAATGGTATATAATTTTTCATTCTCTTCCTAGAAACTTGAATCTGATTACTTTGAATGCAGAGACATAATCTAATATTATCAATACATACTGAGCAACCTCAGCTTTCTTGATCTGTTTGAATTTGTAATGTAATATTTCTTCAGAATTATTATTTTAAGCAGTCAGACTTATCTGTATCACCATGCAGTGATGTGTGGCTCTATTTCTTAAAGATAATGAAATGTTGGATGGGTCCCTGCTAACATTCCTGAGCTCAGTAATGCATTTACCTCCTCTACTACCTCTTGAAGAGACTGTGGCATGAAACAAACTAGCTTCTGCATTATTACATTTCCATGACTAATAGAAATTAAATAAAAATTAGTATTTGAAAAATATCACATGTCCACCAATTATAAACATTTTAGGCAACCGTTTTCTACAAATTAAAAACTAAAAAAGAATTAATAGTTAACAGAAATAAGATGAAGCCATATATGTCTAGTCTGCATATAGTAAAAAGAGAATTAGAGTCCATTATCTCTACTTCTTCTGTCATTATGATTGACATTTACATCTGAATGAGACCTAAGAGTCATTAAGTATAAATGTTCTGAATTTACATATGAGGAAACATTGAGACAAAGTGGTTAGATAATGTTACACAGCAAGGTA
Organism: Macaca fascicularis; assembly: GCF_037993035.2. Taxonomy (NCBI): domain Eukaryota; kingdom Metazoa; phylum Chordata; class Mammalia; order Primates; family Cercopithecidae; genus Macaca; species Macaca fascicularis. The sequence goes on from NC_088378.1 coordinate 163,913,533, forward strand.
CATTCGCAAATAGAGTGCTTCAGAGGAAAGTGGTGGGCCTGGCTGTTGAAAGATACTGTGAAAATTCTAGGGCTAGTGAGAGCTCAGTTGGATTTAGCAGAATCTGATAGACTCTGTTTCCTTAAAGATATAGATGGTCGTATGGCAGGATACACAGGGCTTCTCTTCAAATAACACCCCTTTCCCATGAGGCATCTCATGAAATGGTATTTAGCCCTAAAGAGACAGTCAAGACACCCACTTGTGGTTTGTAGTAGTCTCCACTGAAAGGACTTTTGAATCATTTCTATTTAATTTTGATTATTTTGTTTTCTTCAGTTATACCCTTTTATTCAATTAGATTTTAATAAGTGTCCTTAATCTTTTTTAGTAAGTCCTACTAAATAATTGTGCATATATAGATTTTAAATAATTACTTTTTAAAATCTAACTTTGAAATGTGGAAAGGAAAATGACAAAGAAGTCACACCTATAAATAATATTCATTTCTTTGGCAAGGGATATTGAAAGCTTTTCGTCTCTGCCAGTTACAGTGTCCCTTTTAGCCCTGCTCACACAGAAGGCAACCATAGAATGGGGGCCTTAGTGATGAACTAAAAGTGTCTTTCTGTTGTTCGAGTTCCCAGCTCATGCAGGATAATAATGAGGTTGCCTTCATGTAATGCTGTGGATTCTTTTTTTAACAAGTTAGGCTTCTTCTGTTTCTAAAACCTCAATTTCTTTAGAAAGAAATTTAAGGTGAAAAATTCCTGGATCTAGCCCAAAAATTTCCTAATGTCGGCCGGACCTTGCTAACAAATAAAGGGAAGAGGGTAGAGGCACCGACAAGAGAAGGGCTCTGGATGTGATCATAGAGATTAGATTTAGTTGAGTCAGACATTCTGAATTTTCCATTACCATTTTTTTTTTTAGAACAAGGTCCAAGAGATTAAAAAAAAAAATCTCTATAAATCAGTCTGTTTCTAGTGCGAATTTTAGGCCATTCTCCATCAAGACAAGCCCTCAGAAGGAGTCTTCCTATACTCTCTTTCCCACCTGTGAGAGCTCAGGAGAATTAGTGTATATAAAATACATAATAAGCCAGGGGAAGCTGTATTTTTGTTGACTTCCCTATAAACACAAAAGAAGAAAATACTCATTTAAATTAACAAAGGCTTGACAGGAGCCCTAGATATCCTCAGGAAAAGAGCTCAATGATAGTGGTAACTTCTTTTTTTTAATATAATTTTAACTTCTATTTTAGATTTAGTGGGTACATGTGCAGGCTTGTTACCTGGATATACTGTGTGATGCTGAGGTTTAGGGTACAGTTAATTCCATCACCCAGGAACTAAGCATAGGACCCAATAGTTTTTCAGACCTTGGCCCACTTCCTCCCTCTCCCTGTAGTGGTGCCCAGTGTCATCGTTGCTGTGTTCAAGTGACAGCTTCTGAAGACTCATTTGGTCATGTGTGGTTACCATCCACAGCTGGCTGACTCCTCATAGAGCCACCTGCACCTCAGGTCAACACATGACTGAGATGAACCCACAACAATGAGATCCAAGCTCCCAGCCAGCGCCTGTCCACCAAACCTCATTGCCACGGCTCAACCTGAAGCTTGTTCCACCGAGATACATTGCTTGATGAGAAAATCTTTTCTGTTGTTATTGCTGTAATCATCTTTTCTGTCTTCATAGAAGAATCAAGAGACCTAATTCATATCCCCAAACGACACTAACCACTTTTAATGCTTCTTATTTGTAATATGTGGGTCTTAAAGTAGACAATGCAAAAAGAAAAAGGAAAACAAAAACAAGCAAAAGTAAGTGATGAAACATTTAATCCTAGCTCTAAGCTTCTGTTATTGATGATGCATTCACATCACTTTTATATGAAGTAAAAACATGTTGGGTGTGTCTCTTGAGCAAGAAAATGCCCGATGAGCCAAGAATCATACCATATGGCTCCATGCCCTTTGGATGCTCACAATCAACTACAGAAAACAAAACAAGTCGTAAGGAAACTATAGCATAATAGCACATGTATTTTTGAGCACTAGGCAAAAAAGCTTCTTGTTAGAGAGATGAAGTATAAATGACCGCTGATTTTTCTGAAGTAAAACTATGACAACTTTTGATTAATCCAACCACAGAGGTTAAAATGTGATGGGCCTTTTAGGCCTTCTTCCATTTTCTCTTGATGCTTTCTAGAGCAACAAACTGACTGGGTTCCAGAATGTGGGTTTGCTTCAGGCAGCATCACGCATCAGACATTTTATGGTCTACCTATTTCCTGATGAAAAGAGAAGTTCCAAACCCATTTTCATCAACATTTGCAGATGCTCTCTTCCTCCAAATGTCTTTTTAAGTATCTAGACAGAGCAGTCTGTCTCTAGCGATCTCCTCTTCTGGCTATACGTATAGTTACATGTTGCAATAGAAGACATCTTCCAAGGACCTTATATTTTAAAATAACAAATATTATTTCATATCTAGATACACATGGCCTAGAAATTAATATGATCACCAATGAGAATTATGACAAAGTCCTCCCTCTTGTTCACAGAGATCAGGACCGGGGAGCAGGGAGACTTGGATGAAGTTCCTGGGAGAGTTCCAGTATAGGAGCACCATTGACAACTGGAGGAAATATCTTTGTCCAAATCATTATGCCGCCAGGAGTGCTTGGAACTCAGCTGCACACAGTGGGAACCGGCAGCTCTCTGAAGAGGCAGATGGAGCTACATGAGGAAGCGAAGAAGCAGCAGCTCCAATCCTACTTGGAACCATCCCCTTTCCTCCTTTGTCACTCAGCCCAAGAGATTCTGAGATTGTGTATTCTTTCCTGCAACTGGAAGCATAGAGTTTATTGTCAAGACAGGCGCTGCAAGCTTTCCTCTGGATGCCCCTCCAACCTTTTCTCTCAAGTCCCAGAAGAGCAGAATCAGAGGGAAGTGTCAACGAGGCTTTCAAGGTCAGTGTCAGGCCAGTTAGTTGATGAAGCTTCAACTTCATTGAAGGAAAATATCCATTTCCTCTTTCTCTTGTATATTTTCTGCTGGTTAAAAATAACGCACACGGTTGCCAAGAATAAAAGGGAATTATATTTCCCACCATTTCTAATCTTCTTGAGTAGAACCAATTTATTTTGTGTTGAATGAGGGTGCTCATATGCCAAAAGGTAGCCCTGGGACTTCATTGAGATATGAAGGGAAATTGAAGCACAATAAAACCCCATGCATGATGGTTTGCACCAGATCCATAATTACCACAGAACATGTTCTTATGTAGACAGGTGCAGGTAATTAAGCAACACATTGACAATTTTTCAGTCCCTTAGCCATTTCCAAGGGAGCTGGGATAATGCCATGCTCAACAGACAAACCTTTCTAGAAGGGATCAGGAATGACGAAGAACTTTTACACCACTGTCCAGTCTCATATGAAACAATGAAAATTTCACTTTGTTCCTTTAATTGAGTGTAAAATTTATCTCTTGTACCTGATATGGCTAATTAGCTTCTGGAACATCATTGGCCATAACATATTGTATACAAAATTAATGTTAGGCTGACACAACTAAAGTCTTCAAATTTCAAAACTTCTTGGAACACGAACTTTGTTAAATAAGTATAATCCACTAATATACTGACAAAATTGGATGTGAAAAATAATATTAAAAATAATAATGAGGCTGGGCATGGTGGCTTACGCCTGTAATCCCAGCACTTTGGGAGGCCGGGGCAGGTGGATCACGAGGTCAAGAGATTGAGACCAGCCTGGCCTAAATGGCGAAACTCAGTCTCTACTAAAAATACAAAAATTAGCTGAAGATGGTGGCGCACACCTGTAGTCCCAGCTACTCGGGAGGCTGAGACAGGAGAATCGCTTGAACTCGGGAGGCAGAGTTTCCAGTGAGTCAACATTGTGCCACTGTACTCCAGTCTGGCGATAGAGCAAGACTCTATCTCAAAATAATAATAATAATAATAATAATAATGCCCATTTATTGTTTGGCCTTATGCAACCATCATTTAACTTAAGTACATAGCAATTCTTGAGGTAGGGATTATCTCTATTTTATAGACAAGGAAACCTAGAGAGATTAGCCCACTTTCTTAAGGCCCCAAAGCTAGGAGTAATAGTATTTGGGTTTAAGTATCCTTCAATGCATAGTGTTGATGCTTATGGATAGCTAAATTGCACATCAATTGGGTGGTGTGTATCTTTGGAAACAGTTGGGAAGCCGTAGTGAATCAATAGTTGAATCTTAATTTATGATGGATTTTTCAGTTTTTCATTAATAACATTGGCCTGAAATTGGATTTATAAACTGAAGTTGCTATAAGCATATTGAAGATCAAGGTCATAATAACATTCTTTATTAAAGAATAAAAATATATTCTCTTCAGAACTTGGGTCTTGTTGCAGACCTGCAATTGTAGGAATTGCATGATGGCTATTTGTTATGGGTTGAATTGTCCCATGTCACCCTCCTCCCCACAATGCATATGCTGAAGCCCTAACCAATCCCCTCCCACCTAGAACCTCAGAGTATGACTTATTTGGCATTAGGACCTTAAAAGAGATGTTCAAGTTAAAATGAGACTATTAGAGTGGAGTGGGTGCTTTTTTTTTTTTTTTTTTTGAGACGGAGTCTCGCTCTGTCACCCAGGCTGGAGTACAGTGGCATGATCTTGGCTCACTGCACTCTTGGCCTCCCGGGTTTAAGCAATTCTCCTGGCTCAGCTTCTGAAGTAACTGGGACTTGGGTGTGCACTGCCATGCCTGGCTAAGTTTTTGTATTTTTAGTAGAGACGGGGTTTCACCATGTTGGCCAGGATGGTCTTGATCTCCTGACCTTGTGATCCACTCGCCTCAGCTTCCCAAAGTGCTGGAATTACAGTAACTGATTGGAATTTCAATGTAACTGATGTCCTTATAAGAGGAGTGACATTAGAATACATAGAAAGACACCAGAACACATATTCACTGAGGTAAAACCATGTGAGGACACAGGGAGAAGGCAGCCATCTGCAAGCCCAGGATAGAGGCCTGAGAAGGAACCAACCCTGTGGACGCCTTCATCTGGGACTTCCAGCTTCCAGAGGTGTGAGAAGATACATTTCAGTTGTTTAAGCCAATCAGTGAATGGTATCTTGTTACGGCAGTCCTAACAAACTACTACAATATTTTATGCCCATATTTATGAAATTCAAAAACATAAACTCTGACTGACAAGCTGGCAAGGATATAGTAAAATTTAGAGACAATAAATGAAACAGAAAGGTTGCTTTAAAAAAAATTAAATGTAAAAATGATCCTAATTAATTAACTTCAAATACTTGTGTCCCACTTATGAACATGAGAGCCAATTCAGCTTTTGCCAGTTCCAATACAAATGAAACCATCAGGGCAATGGACCACTATTTTGAATATATATGGTGATTACGCCTCTTTTCATTATTGTGTCTTGCCTAGGTCTCTAAAACATGTAATCTAAAAGAATGGAGCACAATTCAGGGAACTAACTGGAAAACTATGGCTGTATTTTTTTTCTATCAGTATTTTTTTATTTTTATTTTTTATTTTTGACAGGATCTGGCTCTGTCGCTTAGACTGGAATGCAATGGTGCAATCTCAGCTCACTGCAGCCTCTGCCTCCTGGGCTCAAGTGATCCTCCCACCTCAGCCTCCCAAGTAGCTGGGACTACAGGCACAAGCCACCACATCTGGCTAATTTTTGCATTTTTAGTAGACATGTGGTTTTGCCATGTTGCCCAGACTGGTCTCAAACTTTTGAGCTCTAGGGATTTGCCTGCCTCAGCCTCCTGAAGAGCTGGGATTTCGGGTGTGAGCCACTGCACCCAGCCAGTATCTTCTTAAAAGTCATTTGAGAAATTCAGTTAAACTCTCTAGGCCTCAGTTTCCCCACCACCAAAGTAAGAAGATTGAACTAGGTGAACCCCTGGCATTCTTTAACACATCAGTGTTTTATATCTGTGCCTGAATGAAGCAGAAACAGTGAAAAGAGGATTTCTAAAGAAAGGACTTCTGGGCATTTTGCCTGGAAAATAAAATATAAATAATGAATGTAGAAACTTATTATAAAGACCAGGAAAAGAAAATTGCTCTGATGAGGATATTGACTAATTATTCTCTGATTTAATAATTTTAAAAAAAAGAGTTAAAGTGGATTTCAATGAGCAAGAAAAACAAATCATTTTTTTTTTTGTTTTTTTGTTTTTTGTATTTTTAGTAGAGACGGGGTTTCACCGTGTTAGCCAGGATGGTCTTGATCTCCTGACCTCGTGATCCGCCTGTCTCGGCCTCCCAAAGTGCTGGGATTACAGGCTTGAGCCACCACGCCTGGCCAAAACAAATCATTTGTAAAGGAAAAACAGACCTAGTTTTGAGGGTGTCCAAATACTGGAATAGGCGGCAAGGCAGCACTAAATGGTTTTCTCCCTGAGAGACTCTTTTAAAGTAATGGTTAACCACTTAGTTATTTGTTTGATAAACATATTAAGCACTTATTACGTATTAGGCAATATTTTGGGTGCTAGGTATAGATCTGTGAGCAAAAATACAAAACGGACCCTGTCATTATACTTATGGAAAATAGTAATAAAATTAACACAAACATAGTAGCAAAATCACTTGAAGAAAATGTACATGGGGCTATGAGAACTTCCAACAGGAAACAGGGAAGGTTTCCCTGAGGAGGTGTCCTTTGAGCTATTTGAGTTATGATCTGTAAGGAGCACAAAGACACCATTAGTGTCCTGTACCACACCTAAGCTCCCCGTCGTTCTTACCAACAGAATCCTGCTTTATTTGTTATTGTTGTTCTCAGTATGTGCTCAAAGTTAGATAACTAATTTCTAGCCTTTGTTGCAACTAGAAAGATCGATGTGACATGATTTTTGCACAGGAGCAACAATCAGAACGCTGCATGTGATTTCTCAGAAAAGGTTATTTTCCTAATATAAATGCTGCACCTTTCTCTTTGTCATTTTTCCTTCCTGCCTGGAATAGAAATGCAACATGTGGAGGTGCAACAGCTGTCTTGTGGCTATGAAGAACAAAGCCAAGTGACATTGTGGCAGATCAGGATCAAAGCATTTCTTGACTTATCTGCTACTGATAGGAATTTAACAATTTTTCTGAGCAGCAAGACCAGATGGAATTAGAAATTGAAGTTTTGATTCCAACTATTAATAGTAGGTCAAATCTACAGAGGCTCTTAACAAGCATCCAGTGGTGTCGCCATCCAGGCTCTCTGTCACTCATGCTGATGGATATTTTCAGTCTGATCACTCTTTCTTACAACTGTACTCTTTCCCTCCCCATCCCCAGTGTGGTTTTCACTCATCAAGTGTCAGTCATCTTTCCTGCTAAACCTCCTGTCAGTTTTACTTGGTATTAGAATTATGTAATTTAATTACATATTACCTAAAACAATGAAACATGAGTGTCAGATAAGTTTGGAGCAACTCAAAGATGGTAAAATATGTCCCAGTGGGTTAAGGCAAGGCATTCGTTATATTAATAACCTAGGAGAAACTCATAAAACCCAAGAAACATTTTGCACTCAAATTGCTACATATGTCTTCATTCTCATTCTTGCTCCAATTAAAAACTAGACATTACAAATGAGGCAACATCAGTATAGCTTTTGTTCAAAGGGCCGCAGGAAAATATAAGAAACTCCAATTAACCAAATGATAGAGAAAGGTCTTATCAAAAATTACCCCAAAAGGTGCATGTATATGCTTTAGCTCAAACGGAGAAGATTGCATGTATTTATTTTTCAAGGCTTCCTACCTTAAGTGACTTTTGTATTTAACCAAAATCTGGTCCTGATGGAGTGAAATATTGATGGAGTTTCTGCTCTATTGTTACTTTAATCAATATGTTATACCATTATTTTAAATCTGTTTCAAAACTGAACATTTTGACCCAATGATTAATCTCATCAGATCCTCTGGTTTAATATAGTAGCTGTATATGGACACAAAATATGGTTTAAATATCATATGAGGTTTATTGTTCAATCTCTGGCCAACATTTTTTCCAAACATTGTCTAAATGTTTAACTAAACATTAGTAACATTGATACATACTAAAGCGGGCATCAATCATGAACTGAATTTTCTGTGCACATTAAATTACATTGGCCTATATCCTCTCATTATGTAAGACGTCCTCTGAATACAAGCAAGGCACACTAGGAAATGCATAAATTCTTCTGGGTCTAAAAAAGCAATTATTTCATATCTAAAGAAATAACTTACACAGCCATGCAACACTAAGTTGTTCCCTTGCACCAAATGATACCCTAAAATCATGAAAGAGTTAATTACCTACTAGGATGCCGCACTGGCATTCACCAGTTTTCTTATTTGATATATACTTTCTACAGGAAAACAATATGACAAATTGCCAAAAAACAAAAACAGAAAACAAACAAACAAACAAAAATCCCACTGCCTAATCATAGAGGTCCTTAGTAGCTGAGTGTTGGTGATTTCCTACAGGGCTGCTGCCTCACAGCTGCAGAGTAATAGCATTATCTATGGATTCACAACAGCTGTAAGTGCTGCCATTTTCTACGCCTGGGTAGAAATCCTTCCTATTACGGCTTATTGTGCCAGTGCTGGGTCCACTGACTATCAGATAATTTTATTGCCTACAGTAGCTCTAGAATCCTACATCCATCCGGCAAGCTCTCATCTAACTCGATGGCCAACGCAGACTTCTGCCCCGTTATGCTTACACAGTCCTGGTGGAATATATTCCTCTCCCATGAACCTACAGAAGATGCTGATGATGGTTTCTTTTGTTTTGTGTTTTGTAGTCCAGATGTGTCTGTGTTCCTCTTGGTTGTCTCTGTCCTCAAACAGCAGTAGCCAAATCTATAAATAATAAATATAAAGTTCAAATAAGCCATGAACAGAGGTTGCAAATAAGCCATGAACAGAGGTTGCAGTGAGCCGAGATCACACCACTGCATTCCAGCCCGCATGGCAGAGCAGGACCCTGTCTCAAAAAAAAAAAAAAAAAAAAAAAAAAAAAAAAAAAGTAGGCATTTCAATGCCTGCTTCAGACAAATAAGCCATGAAAGTAGAAACTTAGAAATAGAAGTTACTACTGTCTTATCTAGATCAAATTGTATCCCTATTTCATTTGAAGACATAAAAATGCCTTGCAGTAAGCTGAAGTAGCTATCAAATAATGTGTTCTGTAGTTAGAGTTCAAAACTTGACTGGTTTCAACAGTTTTGCCCACAGAAAAGCTGGCCTAGGGGTTATAATTATTTATAATCATGAATTTGATGTTCCTGTACTATTCTCAGTACGTAGAGGTCATGGAAGTAAATGGGGTCTCCCAAGAGAGGAGAGGGCCAAAATGTGACTTTAAGGAACACTAACAAGAGAGTGTACAAGGAGTAGTAGAAAACCTGGATAATGCAGAGGGATGGAGGATAAGGAAAGAAGGTTTTCAAAGCTATGGGGGCCAGGTGCATGGCTCAGGCCTGGAATCCTGGAACTTTGGGAGGCCAAGGCGGGCGGATCACCTGAGGTCGAGAATTCGAGACCCAGCCTGACCAACATGGAGAAACCCCGTCTCTACTAAAAATACAAATTAGCTTGGCATGGTGGAGCATGCCTAATCCCAGCTGCTTGGGGGGCTGAGGCAGGAGAATTGCTTGAACCCAGGAGGCAGAGGTTGCGGTGAGCGGAGATTGCACCATTACACTCCAGCCTGGGCAACAAAAGTGAAACTCCATGTCAAAAAAAAAAAAAAAAGTTATGGGTACACAAAGGCATACAGAGTGGTGTAAGGAACTTTGGAGACTCAGAGAGAAGAGTGAGGGAGGAGAATGAGGAATTAAATAACTACATATTGGGTAAAATGTACACTACTTGGATGACACGTGTCCTAAAATCTCAGACTTTACCGCTATATAATTAATCCATGTAATCAAAAACCAGTTGTACCCCAAAAGGTATTGAAAGAAAAAAATATATTTAAAAAATAAAAATAAAAAAGAAGGTTTTCTGAAAGGAGAAAGTGTTTGCTGTAGGAAATGCTTCTCAATCATCAAGTAAGACCTAGAGAATGAACATTGCCCGTGAGACCCACCCACAAGGAAGCCCGAGCAACCCTGTCCATCACAATCTCCTCCAAGCAGTGTGGACCGAAGTCAAATTACAATGAAAAGACTTGCAGGGTTTGTCCAGTGGAAGAAGTTGAACATGCTTAAATATTAGGAGTTAATAGAGGAAAGAGGTTAATAAATAGGAGGGAGAGAGTCATCAAAATTTGAAGTCCCTCCACTTAGCACCAAGTCTTAGTAGCAAGTCTCCAAGATGGCTTCCACCTCCCGGTAGACACACAGCTATGTAGCGGCCTCCATTTTGCTGGGATTGATCTTTGTAACAAACAGAATGTGATTAAAGTGATGCTACATCATTTCTGAGATTAGATTTTTAAAAACACTGTGCTTCTGCCTTGGCTGTTTTTCTTGCACTCTCCCTGGGGGAAGTTAGTGGTCATGCCTGAGGAAGCTCAAAGCAGCCTGCTCAGAGGTCCACATGGAACTGAGGTCTCTGTCCAAAAGCCGGCAAGGAGCTGCAGTCAGCCAAAAACCATGTGAATGAACTTGGAAGTAGATCCTCCACCACTGAACCTTGCTTGACCATAGCCCTGACCATGAGAGCTCAGCCTCATGAGAGCCTTAGAGTCAGAACAACCCAGACAAGCCACTTCTAGATTCCTGTACCTCAGAAACTGTGAGAGAATATGTGTTCAGTGTCTGAAGCTGCTAAATTTTGTGGTGATTTGTAACAATAGATAGCTAATACAGTAAGAAAGAAAAGCCAAAGGAAAAGGGATCCATGTCTCAGAGGAACACATTCGCTTGAGGTAGGAGGAGGAGTGTCACTCCTGTAAGAGGAGGTAAGAAAAGATCGCGTTTTTGTATGGATATAAGTAGACAGGTGAGTCTCATTAATTTTATAATGTACACACCTTTTAGCTTCACTTTCAGTGTGAGTTCGTCTTCAGTGTGTCTTACCTGGAGTTTGTGGAAAGACAACAGATTCAGTCATTTTCCCATGCCTGGTGGTTGACAGAAGCAAGTAGCTAATCAAGAACACTGTTTAGCTGGATGTGGTGGCATATACCTGTAGTTCCAGCTACTCGAGAGGCTAAGGCAGGAGAATTGCTTGAACCTGGGAGGCGGAGGTTGCAGTGAACCGAGATTGTGCCACTGCACTCTGGCCTGGACAATAGAGCGAGACTCTTGTCTCAAACAAAACAAAACAAAGCAAAAAAAAAAAAACAAAAAAATCCAACACTGTTAATCAGTTGATAAAAATGATGGAATGTGATGTCAAAGCTGGAGAGACCAAAAAAGGAAGCCTTGTTGGGGGAGAATTAGGAGATTAAGTCAAGAAATTAGTAAAATAAATAAATAAATAAACAAACAAATAAAAAAAAATTAAGACCTTGAAGTACAGGCAGGTATGGCTAGAGAGTGAGATGTCCAAGATAGTGAGTTTAGTAGTGGAACCACTGTGGTTAACAAGTGTAGGGAGAACGTGGCAGTGTGTGGCTGCTAAAATTGATTGGCCATGAGGAGACCACTAGAAACCATGGAGTTAGGCTGTCAGTGGATCATCTATGTGGACACAGAATTGACATAGGAAGACAAGAAGACTTTAGTCAGTGCAATGGCCAGGGAGCCAAGGCGTGTAGAATGTCCTCATGGGCAGCAATAGGAAGGGTGGCATTGTATGTTCAGATGACAGGAGCCGTAAATGAGTGGCAGTTTTAATAATCAGGTGCAGAAGGAAGGCTGTGGCATTGGGAATTGAGGAAGCTTGCACTAAGGCAGGGTGGTTAGGGAAAAATGGGAGCATTCTCAAGGGAGGGATTCAAGGGAAGTGGAATCCTGGTGGGAAAGGCTGTTTCTCTGGCTAAGGAAGTTCTTTTCTTATTTTTATTTATTTATTTTTATTTTTGAAATGGAGTCTCCCTCTGTCGCCAGGCTGGATTTACAATGGCGCCATCTCGACTCACCGCGACCTCTGCCTCCTGGGTTCAAGCGATTCTCCTACTTCAGCCTCCTGGAGTAGCTGGGATTACAGGCATGCGTCACCATGCCTGGCTAATTTTGTATTTTTAGTAGAGACGGGTTTCTCCATATTGGTCAGGCTGGTGTCGAACTCCCGACCTCAGGTGATCTGCCTGCCTTGGCCTCCCAAAATGCTGGGATTACAGGTGTGAGCCACCACATCCAGCCTTCTCTTCTTAATATGTATCTAGCTCACTGGCCTGAATGGAGATTTCTAGTGGCTAGAACATTCCCACACTGCCACCCAGGGGGATGAGTGGATCTGCACCTAGCACTCATGGAAACCATTTTCTGCACCCTTTACGGGGAGATCTGTGGGTTCACACAAAGAGCTGGAGGAAGCATTTGGTGAAGGTGTTGGAGGTAACTAGCTCTTTGTATGCTAATTCTGACTTGTTTTAGGAAAGATGGCCAACTCCATGTCTGGTGACTGGGAAATGCTCCTTCTGGGAGAATGAGATTCGCTGCTCATGATCTGGGGCTTGGAGGCGGCAGACACTGGGTCTAGATCCCTGGACAGGATGCAAGCCAGGAAGAAGTCGACATAGCTCAGAACCGCTTATGACCTGTTAGATGGTATCATTTCTGAAAATACATCTAAATTCATTGGGGAAAAAGGCTGTTCTAGACTTTAGATAGAGTAGTCTTACCTGAGTGATGGGCATTTGCCTTGTTGCCTTGTATATAAATGACCAAGCTGAATAAAGCTGCTCTCAGGGTGGAGAGGAGGGATGGGCCCAAAAGACTTACTTGTTTTATAACTAATTGTTGCTTCTATTGATGTGCTAAATTGCTAATAAAACAGTGATTTAAAATTTAACTTCATGGTCTCATTCTTAAGAAATCAATTAATTAGCAGTTACATAATATGTTAGATGTTGCTTTGTTTGCTTCATGCTTCCGTTTTACAGCAATCTTCCTTAAGATCCATAAAAGCTGGGTTCCTTTCTAGTTCCTTGTCTCAGAGCTTGCCCAGCGCCTTTCATATAATAGGTATTCCATTGTGTTTGTCGAGTGAATGAACAAACTCCAGAATAAGCTTGAGACAGCTGTGGGAACTTTTCAAATGTGCTGTTTCTTAATTTTTTCTTTTTCTTTTTTTTTGTTTGGGACAGGGTCTCACTCTGTCACCTGGGCTGTAATGCAGTGGAGCAATAATATCTCACTGCAGCCTTGACCTCCTGGCCTCAAGTGATCCTCCTGATTCCGCCTCCTAAATAGCTAGGACTACAGGCATGCACCATCATGTCTGGCTAATTTTTAATTTATTTTTTTTAGAGATGGGGCCTTACTATATTGCCCAACCTGGTCTCAAACTCGTGAGGTCAAGTGATCCTCCCACCTCGTACTAGGATTACAGGTGTGAGGCACTACACCCAGTCTGTCCCTTAAAACTTTTGCAGCAATAAAAATTTATATTAGAATGAATCTTTAATTAGTAAATGGAAAACTAGTAATATCTTTAGAAACTAATATGTGACAATAAAATGTAATATATTTATTATATTTACCATATCTATCACTTCAATAATGTTTAGTATTATATTTTCAACCAAATTTTCTCTACCCATGATCATGACAACTTTAAAAAGAAGTGTATAGTCGGTTCAGTAAACAGTCTGGTTTTATTTACATCATACTAAGGGTGAGAATAAATGATAGTTTCTGAAAAGAAAATGCATTCTCATGTCATTTAATTTTTTTCAACTCTGCACAAACGAACCTATTCATCTATAATCCATTTCTTTCCATTATCATTTTTACAATAGTTCAAAAAGTATTTAGCTGACATAGTTCAAATGAAATTTTTTATCAACAATCACTTATTCATTAAATGAATTTATTGCAAAGAAATAATCAGCTACATATATTTATATTAGCCAGTCTTGGTTTATTATGTGCTGCTATAACAGAATACCTGAGACCAGGTAACTTATAAGGAACAAAATGTATTGAGTTATGGTTCTGGAGGCTGGGAAGTCCAGGACCACATTAGGACCCATTTTCTCTGCTTTCAAGATCCTGCCTTGTATATGCATCCTCCAGATGGAAGGGAAATGCTGGATCCACACATAGTAGAAAGGCAGAAGTGCTAAGAACATGAGCACTTTTATTAAGGCATGAGCCCTCATGGCCTAATCTCTTAAAGTCCTCTCCTCTAACACCTGTTACAATGGCAATTAAATATCAACCTGACTTTCGGAAGGCACAAACATTCAAACTAAAATATAGCTGAGCAAAAAAAAACATATATACCAAATAAAGAATTATGGTAATATTTTGATCTTCAAAGATCTAAAACTGGAAAAAATATTCAAAGGTGCAACAAAATTATTTACCTCACTTCTTCATCAATTGTTCAGTCTATTCACCATTACCCAAATGCTAATTCCTTAGAGCGCACACAAGTAGCATTTCCACAATCCTAATCACCTACTTAACATTGTTGCTAGGTTACACACGTGTGCATGCATTGTATGTGTATAAATCACATGAGTATAATCACTTTTCCTATAACATAGATGTTTTGTCCTATATGTAATCTTCTTTAAGAATTGCACATTATAGAAAATTGTAGCTCTATAGCTAAGTAACTAGCTAGCAAATGCTGACATTTGAAATTAGATTATTTCCAGACTACGTTTTTAATAATTATGATATACTAAATAGTAGTTGATTATGAACAATAAGCTGAGTAAATAAATATTCAGATAAATGGAATATTCACTGACAAAAAACAATGTTCATATTCGTAGAGAGATGAGAGGGCAGAAGCTACACTTCAGTGATCTTTAGTAATGTTATTATTTAGAACGTTTACAACATTTAACAGGAGAATAGGATTGGTCGGTTTTATAATTTTATCTCTATTGTAAACATATGACACCACATTCCCCAAAAGCACATGATAAAACTAAGCATTCTGAAGCTTTAATGATAAAAATTAAGGCTAGGTAGAAATTATCCATAACGGTTCTCAGTTTTCTTTCCATCCTGGTTCTAAATATCGAGAGCTTAAAGGCCATTTGGGAGCTTTTGTGTGGCATGGTAAAGGAATTATTTTGAAAAGACAGTTTTTTTATGCAGAATATTTTCTCCTGTCTGTAAAATACTAAACATAATGAAAAAGTCAGGCACAGTGGCTCACTCCTGTAATCCCAGCACTTTGGGAGGCTGAGGAGGGTGGATCACTTGAGGTCAGGAGTTTGAGACCAGCCTGGCCAACATGATGAAACTCCATCTCTACGAAACATACAAAAATTAGCCGGATATGGTGGTGGGCACCTGCAATTCCAACTACTCGGGAGGTTGAGGCACGAAATCGCTTGAACCTGGGAGGCGGAAGTTGCAGTGAGCCAAGATCACACCACTGCACTCCAGCCTGGGTGACAGAGAGAGACTCCATCTCAAAAATAAAACAAAAACATATTAAGACACACAAGGCAGGTTATATTTACATAAATAGACAATAGTAGAATAGGAAGAATTGGTGCTTCTCCTTAATTACACGACAAAGTTGAAGCATCATAGATAATCCCCTCCTCTCTGCTTCTGAAACCACGTTTCAAAACACGTTCTTGAACAGAATACTTTCTTGTTTGGAATCAATCCTCGAGGAGAAATACCTGGGTTAGAAAGCCCTGCTCTCACAGAAGTCTCCATTGGTTCCCTGCAGTGAGTGGATTTGCAGAGTATAGTGATGGTAGCTGACACTAGACATTCATATTCCTTATATCACCCTATATATCACGTCTACAGGGAATTACAGGATGCATGCAAACACAAAAATCCTCCTACTCTCTTAATCACATTCCTGTTGGCCTTTATTCATGCCAGGCTACACCTCCCTGAAAGAGTTTTGTATCTATCAAATTTTAAGTCACCACCAGATGAAGAAAGAGAATTGAAGACCAGAATTAGTGGTTCTTTTTGTTTCTTGGGAATATCCATAAATTTTTAAAGAAAATGACTTCAAATTAGGCATATGTACTAATCCCAAGTGAACATAAATTCACCAAAACCCCAAAGAAACATTCCCCTCAAATTTTGGAAAGAATATTTTAACAGACCATTAATTGTCTGACTCTAGATTTATATACATGGTCACTACTACATTTCTTTTCACTGCATTCTTGTTCAGAATAAGTACAAACATTGGTGTATGTGTATGTGTGTGTGTCGGGGGGTTCATCAAATGTCTTCAAAGCTATTTTGACTTATGAGCAGACTCTTATAAAAAAATTTATTTTTACCAAAATTAGTTTTCCTACTCCTCCTAATAATACGATTTTCTGGGCATATTTTTTAAAAGAATGGAATTGTTGTGTGGCCCATTACACGAATGTGTTGATACATAAAAAGCTTTTATGAGACAATTTTATAAGCGGAAGAGTGTCTATTCACATGGAAATTATTGCCTGGATTAAAAATGCTTTAAGCCAGAAGATTGGCAAATCAAAATTTCTTGTCTCAGTTTCTTAGAAAAGCGCCTTTATTTCTAAATCCATAAGTCAACACACTAGAATGAAGCTATTTATTGCTCAGATGGCACAATCAAAATAACAATGACCTCCTTTTTCCAACTCCAAGTGGAAAAACAATTGATATTATTTACTTAAATATTGAAAAGAAACTTTTAAATACAGAAAACATGTGTTAGAAATGAGTAAGAGCTAATCCCTAAAGTGAGGTAGGTTGAAGTTCTGAGTTTCTGAATTCTACCATGAAGTTGCATTGAATCCATCATGTGCTTTTCTTTAAATCTTTTTACCTCTTGCATGTCATTGTTTTCAAATGTGTAACATTATTCTAGCCACAATACGGACATTAATTCTTTTTCTTTTCTTCCTTTCTTTTCTTTTTTTTTTTTTTTTTGGTGACGGAGTCTCACTCTGTTGCCCAGGCTGGAGTGCAGTGGCAAGATCTCAGCTCACAGTAACCTCTGGCTCCTGGGTTCAAGCGATTCTCCTGCCTCAGTCTCCCAAAGTGCTGGGATTTCAGGCATGCATCACCATGCCCAGCTAATTTTTGTATTTTTAGTAGAAATGGGGTTTCAGCATGTTGGCCAGGCTAGTCTCGAACTCCTGATCTTGTGATCCGCCCACCTCAGCCTCCCAAAGTGCTGGGATTACAGGCGTGAGCCGCCGTGCCCAGCCAGGACATTAATTTTTAATTTCATTAGGTATAAACACATTAATCCATTTACTTATTGTAGGTGTCCTGAATATTAATAAAATCTTACGAAAAAGAAAACCTAGAACCAGAAAAAAGGAATCTTTTGAAGTGAAGCACACAGAAAATGGCAGAACTAGGAAGGAACCAATGTATCCTGACTTTAAGTTCAATGTCTTTTTCATTAAATTATGCTGCAGAACTATTGAGATATGCTATTGATTTGGAGTATCCTAAATAAAACTATTCTTTCTTATACTGTAAGGTTGCTATCAGCTATCAATGGTCTCAATTGTCTACTTCAGTAAGACAACATGAGAGAATATAATCATTGAAAAGAATCCATAGATAAGTATAAAAATACTAATGTTTGAAATTCACTACAGTATTTTTCATCAAAACAAAGAAAATATTAATTTAAAAAGTATGCCAAATGCAGTGTACCAAGAACTGTTTGGAAAGTAACAGCAGTGGTTTTCTTTGTCTCAAAGTATTCTCTGACAAAGTCAAATATAACTCAGTGACCAAAAGGGAGAAGCAACAGCAACTGAACCAACAGGAATACAAGGGAAAACGATCAGAATTGTGCATGGACTTAATAATCAAACTTGATTCATGTAGATCTGAAGATACATAATAATGTCTATAACTTGTAAGATGACATTGTTAGTCCCTTTATTAGATAATTCTTTATTTTACAACACTTTTAGTAGCACTGTAAAATGTATATGGAAGGAAGAAAGGATATGGATAATTAGAGCTTGGTGTGGAAGATGGATTTTATAAAATTATGAAATCCAAGTAAAATAAATAAGCTGTCAAGAACAAAAACCCAGAACCTTGCACCTGATAAAACACCATTGTGTTGGGTCTAGCATCATGCCAAGTTTTTGTGTCATTAGATATGCTGAATTAGAACACTGTATATGTATTTACTGTTCCTATAGAAACTCAGTACATTGAAGAATAAGGGAATTTTGACCAAGGTTTATGACATGATGGGAAAACACAATGGCAAGAATGAAGTCATATCATGATGTCTTACAGGTCCAGACTCAACACCATGTAATCAAAGTCAGCTATTATTTTTAGTGAATTAGTTGAGTTAATAGGTTGGCAATCTTTTTTGGGGGGATTATTTATTTATATTTTCTTCATATCTTATGTCATTCTTTCCCTAAATAAAGAAGTTTCAAAATTCCACTTTTGGCAAAAAACTGAAAGTCCTTTGTTTTGTTTTTGTTTATGGAAGTTCCACTCCTTCCTAGTATATAGAGAACAGAGAAGAATGTCATTTCCACTCTAAGAATCCTACAGTGGCCAGGCACGGTGGCTCACGCCTGTAATCCCAGCACTTTGGGAGGCCAAAGTGGGTGGATCACGAGGCCAGGAGATCGAGACCATCCTGGCTAACATGGTGAAACCCCATCTCTACTAAAAAAAAAAAAATACAAAAAATTGGCCGGGCGTGGTGGTGGGCATCTGTAGTCCCAGCTACTCTACTCGGGAGGCTGAGGCAGGAGAAGGGCAATGGCGTGAAACCAGGAGGCAGAGCTTGCAGTGAGCCGAGAATGGGTCACTGCACTCCAGCCTGGGCGACAGAGAGAGATTCCGTCTAAAAAAATTAATAAATAAATAAAAATTAAAAAAAAAAAATCCTACAGTGACAATTGGCAAAAGCCTTTAACCTTGGGTAGAAAGTTGGAGTCCACTGATAACAAAGATAGAAAGATGGGCAGGAATGCTACAAAAGCATCCTAGAGCCTCAGGACTGAGGCTGAAATAGAAAAACTGAGAACCATCCTTGGTACACCACGAGGTTTTCATTGAGTAACAACTTACAGCCGTCTACCATCTGCTCAAGGACAAGAGAACCACTTCTGTGGCACAGGTGCGCACAGGCTAATGAGAGCTAAATGTCAGGGAGGGATTTTGGAAAAAACTCTTCGGCATTCCAGCTCTTATAAGTAGCATAGGTAGTGGCCATGCTCCGTAGAAACTATTTAAGACGGAAGTACACTGAAAGTAACCAGAACAACAGCAAAACCGAAACCCAGCCAACTGCTGACCATGTTGACTCAAGCCTGAGTAACAACTCTCTTGCAGAGGAAGAGGCATGCCTACTTCTGGGCATAAATGCTCATTATCACAGTCCTTGCGATTCTACCATAATGTCTGATATTCAATCAAAAAATATGAAGTACCCAAAAAATAAGAAAAGAATGATCCATTGCTAAGAGATGAAAGTGTCAACCAAGCCAGATTAAGAGATGACACACGAGAATGACCAGATAAGGATGTAAAAATCACTCTATTAATATGTTAAAGCATCCTGCAGAAAAGGTAGACAACATTGTTTTAGAGTTTTCCAGATAAATTGCTGTGTGTGTGTCTGTGTGTGTGTGTGTGTGTGTGTGTGTGTGCGTGCTGGTGTCTTGAAATGGAAGGCAGTATGGAAACAGAATTTTTTCTTCTTGAGGATCTCAGTCTTCTTGAGGATCTCAGTCTTCTTGAGGATCTCAGCCTAAGGCCTTCAACTGATTTAATAAGGTCCACCTATGTTACAAAGGATCATCTGTTTTACTCAAAGTCTTCTAATTTAAATATTAATCACATCTCAAATATACTTTTACAGTAGCATCTAGACTGATATTTGACCAAGTAACTGGATACCATGACCTAACCACGCTGATACGTAAAATTACCCATTATAACTGGTAGATTTGATGAGCTGATAAAGCATGAGTATAGACTAACATGAAAGCAAGAAACTCCTGGAGCAGCAGCCACAGGAGGTCTTTATATTTTCTTGGGCTTTCATTCCAGGAACTCTACTAAACTCTTACTTCAAGGATTCAAGAAAGACTTTCTCATGGTTCTGACAGAAGGAAGTGAGAAATAGCTGTTGTGAAACCCTCCCAGAGCTAACTCCACAACAAAGTCCTACTCTCCAGAAAAAAGAGTTCCCCAGAGGGCAATACTGAAACCTTATCCCACCTGGGAGAAGAAAATTCCTCCCCACTCCAGCCCACTCAGACTTTCTTGTCTCACCCACAGGAAGAAATAAAACATATAGTAAAAAAGGAATAGGGCTTCAATGGAACGGATTGGGGCTGTTGCAGCCAGAGAAGGGAATAGACCACAAATGGGCAAAAAAATAAGCTACATCCCTGAAGGAAGGATAGAAACACATGTGAAAGCGACATGCATCCCAGAGACACAAATCCACTAAAAGATGAAAACTGTATTATGATTATCACAGAGTAATCAAGATGTCTATCACCACACATGGTTACCCTTTGTGTGGATGTGTGTGTGATGAAGACACTTAAAATCTACTCTTTCCAAATTTCAAGTAAACAATACAGTATTATTAACTATAGCAACCAATTTGATTTGGGTAATTATTATACTATGTACATGTATATCAAATCATATTGTAGACCTTGAGTCTATACAATTTTTGTCAATTATACCTCAAAAAGCTAGAAATAATTAAATAATGTAACATAAAATGTCTCTGTTATTTTAAAAGCAGTTGATGATTTTGATCTAAAATTGCTACTAAAATACACAATGTTAACTTCACCAGAGGTTAGTATAAACGACTAAGGAACTGAGTTTAAAAAGTATAAATTGAGATCCTAAATCCTAAACATGAAGTAAGATTAATGAGTTGATGATGTCTTTTAGGACAATATTTTTATCTAACTTTTTATTCCTGAAAATGACAGATGCATAATATGGAACCAGACTTACTTAAATGTCAGTGATTACCTTAGAAACTGTGAAACAATGTGTCAATGTTAAGAGCTTAAACTCTAGAGTCTGATGTTTGAATTCCAAACCTGCTGCAACTTTAATTTCATGTGACCTGATGTAACTATGTATTAGTCTGTTCCCACGCTGCTGATAAAGACATACCTGAGACAGGGCAATTTACAAAAGAAAGAGGTTTAATGGACTTACAGTTCCACAGGGCTGGAGAGGCCTCACAATCATGGCAGAAGACAAGGAGGAGCAAGTCATGCTTTACATGGATGGCAGCAGACAAACAGCAAGAACTTGTGCAGAGGAACTCCTCTTTACAAAATCATCACATCTCGTGAGACTTACTATCGCAAGGACAGCACAGGAAAGACTTGCCCCCATGATTCAATTACCTCCCACCAGGTCCCTCCCACAACACGTGGGAGTTCAAGATGAGATTTGGATGGGGACACAGCCAAATCATATTAAAGTGATTGGATTCACCCACTCCACTTTCTCACTGGTAAAATGTACATTATAGTAAACACTATTTTATACAGAAAAAAAAGACCAAAACTTAATTCAAATATGTTTGGACTCATCTCCTTTCTTTCATTCTTCTACCATACCAAGACTCCAGTGGCAAGACACAGACTCTCCGAGGAACAGTACAATACAAAGCCCCAGAGACAAGGGAGGAAACAAAAACAGGGACACTAAAGGAATTTGAAGCCTCAGGTACCTGACAATAAAAATCTTAAACCCAGTCTAACTCCTAGTTAGGTTAATGTCCTCACACTGAAGGCCTGCTTACTTCAGAATCTGTCACTGATACACTACGTCTAGCTTTCAGCAAAACATTACAAGGCATACCAAAAGGTGAGATAAAATGTGGTCTGAAGAAACAAAGCAATCAACAGAACTAAACTCAAATATGACACAGGTACTGGAATTATCAAGGAATTTAAAATGACTGTGATTAACATGTTACAGTATCTAATGCAAACAGTAGACCATATGCAAGACCAAATGGTTGATGTCAGCAGCAATATGGACAGTATAAAAAATCCAAAGGAAATCCTACAAATAAAAAGCACAGTAACAAAAATAAAGAATGCCTTCAGCAGTTTATCAGAAGACTTGATGCAGCTGAGGAGAGAATTATGGAAATTGAAGAAGGGACTACAAAAACTGCCCAAATATTAATACAAAGAGAAAAAAATAATTTAAAAACCCAGAACATCTCAAAACTGTAGGACAATGTCAAAAGGTTATATGTATGTAAATAGAATAACAGAAGGAGAAATAACAAATAAAGAAAAAGCAAATTTGAAGTAATAATGGCTGAAAATATCCAAAATTAAGACTGACACCAAACCACAGATCCAGGAAGGTCTGACAATGCCAAAGTAGATCATACTCAACCTGCAGAAAATCTAAGAAAAAAGAAAATCATGAAGAAAGCCACAGGGGGAAAACCTACCTTTACCTATAAAGAAACAAGGATAAGAATTACAGCAGATTTTTTTTTTTTTTTAATCAGAAACCATGTAAGCAAGAAAAGGAAGGAGTGAAAGCCTCAAATTGTTAAAGAAAGTAATTGTCAGTCTAGAATTCTACACCCAGGGAAATTAACCTTCAAAAATTAGGAATAAATATGTTCTCAGTCAAGCCAAAATTGAACAAATTAATTTCCAGTAGACTTGTACTCTAAGAAATATGAGTACTTAAGGTAGAAGAAAAATACTAAAGGTCATAAACTTAGACTGACATAAAGAAAAGAAAAACGTCAGAGAAAGACTAAATAAAAATTATTTTTAAAATTTTTTCTTATTCTTATCAGAAAAATAAGTATTTAAAGGAACAGAAGTAACAATGCATTAGGTGATTATAGCATTAATGACAGCAATGCCTTAAGGGATGGGAGGGAGAAATTGGTAATATCGTTATAAGGTAACTGTATTATACTGTTAATAATATAATGTTATTTGATGATGGATTTAAATATTTAAAATGTATACTGTAAATTTTAGAACAACTAAAACAATTAAAGAAAAAGAAAGATTTAAGCAAATACAATGAGAGAGAATGTATCACAGAACAAGAAGCTTAGGGAAACACAGGCAATGAGAATACAAAGAAAAGCTCAGGTGGGTACACATCATAGTCAAACTGCTGACAATCTAAGGTAAATAGAAAATCTCAAAGTCAGCCAGAGATAAAGACACACTACATGCAAAAGAAGAAAGATCCAAATGAGAAAAGACTGCTTGCCAGAAACTGTGCAAGCAAGACGACCAAGGAGAGATCTTTAAAATACTCAAAGAAAATTGTCACCTAGAATTTGATAATCCTTAAAAATATCTTGCAAAAATGAAGGCTAAATAAATAATTTTTTGACAAAGCAAAGATGAAAAAAGTTATTGTGAGCAGACCTGTACTACAAGAAAGGTTAAAAAGAAGTTATTTAGGTAGAAAGAAAATGATATCAAATAAACAAATCTACACAAAGGAATGAAGATCTTCAGAAATGGTAAAATTGTGGATAAATCTAAAAGTCATTTCAAAATTTTGAGTCATCTTAAAGATTATTGTTTATAGCAAAGAAAAATGCTAGCAATTTATTGTGAGGTTTAAAATATGCAGAAGCAGAAGTAAATTATATAATGATAGCAACATGACAACTGGAAGAAAATGAAAGTCCAATGAAGAAATGCTTAATAAATGTTGATTAAATATTTGAAAATCCACTGAAAATGAAATTCCACTGAAATAGACATACACCACACCTCTGCAAGGGATGTCAAAGAATTTGCAGATACATTTTGAAACAATTTAAAGATTTCACTCCTTCCTTTTCTTGCTCGCATGGTTTCTGATTTTAAAAATCAGCTGTAATTCTTATCCTTGTTTCTTTATAGGTAATGGTGTGTTTCCCCGTGTCTTTCTTCATGATTTTCTTTTTTGTTAGATTTTCTGCAAGTTGAGTATGGTGTACCTTAGTATTGTCTCACCTTCCTGGATCTGTGGATTGGTGTCAGTCTTGATTTTGGATATTTTTCAGCCATTACTACTTCAAATTTGTTTATTCTTTGTTCATTATATCTCATTCTGTTATTCTAATTATATACACAGAAGCAGCAACAATCTGTGATGCTTTTGAAGTAATTAAATGAATGAGGTCAAATTTAATATTACAATCATGATAGTTTTCAAAATCAAATGATATTTGTTAAACACCTTTGCTTATATCTTCGATGGAAAAATTATCTCCCGACTGAAGTTTTAGTAAGAGAACCCATTCAGAATTTAGTTCACACACACAAAGTTTGGCATATAAAATGGAAAAACTTCACCCTTGATAGAACGTACAGAATATTTTTGTACTATGGGAAGCTACTACTATTTTCCTAACGTGAGGAAAAAGAGTAATACCACCCACTGGAGTGCCTTATCTTGATCTGTATCTGTTGATATTATCCTTTTGTTTGTGTCTTTCTTTAGGGTTGCTGATGTGCAGTTAATTAAGCCATGCATTGAAATCTTGTGTGGGGAACCTGTGGGTGTATTCTTGGCAAGAATCTCGGAGGTGGATGCCTGGCCAGGACCTGCAGGGTTACTGGATAAATGTCACTAAAGTTTGACACTTCTATGAAGAGAGATGTCTACACAAAGTACACATCCCAGTCATTACTATTTATAATTATATTTGGTATCCTATATGGCTCCGAAATCTCAAAGGACCACCAAACTCCATGTGAGCAAAACTTTAACTCATCTTTCCCAGAACCCCTTCTGCTTCTTCAAAGTTAGTGCCCATACTCTTCCTCCTACTGGTATCTTACAGTATTCAGCCTTTTAATCATTTGTCTATGTACAGGTCCCACAGCCAATTAAGCATTAAGTTATCTAGACTTGACTTGGTGAGTATTTAAGATATTTGTACCATCCTCTTTATTGCTACTCCTATTTACTCCAATATTTATCACCAAAGTTATTGCAATAATTTTCCAGCTGCTTCCCTGTATAGTATCTTTTTGTTGCTGTCGTTAACTCTGCATTTCTCCCTAGCTGCCTGAACAAATGGGATTACATCACTCTTTTGCTTAAAATCCTTCCACAACTCTCATGAGTTTCAAGAGATGCTCTACCTAGGTTCCCTGGGCCATGAGCTCTTCATTATCTAGCCCCTGTCCTTCTCTCCAGCCTCACTTTCTGACATTCCTTGCCATAAACATATACCAGAAAAACACACCCCACTTGTGTCTACACACACACACACACACACACACACACACTTCACTTTTTCTTGCCTTTATTTCTGGTCCCACTCTCTGAACAGACAACCAGTCACCACCCATCTTTTGGGATTCAATTCAAGGTTAATTCCTCCAGGATGCATGAACTTTTTTTCCGCCCCTGCCCCCTGTCTCCCTGTGCCATCACAATGCAGGCATCTCTCATGCATTAGTATTACCAGTTTATGTCTTTCGCTCCCATTAGAAAGTCAACATTCAGGGGCTGAAACTATGTGTTCATCTTTTTACCCACAGCATCTGTGACTCAAGAAATGCTTAATACATATTTGTTAAATATTTGCATTTATGGGAAATATGGTATTCATTATTTAGGCAAGTGTGTGTGATAACAACCATAATTGTTTTAACTATGTCAGTTTCAAAATATATCTGCAAATTCTTTGACATCCATTACGGAGAGGTGTGTTGTATGCCTCCTCTTCTTGAAACTGGGCATCGTTTGATCACTATGGCTACCAACAGAGGAGAGCAAAAGTGAAGTATGAGCCTCACAGGGCTAGCTGATCAAAGGTGTTGCAACCTCTGAGTAGCTAGCTGGTGTTCCTGTTCTTCAAGTCTTGATAGGCCACATAAGCAGTTTGTCAGCCCTGAGGCTACCTTGCTGTTGGGAAGCTCAGTCTAGACCATGTGGAGTCCATATGGCTGTATTCTAAGACTACAGGAAGAGAGAAAAATATGATCAGTCTCCAACGGTCCCAATGCTTCCTCCCACCACCTCTGTTTCAGCTACAGTTGCTCTCTGTCTCCAAATGTATTAGAGACCCCCAGCCACAACTGCTTGACTGGTTCTTTCTAAAATTTCTCACCTACAGAAAGGATGAGAGATAAAAATGATTATTACTGTTTTAAGCCACAGAAGATGATTTGTTATACAGCAAGAGAAAACTGGAACATTTATTTTAGAGAGTAATTAAAGATAATGGATTATAAACTCAGAATTAAAGTCTTTTTAAATTAAATAATATTTCAGCTGGGCACAGTGGCTCATGCCTGTAATCCCAGCACTTTGGGAGGCCAAGGTGGGCAGATCACCTGAGGTCAGGAGTTCCGACAGCAGTCTGGCCAACATGGCGAAACCCTATCTCTACTAAAAATACAAAAATTAGCCAGGTGTGGTGGTGCATGCCTGTAATCCCAGCTATTTGGGAGTCTGAGACAGGAGAATTGTTTGAACCCGGGAGGCAGAAGTTGCAGTGAGCCGAGATCCTGCCACTGCACTCCATCTTGGGTAACAGAACAAGACTTCGTCTCAAAAAAACAAAAAAGAAGTAATAAATTAAATAATATTTAATAATTAAATTAGCGTTTTTATTTTTGAGTATCACATCTTTGTATACACAAATACTACTTCAAGAGAAACGAAAATACAGTATGCCAATAGCACAATATTCTAAAATTCTGGCAATCAAATTCTTTAGTAGAAGGTGATATTTAACCATTATTTTTACTTTTTTGTTTCTGGAAAAGGATATGCTATATCATCCTTTGGGTAATTTGGGTTTCTTCTGTTACTACCAGTCTGTGGCAATAGGGAATCAAGAAAAGTCTGTAGTATACCTTCCTAAAGTCAAGTTTCTGGCTGAGACCCACTAAAAAAAATTTAGTATGGCCCACAATGGTCCGAGGAGGAACATCTTCATAGCAAACAGATCTCTGGACACTGAGAAAAGCAGAGCAAGACCATACCCCAAGACAAATTTGGTGACCCAGAATCCATGGGACACGTTAGCAAGCTACTCACCAAGTTAAATGATGACCGGCTAGTTCCTCAGAATCCTAGAAGAAAAGAGCTAGGCTGGAAGACAGAGATTCAATTCAAGAGTCACTTAGTAGTCACCAGAGCTTAAAGAAAATGCATATGCATGACTTTATAAATCATGGAGTCCTCGGAGACTGTATAAAATAAAGCCAATTATAGGGTTCTCCTCCTCCTCCTTGATAGAATAAATCTCCAGAAATTCCTACCTACCTGAGTGCAGTGTTAACTCACAAGTATTCATATACAAAGCTGAAATTTGTTACTATATTAATATTTCTGATTCTTGGTATTCAAGTCTACCAGATGCTACAAATAACAAAGGCAGACCAGAAAATTCAAGAGAAAAACATGCTAATAACAGGAGATGCAAAAGAGACAGGTATGAATGCTAAGGGAAGAAACAGAAAGAATAAAAAGTAGACATTGGACTTTCACTAGAGTTAGATGGGTTGAAGCCGACTTTAATGCTTCCGCTAACAAACGATGCTGCCCAAAAATTATGCTGAGAACAAACGAGGAACTAAATTTGAAGAAAAAAGCAATGAAAAAGTAGGGTTGGGCAACCAGGGCTAAATCTGAACATGTCCCGTGGTATGTGAAATGGGGGTTACAATCCATTTTAGCTGAGTTCAAGGAAATGAAGACACAAGTTTTATTCCAAGAAATCATTCAGTTTAGATAACCCTTTTTCTCAATGTTGATACGCTCAGGTAAGATGATGGCCCAGAGCATCACGGCAATGCCAGACAATGAAAATCACAATGAGCAGGTGTTGGTGGAAAGACAGTGGATGTGGGAGGGTCCACGCCAGGCTCTGAGGTATGCGATTGGACCTTCCCAGAGCCACAGAAGGGAGGGGGCAATAGAGATGAAATAGCTGGCTCCAAATGGGCCTCTGTTTGGGGGTTCTGCTGTGAATTTTGTTAAGAGTTTTGCTGCTCTTAATTTAAGGTATAAAAATGTAAGATATAAAGAAGTGCAAGTCTATGAAACCTCTTGACTTAGTAAAGCAAGAGTAACTCACAGTCTGCTGGGTTTAACCTCTTGACTTCCAAACAGGGTCAGGCAAGTTTTGGATGTTTTATTGTCCAGCATGCTTTCTGAACCTCTTTCTTCTTGCTCCTTTCAGAAATTATTCTCCAACCCCATGTGGTTGTGGTTGAGTTTCTCAGACTGTTTTTGACTCCCCTACAAGGGTAGGCCCCAACTGCAATAATTGCTTTACAGACAAGTAATTCATCTAGAGGGAAATTTCTGGGATTGATCCACAGATGTCAGGAGCAAGACTTCCAATTCTTGCTGGAGTGGCTAATCTAGGAGGATGTGAGCCTGTGGTTGTTGCTTTGTCTGCCAGGCGGAGACAGCTTGCATAGGAAATGGAGCCAAACAAAGTCGGAAAATGGAGACAGTGGTTTCACGTCTATACTCAAGGCCCTGGAGGCAGCTCTCTTTAAGATATTTAAGATCTTGCTCCAGGCCTCACAGGTGTTGAGCCAATAAAATTCACTTTTTTCTTTTAATTTGGGCTAGTTTAAATTTTGATCACTTCCAAGTGGAAAAAAGAATTCTTACTACTTCAAATGTTTATTGCAGGAAGCCAGAGAGGAGTGGGTGCCGACCAGGGGCCTGACAACTGGGCCATTTAGGGCTGAGCTAAGCACCCAACATTTCTCGAATGTGATGTTCATGACAGGTACCTGTTATGTTGCCTCTTGGTTCAACTGATGCTCTTAATCATGGACCTGGGTCTCAAAAAATAAAACAACAAAATATAGCTTTCTAAGAAGATATAAACACATTAGGCCTGTGTTCCTAGAGGGCAAATTGCCATTTTAGTCACCATTGCATCACACAACCCAGCCTAGTGTCTGTCCCATAAGGACTCTTCATGGTTGAATTTAAATGTATATGTACTGTGTTTTAGAAATATTGTGATCATAAATAGTTATAAGTCAAATGTTGATATTTGATAGACAACATTTTAACTATGCAGTTCATTTCATTAGTTAAGGATGATGTATAAATAGTACATGAGTGTCTGGATGACAACACGTCTTATTCCAACTCTTGGAAAAAAATTAATCTACCCAAATTTCTTGAAAGTATATGATTAACAAAACCAACAGGTATTTATATCCAGCTGTAGTTCTTGTTTCTCTACCTAACTTATTTAATGTAAAATGACCATTTATTTATAAAACATAACCATATAATATCCTTTCAAAGATGACAGTAATATAATAAAAAAGACTAGCATAACATAAAATATCTGCCCAAGATTATGTACTTATACGTAGGCAATATAGCAAGATACATTTTAAAATATTTTAAAATGGTTCTGTTAAATAATCTCTTGAAACATTTTCTATTCATAATATTGGCAGAGGTAGTGAGAACTCTAAAACTCTTGGATAGGCTTTTGCTATACTGTGCTGAAGTAATTCTACAAACCTTAGAGAAGGAATTGGAAGAACTAGACAGAGTGCTAAGTCCAATAAAAATTAGACATTGAAACAGTCATCCTACTTGTATTTACTAGATAAAATTATATACAGCAGTATTTAGAACTTTGTGGGGAAGCCTAGCATTTAATATTTTTAAGAAAATATAATTTTTAGCAAAAAGTCATTTATCAAAGTTGGTTTTAAAGGATTAATACCTAGCACTTTGGGAGGTCAAGGCGAGGATCACTTAAGCTCAGGAGTCCAAGACCAGCCTTGGCAAGATGGTGAGATCCCATCTCTCCTGCCTGTACTCCCAGCTGCTCAGGAAGCTAATATGGGAGGATTTCTTGAGCCCTGGAGTTCCAGGCTGCAGTGAGCTGTGATGAGTCACTGCACTTCAGCTTGGGCAACAGAATAAGACGCCATCTTCACAAAAAAAAATTTTTTTAAGAATGATAAAAGCATATTTGTATCCATGTTCTAATTGTAGGCCACTGTAACATTTTTTTCTTACGTATTTGGCCACATAGTCTTCTCACTCAATTTATTATTCTGTGAAGTAAATTTCTGTGATTCTTAAAGCCATATTGGGTAATTGTTTGAGGTTTTGATTCATAAAAATAAGTTAATTGAGAATTAAGGAAGTGGAGATTCATTTGTACTTCATTTCCTACATGACATAACTAGAAAAGCTGTATGATTAAACAACAATTTATTAGATATATGTGGTTCTCTGTATCATACAAAGCCCTTTCACATATTTTCAGCTTGTCTCTTATCCAGCCCTGCATAAATAGAATTGTTTCTATTTTGTAAATGAGGTAACTAAAGTTAAATGAGTAACTACCCCCTCCTTATCCCTACTTTAAAGGAGAATTTAATGTGCTTTAAATGAACAAGTAGCATTATTTATTCCATAAAATCATTAAGCTGACTACTGCAGCATATAGGAAAATGAAGGAAACCCATTTTCTGGTTTCATGGAGCTTGTACTCTAAAAGGAGACGTGATGAAATAAATTGACAGACAACTATGTTTTTTCAAAAAAAAGGAAACTCAGTTTTGGAATTGAGCCAAATCTCATGTTTGAAAGGCTCATAAAAATATATTTGAAGTGGGACATTAAAAATAGGCCTTAGCGTTTCCTTAATTAAAAAAAGTACAAAGGATAATGCCCTTTTGTCCAGTATGAAATTTTGTCTCATGAGAATAAGGGAAGTGGATCAGTTCATAAGTGAGTTACGCGTCAAAGACAAAGAAGCGACTGCATCTAAACGCTACAGTCTAATTCCGGGTTTGTACTCCAAGGAGCAGCCAAGGGAGCAAATCAGGCAGGTTGAGGGCTGGGAGGTATCAGAGTGAAGCTCTAAATCTTTTTGCCATTAAATCCTTCAACTGAGTGTTTTTTACATACGCAACGTAAATATTCTAAAACCCAGTCCTTCTATTCTATATCCAGCTTTAGCAACAAATTGAGAGACCTCTAGTAATATTCAGAAATACTTGGGTCTTTCACCAGAACCCATGGTTAGTTTTCTTTAGCATCAAGTGTATCTCTAAATGAAATGTATCACACACACAGGTAGAGAATACTATACTGTGTCGGGAATGGGTGGGTTCTTGGTTTCGCTGAAGCCGAGGACCCTGGCAGTGTTACAGTTTTTTTTTTTTTTTTTTTTTTTTTTTTTTTTTTTTTTTTTTTTGAGACGGAGTCTCGCTCTATCGCACAGGCTGGAGTGCAGTGGCCGGATCTCAGCTCACTGCAAGCTCCGCCTCCCGGGTTCACGCCATTCTCCTGCCTCAGCCTCCCGAGTAGCTGGGACTACAGGCACCCGCCACCTCGCCCGGCTAGTTTTTCGTATTTTTTTTAGTAGAGACGGGGTTTCACCATGTTAGCCAGGATGGTCTCGATCTCCTGACCTCGTGATCTGCCCGTCTCGGCCTCCCAAAGTGCTGGGATTACAGGCTTGAGCCACCGCGCGCGGCCTGTTACAGTTCTTAAAGATGTAGTCCAGAATTTGTTCTACCAGACGTTCAGACGTGTCCACAGTTTCTTCCTTCTGGTGGGTTTGTGGTGCTGCTGACTTCAGGAGAGAAGCTGCAGACCTTTGCAGTGAGTGTTACAGCTCTTAAAAGCAAGGCGTCTGGAGTTGTTCCTTCTTCCTGGTGGTTTAGTGGTACCGCTACTTCAGGAGCGAAGCTGCAAACCTTCTCGACCAGTGTTACAGCTCAGAAAAGCAGCATGGACCCAAACAGTGAACTGCAACAAGATTTACTTTAAAAAGCAAAAAAACAAATCTTTCACAGTGTGGACACCCAAGGGGGTTGCTACTGGCTGGCTAGTGCAGCCTGCTTTTATTCCCTTATCTGACCGCACCCACATCCTGTTGATTGGTCCATTTTACAGAGAGCTGATTGGTCCATTTTGACAGAGTGCTGATTGGTGCATTTACAATCCCTGAGCTAGACACAGAGTGCTGATTGGTGCGTTTACGATCCCTTAGCTAGACATAAAAGTTTTCCCAGTCCTCACTAGACTCAGGAGCCCAGCTGGCTTCACCTAGTGGATGGCACACCTAGGCTGCGGGCAGAGCTGCCTGCCAGTCCTGTGCCTTGCCCCCGCCCTCCTCAGCCCTCCCTTGGGCTGTCGTTGGGGTGGCTCAGGCCACGCAGGAGCCTATGGGGTGGATGGGGGGAAGCGAGAGGGAGAACACTGCTAGGGGACCCCGCACACCCTCTGCAGCTGGTGGCCCAGGTGCTAAGCCCCTCACTGCCCTGGGCTGGTGGCACCAGCTGGCAGCTCCGAGTGTGGGACCCGACCCAGCCCGTGCCTGCGAGCCTGCTGGAATTCGCACTGGCCTGTGAGTGCTGCCTGCAGCCCAGGTTCTCGCCCACGCCTCTCTTTTCCTCCACACCTCCCTCAAAGCAGAGGGAGCCGGCTCCAGCCTTGGCCAGCCCAGAGAGGGGCTCCCACAGTGCCGTGGCAGGCTGAAGGGCCCCTCAAGTACCACCAAGAGTGGATGCCGAGGCTGAGGAGGCACCCAGAGTGAGGGCTGCTAGCATGTTGTCACCTCTCAATACTTTCCTTTGCAACCTTTCTTCTTCTTGGAGATGACACACATTGTGTTAGTCTTCCCTAGAATATTCTGTTCCATTCAGCTTTAGAAGGCAGTGGAATTCTAGAGAGTTGCCTGCCTTCATCTCTTAAAAACATACTGAAATCCAGAACCTAGGTCTCAGTTTCTTCCTTTGAATGAATTGCTCTTTCTCATATATCACATGACACCAGTTAGTGGTCTCAGTTCAGCTTATTAGAAAGGTAGCTTGTGAAGTCAAGGTCATAGGTTCACTGTTTTCAGAAGCCAGTTAGCTCATCCTTGCTTCATCACTGATGTCTGAACCCACAATTTGGTAGTCTTTTTACAAAAATCAAAGGTGAACTTGATATAACAAATGTGACTGTCCATGCATATTATTGCACCTATAGATAGATACACAAAGCTAGAAGTCATACTCAGTAATAATGCACCTATCACAAATTTAGGGTAAGGGAGAGCAGGGTTTGAGTCCCACCATTAAATGACGTGTAACCTTGGATGAATTAGATTTTAAATCTTATGAAGTAACAAACGTCACCTTGTTTCTAGTCATCTGCACGGATACTTCAAACTCAAATTTGCATAACCACACTCATTCCCTTCTTGGCACTTTAGTCTAATTTCACTCTTAAATTTTCTGGCCAGGACCACTCTCAATCCTGTTACTGAAGTCAGAAATCTAAGAATTTTCGTAGCTTCTTCCTCTTGTGTTTTCATTTATTTAAAAAAATGCAAAACATCGGTCTCCTAAAATATTTCATATACCACCCAGTCTCATCTCAACCCACTCTTCCTTATTCCTGGTCTCTTCTATTTCTGGCTTGAATTACTGGAACAAACACCTAACTGTGCTCCTGCCTCTCTAGACTCATTCCCCTTCTTTCTAGTCCTATCTACAGACTTCTTTCAATGACCACAGAGTAATGTCTCTTAAATGCGTATCTGACTATGCAACTTTCAGGCTTAATATTTTTCAATATTCTGCAAGGCCTTAAAGGATGCAATTCAAACTTCTTCTCTCCTGACTTCTAATAGCCTCATAGTTCACATCAAACTCTGCCTCTTGCCATATTTTTCTTTGTGTAGTATTTCCTTTTTTTTTTTTTTTTTTTTTTTTTGCCATTGCCTCTGGTCTTCCCTCTATATGGAAAGTTATTCTCCCTTTGAGCAGCAGGGAAACTGCTACTCACCCTAAGTCAAAGTTTAGATGGCTCCTCATGCGCAAGATTATCTACAATTCACTGGGTCAACTCAGGTTTTTTTCCTGCAAGAACTCTCCACATCTTAGAAAAATTTCCATTGTATTTTAATTGTTTCTTCTATTTCTTTGCAACACATTCTAAGATCATTACAAATAGAAATTGGAACTTGATCTCTGTTTCCCCTATATTTATCATAGTGACTGGCACAGAATGTCAACTAATAGCTATTTACAAAAAATAAAAAATAAAATGTGAATTTTTATTATTATTATTATTGAGATGGAATCTTGCTGTGTTGCTCAGGCTGGAGTGCAGTGGCTCAATCTCAGCTCACTGCAGACTGAGTTCACAGATTCTCCTGCCTCATCCTCACGAGTAGATGGGATTACAGGCATGCACCACCACACCAGACTAATTTTTGTATTTTTAGTAGAGATGGGGTTTCACCACATTGGCCAGGCTGGTCTTGAACTCCTGACCTCAAGTGATCCACCTGCCTCAGTCTCCCATAGTGCTGGGATTACAGGCATGAGACACCATGCCCAGCTAAAGCGTGAATTCTAATTGGAAAGAACTTAGTCTGCTAAGCACCTGGTAGTTTATATGTTTTAGTTTTAAGAGCAAGAGAGGGTTAATAGTCCATCAAGGACAATCCAGAGCTGCAGGGACATGAAGGGTAAAGATGAGCCTGGGTGCTGACTGGGAGAAAGGCTAAATTAGGAACCTCAAAATCAGGAGGGGGATGGCTCAGAAAACATGAATGTCTCACTGCCATTTTTACCTTGCTTTCTGCAGAGTTCTGTGCGGTGTGATCATTTGCTAATGCTCCTCAGCTCTTCGATCATGATTACTAAAATAAAGCGGGTGTGCACACAGGTTTGTGCCTGTGGGGTGTGTGTGTGTGTTTGTGTTTGTGTAAGAGAGAAAGAGAGAAGACAGGGAGTGAGAGCAAGGGTACACATGAGAGAGAGACAGAATGAGAGAATCTCCTGTTTACCTTTGAAAACAGGTGGGACTTTGTTTCATGTCTGGGCAGGTGTGCTACGTACAGCATCACCTAAGTGCATAGGTGCATAATTTTACACTCAGATACCCAAACAGCAGAGGAAACCGTGTGAACTCCTTGAGAAATCTTGAGCATAGGCTTTGAAATAAAGGGTTTGAATCAGTCTTAGTGTTGAAGAGTAAGGAAGCTCCCCATCTAGTCTCTGAGTGACAGTAGGAAGCCTGATGCTGGAGGTCAGTTTCGTGTTCTAATAAACGCAACTTCCTACCTTGCTCTAACTTTGAATCTCCAGAGTCTGAAACATGCCCTCATTATGAATTAGGGAGGTTCATCCACCCTTTCTGTTTTCTGTGGGTCTGAATATCCAACTATTTCTACCTGGACCAGTAAAGTGATCACCAGAAACATATTCCTTGATGGATGAAGTCATTTCCTGGTGCATTCCTGCAGTGTAAATAATTCAGTAATCTTGTCTCTCATAGAAAGTCGGTCCTGAGCTCCTCCATCCTTTAGAATTGTGGTTTTGGCATGCACGCATCACAGTGCATTCCTTCTCATTGCCTTAGACATTAGCTTTTTAGGGTTTTGTTCGTGAAGCTTCCCAGGTTTTCATTAGCTTGTGCAACTTGTTGCGATGTACTTGTATCAGGACTCTTGGGGAGCTTTATTATCCATTATATTACATCACTGCATGGGCCAGGCACCTTCATAATTAGGCTGAAAGAAACTAAAGGCATTGCACTCGTGGGCACAGCTTGGGCAGCATCATCAGATCAGAGGGTGTTGTAAGCTGGGAGATGGCCATTAATGATCTCCAAAGTGCCAGAGCTCTGCCAGTTTCCACTGATTCTCAGCCACCTTCTTTTCCTTTTGGAGTGTAAGATTAAAAAAAAAAAAAAGATAAAGTTTAACCCTGCATCATTCACATGAGTTTACTGTAATTACCTATTCCTAGACCTTTGTGTTCACACTTCTTCTAGGAAAGGAACATGGTGATTTTGCTGTTTAATTTATAAGACATTTTGTAACCATTATTGCAAAATCATTTTGTTCTATTCTCATTTAACTTTCAGAAAGTTCACAAATTCAATTTATTATTTTTTATTGACATTAATTTATTTGCCAGCTGCCCTGTCCTCCTTTCTCTTCTTGAAAACAGTCATGGGACCACAAGATATACCATGGAGTTAGTTCATGGTCATAATTAGTATTTCTTCACCAGGATACTGACTGATAAGAACAAAGCTCCCTTTAATCTAGGCCACCCTCTTGCAATTCTCCCAACACTGATTCCCTTTGATATAAGAAGCCAATCAATCGTTTTTTTCCCACACCCCCTTTTTCCAATATTTTCATCTGAAGTGGATGCATTTTAATGTATTTATTTTTATTTTATAAATGTTTATAAATTTGCTGAGAGATACTCCTAATATCAGTGGCCCTGCATCTCTTAAGACCGGGCATTTCCCACTACATTTCTGTTCCAATGTCCTCATTAACACTTCATAGTTTCTTACGTAGGGCCATTTCACTTTACCCAGATTTTCTCATCTCACTGAGCTCTGGCTGTCCACCCCAAATCAGAACATCACAAATCTGCTTATTTTTAAAAATTACTTCATTATTTTTAGCTTTTCCTGGGCTTAGTCCATCTCCATATCTATGTTACTAACAGATTCAGAAGAATGGAGATTTGAGTAAACTGGGACATAGCATGTCAAGATGTCAGTTCTTCATAAACGTGTGGATAAGCTTAATATCTTGCCAAGTAAACTTTTTGAAAAATGATGTCTTTTGAGCAGGGACACATTTGCTCTGGAGATTCTAGCGAAGAATTTGTTCTTGCCTTTTCCATCATTTGTCGGCTGCCAACATTGCTTGGCTTGTGGCTGCATCACTCCAATCTCTGCCTCTGTGTCATGCCGCCTTCTCCTTTGGTGTCTGAAATCAAGTCTCCCTCCACCTCCCTCATGTAAAGAAGCTTGTGATTATTTTAGGGAGCACATGTATAAGGCAGGATAATCCTGCCATCTCAAGATTGTTGATTTAATTACACTTGTAAAGATCATTTTTCCACAGAAGGTGACAGTGACAGATTCCAGAAATTAGGACATACGTATCTTTAGGGTAAGGAGCATTTTTACCCTATCCTACTGGCTCACTCATATTCTGCCAGTAGAAATGTGGTTGGGACAACTTCAGGAAACAAGTTGTCAATGTGCGTCACAAACTTGAAATGACCACACACTGTAGTGCCACTACAATGGTAATAGTAAGTCATTGATGGGAATTATTACATTTATAAAAACTTAATCAAAATTATTTTTAAAATAGTTACTCCAAATATTTAACAATAAATAAAAATGTCTACAAATAAAGTGTCATTATTTTAAATTGTTGTGAGAAATATATAACTGAATAGAGTTCATAAGAAAACATTAAAGGAAAAAACAATAAACTAATAAATGTATTATACATCATTATTATAACTATATTTATTTTTATGCCATTTTCATATTATTAGCATGTTTATGTACACATAAATACAAATTGTCCACAGAAGTCTGTAGGCAATTTTATGCTTTAATAGCTCCAGAAGAATAGGTACTACAGATGGTTTTACATTTTTAAATGACTTTTTAAATTTATTTTACTTTTTGTAGTTTTGTGAATTTTGAATTATACATTTGTTGTTGCTTTTGTTAGGCAAGAAGTCTTTGTATTTTTCCAGGAGCTTTCCACTTCATCTAAATTATAATTTTTTGGTCGTTTTTGTAATACTCTCTTATTTTTTAGCAAATGTTTAATTTTAGAATACTTTCAGATTTACAGACAAATTGCAAAACTAATACAGAGAATTCTGACATACCCTACAGCCAGTGTCCCATATTAGAAACTTAAATTGGTATAGTATATTTGTTACCACTGAAGAAGCAATATTGATACATTGTTATTACTTAGGGTCCATAATATATTTAGATTTCCTTATTTTTTCCCTAATTTCCTTTTTCTTTTCCAGGATCCTGTCCAACCATATCACTGAAGAAGTGTTTGTCAGGTTTCTCCACTGTAAAGTTACTACCTTCCCCTCTTCCCTTTCCTTACCTCTTTCTGTGGAAGACATCACTATGGACAACCCACATTTATGGGAGGAGAAGTTATGCTCCACTTTCTTGAGGGGTGACTATCCACATAAATTAATTGAAATTCTTTTGCATGATGGATATTTATTTTATACTTAGGGTTATAATCCAATACTATGATATTCATTTTCTTGCTCAAAGTTGTCCAGTTTTGGCCATTGGGAGCACTGCAGTTGACTTCTGTGTCTCTTTGACATGCCCTGACCTCACTCCATCATTGGGTTTTATTTTAGTACATCCCTACCTCATGGTACTACAAGAAGCTCCAAACTTATCTTGTATATTCCTTATTCCTGCCTTAGAAAGAGTCATTTGATTTCTACCTCAATCCCTGGTTCTTTTTATTGGAGAGTAGTATTAGATGCCAATCTGAACATTGGTGTACTTGTTGTTACTGGGGCAAATAACATATTTTTAATTTTAATTTTTTTACTTCAATTACTCTCCTTAATTAGAGGAACTGAAAACATACATTGAAGTTTATCATTTTATATTCACCAGTAAGAAAAAAACAAACAATTCTGTCAAAAATTGGGCTAAGGATTTACATTCCCACGAGCAGTGTAGAAGTGTTCCCTGTTCACCGCATCCACGCCAACATTTATTGTATTTTTATTTTTTGATTATGGTCATTCTTGCGGGAGTGAGGTGGTATCGCATTGGGGTTTTGATTTGCATTTCCCTGATCATTAGTGCTGTTGAGCGTTTTTTCATATATTTGTTGGCCATTTGTATTCTACAATGAACTCAAACAAATCAGTAAGAAAAAAACAAACAATTCTGTCAAAAAGTGGGCTAAGGATATGAATAGACAATTCTCAAAAGAATCTGCTTTTCTAACATCTGTTTAGTCAACAGGGGTGGAAAGGAGGAGAGGTATCTGCCTTTTTTATTATTAGTAACGGCTATCTGCCTGCACACTGTGCTAAAGATTTTTGTTTTTTAATGCAGGTACTCATTTAATATTTATGATCTATCAGATAGGTCATAAAGATATAAACAATAACTACTGCTGTTCCTGGCTTTCAAAAGATGAAACTGAGGCATTGAAAAGTGAAATAATCCAATTGATCAAGGGAAACAAAAGGAAGGAGGTAGAATATGACTCTAAGATGAATAGTCTCATTTTTTGGATGAAATTTGATGCATTTAATGCTGATATACTAGATAGGAAGAAGGGAACTTTTGGTGGAGTAAAAAATATATATATTAAAAATCATTGAATTAGGCTGAGACAGGTGGATCACCTAAGGTCAGGAGTTTGAGACCAGCTTGGCTAACATGGCGAAACCCTGTCTCTACTAAAAATGCAAAAATTAGCTGGGCGTGGTGGTGCATACCTGTAGTCCCAGCAACTCGGGAGGCTGAGGCAGGAGAATTGCTTGAACCCAGGAGATGGAAGTTGCAGTGAGCCAAGATCTTGCCACTGCACTCCAGCCTGGGTGGTGAGTGACAGAATGCAACTTATCTCTTAAAAAAAAAAAAAAATTGAGTTATTGCTTAACTTGAAGCACCAGAAAGTAGGAAATTTGAAAACCAGAGTCAATAACATAGAGCAGGTCATGGACATGATTGAGGTCTCACTGGTAGACAGTATAGATTAGAAAGAAAGGGAGTCGGGGAATCTCAAGGACAGGAGGAAAACAATAATAACAAATACTGTTATAGAATGTCTACTATGTATCATGCATATGGTATATAGACTCACCTCAAATAAAGAATTTAAATTAACACCTATTAAATTGTTTAGCCTAAATCTGCCTCCTAATATATTTTAAGTCTAGCCTAAAGATTTCTCCATACACAGAGAACTATAAAGGTAACCTAACTGGATGTATAAACTTCCTGTAACTTATTCTCCTACCAACCACAGAGTTTCAGCCAGTTGCAGGTGGGCAACTGTTCCAACTGTGCTCAAATAAGGTAAATGCTGAGCTATAACCAATCCAGTTGCTTCTGTACCTCACTTCCATGTTCTATACAGCGCTTTCCTTTTTCTATCTATAAATCTACTTAGACCACGTGACAGCGGCAAAGTTTCTGGTTTAGGAACTGTCCAATTCATGAATTGTGCTTTTGGCTCAGTTAAATTCTGTTAAATGTAATTTGCCTGAGGTTTTTCTTTTAACAATCTTTTCACCTTAAGACAAAGATTATATCACTTTTCAGACCTTTTAGAAAAAAATAAGCTGGGCACAGTGGTGCATGCCTGTAATCCCAGCACTTTGGGAGGCCGAGGCAGGTGGATCACCTGAGGTCAAGAGATTGAGACCAGCCTGGCCAATATGGTGAACACCCGTCTCTACTGAAAATACAAAAATTAGCTGGGGGTAGTGGCGGATGCCTGTAATCCCAGCTACTCGGGAGGCTGAGGCAGGAGGATCGCTTGAACCCAGGAAGTGGAGGTTGCAGTGAGCAGAGATCACACCATTACACTCCAGCCTGGGCAACAAGAATGAAACTCCATCTCAAAAAATAAAATAATAATAACAACAGTCATACCCCCTAAATAAATGGCAGTGACAAGGAATACTTCTAAGATTTCAGTTTTGGGTAAAAACACATTTACTAATTTACCTTACGCAATAGTTTCTAGAATGAAAAATCATATGAAACAACTTTGAATTGTCTACCAGTGTTTGGGCAAATGTGTTGCTTGCAAATGTGCCCTGAGAGCGAGGAGGACAGCTGTCTCTTCTGGACCCTAAGGTATATTGTATGATTGTACAATTTCCACTTCTTTCAAAGTGCTCTCTCGTTCATCCTTATTTTGCCCTAAGGATGTTTTTTATGCTCTTTCTTTTCAAGTGTAGTTTTAGTGCAACATAACCAAGAGCCTCACAAAGATTGAAAAGTAGATGGAGAATACTGAAAGAAGGAAAAAAAGAGTATCACAAACTTCCATTATGTTATGTTATATACATAAACTTTATTGACTTTCAAATAGCATATACAATGTAGTTTGATTGTTTAATTGATATATTTTTCTATTTATGAAAATTATTGGGAGCCTAAGGTTAAGATGGATTATGCCACAGTTTTTCATATAAAATACCACAGTTTTAAAAATTCTATATGTTGATCGGGCGAGCTGGCTCATGCCTGTAATCCCAGCACTTTGGGAGGCTGAGGCCGGCAAATCGCTTGTGGTCAAGAGTTTGAGACCAGCCTGGCCAACATGGTGAAACCCTAACTCTACTGAAAATACAAAAATTAGCTGAGCATGGTGGCACACACCTGCAATTTCAGCTGCTCAGGAGGCTGAGGCAGGAGAATTGCTTGAACCTGGGAGGTGGAGGTTGCAGTGAGCCGAGATCGCGCCACCTTACTCTAGACTGGGGGGATAGCAAAACTCCATTTCAAAAAAAAAAATTATATTTGTCTTTTGTTTACTGGCTTTGCACTTACTGACACAGCTTTCAGGTACAAATAAAAGCCATTAGGTGAGGGATAGCTGTACATTATCTTTTTTTTTTTTTTAATAACAACTCCTGTCACAGGTTTAAAAGGTACAAAATTTAACCATCATGTTCCAGCATCATGGGTTATTTCTCTTATTTCTCATGGGGGTTGATGAGCTTATATGCAAAGTGTGGGGTGGGGAGAGAGGGGTGAGGAGGCTTATCCAGCTGCAATACAAATCCACTGAATTGGGATCCATCTATTTACTGATGTAGCCTGCTCAAGGTCTATGCTGGCTATTTCAGTGGCTGCCCTCAGTGGCTGGACCTCGGCTCAGACCCACCACATGCCACATCCTGCAGGATGCACCTTTGGAAGGTCCCTTGGCAAAGAGATGGAAGTGACGCAGTTCCCACCTGCTCCCTGGAAATGACAGTCCACAGAGATGTCAGTCATACCCTTCATGACTGACTACCAGTGATGACTGTTCACACTGCGTCCTAGGAAGTATGTTCCTCCACGCAGGCTGTGAGAGTCCAGGAAGGTCCACTGACTTGCTTATTTGTTTTTGCGACTGAACCTCAAGTTCCCTGGCTCTTACTAGGTGAAAATTAGCTCCAGGACAAACACATTTTCCTAGGCAAGGTTTAATAGGCTTGCGACTGGAGCTGTGCAAGGGAGCAGCGTACAGGGGAGGGGTCCTGATGCTCCCTCCTCAAAGGGCCTGGCTCTTGTCATCTTAAGGAAGTTGAGTCAGAAAAAGGAGTGATGTACAAGCATATTTAGGGGTTTTCTTAGAGCTTGTACAATGAGACGTTATGCCCTAACTGACATGGCATGATCTGAGAGCGGCAGATTAGCTCCACCTTTGGCAGAGATTTTAGTATTATAATAAGAAAAAAAAAATTAGTGAAAGGTCAGTGCTAGAGTCCATCTTATCTTCAGCTGGTTGTATCTGGTTCGGTTCTTATCAGGAACAGCAGAGTCTCCCTTCTGCAACCTTGAAAGATGATCAACTCCTTAAGGAATGCTAGAGTTCTGCTTCAGCAGCCTTGGAAGACATGACTTCAAGAAGATCGTTGGTGAGGTTCTTCCTTTTATGATTAGGAATTCAGCCTGGTCAGCTAAGTTGAGAGAGGCCTCCTTTCTGCTAGATTACTTGGGTCAGCTTGTTAAGGGAGGCAAGAAAACATGGGATGGAATATGGCGGACATGTGAGGCCCATTGGGATCTTAGTAACCAGGTCTCTTGTCTGCCAGGATTGAGTCTCTTCCCTAACCTGTCTCACATCAGAAAATTTCAGTCCCTGGAGCCCATGAGAAATCACACACTACTCTACAACAACAGGAAATTTGCATCTTGGGCTCA
Organism: Macaca fascicularis; assembly: GCF_037993035.2. Taxonomy (NCBI): domain Eukaryota; kingdom Metazoa; phylum Chordata; class Mammalia; order Primates; family Cercopithecidae; genus Macaca; species Macaca fascicularis. The sequence goes on from NC_088378.1 coordinate 163,956,321, forward strand.
CTGCTCATTCTGCTGTGCTGCTCCGAGATGTCTCCCGGCAACTGCCCTGCCCCGCAAGGTTAGCCGACTTCCAAGGGGACACTCTAGGAAGTGAGATCCAGTTCCTGTCTGTGCTTAAATGTCAGCTCTCTGGAGGCAGGGTCTCTGTATTCTGCTCACCTGACATCTCCAGAGTAGGTGTTCAGTGAAAAAAAAAAAAACGAAACAAAACAAATAAAAACACCTCTTACTCGTCACTGGATGTCATCTAGGAGTTGGTTAATGATACAGGAACGGTGTATGAAGACCCGATATTGACTTCCCTCTTGTCTTGCTCTTCAAAAAGACTTGACCCCCATTCCCTTCCACAGCGGCTTTTTTTTTTCCTCATCTCTGGGGATGAGAAAAAAAAATATTGGTTCAAACTTTTCAAGCACTCTTTTAAATATGTTTTTATCTTATTCCTGGATAGTATTCTAGAACTTAGAAGTCAAAAATTGAACATCTGCATTCTCAGGTTCTACTGTAACCACTTTCCTCAGCATGAATTAGGTCTTTTCATTATACCTGGTCTGTGCAACAGGGAAGGAGAATATTTAAGATAATAAAAAATAACTATTCCACCCTAGTGTTGACATCCCTATTTCATGGAAGATGATTCTAAGGTTCAGAAAGATTGAGTGCCTAACCAAAAACCATACAGCCTGTAAATGTTAGGGCTGAATTTCTAACACCACTGCTGTTTTCGAAACCCATACAATGTCTCTTTTTATACCACTATAGGATGCTGTTGCTCTGGGTGGGGAGCTGGGAAGGCACTGCTTCCTTCATTGCACTTCCTAATCATATTTCAGCTCAAATATTGTTTCCTCTGGAAACACTTATCTAATCCTCTTAACCAATCATTCTCAATCAGAGGTGATTTTGCTCCCCAGGGACACTGGTAACATTTGCTGATAGTTTTAGTTTTCCGTACTAGAAGGGAACATTAGGAAGGGGAGTCAGACACCCAACTAGCACCTATAGTATGGCCAGGGGTGCTGCTAAACATCCTACAATGCACACCACAACCCCTACAGCAAAGAATGACACAGCCTCAAATGTTCATTTATGCTGCAGTTGAGAAACTCTGCTCTCAACAATGCCATCTCCCCCTGCTCTGTGCTATGACAGTAACAGCACCAGGTATTGCCCTGTCATAGTGCTTATTAGAGTTTACAACTCTGCATTTATTATACATTTAATTACAGGTTCAACATTTTCTTAGTACCTCACCATTCCCACTAAAGTGTAAGGTTGGCAGAGGGACCATATAATTTATTGCCCGAATCAGGACAGCTCTAAGGTGTTACTAATAAATACACTGGGACAACAGATATAAATGGGCTATTTCATCTGAGTCATAGAAGATTGCCAAGGGAGAGGGTAGTGTTGAAAGCCTGATGACAGTGCCTTAGTATTAAACACAAGATGAAGAAGGGAAAGAAGCAGTGAGTAGAATCTACTCTTAAGTTTCATGTTGAAGAAAATGTGATGGATAAAGTAAACCTGAAGAAAAGAAAAAGAGTAGCATGCATATATAAACATAGGGGATGGGGAAACTAACCCTTTATCTAGTGGTGAGAAACTTTCCATTAGAAAGGGAAATGTTGTGATTGTGTACAAAAGTAAAGGAAGAAATATCCTCCAAAAGAGTAGGGATTGAGGGGAGATCAGGGGCTTATTGGTGCCATTCTTCAGAGACACGGGGATTGAGGTGGAATAAAATAGAGCAGTTTCTCTCGAATGGTTTTTATCTCCTCATTGAAGTAAGAAGCAACAGTGTCTGTAACAAGGAAAGAAGGGGCTGTAGTGAATCAGACTATATATTCAAGAGCTCTGGGAGAATATATTCAAGAGGGTGTAAACATATGTGAATAACAAGATGGCCAGAAAAGGTCAGCAGGTTGCCCAAACACAGGGAGCTTGGAATTGTGGGAAAACCAAGCTGAGTAATGAGTTTTCTTCTGGATAGTCAATGGTTGTATGAGTTTCTAACCACTCAATTCCTAACATCCACAGGCAAGCAGCCAAAAGAATAAGAATGACCAAAACAATAACGTTCTGGCACGTTCTCCCTGAATCTCAGCCTCTAACCCGAACTCATTCATCAGGTTACTCTTCAATCTCAGTGTGTTAGTCCTTTCTCTGCTATAGATAAATACCTGAGACTGCATAATTTATAAAGAAAAGGAGTTTAATTGGCTCATGGTTTTACAGGCTGTATAGGAAGCATGGCTGGGAAGACCTCAGAAAACTTACAATCATGGCAGAAGGCAATGAGGAAGGAGACACATCTTCACATGGTCAGAGCCAGAGGAAGACAGAGAGCAAAGGGGGAGATGCTATACACTTTCAAAAACTAGATCTCGTGAGAACTCACTCGCTATCACCAGAACAGCAAGGGGGAAATCCATCCCCATGATCCAATCACTTCCCACCAGGTCCCTCCCCAAACATTGGGGATTACAATTTGAAATGAGATTTGGGTGGGGACACAGAAGCAAACCGTATCTCTCAGCTTCCATGCCTGTTCTCAGTGTTGTTTTCATAACTCTCCAAAATCCTCAGCTGCCAGTCACTTATTTCCTTCCCTGGGCACATTTAAAGGGAGTCAGGGGACAGAGAGAATACTGACACAATATCCAGATTACAGAGGAAGAAATAGAGTCACTCAGGAGAGGGGGTAACCGAGAGAGCTGAAAGAATACCCAGGGAAACTTCAGCGAATGTGAGGGATTGGGAAAGTCAGAGAGATGATGGTTCATGGTCAGATGTGGGAATTTCAGACTTTGCATTGATAGCGTGGAAATATTTTTAAACAATGACAAAATCTGAGATGTAGTCATTAGTGTTGGTTGGTGGAGTCAAGAAGTAGTCAAGGCTGTTAAAACTGTGTTTATCAAGGACAATGAAACAAAGGTATTGACAATCAACAAAGTTTCAGAGAATTTTTATGAGTTCCTCACACTTACACAAAAATTGTCATAGAAGCTTTGAAATAGTCATTTAAAAAACTCATCCACATGTATATTAGGGGCAGGGGGAAGAGGGAGAGGGAGGGAGAGGAAGGGAAGAGAGAGGGAGAGAGAATTAATGTAGGGCAAAGAACAATCAGTATCATACTTTTCATACATTTGGTAACCTCTCTCTATTTTGTCTATTGTCATAGCATAAGCCATATGTTGGAACCTATGTCAAAATCCCAGCCAAATTTGCAAAACTGACAATTTTATAATCCACTGGTCTAGTGATGAAAAACACTGTAAAAGAAGAAACTGAAAAACCCAGAGAAGACCAATAAAACGTTTGTCTTGTTCATCCAAAATAGGTGAAATCCTTATAAACTTAATAGATTATTAGAGGCAGTCCTGTACAATTCATTGGTGACAAATATTTTAGCTCTTCTTCTTAGATTAAAAAAAAAATACACAGAAAAGTCACTGGCTTTTTTCAAGTGAGAATAGCTACTCAATAATCTGTTCTCTTATCTCTAACCAGAACAGGAATTCAACCTTTGAATTCTGGAGCTAGTCTTTGTTCCAGCGTTACAATGAAATCTATCTGTCTCTCTCCCCACCCATCACTCACTGCTGTAGGGCTGTCTAGGATCTCTGATCACTAAGTAGACACTAAGGCCAAATGACAGAGAAACTGTTTTATTGGTGTTTTATTGTTGTGGACAAGTGAAAATACAAGGAGTGGGGGTGGTAGTTGTGTTTCTTTTCACTTTATTTTTTTCTTTTTTTTTCTTTTAAATGTGTTTTTCTTTGGGGTTTAATATTTTTAAACTTCTGTACTGTGAAAGTTGGATCCCATATCCATGCAGCATAAATATATGACCATGTTTAAAGAGGGATCCTTTGAAAATTTATTTGCTATCTATCCAACTGGAGGGAGGACTCCAGAAAGCCTGTGGGTGTGCACAGAAACTCTCCCTCCTTTCATCTGTGAATGCCTAAAGCATGCCCAAACAAACTAGGGTATGGAACTCCAATCTATAAGGATCTCCCAGGTACCATAGCAACACATCACAATAGTTTTTATACAATATATCATGGGCATGAGAATATTACTGTAAGACTCCTTTATGTGTAGATGGTTGATAAGATCAATTCCAGCTAACCTGATTATTACCATATTAGGGAGTTTCATGTCTACACAGCTGCCTTATCAACTTGAACGTGTTTATTGCTCTATTTGGGGTAAATATGCAATTACTCTGATAGCAATGATTTGCAAAGGTTAGAAACATGTTAAATTAAAAAGGCCTGAAATCATACCATGAATCCAACTTTTGAAACACTAAATCTTTGTTGAAATAGTTTCTTCTTCCTGGATCTCTCTCCTGAAATAACATTGATTGTTAATGGCTGACTATTACAGCAATAGATATTTAGAGACATGGAAAATAATCACATGGTATAAAGAATAAATTAAAAATCACCCTTAATTGTACCCTAAAAATATAAATTAAAAATATACAATTGTACACAGTTAATCTACTAACAGATTATTTTGTATACTGTTTTCCTATTTAACTTTTTATTATGGGTATTTTCTCTACATCCTTTTTAATTAATGATACTTCATTTAATTGGGTTCTAAGGTTGAGTATTTAGTCTATTTCTAATTTCTCTATATTATAAATAAGGTAATAATGAAATGTTTTTCTGTGTTTGCATTAGTCCATTCTCACATTAGTATAAAGAAATATCTGAGGCTAGGTAATTTATAAAGGAAAAAGGTTTAATTGGCTCATGATTCTGTACAAGAAGCATGACAGTATCTGCTTCTGGTGAGGCCTCAGGGAGCTTTTACTCATTGCAGAAGGCAAAGTGGGAGCAAGTGTCTTACATGGCAGAAGCAGGAACAAAAGAGAGAGCAGGGAGGTGATACACACTTTTAAACAACCATATCTCATAAGAACTCACTCACTATACAGTACCAATGGGGGATGGTACTAAACCATTCATGAAAAACCACCCCCACAATCCGGTCACCTCCTACCAGGCTCCACCTACAACACTGAGGATTACAATAATTCTACATGAGATTTGGGTGGGTACATAGATCCAAGTCATATCAGTGTTTTAACATATATTTCACATACAGTCTAGAATCAGAACTACTGAATCAACTGATGTAAACCCTTTTAAACTTTAAACATATATTCCTTCCAGAAAGGTGGGCATACAAAGATTTGTATTTCCTTTCACTCACATGCCACTTGTTGCTATCATATAAGACTCTATGGTTTGACCTGCAATTAAAAATATTATATTGTTTTGCAAATGTTTTATTACTAGTGTTGAATTTTTCTTGTTTATTGTACATTTACATGTTTTATTTCATAAAAGATGTGTGTTCTTTTCTCATTGTGATTAGATTTGGCCTTTAAATTTTTTTTTCATTTTGCTCTAAAAGAACAAAGCTGGAGGCATCATGCTGCCTGACTTTAAACTACACTACAGGGCTACAGTAAACAAAACAGCTTGTTACTGATACAAAACCGGATACATAGACCAATGGAATAGAATAAAGAACCCAGAAATAAGACTGCACATCTACAACTATCTAATCTTTGATAATAAATGGTGCTACGATAACTGGCTAGCCATATGCAGAAGATTAAAATTGGATCCCTTTCTTATACCACATACAAAAATTAACTAAAATTAGGTTAAACACCTACATGTGAAACCTAAAACTATAAAAACCCTGGAAGACGATCTGGGCAGTACTATTCAGGACATAGGCATGGGAAAGATTTCATGACAAAGATGTCAAAAGCAATTACAACAAAAGCAAAAATTGACAAATGGGATCTAATTATGCTAAACAGCTTCTGCACAGCAAAAGAAACTATCAACACAGTAAACTACAGTGTGGGAGAAAATTTTTGCGAACTATGCATTCAACAAAGGTCCAATATCCAGCATCTGTAAGGAACTTGAACAAATTTATAAGGAACAAACAACCCCATAAAAAAGTGGACAAAGCACACAGACATTTTTCAAAAGAAGACATACATGCAGCCAACAATCATATGCAAAAAAGCTCAACCTCACTGATCATTAGAAAAATCCAAATCAAAAACCACAATGAGATACCATTTCACACCAGTCAGAATGACTATTACTAAAAAGTCAAAAAATAAGAGACGCTGGTGAGATTGTGGAGAAAAAGGAATGCTTATATACGGTTAGTGAGAGTGTAAGTTAGTTCAACCATTGTGGAAGACACTGTGGCAGTTCCTCAAAGACCTAAAGACAAAAATACCATTCAACCCAGCAATCCCATTACTGGGTATATACCCAGAGGAATAGAAATCATTCCGTCATACAGACACATCCACGCATATGTTCATTGCAACGTTATTCACAATAACAAAGACATGGAAACCTAAATGCTCATCAATGATAGACTGGATAAAGAAAATGTGGTACATATACACCATTTAATACTATGCATCCATAAAAATGAATGGGATCATGCCCTTTGCAGGGACATGGATGGAGCTGGAGGCCATTATCCTTAGCAAACTAACACTGGAACAGAAAACCAAATATCACATGTTTTTACATATAAGCAGGAGCTAAATGATGAGAACAAATGGACACACAGAGGGAAACAACACACACTGGGACTATTTGAGGGTGGAGAATGGGAGGAGGGAGAGGATCAGAAAATATAACTAATGAATTCTAGGCTTAATACCTGGGTAATGAAATAACCCCCATGATACACATTTACCTGTATAACAAATCTGCATATGTACCCCTGAACTTAAAATAAAATTTTTTAAAAAATGCTTTGCTTTTTATGACTTGAAAATACTTTCTTTACTTTTTTGGCTTTCTTCACAATTTTATTTATGTATAGATTGTATTTAGAAATCTGTTACTTTAAAATATATATAGTAAAATGTCTTGAAATTTTTATTTAGAGATCTCCACTCACTTTTATGATCTCTTTGTGAAATTAGATGAAAGTTTCCAAAATTTTCTTCTAGGTGTTCTATTATTTCAAAATTTTCATATAGTTTTATAATCTATCTGAAAAGTGCCCTAATGTGTTCTACTATTATAGGTTGCTCATATGCCTTAGCCAAAATGGATTTGTACCTCATATAATAAAGCAACATTAAGCAAAATCCACTTCTTTGATAAGAAATTTTTTTTTTTTAGAATTTTAACTCTAATTTTGACAAAGAAAATGCTTCAAAAGTATGAAAGACATGCCTTTAAAAAAAGTAGTATATCAATTAATTAAAGGTGGGTACAAGGGAATAAGAAATGATTAACATTTCTTTCCATTAAATGTTTAATAGAAAACATTTACCTTGGAGAAATATTGACATCTTTTTTTTTGCTTTAATAACAATAATGATATTTAGGTATTGCCTATTACCTTATCAGCTCCTGACTTGTCTAAATTTTATTGCTGCTTCAAGATACAAGTCTATTTGTGTTAAGAATATGTGCTACCCAAATAGGAAAAAAAATAGTAGTCTGCCCTTAATGTATTTACCAGTTTATTGTGGGACAGCATCATTTTCTAGGTCGATGGACTTTGAACATTTTAAAAACTTTTTTGTGTGTGTGTGTGTGAGAAGGAGTCTTGCTCTGTCGCCCAGGCTGGAGTGCAGTGGCACAACCTCGGCTCACTGCAAGCTCTGCCTCCTGGGTTCACGCCATTCTCCTGTCTCAGCCTCCGGAGTAGCTGGAACTACAGGCGTCCGCCAACACGCTCAGCTAATTTTTTTGTATTTTTTTTAGTAGAGACGGGGTTTTGCCATGTTAGCCAGGATGGTCTCCATCTCCTGACCTCATGATCCGCCCACGTCAGCCTCCCAAAGTGCTGGGATTACAGGCATGAGCCACTGCACCCAGCCAATTTTACAAACTTTAATCATATTCTATCACTGGGCATTTAGGTTGCTTCACAAATAAAGTTTTGCCAGTTTTTTCTCACCCAGAAATGATCAACTCTGCAGAATAATCCAAAAATTGTTTAATTCCTGTTTGCCATTTTATAATATGTTTGACAGATATGAAGAAGTGTTTCTTAAGTGGAATACATAACAATTTAGGTTCACTGTGGGTGGTACAGGATAAATTATTTTTTCTTTAAATTAAGAGGATCCTTACATTTCCTTGATTAATTCAGATATCTACATATTAGATTTACATAAGTCATGGTATTTCTTTATTTAGCATCATTTACTGTATTACTTAAGTCACATATTGAGGTACCACGCTCAAATCAGTTTTGAAGCGTGTGTCATAATTGATGATTTGCCCTATTATGCCAATTATTCCCATATTATTTTTAGACGTTTCAGTTGCTTTCAAGCCTACCCACCCATATAAATATTTTTGCTTTGTCTAATTTGAATTTGCCAAATGGATTTTATGCAAGGTCAACTCTCATCTAGACATGAAAAATAAAATAATAAAAGAAAAAAATCACTATTAAAAATTCCTAAGCACCACAATTGACTTGCTTTTGTTGTGAACTGGGTGCAATTATTATCAAGCTAAGTGCCTCTCATTAATCAATATTAATTATTTCTGCAAGGGAGGATGTAAATCAATATTAAGAATTTTCTGGAGATTTCACAGATCTCAATCAAGAATATGTTTGCATTTGCATACACTGTAACAAGAGCCAGCTGGGAAACGCACCATTTGCTTGAAAAGGTGGGGAGCCCCACCTTTTAAAAAATCTCTGTGTCATTTTTGCAGACAAGGAAAGCAAAGTGCTGAGAAGCTACTTGTAAAAGTATTACTGTGAGAAAAGTAAGAACATATATACCCAAGTTTTCATATGAAAATGAATGGTCAACTCTGCAGAATAATCTATAAAATCTCAATTCCTATTTGACATTTTTATCTTCTGGTACTTCATTTTGCATAAAAGCCATACAGCTCCCTAGAAATCCCCAAAGAGCAAGAAGGGGGCTGAAGGTTGGAAAAGACAGAGAGAGCTCATGGGAGCCTGGACTACATATTTCTCCTATGAGATCTTTTATTACACCAACATTTCCCTCTTATCTTTCCATGTTGTCCGCCTGACTGGATTCTTCATTTGGGCAGGGTCTTGTTTATCTTGTCCCTTTCTCTAGCTCATTTGCCTAGTACAGTGTCTGGTCATGGTAGGACCTCCACTGTATGTATTCCTTGCGTGTCAGTGGAATGAACAAAAGCAAGGAAGAACAGACAGATGGCAGGAAGGAAGGGAATTAAAGGCAAAGAGGAGAAAGAGAGGAAGAGAAGGAGGGAGAAATGGAGGGAGGGAGGAAAGAAGGAAGAAAGGAAGGAAACAAAGAAAACGAGAGGGAGGGAGGGAAAGGGGGAGAGAAGAAAAGAGGAACGGAGGGAGGGAGAAAGAAAGGAAGAAAGAACCAGTCTAGCAGATATGTTAATTTCATGCAACTGACTCATTAAAAGTAACATTCATTTCCATTATACAAAGAGCAAGAAACGGAGAGAAGTACTGCCATCTTCACCAGCTCTCAAATTGTCTTCAAACTCTAGCTGTATCATTTGGTTTAGAATTTGGAAATTCCTGGGCATAGACGTAATGCTATTCAGATGAAAGATTTAAAACTGCATTCCAGAACATTTCAATCCGTAGTATTTCATCCTCAATTCTATGGAGATAGGAAATAATATCTTATACCAAGAAGGCATTTGACATCTATTAGTAAGTTCATCTGTAATATTAGATTTACCCTGGAAAGTTCAACTAAAACATACGGCAATAAAGGGACCACGTTCTAGAGAAAACAACTCCTAGCTCTTTCTCCTTTTCCTTCCCCTCCTCCTACTTTCAGCAACATACTTCAGAAAAAGATAAACTCTCTGTGCTCTTGTCCAACTAGATCAGACTTCTAAAAAGAGGTAAAATCCTGATGTGTTCTGTGCAGCATTTGAAAGTATACTTCCTAAAAGGTTAAGTTATTATGTTTAAAGTTGACAGACTCATACACCAAAAGTTTGAGGTGTGCAATGGAAAAGCATCAGTATTAACATGAGTGTTTTAGCTGTATTACCACTTGTCAGTTCTTATGTCAAAACTTTGCAATGCTTCTTACAAAACTTTAATATCCCCATTTAGATATATTGGTTTAAATTGGTATTTAAGTTCTTGGCTGTGTGTATTAATGGCCATCACAAAGTTGGCTCTATAATTGTTAAGCCAATATAAACTGTGTTGTAAATTGTCCTATTTTTCACATAAGACCAGAAAAAAAAAATGAACTACCTTACACCAGTCAGAATGGCTGTTATTGTTGGCCTGAATGCAGAGAAAAGAAAATCCTTACACACTGTTGTCAGGAACGTAAATAAGTTCAACCTCTATTGAAAATAGTGTGGAGATTTCTTAAAGCAATAAAAATAGAACTACCATTCCACCAGCACTCCCACTACTGGGTGTCTACCCAAAGGAAAATAAATCATTACATTAAAAAGATACCATTGGGAGGCCAAGGAGATTGGATCAAGTGGTCAGGATATTGACCATCCTGGCCAACATGGTGAAACTCTGTCTCTACTAAAGATACAAAAATTAGCTGGGAGTGGTGGTGTGTGCCTGTAATTCCAGCTGCTCAGGAGGCTGAGACAGGAGAATTGCTTGAACCAGGGAGTCAGAGGCTGCATTGAGATGAGATCGTGCCACTGCACTCCAGCCTGGTGACAGAGCGAGACTCCATCTCAAAAAAATAAATAAATAAAAATTAAAAAAAGATACCTATACGTGTATGTTCACTACAGCACTATTCACAACAAAAAAGTCACAGAACCAACCTAAATAGCCATCAATGGTTGATGGGATAAAAGAAATGTGGTGAATATATACACTGGGGAATACTACACAGCCATGAAAAAGAATGTAGTCACATCCTTTGCAGCAACATGGATAGAGCTGGAAGCCATGATCCTAAGTGAACTAATTAAAAAACAGAAGGTGAAATACTGCATGTCCTCACTTGTAAGTGGAAACTTGAAGCAATAGATACACATGGACATAAAAATGAAAATAATAGACACTGGGGACTCCAAAAGGGAGGACGGCCTTTACCTACTGGGAACAATGTTCCCAATTTAGGAAATGGGTACACTGTAAGCCCATATCTCACCAGTACACAATACATCCATGAAACGAACATGCACATGACACTCTGAGTCTAAAATAAAATAAAATGTAAACAACTATTTTCCTAATACAAATGATGCCATTTCATTCACTTATCATTTGTATATAGTTAATTCCTGAGGAAAATATTTTGTTCTCCACTTTCCCTAATCTTATAGGAAACACAAGGTATGCATTCTCTAGAAGAATCTCTTCTTCCATTCTCTTGTGCCAATTAACAACATCAGGAACCTTTTTAGAGGATGAAAAAGGTTGCTTTAAAGCCCCATAACCAAAATTATATCTTACTTATATTTTTCCTCCTTGCTGTTATATCACTAAATCTTTATAACAATGTTATGTATTTACATCACTCAATTTTTCTTTATACAATTTCTTTCTGAGCTGTAATGAGGTGAATTATCAACTGTGAGTTGTCAGCATGTGTGTGTCTGTGTATCTGTATGTGTGTGTCTGTGTGTGTGTGTGTCTATATGACGGTGTGTGCGTGCGTGTCTGTGTATTTGTGTGTATGTGCATGTGTGTGTATGTGCATGAGTTTCATCAAAATACTTGACTGGGTGGTGAGGTGGGAGTGAGAGTGATATTGCGTTAAAGGAAGTTTAGATTTTTATTTTAAGTAAAGAAAATATAGTATCTAGAATTATTTGTATTACACATAGCCTTCATGAATTCTCAATATTAACAAAAAATTTATAAAACAGATAAAGTAGAAAAATCATATTTATTGCCAAAAAAGCAAACAGTTAGTCATACAATTCTTTGCCATATCAATATCCCCTAAGGTCTACAAAATATGATTTGATTTGTAAATTCCTTGTTTCAGATTGTGTTGGCCACAGGTATTCCCCTGGGAATGTCGGACCCAAGGTTTGGTTAAGGAGCTTGCCTGGGAAAACTGTGTCACAGGAAATCCTTAAGGCAACCTTTGAGGATTGTTTAATAGGTTTAATAATTTTTAACAAACAGAAATTAAATCATGTTCATAGTGCCTTTCCACTGATCAGCATTTCAGTCCTCAATCTACACTACCTCAACTGTACAACAATCCTCTGTGAGATTATTACTCTTCCCATTTTCTGGATAAGGATTTGGGGACTTCCCTGTCTAGAAGGGTGGAGACTTAGACCTGTCCATCTGCCTCCTAGTCTAGTGAACTTGCCATGCTATCACTGTTGCCTCCAGAGCCATTAGGCATTTAAGACTTTAAAAAAATTCCAGAAATAATATCAGAGATAGTTCAGGAAATGGCTATAACTTTCTCTATAAAATATTAAAGTTGGTTATTTGCTATCACCCTTGTACTCAAGGACAAAATTTATTCCACTTCTGAATTCAAGTCAATAATTGTTAGCATTTACGAGGAGACTTTCTCCCATATAGATAATATGTTTTGAACTTGCACTATTTTTTGAATCATTTTTTTGTGCACTACTGTTGATCTGGCTTGACTGGGATGGCCTTACAGGTTCAGAATACTTTAACTCAAAAGAATGATGTTTACAAGGCAATAAACTAGGTAGGTAGATAGATTTTTTTTTAAATGACTTTGATTTCCAAAAAGATACAAAAGCATCTTTCAAAAACTGAAGCAAAGAAAACATTACAAGTTTTGAAATGTGACACCAGTTGCTATTTCAGGGCAATTCACCAATGACTAATTAATGGGCAGATTAGGTTTTCTTCCAATTTGCAACCACATGCAAATTATTTCTGGGGAATTACATCTAATTTTAGCATAAACTTTTTCAGATTACCTAAGTAGAAAGTAGACCAGTGATTCTCACCCAGAGCAATTTTGCCCCCCCAGGCGATATTTGGCAATGTCTGGAGAAATTTTCGGTAGTTACCTCTGGGTGGGGAAAGTTACTGGTGAATTGTAAGGTGGAGGTCAGAGATGCTGCTAAACATCCTATAATTTGCAAAACAGGCTTACATAATAAAGACGTTCCTGGCCCAAAATGTCCATAGGGCCAAGGCTGAGAAATCTTGCATTAGATAAAGCATTTGGAATGTTAGAAAAATGGAAAGGAAAGAGCAGTAAGAAAACATTCGGCAACTGTGTGACACCAAAGACTAAAGGGTGCGTGAAAGTGAAAACAGCTGGTGTCAAAAATGAAAAGGCCAAGGGTACAAGTGAACACTTCTGTCACCACCACCTGAGGCTACTTTCTCAGGTAGCTCATGTCATGAAAGTTTGCTTTTCCAGACTCAGCCACCAAACCACGTCACCTACTCTTTCTCCAAGATGAGCACTGCCCATTCAATTCCCTTCTATTACCTACTAGTGAATATACTTTAGCTCAAAATGCTGTCTGCCATTAAAGTCCTAAATTTGGAATGTTCTTCCCCACTCAATGATATCTGAAAATGTGAGTTGCATTTGAGACCTTCCTTTTCTGATAGAATGTCCCTGATGTTCCTTTTCTGATAGAATGTTCCTGATCTTCTTCCTTCCCTGATTCTTCACCCAGGGAGTCACCTTCATTTTTCTCTGAACTCACCTAAGCTCAGGAGGAAAAACATTTGTACTCATGTCCTTTGTGATAGCGACTCTGTGAACCATTCACCAACTATCCCTGTCTCTAGCATTCATGTATTCAAAACACAGCAGGGCATTATTACATTTGCCCCATTACACTATTTTCAAGATATCTACTTTTCTTCCTTACTGCAATTGAACCTATAGTCTGTCATTCACATATGATTTTCCTAACACACTTTTTTTTTCTTTTTCTTTTTTTTTTTTTTTTTTTTTTTTTTGAGATGGAGTTTTGCTCCTGTCACCCAGGCTGGAGTACAGTGGCACAATATTGGCTCACTGCAACTTCCGCCTCCTGGGTTCCAGCGATTCTCCTGCCTCAGCCTCCTGAGGAGCTAGGATTACAGATGCCTGCCACCATGCCCGGCTCATTTTTGTGTATTTTTAGTAGAGACGGGGTTTCACCAGGTTGGCCAGGCTGGTCTTGAACTCCTGACCTCAGGTAATCCGCCTACCTCTGCCTCCCAAAGTGCTGGGATTACAGGCATGAGCCACTGCGCCCGGCCTAACACACTTTTCCCTTATATTTCCCACTTTTACACAAGCAAGCCAGTTAGTTTTTGCTTTTTTTTAACTATATGCCTTGACCCAATAAACACTTGTTGACTTCTGTTTTAACAGCTTCCAAAGCCATAAAATAGGTTCTGACAATCCAGAGGTTACCTAAAAGAGCTCAAGTGTGTAATTATTCAGGAAGTTTGTAATTTATTTGGTTTCAAGCTTAAAAAACACAGCTATTTGTCATATTTCGTATATCTGGCTCAATAGACCGAAATGATGTAGTTCGTGTCTGCTCCCCACTGTATAAAGGAGGTAAAATGTCTAGTTGGTTACTTCTGCACAATGTTCTTATCTCAAAATAATACTGAGTTTGTTTCATCAGATCTGTGTTCATTAACATCAGTAGAATTATTTGCCAGTCACCAATCTTTTTTCAACAATGACAAATTCTGGAAAGGAAGAGTTAAACATTTTGACAATTGTGTCAAAACAAAATAAAAGCTGAAAGCTACCTGGAACAGCACCTCTCTATTCAGATGAAATAAAGAATCCATTCTCCTGATCTCATCTCACATGCCACTTTCTTTTAAATGCTGTTTCATCACAGTTGAAAAGAAAAGATAGGAAGCTTCACAAAGACACCTACGGAAAAATAAGAAAAAAAAAAAGACCCTCTTTCTTTATCATAAGCTTTCACTTGGTGACAAGAAGAAATCCTGTCTGCTGATGTGGACAAAGCAGTCTTGGACTCGATACAACCTCTTTTTTATGAGATCTGATCAAAGTTCTCTATATAAAAGTAAGTGGAAGAGCCAAGTTTTTTGTTTTACCTTAAAGACCTTCCGCTTGATCTCAAAATCTAAAAGCTGCACTTCTAGGAGCTTTGGAAATTGAATTTTTTTGTTAGCTAACAGAATAAAACAGTGCAAATTCTGTTTATTAGATATCCCCAACATACTCATTGCTGACATGGTACCCTAGGGAACCACCCATTTTGGGGCACAAATGACATAACACAGCCTATGCTCACTCAGCACACAGATTGAATTGAGATTAAAGTGAGTTTGGGAAAATCTTTCACAAACATGTTTGTTATTGACACAGCATGTATAAAATGATTTACATGACTTAAAACTTCTTGGACATTTGTTTATACCATTCCCTTGACAATTAACCATTTCCTTGGAACATCTTGGCAACTGCTGTTTCAGGCCTTTAATTAAATTTTCTGTTCCTTGTTTTTTGGTTTTTTTTTTTAAGTTTCAAATTTTTATGACTTAACTGTAGAAGTAAATTGTAACATCATGTATGCATTTCTTTCTTTTTCTTATTTCCTGGAATGGTTTATTTATTTAATGAATTTATTGTGTATAATTAAGGTATACAACATGATATTATGGGATACATAGAGATACTAAAAAGGTTACTAAGGTGAAACAAATGAAGATATCCATCATCTTACAGTCAACCATTTTGATTTTGTTTTTGTGGCAATAGCAGCTAAAAGTCTACTCATTCAGCATGACTCTCCTATGCCATACAATTTCATTACCTACAGTCCTCAAGTTGTACATTAAGTCTCTAGCTTTGTTCATCCTACATATCTGCTACTTTGTAGTATCCTCTGACCTACATCTCCCCCATTTCTTCCCCACCACCCCTCCTTAGCCACTGGTAACACTGTTTTGTTCTCTATCTCTGATATATTTGAAACTTTGTTTTTATATTCCACATTTATTAATAAATGATATAAAGCAATATTTGTCTTTCCTTGTCTGGCTTATTTCACTTAGCATAGTCATATGGTAGCTCTCTTTTCATTTCCTTAGAAACATCCATACTGAATTCTTTATTAGTTCTAAAGGTGGTGTTTGTGGAATCTTTGGGCTTTTTTACATGTGGGATAATGTAATCTTCAAATAGAGATAATTTTACTTCTCCCTATCAGATTTCACTGCCTTTGGTTTTTTGTTTTTTTTTTTTTTTCTTGTCTGATTGCCCTGGCAAGCACTTCCATGACAATGCTGAATGGAAGTGGCAAAAGCAGACATCCTTGCTTTGTACCAGATCTTAGTGGAAATGTTTTCAGTTTTTCCCCTGTGGGGTTTTCATAAATGGCAACTGTGGGGTTTTCATAAATGGCCTTTATTATGCTGAGGAACTTTCCTTTTATACCTAACCTCTTAAGAGTTTTTATCAAGCAAATACATTGAACGTTGTCGAATGCATTTTCCACATCAATTGAGATAATCATGTGGTTTTCATCTTGCATTGTGTTAATGTTGTGTACTACATTGATTAATTTGCATACATTAGACGGGACTTGCACATCAGGGATAAATCTCACTTGTTCATGATGTATAATCTTTTTGATGTGTTGTTCTTTTTTTTGCATTTCTTACCTGTTATTGCATCCAATGGAATGAAAGCTCTATGAGGAAGGGGGTTGTGTTTTGTTCACTCTACCAGGACGCCTAGAAGAATTTCTGACAGGTGGTAGATGCATACTCTTCAATACACATTTGTTGAATGATTATCAAATCCTCTCACTGTGCCTCAACCTGGATTTAACCCGTGAAAAGATCCGGGTGATTAATAAGTCATTGTTGACTCAACATGTTAACTTGTTTACAAATGTAGGATTGTAGGTCATTGTTATTTATTGAGCATTAATATGCACAGCCATATTCTCACTTAAGCCTTAGAACAAACGTGCAGGATACAGTTTATTACCCAAATTTTATAGATGAGGAAACTGAGAGAGAACATAGTAGGTAAGTTGCCCCAATTACAGTGCAGAGCCTAGATTCAAACGTGGGTCAGTCTGATTCCAAAGTTCAGGACAACCTGAGTTAGAAGGCCATAAGTCTCAGGTTTTAAATAAGACTACACTGGTAGCTACTGCTATCTCTTGATACAAGTTGATATGGTTTGGACTTGTGACCCAGTCCAAATCTCATGTCGAATTGTAATCACTGACATTGGAGGAGAGGCCTGGTAGGGGGTGACTGGATCATGGGGGCAGATTTCCCCACTGCTGTTCTCATGATAGCTAGTTCTCACAAGAAGTGGTTGTTTAAAAGGCTACAGCACCTCCTCCTTCACTCTCTTCCTCCTTCTCCGGCTATGTAAATGTGCCTGCTTCCTCTTTACCTTCCACCATGATTGAAAGTTTCCTGAGGCCTCCCCAGCCATGCCTGTACAGTCAGCAGAACCAGGAGCCAATTAAACCTCTTTTCTTTATAAATTATCCAGTCTCAGGTGTTCTTTATAGCAACACGAGAATGGACTAATAGACAAGGCAAGTCTTCATTAAAATATTTAGTGCTCAGTTATAGTGCTTTGTATTGTCAAAATGCTCTAAATATCAAACAAAACTATTTAGATTCTTATGATGTAAGTATTCTGATTTTCATTTGATGGACAACGGAACTAAAACAAGAAAAAAGCAAACACAGTCCTTAAAGACAATAGAGCTAGAATTTCAAATTATTTTGACATTATTATGCCCTAATTTTATTCTCACATGGTTGAGACATGTCTCAAAATACATGAGAATTGTTACAACTCACATTGTTACTAGTTTATTGTCACTAGTTTGTAGTAAAGTCAGTGATTGCATGTTGGAGTTCAATGAAATACTAACAATAACAAAAACAGTAACTGTTGTCTTGTTCAAATGTTTGCAATGTAGCAAATAACATTCTATATTTTTGTAAATATAATTTTATTTAATCTTTATGTGAACTTTAGGAGATAGATTTTTTCATATCATAAATAAAGATCTGACTTAGGAAAGTTAGTCACAGGACAGATGCAGTGACTCACGCCTGTATTCCCAGTACTTTGGGAGGCTGAGGCAGGTGGATCACTTGAGGCCAGGAGTTCAAGACCTTCCTGGCCAACATGGAAAAATTCTGTCTCCACTAAAAATACAAAAAAAAAAAAAAAAATTAGCTAACGTGGTGGACGCCTGTGGTTCCAGGCACTTGGGAGGCTGAAGTAGAAAGATTCCTTGAACCCAGGAAGCAGAGGTTGCAATGAGCCATGATCATGCCAGTAAACTCCAGCCTGGGTGACAGAGTAAGACAAAGAAAGAAAGAAAGAAAGAAAGAAAGAAAGAAAGAAAGAAAGAAAGAAAGAAAGAAAGAAAGAAAGAAAGAAAGAAAGAAAGAAAGAAAGAAAGAAAGAAAGAAAGAAAGAAAGAAAGAAAGAAAGAAAGAAAGAAAAGAAAGAAAGAAAGAAAAGGAAGAAAGAACGGAGGGAGGGAGGGAAGGAAGGAAGCAAGGAAGGAAGCAAGGAAGGAAGGAAGGAAGGAAGCAAGGAAGGAAGGAAGGAAGGAAGGAAAGAAAAGTTAGTCACAGAACTAGTTTTTGGTCCAGACAGAATTCAAACTCAGTGTATTTGCCAGGGGTCTCCAGAGAAACAGAATCAATAGAAATACACATATGAAATTCATATACCTATGAAATTTAGTCTAAGTCTGAAGGTATAAGAACCAGGAGTGCTGATGATTTAGAGCAGGTGAAGATGAATGTACCAGGGAGAAAAATTTTCCCTACCTCTGCCTTTTTGGTCTATTTAGGCACTCAATGGATTGGATGGTGAATGTGCATTGATGAGAGCAATCTTCTTTACTCAAGCTAGTTTTAAAAATGCTATTCTCATCTAGAAACACCTTCACAGACACACTCAGAAATGTTTTACCAGCTACCTGGACATACTTTAGCTTAGTCAGATTGACACATAAAATTATCCATCACACACACACTGGCCTGAATTTAATGTGGATGTGCTGACCTACCATGCTATGCCTCCTCCCCGTGGAGAAATCACTTTTCAGTACAAATCATAAGCCATGAGACAGCGGCTCAAATGTACAAGGAAGCAAGCACAGATCAGCAAGTTATTGTTAAACACGGTATTTATTAAACAATATGATAGCATAAAATCCTATAAGAAATAATACCGGTTGACCAATGTACTCAGGAACATAAAAGGAGATATAAAAGTGCAATTCAGACCTTAGGCACGGAAAGATTTTAGAGAAAAGAGAAGCCACGGTAACCTCAATATTCAGAGACACATCACAGGCAAAGTGGCATTTGGGTTCACTCAGACTCCGAAGGGCTAGTCGTTGAGTCTCTACCTTGTTCCAGGCTCTGTTCCAATCAGAGATACAACAGTGGATAAATCAGTGTGGACACTTAAAGGAGGGGATTTGGACATAGGTGGTGGAGAGGGGAGACAATTCCATATGTGGGGAAAGGAGCAGAGTCATTGAGCTGAGCATGTCGTGCCATGTTCTGAGCTACGAGGAGGCGGGCTGATCTGCAGGGTTCACACTGGGAAGGAGTGGGAAATCAGATTGGATGGACAAGACATGGTTAGATTACAGCCTTGAAAATCAAGCGGAGGGCTCTGACAGGATTAGCGACTGATGGCTCTTAAAATGAGGTTTTTAGGAAGAATTTTCTAGTGACATTAAAAGGCAGCGACACCAGGAATGGAGCCCAGTTGGTTATGAAGTGTATCCTAATGTGAGATGATGATTTGGGGGCAGTGGGAACTGAAAGGAATAGAAAGATGCCAGAGACGTTACGTAGGAAAAAATAAGATGTCAAGTTGTGTTTGTGACCAAAGGGGAAATCCACCTAGGTACCTGAAGTAATGAAGAATCCTAAGTGCCTCATTTGTTCCAGAAATGAGGACAGGATGAGAAATGTTTCCAAGCCAACAGGCAGACGTGAATGCATGCTGGAGAAGAGCCACACGCCATGTGAGGGCTGAATGCTGGCCTTGGCCATGTCACTAATAGAGTCTAACGAACTAAGACAAGAGTTGCAGGAAATAGACGATCAGTGTAGTGACCTTATTTCCAGGACTCAAAAGGGGATTTTACTTTCCTCTGATTTTTAATATGTTCCCATGAACACCCATACAAAAGTAAGAAATTAAATCACTTTTCATTAAATGTTAGTTAATGATTTGTGTTATTATGACTATGTTTTATTATACTTAACTTATTTAATTTTTATGTATTTAATTTGTTCTAGAAATTACATTACATGTAGAAACCATAGGTTTGGAATTCTTACTAAGCTTTAGACAAATGTCTTGGTACTTTCCCTATTTTTGTGAAAATATCTTAGTCATTCAAAAATATTGGCCCATATCACTTATTTATATATAATCATATGGTTTCAAATAGGCAATTCAAAATACTGATGAAACTGCTTTAAAAACAGTCAAGATTATTCAGAGTTCTAGAAACAACTTTTTAATTATATTTTAAAAGTCAAGAGAGATAAATAAATAGGATGGTGTATATAGATCTGTTGCATATTCATATAAGATTGATTATAAAGTTTAAAACAAAATAGTGACTTTAAAAATGCAGAGAAGATACAAAATCAACTCAAAATAGATTACAGACTTAAATATAAGATCTGAAATTGTAAAACTCCTGGAAGGAAACAAAGGAGAAAATCTTCAAATTGGTCATGGCAATGATTTCTTGGATACGACCCTAAAAGCACAAGCAACAAAAGCAAAAATAGACAAATGGTACTACATCGCACTACAAATGTTTCTGTGCAACAGAGGGAGCAATCAACAGAATAGAAGGGTAACCTACACA
This sequence comes from Macaca fascicularis, assembly GCF_037993035.2. Classification (NCBI taxonomy): domain Eukaryota; kingdom Metazoa; phylum Chordata; class Mammalia; order Primates; family Cercopithecidae; genus Macaca; species Macaca fascicularis. Next base: position 163,977,188 of record NC_088378.1, read on the forward strand.
ATCAGAGAGAGAAAATTTTTGTAAACCATATATTTCATAAGGAGTTACAAGTCAAAATATATAGAAACCATATATAGGGAACTAATATATAGAGAACTGCTATAACTAAACAACAACAACAAAAATTAAGTAGATTAAGAAAATGAGTAAACGACCTAAATAGACATTTATCTATGTAAGACAGAAATAGTTGACAAGTGTATTAAAAGATGATCAACATCACTAGTCATCAGACAAACAGGAGTCAAAACTACAATGAGCTATCACTTCATACCTGTTAGGAGGGCCATTAAAAAAAAAAAAGTGTTAGTGAGATTGTGGAGAAACTGGATGCTTGTATACTCTTGGTGGGCACATAAAATAGTGCAGCCACTATGGAAAACAGTGTGGAAGTTCCTCAAAAGATTAAAAATAGCACTACCGGCTGGGCACAGTGGTTCATGCCTGTAATCCCAGTACTTTGGAAGGCTGAGGCGGGCAGATCACCTGACGTCAGGAGTTCGAGACCAGCCTGACCAACATGGTGAAACCCTGTCTCTACTAAAAATACAAAATTAACTGGGCATGGTGACGCATGCCTGTAATCTCAGTTACTCAGGAGGCTGAGGCAGGAGAATCACTTGAACTCGGGAGGGTGAGGTTGTAGTCAGCCAAGATCGTGCCATTGCACTCCAGCCTGAGAAACAAGAGCGAAACTTCATCTCAAAATAAAAACAAAAACAAAAACAAAAAAACAAACAACAACAACAAAACACTACCATGTGATCCAGTAGTTCCATTGTGGGTATTGATTCAAAGTAATTTAAATCAGGATCTAAAAGAGATATCTTCACTCCCATGATCATTGGATAATTATTCTTAATAGCAAAGATACAGAAATAATCTAAACGTCCATCAATGGATAAATGATCAAGAAAATGTATTGCATGAGCTCACTTATACGACATATGTAAAATATTCAAACTCATGGAAGCATAGGGTAGAACGATGGTTACCGGGAGGTAGGGGAAGAAGAAAATGGGGAATGATTGTTCAATGGGTATACAATTTCAGATAAGCAGGACAAAAGGTTCTAGAGGTCTGAGGTACAACATTGTGCTTGCACCTAACAATGTTGTATCGTACACTTAAAAACTTGTTAAGAGGGTAGAACTCCTGTTATTTGTTCTTAACACAATTTTAAAAAATGCATTGGAGAGGGTTTTGCTTCAGACTGGCATTCTATATTTTCCTGAAGCTTTATGTAGAGCATCAAAGGTAATCACCATAAATAAAAAAACAAAAAGCAACTACTGGTTAGACTATTATCACCTTTGCATCACTACGATTGTGTATTATTATGCGACCAATGCTACACAGTGTGCAATGCTCTCACTACACTTAGATGAATCCTATCAAGCTAAACACTCTTGATGGACAACATCTTGACTGGCCAGGACGCACTGACTGATTATCAATAGCATCGATTGCACTGCAAAGTTACACAATTATGTGACATAATACAAGGGGGGCGACACAAGCAACAGGAATCTGATATTGACATACAGTTCCTAAAGCCTTTCCTAAATTGTTAGGCAAACAAATGGTTAGTATTCAATTTACACAATGATATTCACTACCACTTATTAAATTAACACTGTCTGTTTTATATAAAATCATGATAGACATCTTACCAATATGGAAACTGAAGGCCAGAATAATTCAGGTGCTCAATGGAGACAGACTTAATAGCATGTCCAGTACCTGAGCATGAGTTTCATTGGTTATTAAGGCTAATTTACCCAATTATCCTTCATAAAAATAAGAGTTGTACAGGGCATTATCCTGTGAATAAATTATCAACATTTCAACTTCGCACTTGAATTTAAAAAGAAAAATTGAATTTAGTATCTAGCGAAGTCTTTACAGACAAGTCATACTATAAAAGAGTAGACATTTTATTAGAGATTGCCACTTGATCATTTTTTTAATTGGATATCTTGATCTTAAGGATCTGAAAATGTGTGCTGTAGGCCGGGCACAGTGGCTCATGCCTGTAATCCCAGCACTTTGGGAGACCCAGGTGGAAGGATTGTTTGATCCTACATAGCAAGATCCTGTCTCTAAGAAAAAAAAAAATAAGTAATAAAAAAATTGAAAAAGAAAATGTGCATTGAAGCTCAAAATGATAATCATTTGTTTACTTGGTAATGAGTCGTGACCACAAATCAAATGTACTTTTCAAAACTCATCAGTTTCTTGAAACATATATAATAAAGGAAGTTGCATAAAAATGAGGGATAGAAAATTATAGTGCATCCCTAAGGCGGTGGAAAATCTAAGGAGTAGGAATGTTTAATCCACCCCTGGATAAATCTCCCTAATTCACTTAGATTATTGCCCTGTGTTGTTTTCAAAATATCTCAGAAATGTATTTAAGAATACTAAAATCATTCAATGGTCTAGATTTATGACAGAACTTTTCCATGTCTAAAATTGAGAATTTCAATGGATTTTAAAGTTGAAGATAATCCTTTGCCTAAACCCATCTACTATATTTCTATTCATCCCGTACTATTACATCCTTTATTCTCTTCATTATTTTTCATGTTCTTAGAGTTTAGAGTATCATGTGGCTTATGTTTTTCTTACACAGTGATTTGCACATACAGGAGATAAAATTTTAATTTCTAGAGAGAAATTATCACCATTTTATCAGCTTTAGCATTCACCATCAACTCATGCTAGCAAGAAATTCCGTACTCAGAAAAACTAAACCTACTGTGCAAGAGTTGAACAAAAACTCTAAACCAGATAATGCAAACAGGCTGAGTTTTAACACCAGTCCACATCAATCCGAGGTAATTGTTTTAAATGCTGTAAATATTCATTTGATACCTTTACCATAGAATAAACAATTTCCTACCACTCTCATATACTTCTAAGCCTTCCAGAATACCATAAGGATTTATTTACTTCCTGTAAAACAACAGGGTTCCTTCATCCTGTCAACAGATTACTGGAGCCGAGTTCTCAATGCATCCCGGTGGCGGCGTTGTTTGTGAAATGCTGCCATCTATGGGAGAGGGGTGGGCATTGCTCAGGGCCCAGGCAGCGAAACCACAGCCGCCTCTCTGCTGCGCTACGTGGTTGGTTCAGTAAATGAAGCAATTTTTGGTCAATAAACAGGAATAAAAATCATAGCGCTGGCTAGAAAATAAACGTTACAAACTCCAAGCTGGCACTGCTCTCTACCACAGCTATTCCTTGAGGGAAAAAAATGAGTGCTGTGGCAGTTGTTCCGCAGCAGCTTTGATCCAAATCTGTCTCTCTTTTTTTTTTCTCCCACACCCACATTTACGCTTTTATCCAAAATGTTGCAATGTGGTTAGAACAATACAACCTTCCATGCATTGGCAAACAAATAGGTTAACTTGGTTAATTAAAGTTTTAAAACTCACTCATTCTGAATAATAGCATAAACCAAATTTGCGGAGGACTCCTGATCTTCCTGTGTGTAATAGACGCCTGAGAGACAATGCAATGTATTTCCGTTCAAAATATGGCAAAGAAACCCTGACTTGACGATTTCCCCCACTGATCAAAGTCCGTACATCAACACCATAAAGCACATTGTACTGTTCGAAAGAACCTCATCTATTTATTGAGAGTACTTTCAACAACAATTCATTTATTATTGTTGAATCAGTTCATTTAATGCCCACCTCAGCCCTGGGAAACAAATTTTGCCATTGTCACTCCTTTTTCAGAAAAAGGTAAACTGAATGTTAGAGAAGTTGTCACTGCGCTTGAGTTTTACAGATCAGTGAGCAATAGATCCAGGATTTGAACACAGTTTAATCCAAATCCAAGCAGTTATCTCCTCTGCTAGGCCTTCCTTGTGGTCAAGCACTGATGATTTAAATCTAGTTCTTCATTTTTTTGTTTTCATTTTACATCTGTGTAGCCTTGGGCACACCATTTGAATTTCTTTAGTCTGAATCTTCTCATTTTCACAACAAAAAGATTAGAGTATCTACTTCTATGTTCCTTTCCAACTTTCAATCATATAATTTATCTGTCTTGATGAGGACAAAAAAAAGAAAAATGAAAGAGTCACAAATTGTCATTTGGATAAAACTTCGAAGGTTCCTTAATTCCACTCTCTCATTTTAAAGATAAAGGAGCTATGCTTGTGGAAGGAAAAAATCAAATGGTCAAGAAAAAAACAATCAAATGGCTGAAAGGCACTGTTGCCAGAAGAGTTACTTTCAATGTACCAGTACCTCTAAGGGGTTCAATTTTAGTTTGATCCAACCTCTCTAGCCAGCTGTGTAAGGAAAAAGAGAAGAAAGAGGAACCCTCCAGTGCCTTCAACAGGAAAAACAGTAATGTGAAGGTGATTACTAATCTGATAAACCAGGAAGGAACAAGGAAGGTCTAGACTAGCAGGGAGTTCCTAAGGATAAAGCTTGGAGCCCAGGTAGCTGGACCTCAAATGGGATAATATTCATGTCAATGGACTAACCAAGTTGGCATTCCTCCAACCCGAAGCCTGGATAATGATATGAATACTACTCTTCCACCACGATTTGTACATCTTTCAGTGCCCACTACATGGCTTAGTATAACAACTTGGTCTTTAGTAAGACTTGGGAAATCTTTGTCAAGTGAACAAATTAAACAATATGTTTTCTCTAGACAACATCCCATTTGAAGATTGATTTAGACAATATGTTATTTCTCTAGACTCATCCTCTAGGTGAATAGAAACATGCAAAGAATGTGGCTCTAAACCTAACAAGGAGAAAAGGCTAGATTATTGTCTTAGTCTGTTCAGGGTGCTATAACAAAATACACAAAACTGGGTGGCTTATGAACAACAGAAATACGTTTTTCACAGCAGGGAGGGCTGGAAGTCCAAGATCAAGGTGCCAGCAAGGTAAGGTTCTGGTAAGGGCCCAGTTTAGGGTTACAGAAGAGTGATTTACTGCTGTGTCCTCATATAGTGGAAAAGACACAGCCGGCTAGAGAGGCTGGATCAAACTAAAATTGAACCCTTTAGAGGTACTGGTACATTGAAAGTAACTCTCCTGGCAACAGTGCCTTTCAGCCATTTGATTTTTTTTCTTGACCGTTTGATTTTTTCCTTCCACAAGCATAGCTCCTTTATCTTTCAAATGAAAGAGCGGAATTAAGGAACCTTCGAAGTTTTATCCAAATGACAAGGGGCTAGTTAGCTCTCTGAGGTCTTTTTTTATAAGGTTATTAATCCCATTAATGATGGCAGAGCCCTCAAGACCCAATCACCTGCCAAAGCCCCATCTTATAATACTATCACATTAGAGATTAGGTTTCAACATATGAATTTTGGGGAGACAAACATTCAGACCATGGGCATTCTCTACAAGACTATAACTTGTCTTAAACTCATTAAAGGGCTAATTCATAAAGGCAAACAAGTAAATCAAATTCCAAAGGTGAATCATCACATCCAAAGAGAGGCAGGACACACAAACTGTGTCAGAAATTGCTTAGTGAAAATATAAAAAGGATGACCACCATAGAAGTTGGTACAAAATGAATGAGCAAAAAATTTAATTAACCCCTAAAGGCTGAGGAGAATTGGTTAATGTGTTCATTTGGGATTGCTAAGGTCCCTAGACACAAGGAAAGTTGCAAGATTTTATCCGTGGGGCTCTACCATTTGCTTAGGAGACAGACTAAGTGCGGAGCAGGAGACCAGAATAATTCCCTCTCAGGAGCACTGATAAAGCAGTTGTTAGCATCCATGAGGGTTAAGGCTCTGCCCACTTTGTAGAACACTTTAAAACAAATATAAAGCAAAAGGTTTAAGTCTATGAGAAAGGAGAAGAAGAAAACTCAATTAGATTCCGGAGGAGTAGAAGATAACTCTTAGGGCACAGGCAACACTCCATTGCTACTAGGAGAGGGTTGAACCCTGTATTCCCGGGGAGGAGAACTACAAAACAGTCTGAGACCCAGGATCCTACATAGATTTCAAGTGGAGGCCTGATTCCACTAGTGGAGGAGCAGGGAACTTCCACCTGAGATTTTCAAGAAGTATGGAGGGTCTGAGATTTTTACCCGACCTTAACAAGCTAAAAACTCGTTAGCTTTACACAATTCTCTAAATGCTGGCAGAATGACATGAGGCTGCTGAGTCAGAGACAAAAGGCAGTTTAATACTCACTGCAATAGTGGTACTCAGAATGTCATGGTTTTCCTTCCCCAGTACCCTGAGCCCCACTACCCACAAGGTGACATGATGAGGGTTAGATGATGCTTTCATATCCGTCAGTTGCATTACAGAACAAGAGCCCTAATGTAGGATGTTTCAATCTTTTATAATTGACAACAAACAAATCTACCTGACTTTTGCCCCAGAAGAAAAATATGTCTGTATTATACCAGACAGCAAACAAATCTGCAGAGGGGAGGCATCAGAGGAGGACACTATCTTTATCTTATAAAGATATTCACTATACAAATATTCTTGAAAAGAAAGTCCAAGGGAGAAAAAGGCTGTCAGTGTGTCTGCTGGTAAGATGTTCAGAAGCAAAGAGACTGATGGAGAATTATCCCTCCCACCCCACATACACAAAATGCCATGAAGAGGAAGTATGGAAACAGTAAAAATATATCACTCCTGATGCCCAGACACATTGTTCCTGCCTAAGATTGAGGTTGTACCAGAACAACAAAGAACCTTCCCAATCCTACCATGAGCCAAGCACCAAGTCCCTGGTGTGGTATTCTATCACTGGGAAAGTGACAAGAACCTGGAGGGAGACTCCACTCTGTGGTGCAAGCATTTAGTGTTGACTAAAAATAATGAGGAAAAAACAAATGGACTCTCAGAAAAACCTGGGGGACTCTATCCTGACTCTATCTGGAGCAGCTTGAGGAGCTTGAAGCCTATAGTTCATTGAAGATAATCATAGCAACAAAAACCCCAAACCACATAAACTCCTGATTAGATTGGCTAAACCCTACATTCTAACTGATGAACAAAAGAGGAGGTACAGTCATTGCTAGGTATAAATATTATCTTCCTGCATTTCTACTATTCTTCTATACATGGTATCTGATATTCAATAAACCATTATGAGATATACACAGAAAAAAATCAAGAAAAAACAGCTCATTTACAAAAAGTGAGCAACATAAAAATAGATGATTCATCTATTGGAATTAACTGACAGAGGCTTTAAAATAATTAATTAAATATTTTGATATCTGGTGGAAAAGATGGACAACATGAATGAGCAAATGGGAAAATTTAGCCCAGGTATACAGAAAGAATACAATGGAAATGCTATAAATTAAAAAACAAAACAAAAACCACAACAGCAAAACCCAAAACAAAACATTTTTAAAAATCATACATAAAAAAGTAAATCCTTAAGAAGTTCATAAATAGAATGTACACAGATGAGGAAAGATTCAGTGAGTCTGAAATTAGGTAAATAAAAATTATTCAATTTTTCGAATTGACATTCAAATTGAAATTGAAATACAGAGTTAAAATAAGTGTTTTTTTTTTTAAAAAGGAAACCACCAAAATCAAAGAGCAACAGCACAATATCAAATGGTATAATTTACATGAAATTGGAGTCCCACAAGAAGAAAAGAGAGATATAACGTATCAGAAAAAAAAAATGAAGAAGTATTATTAGTTGAGAGTTTTACAAAAAGAATGAAAATATTAAATCATACCTCTAAAACCCTTGGGAAACCTCAGGTGGAATAAAAACAAAACAAAACAAAGACACATCTACACACATCATACTTAAACTATGAAAACTGAAGATAAAGAGAAAATCTTGAAGGCAGACAGAGAAAAAAGAAACAGTCCATACAGTGGAACGAAGATAAGGATTATAGCAGACATTTCCTCAGAAACTACACAAACCCAGAACATATTGGAGTGATCATTTTAAGAGAGAAAAAGAATAACTTGTCAATGAAATTTACATCCAGTGACAATATCTTTCAAAATTTGAGCCGAATACTTTCTCAGACAAAAAAGAAGGAAAGAAGGAAGGAAGGAAGGAGGGAAAGAAGGAAGGGAGGAAGGGAGGGAGGGAGGGGGGAAAGAAAGCAAGAAAGAGAGAGAAAGAGAGAGAAAGAAAGAGAGAAAGAGAGAGAGAGAAAGAGAAAGAAAGAAAGAAAGAAAGAAAGAAAGAAAGAAAGAAAGAAAGAAAGAAAGAAAGAAAGAAAGAAAGAAAGAAAGAAAGAAAGAAAGAAAGAAAGGAAGGAAGGAAGGAAGGAAGGAAGGAAGGAAGGAAGGAAGGAAGGAAGGAAGGAAGGAAGGAAGGAAGGAAGGAAGGAAGGGCGAGCGAGCTGAGGGAATTCATTCGCAGTTGATCTTCATGCCAAGTAATATTAAAGGAAAGTTCTTCAGGCAGAAGGAGAATGACAACAGAGGGAAACTTGAACCTCACAAAGAAGTAGAGAAGAGTAAGAATGATACACACGAAAGGCTCAATGAGTACTTTAAGACTATATTGTGGAAAACTGGCAATGAAAATGATACATTTTCTGAAAGAAAATATGTATTACTGATTAATTCATATGGAAGTACACCCATATATGAGATGACAAAAAGCTAGGACCTCACAAATAATAATGATAGTAATAATAATAACAATAACAATGAAAATAGCAATAATAATTTGAGTCAAAATTTAGGAAAATATTTAGAATGGGAATTTAACAAACACCCACACACCTAGACTCAAACTGCTAAAATCAAACATAAAGAGAAAACAGGAATGGCAACTACTCTTAGCTTGGCCAGCTGATAACAACAATGGAAAAAATAAAGTAAAACCTATCAAAATAAAGCCATTTATATGCACTCAGAGCTTAACAAATCTTCAAGGGGAAATTTTTCGAATAATCATGTTCCATTCCAATATTAATTTTTTAACCCAATATTTTGCTTCTGAGAAAAATTCCTAAGCAAAGAAAAATTATGTTTCTCTCAGGCCTGCTTCATGCTTCGTGACTATCACCTTCTTCTCAGCCTGTATGGATTTAGTCTCATTTATGGAGTAGTTTTACTAAATCATAAATCTATTCACGCCATTGCAGTTTCTAAAGGCTCTAGAAGACCCCCCATTATCTTCAGGATTTCTTTGAGATAACACATGGGCACTATTTTAACTGGCCTCATCTTTTTGTTCAGGCAACCCTGGCTACCCTCTCCAGGCAGTCTGTTGACAGCAACCCCCTTGTCAAGAACCAGTCCCTCTTAAGTTTCCAGAACTGTGTAACTGTTTTAATAACCTAAAGCTCTTTCACACTTGTGCACATACTCATCCTCTTAATAAAATCCATCTCATAAGGTTTGGTAAAGATTAAATATGACAATAAATGAAAAATCTCTCAGAACAGTATCTGATATATAATAAAGACCAACAAGGTCTAAATCTGGTATTTAAACAAATTGTTTACTTGTATATGTTTTTCTCTGGACCATTTTCCTTCTATACACTGTACCTGGCAAAACTGATTATCAAACATATTTTTTGTTTGAAAGATAAATCCTAATCAAGAAGTTAAGAAATAGAATTCAACCCTTTATGGATTATTATTGCTTTATTTTTTTAAACAGTAGTAAGTAGGCAATAATGTTTAAAATGCTAATGATTTAACATAAAATAAATAAGCTTAATAAAAATGTTTACACACAATATTAGTTCAGTATTTAAGAATATGCATGAAAAGAAAATGACAGGAAGGACTTATACTTAAATAATTAGTAGCTTTTACGTAGCCCAGAAAATCTCTGCTCTTGTTTTACTGAGCTTGAGTATGAATTAGTTTTTCTTGTCCTTTCAAATACTTCTGTCATGTGCCTGCCATTTTTATGATGAAAAATAAATAGATCTAAAACTGACTTATTTTCAAAACTCATTAAAAACAATATGGATTCCCGCGTTTCCATCCCAACATTTCAAATATTCTTCTATATTTGATGGTCAGAACACCACAGCTGCCTGTTTTTCCTTCTTCTTCTCTTACTACTGCTTCTTAGTATTCCTATTGGTAAATCCTATATTCTTACTTGGTAAATGCAATTACTCCAATTGCCTAATGTAGGAGTATCTCAGAGGTCAATGTTGAGACCTCTTCTTTCTATCTACATTCACTTCCTTTTTATGGTTTTAAATAACTATATGGTGATAACTTCCTAACTCCAGGCTTAAATATCCATATATTCTCAACATATCTTTTGAACCCCTAAGGGACATCTTAACCTTAACGTGTCTAAAATGGAAACCTTGATCTTTTCTGGCCCCATGACCAGAGGTTTGCATCTTTTGCAAACTTCTCCATTTATTTGTTTTCTCAGGAACATACTTATTTTTCTTTTCTTTCTTTTTCTTTTTTTTCTTTTTCTTTTTTTTTTTTTGTTTTGTTTTGTTTTCATATTAAAATTCAACCTTGTGTCTCCAAAGCAAAATACCTCAAAAATCAGGCCATTTCTAAGGACTAAGCATGTAGTTATGAAATCATAGGTACTGAATTCTCTAACACTTGATTTGCAATAAATATGAATTCTAAACTCTTTCTTGTTTTAGAGTGGTTTCTAGGAAAGATTAAAAATGCTTTTCAGAAAACTGATTTATTATTTTAAAAGCTCAGTGCCAGGGCTCTTTATGTCTTTCTTGGAGTGCATTTGCAAAAGAGTCTTGGGGGCCCACAAAATGCTTTTGGAAGGAATATCTTCTTCCTCATGTTACTTATTTTTATTCATTCATTGATTTAACTACTATGATATGAGCACCTATGCTTTATCAGGAATATTTTTCTGAACACTGGACAGTCAGGAATGAACAAAACATGCAAAGTTCTTGCCTTCACAGAGCTTATATTCTAGTGAACAGAACAGATAGAAATCAAATAGGCAAAATGAATATAAATTATAATAATAGGCAACATAAACGTGCATGAAGAGGATACTATTTATATATCACTGAGGAGGGACATTTTGGGCAGAGACCTGAATGAACAGAAATTCAATTTTTTATAAAACAGTTCACAATATTGTCAAATTCACCTGCACGGCTCACTAAATTTTGGCAACCCAACATGATGGCCAGTGTTGATAAAAATATTTGAGGCTGACCCTTTTGGACCTTAGATTTGCCAACTTACATGATAGTGTATAATACCTTCCTAATCTGATACAGCATGATAATGTTGGCATTTAACGCAAACTCATCTGAATTATATTGGCTCAGAGGATCCTGCTGAACTAGAGTGACCGTTCCACTGGAAGATGCTATTGGATACAATCCAGATTGTTTCATTTAGCTCAAGAGTCACTTTCCTTTTGATTTGACTTAGAAGAAATACTGGTCAACCAAGCTCAGAGCACTATGATAGCAATCCAAAAGATGAGAAAATTAAAAAAGACTATTTTTAAATCATTTTGCTAGATAAACTATATATCTTAGAACTCTGAAGTCAGAATATTAGGCAACTATGCTGGACCTTTTGAACTAAACTTCTAAGCGTATGTATTCCTTAAATGGCACAGAAGAGAAGGATGACTTAAACACCAGAAGAAGGAAAATTAGGAAAACGTCGTAAGAAAATTATGATTTAAAAGTCTGAATACACACATATCTGAGTGTGTGTATATCATCACATACACAGACATATATAAACATGTACACATGCATAATGTTTGTAACATATCCAGTCATTCATTCAGTCACTGAGCACCTATAATATTCATGTCATGCTTTATTATAGAAAACTGGGGTATTTTCGTGAATAAAAGGAAGATCCTCTCTCCATGAAGTTTATCTTAGAGCAGAGCAAATTAGACAGTACTCAGTAAACAACAGATATAATAAACCAATGCATTATTTAGCATATGAGATGAGAACTGCAATGAAAAAAGGAAAACTAGAATAGGAAAGGGAGTTGAGGAGTATTGACATAAAGAATGGGTTCTGTTTTCAAACAGGGTAGGGAGGGCAAGGAATGATGAAAGACTAAGGGTTATGTGGCAAAATATGTAGAATGCATTTAGATGTGTAACATGAATATGTATTTATATACAAAATATATTTCAGGTTGACACATATATATAAGATGAATACATACGGTAAATACATATATAGTCATAAACATTTCTATTAAAATATTTTATTTAAGTAATAGTAATCTTTCTTACATATATTTTTTAAATAAAATATTCCTGATATTCAGCTGAAGACATTTAATATTAACTTCTCACAGATGAATGGAATAATAGATATGCATATATAAGTAAATATATTTGCAAATTGTTTCTCAAGCATGCTGTCTATTGCTTAATTTTAAAGGTTAAGTTCATTTTTCTGCATGTAAATAGCAAAGACCTGGTTACCAATGATGTATATCTTCCTTTGAAATTCAGGTGTTGCACTCCTATCTTTAGAGACAATGCCTGCATTTTTACAGTTAACAGGAGTACTTGGCCAGGCAGGAGACATGTGTAACCATTTTTAAAGTCATTTTATCGAACGCTGGTCTTCTTCACTGCCTATATTTAGCAGATAGACATAAAGGATAGAAATGTAGAAGACAGCATCAAGCTGGTACAGGAAGTCTATAACACACATGACTAAAAAGTAATTATGCTAAGATTGAGTCAAATAAAATAATATTTGCCTTTGGTTTGAGGTTTGTAATCTTGGCGTTCACTTCTCTTCATAGCCTCATTTATGTTGGGTAACTATTGCTTGTGTTGATGATATAACACATGCTGACACCAAATACCAATGCTAGGTAAATCCAATTAAGCCCAGAAGCAAAACAGCTGGATTAGCAGTGCTCGCATAAATTATTTTTCTTCCATTTACTTTGTTTTTTTGCAAATGAGCCTTTAAACATGAAAAATTTGAGCTATCAGTGTCCCCATTCCTTATTAATATAAGAAGCCTAAAATGAAACCTTTAAAAGTAAGTGTTGGAGGTTTCCTTTTATACTATTAATAGAAGTGTTATGATTAAAGCTGCAAATGAGCGTGCTTATTTTCTATATGGACTTCCTGTTTGTGAAAGAAGCTTATGAGAAGTGCATTTAAAGTGCATCTTAATAAAGAATTTCCCCCTGAAGGCTAAGAAGCTACGTTATTTTTACCAGTCTTGAGTTATCTTTTTCCCTTCTCTATCCAGAAGCACAAGGTCAGTAAATGACATAAAAACAATTTCACTAGTTAGGTTTTCAGAATGATGGGTTTGCTGCTGTTAAATCAGAATACAAGGTAGAGTCATACAGGAACAAAAAGGTATTCTGTCTCTTTCATTAAGAGCCATGAATAGGTATCTCACTACCTTTGTAAATATTTTGATAAAAACTACAACTTTTGATTAGTGTGATATTAACTGCATGATAAATAAAGATTATATATTTGAAATGTAAAAAAGAGTGAAAATGTAAATTGTATTTTTACCTTACTGCTAGATTTTTAAAAATCTCTTTGTTTAAAAAATGATTGATTGTGAAATTTATGAGATATCATGATTTAATTTGCAATAAAGCTCTTAGTTTTTTGCATACCCCTCTTTGGTATGGATAAGAGAAACTTCTTATAAAAAGCTTGCTGCTTACTTTCCAATACCGATTTTTGAATTATTCACTTCAGAAGCCTTAACGTCTCTATGTCCACCACCCTACATTGTTAGCACATCAGCCTTACCTAATCACAATCCAACTTACATGCTGAAAAGTCCACTTACACCAGATCCCCCAAATTTATGAAATTGCTGCCTTTGTCCTTCCTCTTTAGAGATACTATTAAGACTCTAGTAATGCAGTGATTCCCTTTATTGAAGTCAGTATTTCTTTCTTTTTCTTTAATTGTAAAAATCTGTCTCTACTGAGAAGAAATGACCACCTTCAATTACAGTGTATATGTCACTGAAAAGTATTTAAATGAGAGCAGGATATAATATTTAACAACTTTAAAAATCTATTATCAGATTATAACAGTATCAGAAAAAATGAGTTTTGTGATATTACGATATTAGGTTATTAATTTCAGAATAAATTTAAAAATCTAAAAAAGAAATTCAAGCAACTGTAAACCCACTTGACACTTTAGTGAGTCTGCTTTTATTTGGTTAAACAGAAAAAAATCATAAAGTCTAATTATTAAATCTTCAACAAATAGTATTACGGAAACACTGTTTTGTTTTGTTTTTATTCCACTAGAGGAAGAACAAAAGTAAAACTTTCTTTAAACTTCTTCAAAATGTTTCAGGGAAGAGGTATAATCAATCAACCATTTTCTACTGCAAATTAAAGTATATTGTTATTCCTACAATCTAAGGTGGGTAATTTTTTTCACCTTTTTTTATTGAAAGGAATCGTCACATTGTTAGCTAAAGCTAAGATGAAAAATCAGCATTTTCATTCCAAACAGTGAAAATTCAAAAATGGTTTACATAGTTTTCAAATATACTCTATTCTCAAATCCTTTCCAACATGAAAGACACTTTTTACAGGGAGAAAATGATCATTTAATTTGGCAAAACATAGAAATTTCCAGCTGAGGCACATTAAAACATTTTTACAATTGGCCCAAAGGCAGAATATTTTTACAATTTCTTTTGCTATAAAAATCTGTCTCTACTGAGCGGAAATGACCAAGTTTTCCCTGGAAAATGTTAGTACAAATACATAAATAATTTTTGCCTATCCAAAGCCTTCATAAAATGGCTTCTATCCAGTTTTACCAGTATAGCCTAATGTTGATTTTCTTTATAATTATTATTTAGATACAAACAAAATCTTACTGGTAAATTAACCATTGATAGACTAAGTCTTGTGTTATACTATTTGTATAAAGAAATAAATTACTAGTATATGTGCTTCTAACAAAAGTTAATAATCCTGTTTGACTATGTGTTTAATTTCAGATAACTTTCACATTAAACTTATATATGAGCGATGTTTATGACAAGATAGGAAATTTCACCAAGAGATGAAAACTATATAAAACAAAAAAGTCAAATAGAAATGTGAGAAATGAAAAATAAAATATTAAAGATAAAGAATTTTTTAGAGGCCCATGAATAGAGTAGACAGAGGGAAAGAATCAGTGAACTTAAAAGTAGGACAATAGAAAATATACAAACTAATATAAAAAGAGAAAAAAGTGAAATAAAAATACAAAGTAGAAAACAAAATAAAAACATAAACATAAAAGTGAAATGAAAGCACATTGTTCCCATGTTCTGTGGGACAATAGCAAACAGCCTATCAAGCAAATCACTGGAGTTTCAGAATTAGAGGAGAAAAAAGGATGACTACAATTTCAGCTAAAACGCTCTGACATGTAAAATACTTGGGAGTCATCACCCTTGTCCTTACAACAACAACAAAAAAGCTGTAAAAACTGAAAATCAGCAACTTTTCTTAGGTTCATCAGAGAATAAAGGTAATTAGAAAAACTGCCACTCCAAAATTAAGAGAGACAGATGAAGTGAATGCATCAGCCAAGATATGCCTACCTGGAAAAAAAATGCTGGATTCAAAAACTGGTGAAAACCATTAAATGGTAATTTTTATACATCGCTACAGACCAAGTGTGGATTATGTTGAGAGTGAGAAATTCTAGGGGCCTGCAATCTTAGCAGGGGCCTATGCTACTTCAAGGTTTACACCTCTAGAAACCCACCAAAAATTCTGCAGAAAATAGCCAATAAAAATTTTCTTAGGACCCTGGCAGGGGGAAGAAAAGAGTAACTATGTGAAATATGTCCAGAGCATTCTCTATAACAAAAACTGTCTCTCCAAGGATAAAAAACTTTACCCAAACCATATTGCACTGGAGGAAATAAACTTCTGTACCTTTAGTCCCCTCTATCTCCCTTTTTTAAGGGAGACAGGAGCTAAAAAGTGTTAGTTAAGATTATTGCTCAGGGATATGGATTCACTAAAAGACTGAGATTTGATTATGAGATTATAGAAGGCTTCCCATTCCCCACACAATATAACAACAGTGCATTGTGGTGGAAATAGCTTCAATATATATTCTTTATTTAAGTAGGAGTACTCAGGAAAGCCACAGATAACAAGTGTAACAACAAGGCAACTAAAGACTTCTGATGTCTCCACCGTCTACAGCTACAGGAAACATTTAAAAACTCAATTTTTAGCCAGATAAACATAAACAATCACATTAAAGCCTCATTTCTATAGCTTGATACCCCATTTTTGCTTCAAAAAAAAGTTTGGTTACAAAGCATAGTAAAGGAACTTTAAAGAGCACATACTGAAAAGACAAAGCAAGCATCAGAACCAGACTTATATTTGAAATATATTTTGAAATTATCATACAAGGAATTTAAAATAACTATGATTAATATATTAAAGGCTCTGTTGGGAAAAATGAACAACATGCATAAACATATGCACAATATAGTTGAAGTATAGACACACTGAGAATCAAAAGGAAATTCTAGAAATTAAAAACACTACAAAAAGAAATTAAAAATGTCATTGATGAGCTCAGCAGTAAACTTTGCACAGCTAAGGAAAGAACCAGTGAGCTTGAAGATAGGTCAATAGAAATTTCACAAACTGAAATGCAAAGAGAAAAAAATTAAAAATCCCAGAAGTTTTCATACAAGAATTGTAGGACAATTTCAAAAGATGCAACATGTGTATAATTGGAATACCACAAGGAGAGAAAAGACAGGAGAGGCAGAATAAATATTTGAAGTAATAATGGTCAAGAATTTTCCAAAATTACTGAATTTCTCACAGACACCAAACCACAAATCTAGAAAACTCAGAGTACAACCAACAGAATAATCTATACTTAAGCATATCATATTCAAATTGTAGAAAATCAAAAACAAATAGAATAGCTTGAAAGAAGCCAGGGAAAAGACTACATTATCTATAGAGGTGTTATGGTCTGAATGTTTATTTTCCTCCCAAATTCATATATTGAAATCTTAAAAACAAGTTGATGATATCAGGAGGAGGGGCCTTTGGCAGGTGGTTAGTCAGTGAAGGCCTCAAAAAGCTAGCTAGTCCCTTCCACCATGTGAGTACACAGTAAGAAGTTGCCAGTTTGTAACCCAGAAGAAAGCCCCCACCAGAATCCTACCATGCTGGCACCCTGATCTTTGACTCTCCAGCACCAAAATCATGAAAAATAATTTTTTGTTGTTTATAAGCAACATGGTATATGGTATTCTGTTATAGCAGCCCTAATGGGCTAAGACAAGATGAATGAGGAAATAAAGTAAAGCAGACTTCTTCTCAGAAATCATGCAAACAAGAAGAGAGTGGGGTAACACATTTAAGATATTCAGAGAAAAATACTCAATAGCCTAAAATTCTATATCCAGTAAAATTATCATTTAAAATAAATAAGAAATAAAGACTTTCTCAGATGAACAACATCTAGTGGAATTTATTATCAGCAGAACTTCCCTGTAAGAAATTCTTAAAGAAGAATGAAAACTCTACAAGTCAGAAACTCATAGCTATGCAAATAAAGGAAGAGTATCAGATAAGGAATAATTGAAGCTAAAATAAATGCAAATAAACAAAGAGTATCAGAGAAAGAATAACTGAAGCTAAACCAAAGCATTTTATTCTTATTCTTGATCTATATAAAATATAACTTTTAGGTAATAACAGTGCAGTATATTGGTTGATTATAGAAAATGGATATTGAGGAGTACAGTTTCTGCTTAAAAACCTGTGTGTGATTTTTGAGTCCTCACCAAAGGAAATTAAAAGATTTTCCTTGTAAGGCCTCCCTGAAGAAAGTTGCCCTCCCCCACTAGAATTGGTGCCCAGGGCCTTGCAGTCTCTGAAGGGAACTGTACTTAAGGACCTAGATTCCCCTGGCAAGTTGTGCTTTTGGAGTATTTGCATTGCCAGGCCCTATGCTTGCAATCCCAGGTATTTTTGCCTGAGGCCTTGGGTTGAGGTCTTCTTCAGACACCTTTACTGAGGCCTCCTTATGAGGGGAAAACCTTGAAAATAATTTTCCTACTCTGACTTACTAGTCAGAGCTCTTCTGCCCCTAGCCCTTACCCCCAGCTCCCAAGTTCATAAGGCCCTAGCCGTTACCCCCAACTCCCATGTTCATAAAACTGCGGAGTCTTTTCTCAGAAATCCACAACTGTGAGGTGACCCCCACCCCTCCACAACACACAAATATCTGCACTGATGGGCTTGACCTTTAACCAGTGTGCTGTTCTATGAGGGAAAATGAACCAGGGAAAGTCAGATCCAAGATCCAACGATATGATGTGTATAAAATACTTCCTTTACATATAAAGACACACATTAAAAGCAAAGGGAATGAGAAGCATATAACAAGTTAATACTAATTTTTAAAAAGCTGAGGTAAATAGTATATTAATTTCAGATAAAACATACTTTAGAACAATAAAAGTTATGAGGGATAAAGATTCATTATATAATGATAAAGAGATGAATTCTCAAAAAATACTTAACAATTCTTAATATTTGCACCTGATAACAGAGCACCAAAATATGTGAAGCAAAGACTGATAGAACTGAAAGGAGAAATAAATAAATCCATGATTACACTTGGAGACCATTCTTTCAGCAAATAATAAATTAAGCAGCCCGAAAAATCAGCAAGGATAGTTAACCTGAACAGCGCTAACAATCAACTTAATCTAATTAACATTTATAGAGTAGTTCATATAACATCTATAAGAGAATATACCTTCTTTTCAAGCTTGCATAGAATAGTCAACAAGATAAACAATACCCTGGGCTATAAAACAAACCTTAACAAAATTTAAAAAGTTGAAATTATACAGAGTATGTTTTTAGATCACAAGGAAATTAAAGAAGTCAGTAACAGAAAGACAGTTGGAAAATATCAAAATATTTGGAGATTGAACAACAAACTTCTAAGTAACACATCAGTTAAAGAAGAAATCTCAAGAGAAATTTAAAAATATTTCTAATTAAATGAAAATGAAAACACAACTTATCAAAATATATGGGATACAACAAAAGTAGTACTTAGAGGGAAATTTATGGCATCAAATGCATACCTTAGCAAGTAACAAGAATCTGAAATCAACGTCCCAATATTCTCCCTTAGAGAATAAAAAATAGAAGAACAATGTAAACCTAAAGTATGCAGAAGAAAATAAATAGTAAAATCTAGAACAGAAATCAATGAAATTGAAAGCAGGAAAATGACAGAAAAAATAAATTAAAATTAAAAGCGGGTACTTTGAAAATGTCAATGAATGTAATTAACCTCTAGCCAGGCTGACCAAGAAAAAAAGAGAAGACACAAATTACCAACATAAGAAATGAAAATGGCACCAATATTACTGATCCCATAAACCTAAAAAGGATGATAAAGGAATACTATAAGCCATTCTATCCTCAATATTTGATAACTTACATGAAATGAACCAATGAATTGAGAGATCAAAAATACCAAGACACAATCAAAATTAAATAGTTTCTCTTTGGGGTATATACACATTTAAGAAACTGAATCTATAATTAAGCTTTGAAAATAGAACCAGCTTCAAATGACTTCACTGGTTAATTTCACTAAATATTTAAGGAAGAAATTATAGGATAATTTCTTTACAGTCTTTCGAAAAAATACAAGAGGATTTTTTACAATCTTTTGAGAAAATACAAGAGGAAACACTTCTTAGCTCATTCTATATGGCCAGTAATGTCCTAATACTAAAACTAGATAAAGATAGCACAAAAAAGAAAAACTATATATCCATATCTCCCTTGAACATAGATGCAAAGCATCTCAACAAAGTATTAAGAAACTAAACTCAATAACATATAAAAAGAATGATACACTCTGACCAGGTAAGATTAATTCCAGGAATGCAAAGTTGGATTAACACCAATAACTAATTAATTTAATACATCAGTGTAATCAAATAAAAGGCAAAACCATATGATCATTAAAATTACTTCAGGAAAATGTTTTGACAAAATCCAAAAGACTTTCATGACAGAAATCTTCAACAAACTAGGATGGAAACATTCTCAACCAGATAAAGGACATATACACAAACTTACAGTTAACATCATACTTAATAGTAAAAGATTGAATGCTTTCCTCTTAAGATCAGAAACAGCAAAATGATGTCTTCTTCCATCACATCTGTACAACATAGTACTGGAGGGTTTAATTAAGACAATTAGGAAACAACAAAAAATCAAAGGCATCCAGATTGAAAAAGAAGAAGGAAAATTATTTTTAATCCTAAACAACTCACTAAAAACCTATTGGAACTAGGAAATGAGTCAGGTAATATTTCTGGACACATGATCAATATATGAAATCAATTGTATACCTATGCACCAGCATTGAACCACCCAAAAATGAAATTAAGAAAATTTCATTTGCAACAGCATCAACAAAGAATAAACCATTTTTGCATAAATTTAACAAAAATGAGAGACTTGCAAACTGAAAACTACAAAACAGTGTTGAAATTAATTAAAGAAGATCTAAATAAATGAAGAGGCATTCATGTTCATGGATCAGAAGACTTAATATCATCAAGATAGCAATATCCTCACATTAATCTACAGATTCAATGCAATCCCTATTCATCTGAGCTGATTTTTCTTTTTCTTTTTCTTTTTCTTTGCAAAAATAGACAAGCTGCTTCAAAATTTCATATGTGGCCTACAAAAGCCAAAATTATATTGATGAAGAACAATTTGGTAAAGTCACACTTTCTTATTTCAAAACTTACTACAAAATTACAGTACTCATTACAATGTAATACTCATGTAGAAGAATATATTAAGATTGCAGAAATAAGCCTACACAATTATGATATATGAAGGAATATGTTGGGAGTACAGAAATAAGCCCATACATTTATGATAAATTGCTTTTATCCACAAGACAATACAATAGAGAAAGAATAGTGTATTCAAAAATGATGATTGGACAACAGGATAAGAGTGAACTTGGATCACCACCTCAGATAATACACAAAGTTAACTTAAAATATATTGGAGACCTAACTGTAAGATCTAATGCTATAAAATTCTTACAAGTAAATTTAGGAGTGAATCTTTGTGACTTTGGTTTAGGAAGTAGTTTATTAAATATGGCACCCAAAGCATAAGGAATGTAAGGGGAAAAAACGGATAATTTAAATTACATTAAATGTAAAAATCTTTGTTTTGCAAATGATACCACCTAGAAAATGAAAAGGTAACCCACAGATTGGGAGAAAACATTTGCAAATCGTGTACCTGGTAAGAGACTTGTATCCAGGATCTATAAGGAATTCTTGCAATCCAATAACAAAAAGACAAAATTTCAATTTAAAATGACAAAAGTATTTGAGCAGAAATTTCTTCAAAGAATGTATACAATGGCCAATATGCTCATATAAAGATCTCTGATATCTTTAGCCATCAGGGAAATGCAAATCGAAAGCACAATGAGATACCACTCTACATTCATTACAATAACTGTAATCAAAAGCACAAATAAAATAGCAAGTGTTGGTGCGGATGTGGAGAAACTGACTCTTAAATGTTAGAAATATAAAATGGTACAGCTGCTTCAAAAAACATGTTGTCAGTTCTGCAAAATGTTAAACATAAAATTACTATTTGACACAGCAATTCCACTTTTTGGTATATGCCAAAAATGGTTTATTTTCATGCAAAAACCTAAAGAAAATGTTCATAGTAGCATTATTAGCCAAAGACTGAAACTACTCAAATGTCCACCAACTGATGGATTTATATAGTGTGGTATATAATGTGGTATTTTTCTGTAATTCAATTACTGATATATTATGCAACACAGATTAACCTCTGAAACATTATGCTAAATGAAAGAAGTCAGTCATGAAGGACCACATATTATATGATTTCACTTCTATAAAATGTCCAGAATTGGAAAATATATAAAGAAAGAAAGTATACAATGTTTACTCAAGATTAAGGTAAGGGGGGTGGCGATGTGTGTTTAGGGAGGAAGTGGAGTAACTACTAATTGATATGGGCTTCTTTTGGAGAAGATGAAGGTGTTCTAAAATTAGACACAATCTTGTGAACTTACCAAATATCACAGAGTACTGTATACTTTAAATGGGTGAATTGTATAGTATGTGAAGTATGTCTCAAAAAACTGTTAAAAATTGACCAATGATCATAAGGAAAGATGCTTCTATTACCAATGATCAGATAACATTATATACAAATGAAAACCACAATGAAATAATGCTACAAACCTACTAGATCAGCTAAAGATAAAAAGACTATTCAAGACAAGTAATTGAATATCTTGCATGTTTTCATTAGAATATAAAATGATACAGCTACCTTGGAAGACAGTGTAACAGAACCTTGTAAAGTTAAGCATGATTTTCCCATATGACCCAGAAATTCCTCTTTTGGGTATTTATACAAGAGAAAAAAAAAGGTTATGTCCACACAAAACATGTATGTAAATGGTCAAATCATCATTACTGACAACAGCTAAAAACTGGAAATAACCCAAACGATCATCCACTGATGAATGAATAGACAAATTGTGATATAGTCATAACATGAAATACTAATCCGCAAAAAATAACTCACAGTATTAATACATGTAACATCATAAACATGATGCTAAGTGAAGGAAGTCAAACATACAAACCGTATAATTACATCAATATGAAATTCTAGAAAAGGCAAAACCATACATGGAGAAAGCAGACCAGTCATCATCTGGGGCTGTGTGTGGAAAAAGAGAATCAACTACAGAAGGTCAAAAAGAAACTTTGTAGGGTAAGGGAACTGTTCTATATCTCGATTGTGAAGGTAGTTATGTGATTGCACAAATTACCAAAATTCATCTAAAGGTACATTTAATATTGATAAATTTTAATATAAATAATACATTAACAAAAAGTAAATTTAAAATATGTACTATTTCACGTAAATATCTCCCTAGTTCATTGCATTTTCCTCTTACACGAAGTGCTAGAGCAAGGTCTAATTAGTGAGAGAACTCTGTCACTGTGCTGTCATGCTCATAGCACCACATGTTCTCCTAAAGTTTAGACTTGTAGTAGCAAAAAATAAAGCAAACTCTATTAATTACTTCCATTTCTTATATTTTCTTTAACTCATATTCACAAATTAAGAACTCCAAGGCCAAGATGTTTATAGCTTTATATAGCAGTAGCCAACATGATTGATACGTTAGCAAGAATAGTATAACAGACACTGAAAGAATAAAAATATTAAACAACAGAGTTTTTGTCCAAGGGAACTGATACTCTAATGCTGACAAGAAAATGTGTGTGCAGTTACCTATGTATCATGGTATATAACCATATATGCTAATACAATCAAGATATCACAATTATCTCCATTGTAGGGGAGAATGAATGGTGATACAATTGTCCAAAACGGAGGATGAAAAGAAAAGAATCAGTATTAAGTTCAATTAGAACTGTCCTGAATTTGAGTTGTCTTTGGTGGCTTCGTGGGATTTTAAAACAGAGTCAAAGCTGGAAATAAGTATTCACAAACCATGTGCATATCAGTGGTAGTTAACCTATGTCAGTGGATCTCATGATTGTTATTTGCCAAATGAGGAGGAAAACAGAAAAATGATGGAGTTTGGAAGACAATCTAGAAAAAGAAGAACCAAAGAAAGAGGCTTAGGAAGTCAGAGCTAAGGGAAGTTCCAACTGTAGATAGCATTATAAAGGCAAGAGTAATGCTTCATGAACAAATACTCTGTACTGTGCAGGAAGCAAAATAGAAATTACTGAAAAAAAAAAAAATTTTATCAAATAGGGTGTCTTTGTGTGTCCAGAGTTGGTTCCTTCCTGTGGGTTCTTGGTCTCGCGGACTTGAAGAACGAAGTCACAGACCTTCGCAGTGAGTGTTACAGTTCTTAAGGGTGGCATGGACCCAGAGTGAGGAGCAGCAAGATTTACTGTGAAGAGCAAAAGAACAAACCTTCCACAGCCTGAAAGGCGACCTGAGCAGGCTGCCACTGTTGGCTGGGGTGGCCGGCTTTTATTCCCTTGTCTCTGCCCACATCCTGCTGATTGGTCCATTTTAGAGAGCACCGATTGGTCCATTTTACACAGTGCTGCTGGATGCATTTACAATCCTTTAGCTAGACACAGGGCACTGATTGGTGCCTTTTTACAGAGTGCTGCCTGGTGCATTTACAATCCTTTAACCAGATGCAGAGCACTGATTAGTGCGTTTTTATGGAGTGCTGCCTGGTGCATTTACAATCCTTTAGCTAGACACAGAGTGCTGATTGGTGCATTTTTACAGAGTGCTGCCTGGTGCATTTACAATTCTTTAGCTAGACGCAGAGCACTGATTGGTGTGTTTACAATCCTCTAGCTAGACAGAAAAGTTCTCCAAGTCCCCATTTGACCCAGGAAGCCCAGCTGGCTTCACCTCTCAATCCCCGCTCTAAACAGGACACCCCAACTGCTATTGGGAATTGGGCAATGACCGCTCTAGCTACTTCCTGCTGGGTAGGGGTAAAGAAGGGGCCCTGTAGTGGTAGTGTCCTCCAGAGGGGAACTCTCTAGGCCAGCCAGAGGGCTAGTGGGTCAATCCAGAGTCCTCGGTAGAAGTTGTTAGTTGAGCTCATTTGGGGTTCCATTTGTAAGATCATCTGTAGCTTGGTGGCATTGATCCTGGAGGAAACACATTTAACAAGGAGGTTAAAAATACAGGGCCTGAAAGCAAGTAATAGAAAGATGTCATAGGACCTAGAAAGCGGAGAAGCCCTGTCGCCCAACTCCAGAGCTTGATATATGAGTTTGAAAGGCTAGAGTTTGAAAGCTTTTCCTATAAACGCTGGGCGGCATCTCGTATTATCCCTGAACGGTTAGTGTAAAAACAACACTCTTACCCTAAGAAGGTGCAGAGTCCTCCTTTCTAAGCAGGGAGGAGGTCTAGGCCTTAGCAGTTTTGGAGAGTCACAGCTGCCAATGAGTCTATTTGGGATTACAGAGTAAGGATAGATTTCGTTATTTCTTGCAAACTGTCTGAGAAATCCTTTGAGAGTGTGTGGTAGTAGGATAATGAAGTAGATAAACTGGCTATTCCAGTTCCTGTAGCAGTAGCCATTCCTAACCCTATAAGTAGGGGCTTTAGTTGTATGGCTCTGCACTGACAGATTTGAGCTTTGAGGGGCACTGATAGGGTCTGATTTCCTCGGGCAATGTTAATGTTGGGACTTAGGAAGACTAAGGCGCAGGTGCCTGTCCAGTTAGTGGGGAGGCAGATATGGGTTGACGTTCCACCTAAGAAGAATATGCCTTGGCTGGGTAGACAGAACTGGTTGTGTATGTTAAAAAGGTGTATGAGTTTGTTGTTTTCATTTTCCCATACTCCTAGAGTACTAGCCAAGGTAGCTCCAGTGAGCGGCTGGAAAAGGGTGTTGGGAGCAAACTGAGTGGCTCCCTGTGTTCTATTTTCCCACTGAGGAAAAAAACATTTTGTATCTACTAGGAACCATTCGAGAGAGTGAGTGAAAGAGGGGATGAGAAGGCATTCACTAGTGGTGGGGGCGCTGCTGCAGGGGGTCCAGGGATGAATGGTCATGCAGGGAGTATGTGTGCCATTACAAAACCTGGACAGTTTATTAAGCAGGGAGGAGGTGATGAGTCTAAGATCTTGTACTAGTCTCCACTGACGGTTCGGTTTTTGTACTCCTAGAATTGGGGTGTTGCAATTTTCTTACTAAACCTTGAGCTTTTTAATGTCTAACAATATCCTGTAATCCTTTATGAGCTTCAGGTCTTAAGGGATATTGCCTTTGATAAGGAAAAGTGTTGGGATCTTTTAGCCTGATTTGGACTAGGTGGGCATTTTTTGCCCTTCCAAATTGTGCTTCCAATGCCCAGACTTCAGGGTTGATTCCCTCCTCAAGTAGGGAACAACAAATGGGTAACATGTTCCCCATATTCAAGTAGATAATGGCTCCAGCTTTGGCTAATATGTCCCTCCCTAATAAGAGTGTGGGACTTACAAGTGTAGGCATAACAAGAAAGGCATGTGAAAAGAGCAAAGTCTCCCAATTACAACTGAGGAGATGGGAGAAATACCTGGTTGCAGGCTGTCCCAGGATTCCTCGGATGGTAACAGACCTTGAGGACAGTCATCCAGGACAGGAGATTAACACTGAGAAAGCCGCGCCAGTGTCCAGGAGGAAGTCAATTTCCTGGCCCTCAATGGTTAAACTTATCCAGGGCTCAGTGAGGGTATGACATGAACTGGCACTTGCCCTGGGCTCCCTCAGTCCTGTTGTTGGATCATCTGGTTGGGGGCTTCTGACCCAGAGAGACTTTGTCCTCTGGGGCAGTGTGTCTTACAGTGATTGCCTTGGGATAGCAGACATGGACGAGGGGGCAGCTTGTTTCTTTTGGTCTGATTAAAGATTGAAGCATACACATACGAAAAATTAAACAGAGGCCGGGCGCGGTGGCTCAAGCCTGTAATCCCAGCACTTTGGGAGGCCGAGACGGGTGGATCAGGAGGTCAGGAGATCAAGACCATCCTGGCTAACACGGTGAAACCCCGTCTCTACTAAAAAATACAAAAAACTAGCTGGGCGAGGTGACGGGCGCCTGTAGTCCCAGCTACTCAGGAGGCTGAGGCAGGAGAATGGCGTGAACCAGGGAGGCAGAGCTTGCAGTGAGCTGAGATCCAGCCACCGCACTCCAGCCTGGGCGACAGAGCGAGACTCCGTCTCAAAAAAAAGAAAAAAAAGAAAAATTAAACCGAAAAGTAAAAAATGTACTTTTTAATTACATTTCATATGATCCTATAAAAATGCAACTCTAAGCTTTATAATCAGGTCTGACCCTAGAAAGTTACTATCAAAATAACAATATAGTTCCTATTTTATGAAGAGTGATAATTTTAGACATCATCTTACTTTAGTAACAACATGAAGCTCCATAATATCATAAACTTAACAAAACTGAGATACAGTACTTTTGGTTACATTGACAATTGATTAGACATTCACTATGATTAGGCATGCAATTAAAGATTTTCCTTAAGGTAATATTCAGACTTTTTAAATAGCATAAATCCCAAAGTCTTCTCTGTGTGAACTTCCAAAAAACAGATTTTCCCCTTTACTTAAGAAGGTTATCAATTTCTTCAGAATTTCTTAAAGGCTTTATTTAGTCTCATCTATTTTCACTTATATCCATGTTTGTGCTTATAAACAAATGTCCTCTAGAGAGGGAAACAGAGAAGGTAAACACACTCCAGAGAGATGATGAATTATAGAGAAATGCTCCCACCCATACCGGTGTGCTATCTCTCCTATGTGTATCACTGACATATCTCTTTGCAGGGAAATAATATTTATTCTGCTGAATCTGTAAATAAACCCATCATGTTAGATCTTCCTTCTAATCTGTAATTAGTAATATGCAGATTGCCTAAAATTGAAAAGCCTTTAATACTTTTATTTCTAAGTTAGAGTAGGCTCCAAAGCACACCCGCACTATGGTGCCATTTTATTGATGTATATACCATTGGTCTTTGGAAGATAAGGTTTTGAGTGGTTATGTTGTCATTGTGAATTTTTGGCATTAAAAAAATCATAAAATAACTCTGTAAGTAAATAAATACCATTTCAATTTGAACATTTAAAAATTTATCGCCATAAGCATAAAAGTTTTTTATTAGAATAGATTTAAACATTTTTTATTGGAATTATTATATATTTAAAGCCATATTCATCAGTTTCTTAGAAAGAAGCAAATACTGAAGAAATGACTACATTGCTAAACACGCCAAAAGAGTAAGCCTCCGAATGGCCAAGGGAGAATGACATTTGCTCCTCCTTGCTCTCACAAATTAACGAAGAAAATCACTACAGACTACTATGGTGGCCCAAATTCAGAACACTGATAATACCAAATGCTGGTGAGAATATGGAGCAATGGAAACTCTTATTCATTATTGGTGGGAATGCAAAATGGTACAGCTACTTTGCACAACAGTTTTGGTGGTTTCTTATGAAACTAAACATACTCTTACCATACTATCTGGCAATTGCACTTTTTGGTATTTACTCAAAGGATCCGAAAACTTACGTCCACACAAAAACCTGCACACAGATGTTGACAGCAGCTTTATTCCTAGCTGCCAAAACTCAGACGCAACCAAGATGTCCTTCAATGGATGAATGGAAAAATGAAATGTGGCACATCCAAATAATAAAAAGTTACCTAATGCAAAAAGAGAAAAATGAGCTATCAGGTCATGAAATAACACAGAGTAAACTTGAATGCATATTACTAAGTGAAGGAAGCCAATCTTAAAAAGCTATATACTAAATGATTCCAACTATATGACATTCTGGAAAAGGCAAAACTATGAAGACTGCAAAAGGATTAGTGGTTACCAGGAGCTGGGAGAAGGCAGGCATGAATAGGTGGAGCATAGAGAATGTTTAGGGCAGTGAAACTACTCTGTATAATACTATAATGCTGGATACATGTTATTATAAGTTAGACCAAAACCATAGAAGGGATAATATCAAGAGTGAACGCTACTGCTAAGGTAAACTATGGACTTGGGGTGATAATGATGTATCAGTGTAGGATTATCATTGGTAACAAATGGACCACTAAGGTGGGGGATATGGATAATGGGGGAGGTTATGCTATGCTTGTGTTGGGACAGGAAGTATATGGAAAGTCCCTGTACCTTCTGTTCAATTTTGCTGTGAACGTAAAATTGCTCTAACAAAAAGCTTATCAAAAAGAAGAAAAAAAGAACTTCAAAATCCTTGGAACATAGTTTAAGGAATAAAAAATGTATAAATAATAGACAGATCAATCAGAACAGTTGCTATGGACATAAAAGATATTGCATTAAAATCTGGTAGATAAAGGATGAATGAAATAGAAAAAACCATCAATAGCGAGGGCTGTGTGAAAAGAGGAGGTAACACGCAAAGAATCCTGGGGAATCTCTGCCGTTGAATCAATAGAAAAAAACAAATGAAGCAGAGTGAGAAATAAGGCTGGAAATAAGACAATGAAAGGTCTGTTTAAGAAAAATTTACCCTTCTATCCTACGACAATCCTTATCCACCTACCTTAATGAATAGAATTCAAACAAAGTTCACTCTCATACAGACAATTAGAAGGCTGTTTTCTGAAGCTGTTGAACAAACTAAACAGAACTGTAGTAGTTACTGTGTGTTAGACATATTTGCCATTGAGTCCCCATCTGCTCTCTAAATAAAAGTCACCCACTGGCCCAGGCTTACAAATATCCCACTCAGCTCCTTTGCTGCCTCAATTTAAAACATAGATATCCTGTAGCAATGCATACAATGATTAACAAAAATAGAAAAACTGACTAAAATTAGACAAGAAAATTTGGAAAAATAAACTTCAAAAATTTTTTGAGTGAAAAGAGAAACCATAGACTAGTAAGTGAAGGAAAGCTAGTCTCTGATAAGTTCAGAAACAGGGGATTACAAAATAGAGAAAAGGAAATTATCAGAGACATAATAGAAGAAAAAAATCAGAGTCAATGAATAGTAAGCAAATTCCATGTAAAAATCATGAGACTTTTTCACATCTCAGTATACTGGACTCAGACTCTCCTGGGGAACCCCCTTACAGACAATAACTATGAAACCTGGACCAAAAAAAAGAACTACATGAAGGTACTAAATACTGAACAGAGGCAAATACATTCTTCTAGACAGTCTGTACTCAGAAATGGAGACAGGAGCTGTACAAATAATTCCCATGTTTGAGGGGCTAAGTTCGGTTCCCTGGGCATGGAAAATTCCAACATATTTCTAGCTGGAAAACTAAAAAAAATAAGCCTTGACACTGTAAATACTGAAAAGAGAAAGTGAAATCCCAAAAGGGAAAGTACTAGAGACAAATCCCCACATGCTACCTCCCCATTTCACTGACCCATATGTATCTGAACTACACATGTGTGGAACAGAATCACAGCAGTTCGAACAAGAAAACAATTTTTTGAACTTAAATAGGTGTTACAATTCTGAAGGTACTGAATTATTTTATTTTATTTTATTTTATCTTATTTTATTTTATTTTATTTTTTGAGATGGAGTCTCGGTCTCTCTCCCAGGCTGGAGTGCAGTAGCACAGTCTCGGCTCACTGCAACCTCCACCTCCCAGGTTCAAGCGATTCTCCTACCTCAGCCTCCTGAGTAGCTGGGTTTACAGGTGGATGCCACCACGCCCAGCTAATTTTTTGTAGTATTAGTAGAGACGGGGCTTCGCCGTATTGGCCAAGCTGGTCTTGAACTCCTGATCTCAGGTGATCTGCCTGCCTCAGCCTCCCAAAATGCTGGGATTACAGGTATGAGCCACCACATCCTGCCATAAGCAGGCAGAATGTGGTGGACTGGAAGCTACTTGGAGGAAGGTAGATAAGAAACTGAGTTTCTCAATTTGCAATTTTGCCTTGTAGCTAAGTGCAGTCCACAGAACACTCAGGAGAGACAAGGGCATGCATGGAAATGCTCCAGTCTTCCTAATCTGGTGAACGAGAAGAGAGAAGCGAAGAAACCAGGAAAACTGAAAAGAGTGGCAAATCCCAATAGAGAAAGAGCCAGATGAATGATTCCGAAAGCAGTTGAATTCCAGGCATAAAAATGACTTTGTAAAACAAAAGGAAAAATACTTATCACATAATGATAATAGAATCCAGTATCCTCTGAATGCAGTATTCATAATACATGGGACATAATCCAAAGTTATCCAATAAGGAAACAGAATGCATCCTCAAGAATGAAGAAACTGAGTCCAACCCAAGATGAACCACATGTTGCAACAAGTTAAAACGAACTATTTTTAACTTGGGAAGGGGAGGGGAAGAAAGGGGAGGGGAGGCAAGGAGGGAACGAAGGAAGGAAGGAGGGAACGAAGAAGGGAAGGAGGGAAGGAAGGAGGGAAGGAAGGAAGGAGGGAAGGAAGGAAGGAAGGAAGGAAGGAAGGAAGGAAGGAAGGAAGGAAGGAAGGGAAAAGGGGAACAAAAAAGGAAACAGAGGAGAAAAGTAAAAGACGAAAAAAAGGCAAACCTGAACCAGATGATATTAATAATCACATTGCATATTAATAAACTGAATATGCCAATTAAAAAATACAGAATGTTAGAATTAAAATTTAAAAGACCTGATTATATGCTCTTTATAAAAGGTAAATTTTGATATTCAGACACACATAGAAGGTAAAGGGATAGAAAAGATAAGCAACACAAAATATTTATTTTATAAAACTAATACTATCTCCCTACCATTTACCTACCCATCTACGCATTCATTCAAACTTCTACCTAAGACGTCTAGGTAATCACGTTCACACAGTGTTAACATTTCAGTTTTCTACGTGTTGTAATTGGCACTGGGGTGTGGTTTTCTGTGTTGTGTTTTTATACATTGCTTGAATATTTGCAGGAAATATGTATCCTTTTTATTAAAATGTAAGGACTTTTTTCAAAAACACAAATCTGTGAAAAAAGCAATTCAGAAAATGAACAAAAAGTTAATTCAGTAAAGAACAAAAAGTTAAAATAATAAACAACAAATTATTATTTAGGAAATTCTTTGAAATATTTGCAGAATAAGACTAAGGAAAAAATGATAGTTTTAGCTACTTATAAATGAATACAGCTTTGAGGTTGAAAAATATTAAAAGTGCAAATGTTAACATGGAATTATATATGGCAGAATGTTAACATATTTTAAATACTGCTAATAAACTAATGATTTAGATTTAACGTTAAACAAGGTCAAAATGTAATAACTGCAAATGCCACAAAAGAAAAGAAATACAAACATGAAATGTGTTCATCTTCACATATTTGAAGGAATCCAAATAAAAATAATAAATAATTTTTAAAAGATTTTAATATGTAAAACATCTTGTACAGACAATAAAACAGAAAAACTAGTGCACTTACCTATTGGGTTAGTTTCGCCAATGTATAAAAAGACAAAGAACAAAAAACCTACACCATCATTATTAGCAAAAGGGTGAATATCAGGCAAACAAAAATAAAGGCTGTTTACTATAGCTGCAGGAGAAATAATAATTATCACTGAAGGTGGATTTTGGGATAATTTTTACCTATTTTTAAGAAGTTTTACTGCAACAATCGTACATTTTATATCTAAGCATAGAACAAAAATGAGTGTATTTAAAAAACAAAACCAGAGTGAATTAACTAAGAAATCATCTAGAACTAGAGAAGAACATTTGTTTATAAAATAGTTTATAAAAGCCAGGCGCGGCGGTTTGTGCCTGTAACCCCAGCCACCCGCAAGGCTGGGGCAGGAGGATCTCTTGAACCCCGGAGTTTGAGGTTGCTCTGAGTTATGTTCACGTCACTACACTCCATCCAGCCTGGGTGACGGGCAGACTCCTCTCTCTCTCTTCCCTTCCTTCCTTCCTTTTTTTTTTTTTTTTTTTTTTTTTCCAGACGGAGTCTCGCTCTGTCGCCCAGGCTGGAGTGCAGTGGCGCGATCTCCGCTCACTGCAAGCTCCTCTTTCTTTCTTTCTTTCCTTCTTTCCTTTCTTCCTTTCTTCCCTTCTTCCTTTCCTTCCCTTTCCTTCCCTTTTCTTCCCCGTCCCTTTCCCTTCCCCTTCCCTTTCCTTTCCTTTCCTTTTTTAGATGGAGTCTCGCTCTGCCGCCCAGGATAGCGCGATCTCGGCTCCCTGCAAGCTCCGCCTCCCGGGTTCACGCCATTCTCCTGCCTCAGCCTCCGGAGTAGCTGGGACTACAGGCGCTCACCAGCACGCCTGGCTAATTTTTTGTATATTTACTAGAGACGGGGGTGTCACCGTGTTAGCCAGGATGGTCTCGATCTCCTGACCTCGTGATCCACCCGCCTCGGCCTCCCAAAGTGCTGGGATTACAGGCGTGAGCCACTGCGCCCGGCCGACCCCTATCTCTCTTTGAAAAAGTTGTTTAAAAGGCAGCTGTGCTGGCTGAACCCCATAGAGATGACTCACCATTCCTCTAACCCAACTCGACACACCTTTTATTTTTTTCTCTTTTTTCCTTTCTAGGTCAGTTAAGAATAAAACATGGAAAAGAAGAGGTCAAAGGAACAGAGAGCATTGATGCTCAAACTGATAACTCTAGGCAGTCATTTAGCATCATTCCTTTCGTTAGCTCTCAGACCCAGAGCTTGTTAAGTATATTGTCTCTTGTGGAGTTACATACAAACCTGTTTGCCCTGATGTCCTATAGCCAGAAATAATTCCAAAAGATGTCTGACTCTGTGGTAAAGCTAAAGGATGACATTGAAAGATGTATTCAAAGTAATATTGGAATTAATAGATTATATTGAACTATTAATATCTAGAATTAATAGCGAAGTAGACAGATTATTTACTTGTGATTTTTTAGAAAGAAAAAAGCCTGCTATGTGGGTCTCATCTCTGATGTAAAACCTAATCGCATTAATATATTTGGCATTTGGATATCTTTTAAAATATTCTATTTAAAAAATATTTAAAACATGTCTATTTTTAAAATAGGAAAAGTCCATATTTTTCGATGTAGGATTGTTCTTCAAAACTAGGTATTATTTTATTGAAGTCTATAGCCCAAGCCTCACCAGTTAGGCACTATGGCTACCTTCACCGAGTGGTTGCAGAGAAATTACCAAAGGGAAAAAGGGTTGTTGTGCACCCGGAAAGTGACGGAAAACATGCACATGAAACAGGCAACCCAAAATACTGTTCTTGGTAGTAGCCATTCCATAGTGTGTAATGTTTTACTACATAGTTTATATAAAATTGATCACATAGTAAATTATTCACTTCTATGTATCATTTTGAAATACTCTAAGGTAGTTAAAGTTTAAGTCAAGTTTTTAAACATAATAATGTCATGCACCACTTTATGATGGGGATATACTCTGCGAACATCACAGAGCGTACTTACGCGAACCTAGATGGTGTAGCTTACTACACACCTCGATTATATGGTTTAGCCTCTTGCTCCTAGGATACAAATCTGTACAGCATGTTATTGTACTGATTACTGTAGGCAACTGCAATACAATTAAGTATTTGTGTATCTAAACACATCTAAATATAGAAAAGGTACAGTAAAAATACAGCATAAAATATTTGAAAATGATACACCGCTATAGGACACTTCACATGGAATGGAGCTTGCAGGACTGGAAGTTGCACTGAGCGAGTGAGTTAGTGAGTGAGTGAGTAGTAAGTGACTATGAAGTTCAAAGACATTACTGAACACTACTGTAGGTTTCATGAATACTATGTATTTAAGCTACGCTAACTTTATTTTTAAAATATTTTTCTTTCTTCAATAATAAATTAAACATCTTACAGTAACTTTTCTTGTCCATAAACTTTAACTTTTTAAGTTTTCAACTCTTTTTTGTAACACGTAAAAACACAAACACATTCTACAACTGTACAAAAATATTTTATTTCTTTATATCCTTACTCCAAGCTCTATTTAAATATATATATATATATATGTGTGTGTGTGTGTGTGTGTTTTACTTTTTTTCTTTTAAGACAGAGTCTTGCTCTGTAGCCCAGGCTGGAGTGCAGTGGTGCGATCTTGGCTCACTGCAACCTCTGCCTCCCAGGTTCAAGCAATTCTCCTGCCTCAGTCTCCCGAGTAGATGGGACTACAGGTGCATGCCACCACGCCAGGCTAATTTTTCCTGTTAGCTAGGATGGTCTCGTTCTCCTAACCTCATGATATGCCCGCCTCACCCTCCCAAAATGCTGGGATTACAGGCGTGAGCCACCACGCCTGACCATGTTTTACTTTTAGTTTTTTTTTTAAACTAAGACACAAAAACACACTTTAGCCTAAGTCAAGATCATTGAGTTGTCACTAGGCCCTAAGAATTTTTCAGCCCCATTATAATCTCATGGGACAACCATCATATATATGGCCCATCATTAACCAAACGTCAGTATTCAGCACATGTCTATACTTTAAGGGTGATTTACTTTTATACACATCAAGAAATGTGGCCAAGTAATCCCAGCATGCCTGTAATCCTAGCAGTTTGGGAGGCCGAGGTGGGTGGATTGCCTGAGCTCAGGAGTTCAAGACCAACCTGGCCAACATGGTAAAACCCCATCTCTACTAAAAAATACAAAAAATTAGTTGGGTGTGGTGGCACGCGTCTGTAATCCCAGCTACTCGAGAGGCTGGAGACATGAGAATCGCCTAGAACCTGGGAGGCAGAGGTTGCAGTGAGCCGAGATTATGCCGTTTCACTCCAGAGGGAGGGTCTGTCCCCCCCTCCAAAAAAAAAAGAAGAAGAATAAATGTGGGTGAAAGGATGCAGCTCAAAGAAGGCTATAGGTAACTTAGTTAACTGCATCCTAAGTTGAAAACAAAAAAAATCTGTTCATGATGCACCTCACTGTATTTCAATGAATTCAAAGATAGTTATTAAGATAAAGTTTTTCAAAACTTTTAAACACAATAGTTTTTGAAAATAAAGATTCCATGTACAATTAATATTTAGAAAATTATTTCCATATCAATAATTTACTTGGCAAAAAAGCGATATCAAACTTCCTTATGCTTTACATATATAAATGTGAATTACAGTAGACTAGCTTGTTTTCCCAGTGATTTGTTTCTTTCGTGTAATAGGATTCTCATGGATGTATGACTTTCCAATTTATTGTTTGAGAATTCATGTTCCTGTCTCTTTGAGATTAACATGTGACATGCTTTACTCAACAGGATGTGAAGTACTGGACTTGTTGCTAACTAATCCTTAGATAACCAGGTTTAAATGGAAGCAAGTATTGAGTCCAACAGATGTGATGGACCCATTCTAATAGGGCTGCACGATCCCCACCTCTTGGTATCTATGCTTTGTGTATCCCTCCACACCTTGAATAGTGTCAGGATTTATGATATACTTGTAAGAAATAGAATGCCTTAAAGGGGATGGGAGGTCACTCTTGTATGTGCCTCATAAGTCTCCATCTTGCTAGATGATTGCCTCTAGACACTGTCTCCCTTGCTGGCTTTGAAGAAGTATAGTAAGTGACCACGTCAGGAGGCCCGTGTGGCAGGAAGCCCAGGCCTATGACTAGGTGCTGAGGGCAGCTTCCAGCTTCCATCCAACAAGAGCTAGAGTCCTCAAACTGACAGTCACAAGGAATTGAATTCTGGCAACACTTGAGTGAGTT
The DNA here is from genome assembly GCF_037993035.2 of Macaca fascicularis. Lineage (NCBI taxonomy): Eukaryota > Metazoa > Chordata > Mammalia > Primates > Cercopithecidae > Macaca > Macaca fascicularis. The sequence continues at coordinate 164,013,436 of NC_088378.1, forward strand.
TGGAAGCACAGCTTTCCCCAGTGAAGCTTCCAGTTGAGAACTCAGCTCAGGCCCACACTTTGATTGCAGTCCTCACCTGGACTCCCAAGGTATTAAATGTGTCTGTTGTTTTATACATCCAAATTTGTAGTGGTTGGTTGGTATAGATTATGTATATAATCTATCTATACTGGATTTGATTTTGATACATATATCAGATTCTGACTATATGTAATATATAATATATATATTAGAGCATATATACATATTCTAATATAATAGAAAAAGAATACAGCAGAATCATATATGTAATTTTTATTTTCTTATATATATATTTCATGCATTGAAGTATGCAATATAGTACAATGGACATAATTTTTAAAATTCTGTGAAATGCATGAGTATCTACATCTGTCTATATAAATATCTAGAAGTTAGACCGGATGTGGTGGCTCACACCTGTAATCCCAGCACTTTGGGAGACGGAAGCAGGTGGATCAGCTGAGGTTAGGAGTTCAAGACCAGCCTGGCCAACATAGTGAAACTCCGTCTCTACTAAAAATACAAAAATTAGCCAGGCATGGTGGCACACACCTGTAGTCCCAGCTACTCAGGAGGCTGAGGGAGGAGAATTGCTTGAACCCAGGAGATGGAGGTTACAGTGAACAGAGATCGCACCATTGCACTCCAGTCTGGGCAACAAGAGTAAAACTCTGTCTCAAAAAATAAATAAATAATTATTTAGAAGTTAAAATTATAATCATTAATCATTAATAATAGTGATTTCCCATTTAGGGACCAGAGAATTTTGCAGAGTCCACTTGGAGTCAACTGGATTTGAAGATAGAGTGGGGTACAGCAAGTGACACACAAGGTTCTAGTCCTTCCTTGATTTTCTTCTCTGATACTGTTGCTAGCAAAGAAAGAAAATATCCATTTAAATGAGTTTTATTATTTAACATTATTGATAGAAAATGCTCAATATTATAAATGATGTGCCAGTAAGTTTCATTTAGAGGTTTTTGCCTATCATTCATGAAATCTATCACGAAGATTTTAAAAACACCATGTACATATCACAAAGATTTTATAAACACTGTATGCATATAAGTGAAAACTACGAGGACCAACCTTAAATTTGTCTTATACATTAATATGACAAGAAAAAGAGCACTCGATAATTATAGAGTAAGGTCTGCTTATTGAGATAGCAAATAGTCATCTCAGCATTTCCACTGTTTAAATGTTGTTTAATGATCACAAACTAATACATCAGGAAAGTATCTTCAAAAGTCATTACTAAGCCATCTTGAGAACGCACCACATTAAATACACTTGCTTTTCTGTCCGTTGATATCTCTGCATTTTAAAATACTGTAAACAATTGCCTTTGATGATTTCAATCACAGAAAGTCAGAGATATTTGAAGGACCATTACTAAAGAAGAAAGGCCAGATATGCATGAGTCATTAGTTCAGCCTCTAAAATAGATCAAAGAGACATCCAAAAATGAACTACTATTTACTGTTCTGAAGGCAGTCATGGTATTTAGCTAACCACAATGTAAACTTTTCTCCAGTTATGTGAAATGAGCATTCTAGCTACAAATAATTATTGCTCTCCAGGAAGAGATATGCAATGAAGTTTGTTGAGCTGATACTTACCATTATCTTTCCGAAAATAGTTCTTAAGAATCAAGTAGAATTTCAGAAGTCAGTTATTTTTTAAAATTAAATATACTTAGCTGTGCTGTTTCAGAGTTTTTTTTAACCCTTTTCCAAATCCGAAAGGGTAGCAATACAACAGATTTCTCATTGAAGAGTCTCAGGGAAGGCTCTATTCAGTATTGTTTGGCCTAGTACACTGGCACCCAAAACCCAAAGAGGTAACTAAAATAATTCTGCTTATTACATTTGCCTAATGCTAATGATTTTTAGGTTGATCTTATACCTGACAACCTTGATGAACTCTTATTAATTCAGTGTTTATCATTGATTCTCTTGGATTTTCTATGTCAAAATCATATCTGCCCTGAAACAACAATTTTTTATTTTTCTTTCCAATTTTTTTTTCTTCTTTGGTTTCACTGACTAGGATCTTCAGTACAATGATAAATAGAAAGTATTTCTCAAACTCTGCCATTAAGTACAATATATGTATGGATGTTTACTAGGTAAATTTAAGTCAGATTATGAAAAGTCTCTCTTCATATAACTGTATTGGAAGGCCATTTTTATGAGTAGATGTTGCAGTTTATTGGACATTTACTTTCTATGTCTGTTGAAACTATTACCCTTTGTTATCATTTTAACCATCACTGCAGTGATAAGTTGAACCATCTTAGACTTCCTAGTATAATTTCTCCTAGGTCACATTTTATTGTTTGAATTGTCTTTTAATATTTCCGATGACCCATGTAATGAACAATGTAGACTAACTTATTTAGCCTTTATTCTCAAATAGTCTGTATTAGCGATTGTTTATTCCTTGAAAATTTTTAAATTTCTCTATAAAATCCACTCAGTCACTTTTAGAAATGTGTCGGTGAAGCATTTTTTGATAGACATTTGTATTCTTTAAATATATACTTGTATTTCCAGTATTTCTTCTTCCTTTATCATTATAGAAAGTTTTATTTTCTAGAAAATTGTCGTTTCATTTTTGCATTCAAATATATTGGCATACAGCTTTTCATGGAATTACATACATTTTTACTCTTTACTGCAATTAGAGTTAATTCTATTTTCATCTGTAACATATTTATTTGTTATTTTTTCTTAATCAGTGTTTCCATTTTGTCTGTTTCAGGTATTTTCAAAAACCTGTCTTTTGTGTTCTTGATATTGTTTTTATATACATTTAAAGTTCTTCATTTTACCTTAACAGTACTTACTTTCAATTTTATTTGAATTAATTTATTCATTTTGTCCTTTTTTATAGTGTCTTGATATAGATGCTAGCATAATCATTTTAAATCTGTCTTTCATTTAATTAAATGTATTAAGAGTACAAATTCCCATATAGGTGATTTTATACTTATCTTTTACAAATTTTAATGTATATGCTTTGGTTGGCATTAAGTCTTATTAAATATTCCATAATGTTTGCATTCGAAAAATTATTCCATAAATTATTTGGAATCGTGTTTACACGTTTTAATTGTAAGGTTATATTTCAATTACCTTTTCAAAGTTAATTTCTGATTTAATTGTATTGTGACTAGAAATGTGATCTGCAAAATATAAATCTGGTTTGGACTTCCTTTGTGGTCAGTACATGACAATTTTTATAAATGGTTACATATGTAGTTTAAATGAATGACTCTTTTCTGGGAATAAGGTTCTATGTACCTCTAATAGAGTAGGCTTTTTCATCATGGTAATTAAATCTTACATTGTAACTTTCTTAAGTTAACTGAACTTTCTGAAAGAGAAACATTGCTATTTTCTTATTTTGATTGTGTCCTTATCAATTTTCCCTTGTGTTTTTGTTAATTTTTACTTTACATATTTTTTAGGCTATGTTGTTTGATTCATTGTATCGCTGTAGTTTGGGGATGGATTTTTCTTTTTTTAAGGAAAAAATGCATTCACTATTTCTGTACTAGTTTCCTGCGGTTGCTATAACAAATCACCACAGACTTAGGGGCTTTTTACAATTCATGCCCAATAACCATGTATTTTGTTGCAGTTTCAGAGTCCAGAAGTCCAAAATCAGTATCCCTGGGACAAAAATCAAGGTACCAACAGAATCCTCATATATATATATATATATATATATATTTTTATATATATATATTTTTATATATATATATATATATATTTCTGTTCCAAATCAGAAATTTTACTTAGAGATTGTCAGTTTTTAAATCCAACTATTAGACAGTTTTTAAAAATAAGTTGTACTAATTGCTGTTCACCTCACATCTTCCATCTCATTTCCTCCTAAACTCATTTTCTTCTTCCTGAGAATATATTCCAGTAAAGTTTCAGAGAACTGTGAGTGATAAATTTTCTAAATTTCTATAATTATAAAAATACTTCTATTTTACCTTTACATTAATGTAAGTTACATTTAATAAATATTCTACACTTTTTTGTTCTTAGTTGATTATATTTTGTGAGTACTATATACTGATTTGGTGTTACATTATTAGAATATTTACTTTTATAATCAGTCTTGAACTTAGGCTTTTTGTTAGTCAATCTTAGGTTTAGGTGCCTATGAATTCTGAATTAGGTAGCATTCAGTTTCTTATGATTCTCTAGAATATTTAATAAAGCATACTAAGTATTCTGAAGAGATTATGGATATAAGCATCTGTGAAAATTTATTGATTGATTTGTATCTATTGAGATATTTTAGTATATATTTAATTAAATATATTTTTCAGGGATCTGTTCCAATGAAATTTCCAACTTTCCCATTGAATTTAAAAAATAAATCAATGAATTTTTTCTGAGTATAATTGTGGTGTCATACCATTAGTTTTTGTTTTTGTTTGTTTGTTTTGGGACGGAGTCTTGCTCGGTCACCCAAGTTGGAGTGCAGTGGCGAGATCTCAGCTCACCGTAACCTCTGCCTCCCGGGTTCAAGCCATTCTTATGACTCAGTCTCCTGAGTAGCTGGGATTACAGGCACACAACACCATGCTAGGCTAATTTTTGTATGTTTAGTGGAGACTTGGTTTCGCCATGTTGGCTAGACTGGTCTGGAACTCCTGACCTCAGGTGATCCACCCACTTCGGCCAATCAAAATGCTGGGATTACAGGTGTGAGCCACTGCACCTGGTGTATTAATTTTCATAGACAGTATTTTTATGTTGATTACTTAAAAGTAAATAATAGTAATTATAATTTTGATAAATTGCTGTCAGATATGATTGCTCATGTGTTTTAATCTTAGGATTTATAAAGAGATTTTATTTCCATCCATATATTGTCTTTAAAAAATGAGTATTTTCTATTAGATTTAAAAAACTTTTTAATCTATTCATACACATTTTTGTATTTTATTGCCTAACACAGGGCATTGAACTAATTACTAAACAAAATAGAAGGCCAGGTGTGGTGGCTCACACCTGTAATCCCAGCACTTTGGGAGGCCGAGGTGGGTGGATCACCTGAGGTCAGGAGTTCCAGACCAGCCTGGCCAACATGGTGAAACCCCGTTTCTACCAAAAATACAAAAATTAGCTGGGCGGGGTGGCGGGAGCCTATAATCCCAGCTACTTGGGAGGCTGAGGCAGGAGAATAACTTGAACCCAGGAGGTAGAGCTTGCAGTGAGCCAAGATTGTGCCATTGCATTGCACTCCAGCCTGGGCAACAAGAGTGAAACTCTGTCTCAAAAAAAAAAAAAGAAAAGAAAAAGAAAAAAAAAAAGAAAAGAAAAAGAAAAAAAAAAAGAAAAAAAAAAGGATATTAGATGGATGCATATCTATATCTATATCTATATCCATTATGCTATTCAAACTTTATTTTTATTCTTTTATTATCTATTCGGTCTTTCCAAGGCTGAAGTAGGTATGTGATAGTATCCTTTAACTTCCTGTATTTTATAATATTCTTGTTTTATACATTTAAATTTGTAATTTTTTTCATGTTATTAAAATAATTAAAAATAGTATACTTTTACTTCAGTCTCATCCTTTTTTCTATGTTGTCTATGTCAACAAGATATGAGATTACTGTTAGTAACTTATTTTCTACTACATGTCTTCTCCTTGGGATTTATTTTGGATATTTCCATTTATAATTATGAACTAGAGTTAAGTCTGAAATTATATTAACATTAGTGCTTACAATTGGTTCTTTAAAAAAAAAAAAACAAGCCCTAGAGGCTGGGCACAGTGGCTCATGCCTGTAATCCTAGCATTTTGGGAGGCTGAGGTGAACGGATCACCTGAGGTCAGGAGTTCAAGACCAGATGGACCAACATGGTGAAAACCCACCCGTCTCTACTCAAAATACAAAATTAGCTGGGCATGGTGATGCATACCTATAATCCCAGCTAGTAGGGAGGCTGAGGCAGGACAATCATTTGAACCCGGGAGGCAGAGGTTTCAGTGAGCCGAGATCGTGCCGTTGCACTCCAGCCTGGGCAACAAAAGCAAAACTCTGTCTCAACAAAACAAAAAACAATAAACAAAAAACAAAAAATCCCTAGAATTTCTGAGCACCTAAATTGTATTTCTCTCAATTCACTGGTATCGATCTTCAAGTAATATATATATATATATTCAAGTAATATATATATATATATTTATTTATTTATTTATTTTCAAAATGACATGTATGTACACGTAACATATTTTCTGACCTCCTGTATGTTGAACTATTTCTTTACTATGTCTTTAAAAAGAAAATACGTTAGTTCTGAATTTAAATTTATTAGAACATTGTCTCTTTCCTCAAAATTCTGAAATAATGCTTTATTGTATTTTAGCTCTCAGAGATGTATAGAAGCATTGTTATTCCGGTTTGATGTTTTTTGCTTTGTATATGGTGGAAATTTTTGTTTGTTTGTTTTGTTTACCTTAAGAACTGAAGGATTTGTTCTTCAATCTTACAATTCAACATTTGCCTGACATAATTTCTTTCATATGCATGTGAATAAATACTATGAATCTTTCTATTTGAATCTGCAGGTACTTTTTAGCCCTGATAATCTTTTTTATTTACTATTTTTAGATTAGTTTGTGACTTGTAAAGCTGTCATTTTGATCTCATCACTTTAATGTTTGTCCTTTATTTTCTTCATTAGAAAGATTGTCACAGGTTTGTGTCTAAATTTTTGCGTTTTTGCAGTTACTTCTTTTCGTTGCCATCTTCAATGCACATTTTAATTCTAGTATTGTAATTTTGGTTTTCTTTTGGTTGTTCATTCAGAACCCTTCTCCTGTGATCTCATTTTTGCTTCTTGTCTGCTTGCCTTTTCACCTTATGCTTTTCTGTCTTTAGCACTATCTGTTGCTTTATTTTTTGTTTTCATACTGCGACTTTTTGTATCCAGTTGAAAATGCCTTCAAAAATGTTATCTGTTTGATTCAGTAAAGCCTTTTCAAATTTGTTTTTTCTTTGAGGCTTTAGAATGCTGATTTTTTAATATACTTTTCCTTATTCTAAGTTTCATTCTTTCTAAAACATATCTTTGCATGAGGTTAAAAAAAAAAAAACAAACCTATCTGAATACCTTACTCATCACATAGGAAGCATGTATACTTTGATTTTATGGTAGGTCCATGATGGTTGATGGAATCTCTCTCACAGATCTTTAGCTAGATTGTAATTCATGTGAATAATTCAAACTAAAATATCAGGTTTTAGCTCAACTTTGTGGATTAGCCTGGCATCATTTGAAGCCATTGTCAGGACACCTGGGACTCTGAATCACCAGTGTGATTCAGATATCCTTTCATCACAAGCGTATGCTGAGACCAGAGTTCTTGTTATCTGTAAATCTTCATTGTGTCAACATTTTAATTATGGAGACTCCCAGCACATAGTCTTGTCTCCCTAAAGAATGACTTTTACAATTTTTTCTAGGAATATTTCTTTATGAACGTAAGTTCAGATGGGGTGGAGTGGGTAACACTACTCTTTCCGTCTCAAGAAGCAGAACTCACATCTAAGAAAGCAAACCTTTCACTGCCTTTGTGAAGATTTTTATGTAGTGATGGGAGGAGCTCTAGCTTTACTGAAATACTTGCAGTCCTACTTTCTCTTGCCATTGAGATTCCACATATGCTGGAAAACGCCATGTTTGCCACTTCATTTACCCAAATAACTCTTTTTTTTTTTTTTTTTTTTTTTTTGAGACGGAGTCTTGCTCTGTCGCCCAGGCTGGACTGCAGTGGCGCAATCTCGGCTCACTGCAAGCTCCGCCTCCCGGGTTCACGCCAATCTCCTGCCTCAGCCTCCCGAGTAGCTGGGACTACAGGCGCCCGCCACTGCGCCCGGCTAATTTTTTCTATTTTTAGTAGAGACGGGGTTTCACCATGGTCTCGATCTCCTGACCTTGTGATCCGCCCGCCTCGGCCTCCCAAAGTGCTGGGATTACAGGCGTGAGCCACCGCGCCCGGCCTCCAAATAACTCTTAAATATCTTTCAGATCTTTGCTTAGCTCTTATCATTACTCCCTCCAGGTAATATTTTTGAATTTCCCTATATCAAATTAAGAGTCCTTGTTACCATGGTAACCTGTCATTCCTATTGTAGACCTTAGTACCCTTCAATGAAAATTCCTCGGTACCCGTCCCTCTTGAGATCAAAGTGCCTTAAGTAGCATTGCAATACTAATACTAACAGCAATAATCTCTGTTCAATATACAGGACTTAATAGATGAAAGAGTTGTGTGCTAGATATCAGATGTCATTTTAAACCCCAATTTCAGCAAGTAATTTATTTATTTATTTATTTATTTATTTATTTATTTATTTTTATTATTTTTTTTTGAGAGGGAGTCTCCCTCTGTCACCCAGGCTGGAGTGCAGTGGCACGATCTCAACTCACTGCAACCTCTGCCTTCCACGTTCAAGTGATTCTCCTGCTTCAGCCTCCCTAGTAGCTGGAATTACAGGTGCCCACTACCACATCCGACTAATTTTTTGTACTTTTAGTAAAGATGGGGTTTCACCATGTTGACCAGGCTGGTCTCGAACTCCTGACCTCAGGTGATCCACCCGCCTCCACCTCCCAAAGTGCTGGGATTACAGGAGTGAGCCACTGGGCCCGGCCAGCAAGTAATTTTCAATCCCCAAGGATGTGGGATAAGATAGAGTCTAAAGACTCAGAAATTGTTAGTCAATCAGAAGTAAGTGTGTGGGGCAGGAGGAGATGATGGCTATGTAGGGAGGAGGGTTTCCTGCTTCAGTTAACATCTCATCTGTATTGAGAATCCTACTGCAATTCTTTGCCACAGCCCCTGAACTCTACCCATACCTTACCCGTACCATGATATAATGATAGGAAACCAGAGGAGAAGAATGAAATCGAGAACCAAGAAACTAAGAAACAGAGAAAAAGTGCATTGGGTTCTAAAAGCCTGGAAGATATATTTTCCTGGAGCAGTTCTCTGCTTAAAGAAATGAGTCTGTGGCTCCGAGCTACAGGTAAACAGCTAGGCTTCATGAATTACAGGTGTACATACTGTTCCTTAGGGCCCAGAATTTAAATTCATACCACTGAACAGTTTTTAAAGGCTTTAACACATTATTTTGTTTGTATGCAAATGAAAGCTGCTAATTTCAAATGAGTCTTAACTATTTATTTAAGTAGTCCCAAAGGATATCTACTTGAACACAATTTGCTAGCAGTTATTTCAAGTACTAGATGCACTCAGAAAATAATAAACTGTATATTTAAATTAACTCAGTAAGTTGGGTTACTAACCAAATGATCTCAAAAGTTAATCTGAATCAGAGGGTCTCTTCTTATTGCACACTCAGTATTCTATTTTATCCAAATTTCAGATTTTGAAGGGAACATGAAACTATATCTGTAGAGACTCACATGCAAATAGGATATTGCAGTTAATAAAAAGCCATTATACATGCCTCCCATTTGAGTCTGACAACAGGCAAGTGAGGTATATATTATTAATGTGCTTATTTAGAAAAGGAGGTAAATGAGCCTTCAGCATTTATGTAACTTGCCTCAGTTGGGGGAATTGAAATTGGAACCCAGGACTTAGGTATGACTGCAATGACTCTCAATGACCTTGTTTGCAGGATTCTATATTGCACAACCCCAGGTGGTCACCATGCTAATACTGAAGCAGTTAGTTATTCTGATTGGCTGATTATGCTTAAAATCATTGGAGTATTTACTACCTCCATGTAATATAATTTGCAATAGCAAAGATCTTGGGGGTTACTATTCTGGATTCCATCAAGGTCTTCTGTAACGTTCTCAGCATGCCAAGGTAACAAAATAGTTTTGTTTTGCTTTTCCAAAGGGGGTGGCAGTAGAATGAATCGCTGAACACAATCTTTCCTATCCTACCTGAATTCCAAATTTAGGTGTTTCACGTGTCCGTGTGAAGAGATCACCAAACAGGCTTTGTGTGAGCAACACAGCTGTTTATTTCACCTGGGTGCAGACGGGCTGAGTCCGAAAAAGGAGTCAGCAAAGGTGATGGGATTATCATGAGTTCTTACAGGTTTTGGGATAGGCGGTGGAGTTAAGAGCAATGTTTTGGGTTTTGGGGGCAGGGGGTGGATCTCACAAAGTACATTCTCAAGGGTGGGAAGAATTACAAAGAAACTTCTTAAGGGTGGGTGAGATTATAAAGAACATTGATCAGATAGGGTGGGGTAGAAACAAATTACAATGGTGGAATGTCATCAGTTAAGCTATTTTCACTTCTGTGGATCTTCAGTTGCTTCAGACCATCCGGATGTATACGTGCAGGTAACTGGGGATATGATGGCTTAGCTTGGGCTCAGAGGCCTGATATTAGGATGTTTGGATTACAATCATACAGGTAGAAGAGATTTTAGAACTTATTTACCGCAAACTCTAATTTTGCATTTAAAGATGTTAAGAGCCAGGATCCCAAAGGACTTGCTGAAGTTTGCACAGTTAGTCTGTGGCAAAACCAAAATATATAAAAATAGGCCTGTTGATTTTTTTCCATAACACCCTACTCTATGCTAAATCATATAAGCATTTGTAAAATATTCTCCACGACATGACTGAGATAAAGCTATTGGCAGAATCTTTTCAACTTCAGCGAAGTGAATATAGTTTAGAACTAGATGTAAGTGTTGGGGAGAAAAAACTTTTCCTTTACCCCTTGAGTTTATCCCTGGGCGCCTACACATTAAACTAACAAAAGAGCGACTAACAGGAGAAAGGATATACGATTGTTATTAAAATTTACATGCATGAGAGTTTGCAGAAAAGAAGTGAAATGCAAAGAAGTGGTTAGACTTATAAGCATATATACCATTTTAAAAATGAAAAGAGGATTGGGGCTTTGATGGATGATAAATTGTGGGAAAGTGTATTTCCTAGAAAATATATGGGGAAAATTAATGGAAGAGAATGTATTGTTTTAATAAGGTCTGTTTCTGTAGACTCTCTTCATTGTCAGCTCTTAACCTCAGCTCTTCTCTTCCTGGTACAGCTGGGGCACCTTCACAAAGAAAAACTATTTCCTTGTTTTTAGTTAGATAAGGGAATGATAAAAATTCTCGGTTGCCTTCAACTCAAGATAATTCTTATACCAAAATGGCATATTTTCGGGTGGCATATTCTAGATGCTTTCATAAGACACGAGTCATTTGCTGAATAATGCCCAGAAAATGGAAAATGCCCAATAAATTTTTGATTGATGAAAGGTTATAAATATAAATGATAGACAAATATTCACAATTAGATATAAGTGGTTTAATTACTACCAAATGCCTAATGAAGGGAAAGGGAAACAATATTTATAAAGAAATAACATATGAAGTGTCATGTTGAAAATTCCATAGTGAGATCTTCCGTCAGGACACTGACTATATATTGTTTATGAATGTGTTTACTGCATGCTGTGGTACAAAATGGTAGCGTAATTTTGGCTAAACTGTTCAACTTGGACATCAGTTTTTCAATTTCAAAATGTGGATATTAAAAAAAATACTTGCCTGTCAGGATTAAAATGAGCTATTTTAGGTGAAAGGTTTCTTTATTGATGTGTTAGCGAAGGCAAAATATGTTAATTTCTACACTAGTCAACTTTAAACTTTCAGCATTTTAACATACTGAGAGTTACTTATTGCCTATACCACTATTCAATGACTTGGGGGAAGGTAATGGTTGGTTTCTCCTCTGTGTATTTATTCAGGGACCTCGGTTTCTCTAACTTGTGTTATCTTCAGGGCATTGATACTCGAACTTTAGTATGCATCAGAATCACCTGGAGGCCTTGTTAAAGCAGATAGCTGGATCTCCTCCCAGAGTTTCTGAGTCAGTAGGTATGGGTTGGGACCTGAAAATATGCATTTGTAAGAAGTTTCCAGATAATGCTGTTGCAGGATTGGAGGGTCACAATCTGAGATCTTCTGTTTTCACCCTGTTATCCATTCCCTACAGCCCCCACAGCTTTCTGCAGCTGTCCAGCGGGTAACAGCAAAGGACAAAGGCCACATGGAGGATCTCGGCGATGCTGTATGGGCCAGTCTTAGAAGTGATGTACATCAATTCTTCTCACACCTCATTGCCGGAAGTTACCATCTGGCCCTCACTTCAATGTAAAGGTGGCTGCAACTAACAAGATGGCAAAGAAGCGGGGAAGCATGTGAATGTTAGTGAGTATTAACAGCCTCAGCACAACCGGTGGATAGAGATCATTACGTTATTTATAATGATAATAATAATTTACTAAGGTTTTCTTTAAAATTGATACAATCAGGAAAAGTCGAAGTTAGAGTACTATCTCACTGTTATTAGAATTTGTTTATCATGGATTAGCCAAGGGAATCATAAATTAGAAAGTCATTGTTTCCCTGAGGAAGCACATGGATAAAATTTTCAACTATGATGTTCATGTTTGTCAATTTAAAAATATTATTCTTTTGGACTGAAAATTTCTTAAAAAGAAAGATAAAGCAAAGAAATTGCGCCTTTCCTTAAAAGTGTCAATAAGAATATAGTACAACTCTAGTTCAGCATTTCCCTGAAGTGACTTTCATGACAGAGAGATCCATGTGTGAAATTAAACAGCATGTCATTTTGTTGAGGTGTTGCCTTTTTTTTTTCTTCTTGTGGGTTGTATTTTTCTAAGTGTAATCTGAGCGATTTCAACGAAGTTTTCACCGTTCCTTTTATAACTTTCCCCCATATTTATGTACTCAGAAATATATTATTCTTCATGTCAGAGTGCCAAGAAATCTGGTTAGTAAAAATGCCAGATTCTTTTATTTGATTTTATTTGATTTCATTAGGGACCATCAGCCTAGCTGCTTAAGTGCCTGACTACCGTTTGCAGTTAAACATTCATTAAGGAATCCCCAGTGGGTTCATTTGTTTCACTGAGGTCCAATTACAGTGCCACAAAAGCAGTTTTTGTAGCAATTAGTTGATTTTTCCTGTTTATGTTCTGTCTCTTTAGGAAGAGGACTAGTTTGTGGAGGTCAGAATTTTAATAAGGCACGATTTAGGGCCAATGAGAAAACTGATAATTTACTAAATGGCTGTGGTGGACTTAACAGCTCAAAACAGAGGTAAATAACGCAACAGGGACCTCGGGACTCTGTTTTCCTGGTGTGCACGGCTCAGAGCCCCACGAAGTAAGGAATAGATTCTGTGTTAAATGGCTGTCACGGACGCTAATGTGCTATGTGCATAGGGCACCAGTGTCCTAACCTCAGGTGTCATCAGAATTTGTCATCAGCAATCGTTCTGCTTCTAAAGCACCTCACAAAGGAGAGTCATTCATTTATGTTTTTTCCTCAAAGTTAGTTTGAGAAAGAAGCATTTGGCAGACTAGTACAAGAATAATTAATTATTAAACGGCTTGAATACAGTCCAGAAAGTAACCCTGAATTGACACCGATGGTAAGGTTAACATTCCATGTCTTATACATAGACTGTTATGGGCAGAATCGTGTTCCCCCAAACTCCTATGTTGAAGTCCTCACCTCTAGGACCTCAGAATGTGACTGTATTAGGAGACGGGGCCTTGAAAGAGGTGATGAAAGTTAAATGAGCTCATATGAGCGGGCCCTAATCCAACAGGACAGGCATCCTTATAGGTAGGGGAGATGAGGACATAGACACACAGAGGGAAAGCCATGTGGGGAGAGGCCTCAGGGGAAACCAGTCCTGCCAACACTCGATCTCAGACTTCTGGCCTCCAGGACCGTGAGAAAATGAAATTCTGTGGTTTAAGCCACCCAGTCTATGGTACTTTGTTACGGCAGGCCTAGCAAACTAATAGACCTAACAGATGCATTTGAGTAATCATGTTTAGATAATAAACATCGACAATTGTATATATTTGCATTATCATCCCAGTCTACAGTATCACAAGATAGCTTTACAGAAGGATGAAATCAATTACATCCAGGTTTTGGTATCCAGATAGCTAAGCAAGCGCAAGAGAGTGTTCTCCTAAATGACAACTCAACTTCAAACAATTACTTCTGCAAACCATAGTAAACCAGTAATGCTGCCATGTGTATTCAAAGAAGCTCTTCTGCACATTGTAGGTACTTCAGTTCCAAATAATGTAAGAGGAGCCCATTTTTGGAAACTTAAAGAGGGAAAAGGAAATTAAAAACTAGAGAGACAATTGGAACACTTGTGCCTGAACCTGTGAAAAGCCATATGTATGATTTAATATATGCACTAATTAAAATAAAATAATAAAAACTAAATATTATCAGTGATATATTCATTAAATTAATGCTTCATTTTTATTCACCAAAGCATTTCTTTTCCTATAATTTCCAAAAGATGCTTGCAAATTTGTTTTGCTTTATCTAGGTAAGACCCCTTCAAACAGATCCTTATCAAGTGTCTAAAACTTTATCAAAATTGTCTTTTGAATTTTATGATTTGGAGTTTTTCATGCCCACATCCTGGTTCCCCTGATTCTGAGGTAAAGAGGAATTTTGAACTTTGAGATGTTTTAGGGAGCTTTGATTTACTAGTCATAGATGAGTACGTATTTCTCAAATCATTTGTCAGGCTCACGATGCCTTCGTGCTGGAGCTCAGCCTGCCAATGCCTCTAACCTACGCCTCAGCCCACCCTGTTTATAGGCAGATTGGCTGCACTTCCTGTCAGTTCTCTTCCTCAGACCTCATCACAAACAAAATGCAACAGAATGCAAAAAGAGCTCTGCTTCTACAATGACTGTCTCATTATCTCTTTTTTCTCTTAACAATATTTAGTTCTTGCTTTATTTCTATGACCAGAAGATGTGACATAAAGACTGGCTGCCTGCACTAAAATCTATAGAGATGGGGAATTGGTCAACAGTAATTCTCATGCTTTGGAATGCTACTAAGATGATCTATGTGTCTTTTGGTAGGAACATGTGTCTCCATCTCTCTCTCAATTCTTTTTTTTTTTTTTTTTTTTTTTGGTGGGGGGCAGGGTCTTGCTCTGTTGCCCAGGCTGGAGTACAGTGGTACAATCTTGGCTCACTGCAGCCTTGAGATTCTGGGCTCAGGTGATTCTTCCAACTAAGCCTTGCAAGTAGATGGGACTGCAGACATGTCTCACTAAACCCAGCTAATTTTTGTTTGTTTGTTTGTTTGTTTTGTAGAGATGGGGTCTTCCCCAGGCTGGTCTCGAACTTCTGGGCTCAAATGACCCTCTCGTCTCATCCCCCAAAACACTGGGATTGCAGGCATGAGCCACCGCACCTGGCCTTTCTCTCCATTTTTAATGACAACAATGTCTCAAATTAAATGGAACCTTAATTTGCATGTAGAGTCAGTTTTTGCTAAGCAGCCTCTAAGAATTTATTTGTGTATCATCAGGACCTTCATTCTCGGACTCTCTCTTTCATAATGCAACCACATTACAAACTGAGGCATGATCATCTTCTTCCAGAGGGAATGGAATTATTCAGTTGACTCACAAGGAAATAACAACAAAGAAGAATCTAGAACTCACGTATTCTATTTTTAAATTCTCTATTTACTCATCTATTCTATTTATGAATTTTAACAAGATGACCAATTACATATTTTAAAAATGTGTGGAAAATATAGAAAAATCTTGGGGAAAAGGAACTATATTACACGTTTTTAAATGGGTTTTTCTGAGTATAGGAAATCATAAATTTAAACTGAATGGATCTAATTCTCTTGCCTGGTGACTTTTGAAATCAAGGGAAAAACACTGAGGATACTTGGAAAGTGACACATTTCTTGAAGTGATAAGAACTCAATCAATACAATACATTGATTTAACTCATCCTCTCAGAAAATAAAAGTCCATTCAGATTGGAATATTTTGATACGAAGTTTGGAAATGGAGTTGCCACTTTAGGGTAGTGCAGCCCAGACAGACACTCCATGTGATGTACTTGAGGCTTACTAAATTTTCACTTAAATAAAACTGTAGCTCCTCAATTTTGGTTTACTTTGAACACTTCTTGTGCCATTTGATTTGGCAGCTTTTTAAATTTTATTATTTAGTTATTTTGTTATTATTTTTACGAGACGGAGTCTTGCTCTGTCACCCAGGCCGGAGTGCAGTGGCGCGATCTCGGCTCACTGCAACCTCCGCCTCCCGGGTTCACGCCATTCTCCTGCCTCAGCCTCCCGAGTAGCTGGGACTACAGGCGCCGCCACCACGCCCGGCTAATTTTTTGTATTTTTAGTAGAGACGGGGTTTCACCGTGTGAGCCAGGATGATCTCGATCTCCTGACCTGGTAATCCGCCCACCTCAGCCTCCCAAAGTGCTGGGATTACAGGCGTGAGCCACCGCGCCCAGCCGATTTGGCAGCCTTTGTTGTTCATGCTTCCCTAGTGGTTATCAACTACTACTTATTAAGGAAGCCACCTCATTCTTCAAATTTGCAATTTCATAATCAGCGGCCCTGGACTGACATAAAGCTACAGGGAAGATTTTGCAAATTGTATCTAAAGTAAAGAAAGTATGCTCTAAAGAAAGATTCAAAAGTGTGTCTTATAATAAGCTATTTATACTTCAGTATTTTGTCTCTTTTTTATACCATTTTTGGGTATACGTGAGACCTTGTAAGTTGTTTCTCGGTCCTCAGTTGTGTTTTCCAGTTTTCCCAGGACAGTTCTAGTTCATGCTGGCTGACCCGCCTTTGTTACGAAGAACGCCATCTTTACTTCACACACAGGATGCTGTTTATGCCATAAACCATACATTCACCATACTTACAGTCAAATTTCCGAGTAAATGTCCCACAAGTAAGTGAAATGTTTCCTCCTAACTAGGTGTGCCATAGGGGACAGCCCACGAAGGCCCTGGGCCCAGTGAGGCTATTTTGGCCTTGCCCATGGGTACACACAAAAGCCACCATCAGGATCATCCTGTTCCAATGGGAAGGGCTGTTACATACCTTAGTCTGAAACGTGAGTCCTGTCTGACTTGACGTTCTTTCAGGAGGGTAATTAATAATAATCAGTCACTGAAATAGCTTTGTAGAAACAATGAGCCGCACTAAACTCCCTATAGGCCAAAAATAAACATGTGGCTTTTAGAGAATTCTGCTGACAAAGAAAAGGACAGCAGTTCTTCTCAAGTTTTGTGTAGGATTTGAGACCATAATCCTCTGTCTTTGTTTTCTTGTTTTGTTTTTTTGTCTTGGGCTCTCACTTGGGTCACATCTACTACCACAAATACAGTAATTGCAGTTAGTCAGTATCTTGGGGCACTAGTTTTATAACGCTTGTAAACAAAAGATGCCCTAGAAAAATAGCAGCTTTATTAAACATGCCCCTAAATAGTAGTACAGAAAAATCACGTATCTTTGAGTTTTCCAAGAATGCTCTTTGGAAGTATAAATATAAACACATTTAGAAAGATTTTATTGGTTTATTGTGGATACAAACAACACTCTTTTGAATCCTGGATCAATCTGGCTTGCTTTATTTCTGTAACAGACAGTCCAATAAATTAGATTTCCCAGTAGCAGTCATTCCTCATGGAAGTCTCAATAAACTTACTTTCAACAAGTGTTAAGTATACTTGAAGAGAAATCTGGCGGATTATTAGGTCAGGACATGGGCTAAGGCTACTTAGTATTAAGTAGTAAGTGAAACCCACACTTGAATTTCTCGTAATTTGTAATCAAGCTGTACATTTCAAATACAGCTTTGACAAGCCAGTATTTTTTTCTATTAAAAAAAATTGGACATATAATTTAGAGTCTTTGTGCAGATATTATAAAACTTAGCAAATTAAATGCAAAAAGGAAATTTATCAAGTCAAAACGATTACATATTATACTGAAATTTTTCAACTACCTGAAAGCTAATGATGCAATAGAGATTTATATAGAAAATGATCCTAATCCTTGTGAAAATATTGAAGTCATACGTCGGGTTGAACTCAAGAAAAGCAAACAGCCTAATGATTTTATGTTGGTTTAACTTTTTCATTATTGTTCCAGGCCAGATTTATTATGATTATTATTATTAACTAAGGAAGGAGGGATCCAAGAGAAAAAATTACTAATTCTGTTAGTCTCATTATGTATCATGCCAAATTTAACATGTAATTTTTTCCTATGTTTTCTTATAAATTTCAAATGGCTTAAACCATGTTCTAGAATGATATCCATGAATTACATTAAAAATTAATAGGATTTTGCATTAAAAAATTGGAATAGGAAAAATTCTTTCTTAAGCCAAAGTATCATATTTAGGGCATCTACAGACCAACAACTGGATCTCCTTGGCTTCCAAGCAAGGGCAGCCCCAAGAAGCAGAGGCTACCTGAGCTTCACTGAACACTCTCACATCACCGGTCCCTTACTCTAAGACCCTGCTTCTCTTCCTGGGCTGCTGAGTTGGCCTCAACCTTCTCCTGATATCCACTCAGCCTCTCCATTTCAGGCTGATTTTCTAATTACTTCCAAAGTGAACTTTAAAAACCGTTAATTGGCTAAATGCCTCATGGGCTTCTCATTGTTCTAAGGATAAAAACCAAAATCTGGACCTGCCCTGTAAGGTCCTACCTAGTTGGCCCTTTTTTCATGTTAGCTTGACCTCACCCTCTGTTTTTTCATCCACATCTATCAGCTTTCATTTTCTCCATTAAGCCAGACATCCCTGGGCCATAGGACCTTTGCTCTTCCCTCTGTCTGGGTGTTTGAATAGAAAGAGACACAGAGCAGACTTTTGGATCCTCCGCTGAGAAAAGATTGAGGGTTCTGAACATGGGTGAGAAGGCAGTGCAGTGGCAAAGTGAACTCCAGGTGTTACAAGATCAGCTCTGTCACTTACTATCAGTCTAACGTTGGGCGAGTTCTTTATTCTCTCTATACGTGAAGTTTTGTATATGATGACAATTTAAGTACCTTGCCCAAAGGCTGGTGTGAGGATCAAGAGAGTTAATGGATGTAAAACTCTCATAGCATACCTGGTACAAAGTAAACACTCAATGCATGTTACTATTATTGTTCTTTTTTGTTTTTGTTTTTTGTTTTGTTTTTTAACATTCAAGCTCTATCCAAATAATATATCTTCAAAAGTCTCACATTCCATAAGAGTTGTGCCTATAGTGTTTAATGTATAAACCGTTCCTGATTCTAATACATGCTGATATTGGAAAGGAACAATCTTTTATGTGTATAGATTTGGGGGGATACAAGTGCAGTTTTGTTACACGGATAGATTGCATTGTGGTGAATTCAGCACTTTTAGTGTACTCATCATTTGAATATGTATACTGAACCCATAAAGTAATTTCTTATTTCTCACCCCTGCTCCCACCTTTCCTTCTTTTGGAGTTCTCCAATGCCTATTATTCCACTCTCTATGTTCGTGTGTATTCATAGTTTAGCTCCCACTTCTAAGTGAGAATATGTAATATTTGGCTCTTTCTGAGTTATTTCACTTAGGATGATGGCCTCCAGATTCATCCATGTTGCTGCAAAACACATGATTTCATTCATTTTTGTGCCTGAGTAGTATTCCATAGGATATATATACCAAAAGAAGGAACAATTTTAAATGCACCGAAGAGAATCAGCAGAATTTAATTCAAGAAGCGAAATTAACAATGAATGAGAAATAATGATAATTTTCTTTGTTACACCTATCTCACAGTTTTTCATTTCACTACTGAGGCAGAATTAATATCATGCCACACATCGCTCTGCTATCATCAAAAAGATCTTTCTTATTACAGCTCTTCATAAATATCCACTCTGAGTAAACACTACCTATTCTTGTAGCCCAGCTTGGGTGATTCTTATTTTTGTTTGGGTTGCACTCTGTTAATGCTTTCATATTCCGAGTTTCTTCAACTAAATACAGTTGCCAAGAATTGTTTCCGAGTGCTGCCTGCGATTTTGGATTGTATTCCTGGAAAAATGAATGCAATAGTTAAAATGGATTTTTCTCCCAGTGACCCAGGCTCTTGTCTGGACAGGAGATCTGGCCTGAGTTTTAGCAGGGCCGATAGTGTGAGCACAGTGAGACTGTATGCCAACCTTGCTGTCCATGACAGAACAAACCACTTGGCCAGTTCATGCTGTTTGCAAGTTGAAGCTTTGTTTTCCTGTCAGCCTTGTGTATCTGAGAGGATAGCTTTTAGCAACATCTTTATTTCATTTAGTTTTTTAAATGCCCTCAAAAACCCTCTTCTATTCCAAATGCCTTTCTATGAAGTATAGATTGTGTTCTCAGGCTGTTGTGGGGGCAGCTGCCAAAATGACTGAAAGCAAATCAATCAGGAGGGGAAGATGTGGCAGTTGCCACCCTGAATTGGCTACAGACCCACGGGGCATCAGCAGAGCCCCCTGATTCTCATCTCTTATGGATTAGAGGTTTTAAATACATTTTGTGCTAGAATGTAATTGTCAGTCTTCTGGAAAAAAATATGCATTTTGAGTACATACAACAGTTTTTTTAAAGTATGTATATATGTACTTATTAATATTACTTTCATAGCCTATATACATGATGTATACAAATATATATATATAAACTATATTATGCGTACAGGGTATGGATATAATATACACAAGTATAAAGTAATATATAAACACTTTTAATCAAATTTATTAGTAATCATACTTAATATAAAGAATAGTCCCTAAAAGTGGTTGCTTTGGGGCTCTGTTTTTTCTGTGTTACAATTCCTCAAATTCTGTTGAATCTCCTTTTTGAATCTGTCATACAACACCATGGTAATTCTTTGGGATTAAATATAACTTTCAAAAACACACATAGAATAGACAAATATTGTAACTAATTTTTAGTAGTCAAGTGTAAATATGTGGATTTATATAGATATGTGTGTGTTTATACATTTCTATACATAAATACATTATAAATATATACATAATTTTAAAGATATGACTGATAAAGTTTATTTACTCTTGTGACTCAGATTGCAAATGAACATAATTCCAAAATTAGAATAGCAAACATGGTTTGAACAGAGGTAAAATGGGCTTGTGGGGTGAGTGTTCAGTGCAATTAAACAACTGTGAAGTGTCTCATCATTTCTGAGCTAAGAGTTGAATATTGGAAGGTAATTGGCATACTTCCAGTTTGAATGGATGGACATCGCTCATTTGAATATACAGATTCCAATATGTATATATACGCTTTATATCAGCGTCATGCATATTTGGCATCATGAAATAAGGAGACAAAAGAGGATGTCTGTTAAGAATATGGACTCTGGCCTCAGGCAGGCATGGGATTATGTGTGACATTCACCAATTGGTGGCCCTCTTCCTTTGTGAAATTATTTAACCTCTCTATGCCTCACTTCCTTCACCCTTGAAATATGAATTTTTTGCTGTGCTGATGAGTGAGATAATATAACAAATATAGCTCAATAAGGTTTTTGGCACAATAACACATTTCCATTAAATATGCTAAAAATAATTTAAAAATATTTTCCTCACTTCCTATTTATTTTGGATCATCCATAATAAATCATTCCAATACAGTTTTTAAAATGGAGCAAACAAGTCAGTATAGACAAATCTAACTTTATACTCTCCCAAAATAGTTAAATTGCTGTAGACAGGCTCAGTATCAATTTTATCCAGTTTTTAAAAATGACTAGATGTCATTTGCAAATGACCTACACAAAACACTTGAATACACGCACAGTTAAATCCCAGATAAAACTCTCTTTAAGTCATAATTTCAATATTTTATATTTTCGATTTGCTTATTTGGTGCGATATTAATTGCTTTTGGTTTAATTGGAAGAGAGACCAGATGAGCGTGTTTTGTTAGGAACAGAGTGGGTTAACAAAAGCCTTTGAAGAGATTACAAAAAAGCCACTAAGGAAGAGTGACTTCAGGTACCATATTGCAGAATGTTTATTTTTCTTTCTCGCTAGTTTCAAATGGGTCAGCATATCAGTAAAACAAGAGGTAAACAAAGACCTATCTCAGATTACATCAGCTCCTGGGGCCATCAACAAAGTAAACATCAGTCACCCCATGAAAAATACAACCATTACCTGTTATTGGACACTGGCAGGCCTGGCCTGACCACCAAGTGGCACAGTTAATGAATCCACTTATTTCTAATACAAATAAACCCGAGAGAGGAAGCAGTCAGCTAAAGCTGTCTCTGAAGTCAGATGGGGAGATGGTTAATAAAAACGCTCAGGGCTGACATTTCCTTTTTATCTGAAACATGCTTTTCTTGAGAATGACATGATCTTCTTGATACGGTTTAGTAAGCTTCAGCTGATACCAGGTTCTAAGGTCCTTTTAGATGGCTTTCTTTTCTTTTCTTTTCTTTTTTTCTTTACAAATGAAAAAAAAATCCGTAGGACAAATTTTTAAAATAGGTAGCACAAGGCTTAAGTACAAGGAAGCACAATTATTTTTATGATTAGTCACTAGTTACTTAAAAATGTTGATGGTAACAGGATACATTTTTCCTGCAGAATAGTTTGTCAAGATTTTTGAAAAACTTTAAAATTTCTCTTAATCTCTGCTTAAGTAGTTCTACTTGCAGAAGTACAGGACAGGTTAAGAAAATAGTCAGAAATATGTTCAAAAGTATATACAAAAGGACATCCAGGAACACTTTTTTAAAATGATTACAAAATGAGATAATCTAAAAGTTTAAAAACTAATGAACTAAATTACAGCATGTCCCTAAAATGGAAAATTATCATATTTTCAAAAGCATCAAATGATGAAAGAATATTCCTACAGTATAAGGTTAGGTGAAAAAGGTAATATATGCTACAATGGAAATTATTTATATTTGGTTTTTATTGTATTTTTGTCATTTCTATATTTCAATTTTTATTGAATTTTGTTTTGTTAAAATATACACACAAACATATACCCACATACTGAGAAGTATTTGTGAATATATGGATGTTAAAATTAATTACCTTAGTGGAATAATGCTAAAGATGATTTTTCGCATCATATTGTTTCTGTGTCTTCAAGTTTTGAATAATGAAAATATGTTTTATAGTTTCTTCGGAAAGCATAGTGTATGGAATTATTATGTATCTTGTTTAGGAAATTGTATACTCAAATGGGAAGTTTTTGTTTGAATTGCCAAAACAAACAATATTCCTTGTTTCTTCATTTTCAGAATCAGATTCTTTTGGTGTTTAATGTAAATTCTTCATGATGCAGTTTTACATATTTCCTCTCTTCCTTTGCTGACGTAAATTAATGGCAATTAATCACCATCTGATGTTTAAACTCCATACATTAGAAGTCTTTCAGTGTTCTCTCTCTTCCTTAGGCTGAAAAATGACAGTCCCTTTAATTTTTTCATGTTGATCTTCTTTTCTACTCTTTTAATCATTTCTGTGTGAGTATCAAAAACAATTCTGTCACTGGGAAAGTTTGAAAAGATGGTGGAAAAAGGATTTGCAATACTATAATGCTTAGCTAAACCATAAAATGGTCCACATTTTTGGCATTCTTTTTCTTCTTACCTTTGAAATAATTAAAAATGAATTAAGGCATTTATAATTTCCCATTTCTATTTAAAAAATTCAAAATTAATTTTTATAAACAGGCGGTTGGAATGTATGCTCTTGGTTAAATTACAAAAGTATACATTGTATTAAACCGATTTATAAATGTCCCAATAAAATAAATATTATCACATATAGTGTTTTTCAAAAGATATGGGTCCTATAGTATATTAAACACTAATTTAAAATATTTCCTCACCTTAAATAATGAATTAATCAACATTCATTAAAAATACCCTTATTGAACACTCACATATTATAAATATTAATGACATATACTCCTTAATATCTACTTTTTTTGCTCATTTACTTTTTAATATTTTGCTATTAGCTACCTCATGCTTATTACATTCTAGCACATCTTTACGTATCCTCAGCAACTGTCTACCCCAAACTCAAGTATTAGCAAGTGATACAAAATTATACAACACTTGTGTGGTGGTGGTGGCAGGGATACGGGGGGAGGTGAAAAGAAAGATATAGATAACTAGTGTGACTGAGTTTATATTTATTTATATTTATATATCCAGTATTAAAGAAAATGTGGTAAATATACACCATGGAATACTATGCAGCCATAAAAAGAAATGAGATCATGTCCTTGCAGGGATGTCGATGGAGCTGGAGGCCATTATCCTTAGAAAACTAATGTAGAAACAGAAAACCAAATAGCACATGTTTTCAATTATAAGTGGGAGCTACATGATGAGAACTCATGGACACATGGTGGAGAACAACACACACCGGGGTCTGTCAGAGGGTTAGAGGCTGGGAGGAGAGACAGGATCAGGAAGAATATCTAGTGGATTCTGGGCTTAATACGTGGGGGATGGGATGATTTGTACAGCAAACCACCATGGCACACATTTACCTATGTAACAAAGCTGCATATCCTGCAACTGTACCACTGAACTTAAAATGAAAGTTGGAAATTTAAAAAAAATACGTATATATACACACACACATATATATATATGTTGTATGGTTTGCCTCTGTGTCCCCGCTCAAATCTTATCTTGAACTGTAATTCTCATGTGCCCACGTGTTGAGAGAGAGACCTGGTGGGAGGTGAATGAATCATAGGGGCAGTTCCCCCCATGCTATTCTCATCATATTGAGTGAGTTCCCATGAGATCTGATGGTTTTATAAGCGGCTGTTTCCCCTTCGTGCTCTCTCTTTCCCACAACCTTGTGAAGAATGTACTTGCTTCTTCTTCACCTTCTGCCATGAATGTACGTTTCCTGAGGCCTCCCCATCCATGTGGAACTGTGAGTCAATTAAACCTCTTTCCTTTATAAATTACCCAGTCACGGGTAGTATATAGCAGTGCGAAAACGAACTAATACAATATATAACATATGTACATATATAACACTTATAATATTTTGTAATACTATATATCAGTCACATTGCTTATTTAGAAATGCATATATTCTTTTCTATCACTTTAGCAAGATATGAAATAATCAGGAAGTTCTAACCTTTAAAATTTAATAAAATAATGATAATGAATATGTTTGTTGCTACTGTCACCTCTATGCTCTCTTCCTTTATGAATATAAGTTTCTAGTATAATAGACTCTAATTTACTGAGTTAACTACAATACATTTTAAATGTTTATGGAAAAATTATTAAATTAGCATTTTTGAGCTATCTACTATTGTATTTTCTTTTCCAGAAAGTAATGGGCATCTATCAATTAGTTCTGCAAATCTTGTTATTTTGCAATTATTGGTATGGTATTAAACATTACTAATTACTGTCTTATCAAAATTTTATTCAACCAAATGCCTTTATTATAGTTCATCTGAGTCCTTCATGTAGTTACTGTATGTGTTGAACCATGTGTCCTACTATAAACAAGAGCAATTGAAATATAGGCTGGCTTAAACTTGAGATCCAGTGAAACGTGACTTCTTATGCGTGCATTCACATTTTCCACTTTCGCCGTCATGCTTACGCATCATTTCCTAACCGAATCTGTTGAAGGAAAGTTCTTGTGTCTCAGCTCTCACTTCATCTTCCGAGTGGTTTCTGGCTCAACTTGAGGTGCCAAAGGTGCAAAGATTAATCCAATTGAAGAAAATGGTTCTTTGTTTTTGCCTACCCAAAATTCCAGTCATGCAGTGTAGTAAGAAGACTCACAGGGGCAAGAAATGGCCATGTCATGCAAACAGTAGCAATGTGCAGACAGGTTAAGTCCTTTTCTCATGTATTACCAACTGAGCCACAATATACAGAAATAAGTAAACAACTTTTTTTTTTTTTTTCTTGAGACGGAGTCTCACTCTGTCGCCCCAGGCTGAAGTGCAGTGGCACAATCTCGGCTCACTGCAACTTTCACCTCCTGGGTTCAAGTGATTCTCCTGCCTCAGCCTCCCGAGTAGCTAGGACTACAGGCATGCACCACCATACCCAGCTAAGTTTTTATATTTTTGGTAGACATGGGGTTTCACCATGTTGGCCAGGCTGGTCTCAAACTCCCGACCTCAAGTGATCTGCCTGTCTCAGCCTCCCAAAGTGTTGTGATTACAAGCGTGAGCCATTGCGCCCAGCTAGTAAACTCATAATTTAAGTCAGGATAATATTTTTTTTTCTTTTTTTTTTCTTTCTTTTTTTTTTTTTTACTTTAAAATGTCTCTTTTATTTTTTTATTTTTTATTTTTTTATTATTATTATACTTTAAGTTCTAGGGTACATGTGCATAACGTGCAGGTTTGTTACATATGTATACTTGTTTGAGTTGTATATTCCCTCTGACCAAGGACTACAGAACTACCACATGAAAGTGAAGATTAGAACTAACATTATTCATATACGGTTACATTCAACATCATTTTATCTTAGGTGCCCAACAGTTTTCCCAGAGATCATCTTTGGCTTTCAAGTCAGCTATAGTATTGACTCCTGCCTCAGTCACATATGAGCATTGAGCAAGGTAGTTAATCTTACTGACTCTCACTTATCTTGGCAGGAAATGGAGAAAAATAAGTTAACTCACAGAGTTACAATGGGAGTCAAATAAAAAAGTAATCGTTAAGTGCCTAGCAAAATGCCTGGCACATAGTGGATATATAATAATTGTTAATTTTTTTTTGCTTGAATGACCAACTTGTAGCATTTGATTCTTCCAGTTTTGTCAATTGATTTTTCTATTTATAAAAGAAATTCTCCTCAATTAATAACTGATTCATTAACTTTAAAAAAAACAGCATTAAACTCCTTTCAGTGTAAGTATGACAAACGCTTGGAAAATATTATTTATCCTCGTTCAAGATATTCTCAGAATACTTATAAGAGAGATGCTGATTACTCATACTATGTAAAGTAAGTATTATGAAGACATTTTTCTTTATTGTTTAGATACAGAGGTAAGCAACATGAAATTGTGTTTTCCTCATGTTTTGTTTTAAGTTCAGGGGTACATGCTCAGGTGCATGTGCAGGTTTGCTATACAGGGAAATGTGTGCCATAGTGGTTTCCTGCACAGATCACCCCATCATCCTATGGGAATGATCAGTATCCATTAGCTGTTCTTCCTGATGCTCTCCCTCCCCTACCCCTGTACAGGCCCGGGTGTGTGTTGTTCCCCAGCATGCGTCCATTTGCTCTCATCATTTAGCTCCCACTTATAAGTGAGAACATGTGGTGTTTGTTTTTTGGTTCCTGCAGGAACATGAAATTTTTAAAAATTCAAATTTCTCGTATGGGACTTTTTGTGTGTGTGTGTGTGGAGAATGCCACAGAAAAGAAAAGCCCACTAGAATAAACGTTGTCTTTATAGCGTATAAAAACAGAACAAAATAATTAAGAAAAGTGATTGGTTGGGGAAGAGGCTAGGAAAATTAAAGAAGTGTTATGTTACTGAGTTTGTTCCATATTTTAAACAATTTCATGAATTATTTCTGTTTATAATCATAGTACCTTATTTTCTCTAATTATGATATAATTAGCTTTGTATGAAATTGAGCTCTTGGCTGACTCCGGTTGCACTGCCTAAGAGTTAGCCCTGTTCCATAAGAAGCAGTTTTAAAATAAATAAATAAATAAATAAATAAATAAATAATAAATTGATCTCTAAGCAAAAATTCAACTTCAGTAAAGTGTTGGGAACACTGTTATATATCAGGCTATCATGAAATTTCATTCTGGGAGTGTGTTCTTTCAAGTTTTATCCCAGTTTACATATTTAACCTTAAACAATCATGTTTACACTGCCCATGTAGAAAGAATCCATTCTATTCACTCACAATCCATTTTTACATAAGTAACAACAACAAAAAGTTTCCCTTTAGTTTCAAGACATAAAATCAGAAAGCTTGGGTGTGCCTGAGCTGTCATGGTATAGCTGGAGTTCCTGTTTCAATGGAGCCAAGCTACATTTTCCTATAGGACCTAAAGTTGGTCACAAGTTGTCATTAAGAGGTACGAATGAAGGGGAAGACACATCCTGCAATACAGGAAAGAATGTGAGTCATGGTCAAGATATAAAATCAGAAAAACCCTGGAATAAATCGTTATCTACTTCAAGTAGGAATAATCAGAGCTCTGATAAAGAAACTACAAGAGAGTTGAAGTACAATTCTTTTCCTCTGGAAGAGGACCATATTCCATTTTGAGTCATAAGAATGTAATGGGAAAAAAGTTATTTTTAGACATTTTTCATTTAACTCTTGGCCCATTTAATTTGCTTTCTTTAATTGCATTGCTTAAGTACATAGAACCCTAATTCTTTCAGAGATCTCATTACCTTCTGGGCAAGCTATAGGTATTTATTTGTTCTGTTTTTTTTGCCTCCTCGATTTCTTGATCCCTTTCTTAATATCTGACGATTGCCTGTGTGAATTTCAAAAGAAGGAAACTGGCTGTATCTGATTCCAGAGAATGACCAGGATCCCCGTTCTTCTCCAAAACTTTAATCCATTTGATAAGTTATTGTATTCGTTCTTAGAATGTTCTTTCAAGATAAATATTACTCTTTTTCTAGATATGATAAAGAGGGCAGATTCCAGTCATAATATGGAATGGTAAAACAGATATTCCTTGCTTCCTGAAATTTCAAGCCAGTCAATTGCTTTACCAGTCTAGCAATTTAGTGTTTTCTTTTCCATTTCTTATATAAATATTAGTTTTCCTTTAAAAAAGCAGCATAAAACACATAAGATACTATAAATGCTATGGCTCAATTTGTTGCACTATTTTACAAAAATGAAATCAGTTGCATTAGGTTAGAGGAAGGAAAAGCATTTTGACGTTTGCCCGAAATTGTTAAACATCATGCGTTAATAATCTTTGGCCTGTAACTGAAGGAATATAGTTTTAATTTGCATGTAAATAAAGCAGATCTCCCATTGCAGAGAATTTTCTTTTATTAGTCGCCATAAACAAGACGGCATTAAAGTGCATAGCCTGCTTAAGTGGGACGTGAGGATAAATCAAAGGGATAAACAAGGCAATGTCATGAAGAAAAGGAAAGTCACTCTAGATATGCTTGAATAGTTAACATTCACAATTCTTGCTATCAGTTAAAGAAATGCTAAACCCTAAGAGATTTCTACTTATCAAACTTATACTTTTAGAAGGCATAGTAAATGTATGCCCTAGTAAATATCTCATGTATTAGCAATTCATTAAACCCCTGATTTTCCATGGTATTTTTACTTTATTTACATACTAGTTGAGCATATACTAAGTACATAGTGTACAGTACTTTCATAAATTTTATTCATATATATAAAAATCTAATGGATAAAAAATCTAATGGATAAGTATAGCAGATGCTATTGGCCTTGTCTTACCGATGAAGCAACGGAGTGTCAGTGGTTTGACCAAGTTCACTGAGCTGGCTCAAGAAGGATACAAGGACTAATGGTCCATATGCATTACTGTTCCAATACAACAAGGGTTACCACTGCACGACTAGAATCAACTTGAACATACTTGTTTATTCTTTCATTTCACATGTAGTTATTGAATGTCCATTTTTGTTAGGAATGTTTATCTCCACTTCCTCTACGGAAAATGTTCTTTTCATTTGAACCTTCTAGACTGCTGAGAGAAAGGCCATAAGAATATTTTAGCTGTTCATCACGTTGTGCAGGCATACTTTCCCCAGATGCCAGCAAGAGGTGAATGGACTCAATGATATTTCTTCGTAGTAAACAACAACAACAAATTCCGCTCTTCTTTACCCTTGAGATTTCTACATATTCCAAGCAGTAAAAGTTTTAAGACAGGTTCTCATGACAAAGACTCCTAAAAGGAAAGAACCACTAAAGAATGATCAGACCATATATTTACATCAAATAAACATCTGGGAAAGTTAAATTGCCAGATTAGCTAATTTGACCCCAAATGATCAATAATAAAGTCTACCACTAATTTTCTAACTTTAGATGCTGAAAAATGTGTCATCTGTTAGACCACAGCTATAATTCCTTGTTTATGCTTGTCATCTCTGTCTCTGTCTGTCTCTGCCTGCCTGCCCATCTGTCCTTTTTACAAAAAACTAAATTTTAAAAATGCTTAGTGGTGTAAAAAGAATATATTCAACAGAGGATGTCAAAACATTATGTTTACGTTGTTATATACACATAACATGAATTAAAGTGTACTTGAATATGAGCAATATGTCTCTAAAGTTAAAAAAACAGCATAAATTTAAATGAATTAAGGTCTACAATATAATCAGAATAAAACCTTTGTTGGAGGCAGCATGAAATTACACATGAAAATAATACATTTTCCTTTGATGTAATCATTCAACTTATAATAATTTTCCTTAAAAAACAAATTTAGGAAACATATTTGTTTCTTAAAAAATTATAAAATGTTTGTGTAATGATGTTTGTGATGATATTATCAAAGCACTGAAAAAGTTATAAGTAGCCAAAATGTCCAAAAGCTATAGTTCTATTATACAAATCATAAAAATTTCTTGAAGTAAAATAATGTATCTTTTAAAATAATACTCATAAGTAAGAGGATAATTAATGACATAGAGAACTGTTCATTAAACATTATTGAATTGAAACTTGATATACATTGTATAGTATACCAGTTTTATTCTAAAGTATGCATATTCACGCAACAGAGTAAATCCTGAAAGTGTATAAATCAAATGTTAAGTTTACAAGATTGAAAATTATTTACATTTTCCATGAGATTTTGTTCTTACATTTTTCCAAATGGTTAATAAGTATTTATGAAATTCAAAACAATCATGCGATATTTAAAATAAGCATATGCTTGATCAAAATGCATTTGACCATTTATTCAACAAATGTCTATATAGGAGTCGTGATTAAAAAGACAGCTCAAGTTCTTAATTTGACCTTGGGTGGGTTACTTAACCTTCTTAAGACTCAGATCATAACCTCACCCATCTCAAAGGATTAGTGTGAAGATTTTTGAGAGTTTTAATTTTTGTGAGACTTAATGTAAGATAACACATTGTTGTATAGTTTAGCATATAGTAAGCTCTTAGTAAATCCTAGCTACTTCTGAGCATCCATTGTGTACCAGGAATGAGGACATAAGAATACATTAACAATTCTTGCGATGCAGAAATCTAGTGTTAAAAATATTGGCCTGAATTAATCAGATAATTGCCCAATTTCTGCCTAAGTCAAAATACCTTAAAATTGGACAAATATTGGTATTAGAAGCATTTAGCTTATCCAGATCATTAACGGAAATAAAAATTAAATTTATCTAGGTGCTTAGAATATTAAAAAATGTTCACTCAGTGTTGTTTTGTACTTGTTATGAATATCTTTCAAACAAAAGGAGTATTTGGCAAGGCGAATTGACATCAAAGGAGCAACCAGGTTTCCATGATAAGTACAGGCTGCAACTAGCTGACCCGACTGCTTGATTGCTTAGGGCGCTTTGCTGATGAGGTCATCTTAGGTCCAGTTAATTTGGCTCACCATAGCTCAGTTTGCTTTTCTATACTTCATGGTGATTGACAGTAGGCAAATCATGGTCAAGATGCAAATGAAAATGAGGCCAGAGACTTGTCCCCTGAGTAAGTTTGATAAGTAGTGAATATTCTACTGTGAAACCCAAGTGGAAGTCATTTCAATTCAATGGAATGAATATCTCTTGAGAGCTTATTATGAGCCAAGCATTGTCATAAATACTAAGGATTCAAATATGAGTAAGCTGTAGTCCTTTCCCTTGAGGTGTTTACAGTCATTTGGGAGAAATATGGGTAAATACACAATCACAATGTGCTGTAGATAGTATGAGAAAGACCCACACATGGTGCTAGGAAAGTATAGAAAAGGGGTAGTTAGGCTGGACACGATGGCTCATGCCTGTAATCCTAGCACTTTGGGAGGCCAAGGCATGAGGATTGCTCGAGCCCAGGACTTTGAGACCGACCTGGGCACCATAGTGAGACTCCATCTCTACTTATAATAATAATAAAAATAATTAGCCAGTCAGGTCTGTGCATGCCTGTAGTCCCAATTACTTGGGAAGTTGAGGTGGTAGGATCGCCTGAGCCCAGAAGTTGAAGGCTGCAGTAAGCTATGATCACACCACTTCACTCCAGCCTAGGCAACAGAGCAAGGCCTTGTCTCAGAAAAAGAAAAAGAAAATGAAAAAGAAAAAGGGGGCACTTAGCCTAGCCAGGAGTATGTGTGGTAGAGATATATCTGTGTGTTTGTGTATGTGTATGTGTGGAGGCAGGGGGCAGAGTATCAGGGAGGACTTCCTCCTAGAGAAGATGATAGTCAAGAACACAAAACTATTATCAAATGTCTTATTAGAATGTGCTTTTTATGTATGCAGTCTGTCATTGACTGAAAGTCATTATGTGGCATGTGAACTGTATATCCTCTTGTTTCAAGGAGGTCACCGTTGTTCAGTCTAAGCACTGAACAAACACACCCACAGACAAGAGCGTAAAAGTTACAGTGAGAGGCAAGCATGAGAGGACTCCCCTCTTCCATCTTCAAGTGGAAACATCAGAGCGCCTTGCTCGCCTAAAGAGTTAATGGCTTACATAATCTGTGTCTTCAGTTTCGCCACCTCAACTTGCATATACGGGCACTCATATATACCTGGATACAAGTATACACAATTTTTCTTGTTTCTTATATACGGCTTGAGGCATCTTATTTTAAAATGATTTGGAAAATCAGTCTGGATTTCAAAAAGCAGATTGATGCATCATCTCTACTGCTTGGAAATGGTCCTACATGGGACACCTGATATGCACGGTTCCAATCATTGACATTGTAACTTTTATAGAAGTTTCTTGCTAATTACCATGAAGGAAGAGGAAATTTCTTCAGACCTAAGTATACAGGTATGTATGATATATTTAACAACTATATTTTTAATACTGGTTTTTAAATAGTTTTCAGAGATTTAAAAACTGGCATGTCTGTATTTGGGACATCTGGCTCAGATTAACAGGAAGGGAATTTAGGCTGAACTAGAACACAATTGTTTTAAATGATTCTCAAACCTCACTGATATAATAAACAAATGTAAATGTGAATACGAGTTTTACTGATCATGGCCAGACTATATAAAGCAATTTCCTTTTAAGAGTTGTTTTAGCATTCATTTATATATATATATATTTTTTTTTTTTTCTTTATTTCAAAAGATATATTTTAATTGTCCCAAACTCCCAGCAATCTATAGGGGCAGAAACTCCAATGCTTGAAATCTAAGGATTTTTATGTGTTGAATGTTTCCATCATCTCTGCTTTTCTCTTTGCAGCAGTTGTCAAGACTAATTGCCTTCTCTTGGGTAACTAGGGCCAAAGAAATGCCCGCTTACAGAAAGAGAACACAGGAGAATGGTAACCAATTGGGTGACCAGAGTAAGCGTGTGTTATGAAATGGTAAAAAGGGCAGTTGGGGAACAAGAGGAAAGGTATTTGCTTCCTGACCTGGATGACTGACGTCAAGGAAGCATTAAAGGAGATTCTTCCACCAGAGTTTAATATCAGTAATTTCAACATTTTTCACATTGCATGACTTCTTAAAATAATGTAGGGTTAACTGATTCATTTATAAAAATGGAAGAATGACTAACCTTAACATGTCAACAATCTTTATTTTTAAAAATATATTTTTGTGACTCCTTGCCAGACTTGAACACAATCAGGTTTTGCTTTAAAAATAGTTGCTTTTGGCAGCATTAGTTGAGCCTGACCTTTTTGTTTTTTAATTGCATACTGATTGACAACTTTACCTCACTAAAATGTAAGTTCTGTGAGAAGACAGACCTTGTCTGTCTTGTTCCTCATAGAATTTAGATGGAACACCCACTTTGCTCATGGGAGTACTTTCAATAAATGTTTGTTGAATAAGAGTGCGAGCGAATAAATGAATGAATGAATAAATTAATGCTTACTTTTGCAACATGTCTTCATTGTTCTTTGTAACATATTCTACATCTTTCCCCACAGAATACAGAATGCATTTAAGTATTATATCAGATTTCCTTTCTGTTATACATTAGAACTATTCCACGTGGCATCCGTAAAGATACATTACAATTAGTAAGATATGGCAAAAAGTTATCATTAGAAACTAGCCTTTTAGTGGTCAAAATAGAGATATGTTTTGCATTTTCTTGTGCATTTTAAATACAAATATTCCTGCATTTGTTATGACTCAATGTAAATTGATGAAAAATCATTCAAGAGCTTGATTAACTTAAAAATATCTAGGTAATTGAAATACCAACTAATTGCACAAAATTCAAAAAGGCAGCATTTGCTAGGTATCTCAGAAGTAAGCAAAGGCTATTTGTTGTTAGGTTAATCTTCTCTATCCCCTGAGCTTACCTCTTACCCTTCTTTGATTTAAGTTGACAGTTGCTCTTAAGGCACAACTTTTCTTGTTTCTTATGTACGACTCGAGGCCTCTTATTTAAAAATGATTTGGAAAATCAGTCTGGATTTCAAAAAGCAGCTTGATGCATTATGTCTACTGCTTGGAAATGGTCCTACATGGGACACCTGATATGCACGTTTCCAGTAATTGGCATTGTAACTTTTGTAGAAGTTTCTTGCTAATTACTATGAAGGAAGAGGAAATTTCTTTAGACCTGAGACTATCAACCCCCATTCAAGTGTTTGACTGGGTGGTTCTTCACCATGTTTCACTTCAGAATCCCTGTAGGGAGTGCAGTTCAAAAACACAGCTACCCCTGAAGATTTTGCTCAATATATTTAAGGAAAGAATGGATGGATGATCATGCCTAGTTGATGAATCCTATTTTAGGGTCACTAGTCATATTAACCATAGATGCATCTCATAGTAATGATCACCAATATTTCCTGATGAGACAAGCATTGTGATAGTGAACAAAAGGCAGTTTTATTTACATACTGAGCTTACAGTAATGAGTGTTATCCATAATAATTCCTACCATATGTTGAGCACTCGCTAAGTCTTAAGGGGACCAAGACGAGTCATGAATATGTCATCTCATTTAAAAACCAAAACAGATGAAAAGAAGGAGTATTTCCTATAGGAAGAGGTTAAATAACTTGGCTAGCAGGAAAAAAAAATCCACTAATTGCTGAAATAGATTCAAGAAAGAATCTGCTTGTGCCTGATCTGTACCTCTATCCACTATATACACATCCTCCTAGTGTCCTTCCCCAGTGAGGGACAAAGTCACTATAGAACAGGCTCATACCAAGGTCATATCCACACCATGAATTTATACTCTAGGTGACCAACAAGTGATACCTTAATGAGTAGGTAGGTATATGCACAGTGACTGTGTTTCCTCAACTAAACATTGAGTTACTTCTACTGAAAATGGGACAGAATCTTTTAAATCAGATGATTCTGAACATCCTGGGATACACATCAATAAGTACATGATAAATAGCAGATGGAAGGAAGAGACCACAGATGGAAGGGAGACCAGTAGATAAGAACATTCTAAGCTGACGGCCAGCCAGGATTATAGGATATTTGAGACTGACTTCACGTACCATGACATCTTACAGTCTTGTGGTGTTCTTTGGCCAGGCCTAAAAACATAGAACAGAATGCAGCTGTTTTCTTATAACTCATTAAAATTTATTTTAGGCTGGGCGAAGTGGCCCACACCTGTAATCCCAGCACTTTGGGAGGCCAAGATGGGCTGATCATGAGGTCAGGAGTTCGAGACCAGCCTGGCCACCATGGTGAAACCTTGTCCCTACTAAAAATACAAAAATTAGCTGGTGTGGTGGCAGGCACCTGTAATCCCAGCTACTCCGGAAGCTGAGGCAGGAGAATCATTTGAACCTGGGAGGTGGAGGTTGTGGTGAGTGGAGATCAAACCATTGCACTCCAGCATGGGCGACAGGGTGAGACTGTGTCAAAACAAACAAACAAACAAACAAATATTTTATATAAAATTCCCTGAGAAAATTTTAAAAAGCAGTTTCTGAGTCAGGTATCCTGAGTTTCCAGCAATAAAAAATTTAAGCAAGAAAAGAAATGCTATGCTGAAATATGTTGCTTTAAAATGATGAACTGTGTTTTACATAAAATAAAGCTTTGTTTAAAAAAACCCATAAGAATGCAATTTGCCAGTAAGTTGTAGTGAAGTATGAAGTGATATGGAAAATGGATATTATAAGACCTTATTCTGTTTATCAATATATAATTATGAGGTAATTTACAATAATACAGTTATTGATTTAACTTCACCTATGTGCCTTCAGAGGACATTTATACTTTAGAAATGAAATTTAACTAAATTATTGGATAAACATTACCACTGAGTAATCCTAATTAGAAAACAAATGCCAATGCAAAGATCATGTTTTATCTTGGGACTCCTCTGATCCCAATATAGCTGCCTGTTTAATAGATTAATGTTGCCATGGCATAGCAATTGGGAATAGCTCATATCTGTTCTATTGAGGTGAGTCTCATTCTTCAGCACATGATAAATGAAAAAACATTCTATATTTCCCCTGAAATGCTTCCACACTTCACAAAAATAAAGAATAGCAGCTGGACTGCTAGGTCAGAAGTCACGGAGAATTGTACGTGAGCTTGCCTCAACAGTGGATTCACTCACAACTCAATCATTGAGAAAGAAAATTAAGGAAGGAAGGAAAGAAGGAAAGAAGGAAGGAAGGTAGGAAGGAAGGAAGGAAGGAAGAAGAAGAAAGGAAGTGAAACCGGGCATGGTGGCTCACGCCTGTAATCTCAGCACTTTGGGAGGCCAAGGCAGATAGATTACCTGGGGTCAGGAGTTCGAGACCAGCCTGGCTAACATGGTGAAACCCACCTCTACTAAAAATACAAAAATTAGCCAGCATGATGGCTCTTGCCTGTACTCCCAGCTACTCAGAAGGCTGAGGCAGGAGGATCACCTGAACCAAGGAGCCCAGGAGGTGGAGTTTGCTGTGAGCCGAGACCCTGCCACACTGCACTCCAGTCTGGCTGACAGAGCGAGATTATGCTTCAAAAGAAAAAGGAAAAGAAGAAAGGAAGTGAGAGCACCATGAAAAAAAGAAGAAGAAAAAAAAACCTTGGAAAACATAGTTTGGGATATGCAATCATGTCTCATTTTGAATAATAATAATAATAAAAGACATTGTTGTAGTGTTTATTGGATCATTACCAAGTGCAAGGACTTCACTGGAGTGTGTTCATTTATTTGGTTTTTGAGGGAGGTATTATCCCTTTTTTGTAGATGAGATGACCAAAATGTGGAGGTTTAAAAACATAAAGTCAGGATTTGAACCCAGACAATCTAGCTGTAGATTTTGTGCCCTTAGTCACTATGCATTGATGTCTCACTGTATTTTAAAATGTAGTTGATGTTGGCAATGGAAGTATGAATTAAACCAGCACTAGGGCATGTGTTAGAAATCTGAATGCAAATTGCTTCTGAAGTTTGATGAGGATAACTGGTGGACAGAACTTCAATTTAGAGCCTAACTATTCCTCGTGACTACTGTCTTCAATATACAAATATGTCAACAGGTACTCACCATAAAGCAGGCATAATGACTGACCTAGGGTGTAGAGACTGCACTTGTTGTGAATTAAGCAAAAAAATAAAAATACAAAATCACAAAAAATAGGCTACAAATGTTATAATTTAAAAGAGGAACAAAAATTTAACTGGCCCTCTGGAAGTGCCAAACCAAGCTCTAGGGATATCAATACCAAAGTAAAATAAAGAAAATGATTTCAAAGTTGAGTTCAGAAAGACAAGTATTCTTCTGAACACAACTTTGTTATTTCTCTAAAAATGGCTGGTCCCATTTTTTTGTATTTTGGAAAAGTCAGTTTTATAAGATTAGATCGGAACCATAGGATACAAGAGCTACCTTATGTTCCTAATAATGAAGAATGCAACCAGGGCCGGGTACAGTGGGTCACATCTGTAATCCCAACACTTTGAGAGGCTGAGACAGGAGGATTGCTTGAGCCCAGGAGTTCGAGACCGGCCTGAGCAGTATAGTGAGATACTGCCTCTAAAAAAAATTTAAAAATTAGCCAGGAGTTGTGGTGCACACCTGTAATCCCAGTTACTTTGGAGGCTGAAGTGAGAAAATCGTTTGAACCCGGGAGGTCGACACTGCGGTGAGCTGTGACTACACCGTTACACTCCAGCCTGGGTGACAGAGCAAGGCCCTGTCAAAAAAAAAAAAAAAAAAAAAAAAGCCACCAGAAAGGTAAAAGAATAATAGTCTGTATGATTTATAAATGAGTGGGCTTGGAAATTAGACTACTCAGGGGTTTTATTTGCTAGATATGAGAGTTGAAACAAGTAACACAGCCTTGCTAAGCCTCCCTTTAGTCAGATTTACATTGAGATACTATAATAACAAAATATTAATTTATGTAAGAAAAAAATAAGATCTCACATTTGAAAGTAGGTCATTAGGTGCTGGATATTAGTTGTGCTTCCTTTGTTATCACTTAAAACTTAAGGTCAAAGGGTTGCAGCTCCTACTTAATCAATCCTTGATGGCTAGGAGCGAAAAAGACTCCAACCTTGATGCATCCTTAAAATTACAGAACCAGGAATTAACAAAAATGCTAGCATAAGTGTACAGCCAATGTGAAATCCATACCTGTTGAAATCTTGACCGTCAATGGGACAGAAACTCAGCACTTGGGGTGGCAATGACTCTAGTTCTGATGATCCTGAATTCTTCCTCAGCTTCCCAAAGATTTTCCAAGCTGTGCCCTCTAGCAATAGGCAATAGGTCTATTATATCTCACACATGAGAATCCCTCAAAAGACCTGAAAGATTTATTTCCTCTATGTTAAAAAAAATGTTTTTGTTTGTTTGTTCGACTTTATAAAGTAATATGCTTTTCAGGATCATCAACATGTCATACACATTCCTCTTGGGATATTCTACTTTATCAATATTCTTTTTATAGACAGAGGCTATCATCTTTGCAAAGTACACTGTAGTACCATTATTATTATTATCCTAACAGTTTTTTTCAATAGTTATGCGCTAGCTTAAGTTGGGAGTTATACCTGATGTAAATGACGAGTTGATGGGTGCAGCACACCAACATGGCACAAGTATACATATGTAACAAACCTGCACGTTATGCACATGTACCCTACAACTTAAAGTATAATAATAATAAAAAAAGCTTACTAATCAACTAATTTTTTTACTATTATACTAAGTTGCCTTCCCTGTGTTCTACAAAATTAAAAAATCTAAAATAAACAAGTTACAGGGCTTTGTATGTATCCCCACTACATTTCATCTTATTTTGTATGGTTTTTCTTGCCTGTCCACTATATACAAATTTTAGCATTTGCAAATTTGATATTCATAATTTGGATGGGTCAGTTGTAAATCTTGTTGTGGCCCTTTGACTTTATGATTTTGGAAAAAAGGTTTCAGCAGATGTTGGTCATCACCAGATTTGGGTCATGGTGATGGGTGACACACCAGTAGCACAGCCACGTGCCACTGCCAGGTGTAAGAAACAGTTGCCAAGCATCAGAAACAGAATGACAGTTAATAGCTCAGGTGAAACTTACACAAGAATCTGAACCAAGC
This sequence comes from Macaca fascicularis, assembly GCF_037993035.2. Classification (NCBI taxonomy): domain Eukaryota; kingdom Metazoa; phylum Chordata; class Mammalia; order Primates; family Cercopithecidae; genus Macaca; species Macaca fascicularis. The sequence continues at coordinate 164,053,092 of NC_088378.1, forward strand.
AGACAAAATCCATGGAGTGGAAACCAATGCAAAGTAAATTGAAAAGCATTGAAGGATCAATAGTGTTTTCAATTTTGAACTTACATTTCAGGAAAGTGGTAAAAGAAAATGCAGTCAGTGTCACTGCTAAAGGAAAGTGTAACTAAATCTTCCCCCTGTTCTTTTAATCCTGAGGCCTTCCTGGCATCTACCTTCGGAAGACAGCTGCTAGCAGCAGTAACAGAGGAGGAAGGAAGCACAGGTAGCACTTGTAAAGAGTAATATGACAGAACAGAGCTCTTATGAACCACCATTCATATATTGAATTATTTTCCCTCAATTTACATGTTAGCAATAAGAATCCTAGAATTTCTATTCAATATTCCCAGGAAGGGGCAATCTGGCATGCACAGCAAGGTACTCCTACTTAACAAAGTTCTCTAAAGTTTGTGCCCATGTAGACACATTGCATTAAGTGCTAGTTCCTTATACATTTTCTCAAAAGCTCTTTGGAACTTCCAGTTCCCACTCTGACATGTAAAGAGCTTGGTAGTCATTACTTCTGTCTTCATAACAAGACAAAAGCTGAACAAACCGAAAATCGACAACTCTTCTTAAATCAGTTAGAGAATTGAGGTCAAGGGCTAACTACTATCCTGAAATTTGGAGAAACCATTGTTTCAAAGAATCACAGCTTTCTGGGACCCAGAAGCTTCTGGAACCAGAAACAGGTAGAAATGCAAATGGTATTTTGGGAATTGCTGGAAGATGAATGTGGACTCGTTTGAGAACACAAAGGATTTTTAGAGCAGTGAAACTATTCGGTATGATCCCGTAATGGTGGACACGTGACATTCTGCATTGGCAAAACCTAGAAAATTGTATAACGCAAAGAGTAATTCCTAAAGTAAATTAAGGAGTACAGTTAATAATAATGTGCCAATATTGGTTCATCAGTTGTAACAAATATACCATGTGAATAGATGCTAACAGGAGAAATCTAAAGGGAAACGCATTGTACTGTCTACTCATGTTTTATAGAAATCTAAAACTGTTCTAAAAATGAAGTCTATTAATGACAGAAAAAAACCTCATTGAATACATGTTCACTGCTTGAATTAAGAGGAGGAACTCAAGAAAAGCCCACGCACTCCTTTCCTGCCGATTACCAAGAAGCAATGGAAAGTAGCATCTTGCCACAGTTCCGGAAAATTAGTGTCTGAAGAAATCCTCCCAGTGTATTCATGCCCAATGTCAGCAAGAAATTTAACCTGATGTATCCTCCATCTAACACCCGCATTGTTAATTTTCAAACACCGCACAACCTGCTAAAATAAGTATAATTCCAACGATGGGGAGAATATACCCATTATTTAGACAACAAAGAGAAGAGTTGAAATTACGTCAAGTTTCTCTGCATTAGAAATATCAGGATTAGGCCAGGCAGGGTGGCTCACGTCTCTAATCCCAGCACTTTGGGAAACCAAGGTGGGTGGGCCACTTGAGGTCAGGAGTTCGAGACCAGCCTGGCAAACACGGGGAAACCCCGTCTCTACTAAAAATACAAAAATTAGCTGGACGTGGTGATGCAGGCCTGTAATCCCAGCTACTCGGGAGGCTGAGGCAGGAGAATCACTTGAACTTGGGAGGCAGGGGTTGCCCTGAGCCAAGATAGTGCCACTGCACTCCAGCCTGGGTGACAGAGCAAGGCTCTGTCTCAAACAAAAAAGAAAAAAGAAAAAGAAAAAGAAAGAAATATCAGTGTTAGTAGTAACTCCCTTAAGACTCTCAATGAAGTAGAACCCAGCTACGGTGCAAACACAGCCCATAGAACTTAAGAGTCATCGGCAGGGTGGTTAAGAATATGGACTTGAGTTTGAATTCAGTTTTGTCAATTACTAATTGTGTGGCTCTCAGCAGGTTGTTTAGTATTTCTGAGACTATTTTCTTATCTGTAGAATGAAAGTAATACTATCTTTAGTATGGATTTTATTATTGTTAAATGAAATAATGTATGTACATTAATGACAGGCATGTAATAAGTATACAATAAACAGTAGCTACTTTTTGGATCTGAAAGGACCTTAGAGATTTTAAAGGTGGAAAAGTAAAGTTTAGATACATGAAATTACTTGTGAAGATCATAAAGCAAATCCATTTGTAGGGCATTGGCTTTTATTGAACACAGTTATTGGGCAGTTGCAGGAATAAAGAAAAAAAGAAAAAAAAAATCATGTTTTCCTTCCTGAATTAAGATTGATTTTAAAAAGTTGTCATTTTTTTTTTTTTTTAATTTATTTATTATTATTATACTTTAAGTTGTAGGGTACATGGAACTGAACAAAAAGTTGTCATTTTTGACTCTGACACACTGCATGCTTTTTAAATTATTAAAATTATTATTATTATACTTTAAGTTCTGGGATACACGTGCAGAACGTGCAGGTTTGTTACGTAGGTATACATGTGCCATGGTGGTTTACTGCACCCATCAACCCGTCATCTACATTGGGTATTTCTCCTAATACTATCCCTTCCCTAGCCCCCAACCCCCCGACAGGCACTTGTGTGTGATGTTCCCCTCCCTGTTTCTCTGTATCCTCATTGCTCAACTCCCACTTATGAGTGAGAACGTGCAGTGTTTGGTTTTCTGTTCTTGTGTTAGTTTGCCGAGAATGATGGTTTCCAGCTTAATCCATGTCCTTACAAAGGACATAAACTCATCCTTTTTTATAGGTGCATAGTATTCCATGGTGTATATGTGCCACATTTTCTTTATCCAATCTATCATTGGTGGGCATTTGGGTTGGTTCCAAGTCTTTGCTATTGTGAACTGCTGCAACAAATATACATGTGCATGTGTCTTTATAGTAAAATGATTTATAATCCTTTGGATATATACCCAGTAATGGGATTGCTGGGTCAAATGGTATTTCTAGTTCTAGATACTTGAGGAATCACCACACTGTCTTCCACAATGGTTGAACTAATTTACACTCCCACCAATAGTGTAAAAGCGTTTCTATTTCTCCACATCCTCTCCAGCATCTGTTGTTTCCTGACTTTTTAATGATTGCCATTCTAACTGGCGTGAGATGGTATCTTATTGTGGTTTTGATTTGCATTTCTCTAATGACCAATGATGATGAGCTTTCTTTCCATATGTCTGTTGGCTGCATAAATGTCTTCTTTTGAGAAGTGTCTATTCCTATCCTTTGCCCACTTTTTGATGGGGTTTGTTTTCTGATGGGGTTTGTTTGTTTGTTTGTTTCTTGTAAATTTGTTTAAGTTCTTTGTAAATTCTGGACATTGGCCCATTGTCAGATGGATAGATAGCAAAAATTTTCTCCCATTCTGTAGGTTTCCTGTTCACCCTGATATTTTTTTTTTTTGGCTGTGCAGTAGCTCTTTAGTTTAATTAGATCCCCTTTAAAACCAATTGACTGGCAAAATAATTTCCTCTAATTTTTTTCCTGTTCTCTCCATAAATTCTCTCATCTTTCTAGCACAAAGCCTGGGGAGAAGTGACTCAGAGAAGGAGCCCTTGGAAATATTGTCATGGGATGGCTCATGCACTTTTCCAGCTCAGGGGGAGATGCCAAGTTGCTTCTTTTCACTCTTATTCAAATGGGACGAAATGTAGGGAGGTTTTCATTTCTACACTTACCAAGCATTTTAGGGTTCCATCTTGCATTTTATGGGATTATACATGTCTGGAGATACAGAAAGTAAGATTGTCTCATAGCATAATTTATGGCATAGTTTTTACTTTTTTAACTACCATCCCACACTGTGAATAAATGATGATAATTCATTTGTATCAAAACCCATGCAAGTTCATGGGCAAAAATATTACTAGATACTTATCACACTTATCTCTAGAACTATACTTGTAGGTAAACTGAAGGAATCTGTGATAGCACAGATTTTTCCTGGCCAATGTGCCTAGCTCTTTCTCATCCTTCTGATCTCTGCTCAAATGTAATATCCTAGAGAGTGCTTATGAAATATCACCCCCCTTCTCCATTTCTCAATACCAGGCAGATAGTTTCTATCACTCTACTCTGCTTGTTTCTATCATTTGAACTTTCTAAAATTTACAGTTGTATATTGATTTGTTCATTTCCTTATTTGTTACCACTCTCTTACGTTAATTTGTAAACTCTCTCACAGTAAGGGCATGTTTGTTTCATTCACCAAAATGTGCATAGCTCCCTTCACATTACCTGACACAGAGTGGCATTCCATTATATCTACTAATTGATTAATTGAATGAATGAATAAACTTGCAATGGCACCATGTCCAATATTCTCATTGTTAGAGAAAAAATGCATCTCTCAGCTTAAGACTCAAGCAACTTAAGCCATTAACTTCCCCCTGTATTCTAAGAAGCTGCCATAGTCCTTTATTCTGCCTTCAATGTATCTAATCAAAGGTTTTAAATTCACAAGTTATTGTTGATTAATACCTGCTGAAAAACAAAATAAAGTAGCCTTCTCACACATATCAGGGAAAACAAAACTTGAATATAAACATATAATCAAATAAATTTTGACAGCTCATAGTAGTATTTTTTCTTGAATAGTTTAAGAATCACATTTGTAATAAAATGAAGCTAAAATTATTTACCAATTAAGATTCATTCACTCAAAGGATGATGTGACACAGATAATACAATAACATATAATACAAGTTGATGTAAAGGTTATAGTGGTTGATCTATGAATGTGACAAGACACTGTTACTGGAAATTGAGTTTCTTAAAATTAAAACAAAAAGGTTTGGAATATTAGTAATATTTTTAGTCAATAGTAAGCAGATAAAAGTTTCATAATGACATATTAGTAAAGAATGGTCTTTTTCTAAATGCCCAATGCATCATGTAGTAAAACATTATTTTTTATGATTAACTATTGCAGAAACATTTTATCTGAAATCATTTGCTATTATTTAATATAGAAACCCCTTTGATACTATAAGGGAGAGTTGACAATGGCAGAGGGGTTTTGAAAGATTATTTTTAATATTTGGCATAATAGCCTATAATGGTTCCTATGGCTCTGATCACTCACAAATTGAATTAAAACCAAGTAAATTTGAATCCTTTCATACTGCTTTAAAAGTTCACATTTTGTGTTGCCTTTATAGCTATGATTTTGTGTGGCCCTGGGTTTGTCTTCTAAAATTTCTCAATTGTTTTCAGCTTCCGGAAATACCGTAGTTATCATTTTAAAGGAAAGTTTTCTAAGTTGCATTAAAAAGAAAACTTGAGATAGTGGAAATACTTTTAGCCTTAGCCACCAAATAGTATATAGATTTGTGGAAAGGAAGGTCATGAAGAAAGTATGTAAGTGACATTTGTGATTGCTATAAAACCATGAGCAAAGTCCAAAGGTAGAAATTAGTGTGATATTTGAGTGGATATTAAGGAAATAAGAGTGAATAAATTGAGAGTAGTGGTACAGAATAATTGGGAGAAAGTCATAAAAACACAACTGATAAACAGTATTACAAGAATAACATATTAACAGCTCAAATTTACTACATAAAGATCTCATTTCTGTAATATTGAGGTCTAGGTTTTGCCTGACCCTTTTGCTAAAAAAAAAAACACAAAGTATTTTGAAAATGTTTGGTGGGAGAAATGTTCTTGGCTCACTTTTTTTGTATTTTAAATTTTATTGTAAATTGACAATTTATAATTGTATACACTTATCAAGTACAAAGTGATGCTAGTATTTATAAATACAATGTTGAGTAATTAAGGTAATTAATATATCCACCACCTTAAATACTTACAATTTTTTGTGGTGAGAACATTTGAGACTTATTCTTTCAGCAATTTTGAACTACACAATACACCGTTATTAACTATATTTGCCAGGCCAGGCTATGCTATAGGTCTCAAAAAACACATCTTATTTTTCTAATTTGAGACTTTGTGTTCTTTGATCATCATCTCCCCATTCCTCTCACTCTGCAGCCTCTGTTAACCACCATTCAGCTCTCTTTCTATAGGCTTGATTGTGTTAGCTTGAACATTTAAGTGAAAACATGTTTGTCTTTCTGTGCCTGGCTTATTTTGCTTAGCATAATTTTCTCTAATTCCATCTATGTCATCATGAATGACAAAATTTTCTTCTTTTTAAAGCTAAATATTATTCAATTGTGTGTATATGCCACATTTTCTTTACCCTTTCATCAGCTGATGGACACTTAAGTTTCCATAACTAGGCTACTGTGAATAGTGCTCTAATGAACATGGGAGTGCAGACAGCTCTTTGACAAATTGATTTCAATTCTTTGGGGTAAATAGTCAGAAGTAGGACTGTGGATCATAAGTTATTGTGTTTTTAGTTTTTTCGAGAAACTTCCATGCAGTTTTCCACAATAGCTGTGCTAATTTACATTCCCACCTACCAAGAGTGTGCAAGGGTTCGCTTTTCTCCACATCCTGGCCAACACTTGTTATCTTTCATATGTGTAGTAGTAGCCATTTTGACAGATGTGAGATGATGTCTCCTTGTAGTTTTAATTTGCATTTTGTTAATTATTAGTCATGTTGAGGTTTTAAAAATACATATCTGTTAGTCATTTTTCATCTTGTTTGGAGAAATATCTATTTACTTTCCTTGCCTATTTGTTTATGGGAACTACACACACACACACACACACACACACACACACACCCCTAATAGCCAAGGTGACCATGAGCAAAAAGAACAAAACTGAAGGCATCATACTACCTGTAACAGAGAAGCCTCCTGACCCAACTCGGCCAGAAGCCCCTCTCAGGTTTATTCTTTAAAATAAACCTGTCTTTGACTGTTGAGCCACTTTTTGGAGAAAAGTGTCTTAGGTAACCACCAAACTTCACGCTTACACAATGGGCCCCAGTAAAACAGTGAACCCTAGTAGAGCACATTCCTTTCCCTTTAGGTGCACTAAGATAGGGAAGCTAAAAGCAGACTCGGGGGGTATGCCTGCAGCTGCACGAAGATGCATGGGAATAGACACAAAAAAACTCTCCCTCCCATATAAGCAAGACAAAGATACACTGACTAAAAGTTGGCCTATGTGGTCTGGAAATGGGGTGAGAGCTGATAAAAACTCACCTCTATAAAGATAGCACACCTGGTCCTAACTGAACCATCGGGCCCTTGGAGGATAAGACTTCCCTCCTCATGAGTCCTTAAACCCTTGAATACCCTTAGTCTGTAAGAGAGAAGTCTCCTGATCTAACTTGGCCAGAAGCCCCTCTAAGGTTTAATTTTTTTTTTTAAATAAACCTGTCTTTGACTGTTGAGCCACTTTTTGTGTTTCTTTCTTCCTTCTTCAACTCTTACATTTGGTGCTGAAACCCAGTACAAGTGTTGGGGGTAGAGTCTCTCTTGCAACCCAAGAAGCAGTGGATCCTGAGGGTCTCTTGCCACCTGCTCCGTCTTTTCTCTCACTTCACTTTTCAAGTGACTTGCATGAAGAGAACAACTGATTTGAAGGGGATTGCCAGGCTCGCTTCCGGGCTACATTCCAGTGGGTTTTCAAAACCCTCAGATGTCAGGAATCCACCTCCAACTGCCTGCGACAGGTATTTCGTTCTCTAACCCTTGTCCCCTCTTCCTCTCTCTCTCTCTCTCTCTCTCTCTCTCCCTCCCTCCTGTGGCTCCAGTCCAGGAGGCCCTTTGCTGATTCCAACTGGAACATCCAACATCAGACAATAATACAACTGACTGGTAAGATTTGCCTTCCCCTGGCTTTCTTGTGGTTACCTGGAAAAGTCAGGTCTGCCATCCTCATCCTCAGTGAACCAATGGGACTAAGATAGAAGAAATCTTGGGGACACCCAGTTTCTTCTCAGCTTGACCATCCTCTTTAGAAAGAAGATTCTGGGTCTCTGTCTTTTGTCTGGGTATGCCTAAAACAAAAACAGTCACCCTTGGCCTCCTCTCACCAATCCACATGGGTTCCAAACAATCTCACATTCTTACGTTCTCCCCACTGGGCTGTCTCCTTTACAACCTTGCCAAACGTGGCTTATTGGGAATCTAAAGCCAAAGCATTTAGTTTTTTATTGCAACATGGCCTGGTCCCAATACATAGTAGATAACGACAGCCGATGGCCCCAAAACAGCACCTTTGAAATAATATTTCAAATTCTTAGGGACTTTGACAACTTTATAACCAGGAATGGCAAATGGCAAGAGGTTCTTTATATTTAGGCTTTCTCCTAACTTAGACTACCTGATTTCAAACTATACTTTATAGTTAGAGAAATTAAAACAATTTGGTACTGGAAAAAGTATAGACACATTGACCAATGGAACAGCATAAGGAACACAGAAATGAACTCACTCCCATATGGTCAATTGATTTGGATAAAGATCCCAAAAATATGCAATGGGAAAAAATTGATCTTTTCAATAAATTGTGCTGGGAAAACTAGATATGCACATTCAGAAGAATGAAATTCGACCCTTATCTCTGACCCTGTACAAAAACCAAGTCAAAATGGATTAAAAACTTAAATGTAAGGCCAGAAGCTGTAAAACTAGAATGAAACATAAGGGAACAACTACACAACATTGGTCTGGGCAATGATTTTTTGTATATGACCCCAAAATGCAGGTAGCAAAAGCAAAAATAGAAAAATGAGATTGCACCAAACTAAAAGGTTTCTGTACAGCAAAAGAAACAATTAACAGTGTGACAATATAGCCTATGGATTGGAAAAAAATATTTGCAAGCTGCACATCCGATAAAAGGCTAATCTCCAAATCATGTTAGAAACTCAGACAACTCCACAGTAAGAAATATACTCAATTTTCCTTGTGTCTCTCCTCTAAATACAATGATATATTCTGGAAGTAATTCAGCAGACAATTACAAGAGGAATGTGAAAGGCAGAGAGAAGGCAAACTGGTTAGAGACCTCAGTACGTGAGAAAAGCTATCCAAGTGAATTTCTGGATTTCCTTTTGGATCTCTCATATAAGGCAGACTGGGTAGAGAAGAGACTTGCAACCTGGATGTGCTAAGAGGCATAGAAATCAAACAAGTAAAGCCTGCTTCCTCTGACCAAGGGACTGGGAAATGGATAGCTCGGCAGAGATCTAACAAGGAGATCCACCCCTGCCCAGCACCTGAGGCAGTGAAGGCCTGACACACAATATCAGCAGGTTCATCAGAGAGGCCTGCCTCACATACTGGGCAGTAAAAGGCCTGACCTGCTACAATGTTAGCATCACCAGGGACCCTGCCCCATACCCCAGGCAGAGGGGACAGACTAGATCACAGCAGCAGGGACTAAGGCCCAGTGTTTCCTGATCCTCGCATGCAACTGCACTCAGAATTACAGATGGCACTTTCAAGGATCAATCAGGCAGAGCCAGAAGAGCAAAACAACAAAATAACATCACAAAAACTAAAGACTAAGTTGTCACTGGCACTAAAGCTCATAAAAGTAAGCCAGGACTTAGAGTCACTGCTGCCTGAAAAACCCAATTTATATAAAATCAAGAGTTTCCTAATAATAGCCAAAATGTCTTTTATTTATCCAAAAGAAATCACTCCTTATACCAAGAACCATGAAAAATACACTTGAATGAAATGATGATAATAGGCCAACACTGAGATAAATAGGTTGTTAGAATTATCTGACAGTATTCAAAGCAGCTATTATATAGATACTTCAACAAACAATTATAAATCCCATGAAACAAATAAAAAAGGAAAATATTAGCAAAAGTATAGGAGTTATAAACTAAGTAGAAATTACAGATTTGGAAAATAGAATAACTGGAATAAAAAACTTTATAGATGGGCTCAGTACCAGAGTAGAGATGATAGAGAACAGAATCTTTGAAATTGAGCACAAATCAATAGTTTACTCAATCTTAACAACAAAAGGAGAATAGACTAAGAAATGAACAACACTTACAAGAAAAGGAGCAGAGACTCAAGGAATTATGGGAGAATAACAATATAAATAACATTTGTACACCAGAATTCCTTAAGTAGAAAACTTGAGAGGCCGAACCTTCCCAAATTTGGTGAAAGACATACTTCTACAGATTCAATAAGCTGAATGAACATCAAATAAGATAAACTAAAGAAACAAAAACTACACAAAGAAACAACAAATTACTTTTAAGCTGAAAAGACAACGGAAACAAATTTCAGACAGAAATGACACATTACATTTAGGGAAAACTAATTCAAATATCAGAGGATTTCTCATCTGAAACTATGGAAGCCAGAAGGAAGTCCCACTACATCTTTAAGTGCTGAAAATAAATATTAACCCAGAATCCAATATCCAGTGAAACTCCCCTTCAGAAATTAAGGGAAACTAAAGACATTCTCATATGAAGGAAAACTAATGAGATTTATCACTTGCAGATCAACCCTTTAAAAATAGCTAAAGGAAGGTTTTCAAACAGAAGTAAAATGAAAACAGATGGCAACTTCTTTTTCCTTTCTAAAAAAGGAAAGAAGACCAGAATGGATAAGCATAAAAAAAAAAAAAGAGTTTCTTAAAATATATTTTATGTTAAAAACAAAAATTATAACACCTTCTGAGATGTTCCCAAGGTATCTAGAGAAAATATTTGACAATTATATTTTAAAAGTGGGAAAGATAAAGAGACATAAATGGAAATAAGATTTTTACACTTTGCTTGAAGTGGTAAAACTGTGATACCAGTGGGCTGTGACAGGTTACGTATGTATATTGTGATATCTAAAGCAAGCACTAAAAAAACTATACAGAGAGATATGCTCAAAAACATAAACAAGGAATTCTAAAAATAAATGTTCAAGTAACCTATAAAAATGCAAGAAAAAAAAATGGAGAAAAACGAACCCAAGAGAATAGGCAGAAAACAAATGGTATAATGGCAGAATTAAGCTCTAACATATAAATAATTACCTTAAATGTATACAATGTGAATATTCCCATTTTTTTAACAAAAGATAGTGGCAGAGCAGATGTAAAATAAATAAATAAATAAATAAAACCCAGCTATATCTGTGTCAAAAAACTCCCTTGGAACCTAGCAGCATAAGTAGATTGAGAGTAAAAGGATGGGAAAAAATGTACCATGCCAATATTAATTTGAAAGACATATATCAAGAGTTACTATAGTATTATCAGATAAAGGAGACTTCAGAGCAAAAAAAAAAAAAAAAATTCCTAAGAACAAACTGGAATATTACATAGCCATAAAAAGATCATCCGCCAAGAAAATATGGTGATCCTAAATGTGCATGCACCAAACAACAGAGGTTCAAATTATATGATGCAAAAATTGATTAAGCTGAAAGGAGACATAGATAAATCCAGAACTATGGTTAGGGCCTCAGCACCTCACTTTCAGTAACTGATAAAGCTACTAAACAGAAATTAGTAAAAATATACAAGAACTGAACAACATCATCAACTAACAGAATCAAATTGATATTTATATAATATTGATCTGATAGCACCAGAATACATACTCTTTTTTTAATGTCCATAGAATATTCACTGAGATAGATCATATCCTGGGTCATAAATAAACCTTAACAAATTTATAGGATTTGAAGTCATACAGAGTACATTTCCTAAACATAATGGAATCAAATTGGAATTAATATCAGAAAGACAGGAGGAAAGTCTAACCCAGAAAAATTAAACAATACACTAGTAAACAATGCATAAGTCAAAGAGGAAGTCTTAAATAGAATTTCAAAGTGAATACAACTACAACAAAACTAAAATATATCAAACTCTGTGTAGGTTCAGCTGAAGCAGTACTGAGAGACAAATGTATAGTATTAAATGCTTTCATTAGATCTTGTTTTCTCTCCAGACCTAGGCAAGGTCAAGCCTGCTTTTCACTTAATTGAGAGAAGAGAAATATTTCATATCAATAATCCAGAGTTCTGGCTCAAGAAATAAGAAAAGAAAGATCAAAGCAAGTAAAAAAAAGAAAATAATAAAGAGCAAAAATAAATGAAATTGAAACAGGAAAACAAAAGGAGAATTAATAAAACACAATGCCTATTCTTCAAAAAATTAATAAATATGTCTAGCAAAATCAACAAAAATAAAGAGAGAGAAGCAACAAATCTCCAATATCAGGACTACAACAAGAAATATTATAAAAAATTCCTGTAGCCATTAAAAGGACAATAAGAGGATATTGCAATCAAATTTATGCTCATAGATTGGACAACTTTGAAGAAATGGATAGTATGAAAGTCACATACTATGATGAAAGAGATCACCAGAATAGTTTTATAACTACTAAAGAAGTTGAATATGTAATTTAAAATCTCTTTAAAAAGACATCGACAGGTCCAGGTGGTTTCACTGGAAATTTTATAAAATATTTAAAGAAGAAATAATACTCATTTTACACAATTACTTCCAGAAAATAGGAGAGAATGCTTCCCAACTTATGTTATGAGGTCCATAGTACTCTGATACCAAACCCAAAGACAGCACAAAAGGAAAGAAGAAAGGGAGGCAGGGAGGGAGGGAGGCAGAGAGGGAGGGAGGGAGGGAGGAAGGAAGGAAGGAAAGAAGGAAGGAAGGAAGGAAGGAAGGAAGGAAGGAAGGAAGGAAGGAAGGAAGGAAGGAAGGAAGGAAGGAAGGAAGAAGGAAAAAACTATATGCAAATATCTCTCATGAACTGAGTTGCAAAAGTCTTCAAAAAATCAAAAAATTGAATCCATCAAAACAATAATGTTGTGCTACCAAGTGGGATTTATTCCATATAGGCAAGGTTGGTTCAACACTCAAAAATGAGTCAATGTAATGTACCACATCAAAAACTAAAGCAGAATAATAAATACAGTTATGAATGCTGAATTTGATTAAGTTCAACAGCTGTTAAAATAAAAATTCTAAACAAGCTAGGAAGAGAAGAGAACTTTTTCAATCACATTGAAGCATCTACAAAAAAACCCTATAGTTAAAATAATGGCTGGTTTAAGACAGAAAACTCTCTATGTAAGATCTGAAACATGTAAGGGTGTCTGCCCTCATCATTGTTATTCAACACAGTACTGAAAGTTCTTATCAGTACAATAAGACAAGAAAAAGAAATTAAAGAAGTACAGATTGGTAAGGAAGAAATAAATCCGTCTGTATTTACTGACAACATGATTTTCTATATGCAAAATCCCAAGAAATCTACAAAAAGAGTTATAAGACAAATAAATAAGTAGAGTAAGGTTAAAGAATATAAGATCAACATGCAATAATCAATTACATTTAAAAATATTAACAGAGATCAAGTAGAAACCAAATAAAAATGCAACACTGTTTACAACTGTTTCAAAAAATATGTAATATATATGTAAAATCGAAAAAACTATGTACAAGGGTTATATACTGAAAATTGCAAAATGCTGATGAAAGAAGATACAAACTCAGAGAGATATACAACATTCATAAATTGGGAGTCCCAATATAGTAATGACATAATTATATACAGGTTTAATGCAAACCTGTCACAATTCCAGCCAGGATTTTAGTAAAGTCAAGCTTATTTTAAAATTTACATGGAAAGGGAAAAAACATTCTAGACTGACCAGAACCATTTTCAAAAATAAAAAGAAGAATATGGGGAGGAATCACTCTTCCTGATATTACAGATTACTCATAGCTACAATAATTAAGACAATGTGGTGCTGGTGGAGAGAGAAACATACAGGTCAATAGAACAGAGTATCAGAAACAGAACCACATCAATGTGCCCAATTGTTTTGTTTGTTTGTTTGTTTTATACAAAGGCGTAAAATCAATTCAGTAGAGAAAGGATAGTCTGTCAACAAACACTGCTGAAGCAATTGGATATCCAGATCCAGAGGGACAAAAACAAGGGGGAAAGAAAAAAAAAGTAAAGCCTCAAACTAAAACTTGCATCTTGTTTTTTTTTTTTTTTTTGAGAAAGAATTTTGCTCTTGATGTCCTCCCAGGTTCAAGTGATTCTCATCCCTCAGCCTCCTGAGTAGCTGGGATTACAGGCACCCACCACCACGCCTGGCTAACTTTTGTATTTTTAGTAGAGATAGGCTTTCACCACGTTGGCCAGGCTGGTCTTGAACTCCTGACTTCAGGTGATCCACCTGCCTCAGCCTCCCAAAGTGCTGGGATTAAAACTTAGTATACATATATATATCCATCAAATGAATTTTAAACATAAATGTAAAACATTAAATATAAAAATATAAAACATGAAACTTTTGAAAGAAAAGCAGGAGAAGCTCTAGTACCTAAGACTAGTCAAAGAATTCTTATGCTTCATGCCAAAAGCATAATCCATAAAAGAAACAATTGACAAATTGGACTTTATCAAACTTACAACATTTTGCTCTGCAAAAGACTTGTTAAGAGAATGAAAAGGCACATTTTAATATAATTATCACTACACATCTATTAGAATAACTCATATAAAAAACAATGATAACACTAACTGCTGGCAACTATACAGAAAAGCTGATTCATTCATATATAACTGGCAAAATGGTGCAGTCACTCAAAAAGTAGTTTGGCAAGTTTTTTTATATATAAAAATGAACTTCCATAAAATCAGCAATTATACTCTTGGCCATTTATCCCAGAGAAATAAAAACCTAATTTTTATGCAAGAATGTGTACATGGATGTTTATAGCAGCTTCATTTGTAACATCTCAAACCAGCAAAGTACCCAGATGTTCTTTAATGAGTGAATGTTTAGACAAACTGTAGTATATTCATACCATGGAAGACTAGCTTAAGACAGTGATATCTTAGGTTATTTATTTAAAAATTTTGAAATTCAGTTTAAAACCTATTATACCAATCTCCTCTCCCCTCCCTTTCCGCATGTCTTCTTAAATATTATAAATTCAATGAAACAGTGTTTTCTTGTTGGCTAATTCAATATCTGACCAATAAAAGCCTATCCAAGATTGTTTTGTGATAGTTATGAAGCATGGATAAATATTGCCAAATGCCTGGAAAAATCAGGCATTGTATTTCCAATGTGATCAATTAACTTAGAATTTGAGATTTGCAATGAAAACACACACACACTTTTCAAAATTTCTCTGGGTGTGTTCAAATTATTTGATCCAACCAAGTCGAGAATTTGGTCAAGTGAATTATGTAGATAAATATCAAAAATGCACTATTTTTGAATTTTAATATGGATTTCTATCCTATTTTACAAATAGAAAAATAAGCATTCTTTATTCCCATCTTGACATCATGATCAAAGCAGAACCATTCCTTAACTTAGTGGATATGACTAAAGAGACCTCAGTAGTTTCAAAATTTCTCTCTCACCGACATCACCATAGTCTGCCTGAAATTCTCAACACGTTTGTTTGTTTTTCATTTGGGTTAAATTTCTGCTGGTCTATAAAGTGTAAATACATTATTTACAAGGCGCAGGATGCTATAGCAAAAATATTACCCAACCAAACTTGGTTCTAGTCCTAGTTTTGCCACAGTTGAGTTACAGGATTTTGGAAAAAATACCACTTCATCAAATTTGCTTTCTGACAGTGCTTCTGACAATGATATGGACCCACTTAGTGGTTTGTGAGCTGTTTCTTTGGCCAAGACACACTTTGTTCAACTAAAATCTTGTGAGACAGGCTAGAGTATAAAAAAGTTAGAAACAAAGCCACTATAGAAGAAGCAGAGTTAGAAGCCAGGATCCAGAAGCTCAGTCTTCCTTTGCTCCCTCTACTGGTCCTGGCAACAACTTCTAGAACACAGTTTAAAGGAATCTGAATCAGATGATCTCTAGGAATCTTTTACAGTTTCAAATTGTGTGGGTGACTGTATAGAGAAGAGGAGAATGATAGGGTGATTTCAAAGGGATGCACAGTATTTTAAAGCTCCAGGGACGAGCCAGGAGCCTAGCTGTTGGAGGAGATGAGAGGGAAATGGGGAGTGGGCCTTCCTGTGCTTGTTCCACTGGGGTCCAGACCAGTCCTTTACTGGGGTTGCATGACAGCACCCACAGACAGGTATTCCCATTGTAGTACAGTCTGGGACAGCACCTGCACCAGCTTCTGCACCAGCATTTCGGTGTTGGGAAGAAAAACTACAAAATAGAGGGAGAGGGCAGAAATAAATAGATGCTAGAGAATGCCCTCCTCCTGTTTACACTCTGTGTGAAATCCCCCCAAGAAGGAGATCAGAATGCTAACAGAAAAGGATCAGGAGAAAATACAGAGGCAAAAAGAAATTGCTGCAGCGATCATCTAAATATTGCTCCCTAGACACTGGAGCCAAGAGCAGAAAGTGAGCATTTTCTTGATCCGTTCTGCCACCACAGTGGTGCTAGTCATCAGAAGTCTCCTCTCCATGGTTCCAGCCGGAAGACTTCGAGTCATCTAAAGAACATGTTGATGCGTGGCAATCAGCTGGTTCTTAAAGCTGAAGATGATCGTGGCAATTTAATGCAACCCTGACTGAAATTGAGATTTATGACCTAGCAGATGTAACTTTGGCTAGCATTTGCTAGCATTTTACTTTGACAATAAAAAAGTAGAGAATAGCAGTGACACCTGAACTATTCAGTTCTTGTGAGAGGAAATTCCTATTGGACAAACAGTCCCTTACCAAAAAGATGAAAAGATTTAGGGGAAAAATATTATTATTTAGGAGATCAAAGACTAAAGATCAATGACAATAGCATATTTTGTGACAAGAATGGTCATGCTTTAACTCAAAATAATTATACATTTTACTGTATAATTATTTTTGAATTCAACAACAGCCTTCATATATTACATTTTAAAAGCTGACAGTTTTCAAAATGTTTTGATGGAGAGTTTATGAGTCCCAAACTTCTAATGTTGATGGTTATTTCACTTGAATAATATTCTTATTATTGGATTATGTGGCCAAGAAATTTGGTAAGGGTGGGGAGTGGAGTCCTCCTCTAATTGGTAGAGTTAAAAGTAAACCAAAGAGCAAAAGATAAAGCATAATTATACAGATGAAATGTGGAAATGATCTCTGGCCGGCAAGCAACCTTTTTTTTTTTCCAACTTTTATTTTAGGTTCGAAGAGTACAAGTGCAGGTTTGCTATGTGTAAGATGCATGTGGCAGGGGTTTGGTGTACAGACCCCAATTTTGTGACCCATGTAATCAGCATAGTGCCCAATAGGTAGGTTTTCAATGCTCACCCTCCTCCCACTCTCCACCCTCAATAGGCCCCAATGCCTGTTGTTTCCTTCTTTGTATCCATGTGTTCTCAATGTTTAGCTCCTGCTTATAAGTGAGAACATGCAGTATTTGGCTTTCTGTTCCTGCATTAATTCTTTTAGTACTGTGGCCTCCATCCAGATCCATCCATGTTGTTGCAAAGGACATGATCTTGTTCTTTTTTATGAATGTGTAGTATTCCATGGTGTATATGAACCACATTTTCTTTCTCCAGTTCACCATTGATGGGCATCTAGGTTGATTCCATGTCTTTTTTGTTGTGAATAGTGCTGCCATGAACATCCATGTGCACGTGTCTTTATTGTAGAATGATTTATATTTCTTTGGATATGTACCCACTAATGGGATTGCTGGATCAAATGATAGTTCTATTTTAAGTTGAGAAATCTCCAGACTGTTTTCCACAGTGGCTGACCTAATTTACATTCCCACCAGCAGTGTGTAAGCAATCTCTTTTCTCCACAACCAGCTTGTTATTTTTTGACTTTTTAATAGGGATAGCCATTCTGACTGGTGTGATATGGTATCTCACTGTGGTTTTTATTTGCAGTTCCCTAGTTATCAGTGATATTGAGCATTTTTTCACATGCTTGCTGGCTGAGTGTATGTCTTCTTTTGAGAAGTGTCTATGTCCTTTGCCCACTTTTTAATGGGGTTGTTGTTTTTTGTTGTTGTTTTGTTGTTTGTTGATTTAAGTTTTTTAGAGATTGTGGTTATTAGGTTTTCAGTTGGATGCATAGTTTGCAAATATTTTCTTCCATTCTGTAGGTTATCTGTGTACTCTATTGATGTTTCTTTTGCTGTGCAGGTGCTCCTTAATTTAATTAGGTTCCACTTGTCAATTCATGCTTTTGTTTCTGTTGTTTTGGAGTCTTCATTATGAAGTGTTTGCCAGGACAAATGTCCAGAATGGTATTTCCTAGGTTTTCTTCTGTGGTTTTTATCATTTTAGTTTTATCATGTAAGTCTTTAGTCTATCTTGAGTTGATTTTTGAATATGGTGAAATATAGGGGTCCAGTTTCAATCTTCTGCATATGGGGCTAACCAGTTATCCCAACACCATTTATTGAATAAACTGTTCCTTCCTCATTGATTTTTATTGTTGGCTTTGGCAAAGCTAAGATGATTATAAGTGTGTGGCTTCATTTTTGGGTTCATTTTTGCTGCATTGCCATGCTGCTTTAGTAACTGTAGTTTTGTAGTATAGTTTGAAGTCAAGTAGCCAGATGTGTCCGGCTTTGTTCTTTCTGCTTAGGATTGCTTTGGCTGTTCAGGCTCTTTTTTGGTTCCAAGTGAATTTTAGAAATTTTTTTTCTAATTCTCTGAAAAATGTTATTGGTAATTTGATAGGAATAGCATTGAATTTTTAAATTGCTTTGGGCAGTATAGCCATTTTAACAATATTGATTCTTCCTATCCATGACCATGGAATGTTTTTCCATTTGCTTATGTCATCTCTAATTTCTTTCAGCAGTGCTTTGTGATTCAAACTGTAAAGATATTTACCCTCGTTGGTTAGCTGTATTCCTAGGTATTTTATTCTTTTATGGCTATTGTGAATAGGATTGCATCTTGACTTGGCTTTCAGCTTTGATGTTATTGGTGTACAGAACTGCTACTGAATTTTGTACATTGATTTTGTATTCTGAGACTTTGCTGAAAATGTTTATCAGAACTAGGAATCTTTGGGCAGAGACCCTGGGGGTTTCTAGGTATAGAATCATGTTACCTGCAAAGAGAGAGTTTAACTTCCTCTCTTCTTATGTGGATGCATCTTATTTATTTCTTTTGCCTGATTGCTCTGCCTAGGACTTCTAGTACTATGTTGAGTAGGAGTGGTATGAGTGAGCATCCGTGTCTTGTTCCAGTTCTCAAGGAGAATGTTTCAGGTTTCGCTTGGTCCATATAATGTTTGCTGTGCATTTATTATAGATGACTCTTATTATTTTAAGGTATATTACTTTGATGTTCAGTTTGTTGAAGGTTTGTAACATGAAGGGATGCTGATTTTTTTTTAAGATTATATTACTTTTGGTGGGTTCATAGTTGATGTATGTATTTATGGGATCTATGAGATGTTTTGATATAGGGATGCAATGTGTAATAATTGCATCATGTAAAATGGGGTATACATCCTCTCAAGTATTTATCCTTTGGGTTACAAACAATCCAGTTATACTCTTTTAGTTATTTTAAAATGTACAATTAAATTAATTTTTACTATGGTCACCCTGTTGTGCTATCAAATACTAGGTCTTATGCATTCTTCTAATTATTTTTTGTACCCATTAACCATACTCACCTCCTTCTCAGTCTTCCAGTACACTTCGAGCTTCTGGTAACCATCTTTCTATTCTCTATCTCCATGAGTTCAATTGTTTTGGCTTTTAGATCCCACAAATAAATTAAAACATGCAACATTTTTCTTTGTGTGCCTGGGCTAAGTATAATAATCTCCATTTCCATCAATGCGGTTACAAATGACAGGATCTTATTCTTTTTTATGGTTTAATAGTACTCCATCATGTATAAGTACAACATTTTCTTCATGCCTTCATCTGTTGATGGACACGGGCTGCTTCCAAATTTTGACTATTTTGAATAGTGCTGCAACAAACATGGGAGTACAAATACCTCTTCAATATATTTATTTTCTTTCTTTTGAGTATATACGCAGCAGTGGGATTGCTGGATCATATGGTAACTCTATTTTTAGTTTTTTAAGGAACTTTCAAACTGTTCTCTATAGTGCTTGTACTAATTTACTTTCCTACCAATAGTGCACAAGCGTTCCCTTTTCTCCACATCCTCAGCAGCATTTGTTATTCCCTGTCCTTTGGATATAAGCCATTTTAACTGTGGTAAAATAATATCTCACTATAGTTTTGATTTGCATTTCTCTAATCATCAACGATGTTGAGCACCTTCTCATATGTCTGTTTACCATTTGAATGTCTTATTTTGAGAATTGTGTATTCAAATCTTTTCCTCATTTTTTGATTGGATTATTAGTTATTTTTCCTATGAAGCTGTTTGAGCTCCATATGTATTCTGGTTATTGATCTCTTGTCAAAGGGATCAAATATTTTCTCCTATTCTACAGGTTGTCTCTTCACTTTGTTTTTTCCTGTGCTGTGCAGAATATTTTAACTTGATGTGTTCCCATTTATCCATTTTTGCTTTGGTTGCCTGTACTTATGGAATACTACTCTAGAAATTTCTGTCCTGGAGAAACTTCCTGTCCTGGAGAGTTTCCTGTATGTTTTTGTTTGTTTGTTTTGTAGTAGTATCATAGTTTGAGATCTTAGATTTAAGTCTTTAATCCAGTTTGATTTGAGTTTTGTATATGGCAAGAGATAGTGTTCTAGTTTCACTTCATTCCAGTTTTCCCAGCACCATTTACTGAAGAGACTGTCTTTTCCCCAGTGTATGTTCTTAGCAGCTTTGTTAAATATGAGTTCACTGTAGGTATGTGGATTGGTTTCTGGGTTCTCTATTCTGTTCCATTGGTCTAGGTATCTGTTTTTATGCCAATGCCATGCTGTTTTGACTGTTATAGCTCTGTAGTACAATTTGAAGTCAGGTAATGTGATTCCTCCATTGTATGTTATTTGTTTCTTTTCTCTTGTTGTTTCTAGGGTCTTGTCTTTATTCTTAACCTTTGGGGCTTTGATTATTAAATGCTTTCAGGTAGCCTTCTTTGGGTTAAATCTGCTTAATGTTCTATAACCTTCTTGTACTTCCCAACTCCTTTGAGAAATTCACTGTTTTTTCCCTTTCAATAAACTTTCTACCCCTATCTCTTTCTCTACCTCCTCTTAAAGAACAATAACTCTTAGATTTGCCCTTTTGAGACTATTTTTTAGATTCTGTAGGTATGCTTCATTGCTTTTTATTCTTTTGTCTTTTGTCTCCTCTGACCTTGTATTTTCAAATAGCCTGTTTTCAAACTCACTAATTCTGTCTTCTGCTTGATCAATTCTGCTATTAAAAGGCTGATGCACTGGGAAGTATGCCAAGTCCATTTTACATTTCCAGAATTGGTGCTTGATTATTTTAATTATTTCAGTCTCTACCGTTATCTTATAGAATTCTAAATCCCTTCTTTGCATTATCTTGAACTTCTCTGAGTTTCCCCAAAACAGCTATTTTGAATTTTCTTGTGGAAGGTCACACATCTCTGTTTCTCCAGGATTGGTCCCTGGTGCCTTATTTAGTTCATTTGGTGAAGTCATGTTTTCCTGAATGTGTTGAGGCTAGTAGATGTTCTTTGCTGTCTGGGCATTGAGAAGTTAGGTATATATTGTAGTCTTCTCAGTCTAAGCTTGTTTTTACTTGTCCTTCTTGGGAAGGCTTTCCAGATATTTGAAACAACTTGGGTATTATGATCTAAGCTGTATCTGTTTTAGGTAGCACCCCAAGTCCAGTAACACTGTGGTTCTTGAAGATTCACAGAGGCATCACCTTGATGGTTTTGGACAAGATCCAGAAGTATTATTTGGATTACCAAGCAGAGATTCTTGTTCTCTTCCCATATTTTCTCCCAAACAAACTAAGTCTCTCTATTCTGAGCCTCCTGAAGCTGGGGGTAGAGTGATACAAGCAGTCCTGTGGCTACCACCACTAGGACTGCACTGGGTCAGACCTGAGGCCAGCACAGCGCAGGGTCTCACCTGAGGCCTGCTGTAACCACTCCCTGGCTATAACCTATGTTTGCTCAAGGCCTTGGGGCTCTACGATCAGCAGGTGGCAAAGCCAGCCAGGCCTGTGTCCTTCCCTTCAGGGCAATGAGTTCCCCCAGGCTCCAGACATGTCCAGAGGAATCACCTGGGAGCCAGGGACTAGATTCAAAAAACTTAGAAGTTTACCTGGTGTTCTGTTGCACTGCGGCTGAGCTGGCTGAGCAACCACAAGATGCATTCCTTCCCACTCTGCTCTCCCCTTTCCAAAGTCAGAGGAGTCTCATTCCATGACCATTGCCACCACAACCCAAGGGGCATACTACTAGACTACACCGATATTTCCTTAAGGCCCCTGGGCTCCTCAGTCAGCTTATGGTGAATGCTGCCTGGCCTGGGTCCCACCCTGCAGGGCACTGGGCTCCCTTCTTGCCCAGGGTAGGCCTAGAAATTTTATCCGAGAGCCATGTCCTAGAATCCAAGACCCCAAGAGCTTGTTTCATGCTCTACCTACCTGTGGCTGAGCTGGTACCTAAGGTGCACGGCAAAAGCCTCTTTGCTACTCCCTCTACTTTTTTCAAGTGGGAAGAGTCTCACTCCATTGCCACCACAGCTGAGAATGTGCTGAGTCTCACGTGAAGCCCACAAGTCTTACAGTCTCACCCAAAGCCCTTGCCGTAGTACCTAGGTATTGCTGGTGGTTATTCAGGGCCCAAGGGCTCTTCAGTTAGCAGGTGATGAATCCTGCCAGGACTGGGTCTTTTCCTTCAAGGCAGTGGGTTCTCTTCTGGCCCAGGGTGTGTCTAGAAATGTTGTCTGGGAGATAGGTCCTGGGAAAGAGGCCTCACGATTCCAACTGGAGCCCTATCCTATTGTGGCTGAACTAGTATCCAGAATACAAGACAAAGTCCTCCCCATTCTCTCCTCTCCTCTTCTCTAGAAGAGGAAAGGATAGTTTTTGGAGCCACTAGCTGTGCAGCCTGGGTTATGGGAGGGGGTGATGCCAGCACTCTCTTAGCCACCCCAGCTGGTGTCTTAGTAGGTCACATGCTTGGGCCCAGTTCAGCACTAGGACTCACCTAGGAGTTGCAGTCCTTGTGGCCTAAACTGCCTTTCATGTTTACTTAGGGTCCTAGAGCTCTGATGAACTAGTATGAAACTATCTGGTTTAAGCTACTGGTTTCGTTTATGTGTCTAATTTTTATTTTGTGTAGCCAAACTCAACCCTAAGGGACACACAGCTCCATTGCTGTCATACCACTTCTTTATCAGAAATTTTAAATGAAAAACTACTTCGACAGAAAACCTAGCACAATGGAAGATTTTTCAGGGTCAAGATTTGGAGACAGAAGTCTTTTTCTTTCATAAATAAGAATCCTGCCAGTAGACAATATAGGGTGAATAGGGTGACACCAGGCACACAAAAATGCAACTTTTTAAAATCTATGCCACTGCCATCCTCACCCTGAAGCTTCCATCTCATGGTACAGGATGTCTACTTGAGCTTGGGTATCATATCTTTAACTAAGCCCTCGGGAAGGAAGAGAAGAGTTCACAGAATGTGTCTTTCTACCTCTAAAGATGCTTTGTAATGCTGCACTTAACATACCCTGTGGCCGAGCTGGTACCTAAGGTGCATGGCAATTGGCCATGTCATTTGGCCATGTCATTGGCCAAAATACAGTGAATAAGCACACTTGGCTGCAAGAGAGGCTAAGAAATGCCACCCTTTTACTGAGTGATCATTTCACTCAGGAAGAGTTGGGGATTCTCTTACAGGGGAAATCAGAGAGCAGATATTGATATAGCAATTAGTAGTCTCAGTCAAAGGGTACATGAAAGGGAGATTTTATCTTAAAATTCAAATCCCAGAAGTTCCAGTAGTTATATTTTAGAGGTATTCAAATATATACAGAATCTATTTTGTAGATTTACACCAATTCTAGTCTTTGTCTTTTAAAATACAATTTATAGCAATACTTTTAAATATGATCTAATTTTATAACTGAGCATCACAGAAGTTAGCTTCCTCAAGGATAACTAACTTGTTCAACTGTCATCTTCCAATGATTACAAATAGAATCTTGAAAACGATATAAATAAATTCCTAGGGATACAAATTGAGTTTTAACATTGTAATTTGCTATTTTACAAATGGATATTAACAGTGAATCACCTTATCTAATACGTTTTCAAGGAGTCAATATCATTTTTAAACTTTCGTGTTAGGCTATTAATAACCAGTATCCCATTAATATGATTTTTATTTCTTTCCAAATTACTGACCGAAGCCCTTAGCAGTCCCAGAAAACATGCATTGAGGATAATTTGATGTGGAAAACAATGGGTAATTCTTAATCATTTTTTTTGTAAATGTAAAATGAAATTAACACATTTTGTTTGTCTTTCCTTTAGTGACAGTGATTTAGAGAATAAACAAGTTAAAATTTGTGAAACACTTTCAGTTAGCTTTAGAGCTTATTATTTATTTGCTCATTTGTTGATACTAGTAAAACTTTGTAGATTGTGGTAGCAGAACAAATTGATATTTATTTTTGAACTGCATAAGATTTGCATTGCATTTTAAGAAAGTTAAGTGAGAAAATATCGTTTTCACAAGTTTTCATACTTGTTTATTAATTTCCTAGGTTGAAAATGAAAAAGTATTTTCTGAATATAAGTGACATATTAATGCATTCACATTTTTGTGAACTAGGACTACTACAAATATAAAAATATTAAATTACTGAATGATATTACAGATTCTTTATTGTCATACTTCCATCTAAGCATTTTAGGTATTTCTCTGATTATCTCTCTTTTGAGACTGAGTGTATCGTAGGCCATTGAGATATGATGACAGCAGATAAAAATCCTTCTTCCCTACGGTTGCATTGTGTATATTTCTGATTGTAGGATAGATAGTTTCTTTATTTTCAGTGCATTAGAGATCCAAAATACAATTTAAAAGCCAATTTATGGTAGATATGATTGTTACAGAATTTTAAAGGTGAAATATATAAAATGAAGAAATACTTCAAACAGAAAAAAAATTTCCACCTCACCTAGAGAAATCTGTAACCCCCTAGGAAGCCTCCATTCAATTAATTCTTTGGTGAACTGGTGAACTTTTACCTGTGTGTTTTGCTATTTTGTCTCTTTTTTTGTGTGTAAAGCAAGAACATTAGATAAATCTGCCAATTTTATTAATTTAAAGCTCTAGAAAAAGATGGAAATAACACCTAAACACAGCTTTTGTTCAAACCAGAGAAACAGGAAAATCACCTAAAGTTCTCTTTATTTTCTCATATTCATGAGACATAAGTTTATTCATGGTCTAATTTGAGTCAGTATTATAAATATTTACTATAAGAAAATAATAGAATACAACAAACAATTTACAGAATATGTGAGATTTTAATGATATAGTGACTTTCATACTAAAATAATATACAGTGTTGTATTTAAAATAAAAAAATTCAGAAAATTATAAAGGAAAAATAATCCTCATCCCTTCATCTATGTATTATACGTGTGACAAATGTTAGCTCGTTATTATTGCCATTGATGTTAACTGCTTTTATATTAATGAAAAATATTTTTATAATAATAAAAAATATTTATTATATTGTTAATTTTATTATTATAAAAATATTTATTATACTGTTAATTGTGCTTTGCACATTTATTTGGATTTTGCAATATAATTTTTGAAATTTTATTCATATTTATAATTTCTAGATAATCTTATGTTAATCAGGCAGATCCTCCTGGTGCCGTTCTGCCCGTGTCCAATAGGATGGACATGCACATGAGTTAGTACCTACTGGATGCAGCTGTAATGCAGCTGTCAACTGATAACTGGCAAAAGTTGTAAAACTCCACATCCTTCAGGTGGAATCATTGTGTCATATGTCTTACGCTCATTTCCAGAGTTTCCAATTTTCTTGTGGTCTAAATTGAGCCAACACTATAAATATTTGCTTAAGAAACTAATATCAGACAATAAGGAATAGGCAAAAATATTACATTTTTGTGATATTTATAATGAATTATAATAAAAGTCCAAATAAACCCTTAAAAATATAAAGACACATGCACACGTATGTTCATTGCGGCACTATTCACAATAGCAAAGACTTGGAATCAACCCAAATGTCCATCAGTGACAGACTGGATTAAGAAAATGTGGCACATATACACCATGGAATACTATGCAGCCATAAAAAAGGATGAGTTTGTGTCCTTTGTAGGGACATGGATGCAGCTGGAAACCATCATTCTCAGCAAACTATCACAAGAACAGAAAACCAAACACCACATGTTCTCACTCATAGGTGGGAACTGAACAATGAGATCACTTGGACTCGGGAAGGGGAACATCACACACTGGGGCCTATTATGGGCTGGGGGAGGGATTGCATTGGGAGTTATACCTGATGTAAATGACGAGTAGTTGGGTGCTGACAAGTTGATGGGTGCAGCAAACCAGCATGGCATGAGTATACATATGTAACAAACCTGTACGTTGTGCACATGTACCCTAGAACTTAAAGTATAATAATAAAAAATAAATAAAAATAAAAAAATGAAAATGAAAAAGAATGTATATGGAAAAAAATAAATAAATAAGCCCTCCAAGTAAACCCTCCACGTTAACGCCATTCTCCCAGAGCATCCCTTATTGGGTGTATTCCTTTTCCTGCACCACTTCGCTGACTCCGGAAGTTTTCTTTTTTTTCTTTTTTTTTTTTTTGAGACGGAGTCTCGCTCTGTCGCCCAGACTGGAGTGCAGTGGCCGGATCTCAGCTCACTGCAAGCCCCGCCTCCCGGGTTCACGCCATTCTCCTGCCTCAGCCTCCCGAGTAGCTGGGACTACAGGCGCCAGCCACCTCACCCGGCTAGATTTTTGTATTTTTTAGTAGAGACGGGGTTTCACCGTGTTAGCCAGGATGGTCTCCATCTCCTGACCTCGTGATCTGCCCGTCTCGGCCTCCCAAAGTGCTGGGATTACAGGCTTGAGCCACCGCGCCCGGCCGACTCCGGAAGTTTTCAACTCAACTATCTGCGTTCTGATCTTTGGTCAAGGGTCTATTTTAGGGGGAATCTAAACTAAGAAAAAACTTCTATTACCAAAAAGTGATGCATTCTCATTTATAATCCAAAAAAGCTTTAGAATTAGTAAGTTCACATTAATCCATTTGTGAAAATTACAAATTTAGGGCTACTATATCTAATATTGAGATTCCAGTCAAGTACTTAGGCTTAATGAGGTTATGTCACAGACTACATGGTCAAATGCCCATGGTAAACGGTGCTGGGCTTGGGAGAAGCACACCAGCCAGCAAATGCAGAGGATGAACAAGAGCTGCAATAGTGTCACTTCCTTGCTTCCCTCGTGTGAAAGAGCAGGCAGCAGAGTGTGCTATGTCACCTCCCAAAGAGACATAAATTTCTAGAACATACAAAGCAGCTGCCATAGGAAGGAGGTACAAGTCTGTGAAGTCTTGTGATGGCTTTCTCCAAAATGCATTCCCAAAGGTTGTGAAGAAAGCCAAGACAGATGGTTCCAAAGAGTATTCACTTCCTCTGAAACGTGTGTTCTAATATTTGTCACTAAGCATTGTTTTAATGATTAGACCTGTCTCTGTTTCTATATGAGAGTAATTTGTTTCCTGCTTTTAAAAAACCCTCTTCTTTTCTCATTCCAGAAAGGCTAGTAAACCATTATTTTCTAAGCCACACTGCAGCCTTTTTTTTTTTTTTTTTAAAGTTCTAAGAATGTATCCCTAACTTAATTTCATCAAGTTGAGAAAAAGTTTATTTTAATGAGACAATACAAATAACTTTAGGTGATTTTCCTGTTTCCCCGGCTTGAACAAAAGCTGTTTTTAGGTGTTGTTTATCTCCATCTTTTTCTAGAACTTTAAATCAGTTAAATTAACCATCATAAGGAAGTTGTTTCATACTTGAGAATTCCCTTTAAGTAAACACAATCTAAATTGTATAAAAAATATTGAAACCCGAAAAAGTAAGGTTGTAATTGTTTTTTATTTGATCGTGGAGTAGGGGCCTCAGAGAAGATGAATAAGATAAAGTCTGCCGGCTGCCTCTCACAAAAGAAACCCCACTAATGCTAATATCAGGATTAGAGGCTGCATTTTCTGGGTTCCTTTCCTCTGCCTCCTTCTCCCTGATCAGTTTTGTATTAGACCTTTATGTTTTCATTATAACCTGGCAGCAAGAGCTCCCTTAAATAGAAAGAGTGAATGAAAGCAATTTTTTCCATTAACAATGTATTTCCCTTTGGGGTCTCTGGCACATTATTGTTCTTCTTTTTTTCAAGGAGCAAAAACCCCAAGAAAACTGTCTTCAGTTGTGAAGTATTATTATGGACCCTATCTGAAGGCCTTCGGTTTTGTTTTCTTCTTATGAAAACATCCTAAAATATGCCCATAGATAAATACAGTTTCTGACACAACCGGCCACACAAATATGAGCAAGTGTTGAACTAAAAACACACATCTTTTTAAGTGTAAATTTTCCCAAGTAGTCAATAAGAAAAATTCTGGAAGAGCTGAAGTTTCAAAGTAAGGTAAAATATTAGTTAAAAATGTTTTTGAACAGATTGCATTATTTCTTGGAAGCCACAAAAATATTACATGCAAGAGCCCAAGTGTATTTATTTTATTGAGTTTGTTTGATTGTGATATATAATGCATTAAGACATATATATGTATATACACACACATATATAAATATACATATATAAAATATCTTAATGTCTTAAGACTGTCTATATAGTAGTGTGTATGTATATAATAGCATATAGTATATCAAAATAATTACCAGAAAAAAGGGTTAGAACAACTGTTCGTACAATCAGACCCTCCCCTTCACCTGTGTCAGGTCCCCTAACTGCGTTCCTATAAATCAGTAAGGCAAGGGCCCAGTGGATGCAGGGCTGTCACCTACAATGTCACTGCAAATTCTACTCTAAGAAAGCAAAACTGTGACTCTGGCTGCCTGTGTAATCTTCCCAGGGTCACAGAGTAGGAAGAGTGAGGCTGAGGTTGTACCCAACAGTTCTCCCAGTCCATGACTCTTTCCACAACGTCATGTGAAATATGCTAACACATTTCATGTTGTGGTTTTTCTTTTTAATCCATGAATTCCAGTCATTGATTGCATTCTTATGCAATCAATAAGAAGAGAATGGAAAACAGTAACATTTTAAGCCATTATTACATACTACTTCAATTTCTGTTAGAAAGTAAAATCTAGGTAGAAAAATAATCTCTCAATATACTTCAAGCTCAAAATATCCCATTTACGACATGAAAATACAAGTCCATAAAATGATAACATTTTATGGACAACATCACTTAAAATCAACGGTGGCTAAAAGCTTAAGAAAAGCCTATTTGCAGTTATCAGTCCCAGTATAAAACAGAGAAACATAGGCAACAGCAACGTAATGTTATATAAATAGCTGTTACTATAAAGAAACGGTCAATTCCTTTCTTACTACTTTATTTTACTTTTTAAATTCTGCCTGACAGGTGATAACTCAATTATCTATTGTAATGAAAGAACAGAAAGAAGGGAAAGAAAGGCGGATAAGGGAGCAGCTCTCAATATCACACCTAGTTTAAAAAGAAAAATAACCAATGGAAATCATTTACAAATTGATACGTTGGTTCTGCACTTACCATATTGGTAATTCTGAGCAAGAGAAAAAAATCCCCGAAAACAATAAATACATAAATTAAAAGTGCTCTGTGTCTTACCTAAGGCTCTCAAGGGAAAACTGTTGTGGCCTAGCTTTTCCTGACCCTGCCACTTCCTGCTCAGCCAGGGTCTGTCAGCTCATCTAGGGACAACTTACAGTCACACAGGTAAATGTTCAAAAATAAACACATTCCAGGAAAGGTTACCTAATGGCTTTTCATGGATTTCAAAATCACTTTCCAACTATGTCAGGCTAAAAAAAAAATTCAGATAATTTATGTTACCCAGATGTTAAGAAATCCAACAGCTTTCACTACTCATAAATTTAACAGCATTAAGCACCTGCTGGCTCCAAGCAACAACTCCTGCCAAGAAGGAAGTAAGGAGCTTTGCGATACACTAATAGGCTCCTTCCCTTACCATCCAAGCTGAGTTTGGGTCTCAGTCCTGCAGCTTCACACCCTCCCCAACCTCCCACAGAAAGATCCTCAGGCTCTGCACACCAAGAGCTCCAACAACCCACTCTGCCAGTTCTACACTGGATGCAGGAAGTAGGAACCAGAATTGGGAGAGGGCTATTTCTAAATCTCAAGGAAAAAGGAACTCTAACTGTTGACTAAATTAATAAACAAGAGAAGCATCACAGCGAGTGTAAAATAACAAAAACTTAAACTTGAAAATAGAGTGATATTAAAAAGTGAATTATGACATGCCTTTAAACATGCGCATAAATTTTAAAACTATTTTGCCCAGAGTTTTCTCTTTCCCCTCTGCCAAACCGGTTAACACATGTGAAAAATTCTGGATTCAGATTACACTCTTTCCATTTCATTTCTTTGATGAAAGTGCTAACGAGCATCAGAATGGTAGTAACATGGAAATTAGAAAAAGGTTAGATTTGAAACATATTAAAGGCCAGGATAATACTTGCTGATTCTCGTGAGTTTAGAATTGGACTTAGACCACAGCAAGGAAGTTGTAGGTGTGTAATAATTCAGAGTGATACGTAGAATTTTCATCCACCTAACTGCCAGTCTAAGCCTTCCTCTCTCGCTCTAGCAAGTCTAACCCATGCCTCCCTGGACTTACTTCATCATCTCTTGCACTTCTTGTGGAAGTTCAGAATTTTACCTATAGGACTGGGAAAAACAAACAAACAAACAAAAACTATTAGTGGCCACCATGTACCTGTTCCATCTGATAAGGCACCAGTTGGATGGATCAATTTACCCAAGATTACCCAGGGAAGATGCACATTGTTTCCTGAAGGGGGCTCACTACCTGATGCAATCGTTGCCAGGAGTAATTACTATCAAAGGCAAGATCTTTATTCTCTGATGTAAATTATTCTGCTGCTGTTCAGAGAAATGAATATCTTAGAGTACACACTTGCCGTATATCAGTTAGAGTGTTTATACTCTTGAAATGGTTAACCTCATTTACTCAATCTACATGAGGCACCTTTTCTTTTGACTGCCACTCATGATTCCAAGGCTACTTCTTATTCTTGAGGTGCTTTTCCTTTTATTTACCATTATTCTCCTTTTCCTCATAGAAGGATGTGTTGGCATAGAAGGATCTGTTGGATATGGATATCAAACCATATCCCCATCCTTTTTGTACCTCTACCATTTGTTCATTGGATGAAGTACAATATGCAAGATTTCTTCTAGTCATACTGGGCAATAAGGACGACAATACTTTGTTTCCTGGTTCTAATGGTGTAGTTGGAAAATCAGAAAAATAACTCTTTATACACAAAGACTAGATATAGTAAGAAGTGCTCTAGATGTAACAATAAAATGCAATGTAGTCACAAGAAAGACAGACACAATCATTTTTTGGGAGGAAATAGATAAGAGTATTTTTTCTCTGAGAAGTTGCCAATCTACTCATCAATCATAGTAGCTAATATTTTTGGATGCTTACCATGTATTAGGCACTATACTAAAGCAATTCATATACATTATAATTAATTCTCATACCAACTCTGTGAGGAAACAGGCTCAGAAAAGTTAGTTTGCCCAAGAGCAGACAGTTGAATTGGGATCTGAATCCTGTCTGTTTTCTCTAGAATGAGAAATTTTAATGACTATTTTATACTTCTTATATGAAATAAAGATAATATGGCCAGTGCATATATCCATTAAAATACTTTTTTCTAACTCTCCATTTTTTCATAGATGCAACTTTGATGACTTGCAACTGGTTAAAGTAGCAGCATTTATTTTAAGTACTGCTTTCCAGTGTAATGATATATGAGGAGGCTGTACTGGCGATGTTGTT
This sequence comes from Macaca fascicularis, assembly GCF_037993035.2. Taxonomy (NCBI): domain Eukaryota; kingdom Metazoa; phylum Chordata; class Mammalia; order Primates; family Cercopithecidae; genus Macaca; species Macaca fascicularis. The sequence goes on from NC_088378.1 coordinate 164,084,985, forward strand.
ATTTAATGTGCTTTTCAGCAGAAGATTCTATATAAATTATCATCATTAATCATTCATGGAAAAATGAGCACTGAGTGGGTGAAGTTTTTTGAGGAAATATTATCTTAGGTTATTAAAATATAAGTAGATTTGTATGCACAGGAGTTAAAGTCATGGGAGAGAAGAGTATGAACTTACACAGCAAGTGAAACCCAAGTTAGAAGAATACTACAAGGAAGCCTTGGAAAAGAGTTGAATATTTAATTTTAGGTATACACTATCAGGCTCTGACTTTGAAAGATTACCTAAGAAAGAGGCTCAATAAAAGTGATAGGAAAACATGAGTCAAATTAATAACAATTACACACACACACACACATATATATATATCACCCAAGTATACCCATTTCTACATCTAAGTCACTAATACCCTTTGAGATAAACTATTACATCTATGAAACCCAAAAAGCTTTTATTAAAAATAAACATTAAGAAGCAAGAAATGACAGAATTGTTAGAAACTAGAAATAAACATTTTAAAGTCAATAGAATTTGAGGAAATATGTAAAACATGCAATAATTAAAAATAATTTTGTAAAAATATGAGAGACTTACACATAGATAAGTATTCAAGAAGTTTAATATTCTTATAAGAGAAATGAAAGAGTAGAAAGACAATAAACTGGTGGAAATAATCAAAGAAATAATAAAGGAAAATTTCTCAGAGCTGATGATAACTATGAATCAATCTTAAGAGTAAACATGGTGACTGAGTGCTCAGCAGGATTTTTTTGAAAAATAGACCCATCCCTGGACGTATTCCAGTGAAATTTTTAAGCCAACAGTATATGAAAAATTCTTCAAAATTCTAAAGAGTAAATACAGCTTATCTATAAAGGATTGAATTTCCAATTGTCATGTTTCAATAGTGATGTTTACTAGAAGGCAATGTCTTCAAATTTCTAGGAAATGAATTTGTCCTAAAATTCTGTAGCCAGGAGAACTAACAATCAAATGCAACATCACAATAAAACTTTTCCCAACATATAAGAACTCAGAATTTTATCTCCTATTATATTTTAGATAAACTGAGGAGGTTCTCCAGCAAAAGGGGAAATAAGTGATGATAAGAGAGAAATTAAGAAAAATTCTCATGCTTATAAAACTAGGACATGTAAGAAACTCAGCATGTCAGGCTGGGTCCTCTAGGAAGCAGATGCCACACAAAAAAGAAGTGCAAGGTATTTATTGGAGGTGATGCCTGTGAAAGATAAAGAGGAAGCGGGGAAGAGTAGGTGTGAAGAGACTGAAGACAGAGGTGCTGGTCTGATACCTACAAAAGGTAAGCAGGTATGAGAAAGGATTGGGTAGAAGCAGTCTCAGACTATTTGATATAACTCGGAGAAGGTCTCAGTCGGCCCAATGGAAGGTCCAGTTCAAAGATTGCTTATGGAGGGTTCCATATTGAGCAAGAATGGCCAGCTGCCAATATACTCATGCTTAGGCATTGGCTAAGCTGCTCAAGGAAAGCATGATCTCAGTTTGCATGTGCTGCAGTTACCAAAAGCACTGTAGTTGAAGGCTGTCAGCTAACTTCACTCCTCACGGCAGCTTTTCTTGGGGGGTGGTCTGAGCAGCGCATATCGGAGGCTGATCTACCATGGCTAGCTAGGTCTACAGCCCATGTTTTCAACCACTGTCTTATGTTATCTGCTTAAGTCTACGGGTAGTCATTCAAGATAGGGTGATTAGAAAGTGAATAGGAGGTAAATAAGGATTAAAGGTATTTTTGCATCCAAATGCTGTAATTTTAAAAATTTTTCCATGAGAGATTAGATATGTTAATATCTTACCTTACAGAAGATTAGTAGTGTCCTAAAAATATACGTAAAACATGCACATAAACCCACAGAAAGAGAAGTAGAAATGAAGAAAGCCAACTACAAAATAGTGATTGTAGCATGCTACAATTAGTGTAGAAAATGAAACAAAAACATATACATAATTGCTCCATATGTATAGATAGTGTCTAAAAGCACACACACACACGCATGTGCACACACACAATTCCTAACACTATTCGCCTAAAGAAAAGGAAATTGTATGCCTGGAACATAAAAGTGGGAGACAGACTTCCAGCATACACTTAGCAGAATTCCAGGCCAATGAAGGTGCAACTGTGTTATGTACTATTTTGACAATTTTTAGGCAAAATTCTATAAAATTTTCTATTAGTTAGCAATGACACTTTGTTCAGAATTATCAACAGAACAATTGAGAAAGAGATTTTACTTCTCACCACCTGTTTTTCAGATATACAAACTCAGCTGTCAATTCTTCAAAACGTAAATCCATAACTTTTGCCAAATCTGCCTCTTCTATCTGTAATCCCAGCATTTCTCCACTATCTAAGGCCAGAAGACACAAACACTATCTTTACATCCTACTTGTTGGATTCAGCTGCTTCTAATTTCTTATCTCCTCTCTCTCACTCTTCTTGTTCTCTCAAAGAGGACAAGTCCTAATTTCCTACCTTTCCCTTTTTTTACCTGCTTTTTTTTCCTTTACAGCAGATATGCACACGTGGTGGCAGTGTAGAAAGAATTACGATCCACATGAATTGTGTTGTGCATCAATTAAGTACTTTTGACCTCTCTGTAAGCAGAGGCGTGTTAGTATTCCACATCTACCTCATAAACCCATCGGTGTGTAAAGTTTCATTTTTTGTATTTTATTTTATTTTTTTTAGCATAGACTGGGTTTTACCATGTTGGCCAGGCTGGTCTGGAACTTCTGACCTCAGGTGATCTACCCACCTCTGCCTCCCAGAGTGCTGGGATTACAGGTGTGAGCCACCATGCCCAGCCTAAAACTTTATTTCTGATACAACTTTGTAAGCATGATGTAAGAAAGGACTGGGGTTGCGTTTGTTATATGAGCCAGACAGGCCAAGATTCTGAAACTAAACTGGCACCAAAGAAAGCATGTTCACATTGGAACAATACAACTTGACATCCTGAAGTTTAAAATGTCATGAATAGTTAGTAAAAGTTTCTACTGAAACTCTAAAAGTGCTGAACTTGGACAAAGGGAAAAAAGCCATGACTCTTGATGCTCTATTGATCACAGGAAACATCATTTTACTTTAGTAGTGACTGCATTGTAAACATCACCAATTTACTTTATTGCTGTTTTGGATTTTTCAATTCCCTTCATTATATTACCAAAAAATTCTAGTATTGAAAAGTATGCTGCAAATCACTGAATTGAATTAAGCAAAGTGGGAAATGAGAAGTTCTGGAGTTTCAGTTACTAGAACCATGAGGCAGTTTGAATTATGACAAGGGCTAGCTGAAGGAAATCTTAATTCCCTAATAATCATTCAAATTTTGATTTTCAGACCTTCAACTCTTCAATACACTTGTAGACTTAAATAATAATCCTTGGGAAAGTAGCGCTTTCCCCGAGTTCCCTCCTACTGAAAGAAAGGAACCTGGAGAATCACCAGGAGTATATTCAACCCTGATCATATGACCTATCTCATTTAATTGTTCTTTTGGTAAGACTTTTTTTCTGTGTTCACTTACCCACTTTGTTCCCCCAACAATTAACTCATTCTCCCAAACCATCGATATGAGTATCATAAAATAGAATTTATGAGTTCGTCCTCATATGGGGAAATAGATAAAGCATTGCTTTAAAGAACCTGAGATTTCCCTTGCTGAATTTTTAATTAATAACAAATCTACGGCAGGAGCTTAAGGGCCTTTCATGTCGCAGCTCTGCTCTAGTTTGCTTTCAGACCAGAGAAGAGACATCTGCCAAATGCCTGGCTGAAGTGGTGTTTTGCTTTCTCTATTCAAGTCTATCTGGTAATTCGAGATGATATTTTTTCTCCGATCTGAACTACTTTGTCAGCGCGTACATTGAGCTGTGCCTCCAAATATTCCCACTAAAGCAGAAACAGGTCCGTGGGACAAGCTGCCAAACAGATGATCCCTGCTTTCAGAGCCTGCACCACTGAGCACCTGTATCAGAAGCACTTTGTCAGGTGTGTCAGCTTTAGGGGAGAGAACCTCAGCTCTAGCACAGAACACCTAGCTTTTGGGAGCAAAATCACTATTAGCATCAGATGGAAAAACAGCAGTCCCACATCCTCTTTCCAGTTTACAACCCCAGAGAACTCAAGGGCTATGGGATGCTGCAAGAGTCCCCTGAAGCACTGGAGACAGCAGGCAACAAAGCTGCTAAGGATTATGCCTCTGAAAAGCTAGGCCAGCTACTCCATGGATCTCTTTATCTGTGGATTCCACTGTGCTTTTACATTTGGGGTAAAAAAGATGATATCCAACCAATGTGGGAATTTTCCACTGTGGTCCTGAACTCTTTGACTCTGACCAGGCACCAAAGATGCTAAAACCCAAACTGGCTCCAACAATTGGAAAACTTTGGTTTCCAACGAAGAAAAAACCAAAGATTCACATAATTATACACACATTTACATATATATATATGCACACACACATATATGCACATGCACACATGCATATGCACACACAGGCACACACACCACATCCTCCAGAAAAGAAAGAATAAAATACCTGGAAATATATGGGGGAGGAAAGCAAGGAGATCCATACTTTAATTTCAAAATACAATAATATTTCCTGAGGTTTCCTCAAAAGCGGTCTTATTCACAAGTAGGAACGGGTGAAACTGATACTTTTTGTATTTTATTTTTTCTTTTTAAGGAATACTATCAGTTAATCCCCCTTATTACATAGCACTTAAACAAAACAAATTAATATTTTTATTGGATTGTGTATTTCTAAAACACATTGCATTTAAAGTTTCTTTTGCCAACAGGGGTTTCAACACATTTTCGCATAATTTTGAAAGACAGAGCACTCTTATATGTATATTTTTACCCTGATACACTAACAAAATGCAGGCAATACAGCTAATTTGAAACCAATTAGTAAATCAATGAAAGGGGATAAAAAGCATGAGTTATAAAACTCTGGCTTCTTAAACTGATAGAAAACTCTTTTATCGGCTGCGTTTTGTTTACAACGTGGATAAGCAGGTCCCTGAGTTTTTTACCATCGAGTTAGGGACAGACGTGTGCGTGTGTGTGTGTGTGTGTGTGTGTGTGTGTGTGCACATGTGCATGCACTAGGGAGAGAGAGAGAATATGAAAGAGAGAGAGAGAAAAAAAAGAAATATGGCATTTTGTTTAGTGTTCTGTCCAATTTCAGTTTTTCAGACTATATGCCTTTCTATACAATTGATGCTGAGTTCTTTAAGCCAAACCCAGCTGAAAGTTCAGATATGCATTTATCATAACACTTGAAATCCAATCTCTGTTCCTTTTCCTTTTTCTTTGTAAAAAGTCATTACCAAACATATTGACTTCAAACCCTGGGGACTGAGAACCAGCAAAATTTGGAACAAGGATAATAGATAACAGGTTGTTGTGAGTTTGCCTCCCTCTTAGTAATAAAGAAAATGAAGAGAATGAGATTAAAGAAGAGAAATAAAAAGTGAGCAAAGGCCCAAGACCAATGACCTCATCATTCCACAAATTAGACTGGCGTACCCTCTTAAAGGGAAAATGTTTTAGAATTTCCAGACAGCCGTATCTTCTTTTCTGGAGGAAGCGTTCATCATTCGTGACAAAGGGTAGTTATTTTGTGTGATGCTTTGTGCTAGACAAATAACAACCTAATTCACAAGGGGAGTTGTTCAATGATAGGTAATGATTTTTATTTGAGAAATGTGTACTAATATCACTTAACTGATTACCAAAGAGAACTTGGTCAATTTGGCTGCATTCCTCATTCTGCCTGTGCTGTAGGATTGTTTTAGTATCGGTATGGTCAGGCAACTCTGGCACGGCACCTTTCATGCCACATTGATTATTTTCAGCCTATTAAGAGATGCAATTCATCAATCATTTTCAAGAAGTATTAGCTTTGTGTTTTATATGGCACTGGGCTACACTCTTCCTCAGGGAAATAGAATGGAGATACTAAGGTAGCAAATATTGGAGGACCTAAAAACCAAATGAGGGCCTTCAAAGCGGTGCATCAGAAATTACTGCAGCCTAGTCAATGACAGGTGCATTTCCAGTCTTCATATTATGGGACATTTTGGCTACTGGCAATACACACTCTTCTCAAGGTTATCACGCGCCTGTTCTTAGCAATTTCGCGTCTCACATTGGCTGCAAGAAATATTTATCCAGTTGCATTTGAAGTGTAATCCAAAAGTTTCCTGATCAAATATTTTATTGCTAGGAGACACTTAAATTCAATCACTCAGAGATAAATGCTAAGAAAGTCATGTTTAAACATCATTCTTAGCTTGCCGGTAGAATATAATCCTTTTTAAATGTTTATGGTAACACTGAGGAAAAATAACCCATCATCCAACTGCATATACATCAGGCAAACCAGTCTACCTAAATGAATTGCACGGTGTAACATCGGAAGAATAAAGGAGATTTAAAATAGGTGAAAATAGTTTCTAGGTATTTATTTAAACGTTGTAATTCTTTATTGCATGCACCCTATACCTTCAAGTTATCAAATCATGTTCATGCTTTATCATTTTATGCTAAGCATAAAATATGTCTGCAATAATATCAGAAAAGGCTTTCATTGAGAACTTATGCATATAAATATTTTTATATTTTTTGCTTTTTTGTTATTTTAGTATATTTGTCTATGACAATGTCTGAGGACTTTTCTTTATCACTTGTTAATTGTTTCCCAGTGTTCTCATACAAGACACCAAAGAATGTTTTATTGGTCCAATGGAGGTGGCAGGACTGATTGTCAGAATGTTCTTCCAAATCATTTAACTTCTTATACTTGAGTGTAATCTTTAACTTCCTTGATTCTCCACTTTATTTTATCTAACTACTTTCAATAAAAAACAAAGTAAATTTTTCTATTGCCAAAGCAGTGGAAATTATATTATAATGATTTACTGAATTATTTGTAGAGTTAGTGATTCATTAGGAAGGGGGAAAGGCAGGAAGAAAAGAAAGAGGAAAGAGGTAAGAAAAGAAAGAGGAAGGAAGGAAGGAGGGGGTGAAGGAAAGAAAGAGAGAGGAAAAAAGGAGAAGGAAATTTAATCCCATAGCAAGCAAATGTCCTGCATACTTATTTTTAATTATATGTAAAAAGTTTTTTCTTTGCTTTTTAAAGTTAGCATGAAAATATAAAGCTAACTTTACAAAAAGCAGAAAATATAAAATTTACTATGTCTTTCTATGATATATTCTTTTATTACCCGTATTTCTGGCCAGCAGTAAAAGATTCTTTTTTTCTCAAAGAGAAATAGAATTGTTTTTTAGTTTCACTGGAGTTTTAAGGTTACTTTAACTCCAACTAAACTTAATCATATTAGTTATCCTTGAATCTATAATCATAACACCTACTCTTTTGTTTGTTTATGATTGCTTGGCTTGAGTGCCCCAATTTTTTTCTAAAGTCTTAATGACCTGCCTTGGATAAACGGTTTATACTTGAAAATAAATGAAGACTGTTTGCATGTGTGATATTGTTGTATAATAGAAATTTTAATCTCCTTTAAGAACACAAGGAACTACTTGCTCCATTTACTGCCTGAAGTGAAAGAATAAGGTGCGATTATACACAGTGTAAATTAAGATGTCTTGAGAGCATAGAGCTTTAGGTGATACGTTAAATTAAGGTTCTCAGATGTGCGTTTAATTAAGATATTTAATTTGAAATGTCTGTGCTCTCTTTAATTCCAATTGATTATTAAGAATAGATTTCTTTAGGATATTTAAAAGGTGAGTAGAGGAAGATATGGTGGCTGACCTCAAAAGTTTATCTAAGATATTGCAATTGTCAAACAAATGTAGTGTTTGTCTCTACTTCACCTAGGATGTTGTGCCTGGAATCTGAGGCTGCTATTCAAATGCTAGACTCAAGTAAATCAAACATGGGACAAGTTGAAAATGCCCCTTAATTTACTAAGAGTAGCCTCCCTCTGAGTCTCCAGCTTAGTTATTTATTATTTTTGCTTACACCTGATAAAATAATTTGTACTATAGCTGGGGCTACGTATCCAAACATTTTTAAATGTCCCAGTTTGCAAATATTCATTGAGGGCTTACTATTTGGAAAGGACTATATCGATTACACTAAAAGTTGGAGAAAATTATTCGAAAGCATTCCACTCTCGAGTAGCTTACAATCTAATTGAGAATCCACACACAAATACACACACACACGAGTAAATGATTAGATGATAACATAAGATATGTTCAAAATGCCAAGTAGCTTCTGTGAAAATCAGAGGAAATCTAGAGGTGTAGGTGATTCTGCAGATTGTAATGGTAAAGGATGGCCTTTCAAAAGGGGATTTTTGCTCTGGACTTTGAAAAAAGGCCAAAGTTAATAAGAGGAGCAAACATTGACTGACTTCCCATAATATATCTGGAATTCGCCTAAGTGCTTTTCATGAATGGTGGCTTTTAAATCTCAAAATGATCCTATGAGATTGCATTATTTATATTCCCTTCTACAGATAAGGCAGTCGAAGCACATAGTGCTTAAGTTCCGCAGCCAGGCGGTGCAGAGCCAGGATGTGAATGAACCTCAGAAATCAAGTTTCAGAACCCCTTCCCTTTATCCCCCCCACCACGGCCTCCACTTATCAGAAAAGCAGAGAGATAAATTTGGGACAGCATGAAGAAGCATTTTAAGATTTCAGTGGTGTAAGAAATGGTCCACTCCAAATCATATTCCAAAGAAGTGATTAGAAAGTGGAGCTATAAATGTAGGTGAGGGCCAAGGTGAAGACTTCAAAAGGCAAATTAAGTTGATTAGTCCTGTGTCCTAAAGCAGGAGAGAGTCACTGAAGACTCCAGTTCACTGCTGACGTGGCAAGGTGTCCTTCTCGGAGTGTGTTCGGGCACAGAGGCCAGGATGATTAGACTTTCCGTGGAAGGCTAACACCCATCAGTTATTGACTACTTGTGCTCCCTTTAGCTTGGTATCTATGACACCTGAAATTTACTTGTTTTGTATTTGATTCATTATTTTCCTCTTTACGTTTTGAATGATAACCTTTATCTATATTTCGGTTGTTTCTTAATGGAAACAGAAAGGCAGTGTTGGGGCTTGGAAAATTGACAAACTAGGTTTGAATCTGGGTCTCAGTGCTTACTAGCTGCAGGAATTGGTGTAAATTATGTAATCCTTCTATATTTCAATTTCCTTTCTCAAAAATGAGGAAAACATAGCCCTAATGATGAAATGAAAAGATGCAAGTGAGTGAACATTGTAATGACTTCAATGATAATAAGAACCAGCATTTGGTTTGCAGCTTAGCACATGACAGACACTGTGCAGGGTGCCTGATACATCCTACTGTTCTTATCTCAGGACACTTTCCTTAGATACTCACTTGTAGCATAGCAAAGAGGACCAACAAGGCAAGTTATTTTCCCAGCCTCAAGAATAAGTAAAGACAGGGCAAGGATTTGACATCACTTCAGTCTGATTCAGAAAAAAATAATTTGGTCTCTTCTACTGGATGGCCTCTCAATTGCTTACTGGTTGATAACACTATATGCCCCAAACCATGGCTCCCTACCATCTCCACACACTTTGCTCATAACACAAACTGTCTGCATTTTGCTGTCTCTAACATCTTCCCATCTACTATTAATATATACTTCATCTGATTCCTAGAACACTCTTCCTGAAGCGCTGGGTTGATCATGCCATTCCACTGCACAAAACCTTTGAATGGCTTCCTGCTTCTCATTACCTAATGATTAAGATGAAAGCCAAGATCCTCACAAATGGGTCTACCTTTATGATGGCATCTCTCTCCAGCACCTGTGAATATAACCCTCTTCTCCATCCAGTGAGCTCACTATTTCACTGCTCGAACATACCTTGAGCTTTCTTATGAGTAAGTCTCAGCTAGAGGGAGATAGAGACAAATGCATTACGTTTTTTTCATGAAACTTATCAAGGCATCCCAACTATATGAGAAGATTCCTAAAGGCATGGCTAAGCTTGTCTTGGTCACTTCCATGATGCTCCCAGCACCTAACATGCACATAATATATAGATATATACACATACACACATACATATGCATACACACATATGTGTAATAAATGAATGAACAACCATCTGCCTAGAGTTATGATAGCTGTGTCAATTTACTTTAGGGTTTGTTATTTGTGACTCTCAAAAGGGCTTCCCAGAGTAAATGTTTCAGTTTACAAATAAAGAAGGTGAACATTAGAGGACCTTAAGAACTTTGCCAAAGGTCACTCAACTCTCAAGGAAAAGCTCCCCAACTCCAACTGACTCAAAAGCAAGCCTTTCCACAGTCTGCATCTTTCCACAATGGCTGTGTCAGGAAGATGGATTCTCTTTTTTCTGTCTCAGGTTCCTCCCATTTAAGTAACCGTCATAGACTTGAGGTCGTTTCAGATGGTCCCCTATTATAACACTTGAAGATTCTGTATGTCTTTCTGTGAAATCCGGAGAGGATTTCTTAAAGTAAACATAGCTTGTTTGAAGTTCTTTGTGATCACAGCTACTGTTTTAATTCACCAACACTCAACAAGAAGTCTATAGCAACCATCACACTAGTGCTTCCCATCAACATCCCAGGGGCCACAACTCCCTTTACTAATTGAATATTATTCTCAGCTTTTAGAAACCCCTGGGATACAAAGCCAGACTGGTTGCATGAAACTGGGAAATAGTTTGAAATCTCTGGAAATGAGGGCGTGAAGCGATAAATATTTCTCTTTCCCTTCCAGTTGGACAAACTGAAGACTCAGAACCTGCAGGTGCACAAGACCCCATTAGATTTCCTTATGTGGAGAGGAAAGTTCATGATAGCCCTGATGCTGATCTCAGGCTGTGGGGGTGTGGCTTGGGGATACAAGCAGACTCTGACCTTATTAACAACAAAATTAGTTTGGAAGTTATGGAGACCATACCACACAAAATGTTTTAAGAAACAGGTCAATGAAACAGATCCAGCGTAGGAAGTCGGAGCACATAACGCATCAGAGAGTGCACCCGTGTAGCAGGTGGGCCAACTCACATAGAAAGAGCTGCCTCTCTAAAAGGCAGAGGCCACCAAGCATTTGACAAAAGATACTGATTTTTTTGTTCAACAAAAATCCATTAAGGACACTGGAAAAGAGAGAGAGGGAGAGAGAGAAAGGAGGCGGGCAGCTCACTGGCAGGCACAACGTAATTACAGCTATTACATTTTTTTCCTAAAGTAGTTATTTGTGGTTCCTCCAAACTCTAATGTGTTTTTATGTTGCAGCCTGTTGTTATTGGGGCAGGCTGCTTGACATTTGCAAGGTTCCATTGCTATTAAAAAGAATGATGTTATCAAGAGGAAAGCGAGGCGACAAAGCAAAATTAATTAACACCACCATCTAACAAAGCAAAATAAATTAAACGATGGTTGACTTACATTGTGTACTTCCAAACGGTGACTGAGGGAAAACCTAAGCTTTTAACCCCCTATGCTCTGAGCTTAGCACCATGGTCGAGTGCGCTCCTGTGCAATTGAAGGAGGCTCTATGCTCCGTGTTTCTACACAGGCAAGCTAACTGGTAAGCCATTCATATCCTTCAATAATAAAATTGTTGCTTGTGCTTTCTACAGAGAGGGCAGCAGATGGAACACTGTAGGGAATGTTTTCCCTAAGTCTGTATTGCCTCCAAGCACACTTAAAAGAAATATTATTAGTTTCGTCACACATTGAACATAAATGAGGATAAACCAGCTGGTAAATTTTAAACCAATTAGAACCCACAATGTCCGCAGATCCCGTAGGTTCTATGGTGCCAGTGATTTATCTGTCACTTTGCACATGCCAGTGTCACCAATAATGGCTAGAACAAGTTGCCCAGAACTACCACAAACCAACAGTGGCTTCCTAGAAAGTGCTTGATGGCATAGAAATGAATACTGTCATAAGTTGTTACCACTGTCAGTCAGTAAATGCAGACCTATGCAGCTTGAACCCTGTGACCAGAACTGTGCTACATATGTAGAGGGACAATATGGTTCACTGCCTATGAGAGTTTATAATCTGGTTGGAATGGTAAGATATGATCAGGTGCAACAAACAGAGCAAGATAATTATCTACTGTGTGTGTATGTAAATACACATATGTACACGTATATATAAAACGAGAAGTTATATTGATCTACGTGCAGTTACAAACAGAAAGCTATTTTGCTAGATCTAATGAAGTGTTTCGTTTTTTCTTCTTTTGAAATTAACCTACTGCTTCACATTTCTAACATATTTTACTTTTTTTTTTTTCAAAGTACTTTGGTCTATGGTATTTGGTCATCACAACATGACTGAATCATTGCATGAAATAATTAAAAGGCCAACAGGACCACCACGAATAGTCCCATTTTATAGATTAGTCATGGGCCTAGTGAAGTCACGCTACATATGAGACCAAATGACTAGTAGGTTGTTGCAATAGTGCACAGATTGCTGATTTTTCGTAAATATCAGAGAAAAAAGGGAGATCACTGTGAACTGACAATGTTCTAGAATATGTTGCAGAGGGGAAGAGGAGAGGGAGGCCTGAGGAAGGGAAGAACAGGTGCTCTGAGCAATGGCCACAAGCAAAGGTTACATTTATCTCATCCTAGTTTCTGTTGTTGGGGAGCCACTCTTAGAGAGACCATTCTGAGTAGATAATACCATCTGCTCCCCACCATAGACATAGCTCTTTATTTTAAGATCTGGGGCACAGATGCAGGATGTGTAGGTTTGTTACAGAGGTAAATGTGTGCCATGGTGATCTGCTGCACCTATCAAGCTATTACCTAGGTACTAAGCTCAGCACGCATTAGCTATTTTTCCTGATGCTCTCCCCGCCTTCATAGACAGCATTTTAAAGCACACCAATGGGTTTAACAGGTACTCATTTTTTTAATCAGTAATCAAATAACTATGATTAATTAGTAGGCACAAATAAAATTCACAGAAAGTAAATGTCCAGGCAGGGCGCAGTGGCTCATGTCTGTAATCCCAGCACTCTGGGAGGCCGAGGAGGGCAGATCACGAGGTCAGGAGTTTGAGACCAACCTGACCAACATGGTGAAACCCCATCTCTACTAAAAATACAAAAATTAGCCGGGCATGGTGGCACGTGCCTGTAATCCCAGCTACTCGGGAGGCCGAAACAGGAGAATCACTTGAACTTGGGAGACGGAGGTTGCAGTGAGTCGAGATCATGCCACTGCACTCCAGCCTGGCAACAGAGCAAGACTGCGTCTCAAAAAAAAAAAAAAAAAAAAAAAAAAAAAAAAAGAGTAAATGTCCAAGTAAAACTGGACCTGTAAAGATTTGCACATTAATAAGAACAACCTTTCCTTAAAGCCCATGAAATAACCTAAAACCAAACATCAACAACATCTCTGTTCCTGAGGAAACCTCAGGGTCAAAAACTATTATCCATTGGACCTATTGCCAAAGTAACACTACCTTTTAGGGGAACTTGTTTTCAATGGCGATCATACAAAGGAACAGGTCATAAAGTTTGTATTGCCCTATTGGGAAATTTCTAGAGTTTATTTATAAGAAATAGGCTTCTTAGGCTTATTGCAATAATGGAAAAGATAGACACAAAATACCTCCAAAAATGGAGGGTTTTAACTACCACCAATAAGTCAGCTGTTGTTCAAAGAGAACAAACAGAGATAAGAGGATATGAACATCAGTGCAGGTTATTATTACTAAATGGAGCTCACTAAGCTCACTAATACTCACTGACACAGTGTATTTTAGAAGCTATAAATTTCAACCTACGCCAAGCTTTCCAGAAACTTTTTAAAAAATTTTTATTGTGAGTTCAGAGATACAAGAGCAGGTTTGTTACACAGGTAAACTTGTGTCATGGGGGTTTGTTGTACAGATTATTTCATCACCCAAGTATTAAGCCCAGTACTCATTATTCTTCCTGATCCTCTCCCTCTTCCCACCCCCCACCCTCTGAAAGGCCTCAGTGTGTGTTGTTCCTCTCCATGTTTCCATGTGTTCTCATCATTCAGCTCCCACTTACATGTGAGAACATCTCGTATTTGGTTTTCTGTCCCTGTGTTAGTTTGCTAAGGATAATGGTCTGGAAGACAACTTAGGCAACACTATTCAGAACATAGGCATGGGCAAAGATTTCATGACAGAAATGCCAAAAGCAATTGCAACAGAAACAAAAACTGACAAAGGCGATCTGATTAAACTGAAGAGCTCTGCACAGCAAAGGAAACTACCAACAGAGTAGACAGACCACCTAAAGAATGGGTGAAAAAATTTGCAAACTATGCTTTCTGGAAACATGTTTTCTAAAGCAAATTGATACATACTTCTTCCATCTTAGCATCCTCATCTTCATGTATGTAGGTATGAATGTATACATCAAATATGAAACAGAAAAAGATAAAATATACCTTATGTCTATATTCTTTATATGTTCAAGTCTATTTCTATGTTTATCTCTTTTTTTCTCTCCTTTCAGCAGAGTTTATTTGTGCTAAAATTGATGAAGCTTATCCAATAATTAAAACTGTGGTTGAAGAAGATACAATGGTTCTGAGATATCCTTCTTTGTCAAGTAACTCTATTTGGTACAGGGATTAAAGTCAGATGGCAAATGTGACCTAGTTTCAACATTAAAAAGGTCCTAATTTAGAAATTAAAATGCCTTAGTTACGCTACCTGTAAAATGAAGATAAAGATTCTAAAGAATTCCTTAATGATTTATATAATAAAACATTTATAAATCATCATAGACAAACGTAAAATAGTAATGACAAAGCATTCATCACTCTTGATACCAATAAGGTGTCTCTGATTTCTTTCATATTCTCAAATGGAAAATACTACATACTCATTTCTATTTTTATTTGATAGAGAATATTACATGACATTCTGCTAGTTATTTAATTTTATAATTACACTTTGCTTGGTCAAAAGTTAGAATCCACTTGTTTTAATTGAATGTAGAGGAAGAACCCCAGGAACAGATATCCATTGCAAGGGATATTATCTTGGAATTTAAACAATTCAACACCACCTCGTACATGAGCTCATTCAGTTGTATGTATTTATGAACTCCCCTATGGGACATTGGATAATTATATTCATTCATCCATCACTCATTCACTCACTCATGCATTCTTTTTTTTTTGAGATGGAGTCTTGCTCATCGCCCAGGCTGGAGTGCAGAGTGGCACCATCTCTGCTCACTGCAAGCTCCGCCTCCTGGGTTCACTCCATTCTCCTGTCTCAGCCTCCCCAGTAGCTGGGACTACAGGTGCCCGCCACCTCACCCAGCTAAATTTTTGTGTTTTTAGCAGAGACGGGGTTTCACCATGTTAACCAGGATGGTCTCAATCTCCTGACCTCGTGATCCGCCCGCCTCGGCCTCCCGAAGTGCTGGGATTACAGGCGTGAGCCACTGGGCCCCGCCACATTCTTTAAAAATAATTAATTGAGCACCTATTATAAAATGTAACTTGCAGGGTGCAGTAGTTTGTAGGGCTGATGTAACTAACTACCACTAGGTAGCTGAAAACAACAGAAATGTATTCTTTCTGAGCACTGGAATCTGTAAACCCACTGTCAAGGTATCAACCAGGCCATGCAAGCTCTGAGACTCTGGGTAGAATCCTCCCTTACTTTTTCTAGTTTCTGGAGGTGGCCCCCAATCCTTAGTGTTTCTTGGCTTGCAGCTGCATCACCTGGTGTTCTCGCGTGTGTCTCCACTTTCATTTCATTTGACATTTCTCTCTTCTTACAAATATACCAGTCATATTGGATTAAGGGCCACCCTACTCAAGCATGACCTCATTGTAACTTGATTACATTTGCAGAAACCCTATTTCCAAACAAGGTCACATTTCAGATACCAAGGTTAGGACTGCAATTTATCTTAGGATTTAGATATAGCAAGGTTAGGACAATTCAGCCAGCAGCCTATGGGAACAAGGTAAATCTATATAGAAGACCAACACGGTTTTCTACTTCATGGAACATACAATATGCAGAGGTGTTCAAACATACAAAATGTTTAAAAAATAATTTTATATGTCATTAATAGCAATTGTAAGAAGTACAATAACAGAAAAGCATGATATGAAATGGTAGTAAGGTTGACAAACTGCAGGGGTGTGAATGATTCATCCAATATACGGTACTCATATCAAGAAAAAGTATCCTATCACTGGGCACAGTGGCTCATGCCTGTAATCCCAGCACTTTGGGAGGTTGAGGCGGGCAGATCACTTGAGGTCAGGCGTTCAAGACCAGCCTGGCCAACATGGCGAAACCCTGTCTCTACTAAAAATACAAAAATTAGCTGGGTGTGGTGGTGCAGGCCTGTAATTCCAGCTACTTAGAAGGCTGAGGCAGGAGGACTGCTTGAACCTGGGAGGCGGAGGTTGCAGTGAGCTGAGTGAGTGCCACTGCACTCCAGCCTGGGTGACAGAGCAAGACTCCGTCAAAAAAAAAATGGAGGAGAGAGAGAGAGAAAGACAAAGAGAGAGAGAGAGGAGAGAGAGAGAGAAAGAAAGAAAAAGAAAGAGAAAGAAAAAAGGAGGAAGAAAGGGAAGGAAGGAAAGGAAGGAAAAGAAGGAAAGGAAAGAAAGAGTGATCTATCATTTTAGGATGGTACAAAGTCTGGAATTCCCGGGTTCAGAAGGATCAGCTAGTTGATACTCCAGATTCTTTTTACCTTAAGTATTAGTTTTGCTGTCATTAAGAAATGTTTAACCACAGAAGTGATAATGATGCGCAATGCAGTATAATTGCAGTGTGCAGATTCTGTGGAAATTGAATTAACAAATAATGTCAATGTTAAAAATATTGATTTTAATACATTTTGAATTCCCTGTAACTGTTCATTCCTCAAATGCTGATGATATTTGGAGATGATCAAGAAAGAAGCATAGCATTAATCAAAAAATTACAATTTCAGATTCTTCAGAGCAAGAAAGTGAAGTTTACAAACCACTAAAGATGATGCATGGGTATTTGTACATATGAATGGGTTCTTTCGTCCATGTGGAAGTCTGTGATTTGAAGACAGGTACAGAGTCTACTGTAGTCAATTTCTATAGCAATAAGAGCCATTAAAAACGTCAGGATCATATAAATTGACATCATTTGTCCCAACTTTGGGATTAGAAGCAAAGAAAACTCTCAACCAAAAGGAAATTTGTGCTAGCTTTGTCTTGCTTTTCAGAGTAGATATCAACACCAGGCTGTCAAGGCCTAGATTGCCTCTGTGTACCCTTGAAATACAGAAAACCTTCCATTGTTCATGAATATTTATAAGCTTTTTCTTCCTCGTGGCACATAGGTAGGACTATGAACTTTAAGTGAGTGTATTTCTAAATATAATCCATGGACTAGTTGAGAGTTTTAAAATGTCCTTTCCAGATTCCTTACATCTTCCTGCCCTAGATAAATTCAAATTTGGTTTGCTGTAATACTCCTGATTACCGGGAACCATTACTGACTATAAAAATGTGATTATGTCTATTGGAAAATGGCAGAGCGCCATCCACATTTATGCTAGTGGGATTTTGGCCTCCTGCTTTGACATTTGTACATTCTCCCATCTTAAATAAAAATCCAAGGGTAGCATTATTACTGTGCCCTTCAAATTCCTCAGGTAACTTGATCTAAATAGATGCTTCCACTAAGATCTTTCCTTTTGATTATACCCAAATATTTTTGAAAACTACAGGCTTGAAAATGTAGAAAAAAGATAACTGATCCAAAAAGGTGTTCTAATATTTCCCTTGCTTGCTTTACTGACATCTCATATTTCAGTTTCCAGTTTCCTTTTTTAAAAATTTTACTTTTGACTGGGTGCAGTGGCTCATGTCTGTAATCTCAGCACTTTGGGAGCCGAGGCAGGCAAATCATCTGAGGTCATGACTTCGAGACCAGCCTACCCAACATGGTGAAACCCCATCTCTACTAAAAATACAAAAATTAGCTGGGTGTGGTGGCAGGTGCCTGTAGTCCCAGCTACTTGGGAGGCTGAAACAGGAGAATCATTTGAGGCCAGGAGGTAGAGGTTGCAGTGAGCCAAGACCGCGCCATTGCACTCCAGCCTGGGCAACAAGAGTGAAACTCTGTCTCAAAATAGTAATAATAATAAAAATGTTTACTCTTTTTTTAAGGAACTAATTACTATCAATGATTAGTTTTTCCTGTCTAAACTATGTTCTTATCAGTTTATCCTCTGTAACAATATCTTTGTTCCTGGAAAATAAGATGTCAAGCTTGGATGAGATAAGTTTCTAAAAGTCTCTCTTGTTAATTGATTGATTGTGATAAGTCTATTCGATCTATGGTTTAGTCCTATGTATTTTGGAAGATAATGTCTCCTTCCTTCAAAATACATGTGCTCAGCTACCCTGTAGTGAGTCAGTGAAAGGTGTCCACTTATATACAGCAGGAAAGGGATGTAATGAATCAGAAAGGGATGTGTTTTATGCAGTAAGCACTTTCCACACTCTTTCCCGCACTGCTACATTTATGCTGAAATGGTCCATTTATTTTAATCCTAAATAGGGTCCCTAGACAAGAGCCGAGAATGGAAGTCAAGTAAAAGAAAAAAGAAAAGGATTTCTATTTCAGAACAAACAAAATTCAAAACAAGGGGGAAAAAACAACCCTCATTTAGCCCTTGGTAAAACCGAATTTTTATGGCACCTACTCTTTCTCACTGTAGGAATTTGCTTTCAAAACTTCTCCCTTACCCTCCAATCCTGATGTGGCTTGCAGCTAAGTAAATCATCCCCGCTCTCTCATCAGTAGAGAAAGTGTGTTTCTGCTGTAGTCCTACATCTCAGAAGGATGGGAAGGTTGAGTTAAAATCATCTGTTCACGGTAGAGACCTTCAATTGATAGGTTCTAAAAATGAGTCTGTGGGTATCAGCAGTCCCTACAAAATTATCTTCTGTTCACACCAGTGGGATCAGTGCACAAAGTCAAGAGCACAGCCCTCCCACAGGCCCTACAAACCAACCCCAAACAGGCAGCACAGGAATATTGCTCATAACAGAAATTCGGAAAGCAAGCCCTGTAAGGCACCAGCCCTCTCTATCATGACCGAGAAAGTTTAAAATCTTGACCAATGAATCTAGATAGATTACGAAAGAACATAGAGCAGAAATGGAAATTTTTGAAAGAACTGGAAATAGAACTACCATTCAATCCAGCAACCCCACAACTGGGTATATAAGCAAAGGGAAATAAATCACATAGAAAAATATACTTGCACTCATACATTTATCACAGCACAATTCACAATAGAAAATATCTGGAATCAAGTGTCCATCAGTGGAGGATTGGATAAAGAGTGGTATATATACATACCATAGAGTATACTCTGCCATAAAAAGAACCATATCATGTCTTCTACGGCAATGCAAATAGAATTGAAAGTCATTAGCCTCAGTGAAATAACGCAAAAACGGAAAGTCAAATACTGCATGTTCTCGCTTACAAGTAGGAACTAAAAAAATGGGTAAGGATGGACATACAGAATGAAATAATAGATATTGGAAATGAACAAAAGGTAGAAGAGTGGGATGGTGGGAGGGAAGTGAGGGCTGAAAAGTTACCTTTTGGGTACAGTGTTCACTATTCAGGTGATGGGTGCACTAAACCCCGGACTTCACTACTACACAATATAGGCATGTAGGAAACCTGCACTTGTACCCCTTAAATATATGAAAATAAATAAATTATATTTAAAAAGAAAGAACACAGAGCATAATCAGGATCTGGTAGTACCTAATTACCAGTATTAGATGGGCACACTTGTCAAGTAATAACCAATTGTCTCTCCAACAGTTACTTGGTGGTTAACTAATAAAATGTAGTCAGCATGGAAGTAATATCACTAATTTCTCTTTTCTTAATAACAGCACTTGTGCTTGAAGTGAATGTTTGTCGTATTTGGTTTCCCAGTACATAAACTCATTCTTATTTCAGAGGGATCTCCATTGTGAGAGTCTTTGTTTAAAGGGAGCCATAACTTCCTACATAAATGAAAGAGGGGACCAGACACTCCATTTCTCCACCCAGCCCTGAGAGTTAAGGTGCAGACATATGGCTTAGAATAGAACAATTAGATACCACAGTGAGAGCTTTGAAGCTTGAGCAAATGACATTAAGACAAAATAAGAGTTAAAATCCATAATAATAGTAGTGACATTAAGAGTTAGTAACATTAAGAGAATTCATGAATAGTGGCGGCATGTAGTGACGAAGGTGGTGTTGCAGCTTTCAATGCTGGTGGTTAGAATGCCTAGAAAGAGAATAAAGTGATAATAGTGGCATTCTAAACAGGTTGTTTCTTGAGTATAATGCATTTGTTTCTACTGCCAAGCCTTCCTTAGTTTCTGCTAATTTTAGGAGTCTTCCAATTGTTTCTTTGAGCTACTATTTTCCCAAGTCCATTTCAGATTAACTTAATCATCTTCTGTTACTTACACTCAAAGAGTCAGTGTTATAGAAAACAGAGCCTCAGAAACACATGGGAATAAGACATTGGTTGTCTGTCCTAGGTTGAGGCAAATGTCAGTCAAAGTCATATCAATATTTCAGGATAGAAATATGAAAGCTCATGGTACACATAGTTACAAAAGAGGAACTTGGAATGATTGCAAAAGAGTAGCAAGAGGAGTCTAAAAATCCAAGAGAGCAAGGTCAGGTGGCTGCTCTTAACAGCACTTGCCAACTTAAAAAAAGAAAATAGCAATTTCAAGTCTCCATACTGCATGATGTAAGGCATAGAGGTCACCAAAATATCTTATAGCTCATAGCTACATGACTGAGATTGCCAAACTAAACTGAAAGTTTGACTCTAATGGTGGTTCAGTTACAATAACATTAGAATTCCCAATCTCACAATTTCTCAGTGAAAATAAAAGCGTTGATTAGGCATGAGCAAAACTCTTAGGATTGGAAAAGCATCTTGAAACCATAAACCCATGAAAAGTATTTGTCTGAAAAAAGGTCTCTTTGTCCTATGTGTGGATTCTCATTCAAGAGCGAAGCCAGTGCTAATTTCCCAGCTCTTTCAAGGGGTCCATACCTCTTACCAAACTTAAAGCCTCACCTGCTCCAAGGAGCTAGTTAAAACCCAAACTGAGTAGGAGGAATCTTACATACACCAAAGTATTTCTGGATTTGGTTATTCTAGATCATTGAAAATCTGACTAGTGAGTACTGGAATGTATTCTGAGGATGCTAGAACAAGGAAGAACAAATTTAACCCCAAATCCAACACAGCATCTGTTTGAGAGAAAGTCTGAGTATGCAAGACTGGTTCACAGTATGCAATATTATGATAGTCCACCCTAAGCATAGGCCCATTGACAAAAATGTATTGGCTGCATTTGGCAGAGAGTTTACTGTCTCTGGATGGTAGGAATGTTGGACTAGATACACATGATTTTTTCCTGTCCTCACTCTCAAACAATGAGAAATGAACCTGGGGAATGCCAGCATTTGTCAACAGCACTTTAATGATGATTTCCTATGTCCTGCAATGCTATAATTCAGACATACATTCATTAATTTTATTAGAGTGGGAGGATTCCAGAGTGTCAGATGCAAAGTGGTCACTAAAACAGTGATCAGAGAAGGCAGCAGCACCAGTGTGGGAAACAAGATGGTCTTATTCACAGAGGTCTTAGGAAGTAGTTAATTGATCACAGGACCTATAGAACAAAAACAGACGAGTAGGCATCAAGGCCTGAGAACTTTAGAGCAAAGCCATGTTTGTTTCAGCAAATAACTCTTCTCTTTTTGGCAAATGACACTTGCCCTGCAACTGGGTGCTATTGGAGATCAATCTGGTCATGGGATATCAAGCGACATGCAGTCTGAGTTGACTAGTAAGACTTGGACGTTATACGCTCCCCCCATTCACAAATCCACATCTTCGCAGCAGCAGTCCATCATTAACTCAAAGTGATTTATGTGGAATTGGAAGTGAGCAGGTCAGGAAGGCACTAGTAATCACTCACACTTCCAGCATATTTACTCCTTTCACAGTTCTGCCCCCTCTAAAACTACCTATGGCTTCCTGAGGAATTTTCCAAGAGAATCAAAATACTTTGTGATCATCAGATAGACAATGCTATTGACACTAGACAGAATGCCACGACATTTCAGCCAGTTTAGAAGTGGCCCAAGAGGACGTGGAGAAGAGAAATACATTGGTGGTTCTTCAGTGGCGGCATTTTATGAACTTCACCTGTGGAGAGATTATCTGTGGTAAGTTTCTACCTTGATTCATTGACAGTAAATGATGGTTTTACCAGGCATTCTAGAGCAAGGTTAGATAATTTGCAACAAGAATCTAAGGTTATAAGGTATATGAGAAGATCTCTCTCAGAATGAGCCCAAAGTTTGAAAACATTCACATCTCCTATGAGTATTCACAAAAAGTCCCCTAAAATAAGGGGACTTTAAATAAACATATACAAGATGATCTTCCCTGTGGACCTCTGTTAACTTCCTTTCCTAACCACTCTAGTGCTTTAACTTATGAACAAGGGGGCATGGTAGCATAGTTAGAGGTTAGCCATAAACTCAAAACATTGGATTTTAATCTTGACCAAGATGATTAGTCCATTGACTGATTTGTCCCCAGCAGCAGCAAAGCCAGAGTTCCTATTCTGATAATCACACCTCAAGGCCACCAGTCCTATGTTCAGTGCCACATAGATTCTATTTGACCCTATTCCCTCATGAAGGGGATAATAGCCGGTCCTTGCAAGTATAAAGGCATTCTGGATTTAGATTTGTCTTCTCTGCCCATCATTTTTCTGCAAACAACATCACCTGTGAACCTACTGAGCACCTTGCACATAATCACGGTATCCCATAAAATTAAATTTCATGCAGGAATTCACTTTGCAATTAAAGAACTCAGACAGTGGGATGATGCCCATGGAATTTAGGATCTCAAAACACAGCATCAACCAGATGCAAATGGCTTTGTAGAGTAGTGGCGTCACCTATATGACTCAGTCTCAGCTGGGAGAGAACCCCTTCTCAAGTTGGGATGCAGTCTTATAAAATGCAGTATACGTTCTGATGCTATGAACAATAGATGGTACTATTTTTCCATAGGTAGAATCAAAGTCTCTGGAATCTAAGGGGTAAATGCATGAATAGTCACTTTCAGATAAATGACCCATTTACAATTTATTTTTACTCAGCTTCCTCAATTCTGGGCTCTTCCAAGTTTAGAGGTGTTCATAATAAAGGGAGAACTTCCATCTCTACAGGGCAATGATATTACGGAATCTGAGACTGCCACATAGATAGTTTAGGCTCCTTATACCTGTGGACAAACAGGCTGTCTTCTGTTACTGATACTGACTATCTTTTTGATAATCGGGATTAGGATTTGATAGTCAGAGTTAGGATTATTGCATACAGCAAAAAGGGTTATAGAAATGGAAACCAGAGGAGCCTTTATGTTGACTCATTATTCTATCATGCACAGTGACAGAAGATAATGGACCTTTACATCCCTTTTAGGTAGGATTGCCAACACTTGGGTTTCCACACTGGGTAAGAAACCTGATCAAATGAGTTGCTAGGCAGAAGCAAAAGGAACACGGACTGGTTGTGGAGAAGGAAGGTGCTAAGTACTAACTTCATCAACTGGCTTCCTTGCTAGTTATCCATAATTTCTGGAGCCTTCATCCATAATTTCTCTTTGTTGTGGAAATTCGATTTTATATATTTTAATTTTCCTTTTGGTTTCTATCTTTCTCCCCCACAGTTACCTATAGGGTGTGTTGGCTGTGGCCAACTTTAAACTTGCTCTATAGGTTGCAGAATATCT
The DNA here is from genome assembly GCF_037993035.2 of Macaca fascicularis. Lineage (NCBI taxonomy): Eukaryota > Metazoa > Chordata > Mammalia > Primates > Cercopithecidae > Macaca > Macaca fascicularis. The sequence goes on from NC_088378.1 coordinate 164,108,914, forward strand.
AACCAAGATCACGGCAGAACAAGGAGAGAAATGGCCCATCACCTGAAAAGCTATAATGTGGAGTCATAAAGAGATATTGATGAGAATTTGGGATGTCTCCCTTTGGGGAAAAGGAGTGAGTGTATTTAATTGCCCATGGAGTTGCATCATATTGAGAGGTATTTGTTTTACGATTGTTGTGGAAGAAATATGTTATCTGGAGACTGGATAACCAAATAGGCTAACTGTAGTAGACATTGTCTGCCCAGCATAGAAACCTCCGTCCCACTGTGGGGAATTCCTCCTTGGGTGAGTCCATTCTCCGTTGCAATCTCCAGTAGCAAGGGTGCTGATGTATGATAGTGGCATCAGCTTCTAGCCATGAAGAAGGTAGTGCCTGTGGGGGCACCATACCTGGAATATAACTGCAGGGTGGCCTCTGCTGTGTTCCCGTGAGTCTGTTCTCTGCATTCCTGTCCATTTTTCCAAATCAATTTCTCCAATCATTTATTAGTTCTATAGATGACCTGATTCACCTCCATAAATTTATTTTCTGCTTTAGTTAATAAGAGTTCATGTCTGTAACCTGCATCCTAGAATGCTCACTGACACATGGGCAGTGTCATCAACAGGAAAGAAAAATATCCAATGCTATAATTAGAAAGAAAGATGAAAGTCTTGTGTATTTTTGACTGCATAAAGAGCTAATGTTTCTTGAAGATGCTTAAAAAATGTAACCAGTTTAATTATTATAAGTGCATACAATGGACTGAATGTCTGTGTCTCCCCTAACCTCCTATGTTGAAATCCCATCTCCATTGTGATAGGGTTAGGGAGTGGGCCTTTGGGAGGTGATTAGGTCATGAGGGTGGAGCCCTCATGAACGGGATCGGTGCCCTTATAAAAGAGGCCCCAAAGGGCTCTCTTCCCCTGTTTCTGCCATGTGAGCATACAAGAAGAGGTCAGCAGTCTACAACATCAAAGAAGATCCTCACCAAAACTCAACCAGTCTGGCGCCCTGACCCCAGACTTCCAGCCTCCAGAACTGTGAGAAATAAATTTCTTTTGCTTATAAAACACTCAGTTCATGGTATGTTCTTATAGCAGCCTGAACAGACTAAGACAGAGGATACCTGTGGTATATTTTTAACAAAATCATAGACAGCACAAAGCAGGCTGGAGAAAGAATGGGGGTGGAGTATGAGGAATAGAACACAAGGAATGACTGAACCAGAATGGAATAGATACACAATTGGCTGGAGTCAAGGTCCAAATAAAATAAGTTGAATTATAGTAAATACAAATAAGGAATTCTGCATGATCAAAAAAACAGCTGCACCATTCTAAAATGTAGACAGAGGGAGCAGGATGTGTTGACAACTTCCAGTGTGTTTCAGAAATATTTAGGCACTGTATTGAATAATAATGTTTGAATGTATCAACGCTGTACCTCTCCCCTTCCCAAGCTGCTTGGCTCTTGAGTATCTGTTTTCTCAACAAGCTCCTCCAGTGACTTACCCAGAAAGGAGAGGAAAAAAGGAAATGTACCGTGATGTATCCTGAGACTGTGCCTTAAGAAATTCAGCCCTCCTGATCCAGTATTCAGAGAACAAGTCTGCCTCTCTCTCTCTCTCTCTCTCTCTCTGTCTCTCTCTCTCTCTGTCTCTCTCTCTCTCTGTCTCTCTTTCTCTCTCTCTCTCTGGGTGGATCTCTATCAGAACCAAGGACCTTCTGGCTTGGAGCTCTGAGTGCTCTCCTGTGCAGTAGGTGCTGCTTGGTGTCAGGGGTCTGGAATCTTCTTGCTTCCACTCTGGTGGCTTGGATTTTATTCTTTCTCAGAAATGTCATGTGCTTCCATGCACTCCGTTCTCCAGAAGTACCCCTGGGCTCCTCCACTGGCTCCAAGATTGCATCACTAATGAAAAACATCTTGGCAATCACCAGAGCCTGCCATCTCATGTTCCCTCTACTAAAATATTGACCACCTCCTACCACAGAGCCCACTGCCCGAGTGGGTCATTTCTAGCTTAGACAGAGGAAATACTTTATTCCAATATATGATCTCTACTAAACCAAACCTGATAAGATCCCATCATCCAGTTTTCCTTTGCCCTATCCTGCCTTGTCTTGTTATTCCATTGTATCCCACCTCAACCTATCTCTCAGTGGGTCTTATTTATTTACTTGAGACAAGGTCTCACTCTGTTGCCTAGGATGGCATGCTGGGAATACAGGTACATGCCACCATGCCTTGTTAATTTAAAAAAGTTTTTTAGAGATGGGATCTTGCTGTGTTGCCCAGGCTATTCTCAGACTCCTGGACTCAGGAGATTGTCCCACTTCAGCCTCACAACTAGATGGGATTACAGGGATGAGCCACTGACTCTGACAGGGTCTTTCTCCTCTTCTGGCACCTTGGGTGGATTATTCAGAGACAGACTCCCGGATGAAAATCTGGGTGTAGGAGGTTTATCGAGAGTCCTCGCATGAACATTATTCAAAAGAGGATGAGGGAAGTAAAACTGAGCAGAGAGAGAAAATGAACTGTGATGCAACTGCAGCAGAAACCTCAGAGAATCCCACAGTCCCACCGGGGCCTCTGAACTGGATGCAACTTCAGAATTGTCTCAAATTAAGTCAACAGAGGATACTTTGTTCCTCCCACCCCCAAACCCCCCTCCGCCAGCTCACGAGCCACTAGAAGCAGACTATCCCAGGGAGAGAGTGTAAACTTGCTCAACATAGCTTCCTTCAGCTAAGAGCAACTCCAAGAGGGGGATTTGGCTGTGAGACAACAGCAGCCAACACTCACAGTGCCTTGGAGAATGCATGTCCTTGTCTTGGAGGGGGCATCTGAATAGCACACCACAGCATTTGCTACTCCTGGGCATATACAGCCCAACGCACTGAGGACGAGAAGTTAGCTCTACAACTGTCTAGTCAGAGGAGTGGGCCACCTCCCTTTCCAGTCCAGTGAAACTCATGTTGCTACTTTTCCTAAGCACTCCTTTTATTAGAAGGATTCTATTCCACTGGAAAATACTTCACGCTCTAGTGTTGGGTCTTCCAGTGAGCTTTCTTCATGTAGCTCTTTAGTGCTTCTCTTAAGCTCCCGAAGACAAAAAAAACAAGGTGTCCCACACAGTAGTGGAAGGACCTTAGAGATGGCTTAATCTAGTTCCTTCATTTTCAGGTCCTCAGAGACATGGCACATCTTCCCCAAGGCCACATATCTGCTTAGCATTGGAATCAGAACCATAACCCTCGTCGAATGGTCTTTGTTCTCCCAGCAAATGATGCTCTGATGCTGATGCTGTACTATATAACTCATTAAGTTCAGAAGTATGTGTCCTGGCTCCTCAGTGAGACTGCAAACTGAGCCATTTCTTAAGCTGTTTTACAGAAAAACATATAAAACAATAGGAGAACTAGTAAAAGCCCATCTCTGCTAAGATTTCATTCAACCACTGGGTAGGGTTAAACATGAATGCATTTTTCAGTTTTTTCATACTGCACACTGGTGATTTTCTAGCTATAAGTTATAACAAAGTTTATCATTCAAATGGCCCCCTAAAGTGCAAGTTGTCTTAGAGGAATAAATAGTGTCTAATATGTCTGTTTTTCTGGTAAAGGAGAGAAAAACAGAAAACTGAATAATATGAAAAAGAAACAGGAGGAAAAATTAAAAACACAAGTAGCAGTGGTTTTCGCCCCAGTGGAAAACATACATTTATTGGGAAGAATTCTCAGCAGGAACAGTGGAAATCTTACATTTTCTAGTTCAATTACAACATCAGGATCTTAGATATTGGTAAGAGGCTTGTTTCCAAGAACTCTGATGCTGAATCAATACAGTCCTAAGTGATACATTAGAAGTGCTGCAGAAAATGTCCTACCATTATTAATAAATTGTTCCATAGCCTTCAATATATTTTTTCTTATACATTTAGTCATTGTTTAAATTACTGTTTTACTGAAATGAAATCATGAATGTTGGGGATTTAGGAAAAATAATGCTGCAATTTGTAAGCCAGCCAGCCTGGCTGTTCCGTCCACAGGTTGAACCATCAACTTATGATACACAGTGGATTCGCCCAGGAAATTCTCAGATCAGCAATTTGTTATGAAAATGCACTATGCTGTCCTTTGGACTCAAATTTGAGAATACTGTTCAGATATTAGTTGGATGTGTTTATATTTATTGCTTTTAATGGGGTTGCATGGTGCCAGGCAACACTTTTCTCTGTTGGATACTGTTTGGCCTTTGGCAAAGGAAAGAATCTATGCTGCTTAATACCCAGCACACAAGAAAGGGCCCCTTAGCCCTTCCCAAGCTCCTGAATCGCTTCAGATAGCAGTCATCTCCTTACTACAAAATAAGGCTTTTCACTCCAAAATTAAAAATAAAGCCTAGACTCGAATGCCTCTGAGAGAAGAGACATGGTATTTTTGAGGTAATGTTGAGAAATGACCCTTCCTACTCTGGACTTTGAGCAGAGATAATACACGTGAGATGTTTGGACACATCTGATGTGTACAGTAGCAGGTGCAGAACAAAGTTCTCTTATATTAACTAAAGAATAGAATATAGGGCCGGGTGCGGTGGCTCACGCTCATACTCCCAACACTTCGGGAGGCTGAGGCAGGCAGATCACGAGGTCAGGAGATCGAGACCATCCTGGCTAACATGGTGAAACCCTGTCTCGACTAAAAATACAGAAAATTAGCCAGCGTGGTGACATGCGCCTGTAGTCTCAGCTACTCGGGAGGCTGAGGTAGGAGAATCACTTGAGCCTGGGAGGCAGAGGTTGCAGTGAGCCAAGATCACACCACTGCACTCCAGCCTGGTGAAAGAGTGAGACTCCGTCTCAAAAAAAAAAAAATGTAGATGGGCAGATCCATATTGGTTGAAGATCTGCACTTGAAGTGTTGGCCAATGAAAAATGTGACAAAAGCAGAGACTCAAGCGATATGTCACAGGAAATTTACACATCAGGGCATTTAGTTAGGACTTCTGTGATAATGTCATTTGAGAGGATCCAGAATGGGCCATTTAGCCATTATTCTCTCTTCTACGAGCCTTGCATGGAGGGATAATAGAAATTTTATCTTTTTGCCATGCAAATTTGGCCTTAAAAAGAAAAGTTAACAGGTTGGATACATAGACACAGAGCATAGTAAAGTTAATCCCATGCATAGTTTGGGGGAAGTGGGGAATATTAAAATCTTTTTTAGAGAATCCAGAAAGATGGGCAACATATATTTTTTCCTCTTTAGAAAAGTTTGGTTTCAGCTGCTTTTGATTTCAGAGAAATGGACAAACCTAATTGAATCCCTTTTCCAGCAATGCAATCAGTTTTATTTAATGTATAGACCATAGCAGAATTCCTTAGAGGTCACCTGTTCTGACCCTGCCATTTCATGGATAAATAAACTGAGGTCTAGATTTACTGAAGGTCACATATCGGCCTATGTGGGCACAGATACATTTATGATCTCATCTTACATTCATTCACACCTACAACTCCACCCAAGTTACCCAAGGAGGGCTTCTTTCTACTGGGGGCCAACCTCTTGTTTCTTAAAAACAAGAAACCATAGAATATTCTGTAGGTCATTTCTATTGGAGAAATAAGTGAGAACACGAAATGTCAGCCACAGAGGATGAGAAGCAAAAGGAAACAAGCTAGGAAAGAGCCCACATGGAAGGGACAATGACAACTTGCTTCTTCTGCCCCATTTGTACCTTCAGTTCCCTGCCAAGGTAATTCTCCAACTTCCGTACACATCAGTCGGTTAGAACAGCATTGTTATCTCCATTTTACAGAGAGCAAGCTGTGGCATAAAGCAGCCAGAAGGTTTGCTTGTGGGAAGGCGTTACTCAGACAAAGTCGGTAGAACATAGAGCTCTGAGACCAGAAGAAATATAAATGCTTCCTTGTGCTGTAATAGGCCTAGATGAAAAAGGTTTCCTGGGAAGAGTGTTGTGATCATAAAGGGCATCACTTTCTGCCCAAAGTCCAAGAAGCGGGAACAGTTTCTGATGACAAAAAGGAGACAAGGACTGTAATTATGCTGGAGGTAATCTGACAGAAACGTTGTTTGGGGATAAGATCCTTTGAAGAAAATTTTATGAGTGAAGTCAATGCTTGCCTTTGGCTGGCTGGCAATTTATGATCACGAAAACCCAGAATTGCAACTTTTAATAATGCTAATAAATGTCACTTTTGTCATTTCTTTTATCCTGATTTATAGTAAATTATTTCTCATCCCAGTTCAATTCATCGAGCATTGGACATCCTCTGTGTTTCAGGTCTGTTGACTGTACCGGAGATTCAAAGATGCAAAGATCTCAGGAGACCTCAGGCTTTGATGGACAAGCAGTCCAGATTTTCAAAATATGTTTCAGGTTTCCTATAAACCCTGCATATTTAAACTTCTAAAACTGGAAACAAAGATAAAACACAGATATAGGGAAATATTCTGCATGACTGTTAGAAAAAAATAGCAATAACATCAACTAGGAATGTAAGTAACATGTCTTAAAAGCAACCTGGGCCGTACGCGGTGGCTCATGCCTGTAATCCCAGCACTTTGGGAGGCTGAGGCGGGCAGATCACAACGTCAGGAAATCGAGATCATCCTGGCTAACACAGTGAAACCCCATCTCTACGAAAAATAATAATTAAAAAAAAATTAGCCAGGCATGGTGGCATGTGCCTGTAGTCCCAGCTACTCAGGAGGCTGAAGCAGGAGAATCACTTGAACCTGGTAGGAGGGGGTTACAGTGAGCTGAGATCGCGCCGCTGCACCCCAGCCTGGGCAGAAAGTAAAAGTCCATCTCAAAAAAAAAAAAAAAAAAAAAAATCAAGCTGAAGAATTGGCATTGGCAATGGCAAATGAGACCTTTTCATGTGGGAAAAAAAAAAAAAAGTGACTGCAAAAGAAAGCATCTTGTTGGTGAGAAAGGGTAGTGGGTCCATCTGCTTATGAGAAAGGTTTCAAGAGATAACTTCCGTAGCTCCCCGGGGGGCTGCAGGACCCTTGCTGCTCCTGTATCTTCAGACTAACATGTTTCCGTTTTCTGAAATATAAGCTACTTGTGCATTTATAAATTACCTTGCAATATGAGGTAAATGTACTGCTTTTGGGATGACAGGCAGAGTTTGCAAATCTCTTTTCCTTCTTGCTTAATCCCGGGAATTTACCTATACTCTGAATGCAAGTAATGCACATTAGTCAATTAATAGGCTGTTAAACGACAATAGTTCCGGGCAATGTAATTACTGTTGGTAAAATAAGAAATGAATGATTGCATGTCAGTAACCAATTCCACTTCCTTTCCTTGGAACAGATTAACTTTGAGTCATGATAGTTTCTCTGGAAAAAAAAAATTGATTGTTTCTGTGAACCTATTAGTTGCCGTTTCGTGTATTAAAGAAATTTAGGTTTTTGTGTTGTATTTCTTATCTAGGTGGCATGTGGGAAAGTTACACCAATGGTATTTATTTTCAAATATAATAACAAAGTTGACTTTTAAATAAATTAATTAAAATTGTTGATGGAAAGGCCAAGGCAAGAGTAAGAGTCCTTTGACTTTCTGTCCATATTAGTCTTCTGCCCACCATTGCCAATTCTAGATCATTCACACTGTTTTATTAGTTGAGTAAAAATCAAGAGAAAAAAAATCGAGGAACAATAACCTTAGTTTTAGTGATTTTTTTTTTTTCATTTTGCACTCAGTTTCCTTAGAATAAACCCCAAAATGTTTAACATAGTCTTTCTTGGTAATCTGGCTCCCAAGGTTTTACGTGTTAGTTTGTTTGACGTCTGTAGTCTCGACCGTAGTCTAAGTCTGATGAAGGCAGTTACTTCATCGCTTTGGTTCACTGTTATCTGAGGGATTTGAATAGTGCCCAAGCCAATATTAATTAATGAGTAGAAGAAAAGATAGCTAAGGACAAGATCTCACTAGTTACTTATGACTTTAAAAGAGAGCTCTGAATGCATATAAAATAGGGAAGAGTGAATTGTCTAAAAACAATATATAGGAAAAAGTGAAAAATTCTACACTCTACTGATGAAACAAAGGATTGGACTGCATCACATAGGCTAAGATAAAGATAAATTGGACCTGAAAAAGTATGTACCACGAAAAAGCTGAGTTAGAGACAGTAAAACTGTCATTCTTCTGTCCCTACCCACCCGAAGATTAGAAAACTCATTGCTTGCATCTCTGTTGATCATCTCCGTTGATAAATGTGTTTTAGTAGCAATTAGGTGTGTTAATACCTAAGTTTGCAGATGGTTTCTTTAGAGCAATTAAGATTTTTGAAATACAGCCTTCCTCTGCAATCCCCTGTTATTAAATATTTATTGAAAAGCAAAGAAGATTTGTAGTTACATTTAGGAAGGATTATAGGGTTTACAGTTTACAGGGATGAAACCCCATAACATTCATTTTCAATGATTGGATCATCTTGCCCTACAATTAATTGCTTTATTGCATAGACATCTGGAGGGAGAATTTTTGGATCAAGTGCCAACAAATCCACATATCTTCTTACCCATTTAGATATCTCTTTCAAATACAATCCATTCCCTGTAAGACCCCTATGTACTCAGTCTACTACTGGAATACTATCTAGGAAGGCACAAGTCCACCCCTCCTGTCCACAAGTATAGACCATTGCAAGAATCTCCTAATTGGTTTCTCTGCCTCCAGCTTCACTTTCTACCAGTGCATCCTCTATTTTGGAAAGTTACCCTTCTAAAATGTAAAATTGATTCTTCCACTCATTGGTTCAAAGCCTTCCAGAATTTCTCAGTTGATAAATTAAAATCCAAATGGCTCCTGCTAGCAGAGATCTCGCACAGCGTCCCTCTCTAGTTTCATGCCCTGCCACCCGGAACTCTTGCCCCACATCTGGCCATTCATGTTCATGTGCATCTTGCTAGTCTGTGGCTGTGACATTCTCCACATCTTCTGAGCAAGAAGCCTTTATTTAACCAGGAGAGCATAGCAATGAAAAAAGAACAGACTCCAAAGCCAGATACTTGGGTTCAAATTCCAGCTCAGTTGCATAATAACAGTGTAATTTTGGAAAAGTTACTGGTTTCCTGTGTTTTCGTTATTATGACGATAGTACTGCCATTCTTACTGAATGGGTTAACACATATAAAACCCTCTTAGAGTAATCCCTAGTTCACAGTAGCAGCTCAATAAAGTCAGCTACCAGTACTCATCCTCCAAGTCTTGTCTCCAGCATCATCTCCCCCATGGGGTCTTCTCTGATCTCATCACCTACCCTCGCCCCACCTCAAGCAGATCTGATCACTCTGAACTCAGTTTCACCCACCGTGTTGCACAGAAATCATGTATTTATAGATCCAGCTCCCCACGCATTGTGTGACCATGGTCAGAGGTTTGCTGTGTTCACATTGGTGTTCTGAAAACCTATCCCAACCCCTAAAATGGGTAACATAAAAGAAACTCAACAATTACATTTGAATAAATGAATGAACAAATCAAAAAACACCAAGAAAAGTAAACTGGAAGTGCTGAAGGGCAGGCTTTTCCAGTCCTTCTGAGTGATTAGGGCTCTTTAGTGGCACAGGCATGAAAGGGATCCAGGCTAGAGCTGATTCCGATCACTTGGCTCTTCTCCAGTGAGAGGAGTGCAGCTAAGCCTCCAACACTTCGGCTTTGTTGGATCCTAGCTGGTGAGGGATGCAGGGTGTGGAGCATCAATCACAGGGATCCCCTTTTGGGTTCTAGTCACTGGCTCCTGCCAGGAGGCATCGCTCGTTTTTCTTTTGGGTCATTTTCTGGCTGATTGAAGCTCACCTTTTCCAGGGGCCAGGCAGAGCTGCTCCTCTAACGAGGCTGATGATAGCAGGGAGTAAGCACTGACTGGATACCTGTCGCTGGGCTCAGGGCTGTGCGCAATCTATTTCATGACAGTGTAGAGTTAACCTTAGTTTCTGAATTGAAATGCAACCCTGCTCCACCACTCAGTAGCTCTGTCCTTGGCGAGTTACCTCGTTTCTCTATGTACTATATCTTCAGACATAAAATGAGAATAATACTAATAATGATATTCACCTCATAGGACTGTTGTAAGGATAAATTCATTCAATCCATACAAAGCCTTTAGAATAGTGCCTACTACTTCGTAAGTGCTCAGAAAATGTTTTCTGTTGTTTCTGTAATTATCCCCATTTGACAGATGAGGAAACTGAGGCTCAGACAGATTAAGTCACCTACCGAAGGTCACAGGCTACAGAACCGGGACACACAACCACTCTTTCTAAGATTCATCACTGCCCCACTCCAATAGTCAAATCTCCTCCTGTCTCCAGTCCATCACCTTTCTCAGACAAGGCAGAGACACTAGCCCCAGCATGACTCCTGATCAGTGAGGCACAGCTATGGCACAAGAAAATCCCTACAATCCGCCCATGCATTTTTTTTTTCTTTTTTTGAGATGAAGTCTCACTGTGTCTCCCAGGCTGGAGTGCAGTGGCACAATCTCAGCTCCCTGCAACCTCCACCTCCTGGGTTCAAGCAATTCTCCTGCCTCAGTCTCCCAAGTAGCTGGGATTACAGGCACATGCCAACATGCCCGGCTAATTTTTGTATTTTTAGTAGAGACGGGGTTTTGCCATGTTGGCGAGGCTGGTCTAAAACTCCTGACCTCAAGTGATCCGCCCACCTCGGCCTCCCAAAGTACTGGGATTATAGGCTTGAGCCACCGTGACTGGCCTGCCTATGCAATATTTAGAGCAAACTTAAACTAAACTTAAAAAAAAAATTTCTGCTTATCTGATTATCTGATATTGAGATCTGAGATCTAACTGGAAGTCCTATATTTACATTTGCTAAATCTAACCAACCTACAAGATGTGTATGTGTGTATGTGTGTGTGTGTGTGTGTGTGTGTGTGTGTGTAAAGTCACTTGGACCTTCAAAGAACTTTTGTCACCTTATTGCTGGCACTCTTGGGGAAGGGATTAAGTTACAGGGCAGACCATGAAGGCAGACATCCTGTGTCTCCCTGCTCTTATGAAGAGCTCTGAGATATCAGTGAACATCTTCGGTGCTAGCAGAAGATATCTGATAGAAGACACTGAAGTAGGTCTGTTGAAGATGGTTTAGAAAACCCATTAAATAAGAGAAGTGGGGTCTGATTTCTTGGGAGTGGCTCATGAACAACCTCAGCTCAGCCTGCATCATGTGGTTTCAAGAGATTTCCATTTGCTGAATATTTTATGATGTTTATTTCCCCCCCTGACTTTAGGAGATTTCACATGCATGATTGCAGGTTGAAAAAAACGTGGTAGCTTGCGGCACTGCCCACTAAAACCACGTTTTCCTAATATTTGGCTTGGGTTAAGTAAGAAGTGACACCCTCCTAAAATGATCTTCCTCCTCCATCCATCCCAGGGATGCAAGATTCACTTTTACCTTTTCCAGCGCACTTTAAACTGTCTCAGATACCATGTGCAGCATCCACACTGCCCTTACTTCAGGAGTCTTACCAAGAACTTGGGCTATTGTGGGTGCAGATCCAGACATCCCACTATTGGATTCCAGACATCCAGACACATGTGGATTTGGGATAGCATCATGCCATATGCAGGTCAAAGAGTAGCATCCTCTTAAGACTGGAAATGGGGTTGTAGGGGATTACACCTGGCATTTTCTTCAGACTTCTCCCTAACTTCCCATACCTTGTTTCTTAGTCAAGGACTTTGGTTCTTGCTCTGAGCCTTGCTAGTAGGTACTTTCAGACAGTGGAATTTTATTGCTTCTCTCTACTTCTGTTCATTCTTTGCTTGCTGGTGTCTTGGGATTCCTATTTCCTATATTAGGGCTCCTAAATTTACTACAATGGCATAGAATTCCAAAAAGTGAGGACCCTTTGGTGCTTTGCCTGCATGACCTACCTTCCTAGGGCTGAGTCCACTTTCATGAAGAGGAGGAAGAACTCTAATGGAGGAGAGAATGGCTCCCAGAGCCCTAAATGTGGGCTGCATTACCACTAAAGCAGACAGACTTCCCACTCTGGCTGTCTCATTCTCCTGCTCATTTGTTGTGTATTGTAAAAATTCAAGTGGAAGGGTAACTGATATTGACAATATTTTGAGTTGAATTGAGGGCAAATTAATGCTAATGTTCTTATTCTACATCTCTAGTACCTCTACTTCATTATTCTGAACAATTATTTGGTTTACTTGAAATTGTTTCAATAATTTTTCGTTCTGTTTTGAAAGAATCAAGACTCTGAGCATCTGAAGCATGCAGGCAAAGATGTCCTAAATGAATAAAGTTAGGAAAGATGTTTGTCTTATCACACCATCTCTGACATTCCAAATTCTCTGGCTTAGTTTCCCTGTTCTCTACAAATTGGCTGGTGATATTAAAACCTTTAAGAATTGCCTTCCTAAGATACTTTTCTTGTTCAATTCTTTGGAAGAAAGATTTATCTCTTAATTTTTTTTGGGGGGGGGGGTGAAGAATTAATTCCAGAACTTGATTTGGGAATGTTGAAATCAACTCAGGTCTCTTGAGTTACTCCATATTCCATTCAAGGGAAGTTTCCCCTCTCCTGAATTTCCTCAGTCAAACTTTAAAGGCTTCTCAGACAGCATCAGGCTATGTGAAATAGACAGAGGTCGCTGTTCAGCCCAAAGCTGCTGACCTAAGTGTGGGCCATAATTCATAGCCTGAAAAAGGGGTGGGCTCAACAGTAAGGACAATGTAAAACTGCCCTTCTGAAACAGGATGATGACTTTGCCTCTGTTGTGATGTTCAGGTTGCTGGCTTCACAAATGGAAGGAAAGGAAAAGGAGGGTATTAGGCAAAGAAAAGTAGAACTTGAAACATTGGAGGAAATATACCTGAGATGCACTTTTCTAAAGGCTTGCGTATCCAGCTGCAGATGTTTTTCCATAAAGCAAACCTGACGATTTTACTTCTCATTTAAGGTTTTTACCAGGTGTTAGTTTTTTGTAAAAGGAAGTCCAAACACTTTTGTGTGGCCCATACCAGGCACTTCAAAGTCTGGCTTGGCCAGTCTAATACCCCAATATTTAATTAGAGGTACAAATGTTGTTTCTCTACTCAACTGGAAATGGGGAGGCCTAGTTACAAAATGAGACAGCATTCCTTGCCCTTAGAACACTGTCTACAGGGGTAACAAATGCATCTCTTTCAGCCTCTCCCGCTTATCCCACACTTCACTGGGCAGTTTTTTTTTTATTGAAAACCACTCACAATTCCCCACTTCCTAGCTAAGCCTCGATTGGTCCTTTCTTTTTAAATTGGAACATGCAATTTCATTTAAGAAAATTTTATATATAACTTAAATAAATATAAATGTATATATTTATAATTGTACATCTATGTATCCTTCATGGCCCTATCTCTGCGAAATGCATGTGTCTGTGCTCTCCACATTCACAGACATTAGAGTGTGCTGTCAAAGTCTGTTTTGTCTGTTTTCATGTCTGTTGCCCCTGCAGACAGTGCTCTAAGGGCAGGGAATACTGTCTCATCCTTGTAACTAGGCCTGTCCATTTCCAGTTCAGTAGCGAAACAACATTTGTACCTTTAATTAAATATTGGGGGATTAGACTGACTGACATTATGCTTCAGGACTAAACCACAAATTAAAAAATGATTTACTTTGTACACACACACACACACACACAGACACACACACCTCAATTCTGTATTATCAAGGTTGCAGTTGCGGAGGGCAAGATAATATTCAGCAAGAAATCTCCAACTGCCTTCTACACGAAATATGCAAAAGAAATATACAATGTGATGGATACCTTCGAAGGAAATGTGAAGTTATTAGGCAAAAAGCACAAGATGACTATCATCAGGCACAAAACATGTGCTCCAGACGGTTGGAATGACACAGAAAAGGCAGATCATGGAGGAAGAATGAGCTGTCAGGGAAGGCTCTGAGGAGGTGAGACCATGCGAAGGGTGAGGGGATGCATGGAGGAAGATCCGAGGGCAGAATCTAAGGACATCACTGCCCAGTCAGCAGCTGGGAGAGAAAGATACAAGAGATACCTTTTAAGGAAAGGACATCCAATTCTAGATGGAAATGTTGTCAGTCAATATTGGCCTTATGACCTTTGACCTTCAAGCTTTCTTGTTCTCCCACTGTCACACTTTTTAAAATGACGAATCATGAAGTATGGACAAACGCCTGGAGAGAAAAATCACATTTTAGACTAAAACTCAAAAGCATTCGTAGTAGAAACTACTTAACACTGGTTGTGACATTTTTATGAGAATAGGCCCCAGATTCTCTAAATTTGTCTACTTGACTCTTTTTTTTTAAACTTTTATTTTAAGTAAAGGGATACAAGTTCAAGTTCGTTACATAGGTAAACTTGTGTCATGAGAGTTTGTTGTACAAATTATTTCCTCACCCCCAGGTATTAAGCCTAGTACCCGTTAGTTATTTTTCCTTATCCTCTCCCTCTTCCCACCTGCCACCCTCCAACAAGCCCCATTGTGTGTTGTTCCCCACTGTGTGTCCATGTGTCCTCATTGTTTAGCTCCCACTTATAAGTGGGAACGTGCAGTATTTGGTATTCTGTTCCTGTGTCAGTTTGCTAAGGATAATGGCCTCTAGCTTCATCCATGACTCTTCCTATTATGCCATTTGAATAAATCTGTTGATTCCTTTCTCCTCATATTGAAAAAGATGAATTGAGCTTGAAGTTGCAGGGTAGGGTGAGGAACTTGCATAGATAAAAAAGAGTGCATCTTTATTTTCTCTAATTTTTGAAGTTTCCATCTATTATGAGGGCAGGCAACAAGACACAGTAGTATTAGCAATACTGTGACTTTCTTGCCAGTAGAAGTCATAAGGAGCCTATCCTATTGGAGTTGTTGAAGCTATCTGAAAATATCACCAATGCCCATCACCACTTTGAGATTATACTTGTTATTAGAGTCCCGTCACAGATATTCTTATTGAATGCATTAATGAAGATGTATACATACAAATCCATCTTTTCTTAACTATTTCAGCATAACTGATTTCCTTTGTATTCTCATATATTTTATTTTATACGTTTAAGGTATGGTTCTGAGAAGGGCGCCAAGGTCCTCTGAAGGCTATCCAAGGGCCGTGCATGGATGCATGGAGAGCTCCTGACTAATGTCTATTACATAGGACTAATAGTGGTACCTCCCTCATAGGTGTGCTTGTAATGATTATACATGCAAATTCATATCAAATTCTTAGAATAATAGCATGAGACATAGCTCCTGGACCATTACTTCCTATTTTCCTTATCATCACAAGCTAAGGCAGAGTCCTGAAGCAGCTAATGCTGCCCTTTGAAAGCCATGCAAATTCTCTAGAACCCTCCAACATCCTTAGAAAGAAAACCTAAAAGGGGACTGTGACATGATATCAAGCAGCAGATATGTGAACATACATAAATGATTACCAAGAGATAGTTTGCCACGCATCTGTTAAAAAGAAATCAGCTTCTTCATCAATTGGTTCAAAACAAACCTTTTTGATTCCCCCTACTAGTGACAAAACCTGTCAGACAAAGCAAGGTAATAAAAAACAGTGTATAGTGCAATCATGAAAAGTGAGCATACAATTTCTTTTATTTATCCTATTGTTTTTATCACTTTAAGTTCTGTTTTTTTCCACTCGTTTGTTGTCATAGTTGAGAAATTTAGCATTTCGCCTAAAATGTTTCACGTGATGAATTATTAAAAATCTTTTACTGCTGGACAACCTTACTGTGGTATAGGGTGTTTTGTTTAGTTTTGTTTTGTTATGTTCCTTAAAAAAATTACCTCTTGTTTTGCTGTGAGGGGAGACAGCTAATGAAAAATGGCCCAGAATTATTGTGAAACAATTGTCTGTAGTGTAATCAAGTCTGTTCTGCCCTCCAACTACTCCAGGATATAATGATACATGTATCATTAAGCAGCTGCTATGGATGCCTGAGGAAACTGGTAGAAATTTGTACCTATTGTTTTCCTTTCTCCAGCCTCGTTTCCCAAACATCACCCATGTTCTCTCATTTCCCTCATGCTTTTTGGAATATGGCTGCAAAACTTTTGTGAAATACAATCATGTATCTTCACACTTACATAAATTTGTGCATACACACACAGACACACACACACACACACTTCCTTTTCAAAAAGCAAATTGTACAGTAAAAATTTGCATTCTTCTGGTAACTTTTTGTAATTATGCAATGCATAAAGTAAGCTTTTAAGGATGGTGATTTTTAACACAGAAAGCAGGGGTCAAGGGAGAGTGTATGACTAATGTTTAATTAGAACAAGCTTCCAAAATAAAGCAATTATTTGTTTAACGGCTGCTAAATTTTATGTAGCAGAAGGGCTCAAGCTTGAGCTCTCTGTTTCCCTCACTCTCTCTTTTTGTGCGTGTTTGTGTGTGTGTGTGTGTGTGCACGCGCACACACACACCCACATGCGTGCGTGTGTGTTTCTGGTCATCAGGCATTTTTAAATAGGGCTCAAAGCTGCATTCTTAGTACCACAGTCCTCCAACCCACAGGCAGAGCAGAACAGATTTGCCCAACAGCCACCTTCATGATAATGATAAGGTGATATCACAATATTTACAAGTGTTGGCATTTCTCTTTCATCTTCTGTCATGATTTCCATCATTTCAACGCTGCAGAAAGAAGAACCATAGGAAAGAGTGGGTTATAAGGCAGTTTCATTTGTAGGAGATTCTCCTTTCATAGGATATAACATAAAACTCATAGATCAAGAGGTTTTCCATTGAATGTTTTCTATTTGCCTATATTTTTGATGTCATAACTGGTCCACAATCAATCAGGCATGCTGTCTACAACTAACATATGGCTAAAACTATTGATCTATTCTGTCATGCAATTAATACAGCATATTAATAGATACGCAACTAAAAGCTATAACCTTAGGTTAGTGAAATAACAAATTAACATGTTATTAATAGAATTTCAACATGGCCCTGCCAGTAGAGAGCATTCTATGTCATATTTGTGCATAAATGTATTTGGGGACAATTAGAATTATCCTGGGGCAGATTTAACTTGTGCATTTTATATTTGTGTTCTATATCTGCAACAAAAGTACAACTATGATGTGTATTCAAGTGCCTTTTCATTGCTATAAATGTATGCCCAAACTAACGTGATTTGCCTTTCAGCCATATAAAAACAGCAATCCATTTAAACAATAATTTAGAACTGAACAGTAATACACACTTGAGACAATACAGGCAACAGGACAGTCTTTTAAATGATTTCTATGCTGTCCAACAATTTTCAAACTTGTACATGGACAAATGGAAATCTTCCCAAAATGTAATTTAATTTCGAAGTAAAATTCAATGTAAAGAGTGGAGCAGAGCCAGATGTTTTCAGTTACGTCCTGCTGAACTACAATTACTGTCCTCATATAGGATCCCACTAAAGAGAGCATAGTATGTGTTCACATATCCAGCATCAGAAATTACCACAAGAAATACTGGTTCGTTATCATATTTAAATAAGTTTCACTAATAAGAAACTACGGGGCTATTAATCCAACTAAATAAAGTAAATATTTGGACTTGAAATGCAGATGAGTCAGAAAATTGGCTTTAATACTTTTTAGAAGTCAGAGTGCTACAGTGGAAGGTACTCACTTCAACTTTTAACCCTAAGACCAGAAAACTAAGGAGAACAGGAGTTGGGATGGAAAATGGTGTCAGAAGCATCTCTGTTCCAGTATGTTCCCTGGTCATGGTCCAAGGAAGATGTTCAGTCTTCAGAAGAGATTCACTGTGCACCATTCCATCATCTCTCTGTTTATTCAAGAGATCAACCAAGCCTTCAGCATAGATCAACCATGCTTCCTGTTCAGAGCTCAGAGCCATGCGTCCCTGCTGATGAAGCCAGACTTCTGGAGCAGCAGTGCCACACTGCTCTGAGTAGCTAGGTCCTTGAGTTGCTACTTCTCCTGTGGCGTGAGAACTGTTCTTCCTATCTGTACCTTCTCTGACTCACATTCTGGGTAGCACTAAATACCCTCTGAGGGTGCAGGGGAGAAGGGATGCCAGGGCACCATCACTCATTCTTAAAATAGTCTCGCTTCCTCCTATTTCAAAGCATATTATCTCCTTAACAGGACTCATGATCACTTGCTTTGAAATTTGCATTGACATCTAGGCCTCTACAAAACATAAATGTGTTATAAAATAACAAGGTTAAAACCACTATCATAAAATAAAACGTAACTATACGTGGAGCAGAGTAGAGTAGTTAGAGTCCCTATATCTGGATGTTTTCTGGAAGTGAAGTCTTACAGTAAAACTCTTAGATAGTCAAAGTTAAAACTTAAGGAAAAGTACATAATTCAGCTGGACTTTGAGCCAAAGGGATGAGCTTCAAGTTTCATGCTGCAGGTGGATAGGCATTTTTGAAGATTTGTATTCCAAATCTGTTCAAAACTTTATTTAGCTGAACAACCAAGGGGTTCAACATATATGAATAAACTTGAGCCTTTACTGATGCAGCAAAGCTTTGATAAATATCAATCAAACATCTATTTTTTTTAAAGATGAGAAATGATAAATCTCCCAATATCCTCCTTGATTATGTTCTGTCGTTGTGACCATCTCATGGGAAAGAATACAGGTTCTAGAATAGAAATCAACCAGGAAATTCATCAAATTAATATTTTAGTATTGTAACTGACTTCAAGAATTTTCTAAAACAATGGATTTCAATAGAAAGGAAAAAAAACCACTCATGTGTACTATTTCAAATATATACATCTATTTTCCAAAAATTATTGAATGGTTATAGAACTGGAATGATGCCCTGAACCAAACCTCATCTAGTCCTCGCTCTCATTTTGCCAAAATCTAGGTTCCAAACTCTAAAAGTAAAATCAGAAACAGCAGGCTTTAATCGGCGTTCTCTCTTCCTGAAACCTACGGAAAGACAATGGAATTCTCTGTCAAATTAGTTGGCATGCCATTTAGATGTTAGTAGAAAAATCTTAATGCTAAAATATATCAACATTCAATCTTTTATGGTTTGTGGGAATGGAAAAACAAACACCAAATAAGTCCTGGTATTTGAATCACAGCAGGATAGGACATTTATAAAACTCTCCCAAGGAGGAATTTGACAAAGACCAAAGAGGGCAAGGAAGTTAGTCTAGGAACCAGGGTATGTCTGTGGCAAAGAGTGCCATCAGGAAGGTTTTGCACTCATCATAGAATTCATTGCACGTGGTCCCAGATGAAAAGCTATATTTGTAGACAAATGGTACATTTCAGAGAAATTACATCTACTATAGCTATGCAAGAGTTTCAATCCAACTCACCTAAGAAATCATGAATTTTAGTACTTTTTCACACAATCAATAAAAATTGTAGGAAGTGGAACTTGGGACTGCATATTAATCTTGCATCTAGCTCCTTGCTAGCTTTCAACAGCAACTATTCATCTTGTTGAGCCTATAGAAGTGATTTGTTTCATCTGTACACTCCATGCACAGCTAAATATAAAATCAACTTCTATTTAACAAAGTGGACTAACAGCATGAGGCCTATCAGGGTAGCCTGCAACCTTGGTGTAACATTGCAAATGCCTGCAACATGTCAGCACTGAAGCCAAGCCATTAGAATGTTGCTTAATAATGAAGCCGTATTGATAGGTTGACTAATAGGAATTTTCCATCATAAGTTGCTGACAGACCTGGCTCTGATTTTGTTTCCAAGTGCTTCAACAACTATTTCTCGATGCCTTGAAGTTCTTCAATTACTTAATCCACTTATTGGAAATCAAGTTAAAATTATCCATTAAGCAAATGACTCATTCTCCTTCAGCTAAATGAGGAGTACAAATACACTTCACCTTTTTAAAAAAGTGAATTCTGCCCTGGTCTGTGCTTTACAAGTCTTCATCTATCTGGCTGTTATTGCACTTCATAAATGGGGCCTAGCACATTGGCAAGTATGAAAACAGATTGGAATGTTGGATGTCCCCATCAAAGTCTATTTAACTTCCATGGAAAGGAAGAATAGATCACAATCATTGTTACTCCACAAAAATTCATCTGAGCTTTCTAAATTCTGTTTCACATTCCCCTAATTTCAGCATAGTCACCCACTGTCACAGATATGTCCAAGTGCCTGTGTGTGATGCCTGTGCACATAAGCACACACACAGACACCATCCAGCTTTGATTCTTGGCCATTTTTCTTAGCAAAATGGTCATCGCCAACTAGGATCCTAAAGATATGGGTTTTTGTGCCAGACTAGATTGATTTCAGAGTGACAATTTTAAGTAAGTGTGAGGATATTAGTAGCAGTTGTGAGGATATTAGTAGCAGTTAACAACAGCTTTTGTAACAAACCACTCTGAAACGTGGTGACTTACGACAATCATCATTTATTTTTTCTCACCATCCTGTGGGTTCGCTGGGAGTCCCTTTGCTGATTCTTCTTGTGCTCACTCATGTGGCTACGTACAGTAGCTTGAGGTTGGGAGGTTCGAGATGGCCTTGATCACATGCCTGGCCTTGGTGCCAGCCTTTGGCTGTGGCCTTTTGGTTTGGTTTCTATCCACATGGTGCCTTTTCTCCTGATGGACTGGACTGGCCTCCTTACATGGTGGCATTCAGAGTGGCATCTGAAGAGATTAAAGAGGTGAAAACCACAGGCTTTCTAAGTTCATTCTAAGTCTCAGGTCCGGACATGGAAGTTGTACCATGATGCTTCTGTCATTTTTTTTTTTTTTTTTTTTTTTTTGAGACAGAGTTTCACTCCTCTTGCCCAGGCTGGAGTGCAATGGCATGATTTTGGCTTACTGCAACCTCCGCCTTCCACATTCAAACAATTCTCCTGCCTCAGCCTCACAAGTAGCTGGGATTACAGGCTTGAGCCACCATGCCCAGCTAATTTTTGTATTTTTAGTACAGACGGGGTTTCTTCATGTTGGTCAGGCTGGTCTCAAACTCCTGTCCTCAAGTGATCCACCCACCTCGGCCTCCCAAAGTGCTGGGATTATAGGTGTGAGCCCTCGTCCCCACTTTTGTCATATTCTCTCTGCCAAAGCCATCAGAAAACCAGCCCAGATTCAAGAAATGGGACAGCAACCTCACCACTGGATGAAGCAGCAAAGACATACCACAAAAGGGAGGGGATTCTAGGGTGGAAGAAATCTGTGGTCATATTTTTCCATTGACAGCAATATCGAAGTTGAAGGCACGTTTTCCTGAGCAAGATGCACTGCTCAGCCATTTCCCCTTGTTGGTGGTGGAAAGAAGTGGAAAATGCCACTGTCTTTTCACATCTTTTCCTATGATGTGGCTCCCCTGTGCTTTTTAGAGATTGGCTATTTAAAGATCTTCCCACTGGAGAGAGCTCTGGTGTGTCCGCAAGAGGAATTTGAGTACAATTAGAGCCTTGCATGCCTGTCTTTAATTAAGGGTAGGAACGGAGCACTTAGCACAGGCCCTGTCACCCAGAAGCTGTTCAATACAGAATAAGTAAATAAGGAAAAAATGGGCTTACCATAGAGAAAACTTACTGACCCATTTTTCCCTGATAGTTAAGTTTTCAGAGACAATACTTATATTTATCAGAATCAGATTCAAAAACATGTATTAAGTAACCATTATGTGGTCCAGTAGGGTTCTGTGCATTTTGATGTTCATTATCTCACTTTTATCCGAAAGGCCAACCTGACCATGAACGTTAATGGAGATAGCTAAGAGGAAGAAAAGTCTGAGGAATTATTTCTCTGGCCCTGAATACATTAGAACCTCTCCAATCTGCTCATTTTGTATTCAGAGTTGCCATCGAACCATCACTCCCAACATGCAATTCCATTCCAGGGCTATTTTTGTGATTGCATTTTATTGCTTCTTATGTTAATATAGGAAGATACTAAATTTATCCCACACTACCTTAACATTCTGTGAAATATTTTTCTTTCATCTTGACTTTTCATTTAAAAAATTAACTGCTTGTTTGCTAAGAACATTATACTATAAGATGTATTAATCTTTGAAAGCTGTCTTTCCCATAATAAAATGTAAATATTCTACATGAAGAATTTAGAAATGGCCAGATGTCATGGCTTGGGCCTGCAATCCCAGCACCCTTGGAGGCCAAGATGGGAGGATCACTTAAGCTCAAGAGTTTGAGACTAATTTGGGAAACACAGGATGACCCCTGTCCCTAGAATAAATTTTAAAAATATATGATCTGGGTGTGGTGATGTGTGCCTGTAGTCCCAGCTCCTCAGGAGGCTTAGGTGAGAGGATCGTTTGAACCCAGGAGGTGAAGCAGTAGTGAGCCAGGCTGCACTGAACCATGATCACGTCACTGCACTCCAACCTGGGCAACAGAGTGAGACCCTGTTTGAAAAATAAAAATTAAAAAAAAAAGGAAAAAGAAAATAATTGAGGAGAATTGCCACTCTTAACTCAGTGGAATGTCAAATTAAAGAGCAATATTTTATGTCTACACTAAAAGAATTAAACCTAAGTGTTTTAGTGGGTGAAGAGGGAGTAGAATACAGAGATGAAGCTCTCTTAAAAGAAACTCACTACTGGAAACCATTGAGAAAGAGAGAGAGAGAGAGAATTTGCTAAGGAAACTAAAACAAAAGAGAACTTTTTAAGAATATAATTTTGATTACATCAGTTCCTCACTTCAGATGTGTCTGTCTCAGGGAACTAGAAAACAGAACCATAAAATATTTTCATGTGGGGAAAGCACTATTCTGCTTTTGTTTGTGACTATTGAGAAACTCATTGGTTGGTTACACATGAAAACAGCACTGCCAAAAGATGTTGAAACAAAATGACAATTAGTATGTGCTCAACTCACTTCAAAGACACTGAAGTTTACATTAAAATTTCCCAAGTATTAGCTATTTACATTTTTAAGACTTTTTCTTAAGAACTGGAAAATTTAAAAATGTTTTAAAAAACACCATGAGGTGATCAAAATCAATACCTTACATGATCCCTAAAAGTGGTCTGATGACCAGCATAGTTTATAAAACTCCAGGGAATGTGGTCTCTATAGCAGTTGACTCCTTCATGCTGCAGTAACTGAAGGTTCCTGGTTTCTAGAGAAACCAAACAGATGCAAGTTATGTAATCAAGTTAATACATATTGTGAGCCCACAAGGTATGGAGCTTAAGTAAACGTGTGCAGATCTCACGTACAGGAGCAGCTGTGGTCGCCTTACAACCTCTTTGTTTAATGGGGAGTGAAAAAGCCACACACATCTACAACTGATACTAGAAGATAAAATATTTTAGGGAGGCATTCTACAGATAAAATACTTTACTTTTGGCTGAGTGGGGTGGCTCATGCCTATAATCCCAGCACTTTGGGAGGCTGAAGCAGGTGGATCACCTGAGGTCAAGAGTTCAAGACCAGCCTGGCCAACATGGCAAAACCCCGTCTCTACTAAAAATACAAAAATTAGCTAGGCATGGTGGCACACACCTGTAGTCCCAACTACTCAGGAGGCTGAGGCAGGAGAATCACTTGAACCTGGGAGGCGGAGGTTGCAGTGAGCTGAGATGGCAACATGGCATTCCAGCCTGGGCAACAAGAGTGAAACTTCGTCTCAAAAAAAAAAAAAAGCTTACTTTTAACTGCATATAACATAGGTTTACCTTCTGATATTTAATATTTTATTATCTAGTGACTAATTCTATTATAATGATGTCAGTGGTAAGTTGAATGCTGTTTAAGGAAGTTAGTGTGTGTCTTATCCCTACAGATTGTGTCTTATCTATGATGTTTTAATGAAGAATTTTATGAAATTTTAGAATGGGAAGAAGAAGAATGGCCTGACCTTTATTAGATGGAAAATGCATTAATATATTAACAACTTAATTAAACACCATGGCCATCAGCTCAAGCATTGGTGTCCAAACTTACCTGTGTTCCAAATCACCTGGAGGCCTCGTTAACAGAGCTCCTGGGTCCCACTTCTAAAGGTTCTATATTCAATAGGCCTGGAATGAGGCAGGACTTTGCATTTCTAACAAACTGGTGATACAAATGCAATTCCGAGGACCAATCTTTGAAAACCACTAGACTAGTCTTCCTTGTAACCCAAAGGTGTCTACTGTCTTTCCATTAGAATCACACGGGGAACTTTCAAACTGTAACAACTGGACCACAATCCAGAAATGAGTCAGTTAGTCCATCTGTCTGCTGTTGGATCCAGAAATTGGTGTTTTCATCTATTTTTCCCAGATGGTTATAAAGTGCATCCAGGGATGAGAGCCACTGATATAATTCAAGGATGGTGTTTTAAGAAGTCATTTTGAGCTCAGCACCCACTGTCTGTTCCAGTGCTCCCCTTCATCTCAGGCCCAACGTGCCTTTCCACCTCTCCTTCCTCCAATCCCAGGGCTCCTGTGTTCCTCTCATTGTTTTTCCTACTCTTATCGTCCTGTTTGGTCACTCCTCCATCTTTGACTTTCCTGCTCATGTGTTCCTGGGGCTGGTGCTGGGAACTAGCTTTGAGAAAGAAGGCATATTGGACCACAAGTCAAAGAACCCATGCACTAACCTCCACTTTGCTATGAAATAGTTTAATGAATTTGGAAACACTTCTGAGTATCAGATTTTCAACTTTATAAAACGATGAGGTGGGGTTTACTTTTAAGTTATTATATTATTTTCTAAGATTCCCATCCAGCTCTAAATTTGAAAGACTCAGCCTGACCAACATAGAGAAACCCCGTCTCTACTAAAAATACAAAAATTAGCCAGGCGTGGTGGCGCAACCCTATAATCCCAACTACTCAGGAGGCTGAGGCAGGAGAATCGCTTAAACCCAGGAGGCGGAGGTTGCAGTGAGCCGAGATAGTGCCATTGCATTCCAGTCTGGGCAACAAGAGTGAAACTGCATCTTAAAAAAAAAAAAAAGAGACTCACACTGAAAATCTAGTCAAGTAACTCGAGCACTGCGTTCAGCAGGAGCGCTGAGCCAGGACATTAGTGACCCAAGGTCTTCTCCTCTCCCCCTTCCCTGTGCCATGGGGGCTGGAGCCCTGGTGCTTCTTCATAGCTCTGGCATTGGTTTTGGCCTGACTTTGGCTTAGAAATCTAACTTCAGCTTCTTGTCCTCATTTTTTATTAGCTTCATCTATAATCAAGATACTCACCTCTGTGCGTGTGTGTGTGTGTGTGTGTGTGTGTGTGTGTGCATGCATGCTATCTGATGACCTAACCTAAATCCAGACTTTTCTCTGTTTTTGAGCATTTGGTCATGACCTTTTTAGCTCTCCACTAAACTAGATTTTTGTTTGTTTGATTGTTTCAAATCAGAATAACTTTACCAGTAGGCGATGACGTTCCTTGTAATTATTGGAGAAATCTGGGATAGAAAACCTGCTAGATCTCATTACTTCTTCTCCTACACCACAATTTTTTCATCTGGAAACTGGGGAGAATGGCCTCTATAAGACAGGATTACTGTGAAGATTATTGAGGCAATACAAGGTAACAAATGGAAGTACCTTCTCACATTCAGCCTAGAACAAGGTAAAAAATCAGTGGCTCTTAAAGCTCTTTCTGTTTTTTTCATTGACAAACATAGTTACTGGCCTGTAGTTAGCAGGGTGAACTGTTGTGGACCCAGGCTGGGCTTCTGATTGGAGATAGAATTTTAAACTAGGTGATCAGGGATGGGTAGAATTTAGAAAAACACAGAATTTTTCTGCCTTGGGAGGAACGACCTGGTCCCATGCAACAGCAAAGTTGTGAATGAGGAGCGTCAGGGGAACAGTGGGACTGGACACCTGAATGGTAAGAAGACACAATGATGAGCGGATGTGAGGCTAAGTGTGTAGCTGATATCCATCGAGCCCTTACTCCATGTTTCACAGCAGCATGCTAAGGACCGCATCTGTCACCCTCACACAAACCTCACTATATCCTAGGAGTCTTTACTCTCATGGAGAAAGAAACTAAGGCTTACAGAAGTTGGATGGCCAGCCCAAGGTCAAAGAGTTTTTAACCTCAAAGTCAATGCTTAACCCTGATCCTCACAGACCAAAAATCTGTGGGAGGTTGGGCTTGATAGGTTAGTTAAGAGAGAGAGAGAATTTAGGAGGGTCTTCAGACAAAAGCAGCACATTAAAAGCAATACCAAAAAAATAAAAAATAAAAATGACAAGCCTTAACATACTGCTCTGGTTTTCCTAAACAAGAGAAAAAATACAGCAGAAGCAAGGAGATAATCCAGATGGCTATCTAGATGTTACTTCCTGGAAGCAATACTCATGTTTCATTCATTTTGCACATGGACATTGTGGTTGCCACGCACCAGGGACAGAGCTTGCTAAGCAGATAGCCATTCTCATGGGAGCTCATGGTTTAGCAGGGGAGCTGGACAGTAAATATGTAAACAGAGAAAACAAAAACAGATGATATGAGGCTATAAAGAAAATGAACACTGTATGATACAAGAAGCATCTGAGGAAGTAACAGCTGAACTGAGTCCCAAAGGTAGAGAATGAGTCAGCCATGGCAAAAGCCTGATGAAGAATGTTCCAGGCTGAGAAACTGCTGAGTTAGGAAAGGGTTGCTTGGCTTCCAGAAACACAAGGGAAGCTCACATGGGTCGTGGGGATTCTGGAAGGGTGGTATAGAATGAGTTGGGAGAAATAGGTAAGACCTAAATTGTGCAGTACCTTCTAGGCCTGAGAGCAGTGGAAAACTATCGAAAGATTGAGCAAAGGAGAAAAATGATCCCATCTGTACTATAAAAAGATTGCTCTGGCTGCCATGTGAACAGGGCTCAAAGAAGAAAAATGCAGAGCAATAGTCCAGAAAAGAGATAAGATAAGCATATGGCAAATAAAGTTGGCAACTCAAGGAAGATCAAAGCTTCAGAGGGCTAGAGAGATGGATAGAGGGGGATATGGTAACAGTCCAGGGCTGCAGCAACTCTGGAAAATACCAAAGAGTTGTTAAGAGTTGTTAGAAATTTCCCTCAGGTAGAAGAACCAGAGAGGCAGGAAGATGGACTGTTCATGGCAGGGAAGATTCACAGGGCCCGTACTCTAAGAACCAGATGTTCCAAACACATTCAAAACAAGTTGTAATAGCTAATATTTTATAACACTTTGAAATGTATGTACATATCACCTACTTGAATCCTCACCACAGCTCTATGAAGTAAATATGATAGTTATCATTCTTGCTTACAGATAAAAAGAACTGATTTGCCCAACACAATAAAAGAAACAGCTCCATCATCTAAAGACATCTATTCCCCTACTATTCCAGCTAGATTGCTTGAGGATTGGAAACATGTCTTATTCCTGCTGGTAGATTGATTATATTACAGTAGTTTTGCAACCCAAAGTTGTCGATGATAAACCTGAGAATTAGGACACAAGTGGGGTTAAACCTTAATGGTTTGATGATGAGATTAAATTGCAGTAATTGCTCTCTACCCTCTAACCCAATGGTTCTAAAAGTTTGGTCCTAAGACCAGCGGCAGCATCAGTATCACCTGGTATATTAGCTCCCAGGGCTGCCATAACAAAATACCATGAACTGGGTGCCTTAAAAAACAGAAATTTATTTCTCACAGTAATAAAGGCTAAAATGTCTAAGATCAAGGTATCAGCGCTTCTTGGCTTGCAGATGAGCATCTTCTCCCTGTGTCCTTATCTCCTCTTCTTATAAGGACACAGTCATATTGGATTAAAGCCTACCCTCATGACTTCATTTAACTCTAATTAGCTCTTCAAAGATCCTATCTCCAAATATACTGGGTTACGTCTTCAGCATATAAATTGGGGGAGGAGGGTAGAAATTCAGTCAATGATACCTGGGAACGTGTTAGAAATGGCATTTCTCAGGTCCTACTCCAAACTTACCTAGTTGGAAACTCTGGGGTTTAGACCAGCAATCTGTGTTTCCACTGGCTCTCCGGGGGGTTCTGATGTAAGCTCAAGTTTGAGAATCACTGATCTATCGCAGCACTTTTCCCTTGACAAAGAAAAGGGAGAGAAGTTGAAAGCAAAATTTGAAGGACAGTTGGAAACACAAAGACATCAGCACACAGGAATACTGAAACACGAAAAGAGGAGACAAAGAAAGGCCTGAAGGAGAAGTGAGGGACATCTTCTGAGTACCCTGGTGGACCTCAGCTCATACTTACAGCATTCTTGATTAGACAACGAGCAATTTTCTTGATGGCACTGATTGCCTTGTGGAATAGGCATCCACAATGTTTAGAAGAAAAAGCTCGGCCAGTGCAGTGGCTCACACTTGTAATCTCAGCACTTTGGGAGGCCAAGGCGGGTGGATCTCCTGAGGTCAGGAGTTCGAGACCAGCCTGGTCAACATGAAGAAACCCTGTCTCTACTAAAAATACAAAAATTAGCTGGGCATGGTGGTGCGTGCCTATAATCCCAGCTACCTGGGAGGCTGAGGCAGGAGAATAGCTTGAACCCAGGAGGCAGAGGTTGCAATGAGCCAAGATCATGCCACTGCACTCCAGCCTGGATGACAAGAGTGAAACTCCATCTAAAAAAAAGAAAAAAGAAAGAAAAGAAAGAGCTCCTGCTGCTCTATGCTCAGCCCTTGTTTGACAAGGGTTGAATACGTCATCTGAACCTTGAGCTAGACCAATAAAGTCAGATCTCCCAGAGATATTATTACCTAAGAAGCTGGTCTCCCCAGAAATGGGGTCTTTACCTGTTCAGTGCCACAAAGCCAATACATAAAAATGAAAGTGAGAGTCAAGTAATGCAGGCTTTATTCAATGGCCATGGAACTGAGAAGCAAGAGCTGGCTACAAATCAACTTCTCAACTCAGTAGAGCTGGGAAGCCACAGATATAGGACATCTTTAATGAAGGGGTTGAGCATTAAAAGCAAAGGGAGAAATATTCATGTCTTTTCTGGGAATGGGTGGAGAACCTCTCAAAACTGGAATTTTTGTCCTTTGGTGGTTTCTTCTGGTCATTGTCATGGTGATTGTCAATTGTCATGGCATTGGTGGCAGTGTCATTTAGCATATAAATTAGATTATAAGGAAGTTAGAGGTTCTTCCGAGGTCAAGTGAGCTGTCATTGTATCCCATCGGCCTTAGCCAGTTTGGTCACGGCCGGGGTCGGGGGTTGGGGTGGTGAATTTTGACTCAGGCATCCCGTTTCCTAGAGATAAGCAAAGTTAAGGTGGTGTAAAAATTCACCTAGATCATGTAGGCATTACGCTAGGTTATGATGGAAGGTTGGTTTGGAGACAGAAATACTAAGGGGTCTTTCTGCTCCCTTGAACTAAGGAGCCTAGTAAAATTGGTGCCATGTCAGCCATATTAATGTTGTGTATGAACACATCAGAGAAAACAAGTCCTTAGTGGAGAAAGAAAAGGGAGTCAAATATACATTTGACTAAAGTTTTACACTTATGTTAACATTTACTTTAAAAATCCTATTGAGGTCTGTGTTGGTGAAGAAATGAAAGTCCATATTGTTTTGCCACACAGAAACAATCCTTATACCTATGTCTATACACACTTAGGTGTTGGTTCAGTTTTCCATCTGTCCCGAAAACAGTCATGATAAAAAGGGAGCAAAAATAAATTCTAATGACATTACTCCGTCTCTTACTCACGTGATTTGAAAATGGCCTAAGCTCGTAATAGAGCTTCCAATTTCCGTTTCTTCAGCAGAACTTGAATGCACCTGGAACTCTCTTTCAAGTTAATGTAAGCTGGCTATGCAAAGCGGTGAGGAAAGCTGGCACTGGATCACAGGTATTCTCTGCATGCGAGCCCTTAGAAGGTATGGTGGAGCAAGAGAAAGGTGCTATGCTTAATGCTCAATTTCCTTCCTTAGTAGATTCAAACTGTACCCACAAGGTCTCATAAAATGCTTAATTCAAATTTCTCTGAAACCGAAAAGGCAGAATCCTTAATTATCTGACTTTTGGAAAAATCTGTATAAAATCAAAACAAATTATATTTTGGAAGTGACTATAGTGGATTAGGAAGGTCAAATGTAGTATTTTTTTTAACCGAACATACCTTTAGGAAAATATAGCCCAATAATTTATTTTCCTAAAAATCTTACAAAACCCTTTGATTATTTTCTACTTGTAGAAGCCTGACACATGTATCATGCATACAGCTAGCTATCTAACATATGTGTGTTGGCCCCATCAACAATAGCCTTCCTTTTCATTGAATCATCAAATTTCCTTATAGAGAGAATTTCAAATTTCACAACTCCAGAAACAGGTGGATCTTGGGCATACTCTGATTTTGAAACATTCCGTAGCTTTTAAATGCAGCCTTACAGCGACCACTACAGTTCTTCTTCTTTCAATTTATTTCATGGTGTTTTTATTAAGCACCTATTATATGCCAGGCATTGAACTGATCACTTCATGTTTAATGAGAAAGACAAAGAAAAATACAGACAGCACTAGAAGCTTAGAAATGAGCTATAGCAACACAGAGGAGAGCAGTGGAAGAGCCTGGTTATGAGAATAACAATTTAGAGCAATATGTGTGTTCATTATTGAATCCCCATTAGTCTTTGAGAACTGAGAGAATCACACA
Source organism: Macaca fascicularis (assembly GCF_037993035.2). NCBI lineage: Eukaryota > Metazoa > Chordata > Mammalia > Primates > Cercopithecidae > Macaca > Macaca fascicularis. The sequence continues at coordinate 164,139,535 of NC_088378.1, forward strand.
GCTGAGAATTTGTGTGATGCCTCAGGAATTCATATACTCTGGCCTACTTAAGAGTGCTGGGTCATGTTTGGTCAACGTTCTCATGAAAACAAACATTGAAGGTCAGAAAACATCTTATTTAGTAATCAGGACAGTCTTTATTTTTAAATGGATAATAGTAGTAAGCCTTAGAGCAGAATAATGAAACCTTAGAGCGGAGATAGGAGGAAAGATTTGTATAGAATGGTCAAGTGATTGTAAGTAAAATAATTGGGTGGATCCGAGCTTCCCTTGGCCAACTTGAATAGAGCTTTCAAGGTTTTTCAATTTGGTTTCAAGTTCTAAGTCTGTGCAATTTGTTCAGGGAAGGAGAGGAGAGAAGACAGCATGGATGGGGGGAAACCATCTGTGCAGCTACAGGGTAAACATGGAACTATTTTGGGTAGTCTTCATTTTGCTCAAAGGCTTGGGAAGTTAAACATTATCCTCTTTAGCATGAATCAGATCAAATATGAGACTTACAGACATTTTATGCTTCACACAGGCTACTCAGGATGATTTATTTAACCTTATAACTACTTCATCTCCTCTCTCATACACACACACACACAAACACACACATGCACCACATGCGCACACACACACACACAAAGCCAAAAAAACAAACAAAAGAATAAACTAGTTTACCAGTTTATTAGTTTCCTGTGACTACTAGTAGAAAAGTTTGAATTTTTTTTTTTTTTTTTTTTTTTTGGCAGAATCAGTTTGACCACTCACCACTGAGATTTACCAAAGAGAAAGGAGACTATAAATAGAGAATGGGAGAAAATGTTTCAGTAATCTAAAAATGAGACTAAACAGATCTATATATGAGAGGAGGCAGTGAGTGTAGCAAAGAAAAACTCTATAGGACTTAGATCCAGTTACCAGTGGGAGGGAGAGGTGGAAGAAAGCTAATATTAAGAGGGCTAAAACCTTCTTGACCTTTTCTTACCCAATTCTCAAGTTAGCTTACAAAACTGTATTCAACTTAGGCTCCATCCCTTCCAGCTGGTTGATTCAGAACCTGAAAATTGTATATGCTTTGGTCATTGAGATCAATTCTAAAGGGCTGTTATGAGAGATCAGAGCTATCTTCTCTATGTCTGATGAGTAGACCCTCCTGACCCTGCCTAGATTGTGTGCCTTCTTCTTTCAGCCATGAAGAGGATGACTGTTTTTGTTTTTGCTTCTGTTTTTGAAATGGAGTCTCACTCTGTTGCCCAGGCTAGAGTGCAACGGCATGATGTCGGCTCACTGCAACCTCCGCCTCCTGGGTTCAAGTGATTCTCATGCCTCAGCCTCCCAAGTAGCTGGGATTACAGGCGTGTGCCACCATGCCCAGCTAATTTTTGTATTTTTAGTACAGACGGGGTTTCACATGTTGTCCAGGCTGGTCTCAAACTCCCAACGTCAGTTCATCCACCCACCTCGGCCTCCCAAAATGCTGGGGTTACAAGTATGAGCCACCACACCTGGCCATGATAACTGGTTTTGCTTCTCACTATGACACAAAAGCTATTAAAGCACTAGAAGGAGACATTATGAAGGCTCTTTGTGATCCAGATTATGAGCTTCTGAGTTACTCAGATGCCCAGAGATTCTCAGGTAAAGTGTCAACTCCATATGAATTGAGTTTTTCAGCACATGCAACAACTTGTAGCTTCCATAAAGCTTTCAGAGATGAAGTTTACTAGGTGCGATCCAAGTTGTCTTCCCTGGGAAAAATGCTATGCTTCATATACAGCTTAAATATTCCATTCACAGTTATAAATACAGAAACTAGATTGAAAGAGAAAAGAGAAGAGGGGCAGTGGGATATAAGGATAACTTGGAGAGAAGATAAGCTTACATAGTCACACAGTAATTTAACAAGGACATTTCCTTGGAGTTAGAGGTTGCTAAACCTTCCAAAGCGGCAACATTTTCTTCCTACCAGCAAATTCAGAGTTGGTTTCTTAAAGTGGTTTCCATAGAGCAGCATGAAGCCACATAAACCAAAACCATGGTTAGCTGTTCAAACACGTGACAACTATTTGTGCTTTTTGGTGATGAGTGGTTGAAATAATTAGGATCCTTTTCTAGTTACTGGCGTGCCAAGCCAGGGGCAGAGGGTGCCTTCCTGAGTGGGGAAAGGAAAAGCCAAAGGCAACTATTAGAAGAGACTATTATACAATTTTGAGCTAACATATGGAATCAATAGCCAACACGAGCAGCTGTGCTCGGCTGTGGAAAGGCCTGAAATGGTGTAGTCACACTGTAACCAATAAAACGAATTATTGACTAAAGGAGAAAGCGTATGTGTGGAGAGAGGGGGAGCTCCAAAGCAGGATTAAGAGATGCATTTACTCTAAAAAATAGAGTACTGGGAAACAAACCGTGTCACGGTTTTCTTCTTGATTGACAGTGAAACATACAAGAGCCAACATTAGAGAAAAGGTCTGGACCCAGGGTTATGTAGTTAATTTCCGACTCCACACTCACTAGAAGTGCAGAAAGCTTCCCCTGCCAGAAATCAGAAAGAAGCACCATGAGGCTTAGCTAGCACACTCAGTAGTCTGGATACCTTCAACTATCCAGTGGGCATGCTAAGATGTCACAAAATACCCTCAGGTCTACATAATAGGGAAACAAAATCTACTGTAAAAGAAAAGGCCTATATCATCTAAAAACTGGGTCATCTGTTTCTTAAGAACTCAGATTTGCCTACTAATACATTTCACAACTAACAAAGAGAAAATACTTTTATTGATGATGCTAAAAGAAAACATTAGTTCTGTGTGTTTTATTTATTCACACTAACATTCATTTGGAAATCAAATAGCTTGGATTATATTTTTTACATGTGCCATGACTCCGAGGTAGAGTATAATACCTAAAAGCTTACTCAAACCCTTCATTTGCCATGTGCGAAATAGAAATAATAATACCTCTAAGTAACCAGACAAATTTACTAGGGCAGCAAATACCAATATAGAGAGCTATGTAAAGTATTATAAATTTCTTCAAAGAGAACTAAATGCACATTTCAAATAATATATGTATTATTGCTAGGAATAATAATGTATGTATATACCAATCTTACACATTAAATAATCATTATTCTTTTTTAAATATGGTGCATTTCTTTTTCCTGTGAGGGTGAAATTTGCATTCTTTAAGTATAAAATCCACTCTCATCTAAGCTGATAGACAAAGCATTCACATGACTTAACACCTTTTCTCCAACACTGAGTGGGCTATCCTTTGACTTAATAGTGATTTTCTGTGTGTTTTGAGTGAGATTCATGACCGTGTCAAGCCAAGAACTCTCACTCAAATGAGAACCACGTTATTATTTTTTTTCCAAATAGGATACTTTCCTCACTCAAACAAGCAGAAAGCCCTGCACCTGTGTTTAAAAACTCTAAAACTCACAGGTTGTAATCACACTCTGGAGTGAGAGAATCCTGCCCATGGACCAGGGCCTCTTGGATCCTCTCCATCAATTTTCTGTGGTTTCTCGCCTGAAGCCATCAATGAGGAACCTCATAAACCCGAAAAATACTAAACACCAGAGAATCAGTAAACAGGTTGTTAAAAAATAATTGAAACTCCCATTTCCACTGCCCATTCAGCAACTTTGTTTGCATCTAATTACTCCTCACTGTGCATCTCTGATGCATGGACAGGATGCAGAGTATCAGCACGACTTCAACTGGAATTAAAACCTGGCCATCACATGATACATTACTTCAGAGCCTTGAGAAGTTCAGATCAGGGTCAAGATGATAACCAACAGCTTCAGCTTCTCATTCTGATCCTCTAGAAGCAATGTGATGCACTATTCAGGGCTTTTGTGAGATGCTAAATACTTTACATGTTTGCTGTTAGAGTTAAGGATGTAGTTTTTAGTTTTAGTGGTATTTGATCCTTTATTAAGGGTGTAAGAGGATGAGACCCAACTGAAAGGCTCTGGCACTGGGGAATATGGAAGAAAACAACTCCAAGTATTTGTCCAAGGATAGACTAATGATACATACAAAAGGGCCACACCGTATTATTCATCTCTCTCTTTGAAAAAAAAAAAAAAGCTTATTATTATGAGAGTGAGAGAGAGAGAGAGACAGAAAGGCCTACTCCGTGTATTAGTCAGGGTTCTCTAGAGGGACAGAACTAATAAGGTAGATGTATATGTAAAGGGGAGTTGATTAAGGAGTATTAACTCACATGATCACAAGGTCCCACAGTTGTCCATCTGCAAGCTGAGGAGCAAGAAGCCGGTTTGGGTCCCAAAGCTGAAGAACTTGGAATCCTATATTCAAGGGCAAGAAGCATCCAGCACAGGAGAAAGATGTAAGCTGGGAGGCTAAACCGGTCTAATCTCTTCACATTCTTCTACCTGCTCTTATGCTATTCCTTGCTGGCATTGGATTAGATTGTGCTCACCTAGATTGAGGGTGGGTGTTCTTTCCCAGTCCACTGACCAAATGTGAATCTCCTTTGGCAACACCCTCACAGACACACCCAGGAACAATACTTTGCATCCTTCAATCCAAGCAAGTTGACACTCAGTATTAACCATTACACTCTGCGTGGGGCCTTTTTGCATGGAGTGTGAAAGACTACTATAACTTGCATATTGCCCATTTCAACTTCATGCGTTTTCCATGGGTCTTCAGCTCATTGTGGATTCTCAGAGAGAATTTAGGCCCCATCCCTGCAGACAAGCAGGCAGGTTTTCATCATCCAGGCTGGAGTTTTGACTGGGGAACCTGAGATCCAGAGAGAGTGGCTCTCAGAATAGATATGCTCCGTCCGTGTGGTTATAGCTTCCAATTTGGTCCTCATTTTTAAAGATATTGAAATAACAGCAATAAAGTTTACCAGACACTAGAGGAAAGCCATTGACATAAAAGATGGAGACTCACACAAGCAGAAAGACAAAATCAACAACTTAGAGGACACTGAGATTTTTCAAGTGGAAGAAATCTTCCCTTAAAGCTATAATTTATGTTTTCAGAAAGATTCTGACAGGTATAGCAGCTACAAAATGGGGACAGAATGCTATTAAATAGAGACAATGAGAAAACACCAAAAGAGTTCTCAGAAATTTCACATCTAAAGGAAATTAGTAAAAAACTCAATAAAAAGCTGTAAGAAAGAATTTCCATGAAGTAGAAACAGAAAAGATAAACAAACAGAAAATAGACAAAAAGATGAGTATTTGAGCTCAGGAAATCCAATACTCCTCCCACATCCCCCCAACCCCACGCCCCCTATCCCCTGCAAAAAACTTTTTTTTTTCAGACATATAGAACCGATAATGGGAGGGAAATATAATAAACAAAACAAATAGTATGTTTTAGTAGTAAATGACTAAAAAAAAAAAAAAAAAAAAAAAGATTAAAAAGGCCTATCAAGGGCCTAGCACAAAGGACAATAAAGAATCAATAATTTGGTAAATTGTCATAAAACTGTGGTAACGTTGAGGTAAAGCAAAATACTGACAAATTGCAGAGAGACAAAATAAAAGATCACACAAAAAGGATTAAAAAGCAGAGTAGCCTCGAAATTCTCCAGTTAGAGAACAATAAAACACAATACTTTCAAAATTCTGAAAGAGAATCATTTCCAGCCTAGAATTCTATAACCAGGCCAACTATCCACAAAATGTTGGACAAATAAAAGTTATTTTCGTACATGGAAGGCCTATCAAGGGCCCAGCACAAAGGACAAAACAAGAATTCTCTAGTTAGAAAACAATAAAACGCAATGCTTTACTGTTTTTAACTCTGCTATCAAGGGACTCAATCCAGAAAGAGGGACAGTGTGATGGAGTGGTCATAGCATGAGGTAGGAATTAGTCTATGCCTTGCAAAGTACATAAACTTGGACAAGTTGCTTTGCCTCCATAAGCCCACATTACTGCTGCTACAAAATGGTGACAACAATAGATGGCTGCAACATGGTCATTGTGAAGATAACACGAGATAATGCACAGTGCTGTTTAATCAAGTTAATCTTTTGTTAATGCTGGTGATTTCAGTACATTCTTATTTTTTTTCATAAGCCTCTCCTTTTAAGCCCTTGGAATGATTATTATTTCATTAGCAAAATTCCTGAAGGCCCGGCACGGTGGTTCAAGCCTGTAATCCCAGCTCTTTGGGAGGCCGAAGTGGGCGGATCCCTTGAGGTCAGGAGCTCACCACCATTCTGGCAAACAGGGTGAAACCCCTGATCTCTACTAAAAATACAAAAATTAGCCAGGCATGGTGGCACACCAGCTACTTGGGAGGCTGAGGCAGGAGAATTGCTTGAACCTGGGAGGTGGAGATTGCAGTGAGCCGAGATCACACCACTGCACTACAGCCTGGACGACAGAGCAAGACTCTGTCTCAAAAAAAAAAAAAAAAGGAAAATTCCTCTAATAAGCATTACTCTGTACATCTACCCTTAAAACTTAGCTTCAAATTGAAATCTTATCTTGACCTGTCTTGTAGATAGTATTCAAAAACTTTCCTATATAAGGGAATCTCTTAAAAGTATTCTTAAATGAGAAAACGTATTTATGTTTTAAAAATATCATACATGAAATTTCATATTTCAGCCTCTTTGGTGATGTTATATTCTGAATCCATCTTGTTTTCAAAGGCAAAGTCCCCACATATATTGCATAGCAAGCACTTATACCAGCTTAATTTTTTTTTCAATTTCTGTTATTTACTGGAAATATTATGAAAAAACATCATGCTCAGAGCTGAATACATGTTTTCGTTACCCTTCCTTCCTGTTTAATTTTTTCTGGAGACTACTTCAGGATATTGGAAATGAAAATTTAATAAAAAATATACAAAAGCCAATGTGTTTTTCAAGGAAATTTAATCTATATGTTCTGATTCATTTCCATTTAAATCATCAAAATGTTACTTTACGAGAACCATTTTAAATATAAGGAGACTCTTGTGCCATTTGAGCTTCATTTTATTTTTATTAGAAAGTGCACTCTCCATTGCTTAATAGAAATGCACCCTGAAGTTTGAAACAAACCCCATTCCACTGTCCAGATAGGTTTGCATTTTATACAGATACAAGCTTCTCTTCATGGTCCGTTTCATCTCACCTGACTGGCGGATGCTTCTTTGAAAGGTAGGAACTAAGAGCTAATTGCAAACTACTTCTTTTGTCTTCATTTTGCAAGACACTTGAACACAGACACATCCTTCACTCTTGATAAAAAACTCTGTGTCCCTCACCTCTCAGGAGGCCATGCACACAGTTGCTGGTTCAGTGAGTTACTGGGTAGTTCCTTAAGACACCTGCAGTGATGCCTAGCCATCATGAATGTTAAAGAAGCCCTATTTCTACCTAATTTCTGCACTTTCCTGCAGTCTTCAGGGTGCATATCTTAGGATGCTCAACTCCTGGGCATTTTACTCCTCTACCAACCCAGGGGCTCGGCAGGAGCCATTGGTTTATCCAAAGTGATTTGTAAACAAAGGAAAAGTCAGAGTCACATCACTCTCGTGGTCCAACACATCATACCTCTAACCAGCATGTCATTCTAGAATTATTTCTCCTCCCTGCCTCAGTTCCTCTCTTTGTAAAAGGCCATATATTGCCATCATATTATTTTTGTCTCATTTAAAATTCTTTTATAATATTTTAAAACTAAAAATAGTACTATCTCTATTTTGCTAAATTTTTTTCAGAAAACTTCTATATTTGTTATTGCCCTATACTTTGAGAGAATCCAAAAATCTATTTCAACTTTAAGCTGACCTAGCCAGCATTTTATCTATTGAATAAGTGTATAAAGTTACACTTTTGAATCTATGAAACAAAATGATAATTGAGGCATCTCCAATGTCTTCTGCTTCATTAAATTATTATAATATATTCAGTTCGGTTTTATTACTGAGTATATTTTATTATATGCTAATTTTTTGAAAATTAGAAACCATAGTGGCTATATGTAGAAACTCCCTCGTTAAAGAGAATTTTGGATTAGGTGGATCTTTCTGTTTGTACCATTACTGCTATCACTGTGTTGCCTTAGTAATAACAATACTAATGGTAATCACTATTATGTGTGGAGTTATAATCATGCCCAAACCACTGAGCTGAGCGGTTGACAAGCTGACAAGCTGCATCTCCTATAACCATCACAATATTCTATGCATTGGTTGTTATTTTTGGCTTTAATTCACAGATGGCAAAAACAAACCTTTTAACTATTATGCAGTCAGATAGCTTAATTATTATTCAGCAGATATTCTCACTGTCGTACCTACAACGAACAGAATGTATTTCCCTGAATGTTGATATTGAGGATGGCCTGGGAACTTGTTTTGGAAAAGAGGGCACTAGGCATGTAAAATGCTGGCGTGGAACAGCTTTTGCCATTGGGCACCAATCATCATGACAGAGCAGAACTCAGACCCAGGTACGTGTCACTCAGACCTAGGCACGTGTCACTCAGACCCAGGCACGTGTCACTCAGACCCAGGTACGTGTCGCTATTTCCTACATGCTTACCGTGTGCCACGTGCTTAGACAGTGCCTTCTCAACACGCTACACACATTAACTTATTCCAGCCTTACCACACCCCCATTTTGCAGATGAGGAAGGGAAGGTATAGGTTTTAAGTAACTCACTAGTTCACACAGCTACTAAATGGTGGTACTGGCCTTCAGTGGAGTCCAACTCCAAACTGCACACACTTAACCACAACATTGCTGCCCTTGTACTGGCTTCTCCATACATTTAAAGGCCTTTTGAGAAAACCAAGAGTTAATTTAAAAATGGGATTAGAGTATAACGGGTTCAAGGATGAAACTGGCCCTTTTTAGATGTATGTCACTCTGAACCTTGGCATTTTCATCCATAAAATGGTGACATCAATAGTACCCAGCAACCAGGACTGTTTTGAAAAATAGTCAAGATCATGCAGAAAAGAAAATAAAAATCCTCAGTAATCCTTAGCTATTATTATTACAAAAGTCATAATGTAATAGAGGAAAATACTCCTATTAGAGAATATGTAATAGAAAATTCTAGTGCAAAGTACTCTGCAATTCCACAGACTTCCTCTCCCTTCCCCTTAATGGTTATAACCAAAATGAATGGCGTGGGCATTGTTTTGTACCCCAGTTTTAGAATTATAAAAGGACCTAGTTCTATCAGGAGCCAATGAGAAATTGTACTGTGATTTTCCATTCCCTTTGTATATATCCGTGGAAATTCAGTCGGCTCCCTCAGCCGTCTTATCTGTGCTTTTAGCAACCCGTTAAAGACCAGCTAGTGCATCTGAAAGTTCTTTTACTCAATCAATGAGCTTGTTGCCATGGCAGGCTAACACGAGGTGCCATTGATGATGACTCGATTTCCTCTCGCATCTGAACTGGAAAGGGAGAAGACAGACTAAATGAAATCCCATCCATCTTAATGAAATACAATTATATTCTCCTTATTAATCATTTACGAATCAATATGTCTCTTCTTGGTGAACCTCACCAGAATTTGTCATTCCATGCCAAGCCTCAATACATCTTGTCTTGTAGTGATTTTTATAAGTTCAGTCACCTGTGTCCCAGGGTAAATAACAGTGTTTTCTCGTACTGCAGAGCGAGGGCAAGAACAGCAATGACAGGGTGGATTGCAGAAATCCCCTCTGAATGCTAAGTAGCCCGCTGAATATTGCCTTCACGTGCATAATTTTAAAATGTACCCTGTTTTATTTTTAAATAGCATGAAGGAAAATGGATTACCTTAGAAAGGGACTTATTCTAGTACCATTAAAGGGAAAACCTCTTGGGTATTCTTATCCATTGACTGCTATAATCTTGCACAGGCTTACCAACATATTATGTATGTATATGTATATACGTAGAGAGAGAGAAAGATTTCTTAGAGCATACTTTACAGCCCATCTCACTGTACTTTACATGTGCATATAATGTATCAATTTAACATTTTACCTAACAACAGTCACTTGTGAAAAAACTACTATTGTTTGCGTCTTCTTAATACAGATTGCCAGACTAGACTTGGACTTCATGCATTCTGTGGCTGCTTTGGAGCTATTGTTTAATTAATGAGAACAAAGCAAAGAATAAGTAAGAAGAGAGAAAGAGAAAGAAAGACAGTGATTCCAGCAGGCAAGAGCGAAGAACAGGTGAAGAGAAATAGATTGTTTTAAAGGTTAAACTGGTGTTATGAGTGAGAAATAAGTCTTTCTATGATATCTATCTCACCAGGGGATTTTTGTTATTTGTGTCGATTTTAACTATGTCTGAACCTTTATTGATGAGGAATTGTATAACCAGAACAAGTTTAAGAATACCTGGGATATGCTCCAAGTTACATGCATATGAGAAAATGCTTAACACAGATTTGATAGCTTTCCCATTTAGCATACATACTATCTATATATCTATTTTTATCTACGTGTTTATCTGAAGCTATAGCTGTAAGACCGTCTTAACAAGACTATATGCTTTTCCTTTTATGATTGAAAAAGAAAAACTAGAGTAAAATAATCAAGGAGCTTTACGTGAAAAAGAAAGGTTTGAAATGCAAGAAAATAAACACCTCACAAAGAAACATCCTGTGTGCTGTTGGCACTCCTCAGTGTCAGCCTCCTTGAGCAACATAAACGCAGGCACTGAGGCGTGACTTCAATGCACCCTGAAGTCAATGAAATTTGAGGTCAGTGATTTTAAAAAGTAGCTGGAAAATCCGAAAGGATTGGTGCAGTTAGTTCAGTTACAGACATTGTTCTGAGTAGGTGACTTTTATAGGCCCCATACCAGAGACTCTTAAGGGTCTGGGAAACCCTGTCCTTTTTCCTCCCCAGTTACAATTTCTTCTGATAGTACTCAAACTCGCTGCCTAACACGAATTGGCAAGGATGAATTAATTCAATTATATGATTGGTTCATTAGAGATTCAGGTCAAGGGCGAAATCCAAGAAATGTGTGAATCAAAAAGAATAGAATGCCTTTGACCTTTTATCACTTCTATGCCACGTTCTGTTTTCCCTGCAAAACAGGAGAGGTTTCTCCTTCCTTCTCCTGTGGTCTTCCTAACCATAGGAAGCTCCTAACCTCCCTCAAAATGTATTTTGAAAGGCTCTCAAATCCATGCTTATAATAGCAAATCCAGAGATACATACCTGGATAAGACTGCAGCCCCCTCCACCACACTTCAAAAAAAGAAAGAAAAAGAAGTGGCACTTTAAAATCCATGTTCATGCCTTTTTTTTTTTTTAATTTAATTTAATTTAATTTTATTTTATTTTATTTTATTTTATTTTATTTTATTTTGACAGAGTTCGTTTTTGTTGCCCAGGCTGGAGTGCAATGGCAGGATCTCGGCTCACCACAACTTCCACCTCCCGGGTTCAAGCCATTCTCCTGCCTCAGCCTCCCTAGAAGCTGGGATTACAGGAATGCGCCACCACACCCGGCTAATTTTGTATTTTTAGTATAGATGAGGTTTCTCCACATTGTTCATGCTGGTTTCAAACTCCCAACCTCAGGTGATCCACCCGCCTCGGCCTCCCAAAGTGCTGGCATTGCAGGTGTGAGCCACCGCGCCTGGCCCGTGCCCATATTTTTAATGGATCCCCTCCAGGAAGCCTTCTTGGATTTCCTTGAACAAAGAAAGTACAAATACCTGAGTTTATCAGTCTTCCTATTGACAGTCTGAAGAAGTCTTTACAGAAGACACTTTGAAGACGTGAGAAAAGAGAGAGAAAGAATTGTCGTAATATTTAGTGATCCTGAGGAAATCAGATTTGGAATAACCCTGTAAAAGTGTTCCCCCTGGGACGCAGAGTGAGTGCTCCGCAAATATTTACAGTTGGATAAGGTCTTCAAAGTGGAGAGTAAAATGCAAAGTTGTCAATAAATAAAATTTAAAAATGCTCACTACATTTTACACTCCGTAGTGACAAGTTTATTCTGTCTTACACAGTCTTTCAATCCCTCAATCATATGGTAAAAGAAGAATGTATCACCTTCTGAGAAACATCATGCGTGGAAGGGAGGATTGTCTCCATATCTCCTCTTAACCCGTATGACAGGAATTTTGTGGTTGTTATTGTTAGTGATGAGTTAGTTTGTTTTCTCCCACTAGGTTCAGGAGGTCAGAGACGGATTATTTTACCTCTGTACTCAACACATATCATTCTACCTGGTTCATAGTAAAGGCTATGATTTTAATAAACAAATATATAGTAAGTTTCTCCATGTAACAGATTAATACATACATTTTTGTGATAGACACAACCCTCGCAGAATGGAGGTTGTCATCATCACCAATGTTCTAAAGTGAGACATCCCACAGGCTACTTTTATTTTGTTTTTAATACAGACACAAAGCTGGCCATAAAGTATTAACACAAATCTAGATCACTGGTCTCAGTTTCAAAAAAAGAATGATGCTCTCATATTCCAGTATTCACATATTCTAAGAGATCTCTCTTTCATTCTCCATAATCCCAAGTCTTTGCACTACTTTATTTGCAGGGTTATAAAAGGACAGTTGTTATTATTTTGCCTTCTGTAGGGTACCCACCATTATGGCTGAAGAGCATGAGTCTAATCTACAAATAAATGTGATGCTGATTTCTGATTGTCACAAACAATAAAAGAGGTTTTATAGTTGCAAATGGTTTAATTTTTTCAAACAGCCCCTTGTTCATTTTCGGTTCCCTTTACTCTCATGTTTCAGTTCACATGCAAGTCTTCTTAATCCAGAGCTCCAAAATCAAGATTGGTGGGAAGAAAATCCAATTGTTTAGGGTCAAAATAAAGATGTTTTTCAAATGCCAAAGAAAGAGAGCATGGTTATTCTACTTTGATGTTAATACCATGCCTTTTGTAGTTTTCCTGTTTGTTTGTTTTCATCTTCCACTGTCAACAGGGCACCAGATTTTATAGGCAGCTTAACACAGAGCAGATGTTGATTAAAAGAAACGTGGTTTTGAGTGTGACATTAAAAAAATATCATTCTCTCCTGTCTAAATGTTATATTCTTAATGGGTTTAATTTTTTATTAGCTGATATGTAAAGAAACAATAAGCATACATTCAGTCTTAACTGAACCATACACAGCTCACCAGCTGGACCATGAATAAGGCAAGAAAGGTTCACATTTTAATATTTTAAAAAAGAAAAAACATCTTCTACTTTGTGCAAAAAGCATGCGTTTCCTGGCCAAGCCTCTTAGCCTTTGTGTTTGTTTTACAAATAGAACTGGTTTAACCATGGTAAAAATGATCTTGAATGCATGTTTTTAAGATCATCTCTAAATACACTTTTAATCAGAGTACTTCTTTTATTTTGATCAATGATGACATACCAAGAGCGACTTTGGGACTAATAAATCTGGAATAAACGTGACACAGATGAAAGCAGAGTTGGAACCTTGAAAGACAAAAACAAACAAACAAGCTCCAATGACTTTAGAGACACCATGATGCAGGAATTAAACAGAGGCTGTATTTGGCACAGTTGACCACTCAGGTGCTAGAGGCATTTCCAAATGACTGAGCCAAGAAAATAATGCGTCCCTCCTTTTGCTGATGTAAGCTTGAAAGCTTTGATGAGGAGATAAGACTAGATACCTGACTTCAACAGTCCATGACCCCAAAATAAATAAATGTGAAAGACAAGTTTTGCACAATTGGAATGAGACAGCCTGCAAGATCCATAGCAAAGTACCTATGTGATCATTTATTTGCATTGCCCAAACCGAGCCACGTACCAAAGGCTTTACTTTGTTCCTCATGCACAGATCAGACAGGAACATATGCAGTATTGTCCTGGGATTATATGGAATATTATTTAGCGCTAAAAGAAATGAGGTATCAGTCCATGCAAAGACATGGAGGAAACTCATATATTGCTAAGTGAAAGAAGCTAATCTGAAAAGAATACATACTGTGTAATTCCAACTACATGATACCCTGGGAAAAAAGAAAACTGTGGAGACAGTAAAAAGATCAGTGGTTGTCAGGGATTGGGGGAAAGAAGGGATGGATAGACAAAGTAGAGAGGATTTTTAAGGCAGTGAAACTGCTCCGTATGATACTATAATAGTGATACGTGCCATTCTACATTTGTCCAAATCTATGGAATATGCAACACCAAGTGTGAACCCTAAGGTAAACTATGGACTCTTGGTAATAATGTGTCAATGTAGGTTCAACTATTGTAACAAATGTACTTCTCTGATGGGGAATTTTGGTAGTGGGGAAAGTTGTGTGTATGCCGGAGCAGGGGGGTATATGGGAACTCTTTACTTTTTATCAATTTCGCTGTGAATCTAAAACTACTCTGAAAAATAAAGGGTATTAAAAAATGTTGGGAGAACATTTGAGACACAGATGATTGCATGTGGTTGCAGCTGCTTGTCATTGTAATTTTGCTGAAATATCCACCATTTTATTTGTTGCATCACAAAAAGAACTGTGACTTACATTTCGTAACATGCGTAGCTGATTTCATGCACTTTTGACAGTTCAGAAAAATCATTTCTCTATGCCAACTGTTGCCAAACATTTTTATTGTTTATGACCTCTGCAGTTGGTCTCTAACTTTGCACACTAAATATGCAGGAGAAAGGGCAAATAGTGGCTTTGTATAAATGGAAAACAATGCTATATTTTCTAATGTAAATGACTGAAAGAGTATCCTTTGAAGTTGTAACCACTCATTATGACTGAAACTTTATAGATTCAGATCTGTGGTTGCCAGAAACTACAAAAAGGAAAGAAAAAGGAAGATGCCCCAGTAGAAAGCACATGGAGTGTGGCAACTGAGAGGAGAATAGATCGTAGACTCACACAATATCATGGCAGGAAGGACCCTAAGGGAGATGCTGGCCCAGGGATCCTTTCTCTGCCCATCCATGGCTCCTTGTAGCATCTGGGATAGGCTTCAGATGACTCATGCAGCCCTAGAAACTACAGAAGAAAAGTTAATTCGCATCTGCATATGTGATGTTTAGAGAGAAGAACTCCCATCGCTTTCATTAGAAATCTCAAAAACTGTATGATGGCCCCAAAATTGTTAGGAATTACCGAGACTATAGTCAGCATCCCAGAGATGTGAAGAAACACACTCAGAGTCATCCAGTGTTTATGCTGGTGTTTAAAAAGTTTGCTGACTTTTTCATAATCTAAGTAACTGACAAAATGTTTAAAGAATAAAATGACAATCATAGAAGCTAAATATTATAGATATTAAATTAGGTAAACGGTGCTAACTTGATCGTTTTAAAAAAATAAAACGTTTCCAAGAAAATACGTTCCAGTAGGGTGAATCCCTTTGGTGTAAATATTAAATTATCTAACACATAATCTTTATTTCTCAGTATCAGACAATTTTTCCTGCATCCATGTGGAACTGTTTGTGAGCATAGCAAACAGAACACAGGTGATAACATATAAGAGGCAGCAAATGTCTCCCCTGCCACAGCCCACTGGCCACAGTACCTCCAGGATTTCTACTTACTCTTTAACACTCCTGAATTAGGCAATATTATTTAATATTCGTTCTTTGAAACACAAATTTCATGAGACTCTCCAGGACAAAGGAGTCTCCTATCAAATATGTTAAAGAATATTTGAAAAATTTCAGTGTACATGCATATATTAAAGGCTCTGACAAATTCTGTGTTCAAGATATTTCACTAAATTTAACTAAGTTTTATTTCTTCTTCTTCTTCTTCTTCTTCTCCTCCTCCTCCTCCTCCTCCTCCTCCTCCTCCTCCTCCTCCTCCTCCTCCTCCTCCTCCTCCTCCTCCTTCTTCTTCTTCTTCTTCTTCTTCTTCTTCTTCTTCTTCTTCTTCTTCATTTTTATTTTTTTTTGAGATGGAGTCTTGCTCTGTTGCACAGGCTGGAGTGCAATGGAGCCATCTCGGCTTGCTGCAACCTCTGCCTCCTGGGTTCAAGCAATTCTCTGCCTCAGCCTCCCAAGTAGCTGGGATTACAGGCGCCCACCACCATGCCCGGATAATGTTTGTATTTTTAGTAGAGACGGGGTTTCACCGTCTTGGCCATGCTGGTCTTGAACTCCTGAACTCGTAATCCACCCACCTCGGCTTCCCAAAGTGCCGGAATTACAGGGGTGAGTCACTGCTCCCGGCCTAAGCTTTATTTCTTAAACATATTTGAGGCTTTTATTTATTTTCTGTAAAAAAAAAAAAAAAAAATTGCCCAGCAAGACTTGGAAAATAAGGGGAAAAAAAGACTCTAATGTAATGTAAACATGTTATCTGGAAGAGGAACACTATAAATTATTACATTAATAGCTGTGAATGCTTTTCAAAAGTCACCAAGTAGAATGTTAAGGGAAAAGGACTCTCAGCGGGAGGAAGTCAGAAAAAGATGTTCGGCCCTTTGCGGATGTTAATCATGATTTATTCTCAGGATAGTCTCTGGGATGAGACATATGGGCAGGGATTCACAGATTTTGGAGTGCAGGAAAATCACTTTGTGGACATGTGAAAAGTGCAGATCCTCATGCCCCAACTCAGCCTGATTCCAAGTCTGCATGGACCTAGAGATCTCACATTTTTAGGAAGTACGCCGGTGACTTAGAAGCAAGTGGTGGCTGGATAAGCCTTGATAAACTGCATTGAGGACGGAGTGGACAAAGAATAGGAAGGATAGAGAAGGAATGGGCAAGACCTTAGAGCAGCCACCTGATTTCTTCTGATGCTCAGAAAGTTTGTGCATACAGCTTTTCCTGAGCCCACAGGAGAGGAGTCTGTGTCGGCCCCTTTGTCCATCCAGTCCTACAGGGCTGCATTGCATCCTGTTAATTCCAGCCTCAATCATGGATGACCATCTTCAAGATGATACAAAAGCTCTCACATGAGCTGGCTTATTGTTACCAATATTTTCATCTAAGCACTTTGATCAATACTTGACAAGTAAATTAAAGCACACAAATGCTTTCTCAGGGAGCCCCACTGGAGTCCCCTCTTTTGCTTTTAAAAAGTATATTTTGTTCTTTTTATTTTATTTTATTTTACAAAAAGAAACACAACTTTCCCAAATTTGTGCATCCTTCTGATTCTGGTTTTAGAAAGGAAATGAAATTTGTCAGGCTGCCATACATCATTTCCCTCGCAGTACAATGTCCCATCTGTGTGTCAAGTACAAAAGAAAAGCATTTTGTGAAAAATTGCTAAAGAAGTAATGATTTTTGTCCTCAACTCTTTGTTTTGCCTTTCAATAAAGAAGGCGACATGTGCCACAAATGATGTATTATTGTTTAGGTACAACCCCGGTAACACAGTGCATAACCAAAACCATGTTTCACAGCAGAGAAACTATAGTTTACTGCCCCTATGGCTCTGATGAGAATATAATGTTCTACAGTTTATAAATGCTTTGAGGTCAATACATGATTTGCTTCAGCTTGTTCATCCAATGAGCAGGGGATCCAAAAATATATCAAGCTATTAGACAGCCCCCTGGAAGCTGGACTGAGGCAGCAGTGATGGAGAGGTTCCATGGAAACCCCTCTGTCAGCTGGAGATGAGATAATTAGATCCAGGTAATACACTGGAACCCCAACAGGGAGCCGCCAAGCAAACATGCCATCTTTATGAACCTTTCTTATCCTGCACATTAACTGTGGCCTAAGACAATGAAGCATTGAGGGATTCATTGATGCCCAGCAACGCCCCACCATCATTCAGTCAGCCCCATTATCTAGAGACCCTTCCTCCTAAAAAGAACAGGGCCCCAAGAAAGGTTATTTTTAAAGTACTTGTTTTTATTTGTCAACCAACATTTTTTTCCTCTTCTTTTCTCCTTTTCTTACAATATACCATCAATCATGTATTAGATTCATCTTAGACTTCAATTATGTACATTACCAATTGTTCATGTCTTATTTAAAATAACTCTCACTTTGAGAATGCCCTTTAAACTGTAATCAAAATAGTTACTTGATTCAACTCCTTGAGTTAAGTAGAACATACCATCCTTTCACCCTGATTTCAGGTGGATAGTCCTAGTGATTTTGTCATAATTTTACTCATTTGACAAATATTTATTGAGGGACCTAAATCATGCCAGGCTTAGCACTAAATGCTGGGAATACACTGAACCACAGTCAAGTTGTGACAGATTTTACAATGATATTTTGTAAATAATAAGTTGTTTACATTTGTGAAAAGTACTGTGAAAGGAAAAGTATATGATGCTTGCCAAGAGAGATTAAAATAGGGGTACTTCATTTAGTTTCAGAAATCAGAGGCTGTTTCTCTGAGAGAGTGATGTCAAACTGAAATTTTAAGATTAAAGAATAAGATTTAGCTAGGTGAAGGAGGGTGGAGTGATAGCGCTTGGAATGAGGGACCTTCTCTCCGCAGAGGTAAATCCATGGGCAAAGTCACAGAGGTAGAAAGGGCTATGACCACCACTGCTAACATCAATATTAGAAACACCATCAGCATCCACCATCATCATTACCATTATTATCATCATCACTATTATTGTCACCACCACCATCACCATCATCACCACCACAATTGCCTTCATCACCACCATCATCACCACTACCATTACCTCTGCCACTGCCATCATCATGACCTCCACCACCATCACTAGCAACATCATGATCACCCACATCACCACCACCATCACAAGCATCATTTGCAACTTATTGTAGAGCTACTAGGGGCTAAGCTGTTACTCTATACCAGTCATCTTTAATGCTTAGCATAATTTTGAAAGAAAGGTATTACTATCCCCAACTCAAAAATAACAATAATGTATCTCTGTATATTTGTAACTTGCATAGGTCAATGAGCTGATGAATTGCAGATCCTGCATTTTAATCAAATCAGTCTGAATCCAATGTTTATGAGCTCATTATATTAATAGTAAACATTTTTGTATGGTATGTTTCTAATAATGCTTTTCAATAGAGATTCTTGCATTTAAATGTATGGTTTTTTTTTTTTACCATGTTTGGTTACAATTTTAAATGCCAACATTTATGCCAGTGTGGGACAGTCGAAGAACATCTTTGTAACCTCCTCATTAGCATCATTTGATCTGAAGATTTTCTGTAAATTCTGTCAAAGGCCAACTATCAGGAGAAGTTTCATCTCACCAAATAAATGTGAACATATATGAATTAGAGAATATAATTTATAAAAAAAGTTAAATTATAAACAAGATGGAGCAGAAGTACCAGACATGCTTCATTAATTGAAAATGCATTATACTAGTACCATTTTGTTTGGATCGGTTTGATTTGAGTTGAATGAGGCCTTAGAGATCATTCCAATCAGTGCTTTTCTTTTACACATGAGATACTGAGGCATGAGAGGAAAAGAGACTCATCTGTGGTCATGATCTCAGTTTTATGGTTCACAACAATTCCTTGAACATTGACCATGTCCTAACCACCGAGTTATGCAACAGAACTGCAAAGAAAAGTAGCCCCTGAAAAGTTTATCATTAATCAAGAGGAGAGAATTAATTCAATTTCTTTAAAAATGTGGTCTAGTGTAAAGATTGCAGCCTGTTATAGAAACAGAAAGAAGAAGCACTTGAGAATTTAGAATTAAGCACAGAAGAAGGGAAGAAAGGTCACATCTAAACAGAGAGACTAGCTCAAACATAAATGCACTTAGAACACAAGATGAAAAGTGGTCAGTGGCTGGACAGATTGCAAGGACCTAAATATTGAAGGTTTTAGATGTTATGAAAAGTTGCCTAGACTTGGCAGTGGCAGACCCTGGATATTTTCCAGCATGAAAGTGTACAGGCTACATCTCTTCCTTCAGTAAATGGAGGAAGATGGTATAGTGATGTGGAATGGAGGTCAGATAGGAAAAGGGCTAGCCTGAAGTCATGATGTCCAAATAAGAGCCTGCTGCCATCATCCAGACATAGAACAAGATCAATGAGAGTAGAGGTGGGGGTGAGATGATGCATTCAAGAAATATAGAGAGGTAATATCACTAGATACAAGATTTTGCATATGGTTTATTAGGTAACAGGTGAAGCCTTGAAATGAATAAAGACTAATGAAAAGGAAGCATATTGAAGGTCAAGTGCATAAAGGGCTGGATTGTGAACATTTATACTTTAGGAATTTTGGATGCCTGTAGGACTTTCAAGACAATACATTGAGTAGGCAATTGGCTATGTGAGCCTTGGTCTAACATCTGTGGGAAAGCCAAGCTAAACTACTGATTCCCACTCAATTACTCATTCTACTACAATGTACTGTCTTCCAGGGACTCTGAGGTTTCCCCTTAAGCTGTCTTCTCACAGTTGGAATGAAAGAGTCACCTAATAAGACAACAGAAATTATATTATAAAATCTGCTCTGAGCTCATACCACATTAAAGACTGAATAATAAACAATTAAATGCCTCTGTGTTTGGTTCGCAATGATTACATTTTAGAAAGGGGAGAGAGCTCATAGAATGGTCCAGGGCCCCAGTTAATTCATACTCAAAAATAAATAACTCAGTCCATGGGCAACACAGTTATATACTCTCTGGTTGGTCCCAGACATTTGGAATTACACATCCCTTTTAAAATTAAAGTAAAATAATGGAGTTATCATCCCATACACAATGGAGTTATTAATGTTCTCCCTAAGATTACCATGGATGGCTCAGAGCAATCTTGCATGGTGGTTTAAAAGCAAGTTCCAGAGTCAGATGGTGTTTGAATCCATAATATGCCATTTACACCTATGTAATCCAAAACAAGCCGCTTAAGCTCTGTGTGCCTCAGTTTGCTTATGTGTAAAGTAGGGCTAATATTACCTATCTAATAGGTTAGGGTGTTAAATTTACAATGCATTCAAAGCACTCAGAAAAATGTGGGACACAGTAAACACCCAATGAATGTCAGCTGTGAGATGCTCATGCCACTCACTTTCTGTCTCTTCTGAACATCAGGTATCAAACTTTAGTAGGTTTCTCCTCTCACCCACTAGTCCATGGAAGGCAATTTCCTTCAGACTGCTCAGCCTCAATTCAAAAGTCCTCTCACTTTATGATGCCCAGAGATTCGGATTCTCTCTTCCAGAAGGTGCGTGAATGGAATTGTGGAAGATGGGAAGCTGACACTTCCACCACCATCAATCCCCACAAGGTGTTTTTCTAAGATAAAGGAGAAGTTTTCTTTCCAGGAAGCATTCTGAGCTGTGGGATTCTCAGGGCAATGGTTCATTTTTTTCCTAGGTACCGAGTCCGGTGACCCCCAATCAAAGATTATTTCTACAACACTGGGCACTGCCTTTTCTGCATGCTTGACTGCAGATGCCCGGCCTATAGCTGTTGGTATAATCTGTGCATAAGCCATGGCTTTATAAAAACAAATTGATGGAGATGGAAATCTGTGAAGTTTATAAAACGGTATTTTTGACAAAAGTTACATTATAAAAAGGACAGAGGAAAGATACGGAATAATTTATAACGACAATCCCATGGGATAGTAAATAAACTACAGAGTAAAGCCTGAGCCAAACTATCTTCTATTAAACTCTCTTCATTGTTATTCGAGTGAATTTCATCCCTCTCCCAAGTGGAAATTATTTGCACAAAACAAAAATATTAGAAATAGAACCCTAGGAATTTGGGCAGTGAAAGAAAATCTTGTTAAAACTTGACAGAAGAATTGGCTTTAGGCAAAATTGTCAAGATTCTTTTTGTCACCTTTATGCCTCTCTCTTCAGTCCCTTTTTCTTCTTTTCAAATTGTCGTTTCTGCCAGATGCCTTTCTTCATTATTCCAAAAGCAGTATTACATTTGTTAACTCATTAATTCATTCATCCTTGAGTGTCTAAGATGTGCTATGTACCCAGCTCTGGGAACACATAAACAAATGGGAGAGGACTCTGGCCTTCCCAGAGCTTACACACATCTCTATAGATAGTTCACCAACTTGTAAAAGCCTATCCACCAACATGTAAAAACCAACTATTACATTGTTCTTTTGACCCAGGAAATAAGCTTTTGAGATAAAAACAAGCAATCTCCTCCCTCAATGACTTTCAGATTACTGAAGAGAGACCACTGGACTTAGATCACAGAATTTGCCTATCCCCAAGTAAGAAGTCACTATCTGTATATTTATATATCTTTTCAATCTCAACTGTAAGAAAAACAGCTTGTGATACTTCATTCAGCAAATCAAATGGTCTGGCTGGTACACAAACAACAGGATAACTAAAATCAGAGATAATTCCACAAGAACACAAGTTGTTTATTTGCAATGAACTTCACAAAGAGTTGAAAACCTTAATATAAAAATAATTTAGCGAAATTAATAAGAAAACTGCTAACATTTCCAAAGGAAATGAGCTAGACACATAAAAAGGTAATTTACAAGTAATAAATTTAAACAACCAATGAGCATCGTTTATCATTTACATTAAATAAGACATACTTTTCAACTATAAAACTAAGTTTCTTATACAGTGAATCAATATGTGAGACTATCTTACATTCCACTAAAACATGTTTTAGCAAGAGAATACAAAATCATGTTTAAGTTATTTATCCATAGAAAATATTTTTAAAATGAGAATGTTCACATTTTTTTTCTAAAAAGTGGATTAGAGCTGCTCTTTTTAAATGTACTTTCCTATATTTTACACTTTTCACCCCTTTACACCCAAACACTTCAGTGTGTACTTCCATGTTTCTATCCACACACACACACAGACACACACACATACATTAAAACAAAAACATTCCTTTCGCATAACCACAGTATAATCATCAAAATCAGGGAATTCACATTGCCACAATACTATCATCTAATCTATAGATTTTATTCAGATTTTATTAATTATCCCATTAACATCCTTTAGAGAAAACAAAAAACAAAACAAAACAAAAAATGGGTGTGAGAGCCAATCCAGAATGACATGTTGCATTTAGTTGTCACATCTAGTCTCCTTTAACCTAGAACGGTTCCTCAGACATTGTCTTGTATCACTTAATATTTTTGAACACTACTGGCCAATTATTTTGCGTAATGTTCTCACATGGGATTTGTATGATGTTTACTCTTCATTAAACTCAGATCATGTATGTTTGGCAGGAATACCACAGAAGCAATACTCTATCCTTCTCAGTGCATTATATCAAGAGTCACATCGTGTACATTTGTCCCATTCCTGGTGAGTTTAAATGCAATTATCTGGTTAAGGAGGTGTCTGCCAGGTTTCTATAGTGTAAAGTTATAGTGTTTTGTGGAGAAATATTTTGGCAAATAAATTTCCTGTTTTTCATCAAAATCAACCCATTAGTTTTAGCATCCATTGTGCATTTCCTGGTCTGAACCAAGAATCTTTATAATCATTACTAAATGGTAACCACTTTTTCTACATTTATCAGTTAGTATTCATATTCATTTTTGAATATGCATGTCTGAAATTTAGAATCAGAAAAAATAAATGGTGTTGAAACTTATAAATCGATGCATCCTGTTTTGTTATTTGTTACCTCTAAAGAGTTTATAACTCTTCATTATTTTATCAAATTTAACACATTCCTTTGGCCTTTCAGAATATATGAG
The DNA here is from genome assembly GCF_037993035.2 of Macaca fascicularis. Taxonomy (NCBI): domain Eukaryota; kingdom Metazoa; phylum Chordata; class Mammalia; order Primates; family Cercopithecidae; genus Macaca; species Macaca fascicularis. Next base: position 164,163,117 of record NC_088378.1, read on the forward strand.
GCCACTTTTTTTTTTTTTTTTTTTTTTTTGGTTAACAAATCGCCTAAAAAGTGAGGGAATTCAATCATTCAACTTCAATTACACAAAACCAATCATTTTAATCCTGTCTTCTCTTGATTGTTTATGAGATTACCACTTTGTCCTAGACAGAAGGAGAAAAGCCTACAAGATGGAAGCAAGAATTTCTAGTTCCAAAGCAAAATATTTGTGGCATGACAACAAGAACAAAGGAGTAACTGATAAAAACAGCAGGAAGATTCATCCTTAAGTTGATTCGTGGGCTCATGCAGCAGCATTGACATGATTTCTGCACTCCTAGGCAACCTGTTGCCTGTATTCTGGGAGAAGTCAACCCACATACAGAGAATATGCTGTGGGAACATGTATTGAGATATTATGGGAGCTATAGTTTTAATGCAGGACTAGGAAAGTCTTAATATGCTAGGGAAAGATGTGAACACTAAAAGTGTGATGCAGTTCTGCATATTTCACTTGCTTAACCATGCTGGGAAAGCACTGACGAAACCTGACCACATACTCCTTTAAAATGCCTCGCTCCCTCATTCCCAGAGAAGGGGTACTTGGTGGGGTTTTTTCTTTTATTATACTATTTTGCATGTTATAGATAGATATAGAAGTAAAAGTAGAGACAGAGAAATATTTTAATTGACTATTCCTTTTAAAATGTTTGCTATTTGAAGATGGGTTCAGAAAGTTCATCAGAAAAGATACCGGACAATGTAGAGAAAAATGAGGAAAAGAGAGAGGAGAGTTTTAGATCAAGAAAGACAAGTAGATGCCATCTAGTTCACATCACCAAACTTTATATACATATATATGGAAATTAAGGCTCAGGAGAGGGAATTTGCGTAAGATTTATGAAATGGAATCAAGGTAAGAACTGAGGTGGCCTGCCAGACTCTGCAAGGCTCTGGAACTGCCACCCCATGGCTCACCATGGCCATACACAGTTCTAGGGCTACTTCTAGCTGGTGTCCAGCTGCAGTTGTAAAAGTAAGAAATCCCAAAAGTAGGATTGCCAGATTTTGAAAAAGGAGTCCCGTCAAATTTGAATTTCATACTAAAACCAAGTCGTTTTGATATAAAAAATAAGTCTCAAATATTCTATTAGATATACTTATGCTTAAAAAAATTTGCTGTGTAGCTGAAATTCAAATTGAATTAGGTGGTCTGTATTTTTACCTGCTGAATTTAGCAACTTCACCCAAGAGCCATGTGACCAGAGACTCACAACTATGGAGTAAAGCAAGAAAATGGTATAATTCATCAAGAAGATAAGATAACCATAAGAAGGAGCTTTTGATTTATGAAGTGATAGATGCGAGATGATATACCCATCATAGAATTTAAAGTTCCTATTTTTAAAATAAAGATTATTAAATAACCATATAGCAACCTCATAAATTCACTGTGAATATCCACTGAGATTTTAGTTGGAATACAATTAAAACAATACGTGAAAACTAGTGACCATGAAACATGCATATAAACATCTAAGTATACCCCATTTTATCCTCTCAATTATCTTCTTAGTTATAATCTACTTTACTTCTATCTTATAGATGATGAAACCAACTCAGAGAAGTTGAGGTTGAGTAGGTTTCCCATGATGTTGTATGTTGTTACAGTTTTTTGATAGACTTGCTATTTAGGCAGAGTCTACCTAATTCTGAAGTCCCAAATCTTAACCATTACATGATAAACAGCATCTCTGTATTTGTAGGAATTTAATCAGATATGTATGAGGATATTTGTGTTCTATGATGTTCACTATACAGTTATTACAAATAAATTAAAATTTTTAAAATGGTTACCAATAATAAATACACTCAATGAATTAAAGATCATATGTTGATAAAATGCTATGTGATAATTGAATGTGATGTATAGAAAGATGAAACTTAACTAACTGAAGGATAAATTTTATAGAAGAAAACTTTGTCATATTTACCAGCAGGTATGTAAGTTAAAATGTTATTTTTGAGAAGTGGGATTATTAGTTGTGTTTAATATTTTCTACATTTCCACATTTTCTACAATCTACAAAATACTATGGTAATCAGAAAACAATTAATGGACTCTATAAAAAACAAATTTGGTCAAATAACGAAATGTACCCAACAATATAATTATGTTTGCTCCCTCTTTTCTGGGAAAGGAACAACAAGTGACGTTAACTATGGAAGAAAAAAGAACGTTTGGATTACAATCAAATCTGAAACATAAATCCTAAACAGACAATGGATGAAGCAATAAATTCTTATTTTAACAATACATTCAAACAGATTTAGTGGAAGTTATTTTTTCAGGTTTTACTACAATAACTATAATCTTGGATGGCTGGTGTAATTGGGGACTAGTTAGCCAAAGTCACATCTGAAGTATTAGAAAACAATTACAATAGAAATTAAGTATAAAAACACCCAGGTATCACCTGCAAGCATGAGAAAATTTCCTATTCTAAATTGGCTGTCAAATTTTTGCAACTTTATAATGTCATAGTTTCGTAGTTTTGTAGTTTTTGTTATACTTGTGACAGTCTGCGGTTCTGCTTGCTCTAACCACTTCTCCATGAAAGCATATCATTTCAGTTTGTCTTTGGTCCTTGGTTCCAGCTCCTTTGGGATTTAGGTATAACTCACGTTGAAAAAAGAGGTGATGCAGGCCGGGCGCGGTGGCTCACGCCTGAAATCCCAGCACTTTGGGAGGCCGAGACGGGCGGATCACAAGGTCAGGAGATCGAGACCATCCTGGCTAACACGGTGAAACCCCGTCTCTACTAAAAGTACAAAAAACCAGCCGGGCGAGGTGGCGGGCGCCTGTAGTCCCAGCTACTCGGGAGGCTGAGGCAGGAGAATGGCGTAAACCCGGGAGGCAGAGCTTGCAGTGAGCTGAGATCCGGCCACTGCACTCCAGCCTGGGCGACAGAGCAAAGACTCCGTCTCAAAAAAAAAAAAAAAGAAAAAAGAGGTGATGCTGTCAATTTCACACTGGAGTCCTTTTACTTCTCTTTGGATATTTCTTAGAGTGCCTAATAAGATTATCATTGCTAAAGACAAGTGGTATCTAAATGTATTACAATTTCAATACTACTTGATTTAACAGAGCGTCCGACCACACAGAGGATAGGAAGGACAGAATTTAAATGACACCATTTTGGACACTGGGGCACGAAAGGTGGTTTAGAAGCATTGCACAAGTCTTCCAGATCAATGCTCATTCAAGCACTTTATAGAGCAACGCATAGTTTAAACAAATCCAAACTTGCCAAAGAGTAGAGGCGATGATGTCAGCAAAGAAGTTAAAATAAAAGCAGTCTCACTATTCAAGCAAGATAAGAGTATTTACCTTTCGAAATGAGAAAAGACAGATGAATGCAGGAAATATCCGCTAATCATTTGGATTACTCTCCAAGCAGAAGGAGGCAAGGTCAATCCAAATTGTAGAAACTTCAAATTGCAAAGCTTTTCACTGGTATTTGTCCTCCTAAAACTGGCTAGTACTAAGATACATATCTATGTATTATATATGTTTCAGCTCCCAGTGGGCTTAGGAGACCTAGCTCCTAATTCAGTGAGCTGTGAAACAAAACCGTACTGACTACCACACAGCAAGAGACTTAGGCACCCCACCAGGTTCTAGCCATGTGACTAATCTGGGTTTAGGTTCTATGGGGTTGAATCCGAGGCTCCTACACCAGACACACAAGAGAGGTGCGATTCATAGTTAGGAAAATGCCGTGGAGGAAACCAGTGTTTGGTTGTGGGGAGGCAAAGTTCAGATGCCAAACCTAGATATCAGAGGTGGGAAGTTCCCAAGTGAGGTCTGAACCATCAGATAATGGAATCAAAATGACAGGCTCCTACTGCAGAAATAGTTCAGATTTGCATAAAGTTGCAGCGCTATTATGACCCACATCATCTGGGGTAGGTTGCATTCTTTCTCTTGGTCTCAGATGCTTCACTAATGGAAGGGCATAATATTGTTACTCAAACACCAGAGGTTCAGTCTAGGTCCTGCTGCTCGCTGCACAGAAAGCCAATGACTGAGACGACGGTATTGCCAAGGGAGAAAGCTTTCATCTGGTGCCACAGCGGAGGAGATGGGAGCTCAGTCTCAAATCCAGGTCTGCTCACTCACCCCAACACAAGACCTAGGGTTGTGTGTACCAAGGAAGAAATGTAACAATGTGTAACAAAAGAGAAACTAGGGAGGGCCAAGGAATCAAACTTGGTGAATGAGGGGTCCAGCCTCTCATTGGCCGAATGTGGTGACCTAGTGAGTTTCATTTCTTTGATACTTTGAGAAGCCTGAAGGTCTGCAAACATAAGTTTCAAGCTTTAAGACCAGAAGGGTCCATTTCTATGCTTATCAAACAACTATATGTGGGACTATTGGGTCGTCTTCAATATCAACTGCTCTACCCTTACCTCTAACGTTATTCATAGAATCACATGTGATAAAGTCTCTTCAAAAATAAACAGTGCAGAATTCCCTATATAAATTAATAAATATTGTCTGAATTTGGTATTCTGATAGTTTATTTTCAATTATTAAACACATTATAAGATAAGTATCTTTACCTCCTTACTCCTTATGCCCCAACTCTCAACCCCCACACATCTCCAAAGAATGGTACCTCTTCTTAGTCGGAACCCATCCCTCCAGATGTACTTAGTTACCTGTCCCCTCATTCACTTATTCCTTCATTCAGTAGACCCTGATCCCTTAATTCCTTCTTATTTTCAACTTTTCCCCCTCTCCTGGTTCTCTCTCGTCAGCATTAAAACAATGTTCATTACTCTTATATATACATTTTTTTCTTTCCGTGCATCTAATTGTAATCTTATCTCTCTATTTCTCAGTATTTTAGGAGAACTAGTCAGCGATCTTCAACTATTAAAATATGACCTCAGCATTCTAGTGAAATGAATTTCACTGGAATAAAAGCTAATAATAAAAATTATTACAATGGTTTAACCCATTAAATGATCATTACTATTTGGTAGGCATTATAAGAATATGTCCATAGCAACTCTAAAAATTAAACAAAATTGTTTATTACCCCTTTATAGATAAGGATTGAGACCTGAAGTAGTTAAATGCCTTCTCTAAAGACAGAGTTGTCAGCGTTGGAGCCAAAATTGGAACCCAAGTCTACCAAATTGTAGATTTCAACTCAGAGTTCCTTCCTAAGTACCAGGCCACTTACATAACTGTCTACTGTCTGACTTCTCTTGGCAAAGCAATTTCAATAAGTTCAAAATCAAACCCATCATCTTCTCCTCTCTAAATCTGCATCCCCGCTTCTGGCCACCTCTCGTGGCCTTCCCCTTTGAAATAAACTACCATAAGTTTGTTCCTTCTGATGGCCAAACTCTTCCCAGTCCTATCAAAAGTGAGTTGTGCATAATTCCTAATGTTGCCTTATCTCTGAATAGCCTCCTATTGTTATATTCCACAAGTATTTATCGAGCAGCTGCTACATAAGGCACAGTTTAGAGCCTAGCGATACTGAAAGATGTAAAATATGATCCCTAGACTCAATATAATCTAGTGAGATAGAAAAGAACAACTCAAAATAGTTAGAGAAAACTATAAAAGGGATTTAGAACAGAAATCCATTTAGTGTGTAACCTGCCACACAATACAGGAATTCACTTTTTGATATCTTTGCTTTGGTATGCAAAGATGTATGAAATGTATGCCCAGTGAAGAAATATATGCCCAGTGAAGAGCAATTTGGAAAGCCTATGTATTAGAAAACTTCTTTATACTGGACTGAAATCTCTGTTTTTTGTTCCACTTTCCAAAATAACATAGAATAAATTCAATCCTTTTATCCTCAAATTTTAAGAGCGTATTTGAATATCTTCAGATATTTTCAGTGTAAGATTGTTGAGCCCTCTGATGGGGTTTCTTTGTACTGTTGATTGGCCTAGATGTAATAACAATATACCACAATGTCATAATTACCAGCTATTATTAATTGAACCCCACCAGAAGCCAAGTACTGTGCTAAGAAATGTAGACATATAGATGAATAAGAAATAGCTCTTTTCTTTAAAAAAATATACATATATATGCATGTGTGTGTGTGTGTGTATATATATATATATTTTTTTTTTTTTGAGACGGTGTCTCGCTCTGTCACCCAGGCTGGAGTATAGTGGTGCGATCTCAGCTCACTGCAAGCTCCAGTTCCTGGGTTCAAATCATTATCCTGTCTCAGCCTCCCAAGTAGCTGGGACTACAGGCATCTGCCACCATGCCTGGCTAATTTTTTTTTGCATTTTTAGTAGAGACTGGGTTTCACCCTCTTAGCCAGGATGGTCTTGATCTGCTGACCTCGTGGTCTGCCCACCTCAGTCTCCCAAAGTGCTAGGATTACAGGGGTGAGCCACAGCACCCAGCCAAAAATATTTTAGTGAATTTGGAGTGATAATACAAAACTGGACATAATCAATGAAAAATACACCAAGTGCCTTGAAAGTACAATAATCCACCTAGGAAGCATCTTCCATCAGTTGTGAAGAAGGTTGAAATGGGTGTAAGATCTGAAATGATCATAGCCCAAGAAAATAGGGTATGTATTTTTACTTTTCAAGCTCTCTCCGTTTATATTTATATTTTACTTTTCAAGGCCTCCCCATTTATATTTATTATAGATATAAAAAGCACACTAGGCTCTAAGCTGTGCCTTATGTAGCAGCTGCTCAATAAATATGTTTATGTATGTTTACATACATAAACATTCATGTACGTTTGTGCAATTCACATACACATTGTAATATGTAATATATACATATTAAACATTAATGTACATATATGCATGTACATACACACACATATATTTTATATATATATATAGAGAGAGAGAGGTATCTCAAATGTAGAATGCTTAAAACCCAGGTCCAACTTTGAAATGCACACTCTCTAGTTCTCGGAAAGTGTTTAATCATTCCTGTTCATCAACACCCACACTGGCTTCTTCTCAACTGTTCTAAGGCAAAAGAGATATGAATATAATATCTTGCATGCATGAATGCATAAAATGAAATGGACTCTCATTAATTAAATGTCTTTTGTCACGGAAGATATAAAGAGTGGAAAAAAGAATCAAAGAATAGAGCAATAAAAGGAAAGACTTTCTGTTGGCACTGCTTTGCCAATCTATCCCAAAAATGTGTATGTAAGAGTTAGGTTTGGAATTGTACCGAAATTTCTCTGAAGATATCCATCTTTTGGAATAAAATGTCAGGCCAATTCCAAATTCTCAAATGACTATTTGCCAAAACAAAACACAAAATCAAAGAAAGACATTTTCCTTATGGTGGAATGGAAATTTATTTTACTTCCTAGGAAATAAATCAAAGCAGTATCAAAGTAATGGCTCAACTTTTTTGTAAAGAAATGTGTATTCCTAATATAGATATTATGAACATATACATAGACAGTATACATATTTGGTTTTGAAATGTAAATAATAAATACAAATAAAATATTCATTTGTCGTCATTTGTCTCTTTCAAATGTGAGTTGCCCATAGGAAAGTCAGGTAAACGATACATAAAACCACAGAAGAAAATTTTCTAATGATATATAACTGCCACATAAGATATTTAAAGAAAGACAGTTTTAAAAAGAACACATTTCCATATCATAATTAAGTTGAAAATTGAAAACACACTCTTTTTCTGTTTAGCTTGAATTTTCTAAACTGTATATACACATTAACAAAGGTCATCTGTGTTGGGGGATAATGAGTCTTTTGTTTATTTTTTTCTTCTTTGTATCTCTATGTACTGAAAAATCTAATTATCCTTTTTAAAAATAAATGTTAATAGCATATTAGTCATCTCTGCTACAAGAAAAATAACCTTAAGACTTTAGTGGCCTTTAACAACTGTTTATTTCTTAGCCTTGTCAAATGCTGAAAGTTGAGGTTTTTGTGGTTCTTCTCTATGTGACTTCACATTCTGGTTGAAGGAATGGTCTTTGTTTGGGACACTCTGTTCTCATGGCAGAGAGAAGGAGCAAGAGAGTTGGCCAAAACACACGAAGGCTAGTCAGGTTTCTACCAGACTTGTGATCACCAGCTGACTTGTAGACAGCACAGCAAGTCACATGACCAAGTCCAACTTCAGAAACCCATAGGAGGCATAGAAAGTCATATGGTAAGTCATGTGGCAAGGAAAATCACATGCTACATACCCACATGGGTACCTTTTACTGGAAGAGGTAGTGATGATTGGAAACAACAATAGCATCAACCAGAGTATAAATGTTTCATTCTAAGAGAATTTCCAGACTGAGTGACTTGCATTGATCATAAAGAGAGCTTTAAAGAAAACACACGTGCATGTTTTACATGTATCTCATGTAAAATCTTTCTAGCCAAAATAAGAACCTAAAACAATGCCGGGGATACAAATAATATGTAAGATATTTAACCATCTTTGGGAACTTAAGCATGAACAATCCACATTAATCAATCTCAAGAGTATGGTCCATCCATAGTTTTATGAAGTAAAATATCAGAATAGAAAAATGTGTGAACATAAAATATTCAAAATAGCAACCTTGAGTGTGCCACCAGTCTGAATAGTTCACCCCTGCACAGCAAGATGTCAAACTAGATTTAATCTGAAAAGCACTTATTGAACCTCCGTCTTTCAAAGAGCTCACACCCTCAAAGGGAAGTGAGCACTCTCACGTGGCTGTGAGACAGAGTTGGGTACAAAAGTCACGTCAAAGAACACCCCGTAACCATGCATGGCACAGATACAGTCCTTCTATACTACATATACCCGTGTGCTGCATTTACTACTGTTCACCAAGAGCCTCATCGATATTAAGGAAGGTGCTCAAGGGCCACTATCCAATTTGACACTCTAAGGTTGGTATTTGCCCACTTCATTAGGAAACAGGACCACGTGTGTGTAAGCACGAAGCCACCTGAGGCCGTGGAAACCAATGTTTAATTTGAGGAAGAAATAAACACTTAAGATTAATGTGAGATGCATTTAAATTCATCAACACTCTTACAGTTCTTTTATTTATTGGTTATATGGCAGAGCTAGGACTCCATGCCTGTGGTATTGCTAGGAGATGTGGACTTAAAATTAAATGAGAAAAGAGGCATAGTAATAAAGTTTGGGAAATAATATGAATAATTTCGAAACGACTTAGAGCTTGGAGGCTTATAGTTTGCAAGTTAGAGCTGGAAGATTTAAGTTAGGGTCTTGTTTAAAATAGCAAAGAACAAAAGAAAAAGGAAAAAAATATGAGAGTAATGCAAATACCTTTTTAAAAATTTATTTCTTAAATCCTGCACACTTTAAAGGTAAAATTTGCCTTAAATATCATTCTCGGAACTGAAGAATATACAAACGCGATTTTTTTATTGTCAAGCTACCAAGGGGCTACTAGACCCCTGATTTGTATCCTAATCACAAAAGATCTCATGGTTTATAACCTGTCATAAAACTTCACTTTGAGATGAGAATATATGGTTTCAGTCTAAAAGCAATCTATTTTGTAAATGTCGAAAATATACCAGGTTATTTTGAATGTAAATAAATTTGTAACTGGAATTGTGTAAACTGCCTTTCTTTGGGCAGTACTGTGACCTGGTGAGAAGTGGAAGACAGTTGTACTTGGGATAATTTCACATTATAACGGAGTTCTTCACACACACACGGGTTCATACAACAAGATCTGTTTCCCTCACCAAGATTTGTTTGTATTAACTTTGAAGATTAGTAGGGTCACAGCTATGATTAAGTTTTTTGGGGGACTGGCTCCTCTACCTAGCAGATCGGAATTATGTACCATTGATCCACTCTGGAGATTACTTGGAAGAGCAGTTTGCAAGCCAGTCAAAGAAAATCAGAGGCAAGAATAAAAGCAAATGCTTTTAATTTGTCCAGGTTATGTCAGGGATAACAAGTGAGCATCAAAATTTCAGGGCCCTGACCAATAGCAAAGAAAAAAAGTGTGCGTGTGCATGTGTGTGTGTGTGCATGTGTGTGTATGCACATATATATTTACATACTTAAATATATGCATAATAAATAAACACATATTTATATATTCAGATAACACTGTATATATGTAGTGAGATCTCTATATATCTCACTATATATAGTGAGACTACACGTATATGTATATATACTTATACATATACATACAGTGAGATCTAAATATGTAAATAAATATGTATTTCATTCTCTAGCCAAAGTGAACTTCCCAGCTAATGCATCCAAAACCTGTGTAATTTTTTTTCATCTTTAAGAAGAACACAGGTGAGCAAATGATGACAATGAGTAGTGTCTGATACCATTAAGGCAACTTCTCGCTCTGTCTTCTCATCATTGCCAAGCAATCCTTGGTAAAGGCTATACAAAAAAAGGATGAGACTGAACATATCATATAGAAAGGAGATCGATGTATGGACAGGAATCCAAGTTTCAGTTCCTAAAATTGTTAGTTAAATATTCAGACGGTTTTTTTTTGTTGTTGTTGTTTTGTGTTAGTTTTCTTTCTTTAAGCCTTAATTTCTAAGTAGGAGTATGGAACAAGATATTCTCTATTTTTAGCTCTAAAATATAGGTTTCTCACTCATAGGTGGGAACTGAACAATGAGAACACTTGGACACAGGAAGGGGAACATCGCACACTGGGGCCTGTCATGGGGTGGGGGGAGTAGGGAGGGACAGCATTAGGAGATATACCTAATGTACATGACGACTTAATGGGTGCAGCACACCAACATGGCACATGTATACATATGTAACAAATCTGCATATTGTGCACAAGTACCCTAGAACTTAAAGTATAATCATATATATATATATATATATATATGGTTTCTATGCCTCTAAATGTTACCTCCTCCAGGAATAAGATATTCACGGAGAAAATATCAAAGTTTTAACAACAGAGGTCCCCTGAAATTTTATTACTTATTTTGTAAATTGACCCATTAGAAATGAAACAATTGGACATGTATCTCTGTAATTAGGATCACTAAAAGCTTTTCCCGACAAATTTCTTCATGCTCAATAATCTTTACTTATTCACAAGGTCCGTCCCCTTGGGTGGCACGGTATCTGGCACCTAGAATGAGCTCAGACTGCCTTGACTGAAAAAAACAATGAAGTAATGAACAAACTCGTGTCCCCGAAGATGGTTTCTTTGTCGTATGTGAAAATCAGGAGAGAGGGCATACCCTTGACAATTTAATGAAAAGGACATCTAAACCCACCAAATTTTACTTTTGGTTGATATGTGATGCTTCAGACCATAATCAGGAGAGCTGGCTTTGCAGGAACCACTTCCAAATCCGTTACGTCCAAAGACATTGTTACCTCGGCATTCCTACTGACCTTTTGTGACTGGCACCTCCCACCACGCAGCTACCACAGAAGTACTGTATGAAGTGAGGGAATCCCAAGGCAAACGTTATTTGCAGATCTAAAGGAACGGATTCCTCTTACTCCGTGCAAGTAAAAAATAAGAGTATTCATGCTCAACTAACGATCTGCCTTTCTTGGGGTTGGCACTCCTTTCAGAAGGCATCTGTTACTGACACCCAGTCATAAGCAACACTGTTTGTTCTTCACCATGAGTACAAAGTTCAAGAGGTGAAGTCCACTGTCCTTTTTTTAAGATTACAATTCACTTTTTATTTCTCGATCAGAAAATATATGAAGGGGACACATCAAGCTCTTGTCGTGTTTTAGATCCGATGTCTTCTGAGCCACATATGTATTATATGTCTCAATATGTAAAAAGAAGAAAGAGAAGAAGAAAGAAAAACTGAAAGGGGGGGAATCTCAGTTTCAAATAATGAGCATGTGTACCTTTTTGCCTCAGGCCTTCATACACAATTTAGCCAGGAAGCCAGGGTAGATCATGATTTAGCTTTTGACATCTCCTGCCTTCAGGCCAGGAGAGACTAATACCGATTTCTGACTGAGCACGCCACAGGAAAAAAAGTGAGAGAGAGAGAGGCCTTTTATTGACTAAATGATAAAGAGGTTTGTAATGATAAATAACAGTCATTTTATTGTGGAATTCCCCAGAAAAGATGCATTCTGCAGTGTCTGAAGGAGCCTAAAAGCTGAGGTTGGTTCCCCATGGAGCCGAACCTGTTAAACTCCAATTTTTACAGCCAGGGATAGAGGTCGCAAATTGCGGGCACCTCTGGCTATTAAAACCACAGACCCACTCTACATAGCTGGGGTGGCAGCCGGCTTCTCGGCTCAAGGAAAATTACCAAAGGCTGGATCCCAGGGTGGTTGGTAGAAGGTACCAATGTCTGTCTGGTATCTGTTTGTCTGTGTCACCTTCTGGCTCCACACACTTGTGTCCTGATGTAATTCAGCTGCTTCTAAGCTCAGGCTGCTGGAGAAATCACTGCCAGTTTTGATCGATAGTTTAATTGTAAACTTTGGGAACAATAATGGATAATTTGGCTTGAACCGTCCATTATGAGCGATGTTGTCTAGGAGAGAGCCTTCAAAATTAAACAAGAGTTGGGCCACATTATTGCATTTGTACAACTCACCCAGAGTTAAATAAATCCCCCTTTACAAATGCTGTCTTGGCATTCTGTGGAGTTCAATAAACATAGGCCCAGGCAGAGACAAGGAGGAAAGAAAATAGCGAAGGGGCCAAAGTCAAAACTAGTTACCTGCTGTTTTCCTCTGAAATATTATTATTATGTCACCATAATCATTATTTAAAATACTCTTCACATAATAAAAAATGTAAAAAGAAAAACTTCCCCTGAAATAATTCATCCAAATAAGTGGATAAACTACTTCAGGGAAAGTTTTTTTGTTTTGTTTTGTTTTCTTAATGGAAATTGAGGCCAAGCCAATGAAAATTTTCAATCTGTAACACTGGTGACTACCATAGAATAGAATTCTCAGAGGGATATGCAAGACCATTTAGGCATCAGTTGTTTTTTTCATGAAGAAAAGATGAGAAAAAATGAGTAAAATGTATTTTTACTAAAATATTATTAAATAGTGGAAATAACGTGTTGCATGAGGGATTTAAAAGAACAAGCCCCAAACCAAGGTTTTTCTATCCCTATGGGAATAATTAACAGCCTGGCTCAAACCAAGCAAAGGACATATCCTTAGACAAACTTCTGACATTGACCCCAGGGGCTCAAATATCTAAGAATATGGTGACGGGGGGGAGGGGCTCAACTCCAGAGCTTCGCGGTGGCCTATCTCGGTGTCTCACAGAAGCATTTTCCCAAAGGAATATCTCTCAGGAGATTGAATAGTATTACCACGCGGAATAGACGAGAGTCCATAATGGAGGGATGAATAAAAAAGGGAGGTTCTAAAGACACCTGGATCCAAGTGCCAGCTTGTAACTCACTATCTGACAAGCTGCTTCACCTACCTGTGCCTCAGTGTACCCACATTTTACATGAAGATAATAATGGCACTCACTTCACAGAGTTATTACAAGCACTAAATAAATTAATATGTGAAAAACACTTAGAACAACAGGAGATACATAATAACTGCTGGCTTGAATAATAGTAATAATAATTCTAATGGATATGCTTAAAAAGTGGCTGGTGAGTTGTCACGTTTCAGCAATTACATTTTTAAAAGGGTCTTTGTATTTTTAATTCCTTCTGCGTGGATCAAGACTTTCCTTTGACATAATTTTATTTTCCAATTTATGTTTGATGTTAACCTAACCTTCTTTACTGAAACCAACATTCTAAGTTGTTGGCAGATTGGGAGCAAATGGTGATACAATAGCTTTTCTTGTTCCAGGGCCCCGGTGTTATCCTCTCCATCCAGTAATCTCACCCTGACTAGTACAATAGTAAACTATCTTCCAGGCCAGTAGTAAATTTCAGGGTTCACCAGTCCCAACCCTTTATAATCTATCCTTGTAACAACCTTTGGGCCACTGAGTTCTATTTTCATACTCAGGGATGCCTCCAGATCACTGGGTTAATCCCAAGGTGAGGAAGCTATATGTAACAGGCTTGGTGCACTTTAGTTATCAGCATGTACCCTGTAGTCGGGTCATCCCCACTATGTTCCAGCTTCACCATCACCTAGCTATGACCTGGTCCATGTGCTTAGCTACACTGAGCTCCACTTTTCTTATTTGTAAAAGAAGGCTAATGATAGCTATCTTTTAGACCAGTTATAAGGATAGGATTCAAAACAAGTATGTAAACTCTTAGCACAGAGTAAAACAATGGCAACTGATTGTTGTTGCGAATAGTATCATATTCTTAATCGATGAAGATTTTTGCCAGCTAGACTCTGAGGCTATGCTCCATTTTTTTTCTACAATAGCTCTGTATTGTTCCCAGGTTCACGTTTACCCATGAGCTCTGCTTCTCCTAGTGGAGTTTGTGTCAATGTCTCTATTCTAGAGCTCCTGTGCTGACAACATGCCCCATATTCCAGTCTTTGTTTAAAAAAATAGAGATCTGGCTCACTCTTTCTAGATCCACATCACTAGTACCCCATACATCTATGCCATTTATAACTAATTATGAGATAAGGCAAATTTATGTTGTACTAAGATAATTACAATGCTTGGCTAAATAAAGATAATGGCCCTTAGCTATCAAAGGTCAAAATTCATTTGGAAACTGAGACTCCGGATGTAAAGAAGTACCAGAAAAAAAACAGAATCCTGTTCAGAGAAGGGTCAGCAAGATGAGAAAGTGACTGGAAACCACACTAAATAAAGAGCCATTATAAAGAGAACTAGAAGGAAATTTCAGGAAGAGGTTATAGCTTTCTTGAAGGGCTGCAAAGGAGAAAAATAGATGTAATTACGCTCAGAACCAGCACCGAAAGAAAGAAGATCTTTCCAACACTTAGCACATTGGCTAAGTGTTGCATTCGGGATTCTAATGAGACTATCTGCCCCAGAGAGAAGACAGTACCACTCCTGGAGGCTGTATGCCGTGTGAGCACAGGGGTTTGCGTGAAGCGTTTTATTTTAGGAAGACGTGTGGGATTAGATGGTCCCAAATGTCATTCTAACTCTCTGACTTTATGATCTGATCATGCTTCAGGGCATTAATGCCTTGGGGTGCTCTGTTGAGTCTCAGAAGCTAGTACTGCCTAATGGATTTGACATTTAGAGGCAAGCACATGTAAATATCCTGTCCATTTCTCACAGTCCTGCTGTGGCTGAGATGCAAAGGTTTTCTTTCTGGACCATCACAAGGTGAGGAGATCAAAGTAGCAACAACATGCATGGAGATCAAACTTAGAGCTTCTGAGTCTTTGCAAAATGATCCTTTAACCCTAACAATTAGGAATGCAAAAATGTTACAGTTTTCATAAAAATTAACACTGTAAAGATAACCTCAGTGTGAAGCATCATGTGTACAATAAATATTAAATTATTCAGTAAGATATTTCATATGCATTCTCTACCTGAGGATTCTTAAAGATCTCCCATGCCCTATTTGAGAAAATCTTCACTCAGATACTTATTTTTTCTTCGTTCCTCAAAGCTCTCTTTCTCTGTTATTTAAGAGCATGAATCTTCCCATTGACGGAGATATCAAAGGCCTGCCATAACCAGATTTAATCCTAGAATATCCTCTTCTCTTCTTCTCTTTGTAGACATTTGGTTTAGCTTCACCCACACAGAAACTCAGAGAGGATAACCTATTCTTTGCATTGTTATTGACAAATGCTTACTTGTTATTACAATAGACTATGGCAATAAGTTATTTGCTATTGACCAAATTTTGACAGCATCATAAAATATTTTAACTTGAACTGATGTGGGCATAGATGATCATGCAGTCATTTCTCCTAAATAGTACCCAGGGGTGCCTACATGCTCTGTTCTTGAATAAAGAACCCTCCAGGGATTTGAGATGAAGGACCATCACTAACAAGATATAACCACTCCCAAGGTGAGCAGATCACCTGAGGTCAGGAGTTTGAGACCAGCCTGAGCAACACGGAGAAACGCCGTCTCTACTAAAAAGACAAAATTAGCTGGGGGTGGTGGTGCATGCCTGTAACCCCAGCTGCTCGAGAGGCTGAAGCAAGAGAATCGCTTGAACCCGGGAGGCGGAGGTTGTGGTGAGCCGAGATAGTGCCATTGCACTTCAGCCTGGGCAACAAGAGTGAAATGCTATCTCAAACAAAAAAAGATATAACCACTCAGCAAGGTTTTTATGAAACATATTGTAATAAAAATGCATGTAAAATTGGATTGTTCACTAACACTTGCTGCCTTTCTTGATCTTCTAGAAGACAGCAAATTAAGGTGCTCACCATGTGAATGTTTCCTAAAAATACTTCTACATGTCCTCTTGACTTGGATGACTGACACATATGTGAATCTAGTAAATTAAATCCTGTGGTCAGAAGTCTTCGACCTGCATTCAACCAAACAAGGAGGCATGGTGAACAACCTGAAAGGAGGCTTGCAATGCAGCTTTGGGGCTGAATAAATGGTTTGGTTTTTATTTGTAAATGTTGTGCTTTTCTTTCCTAAAGTTGGAATCTTGGAGATCTGTTGACTTTTTTTCCAATAATGAGTTGAAATTGCCCTTCATTTATAGTCACTTTGTTTTATAATTAATAAAGATTAATTAAGATGAATCTTGAATTTTTTCACTTCTCCCCTTTTCTCTGGAACTGGAAGTCCTATAACTGGTTCTTCCACAGCAAAAATATCCATCAGATCTGAGATCAAGCTTCCCAGAGTAGGCATCTTCACCGGTCACACCCAGAGGGCTCATAGACAGCACGGTCACATGACTGGGAGACTAAAAAATTTTGTCTCTACCCTGACTGTAAACATTTTGCCTGACAGGGAAAACAAAGCTATTTATATTTTAATTTCAGCTCCTTTTAAATAAAATATCTTTCTGCTAGACATAATTTTGCCCATTGATCATTTTAATCAAATATGAATATGTTACGGATATCCTGTATCTCTCTCTTCATCAATACCCAATGAATATTGTGACTTAGAAAAAAAATACTGGCCAAGACATTGAGCTTCTACATTTCATATCAGTTTTTCTATTAGTCTTTCTCACTCTAGTGAGAAAAAGAGGAATATATTTATACTCAGACACTGTGTGTTCCCCAAAAGAGAGGCTAAGTATCATCCTGTATCTAAGTTAGCCCTAGACAAAGTTTGATTCAGTAAGATTTGTCTGTGGCCCTATCCATTTTCTTTTTTCAATAGCATTTTACACTTTTAAAACATATTTTCTCCTTTCCTTCCTGCATTTCCTAAACATACGCCCTTCATTCCTATTCAGTAATTTCACTCTTCTTTTTTCTGTTTTCTTTCCAAACTACTTGAACTACCTCAAGAAAGCTGTTGGCTCTCCTTCCAGAAAATGCACCTACCCCAAAATTCTGGTAAGCAACTTTGGGAGTTTTATAAATACCACAGATACCTTATGGGCTAAGAACCTATAGTCTTAATGGAAAATTTAAAGTTTGCTGTGACAATAAGCCTTACATAAATTAGTTCCTAAACGTAATTACTGCCTAAAAGACCATCATAAAGATCACATAAGTAACATCCCAAGAGTTTTGGGGGCAACTCTAGAATATAAATATAATAAAAATTCTTTCATTTCTAAAAATTCTGGGGGTTCGAAGGACTGATTTTGAGTTAATAAAGAGTAAGGAAGGAGATATGGAAAGATTCATTTCATTCATTGAGTGTTTGCTGTGTCTGGGGTGTTAAAAAATGTGGATAAGATGCCTTTGCCCTGGAAGGTCCTTCAGCCTCCAGGGGTGATTTTGATTCAGCAGGTAATTCTTACTCTTTAGTGTAAGGGCTTTGATATAAATGCACTAGGGACACTGGAGAACCCATGAGGTTTCAGGGATGGCTCACCAGTACATGTTAGCCAAAGTAAAAGGTAGTAGAAAAATATATGTATGTGTTGGGGGAGAAATGGAATCCAGAGAGAGTGAAGAGCATGCCCAGTTCACAGCAGTGTGGAAACAATATGGCGGGTTCAAAGAGCAACAGTATAAATTTGGATTAATAGAGCACCAAGTTTGAAGGAAATAATGTGCGAAATTAGAGAAGATATTTAGTCAATGGCTTATATTTCATATTAAGAGCCTTAAAATTAAATGTGTGTGTGTGTGTGTGTGTGTGTGTGTGTGTGGTGTGGAGGGATCTTAAGGAGGAGAATAGCATAATATTAACAGAATTTGCACTTTATGTGTTTGTCTTTGGCCATGAGGCAGATCCATGAAAAGAGGCCCATATAGGAGGCAGACAAAACAATGAAGAGACAGAGGCGATGCATGGAGGCAGAGAAAATGATGAAGAGACAGAGGCAATGCAATACAGTGACCTCCTGTTACATCTCTCTTGTATCAGAACTCATCACAAAGGGCCATTGTTCATAAAGCTGCTTCTTTTGTGATAGAAAAGAATGAATTTAGAATTACAGAGTTTATTTTGCTTTCCTTCCTTCATAGCTTCGGCTGAAATCTCTGTCCCAAGTCTTATCTTATTTAAAAAAATATATGTTTTAAAGCAACTAAACATCGACAGAAGCAGCTTTGATGGGTAATGTTCCATGATTTAAATAACGCCTTTTTTCCACATACACGCAGAGCTCTTCTGAGAAGTAGCAATTATAGGATTATCCACTATTTCAACTATGAATTATCTGAGTACCTCTCAGGCTTTTCTTTGTTGAGCTAACAGTTATGTTTGTAAGATAACTTTACTTGCTTTCTGAGTAATGGGTATTGAAAATTATTGTTTTTCTTCTCAAATTTAAATATAAAATTGAATTTGTGCCATCCTGGAAATCCTGACCAGCAAACAGTTTATCTCCTGAAGTTCATTACATTGTCCAGTAAGATGAATGTCATATGTTGTCCCATTATTTTTGAAAATGAGGGGAGAAAGGTTAGCCTGCCCAAGAAAGAAGAAAAGAACAAACAAACAAAAAAAAAAAATAGCATTCCTTTAAATTAATAGAAAATGTAGGCAAGGAATTGTGCCTGGTCACCATTACAGCTACCAATCTATCAACAAACAGGGTGTTTTGAGGACATGAGTCCTCGGGGCACATCTCTGATATACCCATATTCTTCAGAAAAGATGCTGGCCTGAGGCCCATGTGCAGCTGCTGGAATTTCTGACACTGTGCTCAAGGGGGAGTCAGGAGGAGGCCGAAGGATCTACCAATATCTCCTGATATGGTTTGGCTGTGTCCCTACCCAAATATCATCTTGAACTACAGTTACCACAATTCCCATATGTTGTGGGAAAAATCCGGTGGGACGTGATTGAATTATGGGGTGGGTCTTTCCTGCACTTTTCTCCTGATAGTGAATGATTCTCATGAAATCTAACGGTTTTAAAAAATGGGAGTTTTCCTGCACAAGCTCTTTCTCTTTGCTTGCTGTCATCCTTGTAAGACATGACTTGCTCCTCCTTGCCTCCCACCATGATTGTGAGACCTCCCCAGACATGTGGAACTGTAAGTCCATTAAACCCCTTTCCTTAATAAATTGCCTAGTCTTGGGTATGTCTTTATCAGCAGCATGAAAACGAATTATAACACCCTCTGAATGTCCCAAGGGCTACTCACCTTTTTCCAAATTGTGCTCATTTTAAGATGTGGAGCATTCTCTTTTGGTTTTGTTTCTAGTCTTTTGATTTTGAAACTCTTATAGATTCAAAGAAGTTGCAAAAATAATACTTAAATAATCAATAAGACTCAAGGAGAGGAATTATGTTATTACATTTTGTTAACAGCCATGACTAATACATAATAACTACTTCCTTTCCACTTCAGTTCAAGACTGTAGACATGACTGTTAACATGGCTATTTGGCTGGGAGCAGTGGCTTACGCCTGTTCAAGACTGTAAACATGACTGTTAACATTAGCAAGACATTAAATGTTAAAGAACATGGCTATTTGACCAGGAGCGGTGACTCACACCTGTAATCCCAGCACTTTGGGAGGTCGAGGCGGGTGGATCACAGGTCAGGAGATGGAGACCATCCTGGCTAACACAGTGAGATCCCATCTCTACTAGAAACACAAAAAATTAGCCAGGCATGTTGGCATGTACCTGTAGTCCCAGCTACCTGGGAGGCTGAGGCAGGATAATTGCTTGAACCTGGGAGGTGGAGGTTGAAGTGAGCCAAGATCACACCACTGCACTCCAGCCTGGGTGACAGAGCGAGACTCTGCCAAAAAAAAAAAAAAAAAAAAAAAAAAGAACATGGCTATTTAAATATAATATGAAACTACTATGATATGGGTAGTCTTGCTACTTAGCAGCTTAGTCATTTGTTCAGATCCACATCAGAAGCATTAAGGATCTTTGAGTTTTTGCTTTCGATTCTGTAAAAGAGACAAAAGCCCTGTCTTTCAAGTTGAAGAAGAAAAGCACACACAGGCACAGTATATGTGCAAAGAAATAACTGATCCACAGGTTTGCCTCACAAGATCTAAGTACAAATTGCAGAAACATTGAAAAACTGCTTTAATTATTTCATTTTCTCTGTGTAAGCAAAAGAAAAATACGTGAGTAAATACATGTATTAGAAGTAATAGTGGAGAAAGGCTTTTGTTACTAAATTATCCTCAGAAAATTCAAAGAAACAATCAATAGAATCAAAAAAGCAATCTGTTTTATTCAATAGATTGTACTTTGTTTATGGGCCACTGGTGACCACTAATAAATGAAACGACGTTTGCCTTTGATAAAGCTATTTGTATATCACTAGTTTTGAATTTCATTTAGCAACACAAGCCAGGGAACACATTTATGGAAAACAAAACAAAACAAAACAAAACTGGCTCTGACTAGATCGTGGGCATGAAGTAGGTCTTAAATCATTTAAAGTCATCCGTCGTCATTTAAAAATGCCTATGGTAAATCATAAAATCAGAAATGCTGCTAGTAACAATCTTGAGTCTGGAGTCAGAGTGGTATGGAAAAGAACTACATTGAGTGTAAGGGTTTCTGAGTGCTGGTCTCAGCTAGTCACAGACTTCCATGGGCTGACTATGAAATATTTTCTCTTCTATATGCATTATTTTCAGATGAGTGCCATTGTGTATAAAGAGATTAAATTGTTTGGTTTTAAGCTCCCTTTTAAATTTAAGTTAGGATTCGATGCTACTCTCTGTTGATATGAAATAAACACAAACTTCAAATTTGAATAAAATAAAGAGGAAAAATAAATGTGTACTGGACTAGCATGCCCCTACTGAACTCTCAGGAAGGAGGAAGACTATAGTTTTAAAATATTTTATTTTATTCTGTTTCAAATACATTTTATTTAATATTTTCAATATTCTATTTCATACATTGAGTTATAAATAAGTTATGAAACTAGTACCTGTACTACAACCCGTAAAAGAGAGTTCTCCTATACCTTTATCTAGCTTTCCCTGATGTTAACCTTCTCTATAACCATGAAAATAATTACTGAAGCCAAGCACTTAACATGGGTACTACACTATTCTCTGAATTACAGACTTTATTCTGATCTTGCTACTTTTTCCTTGATTATCTTTTTTCAGTCCCAGGATCCCATCCAGGATGTCACATTGCATTTAGTTGTCACAGTTCCTTAGTCTCCTTCAGTCTCTGATATTTTCTATGACTTTAACAGAGTGTTTTGAAGACCACCGATCTGCTCTTTTCTAGAATGTCTGTCCACTTGGGTTTAACTGATGGTCACATTAAGACTGTGTGTTTTTGGCAAGAATGCAACAGAAGTGATGTGTCCTTCAATATATCATATCAAGGGTACATGATGCTCATATATGATCCATATGACATTGTTTGTTTGTATAAATAAATTTTATATTCCCCTATAACTTATTAAGCCTGGATGTAAACAAATTTTTACTTGTTTTTTTTGATTTAACAATAAGAAATATGAAACTCCATCACTCTTAAATCTTAATGAGTAAGTGCAAGGAGTAAAACTATACATTCTTTATCTAAGAAGGATGCTCAAGTATGAAAAGGAGAAAATGGAAATTTAAAAGGGATAGGGGAGCTGTTTCAAACTCATGTAACTAACATGAAGTTTCTTTGCACAGGAAGTGATTGTATTTGCAATTAATAACATAGTCTTTCAAAAGCTTAGTGGAAACACAAAACAAATGACAAAAATACATACGAAAATGTCTATTTTTATATTTTTATATATACTCACAGATACATATATTTGTGAAAATATACTCAATGATCTTTTCACTGAAAAGATACTGTAGATTGTGTTATCTGTTTATTTTTTACAACTGGTCTGTGTATAATTTTGCCACACTCTGTGTACAAAACCCCTAAAACATATGATTGTACAATTTAATAAATCTATTTTCTTACTACTAATTTACCTAATGCACACAAATATTCTTTGCACACTTACTTTTCTATCTCTAGGTCTACCTATTATAGATATCCTCCCTCATTAACCCCTCTTTTCTTTGTTCTGCTTTGTAGAAGTTAGGTATAAACCAGAAAGACAGCACGACATTGCATTCCCAAAGGTGAGATAAGATGAAGAGCTTTCTCGTTTCCTTTAAGTTAGATTTGTGCTGCATTTACTAGAATGTAATTTGAAACAATTAAGCAAGAGGTTGACAAATCCTGAAAGCGAAAGGAGGCCCTGAAAGAGGATGAAGAAATAAATGAGAAAGACAATTAAAAACCAAATACTCAGCTGTGAGTTTAGGAACAGCAAGAAACTCTATCACTATTTAAAATTAGTAAGGCCGGTTTGCTGGGTTAGACATAATACAACTCAGAGTTTCAAACGCACATCTTAACTTGAGAAATGAATTCTACTGTGTTCCAGAAGAAAACAATGTTCATGTTTTTACAACTGCTGATTACCAGATGAATTAAATTCAAATGATAACAAAATATATTCGGAGATGAAATATGAAACAGCAAAACTGTAGCAAAAAATAATTATAAAATTCTTACTTCATGAATGTTAAATTAAATGTAGCCTAAAGCTGCCTTCTTACATATTTTAAGTTCTTCCTAAAGGTTTTTTGTACATAGTGAAGTGTAAAATAACTGGATGTGTAAACAGACTGTGACATATTCTAGTGCCAATGACAGATTTTCAACCAATTACGAGCAGCCAGCTGATCAACCCTTTTCAAATAAGACAAACGTGGAGCTGAAACCGATCCAGCTATTTCTGTACCTCACTTCCATGTTCTGTGCATCTTTTTTGTGTGTGTCCATAAATCATCTCCAACGGTGGGATGACACTGAAGTCACTCTCAACCTATTCTGGTTGGTCCATGGGCTGTCCAATTCACGAATTATTCTTTGCTCAATTAAACGCTGTTAAACTTAATTTGTCCTACATTTTTATTTTAATGTGAGGTACAGTTCACATTTTTCTACTTTCCATTTGATAGCCTAAAAGAACAAAGCTCCAATGAGAAACTCTTTAATTAGAGCAATAATTTGTGTTTTTAAACGAAAGCCTGATGTTATTTCTGATTTCATTTCTTTTTTGTATATATTTTATCATATACACTTTCAATGCAAATCTTAGTCAAAAATCAAAAGACAATCACAAAAGGTTGTAAAGATACCTGTCAATCAAACACCCACCTTCTTCTGCAAGTTTGTTAGAGAAGATGAAGAACAAAACTTCTTTTGTTATTTAAAAGTTCATGAAGGTGGCTGGTAAGTCTGCCCTGTCCTGGTCAGCAGCATTGTGTTCGGGTCTGGATGTGGGGATTTGACAAGTCTTTAACAAACAAAATTCCAAATAACAGTTAAAAATTTTGAGGATGGATCACGCCACTGCACTCCAGCCTGGGAGACACAGCGAGACTCCGTCTCAAAAAAAAAAAAAAAAAAAAAAAAAAAAAAAAAAAAAAAAAATTTGAGGATGTTTAATAAGTGATGGAAAAAGACCAGACTATAATAGCTGTCTCTAAATATCTGAAGCATTGTCAGGTGAAAGAGAGATTCGTTTCATTCTCTGAGACTCTTGGAGGGCAAAAAGAGAATGAAGCAGGAGAACATTGCAGAAACGAAGACATTGGCTCATTGTAAGAAAGGACTGTCTGATAATTATTTTGCCTGAAAATATATCTACTTTCAAGAGAGATGGCACATTTTACATCATGAGGTATGTACAGAAAAGTGAGATGACCTCTTCTTATGACTGTTATAGAGGTATTCATCCATCTGGTGATGTTATACTAAATAATCTTCACGTTTCCTAATACCTCAGGGACCGTATACATGTAAAATAGTTATGTAAAACAAGTAAGTAGAATATTTAAATTCCACAAATGTGTTCCTTTGTTTAGAAAGCTCTTAGTCCCTTATGTTGTAAGTCAATGAATGAATATATATGAAACTGTCCTAGAACTTCTATTTTAAACCTCAGGATTTTATTAGTAGTCATCAGTGTATTATATAATAGCTAACTATCTAGATAGATGTAGAAAGTTACTCAGTTATATATATATACACACTCATATACATGTATATCTATATATTATATATGTATGTGTATAGATAGATACATACATAGTTATTCAGGCTAAGAAAGTAAATAAAACAATAAAAAAGTCAGTATTTTAATTTATACTTTACATGGCTTTAAGTTACAAAATCATTTTTCCTGAAGCACATACAAGGCCTTAAATAAAATAAACCCATACTCATTTTTTTAAAAAAACCTTAAAATTACATTTCTTAAATAAATGTTACTGTTAATAACCAAATTCTTTATGACAATTTCTAGAAAGTTTCAGAGACAGTTAATTTTCTGTGAGGAATTTGTTTTCTTTCTATTAAATGTATTCTGTTTGTATTGTTTTTGAATGTTCACAATCTGATTCTGTTTCCTTCACTTCTGTCTCGGGAAAAAGGAGGATCAGAGAACACCAACAGCTTAGGCTGACATAGAAAAAAAAAAAGGGTAAGGAACGGGCATTTTCTTCAAGTCTTATTACACCAGCCTCTTTGGTTTTTTTGTTTCCTCATTTATCAAGGATGGATGGGAGTGAGGCCTGGAGCTGCCCAGCCAGGAGCTGGCACCTCCAAACAATTAAAATAGCATGATATGATTGGGGCCAGACTTAAATTAAAGAAAGACAAAGAGAGTACATGGATTCCAGCAGACACCTAACGAACCAGCAATACACTGTATCAAAACATGTGGTATATATAAGGCAGTAGGAAACAAAGCAGCTGGCAAAGGCAAGATAACTAAGAGAAATCTTTCCAATTGTGCGAGACTTGGAGGAGGGGTCTTCTAAAACTGCCGTTTTCAGCTGCCCTTCCAAATATTTAAATGAATAGGAGTAAAAGGGGAGGAGCTATAACTAAACTTGCTGAGCATTGTGTCACCAAGGCTGATCTTCTCCAAAAGGCAACTCTCCTATTTATGGGACTATCTATGCTAGACTATGACAATGATGATGATGATGATGATGATGATGATGATGATGATAAAAAATAATTCTAGATAAGCCTATGGAAGAGTGATTCTCACTGGAGAATCTTTCCTGATTGCCGTCATGGATAATATAAAAACCCTAAAATAGGCACTTCCTAAAAAGTTTATAAAAAATGAAGTAGGGTAAGAATCCATTTCCAATGACTTATGTGGGGATTGGTAGGATTTTTGATGTTTTTAGGCTTTGAAGGGTATACTATTCAACAAAAATCATTATTAAGCACCCTAAAGCTATCCATCTCCTCCCGACCATTCTCCACATTGGACCCAGAGGTAGCATTCTAAACTGTACATATGATTAAGTCCCTCTTTCCTGTTCCACTCTTTGAAGTCTTCCCCCAGCCATAGCATTTCAGACCCTCTCCAGCCTCATTTCTTACCACCCTTCCTTTTCTATGTTGCTAAATGAAATTCCGCCACGTGCTTCTAAGGTCCCCTGTGCTTTTCCTACAAAGACACCTAACAGTTTATTATTTGCTCTATGTATCTGCCTATCTTACCTGAAAAAATACAGAATGCCATACCTTCAATACCTAGCACAGGGCTTGGTACATGATTGGAATACAAAAATATATATATTTATTGAAATAATGAATAAATAGAGTTAGCAGAGAAATGGGGAGGTACTGGGCAAGTACATTTTATCATGGATGTATAACACATTGCCCTCTTTCCCACAAGGGCCACAAGAATGATTCTTTTTGCAAATAGAGGAACAGAGGCAGAATGTTTGATGCCGCTTCTAAATCACACAAGTCGTTACCGCGGAGTTGCCCTCCCCTCAAATTGAGATTTATTTTAACCATGCTGTCACAGACAAAAACACCGTCTACTGGATTAAGTTCCCAAAAAGGAGAGGAAAAAGATATTAAATGGATCAATATAGAAACAAGATATAAGTGTAGTTTCTCCAGAGGTTTTACTTTCATTAACTAACTTACCGAGGAAAAGTATTGCACAAATAATCCATGGGTATAAAATGATCCTAGTATTTGGAAGAAACTAAGAAAAGGACTGAATTTGCCTAGAGGCATTTCCAGATTAACCTATCTATACCATGTTGCTCCAACGGAATTAAAGGCATCGGAGGAAATAGATATGCCCAAAACCTGATTTTCAATCTCTGGATAGTTTATCAGATCTCTGGCATCATCACGTTTTTGTAATTAAGCAAACCAGTCTCGCTCACACATAAGACCCATCAAAAAGACAGTTTCTCCCATTTCAGCACACTGCGTACTCCACGTCACAGGACTGACTGGTGGAAAATGAAAGGAAAGCACTCTGGTTAGCATACACCAAACCAAACCCTGCCCTCCGGCCTTGCTCCGCTGCGACTAAAAAGATCCTATCAGCCTTTTCAGGTTATCCCCTCCATAGGACTTGGGACATTCTTCTGTTTCTGCAGCTGGTTACTTTTACGGTATCATCTGAGATTAAATATGGAAAAGAAGAAAAAAAAAAGAATTGCAAGAAGTGTACTCAAAATATAGTCCCACTAGGAAGCATGCAACACTTAAACCTTGAACACCAATGGCCATACACAACACTACCATGGCCTGAGCAATAAATCAAACACACATGGCTGTGACTATTATTTGTATACCCAAAAGTCTCCCTGGTGAAAGATAAGAATCTACCTTTGAGTTTTTATAGAAACGTAACAGGAAAGGGTAGCCTTAAAGTTCTAGCGGAGGGAAGAGAAACAGAACATTTAACATATGTTTACAGAAATGTATTACAAAGTCATGATGCCATAGCACATTTGTGCCCAGCAATGTATGGCTGAGTGTTTATGATCTTTGTAGGCTGAAGTTCACAATGAAGACTTACGCTTTTTGGCTTTCTCCTGAGGTTGTTACTACCTTACCATTTGAAGTTTCTTAGAAACTCTGAGCATTGGACAGTAAACATGTCATCCCTCCAGCACTTATTCAGATAGTCCTCTGGATCGTCACAGAGAGATGCTTCTTAATCTCGCCTTTTCCCTTCATCGAGGATGGTCACAATATGCTAAAAGCCGTGAGTTCAGGGTGTCTGCCTGTTGAATACCTTCCTCTCCTGATGTGAGTCGAGTTGGTTCCATTTACCAGCTGTGTGATCTTGGGCAAATCCCTTAACCTCTCTGTGTCTCCTCTTTCTCTTTGGTAAAATGGGAACAATTACAGTCCTTACCTCAGAAAATGGTTGTAGGAATTGCTACGAAGCAATCAGTGAGCTTCCTACCCAATGTTCATAGAGGCCAATACCACAGCACCAACTTTAGAGGGAACAAAAAAGAAAACAACTTTATTGCAAGTCAACTGGCAAGGAAACAGGAGGAAATACTCAAATCTGTATCCTTGGGCTGGGGACTGGGTGGATCTGATTGGATCTTGCAGTAGGTGATGCCAGGAGGCACGATCCAACTGGATCCTGCCTTGGGGTGACCCCAGGGCTCAATCTGATTGGATCCTGGATCCTGCCACATGGTGTGCACTTCTTAAATTGGTCCCCCTTCTTCCAGCTCTCCCATTGGAACACTTAGGTTCCCCCTGTGGTTGTGTGCTTGGTTCATTTGGGCACGCTGAGGTTATACGACTTCAACTTGGGGGTCCATGGCAGCTGAAAAAAATTTACAACTTTGTTACATAAAAATTGAACCAGATTGATCTGGTGCGGCTGCAGAATGAATAAAAACAGAGATTTAGAACTGTGTCTGGCACACAAGAAGAGCTAGAGAGGGACTGCTAATAATCCTGTTACTCACAAATGAGGCTTATAATATATGATTTAGGAAAGAGGAGCAATGTTCCTTCTCTCAGAGATTCAAAACCCTGTTCTCATGAAACCAAATTTATCTTCTCAACTTCCTCAGAATCCTTCTGCTATGCCCACTTAATCTGTCAGATAAATTAAGTGAACTAGCTTCATATTTACCTATGTTTATAACAATTATTTTCTGAAACAATGAATTCCATTTCTAAACTACTTTCAGAATACAACTCATTAAAATCAGGGACTGCCCTCTGAGCTCTCCTAGCTGACATCTAGCATGGTATGGAGGCTAAGAAAGACAGAAGAAGAGAAACATTTTATAGCAGCATCAGACCATTTAATTAATATAAACATTTAGGAAACTCACTGTGAGCGAATCTGATAGTATGCTTTGTGCATGAGTGGTTTTGACTAACTCTACCAGTTTCTACAGAATAGTTATGGTTGGCTGGGCACGGTGGCTCATGCCTGTAATCCCAACACTTTGGGAGTCCGAGGCAGGTGGATCACCTGAGGTCAGGAGTTCGAGACCAGCCTGGCCAACATGGTGAAACCCTGTCTCTACAAAAATACAAAAATTAGCTGGGCCTGGTGGCTCATGCCTGTAATCCCAACTACTCAGGAGACTGAGGCAGGAGAATTGCTTGAACCTGGGAGGAGGAGGTTGCAGTGAGCTGAGATCACACTATTACACTCCAGCCTGGGCAACAAGAGTGAGACTCTGCCTTAAAAAAAAAAAAAAAAAGTTATGGTCTTGTTTTCAAAGTGCTTCCTAAGCATATGGGCAAGTTAATTTATTTAACCTTTGACCTTGGCCTGATTAAAACCAGAGATGCATTTGGTTAAAACCTTCTGGTTAATAGATGAATGCTTTGAAACACTGCTCATGATTTTCATTCCTTGTAATTATATAATAAATAGAGGAATAAAATCTCAATAAATTACATCCTGAGCAATGTTTAATTCAAGTGACATTCCAATTTAATATGTTCTATGGATAATTTCATGTTTTCATCTTAAGATTTTTTAAACTTTTAGGTTCGGGGGTACATGTGTAGGCTTGTTATACAGATAAACTGTGTTTCACGGGGGTTTGGTATACAGATAATTTTGTCAGCCAGATAATAAGCACAGTACCTGATCCACACCCTCCCTTTCCCCATTAGTGTGTGTCTCGAGAAGAAGCAATGTGATACTCTGAGAAAAGTATGACTTTTGGATTTTGTCAGACCTGCATTTGCATCCCGTTTCTGCAACTTTACAAGTGTGAAAACTGGAAATTTGCTTGGCTTCTCTGAGTTTGTTTCCTAAACTATGAAATAGAGATGAAAAGGTCCCTGGAACACGCCTGGGCCAGTGCCTGATGCTCAGTGGGAGCTTCAGACCTGTTTGTTCTTCTCTCCTTTTCCTCTTGGGGCTAATTGAAGTGCAGGTCCCAAAGAGTTCCATGTGGGTAGAGCACTTGCTGCTCCATCGCTTCCAGGGCAGTGCTTTCATGCCACTAACTTAGGACTAAAAACAACAACAACAACAACAACAACAAAAACCCACCAGGGTTCACACTCTTCCAGTCCGTTTCAGTACCCCCTGATGCTCATTCCCCCTCACCTCAAACATTTCTCAAATCCTAGGAATACGCATTATCTATTTTCATTTTCTACCCAGATTAAAACTATGGCTCTGCCACTTTTTGCTGTGTGACGTTGGGCAAGTTACTTAACCTCTCTGTGACTCCATTGCTTTGTCTATAAAATAGGAATAATAGAAAGACCTAACTCGAGGTCGTTTTGGGAATTATAGGAGCTAATAAAGGTAAATCACCTAGAACATTTTCAAGCACATGGGCAGCACTCAGATACTGACTACTATTGTTAATATTCTGCTCCAACTCCCTGGGGCTGTCAACCCAGATTTTTCTTGTGGTCGTGCTGTTCCCACACCAATCTTGTGTAACCAGAAACTATCTACAGCCAGTCCTACCACAGTCACTGACAACTACAAGTAGGGGGCTGGTTCTTTGGGGCCTCTGATGAACCACCTATGACTTTCTGTTACCTGGGGACATCCTGCTGCCACCATGCACATGTGATGTCCCCTCTACATGGCCTTGACAGCCATGCAGCTGCCTTTCTGCCAGACAGAAACATTTGTTTCTGTTTTACTATTTTTTTCATAGATATTTCTCTACCACTCAGCTGTGATTTCACAGGGCTGGACCAGGGGATGATATTGATGACACAACTTCCCCTAATCTCAGATCACCCTTTCTGATCAGAAGCCATTTTTCTTGGATCTATGGTCTGTGCTTTGATTTCTCCCATCCCGAAGGTGAACTTTGTTAGGAAGATTCCTAATACCTCTTGCAAATAAAGCTACTCCTCAGTGTGCCTCCCATGTCTGAAGCCTGGACCTTCACTACATGCTGATGGTCCTCCTCTTGGTGATACAAGTCACTGAAATCTCTAACTAGAGTTTTGCACACCAAATTTCTTTGTTAGAAAAGTCAAATAGGATTTCAATAAAGCAGCCAGAGGACCTGATGCTACTCTATCAGAAAATATACAAAGCAGCAGTATGATGCTACAGAGAAAAACTGTTTTCTTCTCTATCTATATGGCCAGCTTTAATCTAGTCTCAAAGAGAGGAACCCCAAATGCCTTTTGTACACATTTGTCCACAAATGGGCATTTGCATGTGGTTAAGTTGTTGACATTTCTAGGCAGAAGAATGGTTTGGGGAAAGCAATGGATGAATATTTTCTACTTTGGTTTCAATTTCTTAATACTAAGTAGAAATTCCTTTTTCTGATCTTACAGGCAAGATGCCCCCCTAAGAAACAGCATGGACAAGTGTGAGTGCCCGAGTAGCAGCACACATCCACAACATTCTCACGGCACGCACTGTGAGAATGGCACCTGCGCAGATACTAATCTCAAGCCATCCGCAGCTTGTTCCTGGTAAAAAGGAAAGAAAACCATGAGAGTTTTAAAAGAAAATAAGAGAAGAATATTGGCCCAATTGCCTTGGTGTTTGATTTGAAATGAGTAAATATTTTTGATGAAATTTCATCGTTAGAATGTAAGCTCCATGAGGATAAGAAATTTAATCTGTCATGCTTACTACACGATCACCAGCAACTAGAATGTTTTTGTTTCATGCTCACTCAGAGTTAGTGACCATTTCACATATGAGAGCTATGCACTAGACACATAGAAGTTTATTCATTCATTCATTCTTCCATTCAGCCTATATTTGTGTAGAACCTACCAAGTCCACATGGATGACTGACTGAATTAATGTACGAATTCATGAAGTTTTCTCAATATCAGAATTTAGGAGGTTTTGCATTTCAATTTACTGATACTTTGAACTAGTTAGGCTCAAAGTCTGACAGACCCTAGGATTATTTTTAATGCTCATTCAGAATTAATGATTACCTCGAATATGAAAGGTATGCACCGAAGTTGAACAAGTGCAAATTATAACATTCTAAAAAATACAGCTAGTAATTGTATTTCAGAGGTCACAGTCAACAAGATCTATTCCAGATTTATCTGAATCTATATGTAAATATTTTACATCTCCTTAAGCTTAAATTGTGGAAAGCTGTGATCTTAAAATATTGAACTTAGAAATTCTTATAAAAGATCAATGATTAGTGTAAACCATTAACAAATCACTGTCATTACCCAAACTCATGGGAGCCTGAACTTATGACTTTCTTAACTCTGGGATTTTCACTCTTCAGTTAGTTCTAGAACTCATTATAAGGAAATATGTACACATAAGCTTAGGGGGACAATTTTTTGAAAAAGTACTATTGTCTTTCCGTCAGTCTTCTTATTGAGGAAAAAAAAATGGTTGTCACAGATCTTACATTTATGTAGAGTATATTTAGTGGGTTACAAGCTGGATTGTGTCCTGTGATGTGAATACTGTGTGTTTTGATATCAATGGTTTCTACTGCAATTACATAATCATTTTGCATTAATCTCTTTAAATAGAAATTATAACCTTTAGGTATGACATTTTGTTTAACAAAGATGAAAGCATTACAAAAGCTAGTAATGGGTGCTTATTTAATATGT
Source organism: Macaca fascicularis (assembly GCF_037993035.2). Lineage (NCBI taxonomy): Eukaryota > Metazoa > Chordata > Mammalia > Primates > Cercopithecidae > Macaca > Macaca fascicularis. Next base: position 164,195,494 of record NC_088378.1, read on the forward strand.
AAGTAAGTTTAGCTTAAAATATAGTCTATCCTGGTGTTCTAAATTGATTCACATTTACCATTATTCTTCAAACCTGCCCATCTTTATCTAAAACGTTTCAACAAATGTTTTGATTACCACATCCAAATAAAATAAAGTGAGTTTGATATGCATGAACATTTGCAACCTTACAGAGTTACAGATTTAAAACAGGATCCTGGGAACTAACTTTGTTTTGACTCTGAATTTTTTGTATTTATTTGTGCCCCTACCCTACTCCCATCTTTGTGTGTATGTTAAAAGAAATTTGATCAGTTAAATTTGATCATGAAAGATGATTTGGCATCCATGTGGGGCTGAGAAACCCACAGATAAATATTAAAAAGGCTACTAAGCAAAAGAGCCCTGATTAAGCTTCTTTTAACCTAGCTACTTAAATAGCTAATCTCTACTTTTTATACCTGTTACGTTTTATGCCAATGAAAAAGTCTTCCAAATCATAAGTTTTAACAGTTTGAAAATGTTGGTTCCTGGCTTTTTAAAATTAGCATTGACTCCAGTACCTCTGATACTAGAAAACTAGTACCAGCCAACATGTGCAAGATCAACATTTTAATGATACCTGGTTTTCTGACCAATTTCTTTGTTTTTTGCTTTCTTCCTCTCCTCTCCTCGCCTCTCCTCTCTTCCCACCTCTCCTGCCTCCATCCCTTCTTTCCTTTCTCTTTCTTTCTTTCCTTTCTCTTTCTTTTCTTTTCTTTTCTTTCTTTCTTTCTTTCTTTTCTTTCTTTCTTTCTTTTTCTTTTCTTTCTTTCTTTTTCTCTTCTTTCTTTCTTTATTTTCTTTTTTTCTTTTCCTTTTCCTTCTTATTTTTCACTTTCCCTTCTCTCTCTTCCCCTACCCTCATCTCTTCTCTCTGTTAATGTCTTCATTATGTAAGCAAATGATTAAACCATGGAGACATTCAAATCACAGAAGTGATCAAACAGCCACAAGGATCTTGATTTCCTCCTTAGAGGTCTGGAGAATTGGCTTAATCTCTTGCAGAAAACTCTTTTCTTGGTTGGATCAGCCTTACAAAATTGGGTGCAACTTGAGTTCTACTTCAAGTAAGAGGACCCTCTGGGCCAGGCTGCTGGGCACTTGTCTCCTTAGAGATTTTCACAATGCCTCTATGATAGCCAATGGTCACAGAAAGTTCAATAATCCCTAGTTATGAATTGGAACTGGTTTATTAGATCTCAGTCAATGAACAACATGGAAGAGTGAATTGTATCTGAGAGATGGCACAAAGGATTCATTTTAATTAGCCCTCGAATGTAAAAGGTTGTGAACCACAAAGATCTGTCTGTGCATTGAAAACTGATATGTGTATAAATAAGCCTCCTCAGAAAGAAAAAGAAGCATAGAGAGTGGTGAATTGTTTTCCAGGAGAGAAATCTTGCATCTTCTTGGAATAAACACATTCTGAGTATCTAATACCCATTTCTTCTGGGCACAGACATTATTTCTAAACTGAATGTGTTTTTTGTTTGAGAAAATGAAGCACAGAATTTCACAGAATTATTTTCCAACTACGGAATTTCACAGAATTTTCCAGAAACTGTGTGTATTTCTTCCATAAGCTCAAGGCCTTTTCCTTTCAAATTATGTTTCTGTGTGGATGATTTGTTGTGTGCAAGGAACCTCACAAGGGAAGAAGTGAGAGAACAAAGCTAAGTGGTGTACAACCTGACAGCTTCTACCTGTAAGGATCTTACGTAAACAGATAAATTGGCTACCCAAACAATCATGGTGGAAGCTGTAGTCCGGCAATGAGCTCTTCGAGGATCCTCTAGAAGTGATCCAACCATTGTGCATTTTGTTATTCCACATAAAAGAAGGAACAACATTGTTCTCTGCCCTCCTGCCCCAGGGGGACTGGGGATAATGTTGATAAAGTTCATCAAAGTTCTTGCTATTATGATACGTCTTAATTTACTTGAATTTACTTGATCTATGTTCTGCTAATGTATTGTCAGTGCTCAACACACACACAAACATGCACACACACACGTGCACGCACACACACACACACACACACACACAATCCTTTGTGGAAGAATATACGCCACACCTCCCAGCTGCTCAGCTTATAGGAGGAACATTAGCATGCTTGGTAGAATGTCCTCAGTATGTGCAAAATGAATTTATATTTTGTCCCATTTTGTTATGCAGGCTTCCTAATGCTTTTTAAACATGATGTCATCACAAGAACATGTGTATACATGTACTTCTGCATAGAGCACTAAAATTAAATTGACTTGCTGGCAAAAGTTAGAGAAAATCCTTTTCTAGCTTCTCTGTACCACTCAATAAATTATTACAGTCTGTGCACAAAACACAAATTACATGCTTTATTAGTATGTTTTGTGGTAACCTCAAAACCACAAGTGTTTACATGTGCTGCACGCATGCACTTTGGGGCTTTTTAATAGCGGGTTGACAAGAGATTAAAGGCAGAAATATGGCATTTTATTAAAGCAAACATATCAGCATGCCTACCATGATAAAATGATCTAGTTTTCTTCAGACACAAAAGTTTCTGTTGAGTGATACCTTTGCAATTCCTTGAGGGCACCCTATTATTCACTTTCCTCAACAGAGAGCAGCTGCAAATGGTCTCCAATTTTCAAAGAGTGTTGCCTGGTCATTCTTTACTGTCAAAATGAAGAAGAGCATAAAAGTTAAGTCAATAAAGTAATATGAAATGCTTAATATAAAAATTCAAGAATGAATGATTAACCATTAAAAACTTACAGTAGCTATTTCATCCAGGAAAAAAAATTAACATTTCCCCTGAAACCTATTAACACTCCTTGTAAACAATATTCTTTTTTGAAATATATGACCTTTCTTAATGCTCTCCACACACACAGCATTTTTCTTACATCCACTTTACCTCACTGATATGAAGTTGAATTCCCCAGGAGAGAGTGCTCCGAGCCCCTTCCTCAGAAATATATGGTCTTCTCCTGTATATTCTAAACGGATGCATTCATTTGTGTTAGATGATGCAACAACCTGTTGTTGTTAATACAACTTCAAAATTACAGACTTTGCCAGTGGACAATCAACAGGCCAAAGATAATGCCTACCTTGGAGCCCATGCTTCCTAATCGATCTATAAAATTTGATACATTGATATTTATGGAAATTGGTATACATACCTCTCTGTTCTTGGTTACACCCATCGTTCGTCTATGTCTCTGCTGTATCTGTGGATGTTGTGTAGAGGGCCATGTGCAGAGAAAAGCAGACTTAAAAGATTATTTATATATATATTTCTGAGGAAGCTATTTGAAAGAGCAGGGTTGAATTTATTCTAGGACTTCTTTTCAAAGTGAAATCAGAAAAATAGCAAGAATATTCAGGACCTATCCCATAGCAAATCCGTCCATACTATGATGTTGCTAAGAGAAATAACTGCTTGGGCATAAGACAGACCAAGAATGATTTTGATGAAAAATGATTGTAAAATGATACAGTTGGGGTCAACAAGACCGCTCTTTGAGGCTGCCAAATGTTTTCCATGCAACAATTTTAGAGCTATTGGAGAAGCCTCCATTGTGTCAGCCTCAGAAAGCCGTCACCAGGGCTGTGTCTGGTTGGTTAACTGAGGAATGAGTGGGTATGACTTGTTTCCGGAAGTAAATCTCACATTGTATGAACTTTAAGTATTCCTGTAAATTTATTTGTTTTAACAGATACTGTGAACTGTCATTTCTCAGATGTTTTATTCCAGGAATTGGACAGAGAATTTATTTGTTTTAACAGATACTGTGAACTGTCATTTCTCAGATGTTTTATTCCAGAAATTGGACAGAGATGTTCAAACTGCTCCTAGTAGGGAGACAGGAAACATACTGACTGGTGGCTTTACTAAGCCATCAAGAATTTGTCTAGCAACTTAGAAGCATTCTGCTCTTGAGGAAAACCTCAAAGAAAAAGGATACATGGAAAAGAAATAACTAAAGAATATTCATACAGCAAGTTCTGGACAATAATCCTCAAATGCTTTAGGTAGGTGTAGATAAAATGTGAAATGTCCCCTATATAGTCTTTGTTTGTTTGTTTTATGTTGACATTTTTAAAATGAAACAGTAGATTCCCCTCAAAAACCCCACAACTTACCTGCTCTCTCCTCACATGGACGAGCCTGGCCTTCCCATTCCTGCCCTAAAGGACTAATTCTACGACTATCTCTGGGTAAAAGCCGGGAGATGGGGACAATCAATGTGGGGAGGGTCCCTTTGTATTCTCTTCTATCAGTCATTTCAATTCTATTTTAAAAAGATAAATTTTATATAATTACCTATTTTTCACGCATTTGACTTAATGAAACACTTCTGAACAAGATGTATGATTTCTGGTAGGTTTTAGTTACATTTACATGTTTTTATGGTGTGTGTGTGTGTGTGTATTTTTGGCATTACTGGCATAAGTTGTGCTATACAATCTAGGAGATTAAAACTAATTACAGCAGTGAGGCTAACAAGGTGTAAAAGCCATGAATCTGAATGAAACTTTCCATTTCTCTCTATAGGTTTCTATAAAAACTCTGACGATATTTTCTCCCAAAATATGTGTTTTCTTATTATTTTAAATCGTTAGCAAGCCAAATAAATCATCCTGATTATTTTTATGTTACGTGGTTAATTTATACATTTTTACAAATGACATCAATTCCTTTCTTCTTGTGTCTCTTCTTGTTCTTTTTGCTTCCCTCTACAAACAGCCAATGCATATAATATGCTTTTATATATACACATATGGATCATGGTTCTAGGTGTTAAACACACAGAGGCAAATTAAACTTCAATCCCAACCTCAATGAAATTACAATTCAGTTTGTAAGTATCATGATAAGGATAAGTAAAAGATTATGTGAAGTAATTTCCAAGATTGTTTATGGTTTTATGCTACACAGCACAATAAGTGACTAACATATGTTATCTCATTCAAACCTTTGGAATTGAGAAAGATATAAACATGGTCTTTGAAAATTTCCATATTGGAGAATAGACATTCAAACAGAAATCTAAGTTCAGGAACAAATAGACATAGAATACGAATTGGGAAGCTATAGTGTCATGCAACCCAGAGGTAAATCGTAAGTAATGCCAAGTGTCATGGAAAAATCAAGGATCAGACTGGGCATGGTGGCTCACACCTGAAATCCCAGCAATTTGGGAGGCCAAGGTGGATGAATCACTTGAGCTCAGGAGTTTGAGACCAGCTTGACCAACATGGTAAAACCCCATCTCCACTAAAAATACAAAAATTAGCCACACATGGTGGCACATGCCTGTACTTCCAGTTACTCAAGAGGCTGAGGCAGGAGAATTGTTTGAGCCTGTGAGGCAGAGAGGCTGCAGTGAGCTGAGATCATGCCATTGCACTCCAGACTGGCCAACAGAGCTAGATTCGGTCTCAAAAAAAAAAAAAAAAAAAATCAAAGATCAATGTGGTAAATAAGCAATGATTTGGAGAAAGATGGCATCATTAATATTAAAGAAAGTAATGGAACTGAATTATTTAATTAGTCAAAGTGAATGCAGATATTTATCTTTGTTCTCTTGTGAAATTTCATTAAAATGACAGTAAAGGGATTAAAGGAAAAAGGAAAACATTACAAAATTAAATTAAAGGAAAAAAGAAAACATTACAAAATTAGAAAGTATTGAAGAAAAAATGGTAGCAGATGAAAGATTTCAAGACTACTCAGGAAAATGGAAAGTTGATAGCTATATGATAGCAAGCTTCGGTATCAGCCTCTCTACTCTATGCAGGGCCAAACGAGAAGCGAGTTAAGCAAGCCTATTTTCACTAAGCAATTCCAGAATATCTCAAAAATTAGAGGCAGTGGGTACATATAAAGGCAAGGACATAGGATAGGAATGATAAAAGGGGAATTGATAATACCCCATGATCTCACTCATATGGAGAATCTAAATGAGTTGTTCATAGAAGTAGAGAGTAGAACAGTTATTACCAGAGGCTGGGGAGGGGATGACGGATGTGGCATGGGGAGAGGTTGGTGAACTAGTATAAAGTTACAGTTAGCTAGGAGGAATAACGTCTGCTGTTCTATTACACAGGAAGGTGACTGTAGTTAACGAAAATGTATTGTGTATTTCAAAGTAGCTAGAAGAGAGGATTTTTAATGTTCTCACCACAAAGAAATGATTAGAGATGATGGATATCCTTATGCAAGGATAATGTGATCCTTATGCAATGCATACATGTATCAAAACATCACACTGTACCCAAAAAGTGTGTACAATCATTATGTATCAACTAAACACAAAATAAAACTTAAAAAAAACCTGTACATTCCAAATGCTCTCTCCTATCTGATAAGGAACAACATTTCTGCTACCCTACAGGAGATGGGACGTTTACTATGGAAATACTTTGAACCAGAGAAGCTCTGGGCTCACAGGCATCAGACACATTTGAACATAAGAGTGAAGCACCAGAAAGAGAGAGAATTAACTCTCTTTCTTAATCAACTAAAAGTCCCCCCACCTCCTACGTACTCACCCTCTGGTGTACCCTGAGCCCTAACAGCCAGATAGACTACGTTTAAACTGTCTTCCTTACCATTTCCCCCTGCTCTCACGGGCAAGAGATCGGACAGTTTACCCCAGGAAAATTTCCCAGTCTAGGAGAAAATACCTATATCAACTGGCATTTGGAAGCCTCCAACCAAAAGGCTGAGTTTCTACATGGTCAACAAATCACGCCCACTTACTTGCCCAAGACTTTCTTTTAGTGTATCACTGTACCATTTTGGAATATGAACGGAGAGCCAGAATCATACAACATGTTTTAAAGTCTCCAACATGGAAGACAAAGATCAAAGGAGATGGAAAAGGAACTCAGAGAAAATGAGACCATTAAGAGAGGAATTGAAAGCTAAAAACACAAATGAGCACATGCGAAAGAACAACAAAACAACCCTGGAACTGATAACCTCGAAAAATAAATAAGAAAGTAAGAGAAGAGTCATGAAACCAAGAAGAATACCATTAAATAAAAGGAATATTCAGAAAACAATTACTCTCAGAAATTACCAACTAATACAAGAGAAATCAAAAATTCTACTTAAGGACTAGAAGATACAATAGAAGAAAACTCAGAAGATAAAAATATATGAAATATATGAAAATGAAAAATTGGATACAAAAGAATCAATTTAGGAGCTACAGACAGAACAACAAACTCAGAAGAAAGAAATCCCTCAAACAAATAACAGAAATAAACATCGCAGAATTAAAAATGACCCAAAGCATTTCTTACCATATTGAAGGGCCCAAGAAACATCCAACTCATTGAATGAAAGAACTCTACCAAAACATGTCATTGAAAATCCATACTTCAGGCTGGGTGTAGTGGCTCACGCCTGTTATGTTATCCCCTCACTTTGGGAGGCTGAGGTTGGTAGATTGCTTGAATTCAGGAGTTTGGGACTAGCACGGGTAACACCGCAAAGCTCTGTTTCTACAAAAATAAAAATACGAAAATTATTCAAGTATGATGGTATGAGCCACCCAAATACTTGGGTGGCTGAGGTAGGAAGATTGCTTGAGCCTGGAAGGTTGAAGCTGCAGTGAACTGATTGTCCCACTGCACTCCAAGCCTGGGCAAAAGAGCGAGATCCCGTCAATAATAATAATAATAATAATAATAATAATAATAAATACATACATATATACATACATACTTCAGTCAGGCATGGTGGCTCACACCTGTAATCCTAGCATTTTGGGAGACCAAAGCTGGAGGATCGTTCGAGTCCAGGATTTCAAGGCCAGCCTGGGCAATATAGGGAGACCCCATCTCTACAAAAAAATTTAAAAATTAGCCAGGTGTGGTGGTGTGTGCCTGTAGTCTCAGCTACTTGGCAGGTTGAGGTGTGAGAATCACCTGAGCCCAGGAGGTTGAGGCTACAGCCTGGGTGACAGAGTGAGACCTTATATCAAAACAAAACACTATACTTCTCAGCCTTAAAAAGAATGAAACCATGTCTTATGCAGCAACATGGATGGCACTGGAAGCCATTATCCTAACTGAAATTATTCAAAAACACAAAGTCAAACATTGCATGTCCTCACTTATACATGGGAGCTAAACATTGGGCACACATGAACATACAGAAGGGAATAGTAGATGCTGACTCTGAAACATGGGAGAGCAGGAGGGGGATGAAGGTTGAAAAATGACCCAGTGGGTACAGTGCTCACTATTTAGGTGATGGGTGCACTAAAAGCCCAGACCTCACCACTATGCAATATATGCATGCGAGAAATCTGCCATAGTAGCCACTAAATACATTTTTTAACAATTTCAAGGTCTAGACTCCCAGAGAAGAAATATCTTGAAAGCTTACAGGTGAATATCTTAATACTAAACTTTACCATATCAATAAGGATGCTATAGTGTTGTCAAAGAATCTGAAGATAAATCAGTAATAAATACACAGGGAATATAAGAAAACAACACAAAGTAAGATAATTATTAACCCCCGAAGAATATAAGAAAGGAAATGGAACTGTAGTACTCTGCATTACTTAACTATGAACAATATGCATCTAGTTGTTAGACTGTAAACAGGGACTAGTGATTTAATACAAAACTTGTAATTGAAATCGAGAGGGCAGGCAGGTGAAAGAAGATGAGGAGGCTTAGAGAATTCCTTAGAAAAGATAAATTTTATTCTTCTGTTGTAAGAAACCAATAAACAACTTACAAAATAAAGTCTAGAAATACGAGTGCATGCATGTTATTTTTCAAAACAGATTTTCATGCCAGAAGAAATGTCCAAAAGAATTTCTGAGGAGTAAGTTAGAGAGGGATGAGACCAACAACTGCTATTTTTATTTTCAAGTCTTATAGTAGTTGGTGCTTTTAAGCGTATTTATATTTATTATTTAGCTAAAAATTTTAAAATGAATACATTTAATGAGGTTAATCTAAATGCATTAATATTGCACTATGTTGAAAATACATTGTTATATTAAGTGGGCTACAGAAAAATACATTTAGTACTAACCCAATTGTGTTGTTAAAATAATATATTTAAATATTTACTTCTAGCTATAATTTTGTTGAAAACGACTTAAAAGAGCACATCAAACTAGATGGCAACCCAATGGGAGGAACTTTGACTTATCTCAATATAGGGTTGATTCCCTGAAAGTTTTATATTTACAGTGTCTTCAGATATTACAGGCATAATTTTTAAATATTTGAACACTAAACAATATTCAGTCCTTATGAAATTACATATATGTGCATAGGAAAATAAATAAATTCACAACCACTGAAAGGTTGAGATGATATCTTAGGATGATAGGATTGCATTTCATTTTTACTCTATTACTTACACTTTTCTCTGTTGTTTGGATTTTGGGACAGGATAAAGCAATTATGCATTAGCATAAGCAACCATGATATTAATATAAAGCTGCAACATGAAAATATATATGCACCAAAAACAACTCCTGGAAAGAATGATAAAAAATAAAGGTTGTAATTAAGATTGTATGATTACAATGATGAATTTTTTTTTACCTGTCCACATTTTGCATATGTGCTATTTACACAGAGAAAAAAAAATGGCTGATAAATTTAAATAAACAAGGAAGGAAAATGGTGAATGTGGAGAGAAAACGGAATGGGGGGCAGGTGGGAGAATTCCTATTTATTAATCATTTACTACGTGCTGAGCACTGCGCTATGTGTCTTGATGGCAGGGACAGCTGCAGCCAAAAGATTTTCCCCACTGCCCAAGCACAGTGTCGGATGTCCAATTAACATTCTTAATAAGTGGTTGAATCTAGGAATGAATGAATGGATAAATCAATGAGTTATGGAATATTTATGAATTTGGCAATAAAAAAAAGAAAAAGATATGGTGTCCATGATAGTCATGAGGGGGCAATATTAAGTAATAGAATTTCATTTGGTTTTCGCAGTGATGGAAATTGAATATGCTTGAGGAGAGTAGGGGATCTGAAGATGGTTGTGATGTGATTGTCAATGATGTCCTGAAAGGTAAGATTCAGAGCAGAAGAGCCATTAGCTTCAGCTGACTCTGCTAAGAATAGAGGTGCATAGCTATTGCCCAAAATAAGTACAGTTACATTGGAAGGTGATTTGAGAGTTTACTTTGTCTTGTCTCAAACTTCACATGAGCAGCCATAAGCTTGTACTTGGGGGGTAACAAAAGTGTAAAATGAAAGCTTTTAAAAGATCCCTTAAACACTAATGCTAAAGTGTTTTGTTTTTGTTTTTGTTTTTGTTTTTTATGTAATATCTCTACAACTTAGTTGTCAAAACGTCCTTAGAAACAGTTCATATTAAGGACTTGTAGAGTCTTGAAGTTTATAGCGGTATGTTTGCCTCTAAGTCCAAGTGCAAACATCAAAAACTGTGACAACGAGCTTTCACTAGTATGTTTAATAACTGTAGGAATTTCTGTTTTGAAAGAACACACTAGATTGTATCAAATTATTTACATTTGTTCATAATTCTAGAGTTATTTTATTGCAAAAAAAATCAGAAGGTGAAGGATCATGAAATTCAAACCATATGCTTTTCTTCTTTTATTTAAATTATTGATAAATTGGATATTCACTTTGAGTTGAGCTTAAACTGTAGAACTTCTATATTCTCATCTATAAAATCAGGATTAGAATAAGTCTAGAGCCTCATGAACTATGAGCTTTTACATGATAACCATGACTATCAATAGACATTGTCCAGGGAATTCTCTCAATAATCCCCAAATACGACAACAACATGTGTCCTATAACCCTTTCAACTCACAGATGAGAAAAGTGACCTATACATGCTTTAAGGTACATGATTTAGGTATGAAGAGCTGTGGGGAAAATGAGAGAACCTGTAATATCTTTCAGGGATTGAATATTGCAATTTAATGAAATAATTATGAATATGTATTTAAATGCAATATACGTATTTTGAAGAGACCAGACCTCACTGTGTTGCCCAGGCTGGTCTTGAACTCCTGGGCTCAAGGGATCCTCCCACTTCAGCCTCCCAAAGTGCTAGGATTACAAGTATGAGTTACTGTACCCAGCTTTAAATGGAATATTCTTAAAAAAACATATCTGAAGCATGTTTTCTCTGGGCTTTGTGGTGTCTGACTACCTACATAGAATTGAGACATGAAGATCTGGCCTTTGACTAATGTACTGAATCATTTTAAATAAATAGATGACATATTAGTAGAATTAAACTTTTTGATAAAAATCTTAAATATTTACTTTGTGCATTATATGCAGTATACATATTTTACTATAGTGCACATTATATATATAAAATATATAAGTAATATATAGTAAAAAATTATATGTTTTATATATAATGTGTACTATAGTAAGAAATATATAATGTGCACTATAGTAATATATAAATATAAAATATATTTATATTAAATATATATAATATGCACTATAGTAAAACATGTATATTACATGTAACATACAAAAGATTTATTTCCTTTATATTCACAAAAGATTCTGAATATTTTTATCTTAAATATTTAACTCCAAATTCCCTGAGAATTTAAAAGTCTAATAGAAATTTTATAGATATAAAATTTTAATAGAAATTTTGTATCTTGAAGAATTTTTATTTTAAATCATGTGAAATACATAAGGAGAAACCGGATTAATTAAAATGGCCCAAAGTAGGACATCTCTTCTGTGATCTGTAAACAAGGCAGAAAAAAGCAGGGAAGAATAAAGACCGTACCAATTGTCAAGATTGGAACGATAGCATGTAACAGAATCAGAAAATGATGTATTTATTTAAAAAACAGACTAAACATATTTAAGCATGACATCATGATGGAACTGACTAAAGCTAGGTCAGTGTCAAACACTGACATAATGGTTCCTGTCACAGGATATTTGACCTTAGAGAACATTTGAGCGCTTACCAAGGATATGAACCCACCTTGAAAGTCCCATGGTGAGATGCGCGTGATTAACACTAGGACTTTGTAATTTAACTGGAAATGGATTTTAATCAGGTGGTAATATTATGGGTCACACTCAAACGCTCTCGTATAAGAAAGTTTAGAAAGATTTAGACTTCTTTTCTCTACAGTAGGTACAGATCATAGATTCTACGTTGGACTAGCATGTCTCTCGGGTGCTTGGTAGACATTGCTGCTCTTCTGATAGATAGAGAAAATGAGGTTACAAAATTGCTCTACTATCACTTACTCTTAGATGGAACAGGTGAAAATCCTTGGGGAAATCATGTTAATGGGCTATAGGCTTTCCAGAGTTTAGCTATAGGCTTGGAAAAAGAGTCAGAATGCAAACTTTATATTTGAGCAACACCCGCATTTCATTTCTTATAATAGCACTGTGGTTTGGTGAGATATTTTCAAATTTGGAAAAGCAGAGCTGTAAAATATGTCTTTTTAAAGAAATGTATTCACTGAAAAGCAATTTATTTTCCTCGAAACATAACACGTTTATGTATATGAGCATCATGAGAAGTTGATATTGGTACTCAATAAAAATTTTATAGACTTTTTGATAAAAGGATGCTTTGAGAGATAAAGTGGCTTCTTGCTGATCAAGACAAATTCTCATCTGGCAAGAGCACGAGAGCATATTTAAATTCTATAAACAATGCAATACAGAAAGAATAAAAAGAAATTTGTTGAGCAAGGGAGGTGAAATAAACGAACAAAAATGACGGAAACATGTAAACATTTACAACCTGTTTACAACTTCCTCTTAAAACTGCTTATCAAAGTTCATTCATTACATTAACAGAAAAAGGACAGAGACCATGCTCTCGTCATCTGTCTAACATGAAAATTCATTAGCATATCATTAGTATGTGGCAAAGTTTAAATTTTTAAGCACATAGCTTGGGTGGGCTTTCAGCACACCAGCAACCTGTTCAGAAATTGTGTGAACATTGGTGTATTTAAATTCCTGAACTATTCTTTCCTGAAATATTCTCTACCAGTAAAGCTCATGAACGTAGAACACCCATTCCCACTGACTGTGGAAGACAGTTGGCCTCCTTAAATCCTTCAGTTAAGGACATACAATGAAATGCCTCGTTAAGAACCTTAATTTAAAGCAGCACACAGTTCTGTATGTCAGAGGTAATAATTACCTTCTTTAATGAGCCTGACTTTTCTCTGTGATGAGTAAGACTCCCTCCACTTTGTTGATAGTAACTCTGGATTTATTTCAGGCTTTCTTCAAGTGCTCTTATTTTTTAAAAATAAAAATTTATGTCTGTTTTTCTGGGGTCAAGTTCTGCCTACTCTATACTGAAACCATGTGCTGTTCAAGCACTGCTAAAACCAGTTACCCATATATTCCTAGGACATGCAGGAGCCTATAGAAGTCATATCATCCACATCCCAGCTTCTAAGCAGAGCTACAGATAAATTATGTCAGCCTGAAAAGGGCCTACCCTATGATTTTAAATAACTTCCATGTGAACTATAGCTATCCAAAATGTCCCAGCAAATTAAACAATAAAATTGAAAAGCTCTTGAACAAATTGATTTTACAGATATCTATTATAATCTTAAGAATTTAAGATCTATGTTTGCAGGCTGAGGAGGGCTTGAAGAGTTGTGCCCAAGTATATGAGAACTTATGTGGCAACTTGCTTTAATTATAATGCTAGGTATTTCTTGGTTTCCTCCAATATAGTTAGATCTTTCCCCTATATTATCAGCTACCCATAATATGCTTCCCAAAATTGATCTGCATTTCATATAAAATAATTGAGAAGTGTTTCGGCTTTTAGATGCTGAAGAATTTAAATCACATAACATAGTCCCTTCAATTTACAGACAGGAAACGAAGAAACATTAAATGGTTCCTCTAAGGTCATACAGTATTTGTGTGAAAGAAGCAGAAGTTGAACTTAGCTAGTGTTTGGCATATGAGTCTGAATCTTTCTAGTCTATCTAATTTGTCCTTTGTTTCTGGATAAAGACAACCAATTATACTTTCTAGTGTTTTGTGAGATATGTACTATTGCATAAAGTTCATTTCATAGAGATGTTTTATAATTTTACAATTTGACACTACTAGCTAGGGTTATTAACTTCTTGTTAATCCTACCCTAGCACCCAGTCAGGCTGAGATTCACAAAGGTTTAGAGTTGGAAAAAAACCTTAGAGATCCAGTATAGAGATATTTTTTGAACTATAAGGCAGTTTCACTAGTAGTCCTCAACTCAGGTACTACAGAAGATCTAAGGCATAGGCTTGCCTGTGTAACATAGTGAGCCAGAGATGGTCCGGATTAGCACTAATGCCACCGATACCCAATACAGTTCTTTTATCACTGTAAAGAAGATGTCTTAGGACAAGAATATTGACACTGTATCAGTTTTTACTTTTCAAGTGAAAATGGAATTGCACAATTGGACCATAATTTGCCTTAAAGTCACCCTAAGACTTTGGCCTCTGTAGTTGGATGCAGGAGCAGCAGAACATGTCAGCATGGATTTGTCTTCTGTTTCTTTGCTGTCATTCCTTATAGTCAACCACTGAAAAGTTTCTACATGAAAAGAGAGTTTGTTCTTTAAGCCCCTTGAACTGGCGCCATCCTTTCTGATCTTTTCTCTGGTTCTTTCATGTAAGTGTTATATCAACTTTTGAAAGAGTGTTGGTCTGTTAATCATTTCTTCTACTACTAGAAAATTAAACAACACTTTTAAATCTCTTGGGTCTACAGTCTTTAGTTATTTTAACATTTAATATAGAAACTAGGACAATTCTACCCCCAAAATATCTTATTTTCAAATCTATTTCCTTCTGTTTCCAAAGTTCAAATAAAATATAGAGAAAAACCTAAATGGAAAGGTTCCTGTTTGTCATGGCTATGGCTAATCTGGCTATGTACTTAGAGCGTATGAACTGTGCCTGTAGGGCAAGGATGCAAAAAGTTAGGATTTCAGAAAGCCCCCAAGACACACAGCCAAATCTGTAATGTTTAGTGAGATCACCTCCAGATGTAACTAACATTAGGAATGTCCAGTTGTGCAATATCTTTTATTAGCAGATAATTTAGGCTTCTGAGCAAATTAACAAAATCAGCAGAATAGTCAGTATCAAGTTGGGCCATCACTGCTGGAATTAAAGAAAGAACTCTTTTGAATTTTAGGAGTTAGCACCTATTCAAAAATAAAGTATAGATTTATCATTTTTATTTTTTCTTATTCAATTGCCAGACACTGGGAGAACGAATGGGGTGATAGAAAATAATACAGACCTGAATTTGATAGCACCATGTTTGAAACCCAACTTTGCTGTTTCTAGCTATAATACTTTAGGAAACCCCTCTCAACCATATTTGTCCATCTGTAAATTTGGAATCGATACGTAGTCTACAAGATTGCTGTGAAGAACAAAGTAGATAATTGACGTGAAAAGGTCAAATACAATACTTGGCATGTGGGAGAGGCTGTTTCAGGAAGCGTGGTCCAAGATTAACTAAAGAAAAAGTGGTGATATGTATAATATTAACAATTGAAATATATGTGGTAACCTCTGTTTTTCTGACAACGGGATGTTCATAACTCTAAAGAAAAAGTATCAACCTCAGAATTTGGTTTCTTATTCACAAGGATTTTGAAGGCAGCAGAGCCAAGATATATAAACTCCTCCAGAGATTTTTGTTTGGTTATTTAAACTTGTTTATCTGAGACTATCTGACTGAACTGTCACAATTTTAGATTGTATATTAAACATGAAGAAATTTAAAATAGATATACTAAAATTCCATTCCAGTCTCTAAGTTGGAATCATTCAACACCATCAAGTGCTTGGAACATTCATTGCAACACTTGGCCCCAGCTCAGCAGGGCCTGGACTCACAATCACCCTAAGCTTTATGAATTAGAGCCAAATAAGTCATTAAAGAATCCCAAACACTCAGGCTTGGCTAACAAATGGTGGTTATCAGTGTACAAATGTGACTCCATATATCTCTAACATCTATATTACTTCAGTGAAATAGCAACAATCACATCAATAAAAAACACAATCTAGAAATATCTCAATATTTATTAAAACAACACCAACAACAATAAATTTTGTAAGACTTTAGCCATAGCACTTGACATATGATAGAGGTCATGCTCATAAGTACTTTAGAAACTGTTAATCCATTTTAGCAACCAGTCACAGAAAAACCAGTAAGATTCATTAACCATTAAAGCTTCAGCAACTAATTTTACTACCACCATTTTCAGAAAGAGCAGGCTAGATAGAATCAGCATAACTAATTTCCTAAATTAATTCACATATTCAATGCAACAGAATTTTTTCCTAGAGCTTGACAACCTTATCTTTATGTTTATATGAAAGAGCTAAAAGGCTACAAATGATCAATTCTATTTTGAAGGTAAAAAGGGTAAGGGATTCATCCTATCAGATACACAATGTTTTAGAAGGACGAGGAGGAGGAGGAAGAGGAGGTAAAAGAGGAAAAACTCATGTAACTATGACAATGTGTATTACGGCATGGCTAGGGAAACAGAGCAGAGAAACAGAACAAAGTGTCCAGGGATATTTATACAGAAAATATGATTTCGTATTCAGAATTAAAAAAACTTACAAATCTATGGACCAAACCCAGTGCAAACATTTCAAACTCTCTAGTTATAAATGAAATGAATATTTAAAACACAATGATCTAACTCTTCACACTCATTCGACTGACCAATATTAAAAGTTGCTTAAAAGTGTTAGGACATAGAGAAAGAGAATAAATTGTCAATATATAGTAAAGCTGAAGATGTGTATAACCTACAGCCAAGAATGCCACACTTGGAAAAAC
This sequence comes from Macaca fascicularis, assembly GCF_037993035.2. NCBI lineage: Eukaryota > Metazoa > Chordata > Mammalia > Primates > Cercopithecidae > Macaca > Macaca fascicularis. Next base: position 164,212,383 of record NC_088378.1, read on the forward strand.
CTTGTACATGTGAATGTAAGAAAACGTACATAAGAATATTCATTGTTGCCAGGCGCGGTGGCTCATGCCTGTAAGCCCAGCACTTTGGGGGGCCAAGGCGGGTGGATCACGACATCAGGAGATCGAGACCATCCTGGCTAACATGGTGAAACCCTGTCTCTACTAAAACTTCAAAAAATTAGCTGGGCGTGGTGGTGGGCACCTGTAGTCCCAGCTACTCGGGAGGCTGAGGCAAGAGAATGGCGTGAACCCAGGAGGCGGAGCTTGCAGTGAGCTAAAAAAAAAAAAAAAAAAAAAAAAAAAAGAATATTCATTGCATAATTGGCTGTGATTAGGGAACAGGCTTAGGAACAAGATGACCTGAACGTCAGTCCTGGTACCAATCCTTATTAACTCTGTGAATTCAGGCAAGTTACCAACCTCTCTGTGCTGTAGTTTCCTCATGAATGAAACAACCTCATAGCTATTGTGAGGATTAAGTGAGTTCATACAAATGGAGCATTAAAAATAGTCTCTAAATTTAATGTTTACTATTGTTTAATTATATTTATTTAACATATACTTGTTGTTATTCCAAGTTTACTAGTCTACCACAATAGGAAATGATTCTACTTACAAATCAGAACTTCATTCTTCCAAGCTACACTAGGTCACATGGAAATCACTGTTCTTCAAAGCCTTCAAACTTCATTTCAGCTGCAGAAAAATTTCCTCAACAAAAGCTTAAGCAGAAGCAGGTAATGGGGTCCAGGATAAACCGGATCTTTTAGAAGTCAGCATGACGTGGTTAATCTCCATCATGGCACCTAGATTTTAAGGGTTAATAGAAATAAGTAAAATTAAAGAAAACCAGATGCACCAAATTCTAAACCTAAGAACTGGGGCGACCAGGGAATGATGCTCACATTTTTGAAAGGAAGCCCTCTAATTCCAATGAAGTGTAGTTACCCCACTTTAATTCAAATTACGGTTTGGTTTATAACATATGCACGCACATATACAGGTTGCTGAAATTTTTAAGAAAATGTGCAATGTAATGAAGTGATTTTTGTGCTTGAAATCTTTATTTTATAATCACAAAAGGTATAGGAAAATTAAAAATATTTAAAAAAAAGACTTACAAAGAGTCAAAAAATAAAAAATTATCTTAACCTCTTTCCTTCACTCTAATGATTTCCTTCCCTGACATTTTATACACACGCGCGCGCACACACACACACACACACACACACACACACACACTCCACAGGGTATTTTAAAAGCACATGAGATTGCAATATTCATTACATATGCATAAGACCAATTTTAGTTTCATTCTTTCTTATCTATGTATATATCCAATTATCCCAATATCATTTATTAAATGACTTCCCACTGACTTAAAATGCTATTTTTATTACAGTCGTAGTTTTTTTTCCCTGGAATCTAGTCTGTTCTATTGATCTATTATTCTATGCTAGTGCCAAAAACCACATAATTTGATTTACTATAGTTTTATATTACATTTTGATATCTGTAGAAAAAGTTCTCCTTCACTCCTCCTTTAAAATTTTTCTTGCGCATTACTATAGTTTCTTTCCCTCGCCTCATCTTTATAATTGACTTACAAAGTTCCATAAAGTATATTTTGGATATTTAGATTGACACTTCTTTAAATTTATAGATTTATTTGCAAAAATGGGGTATTTTCAATATCCCAAGATATGCTGTAAGAAGAAAAAAGTGGATTACAAAAAATATATACCTTTCCTGAATATTGAATGTCAGAGAAAGGTAATTTTCTAAAGACAGATAAGTGAGGGTGCTCATTTTTATTGTGAAATAGGAAGGAAAGGATAAAGGGAAAAATAAAGGCACAAACAATATGATGCATTATAGTTTAACTGATTCGATTTTGAGGCATGTCTCTTTTACCCTGTCTGGACCCAAATTTTCTCATCTGTTAAAGAGGAAACTTGGACAGGATGAGGTCTAAGACCATTTCCAGCTCTATAGTCTTAGACATTCTTATTTTAGACAGGACAAAAGCATGGGGCAAAACACATGCAGCTAAACACCTGTCCAGACACACTTTGTGCGTGGCAATGCTTGCACCATATTCTGGGAAGAAAACAGATTTGTTGCCCTGGCTACATTTGTGGACCGGTCGGCCAAACTGAAGTGAGGCATCTAATTGCTCACTTGAGAATGTTGAGGCTCAGAGGAATTAAGTAAATTTTCCAAGATCACACAGGTAACAAGTGGCAGAATGTCACTTCAATACGAGATGTGTTATTCCAAGGTTGATTTTCTTTCCACTGTGTAATACAATTCTGAGTGCTTGGTGAGGCAACAATAAAATGAATGGGTAGGTGGAAGTCTACAAATTAAGAGATTAAGGGTATCATATTTCAACTATGTATCTCCTGACTTCAAAGTAGAAAAATAAGCATTTGCTGAGAAAAAAAACAGACCTTATTTAGAATTGACCTTTTAAAAATCACCATCAAAACTAGATGTCAGAAGAATTACTTTTAAAAAGCAGACTGACTTAAACTGACTTCAGGTCTCTAAGCATGAAGACAACAGGAGAAATCATTTTGTACTCCATTATACCAAATAATACAACCAATAAAATGAGTGTTATCAATATCTTCTACTCTAGCATCTACTGTACTCTCTAGCCTATTTATAATAGCACCATGAATAGTACCTTTTGAAGAATTATTTCTGCAGAATCAATATGTAAAAGAACTATATTAAAAGTAAGAGTTTATATTTACTGTATACACAGCATATGCCACATGTTGTTTAAGTTTTTTACAGATTGCATAGATAAAGCAGTTTGCACTCTGCCTTTCACCTAGACGGCAGTGTGTGTATTTAAATGCAGGCAACTCAGCCTGCAAACCTGAGATCACTGTACTCTCACCAGGTAAATACAATGAACTTCTGGGGAAGAAAGGAGAAGAAGAGGAAGAAGAAGAAGAAGAAGAAGAGGAAGAGGAAGAGGAAGGGGAGGAGGAAGGGGGAGGGGGAAGGGGAGGGGAAAGGGGAAGAGGAAAGGGAAAGGGAAGAGGAGGGGGACAGAAGACAATGACAATAGTGGCAGGAGAGGGAGGAGGAGGAAGAGGAGGAGGAGGAGAATAGGTCAAGTTATAGTGCATAGTAGGTACTGAATACTCTACTAAGCTCCTTTAACATATTAACTTCTAACAACCCTTTGAAGTCCAGTCAGTGCCTAATTCCTTAGAAGCTGTGTGATGTTGGGAGAAGTAACTAACATAACTGAGTCTGACATTAGAAACAACAATAGTAATACATAACACAGAGTTTCTGTAAGGTTTAAATGAGTGAATTCATTTGAAAGTATGCAGCACGTAACTGCTCAATAAAAGCTTCTGGTTTTTGCCTTTCTGTACAATATTTTCCATGTGATTTCAGAAAGTTTCATTGTCCCCATGTGAAAGAGTAACTTCATGGATCTGAATATTTAAGAGCACCAGAGTTTTCAAATCTATAACTCAATCTAAAAAATCTAAGTTGTTCAACTTGCTGCAACCTCCTTCTTAATAGTTTAATAGTTCCTTCTCTCCAACACACTAGGCTAAAAAATATGAGTATCTGTACACCCCACCTCTAAAGTCCCTTTCCAAACAGAAAAACACTTACAAATCTGAAATCAAAGTGATTTTGTGAGAAAAATGAGGATTTTATTACAGTTTACACTTATATCATCATTCACTGATGTTAGTTAGGCTCATGCTAGACCAATAGTTGCAGAATTTTAGGGTTGGAAGAAATCTGACTTAGCCGTACAATAGCTGCATATTACAGATAAGAAAAGTAAATTTCAGAGAGGGTAAGTGGGTTGTCTAACATCACTGAATAGCTTGGGAGGCTTGCCAAGGGTCACAGCCCAGTCCTGTGTCCTGTAAGCATTGAATATGTTGACAAATTTAGTTACTTGGGCATGAAGTGCATGTCATCACACCATGCCCTCTCTGAGCACCGTTGGTACCAACTGAACAATTATTAGACAGTTGTCATTACCAAGAATAGGTGGTCTTTGGCCTAGAGTTGTACTCAAACATCGTTGTTTGTTTGTTTGTTTGTTGAGACAGAGTCTCACTGGGTCACCCAGGCTGGAGTGCGGTGGCGCCATCTGGGCTCACTGCAACCTCTGCCTCCTGGGTTTAACCAATTCTCGTGCCTCAGCCTTCCTGGTAACTGAGACTACAGGTGCACACCACCATGCCTGGCTAACTTTTATGTTTTTAGTAGAGACAGGGTTTCACCATGTTGACCAGGCTGGTCTCAAACTCCTGACCTCAGGTGATCCACTCACCTTGGACTTCCAAAGTGCTGGGATTACAGGGATGAGCCACTGTACCCAGCCTCAAATATTGTTTTGTAAAGTGACAGGCTATCAGATGTGGAGTAAATATCATGTCACGTGTTCCCCTGTGCTGTCAAAAGGAGTTGAGAAGAGCAAAGTCTTTTTATCTCTGCCAAAAAGGAGAAGAGACTGATTAAGAGACAATATATCCTAGACACGCCCAGCAAGATATTTTTTAAAAATTATCTATACTTCCACCCACCCCATGATTTTGGAAAATGTGTGAACCAAAGTACATAAGTGAATATATCCTTATATCCATTTGGTAGTTCTAAGATCCACCAATAATGAGAATGCCTCACATCTCCCATTTCAACTTCTCACTTAAAAGTTTTAAGTCTTCAGATGTTTGGGTAACCCAAAGTCTTAAGAAGTTTGGGAAGCCCAATTTGGGGTCTCTGCTCCTATGAATACCTTATGTTAAAAGTGGGATCTGATGTTCAAAGATATTTTACCACATTTTGTACATAAAAATGTTCAGGCAAACCCAAATACACTACAACACCACGCTAAGATGAATTTAATATCTTTTTATGTTCTTAACTAAGTTTTTAGGAAAATGTGATTGTTTCTCACCAACTGTAAGATGTAGCATTAGTGAGAAAGACTGAGGCTGAAAATTCAGTTGGCAAACTTTCACAAAATTTGGAAGTGTGACGCAGAGCTATTTTAGCGCAGGAGGTCTTTCAGATGCAGGAAGTATCTGGATTGATCGATTTCAGAGAGAAAGAAAAATCAACAATCCATGTGTGCCTACGGTAGTAAGCATGTCATCCACAGTTTCATTTAGTACAGACTAAAGGTCTCAAAGTAGATATTAATGACCTGATACAATGAGAGACCTTAAGAAGCATATCCAAGGAACAGAAAACTGTGTTTCATATGCTATCCTTTATATTTTGTATGTTGAAATGAAAGCATAAACCAATATTTTCTTACATTGAAAATGACAGGACAAACCAGAATTCCTTTAAAAGGACATCGAAAGATGAAAGGTAGTGGCAACAGGCATAGAAAGGTACAGGGGTAGAAGCTAGACTTCTCTGAATATACCTTGCTTTGTAGAATTTATTTTGGAACCATGTACATAGGTAAATAGTTCACATAATCATAAACCAAAATTAAATGTTAAAAAATAACTTGTAATATCCAAAGCCAAATAAAATAAGTTAATTTAAATATGTGTCAAATTGACACCATTAGAAAAAGGGGGATTTTTTTCAAGTGACTTTAAAACATAGTGTATGATTATACATCCCTAGTGAGAGAGACCCCATGGACAAATATAACCATGAAAAAAAATCCGGTTTTGCTAAGTATAGTATCAGTGGTAGTATTGGTATTGCTATTCTGAGACTGTTACACATGGATTATGTAATACATCAATTAACTATGTTGGCATTATTGAGAACTGGAATTTTCATTTTGACTTCCAGATATAATATTAAATGAGGGCAGGCAAAAATTCTGAAGTCCTGAGTTTGATTAGGAAAGATCAGTATAAACTTATTATGCATTTTACCTTCGAATTGTTTACCTGGCACAATGTACTGAAAATGCCTAGAAACTATTACCCAGCAACAAGCACCATTAGTGCCCAACACTGTTTTGCACTAAAAGAATTCAGTTTTCTTCTGAGAAATGACTGATGCCAAGCCTAGAGCAAGAAATGTGCAAAGTGAGCCTGAAATATTTTGTACATTAAAGAGAAAGAAAGCTACCAAAGACTTTTAAGGGTGTGTCAAGAAGACTCAGGAGCTAACTTGGACAGACTCCTATATAGAGACTCTGAGGCATTGATAGGATAATAATTAAATCTGACTGCAATTGGCTTAAGGTGTTGCAAAAGGCATTAGATATATTTAAATAAATAAATGTGTTCTTAACAATAAAACTAAAACTAGTTGGATATCTCTGGAGGATGATGATATGGAACCAACCAATTAGTTTGAAAACTATTAAATAAAGAGAAAGACTCAAGCATTGATCCCGCCTTCCTGTTCATACATATTTTTAGTATTCCAATTAATATAAGAATAAATTTCCATGTTAAACATGTAAATCAAATACAATAAGATTTTACATATGAACTAAAATTTGCATTTACCAAACAAAGCTATTACACCTTTCGATTCATATTTTGTTTCAATCTTTTAACATTTAAGAACAAATAACTTCAAGTGATTTCACAAAATGACAGAATTGATGGAATTAAAGTAACTTGTGTTCTGTGTATTCCTCTTTACAATGACTCTGATATCATTATTGATTTAGAATTAAGCACAGGACGATGTAGCACCAGACAGGTTGGAGACACAGACTATATCCAGCACAAGCTCTAATGAATCCAAAGTTTTGCGAACTTATTCTCAAAATTAAAACATTTAGCCCAATTCTCGTGTGTGAGGCCAACTGTGTAACTGAACTTCTCTGAATTTACTTCTATGTAGAATAGCATGTTTATTAAAGAATAAGTAATAAAAATGTGTGAAATTGAAGCCAAGATACATATTATTAAAACTGAGCAGTAACCAAGCAATTATTTAGAACTTAGTCCAATAGAAGATTTTTTTTTCAGAGACATCATTTAGAGTTGGCAACCTTAGTAATAATAAAAAGTATACCAAGTTTCAGTTAGTTTCAATATTGTTTTAAAATTCTCTTTAGGATTCAGATTAGGCAAAGCACCCTTATTGCCTGCACCCAGAACAGGCCACTCTCACTGGCTCTACCCACAGTTGTTGCCACTGGATCTGGGCAACTCACTCCAATATCACAAGAGAAATAACCAGACATTATTCACCTACTAACTGAAATATGAGACCCTCTCTAAAAATAGTTCTTGCTAAAAACAGCAAATATAATCCAGCCTCTAGATTCAGCTATAAAAGCACAGGAAGTACAGAGTTCACAGAATACAACCAGCAAAATCCAGACTGTAGGGAACCCACACAATAAATGACACAGATTTTTGACAAATAAATTGCAGAAGGAGAGAGGAGACTTAAGAGATACATCAACTGATGGCAAAGGATGGTCTTATTTGAATCTTGATTCAACACTCTTAACAAATTATCTGAGACAATTGAGAAGATATAAACACTGACTAGATATTTGATGGTATTAAAGCATCATTGTTAATTTTTACATGTGATAATGATGTTACTTTTTTTTTAATTTTAGACAGAGTCTAGTTCTGTCGCTCAGGCTGGAGTGCAGTGGTACGATTTCAGCTCACTGCAACCTCCACCTCCTGGGCTCAAACCATCCTCCCACCTCAGCCTCCAAGTAGCTGGGACCACAGGCGCACACCACCATGCCTAGCTAATTTTTGGATTTTTAGTAGAGACAGAGTTTCACCATATTAGCCAGGCTCATCTCGAACTCCTGACCTCAAGTGATCTCCCTGCCTCAAATTCCCAAAACGCTGGGATTACAGGCGTGGGCCAACACACCAGGCCCCAACATTACTCTTATGTTTAATAAAATAGCTCTTATATTTTAGTGATAAATACTAGAGAATGATATAATATCTGATATTTGTTTCAAAATTATCTGACAGAATGGCAGTAAGTGGAAGTATTGATGAAACAAGATTGACTATGAGTTAGAAACTGTTGAAGTTGAGTGTTGTATAAATGGGACCTTATCATTTCACAGCCTCTATTTCGTACATACTATATATGAAATTTTCTATAAGAAAATGTGAAAAAAATATTTCCAAAGATCACTGAGCTGATTGGGAGATTTGAATGGTATGCAACTTGATTTCCTTTTATGGCAAGCAGAAGAAAAGTTACAAAAAGGAGTAAAAGTACTTGTTTCAGGAAGAGCTGAGTTAGCGGGAAAAGACAGGGCAATTAGTCTCACTCTTTACACCTGAGAAGGAACACTTCTTTGAAATGGGAGACGTGGAAAGAAAAATATGTGAAGATATCTGAAGATATCGACACATGTATGTTCTACAGAAAGGACGGAATGTGGGGATCTTGAAGGCCTTGAGCAATTAACTTCACAACTTTGCTTCTGAAAAAAAATTAGAGGGCCTGAGCAGATGGCCTCCAAGTCTCTTCCTCCACTTACTTCTACCATATTCTCTCATGTCAATGACAGAGAACAGAACCAGTACGTTTTCAATTTCAGACTTGCTGTTAATAATGAATTTGAAGGCCAGTAATTACTTTCATTGTTAACTTTTTTTCTCTATTTCTCACAATATGTGGTAAAATATAGTCTGAGAATCAGTTTTTCACAATTAGAGGTTCCATAGTTGACTTCTTAATGATTCTTGTGTGCTATTAAAGACTTGAAGTCACTACTTTACTTGGATAGTTGATAAAACCAGGCTTCATATCATTGTCAACTCATGAAACAGAAGGTCATTCTTGCAATAAATTCTAGTAAATTCTGATGGATTTTTCTTATGAGTAGTAGAAGGTGGTAAGGTTGGTTGTGTGGCAGGGATTTCAACCCTCAAATGTGGTCCTTTAACTGTAAAAATTTAAGAACAGATGAAATATAGCTCTCATGTGGTAATATCTAGGGTGCCTGAGGCAAAGCTCACTGAGAAGATGGCCTGGCCGACTTGAGAATTCTGAATTCATTGCTTTCCATCTACAACAGCTGTGGGAAGCACAGGAAAGGCAACACCATTTCTGCTCAGCCAAAAATGTGTTTTGTAGCACTTCACCCCAGGATCACGGAGCAGAGTACTTATAGAGACTGACACTTCGATCATACAAACATTGACACATCACATTGCATCACATCTCCTGAATCAAATTGACGAAGGAAATCAGAAAAGGGTGGTTACATTCAATAATCTGAATTCTTCGGAGACAGCTCAGTACTCTGCAAGTCAAAAGAAGAATAAATTATTACAGAAGACTCTCCCGTGCAGCTGCTTCATATTAAACACTGTCAAATAACTCCCAACTTTCTTTGATCTGAATGAATTCTCTATATTACTTTGGTGACCTTTAGCACATCTCTTTTTGACTTCCATTCTTTCCTCTTTTATTCTGTTTCTGCCTATAAATGTTCATTCTTCACTTTCACTATGTACCATATATAAACTTATATATCATATAACTGTGTGTGTATATATATGTATAGAAAGAGAGAGAGAGAGATCGGATGTTTAGTTACTTTTATTTTTTGAATGTATAAAAAACCAGTAAGTGTTGCAGTAACTTAAAAAATGATAAAGACACAAGAAGTTAAATAATCTAGCAAGAAACAAAACCATAATGCCCTAGGCTGCTGGAGTATTCTCCCTCTGATGATTTAAGGCATAAAAAAGACAAATCACACAAATTCTGTATCTAATGACATTTTATGTTTTTCCTCGGAGTAATGATAATGATTTTTAAAACTTTGGGAGAAAAAGAATCAACAAAATGTTGAGGGAGACAAAAGAGTACATAATGAAAATAAATGCTACGTTCTTTGGGAAAAAAGAATTTGAAAGGTTATAAATGGAGGAGTAAGAAAAGGGATACAACTGAAATTCCACAGGCAAAGTGGGTTCCATTATTTCATCTTTAAGACAGAATATAAAGCAAACCAACAAAACATTAATAGGGCAAAGCAGAAGTATATTTATCATATTATAGGTTTATTTTGTATAAATTTATCATAATAAATCAATGGCTACAGAATAATAAGAACAGTATTACTTATTGTGTACATACTAAGTTCCATGCTTTACCAGTTATAGTGCATAGATAACTTAAAAACTACAGATTAGAATAAGCAAAAACTGTGTGCTTTGAAATTTGTCATTTCAAAATAAATTAAAAGATATAAGCAGTTTAGGCGGGGCGTAGTGGTTCATGCCTGTAATCTCAGCACTTTTGGGAGGCCAAGGTGGGTGGATCTCTTGCAATCAGGAGTTCAAGACCAACATGACGAAAACCTGTCTCTACTAAAAATGTAAAAATTAGCTGGGCGTGGTGGTGCATGCCTGTAACCCCAGCTACTTGGGAGGCTGAGGCAGGAGGATCATTTGAACCCCTGAGGCAGAGGTTGCAGTAAGTGAACTGAGATCTCACCACTGCACTCCAGCTTGGGCGACAGAGAGAGACTCCATCTCAAAACAAACAAACAAACAAAAAAGATATAAGCAGTATAAGCAGTTTAAAATTTTCCCAAGGTTTGCCTTTTTTCTTAAATAATTCTAACAAGCTAGACAACTTTTCTGCAGGGGAGAATAAATTTCTGTTTGACATGAACTCAATAGTAACATTCTTTGAACACATGCTTTTACATTATTTATGTGCCAAAGTAAGTTATAAAGACTAATTCACTTTTGGCCATGTATTACAATATAATAATAAAATACACTAGAACATAGATCTGCTAATGAGTCACTTGTGGAATAGTAAATATAATACACTCGTACATCCAGAATCAAATTCTTCTTTTCAGGGGGACCATTACAAGGACTGTTTTTGTCTCTATCTTCATATCACCTATCGAAACCAAAACATTTCTTAAAGAATTTGATTCTTTGTTAAATGTAGATAGGTGACCTCCTAACAGCACCTAATATACAGAGTTACTATTCCATGGAATCACCTGTCCTTCAGTCCGTACAACTCTGAAATGCTCTGTCATACTTGCTGGAAATGGCACATATAAACAATCACATATATTCTCAGTACATATTGAAAAAATAAGTTAATATAATACTTTCGATCAATCCCAAATAAATGCATTTTATTTTCCCTCTCACCACCACTTACTTATTATCCAATAGTTTAAAATGCAGATTAAACTTACTTTATGGACAGTATTGAGTTTTGAATAAACCATTTAGTTTATCTTGGGATGATGTAAGAATTTTAACTAGTTAATGATTATGAATCACTTTAGATCCTTAGAGGAAACAAGCTATAGGATGATAAAGTGTTTGTATCATTGCAAAATTGTGAGTATAACATTGCATTAATTATGACTTTACATAGACTATAACTTTGAGGCATTTAACTCTGGAGATAATTTCCAATGTTGACAGTCTTCTAGGAAGTCATGCAAAATTGTGTTGCTAGACCATGGTTGCTATACTATGGATTTTGTCAATTTATGCTGTCCCTGTTTGGTATAAACCTCTAATTTTTTTTAAACCAAGGCTACTTTCTGCTATAGGGTATATTATTCGACAAATCATTTTCACCCAAATTTATTCTTTATAAAATTCAATGGGACTCTGTCATTGGAAGTAACTCAGAGATTAATTAAATTACCCTATCAGTTTTATATCTTTTGCTAGCACTGTTTACATGTTTCTCATATTTGAAATTAATAGCTTTCTTTACCTACAGAGTCAATGACATCAACATGTAAGTTAAGTGGCTTAGAACTAAACTATTATCATCAATTAGAAATATTGTTGAGGAGGAGCGGTGGCTCATGCCTGAAATCCCAATACTTTGGGAGGCTGAGGTGGGCAGATCACTTGAGGTCAAGAGCTCAAGTCCAGCCTGGCCAACATGTGAAAGCCCATCTCTACTAAAAATACAAAAATCAGCCAAGTGTGGTGGAACATGCCTATAATCCCAGCTACTTGGGAGGCTGAAGCAGGAGAATCACTTGAAGCTGGGAGGTGGAAGTTGCAATGAGCCAAGATGGTGCCACTGCACTCCAGCCTGGGCAGAAGAGACTTTGACAAAAAAAAAAAAAAAAAGAAAGAAAGAAAGAAAGAAAGAAATACTTGTTTAAGTTATACAAATCTTTTCTTCTAACTTTATTGATCAAAATTCTTTTCGTGGCTTCCCATTCCAGTAGAAAAAAAATGTTGGTGTAATAACAACTTTTATTCTTGAGAGTCAACCTATCTTCAACTTCTGATGCTTTTCGATTTTACCACTTCTGTTTAACTCACACAGGTCCACATCTGCACACACACACACACACACACACACACCGTGTTTCAAGAACATGGATGGCCCACATTCCCTTGAATACCTAAAAACTGCCTTCCTCTTTTGTATCCATCTGAAAATATTCCTTTTATGCTGTTCAAATATCTTTTTATGCTGTTCAAATAGTTGACTTTTGCAAAGACTTCCTCAACATCCCCAAAATAATCCATTAATTCTTCTCATATTGATTGATAATAAAATCTCATTTTTGATTTCTACTATGTCTACATGTACCATTAATTTATGAGATCTTGAATAAAAAGAAAAAAGATAAAATGAATACTTTTTATATCAATCCAACTTTGAAATAAGTATTTTTCTCCCCATTTTTCCTGTGATAAAACTGGGTAACATCAAGGTCAAGTAATAGCCAAGGTCATATGGCTATTAAGTGGCAGAGTCAGAATGTTGACCCCAAGTTCATCCAACTCTAAAGTCTATTACCTTCCACTGTGTCTTAGTTCATTCTGAGCCCAAGTTCCTTGCACCATGCCTGGAAAACGACATTAAATTAGTAAATGAATAGAGGTATAGATGACTAAAACTCACAGGACATGAATTGGACTACTTAAGTGGTAGGGATGAAAGGCCTTATGAACAAGATGAGAACCCTACCCTCCAGCACGTAATCCCTGCTATTTACCAGCTCTAGCCCTGTCCTGAATGATAGCATAACGTTGTCACTCATCTCCAGGAGACCCGCTCCAGCCATCTGCCATCCTGGGCACTTTTAGAACATACAGGATGGTCATTGCTTCTCACATCACTGCTATTTTGGCAACATTCAATGTTTTGGACTTCCTCTTCTCCAAATTTACATATTTTGTACATATTCCATCATTTTATGACTATCTTTTTAAAAGACAATCTAATATTATGAAAAGAAAGCATAGATAATGATTCTTTGATCCTAGCTCTGCTTCCCTTTTACTGGTTGAATGATCTTGGATAGACTGCTTAACATTTCTATATGTCCTTTCACTCATATGTAAAATGAGATAAATCATACTTACTTCAGAAGGTCGTTGAGAGAATTCTATTGCACAAAAAGATTGCCCAGTACAGTCCCTGAGATAAAGCAGTCCTTCCTTGAATATTAGTCTTGCCCCAGTAACCCTAAGAACACTCCTCGGCTGTGCCTAATACTCAAGATCATGCTTGATGTCACATCGCTCTGTTTCCTACGGCAGGCTGGGTGCAGTACCTAAGCAAATTCAGTGCCATGATCATGAGTAGCTGCCACAGAGAAGGACGAGTGAAAGAGAGTAGACACATTTATTAAAGGTAGAATGCAAAGAGAGGCCTGACCAGTTTACATTGGGCTCGTTTGTTTCGACAGACTTGGTTCTCTTTAGACAGAGTCTATGTAAGATTAATAACTTTTACTTACCTAAAGGAGGCAAAAACAGTTTAAATGAAGAACTCCCAAATGAAGGCACTGCTCATCACATTATCATTCCCCTAGGGAGACTACATCCTCCTTAGAATTCATTTCTTGATCTTGTCTATTAAGAAGAAAAATTATAAATCTTCCAGATGCAAATGAACTATTGTTCAATGTTCACTTCGTTCTCAAACACCCCAAAGTCAAGCTACTCCAGTTTATGGTTTACTTTCTCCACTTTCTTCTTTATGCATTCAAATTGACAAATGCCCTTGTACATTATTTTTAACCCGCCCATATCTAATGCATCAGTATCTTGTTATGTTTCCCTTGATTTCATTGCTTGCAATGCTGGTATCAGCAGCACAGAATTGCCAAAGCACTAAGCAGCCCAATTTTTCTTTAATTTCTCAGGAAATTGACAGTTTTATGAACTGTCTCTTTACCTATGCCCCATAAACATGTCAGGCTGTGGAAAACCATTCTAATTAAATCCCAGGGGACCGCAATGGAAGATTATAGCTTCTTGGCAGGTTATTAAAAAACAGTTGTTCATATATACACAAGTATGTGTACTGGAGCCTAACATTTGACAGAACAGTCAGGGAATTAACCCCACTAGCAGCTTCAGCTCCAACTGACTGAAGAGAAATGAGCAAAGTGAGTGAAAGAAGAAGACTACCCTATTCAATCTTTTATTTTTGTATCCTTAGTGAGTTCCTATAGATCACCAGATAGTTTAAAAGGTGTCTGAGGTCTCCGCCTTCCTCAATGGATTTTATACACTTGCTAGAGTGAACATATACAACTGCTATTTTTCGAATGAGTAATTTCTGACACCAGGATGCACATGAAATACATCTCATCAAGCTGGTGGAAAAACAAATAAAATAAAAAGAGTTTTCCTCTCTCACAAATTCAGAATGGAAACATCTTGTATATAGAAAGTCAAATTTAGGGGAAAGAGATAACTGTTGTTTGTGAAATTGTTTTTCAATAGTATGTTTATTCTCGCCAGATAAACTATCCATTCTAACTGGATAGGTAAATATTGCAACCTGATTGGAGACGGCCATTTCTCGAGTGGTTAAGTTAAAATCCAATGTCAAGAGGAATGATCTGAACAGTTGCCTGCAGGATATATGATTCATAGAAATGAGTATGACATTTAATTAATTAGTTTAACTGGAAATTATGTACTAGCTAAATAATCATTCTACCTGATATATTCAAGAGTCATTAAAGTGTGATCCTGAAAATATACCTTCCCATTTCCCAATGAGAAACGGCCTGGTGGTTAAGACATCTTGCTCCTAAGATCGGTGTTCATACTCAGCCTCTCACAAGGACAGTTCCCCTTTCTCTCTTCCATAGCTATGGAGTGTACCAACATTTTCTGGCAACTATATGACAAATGCATGGCCATGGTCTAAAGGAAAATTGAGTTGAGAAATTACTGTTGCCTCATTGCAAATCCAGCATCACTGTGGTACAACCAGCCCACATGCCTTCCCTCAGAATAAAGAAGAAGTGGTGCCAGCTTTGTAAATAAAAATCTTCCTGTATGTTACCTAGAATCCAAGCCAGCTGCCAACCCAATAGACTTAAATAAACTTGAGACTACTCATTAATCAGGTCCTGTGTGATAACGAACGCCAGAGCATCTTGAAAACCATATGAGAAAATGGGCCAAATATTTGGAAAATTTAATTGGTTTGGCCTATATTTTTCTGTTGTCTGTTTTTTCTTCTGTCTCTTTTGATACTTACTTCCTCCTACTTCCATCCTCATATCCCCTCTGCTTTCCAGAATCCTTTTCCTCTGCCTACAAATATGCTCAATTCTCCTGTAACCAAATGTAAAAGTCTTTCCTTGAAACTACTTCATCCTAAGGTCTATATTTCTTCCTTTCCTTCACTGAAAAAAAAAAAAAAATCTTGCAAAACTACCTGTTCTTCTAATTCTAGTTTCTCATCTGCTCAGCTGACTACCTCTCCATCACTTCCAAACTGTGCTTAAGAACCTCAAGCTCCTATTGAAAAGTGGCACCCAAGGATGACTAAAGAATATCCAGCCGTGTCATGATCTCTCTCCACTCTGGACATGGTTTAGCTTATTCATTCCATGTCCTGGGAATCTGCTTGTGTCTGCCTTGTCTATAGCTCTTGGCCACCTGTTAGCATCCTGAATCTGGCCTTTGGGCGCTTCTCATCCTAGTTAACGGCTCCCCTATGATAAACCATTCCAGATGCATCATCTCTCAGGTCCTGTTTGGCTACAAGTATTTCCAGCTTCAACATCTTAACTCTGTTAACTCAGGTACAGAGTTTCTGGTCAGTGGTCAGTCCCATGATTAAGGTATTCTATCCATATCACATCCTTTATTGAGTTAATAAGTGCATAATTGCAACATAAGATTTATTGTTTCCCAATTTCCTCTTTTATTCAACCTTTCAATTGAGTACTGGTTCATCCTCGAGAACCTCTCTTCTTAGTTTGCATGTTACCAAACCATTTTGATTGTTTCTAACTCTATGAAATCTCTCATTTAGTCCTGTTCAGCAATACCTCATAGTCTTTCTTCCCCTTAAATGATAAGGATTATGCAAGATTATCTAATAAGCCATCTTTGTCTCTTTGTGTATAATCTCTCAAATTAATATGCTGTTCTATGGATTTGTTGCAGTCTCAATATCAAAAACTACCAAACCTCCCTCTCTTTTCCCTCTTCAGCTTCAGACTTAAGTCTCCCATTGGCCTTTGGCCATTAACATTTGGATGCCTACCTACCTTAATATCTTCCAAATGAAAGTGTCCCCACAAGTCCAGTTATTCTTCCTGGTCTTTCAAAAGTCCATTGAAAACTATTTTCTCAGACTCCAAAGTTTCATTAGTATTTTTGACTACTAATTTTTACCAAGTAGCCAAATATTGTGTCTTTTACCTCTAAAAAATCTCATGCATCTAACCAATCTTGCCCAGTTCTCCTGCAATTTTTGGTAACTTTCAAATTTGTTGCAATAATCTGTAATTGATTTATTTGCAACATCTTCTCATCAAACACACTATCTTTAAATCTTCCTTGCTAAAACTTAATTGCAATCAAGTCTTCCATGTGTTTAAAAAAGTTAGACAACAATTATAAGATAATTCATTATTGCCAACAATGTTTAGAACCAATTTCCCATCCTTATACTCTGCCTTCAATCGCCTACTCTCCACCTCCTTACTCCAATTACAACCAGACTCACAGAAGCATTTCCCTACCTCAACCAATCATATTTATAAACATCTTCACTATTTACTTATGTTCTTTCCTCTGCCTTTCAAAGCTTTCCTTGACTATCTAAATTTGAAAAAAAAAAAATTTTTGGCATGTTGCCATGATGATTCCAAGTCTAGGACAAGAAATATTTGAGATGAACACAGACCAGACATCTTGATCAGAGAGCAACAAAGCTGTGAGAGATTACTAGGGTCCCATTAGCAGGGAATGGAAGCAACTGGAAAAATTCCCACTTGCCAAAGATTGGGCTCTGCTTGCCAAAAAGGGTAATATCTAAAAAGTGTTGCAACACACTGAATTTATTAAAAAGTCATGAGTTTATAAAGACCTTTTGAAATATCGTAAGAAAATTGTTCCCATCGTTTGAGGTCTATTTCTAAAGTAACCTTGCTCACATATTGCTTTTTGATTTCTTCAAATGAATTGATCAGCTCCGTCTTTTGAATTTTTATAGCACTTCACTCTTACTACTGATATTCTATTTATATTAGTCTACATGCATCTAATAATATGAAAATCAGGTGATTCATAAAATCACTTTCAGGGTCAAGATTGCATTTAAGATGCATGGAAGTGTTTTTTGAATGCTAGGTGGCTCATTATTCCACCCCAACAGTTCTAGTAAGAACCAATTTCTTACAAGACTAAAAATTTTAAGTATTCTCTTTTTGTTTATTTTCATCATTTTAAAGTTAAATTTACTCAATTTACTACCTATAACTTTTTTTGTCTGTTACTTCAAATGCTCTGGCAAATTAAGTTATTACAAGAAAAGGGAAATCATGTATTAGTAGCCTGTTACACTGCAACTATCCCTTTTATTGATATTCAATAAAGATTGTTAGCGAACTGAGTATAAGAAACCACTATCTCCATATTTGTAATGAAAAAAAAAAATAGGCCAGCATTGTGGCTCGAGCCTGTAATCGCAGCACTTCGGGAGGTTGAGGTGGGTGGATCACTTGAGGTCAGAAGTTTGAGACCAGCCTGGCCAACATGGGGAAACCCTGTCTCTACTAAAAATACAAAAATTAGCTGAGCATGGTGGCTCATGCCTGTAATCCCAGCTACTCGGGAGGCTGAGGTGGGAAAATCACTTGAACCCTGGAAGCAGAGGTTACAGTAAGCCAAGATTGCAACACTGCACTTCAGTCTGGGAGACAGAACAAGACTCTGTCTTAAAAATAAAAAAAATAAAATAACAGAGGAACAGAATAATTTTAAACATTTTAAGAAACTAAGATTCTTATATCTGGTTTATTATTAGAAAATAATAAATGAAAAGTATTTTAGTTTATTTTATTTCCATTATAATTACTACAAAGATTGTAAAACATTGTTTTCAGCACTTTACTGGACTTTGAGAAGTTATTAAACTTGCAAGTACCACTGAGAAACAAAGCACCTTGCAACCGTGCAGCCAAGCTGTTGGACTAGCAACATGGCCATTGCCTGTGAGATTTTTAGCTATGTAGAACCCCAAGACCCACTCCAGAATGACTTCATCATCATCTGCATGTTAACAAGACTCCAGGTGGTCTCTGCGTGTTAGAGTTTGAGAAGCACTGACACAGCGCACTGCAGGTGATGAACACACCTGCTGCCTAGTGAAATCTATCTTTCAGGCTAGGATCACTACTCAAGGATTGAAGGCAGTCCTCTTAATTAGCAAGAACTAATTTCTACATGTGATATATCTTTTAAAATGAGGATTGGTCTTGCCATTGTTCTTGGGAATTTTACTGTGTATGTAATGATCCATGGAACTCTCTGGACTTCCGGTATCTTGACCTTTTCAGTTACAAATTTTCTTTCAGCCCACTTCCGTGCCTCATTTCAAGGGTTTGACTCCAGACCTGAGATCAGCACATAGAGCTACAAACTCTTTCCTAACACTAGACATCCCTCCCTCTTTAACTTATTCTGTAAAGAGCTACCAAAGAATTCTTTGTAAATGCTGTGATATTTTATCATAATTACTTTCTCTTCAACTATTTACAATGACCCCTTTAATAGCACCTGCCAGATTGTTTGGTAATTTTTGTGTTTCGATGTGGATTCACTCCTCCCATTCTCCAGCCCTCACAACGTGTGAGATGATTCCCTATCATCTCTGTGACATAAATGACTAGCCCCGTTCCTATCTCAAAGCAGGCACATAGTAAATATTGGTTGAAGAATAGACACTGTCAGAAGGTTTTTCTCAGCTTTCAAGAACCTTCACACACAGCCATTTGGACTAAATAAGAGTACCTTCATTTTGCATGAGGAAACTCATGGCCATGACTTGCCAAAAATCCAAAGATTAGAAATGGAGATGAGCAATAAAGTTGTCTTCAACCATTCTGCGATGCTATAGCAGAATGCCTGAGACTGAATAATTTACACTGAACAGGTATTTACTGCCTCACAGTTCAAGAGGCTGAGAAGTCCAAGATCAAGGGGCCAGCATCTCACAAGTTCCTTCTATGTCATCCCATGAAAGAAGGACAAAGAGAAGGTAAGAGAAAGAGATCTAAATTGTAGCCTCAAGCCCTTTTATAATGACATTAATCTACTCACGAGAGTTCCACTTCACCTAAACTCCTCCCAACACTGTTGCGTTAGGGCTTAAGTTTCCAATACTTGCTTCGTAGGGAACACATTCAAGGTAGGTAAAAACTCAAGTTTTCTGCTTCCATTAAGCATTTATGCATGGATTTTCATTTTAGTAGGATGCTTTTCCTGTTCAAAGTTCTCAAAATAATTTAGTAGAATGTTTGCCAATTTTACATTTTAAGTCTTGCCACAATCCACCTTTTCTTGTTCATCGACTGGTAAGAGTGCACTTTCTCTTTCATATTCAGGTAAATCTGCTCACCAACCCACTCACCTCATGTTTCTTCCTTCCTCAATGCCTTTGTTAATTCAGTTGTTCTATGAGAAATGCTTTAATCCTAAATAAATCCAATTCATCATTTACAAGTTAGTTAATACAATCTCTAAAATTCTGTTTCAGTGTTACTCCATACTGCATAATTTTGCATAGCTTCAATTTGCAGAAATTACAATTATCTTGATTTAGTTAAATAACATCAATTTCCCCAACAACACGGTTCAAATTTTAGCTACCATGGCATATTAACTGTGAGTAATTGCACAAAGAAAAACCACGCTGCTAACTCTAGTTCAAGTTTACAGTCAAAGATCTACATAACGATCAGTGAGCAACCATGTCACTTCCTCCAGATTCTGTTGGGAATTGGTCACTGTGCCTCTGTTACCAGTTCACATAGAGACAGCAAGGTGGGTAGCTGTGTTGACTCTTAATCTCTCACCAATCAACCCAAGTAACATTTTACAAATGTAGATTATCCAAAGAGAAAATTAGTCAACCTAGGTGACAATGTAACAAAAAATGAAAAGTGGTAATACTGAAAATGAAAGTAGGATCAGATGTAACAGAGTCCTAGAAGAAATAGCTGACCATGGAATGTTGATGCTGCCACTCTTCTTGAGATTCTAGATGTGCAGCCAGAGGAACTTAGTGAAGGCAAATTTACTGACCAAAGACGAATGTGGTTGTTATGAAAAGGATGAACATGCTGACAAAACAAAACAAAAGAAAACAACTTCACAGATAATTCATGGCATTGAAAATGCAAAGGATAAAACGTCAGAAGCTGATCCAAACTGAGAAAAGAGCATGAAAATTTGCAAAGGCGTAGAGAACATAAGTTCTCCATAGCAGAAGCTATACAAAAAGAACAAAGGCAAACACTGTTCAAGCAACTGTAGATACATTTTTGATTAAAAATCTTTAATTCTTAGTGGTTTTAATATTTAAATTATACCACAGTAAGTAAATAAATATTAGTTTTACTATTTTTATTTCATTTGCAAATGCTTTTACACTGATAATCAACAACACAATGATTTTTTTTTTAATTTCAACTTTTATTTTAGATTCAGGGTGTACATATACAGGTTAGTTACATGGTATATTGTGTGACACTAGGGTTTGGGGTATGGATCCTGTCACCCAGGTAGCAAACATGGTACCCAATAGGCAGTTTTCCAACCCACGTCTACTCACTCCCTCCCCTCTCTATTAGTCCACAGTGTCTATTGTTTCCATATTTGTTTCCACATGTGCTCAATATTTAACTTCCACTCATATGTGTGAATGTGCAATATTTGGTTTTCTGTTCCCGTATTAATTTTAGGATTATGACTTCCAGCTCCATCCATGTTACTTCAAAGGACATGAGTTTATTCTTCTTTATGGCTGCATAGTATTCCATGGTGCATACATACCACATTTTCTTTTTCTAATCCACCATTGATGGATGCCTAGGTTGATTCCATGTCTTTGCTTTTGTGAATTGCACAGCAAAATACATGTGAATACATTTGCCTTTTTGGCAGGATAATTTCTTTTCCAATGGGATTGCTGGGTTGAATGGTAGCTCTGTTTCAAGCTCTTTGAGAAGTCTCCAAATTGCTTTCCACAGTGGTTGAACTAATTTACATTCCCATCAACAGTATATAAGCATCCCCTTTTCTCCACAGCCTTATCAGCACCCTTTTTTTTTTTTTTTTAACTTTTTAGTAATAGCCATTTTGACTGGCGTAAGATGGTATCTCAATGTGGTTTTGATTTGCATTTCTCTGATGATTAGTAATGATGAGCATTTTTTCATATGTCTGTTGGCCATTCAAATGTCTTCTTTTGAGAAGTTTCTGTTCATGTCCTTTGTCCATTTTTTAATGAGGTTATTTAGTTTTTGCTTGTTGAATTCTTAAGCTGCTTTTAGATCCTGGATATTAGACCTTTGCTGGATGAATAGTTTGTAAATATTTTCTCCCATTCTGTAGATTCTCTGTTTACTCTGTTGATCATTTCTTTTGCTGTGCAGAAGTTCTCTAGTTTAATTAGCTCCCACTTGTCAATTTTTGTTTTTGTTCCAATTGCTTTTGGAGACTTAGCCAAAAATTCTTTACCAAGGCCAAAATTGAGAACGGTATTTCCTAGGGTGTTTTCTAGGATTTTTATAGTTTTGGGTCTTACATTTAAATCTTTAACCCATGTTGAGTATATTTTTGTATATGGTGAGAGGCAAGGTCCAGTTTCATTTTGCATATGGCTAGCTAGTTATTCCAGTATGATTTATTGAGTAGAGAGTCCTTTCCCCATTGCTTGTTTTTGTCAGCCTTATTGAAGATCAGATGGTTGTAGATGTGCAGCTTTATTTCTGAGTTTTGTATTCCGTTCCATTGGATCCATGTGTCTCTTTTGTACCAGTAACATGCTGTTTTGATTACTGTAGGCTTACAGTATAGTTTGAAGTCAGGTAGTGTGATGTTCTAGCTTCTTTCTTTTTGCTTAAAACTGCTTTGGCTATTTGGGCTCTTTTGTGGTTCTGTATGAATTTTAGACTAATTTTTTCTAGGTCTGTGAAAAATAATGTTGGTAGTTTGATAGAACTAATGTTGAATCTGTAAACTGCTTTGGGAAATATGGCCATTTTAATGATATTGAGTCTTCCAACTCGTGATCATGGAATTTATTTATTTATTTATTTGTGTCATCTCCAATTCCCTCAAGTGATGTTATCTAGTTTTCCTTGTAGAGATCTTTCACCTCCTTGGTTAGCTGTATACCTAGGCATTTCATTTTCTTTGTGTCTATTGTAAATGGAATTGTGTTCTTAATTTGACTCTCAGCCTGGACGTTATTGCTGTATACAAATGCTACTAATTTTTGTGCATTGATTTTCATCCTCAAACTTTATTAAAGACATTTATCAGTTCTAGGAGCCTTTTAGTGGAGTCTTTAGGGTTTTCTAGGTGTGGAATCATATCATCAGTGAAGAGAGATAGTTTGACTTCTTCTTTTCCTATTTAGCTGCCTTTTATTTATTTCTCTTTCCCAATTGCTCTGGCTAGGACTTCCAGTATTATGTTGAATATGAGTGGATAGCGTGGACATTTTTGTCTTGTTCCAGTTTTCAAGGGGAATGGTTTCAGCTTTTGTCCATTCAGTATGATGTTTGCTGTGGGTTTGTCACAGATGGCACTTAAGTCGTAGATGACTCTTTGTCTGTTAAGGATTTTTATCATGAAGGAGTGTTGTATTTTCTCAAAAGCTTTTTTCTGCATGTATTGAGATGATCATATGTTTTTTGTTTTTAATTCTGCTTATGTAGTGAATCACATTATTTATTGATTTGTATATGCTGAACCAATCCCAACCTTGCATCCAAGGAATAAAGCCTACTTGATTGCAGTGAATTAACTTTTTGATATGCTGCTGAATATGGTTTGCTAGTATTTTGTGGAAGTTTTTTTGCATCAGCGTTCATCAGGGATGTTGGCCTGAAGTTTTCTTTTTTCATTGCGTCTCTGCCAGATTTTGGTATCAGGCTTCATGGAATGAGTTAGGAAGGAGCCAGCTCCCTCATCCCTCGATTTTTTGGAAGAGTTTCAGTAGGATTGGTATGGGTTCCTCTTTGTATATCTGGTAGAATTTGGCTGTGAATTCATCTGGTCCAGGGCTTTTTTGATTGGTAGGTTTTTATTACTGATTCGATTTCAGAACTCAATACTGGTTTATTCAGGGTTTCAACCTCTTCCTGATTCAATCTTGGAAGGTTGTGTGTTTCCAGGAATTTATACATATCTCCTCTAAATTTTCCAACTTTTGTTCCCAGCATTGTTCAACGTAGTCTCTTTTGTATTTCTACACGATCAGTTGTAATGTCATTATTGTCATTTCTGATTGCACTATAAAATTTCTTAATGTTTTAACAAATTTTTAAGCAAGAGCACCATTAACTTTTTCTACTGATTGTTAGCTCTCTTTGCATGATTTCAGCTTGCATAACAATTTTATGGTTTCACACTGCTGTGCTGAGAACTGCCTCTACTTGATTTTTCATGAATGTTAGTTCCATCTCAGCTAGGTTTAGAACTACTTGGAAATGGTATGCTTTTTATAATCTTTTTATTAAGGTAAAATTCACATAATACAACTTCACCATTTTAAAGAGTACAATTTACGGCTGTTAATACAGTCATAATGTTGTGTAACCACTACCACTATCGAGTTCTGTAACATTTTCATCTTCCCTAAAGAAAATCCCATAACCATTAACCAGTCACTCCACCTTTTCCCCTCCTCTTTGCCGCTGCCAACCACTAATCTACTTTATGTATATATGGATTTACTTTCTAGAAGTTTCAGCTAAATGGAATTATGCAACATGTGTTGTTTCTGTCTGGCTTCTCTCGCTTAACATGTGTTGAAGAGTCATCCATGTTGCGGCACATTCATTTTTATGGTTGAATAATATTTTCTTGTATGAATCTATCATTTTTTTGTTTATCCATTCATTAGATCCTGGATATCATTCCCACCTTTGGGGTCTTGTAAATAGTGCTGCTATCAATGTATGTACACATATTTTTGGTTGAATATATGTTTTCAACCTTCTTAGGTATATACCTGGGAATGGAATTTTTGTGTCGTACAGTAATACTGTGTCTAACTTTTCGAGGACTCACCAAAACCTTTTCTACTGCAGCTGCATCATTTTACCTTCCCACCAACAACATATGAGGGTCCAAATTTCTCCACATCATTGACAACACTTTTGAAGTGTTTTCACCCTAGTCATCCTAGTGGGTGTGATGTGGTATCTGATGATGGTATTGATTTGCATTTCTCTAATGACTAACGATGTTGAGCATTTTTCCTGTGCTTTTTGGATATTCTTATCTTCTTTGAAGAAATAGCTTTTCAAGCCCTTTGCCCATTTTTAACTGGATCATTTGCCTTTTTGTTATTGAATTCTAAAAGCTATTTATATATTCTGGATGATAGGTCCTTATCAGATATATAATTTGCAAATGTTTTTGGTCATCCCGTTGGCTATCTTTCCACTTGATTGAAAATGTCACTTGATGCACAAAATATTTTAATTTTGATGAAGTCCAGTTTATATATTTTTGTTATTGTTTGTACTTTTAGTGTTATTATCTAAGGACCATCGCCAAATCCAAGGTAATAAAGATGTACCCTTATGCTTTCTTCTAAGGCTTTTATAATTTTAGCTCTTATATTTAAGCCATTGATCTATTTTGAGTTAATTTTTGTATGTGCTATAAGGTAAGAATCTAAATTCATTCTTCGGCATGTGGATGTCCAGTTGTCCCAGCACCATTTGTTGAAGAGACTATTATTTCCCATT
Organism: Macaca fascicularis; assembly: GCF_037993035.2. Classification (NCBI taxonomy): domain Eukaryota; kingdom Metazoa; phylum Chordata; class Mammalia; order Primates; family Cercopithecidae; genus Macaca; species Macaca fascicularis. The sequence goes on from NC_088378.1 coordinate 164,237,587, forward strand.
GAATAATCTTGGCTTCCATGTAAAAAACTTAAGTGGCCTTAAATGTATGGTTTACTTATGGACTCACAAGTCTCTTCCATTTATCTGCATTTCTATCCTTATCCCTATACAATGCTGTTTTTATTACTATAGCTTTGTATTGAGTTTTGAAATTAAGAACTGTGAGCCAACTTTGTTCTTTTTCAAGATTGTTTTGGATATTTGGGGTTCCTTGCAATGTTGTCATTTTGACTGGGATTACACTGACTCTATAGATCAATTTGGGAAGTACTACCACCTTAATGATATGAAGTCTTTTATTCCATTAACACAGGATCTATTTATAGTTATTTTTGTCTCCCTTAATTTCTTTCAATAATATTTTAGAGTTTTCGGTGGGCAAATTTTGTACTTATTTGGTTAAATTTGTTTCTGAACACTTTACTCTTTTGAAGATATTGTAAACGGAATGTGCTGAAGTTTATTTTTGATGGGTCATTGCTAGTGTAAAGAAACACAACTGATTTTTTATACATTAGTCTTGTATCCTGAGACTTTTTTGATTTTATTTATTATCTAAATAGTTTTATTGGTGAATTCATTCGAATTTTCTGTAAGATCATATCATCTGTGGATAGGGATAGTTTTACTTCTTCCTTTCGAATGAATGGCCTCTATTTTTTTCTTTCCTAATTTCTCTGGTTAGAACTTCTAGTACAACATTGAATAGAAGTGGTGACAGCAGACATCTTTGTTTCATTCCTGATCATGGGGGCACCGCTTTCCATCTTTCATCAGTAAGTAGGAAGTTGGCTGTGGGTTTTTTATTAATGCCCTTTACCATGTTTAGGTTTTTTTAATCATGAAACAGTGTTATATTTTATCAGATGCTTTTCCTGCATCAATTAAGATGATCACACATTTCTTTCCCTCCATTCTATTACTTTGGTATGTTACCTTGGTGGATGTTTGTGTGTGGAACCACCCACACATTCCTAGGAGAAATCCTACTTGCACACGTTGTGTAATCCTTTTAATATGCTGTTAAAATCAGTTTGCTCACTATTGTTGAACTTTTTTGCATCTCTATTCATAAGGGATATAGGCAGTAGTTTCTTTTCTTGTGATGTTTGTCTGGCTTTGGTATCAGGGTAGTGGCCTAATACGAAGAGTTAGGAATATTTCCTCTGCTTCCGTTTCTTGGAGGGATTTGAAAAGGATTGAGGTGAATTCTCTTTTCAACATTCAGTAGAATTCAAAAATGGTATTATATTTTTCAGTTTGAGGGTATGTGTGTGTGAGGGGGGAGGTGAGTGTGTGTATTTGTTTGTATCCCTCACTGTGCTTAGCAGTGTACCAGACATAGAAAAAAAGATCTATAAATGCTTGGGTAAATTTCTAGACAAATAAAAACATTCATTTAAAAAATATAGGTAAATCAACTTATACAAAGCTTTTTAGAAATACGCCCGCTTTATGAATACGTTCCTCTAACAGCATTCCAGCCAGGCCCTGAAATGAAATGTTCAAACGGCTAGCATGGCAGGGATGATATGAACACACACTATGGACAGAGGAAAAGAGGAGCAAGTTCTACTAAGTGCCTTGAAAGGAATCCTTGGAGGTAATACACTTACCATCCAAGGAGAAACTATGTAAAAATCCATAAATGGATTAACAAGCAGAACTGTGGCTGACGAAAACCAGATTAGCTCTGCCAAAGATGAGAGCCGTAAAATGCACCAAGAAAATATCCAACAATAAAAAGAGAAATTATCTGCTGGTAAAAATTCATGATTCTGAAAGTAGACACCACCAGCCTAATTTAATAATTGTAGAATCCCTGATGGAAGGAAAAAGCAGGATATGGTTGAGCCTTTTTCAAAATTTAATTAAAACCAACATGGCACGTATTCCTCTGCTCCTCCAATATTCAAACAGTTTCACAGTGTAGCAGCAGACAGGCCACGGTCAGAGGCAGTGACTCACCATATTTTCAGAAGGGGATTTTAAGAATCAAAGAGGCACAGTTCAGAATTACAAGGCATAAAGTTCCACATGCAGCTTGCAAATCTGTCCTTCCCTGTCTATTCACTGCATGTTCCTGCAGCATTGTGCACATAGACAGTGTGCACCAAATGAGGGCTGGCTCCTGCCTGCCTCACAGCCAGCCCCTGGCAATGCCGCCGTCACTGGGGCCTTCATGTCTCCCTGGGAAGAGAAGCATTTTTCTCTTCCATGCCCAGGAAGGAAACTTACAAGATCACCCCCAGACATAAACGGAAGCCAAGATCCTAATGCATAGTTTAGGTCTGCTTGATATTTGTTGAGATGTAAACCCTACTGTTAGATGTTTCTCTTTTTTACTACCTGCTGGAAGAATACAGGACCACATGCTAATTGCAGAATCCCTTTTTGAAAATCTTCAGATTCACATGCTGCTCTTACCATTTGTACTTAGCAGGCATCAGTCAAAATTTGTTAGATTTACTGGATTTGGCAGAAAACAATTTGAGTACTAACTTTTGCTTTGAGAGACATTGTACACTATCCAAAAAAAGGGGAGAGGAGAGGAAAGTGGCAAGGAAAAATGGTTAGCAGGACAGCAAAGGCTCCACTGGATTTGGGTCAGCTTGGCAAGCTGCAACAAGCAAACATCCACGACATTTGCTGTTGTGGCCTCACATCGCCTGTAACCCATTCCCTACAGCCTTCAGTCCGGGAAGTCAAGTTTATTGGTGAGTGATTTACTTGCAGAGGTGTTGAGCTGGACACAGGTAAACCATCTTTAGTGAGAGGTCTCTGAAATATGCTGACTAGAAACTTCAAATTCTGCTCCAAAACACTAAAGGTATAAATAGGAATTATCTTTATTAAAGGTCTTATTGGATGTTACATGTTTTTACTTTCAGTGGTAGAAGTTTGACCCTGGAAATCTAAATAAATAAACAAAAAGCACTGGATACACAAAGTTTGAATTAAAATGGACTCATCTAAAAGTTTTCTACATTGGAGGAAAAGGCAAATTATTTAGTGATGCCTTGAGTTGTCCAAAGTTCGTTAATGTCAACTGCTAGCAAGAAAACTATGAGATCCCAGGGTTTCACATTCATTAAATCTGATAAGAATTCAAAATATGTCTCAAATGTTTTCTTATGAAGTAGTTAATTCAGTTGCCACTTTCTTTTCAACGTTTTGGTGAGTTCATTAAACTAGATGGTTAGGAAACTTTCTGTAAGTTTGTTCCCTCTTGACTTTTCCTCCAGTTCATTAGCTGTTCATTCTTAATCTGACACTTCATGGACAATTTTTTCTGTTGTTTGCTGTCTCTACGATAGTCCCTATGATATATGAATGGCACATGGATTTTCAGTGTACTCACTGACTGGTTACATATGGCTTGCCCAGTCACTCAAGCAAGCTGTAACCTCATGTATGTGTAAGGATACATATGTGCATGTCTGCCTCCCACAGCCATTATCAATCCATTGGAGGAGCATTTTGTAATTATTTACACTTAATAGTTTATAAGGCATTTTCATTAACAGTGTTTAGCTTAAACCCGATGAGCTAGGTAATTCTCATCTCCATTTTATCAATGGTAAAAACTAGGTTCATATAAGTAGAAATAATTAACAATTTCACCTAACTACATATATCTCCTGCATATATGTACCCTTGTGAGTCCCAGTTTAAATTTATATCTGAACTGATATAACCTAGGGGTTGAGACCAAAGGCTTTGTAATGATAAGTCTGAGTTCAAATCCAGCTCGCCTACTTACCACCCTTGGCAAATTATTTAAACTCCTTAAGTTTTAGTATCCTCATTTAAATATAGGAAGTGTGCCTATTACCCAGGGTTATTGTAAAGATTAACTGTGACGTGTCTGACTCTTTTTAGCAAGTATTAGTGAAGTTATCTATTAATAACAATAAGAACGATAATGTAAATGACATTGCTATTTTGTTATTATTTATGAATCTAACTGCCATAGAATTGTTCTTTTATATTCACTGAATTAAATTTAATTCTTGCCTTCCTAAGAAATTAGAAAAGGCGCACTTAAGTATCCATATACATTCATAACATAACATTTCGGTCAATGACTAACCACAAACAAGATAGTGTGGTCCCATAAAATTATATGCTGTGTTTTTACTGTAGATTTTCTATGTTAGATACATAAATCCTTGCCATTGTGTTACAATTTCTTGCAATATTCAGAACAGCCACATGCTGTACAGGTTTGTAGCCTAGGAGAGCTACAGTTTGTAGCTCTACCACATAGCCTGGGTGTGCAGTAGGCTACATAATCCAGGTCTGTGTGAGTACACTCTATGGTGTTCATGTTCACACAATGATGGAATCGCCTGACATGTCCCTCAGAACGTATCCCTGCTGTCAGGTGACGCATGACTCTATTTGTCTGAAAAGTAACCATTGGGGCATGAAGCTAAGTTTAGGCTGTGTGGATGGGAGAAGTCATGGGGGTTGGAGGAGTATTTGCAGGGGAGTTGCCCCAGGGAGGAGCTGCAGTAGCTACATGAGTGGTTTGAACATATGAGGCCGGAGAGGAGCAGGGATAGGGAAAAAGGAGGTGGTGGCAGCGAAGGGTGCCTGAGGGAGCCTGCTACAGTAAGAATCCTAGAGCCTCCCATCAGCTCCTGCCCCACACCTTTTCTTCTAGGTCATTCAGGGCTGCCTTTTTCCTCCCCCCCAAATTTTGCTTTTTTGGCTTAAAATGTTTTACCCTGTAATTCCACTTGCCTTGCAGTGCCTCTCCCACGAGAGCCACCTTTAGGTCAGCCCAAGGTCACAATGCCAGGGACTCCAGTTTTCTACAAATTCCATCAGTGATGGGTTCTCTGAATCATGTCACTCCATTAGTGGGCTCCCTTTTCAGCCACATCTCTTTTCACCCTTCCCCTTCTAAATCCGATGCTTGAGATTTCTCTTTTAGGATTCCATCCTTTTTTCCACTCCCAAGCCCAAAGCTGAGCTAATGCTCCCAAAATCGCTAGTCTTTGGAGAAGTTGTCTCTGTTCTCATTGAAGGCAAAACCTGTCCCCTAATTTTTGGTTAAGTGACCCTTCTTGAGGTGCAGCACACAGTGCTTCAGGGCACCAGGAGGGTAGCAGCCTGCCTAGTGCAGACCCTGCCCTGCAACTTTTTGGTCACGGGCCTGAGCAAAGTCACTCAACCTCTTGATTTTATCAGTTTCCTCCCTGTATAGTACAGGGACAGTAACAGAACCAAACCCCTAGAGTTATTAGTTAATATTTTTTGTTTTTATGACAGAGTATGGCACCAATTAAACTCCATTCAAGTGTTTATTAAAAAAATAATCAGTAAATATTTGATCTTAAATGATGTTGCAGACACTCATCTACATTGCCAGCTACTCAACAGGCTGCAGTGAAAGCATCTTAAGACCAGGAGTTTGATTCAAGATGAGTCTGGGGAACATAGAGAGACCCTGTCTCTAAAAAATATCTCTGTCTTACTTCGTTTGGGTTGCTATGACAAAAATACCACAGAGTAGATAGGTTAAACCACAACATTCATTTCTCACCGTCTTGGAGGCTAAGAAGTCCAAGATCAAGGCACCTGAAGATCCAGTGTCTGGGGAGGGCTTCCTGGTTCATAGATGACATCCTCCTCCTATGTCCTCCCATGGTGAAAGGAAGCTCTCTGTGGCCCCTTTTATAATAAGGGCATTATATTCATTCATGAGGAATCCGTCCTCATGACCTAGTCATCTCCCAGAGGCCCCACCTCCTAGTGCCATCACACTGGGAGTTAGGATTTCAACCTGTGAATTTGGGGGGAACACAAATGTTCAGTCTATTACAAATCACCTGCCACAGAAACTTCCTGAACTAGCTTGCCCTCTGCCTAACACTTCTACGTAATTGCTGGCCATCCACCAGCAACTTAAATTAACAAAGAAAACAATCTAAACTCATGCAAATTTCATTTACCTAATGTGTCATGTCAGACTCACAAACTGCCTCATACGTGAGTATGCTATTCTTGAACTTCATTATTTACTTTTCCAGGCCCTTATTTCTAGACCATTGTCTCTTCTTAAGCATCAGTATAGAACATAGCATTGCTTTCACGGAAATCCTTCTAGCTGCGGTCCCCCAGGCCAAAGCCCTCTCCCAGTGATGCCCAGAGACTCTGGACAAGTATAAGGGGTGGGTGTTGAGAGGAAAGTAAGGGTAGAGGATGGCTATGCAGACTGTTATGAGTAGGGCTTGTGCAGGCATTAGAAGGAAGAGCTGATTACGAGATTGATTTCTGCACCTCTCCAGTGGTTGCAGCCACAGCTCATCCTGAAGTTAGATGTGCTATAAGATGCATGAGACAAGAAAAGCCTCTCCTCCTTACTGCTCAGGAAACTCATCCTCTGGTGTTTCTAATTTTTGCGTAGTCGGACCACACTTTTACAATAGCTAAAGTAGCTTTCCAAACAGGAAGTCTATTTTTTCCCTTTGTGATCAGTGGAAATCTATACAGAGCAGCAGTCATGGAGGAGGTCAGTAAACTGCATCATGTACATATCTGTTTACAAAGTGAAAGGTCTTATAAAGCCTCATTTTCTCCTTTTGATCAGAGTGCAGCAAACCACCAAGGCATGTGTATACCTATGCAAAAATCCTGCACGTTCTGCACATGTATCCCAGAACTTAAAATACAATTTAAAAAAAATTTTTAAAGAGGTGGAGTCTAATTTTTCTCCCTTTCAGTGCGAGTGGGAACAAGCTACTTGCTTGTAATGAACTGAGAAAAAAGGTCTGTGATAGTGTGCAAAGTAATAAATAGAGATGCAACTTCAAAAAAAAAAAAAAAGAAATACAATTGATTTTTGAATATTGATCTTATACATACACTTATTAGTTCTAATATTTTTATGTAGATTCCTAAGATAGATGATTATATCAACTGTGAATAGAGACAGTTTTTTTTTTCTTTCCAAACTAGGCGTCTTTTATATCTTCTCTTTGCTGTACTGCATGACTAGAACCTCCAGCTTTATGTCGAATAGAAGTAGTGGGAGCAGACATCCTTGCTTTCTTCCTGATTTTAGGGAAACATGTTAACTAATTACCTAGAAGCTTAATGTTAGCTGTAGATGCCCTTGATCAAATTGAAAAAGTTGTCCTCTAGTCATAGAGTTTTCATGAGAAATGTATATTAGATTTTGTCAAACACTTGTTCTGCATCTATCAAAATGGTCATATGTTTTGTTTTTCATTTTATTTCTTTAAGTCTGTCATGGTCAATTACATAAATTAATTTTCAAAGGTTTCATCAACCTTGCATTCCTGTGATAAGCCTCAGCTGCCCATTATATATAAAATTGAATCCAACTATATATATAGCAATTTTGCAAAGAAATTTAAAAAAAAAGAAAGAGAAAGAAAAGAAACTCATTCCTGCCACTCTTCTAAACATCGCCTTGTGGTCATACCTTTAATGAACATATGAGGCAAAAAAACTGGGCCCTGTGATTTATCAGACTGTGCGATTTAGATACGATTGAAGTTAATGACCTCAGCGCTCTGCTTCTGTTTGGCAATGGAAAATGGTGTCATATGTTGGAGAGAAAGGACAGGTAGAACCAAGTATTCAAATCTCAATTTTAAGTTGTAATTTCCCTAAGAGTCTTAGGAGCCAAGATAGGGTATGAATGCAGAGCATGCATAGGTTCCTAGGGGACACAGTAGACTTTAAGATCTTCTTTTGTACTTTCCCCAGTGTCTGCATGATGTTCTGTCCATACATGCTCCAGAATAGATCAATATTGGTTGATTTAGTATATACATAATAATAATGTGTGGTCTGTACTTGAAATGCTACGGCAGCTACATTAACAGTTAAATGACTTGTGGTTTCCCCATTGATGTCATATGAAATGGCAAAATGAAGAGCTCTGTGTTGATGAACGAACACACAGTGCAAGCATCTGGGAGCACAGAGAGGCATCTCCCTGTGGTGGAATTTCATTGGCTTAAAGGGACAACTGACTGAGCAATTACCTTCCCCTTTTTCTATTTTCTGTGCATAAAGATATTATTTCAGCATATGTTTTCAGCACAATGTAGATAGAAAACTGAAAAACTATTAAAAACGTATTTGAAGCGAATCAGACAGCATGTATAAATAGTACAACTTTATTTACATCTCCCTAATGAATGAGCCTAGCTTCATGAGTTGATCTACCTAGTTCCCATAATCTGTTTCTCCTTCCATCCATGAAGCCCATCAATCAGCTTCAATCAATATTTTTCAAAGGCAGCAGGGCTTTTGCTACCAGTTGATTAACACAGGGCTATTTAATCTTTGTCCATCAGTCTTACCTCCAAATTCTAGGTTCATATCCACCTGGCTTGAAAATCTGATTGATTTAACATTATCACTTTTCTGGAGACTTCAACATTTGTCAATGAGCCTTTAAAAGAGACTCCGTTTATACAGGCAAGCTATATTTAGTGAATTATTATACTAAAAATCAGTGATTGAAGTAAATATTTCATTATTTATATTCTGTCATTTTAAAATAGCATGAATAAATAATTTGTACATCAATGTGTCTAATGTGTACTGGTTTATATCTAAACTAATATACTACATTGCCATATTGAGCTACATTGCTTATTGAAAGTGATGCTGGAATAGAAATAGTGCTTGTTAATAATGATATTGTTTTAACAATAGTAAAAACCCAAAATAAAAGTATATATGTGGATCATGGACAAAAATTAGTTTCATAAAATTAGTTCGGTAACTAGAATGCTTTTGTAAACACAGATTTGGACTTATAAGTGTGAGGGTGTATTATATTTTTGAACTCTATCCACAAATTTTCTAAACCTTTATTTATACACTTAGAGAATGCATGTTTACTATTATGTATAATACAATATTCATCCAAATTATAATTGCAAGACAATAAAATTGTCTTGTGTTAATTAAAAAGAGACCTTAGCACTGTAAATACCACATAGAAATGCTGAGTGAAAAATTCTGTTACTCATGCCAGGATTTCCACTCCTGGCTATGTTGAGTACACAGGAGTACAATGAAATCCCTGTCAAGAACAATGAGAAAAGTCAGAAAAAACACAAAGTTATAAGTTTGAAAGCAGCACAAAGCCACTGAGACAACCAGGAATTGAGGGGCCAAGATGTTGGAGAAAGGAGAACCAAGGAGAGATGAGCCTACTTCTTAGACCCATTTTTTTCCTTGGAGCAGTTGCTGATTCTTGGCTTTAGGTAAAAGGTGAAAAATGGAGGTCAAGATATGGACCAGGAGGCCAACAGGTCAGCTGAGCTTCTCAGTTTCACAGCAATGGAGAGACAAAAATTGAATTCAGGGCCTCGAGGCAGCTTACATCCTGTAGAAAAGGGGAGGATGAACAAGTGAGCATATGGTCAAGGTCTTCACCAAATTCTTTAGCTGTGAAGCAAGAGGTTAAGAAGCTAAACTGAGACTCTGAAAATTAAAACAGAGTTTTCAGCAGTTTTACAGGGCCTAGGAAATAAAAATTGCAGTTCAGAACCCACCAAGGAGTTGGGGATTTGAGCAAACACCCCCAGTCTCTGGGGACTAACCCTTGGAGCAGTATGGACACGAGTTAGGAGGAAGCTGACAAAAACTACAACCTGACCCAGGGCAGCTCAGTTCCTGACAGAGTGAAAATAAACGTTTCCCTTGTCTAACACAAGCTTTGATATGTTATGTATTTTAAGTATGCACATATTACAATATTTCATATGAATATTTACATAATTGTGAATGCATGCATGAAATACATAAAACAAAAATAAAATATAACTATCAAATATAAATATATAAATATATATAATTATTATAAACATATCATTTATAATTATTTTATATATTTATATATTTTGTATTTTTATATAAAAACATATATTTTATATTTTATATATACTTTAAGTAATAGCATATAAATATTTATAAATGAATATATAAACAAATATGTGAATAAATATTTCATTATTTTTATTATTTAAAGATCTAATAAATATGTGAACATAAATATCATATTTTAAATATTACAAGATATATACATGCATTTTAGATGATAGCCAAAGAAAAGGCTGAAATCAATGATCTAAATATTCATATTTAAAAGTAGAAAAGTGTGTACCAACTTAAGTCCAAGGAAAGTAAAAGAAGTCACAAAGAGAAGAAACATATCATCGATATCAGAAATGAAAAAGAAGTCATTACAGCAATCCTATGGATATTTTTTAAAGTGTTAAACGTATAGGATACTGTGACAATATCCTCTGTGCCAATAAATTGAAAAATTTTGATGAAATAGACAGATTCCTGAAAAAACACAACCAGAAAACTAACACAAGAAGACATACCAAGTCTGAATACGCCTCTATCTACAAAAGAAATTGAGTCTGTTAGTAAGATATTTCCCCAAAGCAAATGCCCAGGCTGAGAAATCTTCACCAGTGAATTCTTCGAAACAAGAAGCAAAGAAGCCTATTCTTATATAAACTCTGTCATATAATAGAAAAAGAATAAATACTACCCAGTTGAATAATAATTAATTCAATACTAATTGTACCAGATGTAATATTCGTATCACTATATCAATAATAATTCAATAACAATAGTGTGATAATTATACCAGAAAAATTAGTCAGCAAGAGCCTGTGCCAAAGGTCCCCAAAGACTTCTTCACAATAGCATTCAATCTTCTCAGTGACCAGTTGTAAACACCTCTGACAGCAGGTTTTGCTCATCACTGTTTTCTTAAAATGATGGGCAAGGATACTAAAGATGGTCAGAACATACGACTGTTCCCTCTGTGGATATCTGTTTTCTGAGTCGGAGCTCTTCAATTAGATAATTAAAGTCTCATTCCCAAATGACAAGCTTATTGTTCTCAGAGTGGAATGACTTTCTCAGTCGTAGACACAGAGTAAAATGTAGAGGCCCCTATATCCGGCAAAGCTGATGTACATAGGACCACACGTAACGTGTACTTGGATTCCTCTTCAGCAACAAGCACAGTGCTTTTCACCCAGTAGACATTCAACAAATTTTCATTACTTTATTGGAAAAAAAACCACAACATGCAATTTGACTGAACTGGAATAAAATCAATTAAGATTTTTATGTTTATTTTTTATGGAGTTTAGAAGGACATGGTAGTCTCCTATCCAAGTTTGCTAGTTCATTACTGTCATTGTATTTGAGTGTCATCGTGAAAGAGGAAGAAAAATATTGATTATAAAAGTCCTATGAATTCCAAAGAGCACATACTACATCACGGAGAACTCATTTTTGAATTCCTGTTCTCTGGGAAATGCCTGCTGGCTAATATTTTGGTTTGAGGGTTCCAGATATCAGGAAAAGAAAAACAAGAAAAATCAGTAAATTGTTTAAACAACATAGTGCTCACCTCCCCCAGATTCAAAGGCTAAATTTTATTCTTAAGAGAATGTCTCACAATACAACCTTGGCAGTCATACACTGAAAAAGTTGGTTGGGAAAAACTGTGAAGCTCTTCTGCAGTGAAGCAAAGCATAATGATAGCAAGTTTTACATTTCCAACTAGCAGGAAACTTCACTATTTCAGTATCACCAACTAAAGTGTTCCGTGGTGAGGCAGAAAACAGCCAATAAGTAAAAGAGAAGACAGATAAAAGGAAGAGAGGTAAAGCGTGCCAAAGTCAAGCTTGCATCAATGTTTCCAAATTTTTCACTTTCGTTTTAATAGTTCATAATCAACAGCGGGCAATAAAACATCTAAAAGATGAATCATACTCTTTTAAACATATAGGCTCATTTTAATTTACCCCTAAACTTCAGGAAACATACCTCACTATGAAGTCCTTTAATAAAAATGACAGATAAATGAAAATAAATGACTTGATTTTAAAACACACACACACACAGATTCTTCCCCTTTACTTGTAATGAGAGAATCAGAAGTTTTGTTCTCCCTTGAAGTTAAATGCAATTTTGTGTTGTATCAAATGTTTGGCACCTTTCTCTGCAGTTCCGAAGCAGCCCAAATGTAATTTGAGCTAATTCCTGAAATGTACTTTGGATAAGGATATTTATTGTCTGTGAGATAAATAGTCAAAATATATCCGATTTATTGATGTCTTGAGAAAGTGGCATTATGGCTGCTTAGAGTGAACCTCTGGGCTAAATGAATATTCAGAGAAGTGAAAGCAGGCAGACCTCTGGTATGTGCCTTAGGAAAAAACAATAACAAACAGAAAAAATAGCTGGGAAAAGGAAATTGCCTACAGTCTAGCTACTTTAGAGTGACGTGGTTAACGTTGATTGCGACAGAGGTCTGAGATCTGAATGTGGGTGATGCAGGAACCTTTTCTATAAAAACGGGCACAATAGAACAAGGATATGCAGAATCTGATTTGCTTTATTTCAGTTCTCCTCTTAGAAAATAACGGAAAAACAACTCCTGAAGAATTTATGAGCAAAAAGCTCTTGAGCATGTTTTTATAGCATTGTAGAATGAAAGAAATCATGCTCAGTTAGTTCTCAGACAAGATCAAGACGACCCTGGCCAACGTGGTGAAACTCCAACTTTACTAATAATGCAATCCGGGCATGGTGGCGGGTGCCTGTAATCCCAGCTACACAGGGGGCTGAGGTCGGAGAATCCCTTGAGCCTGGGAGGCGGAGGTTGCAGTCAGCCGAGATCACGCCATTGCATTCCAGCCTGGGTGACAAGAGATAAACTCTGTCTCAAAAAAATAAAAATAAATAAAACAAAAAATAAACTAATGCTATGAGTTAAAGTTTGCAAATCAATCATGATTTTTAGAATTTGAAGGATGTAAAAGAAATAAATAATTTAGATAAGTTTGTTGCCTAGATGGCTTTATAAGAAATTAAGGAGAAAGCCCTCAATTGAAAAGCTGTTAGTCTGTTGGGTTTAAGTAAGTCTTCACTAAATAGTAGTTTACTTTCTACTTCCCCTACCCACATCCTTTGTGAAATATATCTAATTTCAGAATTGGTAGAAATATATCTAATATATTTTTCACTTAAGTTTTTAATTTTAAATTCACTCTTAAAATTTATATCTGTTTCGCTTTCCAATCTGCTTTCCTTGTTTCTGTAACATAGCTACAATCCATTTCTTCATCTATGAAAATTCTAAACATTACCATTTAAGTTCCTTTTCAGATTTCTCGATTATCTGCAGTCTCAAGAGGATTTTCTTATTGGTTGCATTTGGTTTTCAGTTTTAGTTTAGGGTTATGTGTCAGTTTTATGGTATTAGTTTCTTGTCTACGTTACAGAACTTTTTAACCTGTATTCACAGTAGCGTGGAATTCTAGTTCTCACAGGGGCTTCTGTTCCTATCTATAACTAAGGGTGGGTGCCTGGCTTCCAGGAGACTCCCTTGGACATTAGATTTGTGGTGGTTTTATCTAGGTTAAAAGATAAAACAACACTTCCACATCCCACAGTGTCTTAGACCCTGGTCTCCATTGGTATGGAAACCCAAACGCCTGAAAAAAATATTCAGCCTGAAAGCCCTGAAACACCAACTCCATGACTCTGCATTTCTTTTCTTGGCAACTGAAGATTTCCCTTTCCATGTTTTTGAGCATAGCCAAATATTTTGCTTTGCTTTGCTTTAAACAAGCCCTATTTTATCCAGATTTCCTTATATCTGGGATATAGCCATAGCCGCCCAAGTCAGCTTTGTCTGTGGCAGGGCACCAAAGAGAGGCAACAACATCCCTGCTACTTTTTCTTCAACATCAATGTGGTTTTTACTTGTAAAAGTCAGTCCATGCAACAAAATCAGAATACATTCTACCAGCAGAGTGACAATGGAAAACATCAATTACTACAGGCCATGTTTCATAGGTAGGTGATTGTTCACATAATTTTAGAAGCTGAATTATGTGGATAATAGAGTTAGCAGATAATACTAATGACCTAGCCTGGAAAGAAACAGAAGTACTACTCACTAAAAAGAAATTGTAGTCAGAGGATACTAAATAATAGTATAGTTGTGTATGGACAGCATATTGAGCATTTGGTGGTGGTGATGTTTGGGAACTGGTGTGTGTGTGTGTTTGGGAGATTTTAGTTTCATTTTGATTTTTGGTTTTAAGATTTATTTATTTGAATCAGCACCCTTTCTCCTGGCTGTTTTTCCATAGTCAGTCTTGGTTCACTGAGACTTTTTTCATTAAAGCAAGTAATAGTTTTCCTCTTCATTTTCTCTTTTAGACCAAGATTGAAATTGGCCTGCAGATCAAAGACCATGGCAAAAAATTCCTGACATTGGAAACTGCCTTCCAAAACATCCCTGTGCCTCATCCCTTTCTACACATTCCATATAAAGAGATTGTTTCATTTTCCACCTGGCAACGCTTAAATTGTTTTATTTTTCTTCATTAAAACCGCCACGCCTCTTCGTTTAACTCATGTTTTAGTACCTTGATTCAGCAGGATCATAAAAACTTTTATTTTTGTTGTCGTTGCTCCTTTTTGCCGTGGGGAGAAGTAAAAAAGAAACAAGTTAAAGAATATACAGTTAACCCTTCTTTAAAAATATATAACTAGATTTCTAAAGGAATGAAAAAATACGGTACTAGTGGGAAAACTCTGCAAGAAAATCTATATTTAACTTGAAATAACATAACTTTTTGTGGGTGTGTTTGACATCCTCTCATACCTGCTAAGTCCCCTTGAGTCCTCAGTAAATATTAATTATGGATAATTGACAATTTCTTTCTTCTAATGGAATCTTCAGAGCCAACTTTGAAGTTTCCACTTGGTGCTAGCGTAGCCTTCAACGCAGGCCTTCTCTCCATTTTGGAATGTAAACATGATATGCCTATAAGAAGTAAGTGTGCCTTTCAGGGGTCCCCAAAAAGAAGTCAAATTTACACGGAATTACACAGAATGAAATCCTAAAACAAACAAGAGAAACTGGTTTTTATGTCTCTTTGTTTTTAAAAGCAAAAGAATAATGCCAGACTCTAAACAAACATTCTATGTTCCAAATACATTTTCCATTGTATGCTAAGCTCCTCTCCTGTGAATGCTCTACTGACCATCTTGTAAATGGCTTAAGTAGTTACAATCCCCTAATTAGGAGAATATAATGGCAGTGGCAAATGCCACCAGAGTGCCTTAGCCTGTTTCCTACCAATTTGACCTGATCGATCTATTATGTTTGCTGTAAATCTAATTGCATAGCAATCAGTGAATGACATGACTTATTATCTCAACTCAGTTTAGAATTTTATTTTGTGATGGGCATAGATGCACTTTTAAATGCGACACAAATACAAGCATATGTGTACATATGTGTCTGTATATGTGTATGTGTGTGTTTGTTTATATACGGTGTATGTGTAGACAGGTCTGTATATACACAGTATATGTACACTATGCATACTATATATACTGTATATTATATACAAAGTTCTCTTTGTTTTCCTAGAGTTGGAGTCTCACTACGCTGCCTAGGCTGGTCTTGAACTGCTGCCCCCAAACTATCCTCCTACCTTAGCCTCTCAAAGTGCTGGAATTACAGGCATGAGCCACTGTGTCCTACATACAATGTTCCATGTAAGGTATTTTCCTCATTGTTCAATCAAATTAAAGTAGATTTTGCTCTAGAATAGAAAGAAAACTATAATATATTTCCACTGTGGTTTTTTTTTTAGTAAATAAACACTTTATAGCAATACTTAAATCTGAATTTTTGAGATTTAATTTGTATAAATGTTCAGAAACGTGTCTTTTTTTTTCAAGCAAGATTCACCTTAATTTGTTTTCCTCATCACAAGCTGCATGCTTAAGTGAAAGACTCTGAACTTCTCTTCTTCAGGTATCAACCATATAACTTCAACCACATGGACTTCTTGTTTGTGGATTGCATATTTCAAATGGAATTTGTGCTTATAATCCAAAACTCTTGGCAAGAATTTAAGTCACTCCACGTGCCCTGCTCTGCTGTGCTTAGTCAAATTTTCCCGAATACAAAACTTTCAATAAATAATATGAACTGATAGTCCCAGTCCCAAGAGTCAAATGGGACTTAAAAGCAAGAAAGAATACTGCCTGCTCATCTAGTCACAGATAGAAATTGGGAAACTCTTGTTTGTCTGAATTCTGTGAAAACTCACTGTTAGCCACAGTTTCACTTTTTATCTTTTTATCACTTTTTACCTGTTAGAGTCAACTCGGAAGAAAATATCCCATAGCAAACTTTCCTACCCAAGACACTATTAGTAAGAATTGCTAACACTTACAGAGAGCTTACTACCTGTCAGGAACCATTCTAAACCCTTTACACAATTCATCTCCTTTAATCCTCACAATCTTGTGAAGTAGAAACTATTATTTTTTCAAACTTTAGATATGAAGAAACTGAGGTACAATGATGTTAATTTGCTGAAGACTACATAGATTGTTAGTGGCAAAGCCAATTTAAAAGAAAATTCCATTTGTGTTTGTCACTCACATTAAGCATTACATTATAGAAGGATCCAGGGTACGATTGCAGTTTAGATATTACGTGCCCATATGCAATCAGGGCCAGTACACTTAATGAAGACAGTCTAGAGTGAGAAAAGTGATGGGCCAGAAATCAGCAGACCTTGATTTCCAGCATCACTTCCAGCCTAGCCCCTGATCAGCATTTAACCTTGAACAAACCACTTAACCCCTGGGCCCAAATTCCCAATCTGCACAAGGAGAGATTAGATGTTCTCCAAGGTCCTTTTCAACTTCAACGCGTATGTCTCTATGATTAATGGCTGAATGAATGTCACATTGATCTCATGACTTGTGGGTGTGTTTGCCATGTTAATGTTAAAACTACTAAAATGAATCTATCGGCTTTCTAAACGGAGATTCAGCCACGGTTTCTTCAGTTCAAAAGGACTACAGAAAAGACTGTTTTCCAGAGCCATGAGTCTCTGAAATGTTTACCAGCACTAGTAGAGATTTGCTCATTCATTTATTATATTAAATTAATAATTTTTGAGTTCAAGTAACGTTCCAGGCATTGTTCTAGACATTGGGCTACAAAGGGTGAATAAGGCAAATGTGATTTCTGCCTTCACGAAGTTTCTAGCAATATATATGTTTGTATTTGTGTATGTGTGTGTGTACGTAAACATTCATAAATGATACAGGTTGTGATAAATTCCGGAAAGAAGGTGAAAAAACTTTGCTATGACCCAGAATAGGGAGGAAAGCTCTTTTCACAGACTTTCTGGGGAAGTCTAACACTTTCTTAAAAATTGGAATGAAATTGTGTCTGTTTAGCAATCTCATCAAAATTAAGAAGACTTCTATGATCAGTTTGATTTCATAGACTATTTTTCTAATAGGGATTAGGCATTAAATTTCCTAAATTTGTTAGAATGGAAGGCCCACCTCTATCACTTTTGTTCAGTTGTCCTCTGTAGTCCAAGTTACTTGCTTAACAAGGTATGGCTGCTAATAGCAACTCTTCCTTGAGTTTGTCTTGAGGATTAAATAAGACAATTGGTGTACTGCACCTTTTATCAGCCATAAAAAATAATAAACTATCAGCAATTTTCAGTCATTTTATCTGTATCTGAAGATTTCATATTTATAAGGAAGATTGTCCTTCTCGTTATGATATTTAAAATAAGTACGAGCCACCTTATGTACTAAGTTTCCAGGATAATTCTAAACTGCTGTTGAGCTGAGTTAGTAAATGTTGCTTTTTAATTTATAAGACACTCCGACAGTTTCTCAAACTTGAGCGCGCATTAGAATCACCTGGAAGACTTCTTAAAATATGAGTTTTGGGGCCCCAGTTGCAGATTGCTGATTCAATAGATCTGGGGTAAGGCTGAGAATGTGCATTTCTCACCATTTCCCAGGTGACGTGCGTGCTGTTGGTCCAGGGACCACACAATAACACAGCAATTGTATCCTGTCACATGCCAGGCACACCGTGAGGATCTCTGCATACTGTAAAATATCTGATTCTCAAAATCACCACGTGCTGTAGGCATCAGGACACCTATTTACACAGAAATGAGAAGAAACTTGGCTAAGGTTGCGGAGTTCCCAAGGAACAGAGCTGGGTTTGAGCCTCAGTTTGCCTGTCCCAGAGCTCATTGCAACATGTACTGTGCATTGAAACACTTTCTAACCAAAGATTTACTGACAACTGTAAATTGATGTCTTAGAAAGATTGGGCTCCAGCAAAATATCTACACGACTATGGCATTTCAGTTAGAAAATTCATAAATCAAAAGCAAACTGAATCTCAGGAGGCTCTCTGTCATGATCGCACGTGCTGCCTAAAACCACAAATTAAAATAAAGTCTCATGAACCATATAAAAAATATTGGCTTGGCATTCAATTTTCTTTGTTTATAAAACTAATGTAATACCTTATTTGAATCTTGAAAAATATATCTCCATAGAGAGAAATGAGTCATTCTGGAGGTTAAATCCACTCCGTTCTCATTTTTGTGAAATATAAGTTTAACTGAAATGTAACAACAAGCTAGAAAGATCTGAGCTGAGTGTAAGATGTTTGCTTGAGTTTTGATGACACCTAGGTGAAAGTAAAGACTATCTGATAGATCCCTCAACATTATTAGGATGGAAGAAAATTCCTAAAACACATGAGCTATCATTTTAGTTTTAATAGAAATGTCTTTTTCACAGCCTCACCTTAGTCTTCGAATGTACGTAAAATATAATATTTTGGCACTAACATTGAAAGGAGAAAAGGCAAGATGAACTCCTTTCTTGGGCTAGTAGCCCTGAAACCCAGCACACTGTTGGCATCCCACAAAGTGGAAGCAGGCATTCCTGTAAGAAGGCTTTTCCCAGAGATGAATTCTTATTTGCACGTATCATTTACAGCTTTGCCGTGTGGGTTCAGATGAAAACGGAACTCAGAGGGGGGGCATAATTAATTGAGTCAACTCAAGTCCTCTGACAAAAAAACAGGCAAGTGAAAACTATCAGAGGGTTTGAGAGCTTCCTGGTAAGCTTCACTCACCAGGATGACATTCAGACTCCCAAAATGTGTGAACCCATTCAAGTGGGCGAGCAAGTCAGACCCAGAGACAAACTCTGCATTTAATATCCTTTTGAAAGCATACTTGATTTTTTTAATCAAATATGTTGCTTGTGTCCTCATTTACCCATTCTCTCACTAGATTAGTGACCATCCTCTTTTAAAAGCCAAAGCACCTACTCATGTAACCAAACACTACCTGTTTCCCCAATAATCTATGGAAATAAATAACAAAAAATAAATAAATATTTCTCTAACGCTAAAAACAATAAATAAATAAAAGCCAAACAGCACCATAAAACTCCCCAAGCCAGAACGCAAAAAGCAGCCTTTTTTATTTTGCTCAAATCTTATTTCAAAACTTTAATTTCTATCCTGGTAAACTAATCAATCACCCTGCTTTTTCCTTTATTTGGAATTACATAGCTCCATTGAAGCCTATTATTTAGCTTGCACGAAAGCTTTAGTTTTCCGTGACATGAAAGACATGTAGTTAAATATATGAACCCTGCTTAGAGAACCAAAAGGAAGGTATCTTTTAGTGGAGGAAATGGAGAAAAATACAAGAAAATATGGGGGATGTTTAAAATTCTCACTTTAATTTTAAGAACCATCAAGAGCCACCAACTATGTAAAAGTAACAGCAGGTGTCTTGAGCTTAGAAAAGTAGGCACACGGACACCTAGACATTAGCTGGAGCCACCTGAGAGCCTACCAAGGGGCAGTATTTCTGGAGAGAAGAAGGAAAGACATGAAGGCATGTGTGCATTTAATCAATAGTTATTAGGCATTGTGATCATAATGGAGATGCAGTGATATTGAGGGTTATCCCTGGCCTTGATGAACTCAAATCTAGTGACAGTCACTTCCACAACCATGTATTAATCCAGGCAGAAGTGCCACTATCATATTTAAAAAGCAATCTCCCACTATGTGCCAGGTGCTTTGTACACATCTGCTCAGTTCCACAAGTTATTGACAACCCCCATTTACAGATGTAAAAACAGATTCCCGACTTGTCCCGGGCACGCGGCTGATAAGCAGCGGTGCTCCAATTCTCTTCTTACTCCCTAATCCCAGCACTTTAGAAGGCCGAGGTGGGCGGATCACGAGATCAGGAGTTGGAGATCAGCCTGACCAACATGGAGAAACCCTGTCTCTACTAAAAATACAAAAATTAGCCGTGGCGGCGTGGGCCTGTAATCCCAGCTATGCCAGAGGCTGAGGCAGGAGAATGGCTTGAACCCGGGAGGTGGAGCTTGCAGTGAGCCGAGATGGTGCCACTGTTCTCCAGCCTGCAGCCTGGGCAACGGAGCGAGACTGCGTTTCCAAAAAAGGAGAAGGAGAAGGAGAAGGAGGAGAAGGAAGAAAGAAGAAAGCAGAAGAAGTCTTGCTAGCTGAAACTTACAACATTGACAGATAAGATAGACAAGTAAGGTAAGGGAGATAAAAGCAGGGGAGCAAGATGTACTAAGGGCTTTCCGTGCTGTGTTTTATATAAATCACCCTTCCTGTGAGGGTGGGGTAGAAGGCCGGATCAAGAAAGACTCCACACGGAAAGTTACATTTATGTTAGATCTTTAAATGAGTAGGATTTGCCTCATTGTGGTGTCTTCAGCCGAAGGAAACTCAAGGAGGTTTATGGTTGAGAGCCCCCTGGTTTGGCAAGAAGGCAGACTGTGGAAGCAAAGGGGGAAAAAAAAGGAAGTTTGAAAAAAAATTGGCTGAGGATAAGTTGAAAAAACTTTGAATATCTTGCTAAAGTATTAGATATTATTCAGTAGGCAAAGCTGAAGATGAGGTAATGGTAAAAAAAAAAAAGTTGCAATTTATACCTCTTTTATACACTCTATCAACTCTAATACACAAAATAGAGTATCTAGGTGTTGTTCAATGAATAATTGTCAAGTTACATTCAGGGCTGTGCTATTTCAGTATTAGTGAAACTAATCACTATGATTTATTTAGGGCTTTTCTCTCTCAAGTGCCAGGCAGTTTGAATATATTATCTATTATCTTTTTTCCTTACAACAATCCAATAAGATTGTCATCATTGTCTACGTTGTATATATTTAAAAATTGGGTTTATAGAGGTTATGCAACTTTCTAAGGACAAACAGTGAATATGCCACAAAGGCTAGATTTGAAGGCTAGTTTCTAATTCTAACACCTCTGCTCTGTCTATTCTGCTATGCAGTTTTTCTAGGTGCACTGATGGATTTGTACAAATCTATTAAAAATATTTGCCTTCTCTCTCACTCCAGTCTACCCTTCATTCCTCCCTTAACTGTGACTTGAACAACCCACGTTGTTCAATGGCAGCTTGGATTGGAGATGAAATATGTGATGGTGAGCACAGGGAAGGTAATTGACCCCTATGGGGATCAGAACTAGCACTTTGTTCTTTTCAAAGTAGTGAAAACAGATGCAGTGAGCAGGAATTTGGACTCTGAGTAAATTAAGGAGAGTTAAGGCAGAGAAAAGGGACGTTAATGCCAACATGAAATAATGATGACAGAATGCCAGGTGACTCAAACATATCACAACATACAAGTGACCCTCTGGTTTTGCAAATGAGAACATACACCTGAATGACAATTTACTACCAAAGAAGAGCAGGGGAGTTGGGAATAGAAAGAGCCTGACTTAACTGAAGAGCAAACAAAGCCACAGAGGAAGTTCAGAAAAGGTTCCCAGGGAAAACTGTGGGAGGCCTGTGCTTGTCAGTTACTTCCCAGGCCAAACCATACACAGCCTAATACATGTGTTTGCTTAAACCCTTGCACTGTAGCTTCTTCCAAGAATAAGTAAGAGGGACTCTGTGTCCACTAGTAAGAGATGAGGCCTTCAGTGTCAGAGTGGGGCAAAAAATAAGAGGTTCAGGATAGACCATGGGTATAAAAACCAAAGGCATATTTGAAAAAGTTAGAGGATATGAGAAATTATTATAACATTTAAGAGGGCAAGGGGGAGCTTTTTGTCTAGATAGTTATCTATTCCTTTTCATTTTTTCCTCTCTGGGATCAACAATCTAGGAGAATAAACCTAAAATAAACTGGCAAATAAAAACTCTCTGAAAGAAGCTAAAGGAGAAAATGTTAGGAAACTGTCAAGTCTCAATCATAATTTTGACAAATAACATGTCCTGAAACATTAGCTTTTCTCCAATTCCTTTACCACTATGTTTTCCTAAAAAGGTATTTATTAAAAATCCACAAAATAAACCGAAAACATCTCATGAAAATGTATTTCCAGAGATAGACTATTTTGTTATTACTTTGCTACTTGGAAAGGCATTATTTGCTTGAAATTTTACCTAGGTATAGGCACATTCTTTCACTCCTTTTTAAATGCCATATAATATACTTTATTCTCAAGGAGTGGCTTTCCTGCCTCATGGAAAAATATTGTCAATATAAAAACATTCATGTTAGAGTTTGCAGAGAGATTAAGAGCCATCAAGGTCCACTTTAAATTTTGACTGATGAAAAAAACCAGCTTGGAGAGGCAATGATTTATGTCCTATCACAGTGACTTTAGTGGCAGAGAGGACATTGGGGCCTCTATGTACTGAATCCATGTCCGCTTCTCTAGCCACTACAAATTTGAACTTTAGAGAAACTATACTCACGAAAGAGTGTCCCCTTCACCCCAAAGGAAGATGGGAAACCTATTACAAGTCACTTCTGGAATAAAAACCCAAGCATTAGGCCTCCAAATACTCATTGGACATCTAAAAGATGATGCAGATAATTTGTAGGAACCATGGAGTGAATATTATATTTGTAGAAATACTATTCAGGAAAACTATATACTTTAAAAGGTTGCTAATTTTCTAATTTACCTGCACAGTGTAAGTTTTTCACAACTCCACCCATAAACCTTCAATGCAATCACCCCGCCATAAACCCATTGCTTTAATGACAAAGCAGCTTATAATTTCTGGTATTAAACACAAAACATATTAATCTAAATAGATGCATTCTTTATGTTTTTTTAATCTTAAAAATCAAAGGTCTATTTTTCTTCCGTATATCCTGATTGGAACTTCAGAGGGAAGACATTAAGAATCCACAATTTCTTCACATAAAAATTGAAGTTTCATGTCAAGAAATCCATGAACAACGATCTAACAGAAGTTCCCCTAGAGTACTGAAGAAGATGGGACCTTCTGTAAGTCAGCTTTAAACCATGAGGCCAATCCATCTCTCTGACTGTGTAACTGTTGAGCTCTCACCCCCTACCACAAGAGAGAGAAAATCACTACCAGCATTTGATCTGGAGTCTGCTCAGGGAATCCTGAGTTCTACATCCAACAGTGCAGATGGAGAAGAACGGAAAAGAGTCAAGCGTCACCATCTCTGAGGTGTCCACATTCTTTAATAACATCAGTTTCCCTGGCTTTTTTTCCTTTTGGCCAATAATGGGAGCAGACTAGCAGTGGCCATTAAGGTTTCCTCAAATGAGAAAACAGGAAATAGAAAGAAAGTCTTCTCCAAGCATGACGCTTCATAACCCCTAGTCCACATACATCCTCAGAAAATTTATGTGTCCCTGTTCTTCAGAGCCTTCTACAAGAGGAGCTCCAGATACAGAAATGTAACAATGCCATTACCAGTATCCCAAGCCACTAGAGTCCATCCGCAATTCAACAGTTTGCTAAACTATCAGTTGCTTGTAAGGCATTATAAAAACAAAATTTTTCAGCAAATTCATAATCAGCCACAGAGCAAGCTGAAATTCAGTAGTTGGAGTTCATGGTCTGAGTCTGTCCCGTCTCTTGAGTCACCAGAAGTTCAGGTAAAACAACAGCTGATGGGCAGTAAACATTCTCAGGAAACATATAAGTATTGACCATCCATTCATCATGTAAGCAATCTGTTTGTTTTGAATTAAAGAAAAACTTCCCTTGAGCCATTCCTCATAAACAGACATTAAAGGAAACTATGAATAATCTGCTTTGGTTTGGAAAGGACATTGAGAAAAGGCCAAAGAGACTTTTTCCCCCCTTTAATTGATGTTCCAAACTGATTTGAAACAGGCCAACGACTTTCAAACATACATGTTAAGAGACCCGTACACTCCTCACTTGAATCAAAATAATCCAACTGGTCTACCAACTTCTACTAGACTCACAGAACCTTGTATATCCTATAGCTCTATATTCTATTCTATAGAACCCATGGCCCTCCAGCTCTTACTGGAATATCATGAGTAAACTGAAGCTTATTTTATCCCAAATTAACTTTTTCTATTATTAGTTAAGCCAAATTGTCAAAAAATTATTTCACATATTAAAACAAAATATAACTCTTATAGCACCCACACATTGACTCTAAACAAACTCTCCAGAGATTATTCTTCAAAATAGATCTACTTCTTTTACATGATAGATTTTCAAATATTTGAAGTTAAGTCTCCTCTAACTAAATCTCCTCAACAAGATGTGTCATTTTAGGCCACATTTGATGATATTCTCCAGAATCTTTAATATCATGTTATTATTTGCTTGTCCAGCAATAATTTGTAAAATAATGTACCAAAAGTGGAACACAATTATCTAATAGCGGATTTAATCCTTTAATCCAAGTAATGGTATTTAAAAGAGTAACTGATACTTCATAATCATTCAATAAATATTTTCTATTTATTGGTTCTACCAATTTGGCACTAGGTGCTGTTTTGGGTATTGGGGATTCTGCAGTAAACACTATAGACAAAAATCTGACCCCTTGCAACTTATGTTTCATTTGTTACTGGACTCACTGGAACATTGGTTGAAGTAGACCCTGAATTACTTGCAAGGTATTGAACTGCACAGGGTTGGAAACTAGAAGGCTAGCACTTGGTTAATATTTTTTAGTGGATGACATCTCATAAACTTGAGATCATTTCTGCATCTTAAAGTAGCTGTATGATAAGTGAGGTTTAAACCTCCACTGGCCTTCCTAGGAAAAGGTAGACATATCTAGAATAATTTGTAAGGCCCTCCAATATCTCGCTCTGATCATTTTTTTTTCTTTCTAGATTTAAATGTTGACCTTCTCCTTTTGTTTCCAAATGTTACCTATTTTTTTTCCAACACCCTCTGTGCAAGCAGACACTACATCCTTGCTTGTCCGTCTCCCTAAAATTCCCTCACTCAATTTCTCCTCCTAGGCAATGCCTCATCTTTTCTAATGTGGCTCAAAATCCTAAATTGTCTTCACAGTCTTCCTTGACCCATCCCTATTTCCCTCAAAACAGTTTGTAGCTTCATCCTCTGCTTCTAAAATATTTTATTTATGCCTCTCTTGTAATACTAGTCTTCCAAGATCAATAATTCTTTACTTATCTGTCTACAGTAGTGTAATATACGTTTTTTAAAGGCAGAAGCAATGTCATAATCAGTGTTGTAAGTATAGAGTTTGAAAAGCATGAGCCTCTTATTGTAAGTACACAATAATATCCATGAAAGGATAATTAATGAAACCATTTTGAAAATTATAAAATAATATAAATATAAGATTATTTTAATAAATGTTTATATAATTTCTTGAGTCTACCATTTGATTATAGATGTCCAACTAACTGATTTTATGTGCATGTATGCAACTGAAAACATTAATTTAAGAACCAAAATGGAATTGGTAAACAGAATAAAAATGAATTTTATAAGGATCATTAACAATAGCATTACCCTTATCATTACCTCAGTTTAAATAATTCCAATTAAAAAGTACTTAAGACATTTCCAAGATTTATTCTAAAGTGTTTTGGCAATGCAATCTAAGGATATACTCAGTTAATTTTTAAAATAAATTCAAGTATTAATTGCATATTGCTTATGAGGTCCCCCAAAATAATAAATATCATTCAAATTAGCAATGATAAGAAATAAAGTAAATAGCAAACAGAACACTCAAATACTTTCAACACATTAAAATAAATATCAATCATCAGTTAAAAGCATTTAAATATGTTAGATAAATTTTCATTGATAATATTCTTTATAGCAATAACTCTTCAAATTAAGCAAAAACGTGATCAAACCTCGAAAATGCCAAGAAATGTATTATTTTAGACTTATAATTCATTTTATTACCAATAGAAATGATAACAGAAAAAAACAAGAATAATTAACAATTCATAAAGTGTAAAGGTACTGAAAGACTATAGCCTAATAACCACAGTAGTTGAGAAGGAAAAGAGGAGACATTTTTCAGTAAATTCAGCGTGGACCTTGGCCACCACCCTTGCCAAGTGCAATCATCACATACTGGTGATGTGGCACTGAATGTCTTTCCCCAAAAGAATCAAGGGAAGAGTTCAATGCCCTGAGCTGCCTCGAAGGCCACTCAGTTCTCTACACCCTAGTCTTATAATAAATACAAATTGATCATCTGATTTTTGTTGATAATAGAGTGTATACTTCCCCACCGACTTTTGTCTTCACCTTAAGTTCCTTTCTCCCAGGCATGGCCATGGCTTTAGTTCCCAGGCTGATCTGAACTCATACTCTTTCTCATTCATTTCCTCCTGGTAAAAGGGCTCTCAAAGTGGTGAGATTCATAGTTTCCTTGTACTCTCATCCCAGACTTCTCTGAAGGCAGATCACCGATTCCTAGATTTCCCTCTGTCAGGGAAAAAAGACAACATGCTGCTGTCTCCCTACGTCATGTGAAAGAGAAAGCTAGTGCCAGAAAGTTACAAATGAAGTTTCAGGGCAACCTCTATAATGTGTCTGTGACTTGTCTCTATACACATGGATCTGCTCTGCTTCAAGGCCACATAAGAAAAAGCAAAAACTCTAAGAAGCTATTAACAAAATAGCATTTTTGTCTGGGCACAGTGGTTCACACCTGTAATCCCAGCACTTGGGGAGACTGAGGTGGGTGGATCACTTGAGCCTAGGAGTTCGAGACCACCCTAGGCAACACAGGGAAATCCCATCTCTACCAAAAATACAAAAATCAGTAGTGTTTGGTGGCATGAGACTGTAGTCCCAGCTACTCAGGAGGCTGAGGCAGGAGAACGGCTTGAGCCCGGGAGGTCAAAGCTGCAGTGAACCATGGTCACACCACTGTACTCCAGCCTGAGCAGGAGTGAGATCCTGTCTCAAAACAAACAAACAAACAAAAATTATATATATGGCATTTTCAAAGCTTAAAACTGTGAATTTATCTTAGCAAAGAGAAAAGCCTAAACTTGTTTAGAATAAAACACTCATGTTACACTTTAGCAAACGGGGCCACTAGAGCTCAGTTACATTTCTTTTGAGTTGATTGTTTTAGAAGCTTAAAATTAGGCATAAATAATTTATAAGTCTTTATAAGAGTGTGACAGTTAATACTGTAAACTTGACTGGACCAAGGGTGCCAAGATATTTGGTCGAATATTATTCCAAGTGCGTCTGTGAAAGTATTTTTGGATGAGATTAATGTTTTAATCAGGAGACCAAGTAAAGCAGATTGTTGCCCTCCTTAAGGTGGGTGGGTCTGAACCAATCAGTTGAAGGCCAGAATAAAACAAAAAGGCCAACCCTCCTGCTAGTAAGAGGAACTGCTCCTGCCTGACTGCCATGAGCTGGTACATCAGTCTTTTCCTGCCTTCAGATCCAAACTGAAACATTGGCTCCTTCTGAGTCTCAGGCTGGACAGTCTTCAGACTGCAGCTACATCACTGGCTCTCCTGGGTCTCCTGCTTGCTGGCTGAAGATTTTGGGATGTCTGAGCCTCCACAATCATATGAGCCAATTCCTTGTAATGAATAAACGAAGGATTAAATAAACAAATAAATAAATAAATACTGTTGGTTCTGTTACTCTGAAGAATCCTGACTAATGCAAGCAGTGTTAGCAATCTTTACTTAACCTTTCTAGACATTCGTTTCCCCATCTATAAAATAAGGGGTATTGCTTAACTGTGAGCTTCTTTCCAACATAATGTAGTTTTCTAGTTCTGTAAATGCCAAGTCAAATGATCCTTTTTATCTCTGGCTTTTATGGGATGAGAACTTACCTTATGCCCCACACTGAGGTGCTGGGTGTTACATGTATCTGCTTATCTCATATCACAACAAGCCGGGGTGTTATTAGTCCTTATTATTATAGGTGAGGACACAGAGACATTCAGTAATTTTCCCAAGATCTCAAAACCTGACGAGCCAGGGAGAGAACCCAGACACATTGCCTTAGAAAAGTTAATTAAACAAACAAACAAAAAAATGAAATGGAAAAACAACTTGAGGAACATATAAGAAAGTGAAAAGTAGTGGAGTTGGGAAGTAACTTCTTGATACTTAACCATAATTCACTAACTCAATCACTCTGAACTTACTTTTCCTCCAGATTGACTTAGGTCCTTATCTCTCAAAAGAAGCTTCCAGTTTTAGGATGGTTACGACCTTTTCGTTGCTGCTGTTGTTGTTGTTCTCTGTCGCCCAGGCTGGTATGCAGTGGTGCAATCTCGGCTCATTGCAACCTCCGCCTCCCAGTTTCAAGCCATTCTGCTGCCTCAGCCCCCTGGGTAGCTGGGATTACAGGCACCTGCCACCATGCCAGGCTTACTTTTGCATTTTTAGTAGAGATGGGGTTTCACCATGTTGGCCAGGCTGGTCTCAAACTCCTGACCTCAAGTGATCCACCCACCTCAGCCTCCCAAAGCGCTGGGATTATGCCTATGACCGTTTTTAATGCCTACTCTACCCCTTCAAGCTCTGACCCCAATCTCACTTGATAAACAGAAACTCTCTGTTAAAAAGAAGAGGTGAAAGTGACTTCTGGCAATACTTTATTCTCATGTTTCTATTTCTCTTGTCCTGAAAATGTGACTCCACACCTGGTTAACCAAAGCACTCTTTTAAGTAATGAATTAAAATACACGGGCATGTGCATGCGCATACACAGTATGTGTGTGGAGGCTTGTGTAACATTCTATTCTTCTCCTCTGAAGCACATTGATGAAAATGAGTGTTTTTATAGGTAGTCTTAAATTTTCCTGCACTTAATTGTGTACACAGTATATTTTGAGCAGACTTATCTACTTAATTTTGTTTGACTTAGAGTATTACCAGTGTTCACTATCCTCCTTAATTATTTTGGGAAGTGGAGAGAAAGTAATTTTGTTTGAAAATATGCCTGCACTCATCAACATATATGTAATAATAATGGTTAATATTTGTTGTATAGCAAGCTGTATTGTAATGGCAATACTTATGGTATAACAGGTTCTACGAAGCAAGTACTTTTATTAGTCTCATTCTACAGTTGGGAAAACAAGATCTTAGGGAGGGTTAAGTAATATATATTATATCACATAAGAGCTGAGATTTAACTAGTCTAGAAATTACACCTAAAATTAAGGGAATGTAGTTTTCAGATAGGTTCAAGAAGCAGAATATTACCAACCTTAGGATACACTCATTATGCACCCTATTCTGATTCTTCAATGATTGCATGCTCAGCAAGGATCCTCTAACCTCTTCTCTATGAAATAAAATATTGTGTAAAACAAATGTTTTATGCTACTTATTCTGTGCTTAAAATACACCTGCGTGTAATAAGGTGTTCTAAAGGGATACAGGTTTACCAGGTCACTATACATACCAAATCCTGCCACCCCAAGAGTCTTTAATTGAAGAGACACCCAAACCAGCTTCAACACTGTCCTATTTTCCATGATTTCTTAAAGATTCTAAATAGAATCCATCGTTTGATAAGCCATGGGGAATAGTGTGCTTTCAGATTGACTGAGCAATTCTCCCATGAATAATCTAATTTGCTTTTCAGTTTGGAAACCCCCTCACTCACTGCTTCAGACTTTTAAGGGGTTTAGGATAGAAAGGAAAGTGAAGATTAAGTTAAAATCTGAAGCAGCATCAACATTTTGGATATATCAAAGCTTCTACTTATTAGATTTAAACACAATGAATTTCCCAGAAAGGCAAAGGGGAGAGGCTGTAACTTTGCCAGGGGGAACAGGAGTGCCAAGAGAGCTGAGTGGCAGTTTGCTTGGCTCTGTGACAATGATTTTGTTCAAATGCTCCCCACCTTGCTTCCGAGCAGTGCAACAGCCTCGGTTCAAACAAAGCACTTACACAGCCTCACCTGTGGGTTGCCAGCACCTCGCAGGGTGGAATCCTGGCTGTCAGACAAAACTCCGACTCAAAGTTCATTTCATAAATGCTTCCAAGTCAAAAAGCCATTTTTACTGGGCTGGGCTGGTTTCAAGCATATCGCTGCCAAGACTTAAATTTCCCATCTCACACTGCCATCTACTGTCTAAGGCCCTGTGCTCTTAAAAAAAAAAAGAAGGCATAATACACCGAGCTTTCCAGGAGTCCAGGGCATTATTCATGGACGCTCTTTCTAGAGTCCCTCTTGAACAGTAATCAAGTCTGATTGCTTTTATGTTCACCAATAACGCTATACTTCAGAGTCATATAAAATGCATGTGGACCAAAACCACAAGCATTTGTGTATGTGACCTCACGCGAGAAAAAAAAAAAAAAATTATAGTCTGTTTTAAAAGAATTAGAACCACCATTACTTAGTATCCAGGGGAAATAGACCCAAAAGATCTTGACGGAGAGTCATTGCCTCATTGTTTTAATTGTAGAAAAACAAAGCTGTCTCGAACTGACTGGACTTCATTGACATTAATGTGGCCCGCTAGCTCTCACCCTGCTAGACCTTGGCAGCTAACAAGAATCTTGAGAAATGAACAGTCAGGACTAGACAATGTCAGGATGCCCATCCAAGTCCAAAGGCACCTTCAATCATGGCAGACCACTGATCCACTGCGGGCCTCACATGTGCATTTCGTCCTTCCACCACTGGTGAGAGCATTTCCCCAAGACCAGGCTCTTTCACTTTTAGATAAATTGACCCAAAACCCAATGCATCACTCTCTCCTTTATAGAGGGAGGGAATTCCCAGTTATCACTGCCACAAAAAAAAAAAAAAAAAAAAAAAAAAAAAAACCCATTTTTCTGATATAACTGTATTCATCATTTATCATGCACCTTCATTTAGTTGTTGTTGTTTTTTATTTTTATTTTTATTTTTGAGATGGAGTCTCGCTCTGTCGCCCAGCCTGGAGTGCGATGGCGCAATCTCGGCCTCACTGCAAGCTCCGCCTCCCGCGTTCACGCCATTCTCCCGCCTCAGCCTCCCGAGTAGCTGGGACTACAGGCGCCGCCACCACGCCCGGCTAATCTTTGTGTTTTTAGTAGAGACGGGCTTTCGTTGTTTTGTTTTTTAAAGGGGCAACAGGAAATCATAAACAAGTCTTGTATTAGGAGTCCAAAGAGCTAGTCTTCATCACGACTTTGGCACTTAGCGTAAGGATGCATGACCTTGTATAAGGCACTTGGAAACCTCAGCCTCTGCTTCTCTATTTGAAAATGGGGATAATAATTATTTCCCTTCCTGCCTTATAGGTTGAAAGAATATAATTTAAGTAAGCTATACAACTTGAAAAGTGCTAAGAGGATATATCTTAAGTATTCTCACCACCTCCTCACCAAAAAAAAAAAAAAAAAGAAGAAAGAAAGAAAACTATCTGAGGTAATGGATATATTATGAGCTTCATTATGGTGATTATACATATATCCATCAAATCATGAAATTGCACACCTCAAATATTTACAGTTTTTAATTGTCAGATAACTCCATTTTAATTTTAAAAACTTACAAAAAAGTTATACAGAAAGGAATGATCATTGATATTAACACTATTAACACTGTAACTTAATTCTTCATGTGTATTTTTCCATTTAATTTAAGTGTCACTTCCAATTGCACCTAGAATCTAAAGCTGCATCTTTCATGCAGTTGGCATTTCTGAAACATTTGTTGAATGACAGATTGATAGATTGATAGTCTCTGGAATTTCCTAGGAAATTCCACCTAGCTACATGGAAGCACTTATGTTCTCCAGAGAGCATTTACATTAATTTTCCAACTTTAAATAACATCCTGATAAATAGAAAAGAGCTCACACAGGGCAAAGCAAGATGTTTTTAATTGAAGCCCTTGTGGTACTTTTACTATTTTAATTTTCAAAAAGCATTTGCTTTTGAAAGCACTGCTATCAAATGTGCTTTTCAGAAGGTGTACAAAATATAACAAACGATAAGATAAATTTATTTGCTTTATGTTGGAAAATAGCAAGACTTTCCTCTCTGGAAAACCACAATTGAGCAATAAGGAAAAAGTCAGAATTTCCAGAGTAGTGATACTAAGATTTTTAGGCCACCCATTACAAAGCAAACCATTTTTAAAACCTTAAAAATAGCTCATTAATATATTTGTGAAAGAACACTGCATACTAAAGAAAAATAGCTGTGTGCTTGGGTGCAGGGTGTGTGTATGTGTGTGTAAGTATATGTAGGTGCTATATATTTCAGGAAATAAGGATCTGTGTTGATGTATGTAGATGCATTTGTTTCCATTTTGATTATAGTCACATATTTTCAAGATACTATGCATTAAAGTTAGAGTCAATAGCCATGAAATTGACAGAGTAAAAGAATGGCCTTGCCGGGCGCGGTGGCTCAAGCCTGTAATCCCAGCACTTTGGGAGGCCGAGGCGGGCGGATCACGAGGTCAGGAGATCGAGACCATCCTGGCTAACACGGTGAAACCCCGTCTCTACTAAAAATACAAAAAACTAGCCGGGCGCGGTGGCGGGCGCCTGTAGTCCCAGCTACTCGGGAGGCTGAGGCAGGAGAATGGCGTAAACCCGGGAGGCGGAGCTTGCAGTGAGCTGAGATCCGGCCACTGCACTCCAGCCTGGGTGACAGAACGAGACTCCGTCTCAAAAAAAAAAAAAAAAAAAAAAAGAATGGCCTTTAATATGTTCAGACTGATGTCTCTAACTTATCACCTCCATGCTTCTTGCTGAAAATATATACTAAATTCATTCCTTTTGCTTTCCCTTTAAACTAGTGAATTCTACTTTCCTTACCATTAATTAAGTCTATATACCATATAATTTAAGTAGGTTCATCTATGAGACTTTGGAGACACAAAATAGAGGAAAATCACAGGAAGCCAGGAGAAGGTCAGAACAACGCTTGGAGGATTATTCTGGCACAGGCTTTCCCTAAAGGGGTCAGCTAGTGATCTAAGAAGGCACCACTCTGAGCTATGCAGCTGCGGGACTGAATCCTGCACCTCAGAACTACAACTGTGTTAGTTTTTACTCTGGACTTGGTAGTACTTTCAAATGGAGGAAGTCTGCACTGGGGAAGGGGGTAGAGCAGTGTCTGTACCAGGTGTCTCTCACATTACAGTGTGGGCCTTGGAATCCCAGGGAGGCTTGTTAAAAGATAGGTTTCAGGAGTCTCTGCCTCAGTAGGCCTGGGGAGGAGCCTAGTATTTGCATTTCAAGCAGCTTCCCAGGTGGTTTTTCCCAGGCTAATTTTCTTATATTTCTCTGTCTTCTTTTTTAAAGAAAAGATAATCTGTCTTTTATTTCTAAGGCACCACTATATGGCCTAATATCCACTGGCACATACTAGGAGCTCAATAAAAGTTTGTAGAATAAATGAATGTTTGAGTAAATTTAAGTGCATAAAAATATAAATGAATGATGTAATCAACTAAAGTTCTACGTATGCTGGAAAAATAAATATAGATGTATAGTGGAAGAAGTTCCAAATATCTTTGTGTACCTACTATGTGTCAGGTGCTGTGCTAAAGAGCTAGGTATATGATGGTAAAAAAAAAAAAAAACAAAAAAAAACAAAAAAAAAACAGATTCAATTTGGATCATCATTTTGTTTGTAGTCAAGCGGAGATGATAAACTGCTCTGAATCACTTAGCAACAGGGATATGTTCTGAAAAATGTGTCCTTAGGGATTTTTGTCATTGTGGGAGCATCATAGAGTATATTTACACAAGCCCAGATGGTGTAGACTACTACATACCTAGGCTATGTGATAGAGCCTGTTGCTACTGGGTTAGGAATCTGAACAGCATGTTACTGTGCTGAATACTGTAGACAATTGTAACACAAAGATAAGAAATTGTGTATTTAAGCATAGAAAAGGTGTAGTGAAAATCTATACCGTTCACACTTGTAAAAGATTTTTAAATGGTACATCTGCATAGAGCACTTCCCCTGAATGGAGCTTACAGGACAGGAAGTTGCTCTGGGTGAGTCAGTGTGTGAGTGGTGAGTGAATGTGAAGGCCTAGGACCTTACTACATGCTACTGTAGACTTTATAAACACTGTACATTTAGGCTACACTAAGTTTATTTTTAAATATTTTTATTTCCTCAATAATAAATTAACCTTAGCTTACTGTAGCCTCTTTGTGTACTTTTTAATTTTTTAAACTTTTAGACTGTTTCATAATAATACTTAGCTTACAACACAAATGCGTTGTATAGCTTTACAAAAAAATATTTTCTCTTTATATCCTTATTCCATAAACTTTTTTCTATTTTTGATTAATTTTTTTTTTTTTACTTCTTAAATATCTTTGTTAGTTAAAAATGAAGACAAAGCCACACATCAGCCTAGGCCTGCACAGGGTCAGAATCATCAACATGTCAGTCACCGCATGCTCTCACTTGTAAGTGGGAGTTAAACAATGAGAATAGATGGACACAGGGAAGGGAACATCACACCCCGAGGCCTGTTGGGGGGTGGGGGCCAAGGGGAGGGAGATTAGGACAAATACCTAATGCATGTGTGGCCTAAAACCTAGATGACGTGTTGATAGGTGCAGCAAACCACCATGGCACATGTATACCTATGCAACAAGCCTACACGTTCTGCACATGTATCCCAGAACTTAAAGTAAAAGAAAAAAGAAAAAACAAAAAGATGCCACTAGGCAGTAGGAAATTTTCATGTACCCAGGAACTTAAAGTAAAAGAAAAAAGGAAAAAAAAGATGTCACTAGGCAATAGGAATTTTTCAGCTTCATTATAATGTTATGCAACTACGGTCATACCTGCAGTCCAACGCTGACTAAAACATTGTCAGGTAGTGCACAATTGTATGTTAAAGACATAATTACCAATGTCTAAAATAGATTGTGAGGGAGAAGCACACGGTGCATGGAAACGCAGGCATGCTGCAGTGGTATGGGCAACTGTGGAAAATTTATTTGGGCTCTGAACAGTAAGTGAGAATTATTCAGATTTAAATTGTAAAGATGTGACTATGAAAATGGAAATTCACTTCTACATGAAATATTTGAATATGTCGTATAAATCATGTTGATAGTGGATTTGGACCCTGCAGCAAGAAGACCACCTGTTCTTTCAAATGTTTTCAGGCCAATAAATATCACTGGTCCATAAGAATTCTGGATTTTTGTTGGTTTTATAAAAATTAAAACAATATAGAAAGAAGAAATCCAAGTTTTTGGTGAGTGACTATAGAGAGAAAAGGAATAACAGTGAAAAGAGTAGTAACATGTTTGTTGTAACTGGCATTTATCATCTCAAATCTTATTAAAGCATAGATTACCTCAAATGCCCTAATTATATGTTCAGAATGAGCTATATCTCTTGTCAAGAGTATCAGAGTAAAATAAAAGCATAATGAGTTTAATTCTATCATCACTTTGGCTCTTGCTGGTATAACTTAAAAGTTTATTTAGAACTGAGAAAATGCTACTTCCAGGGAACATTTTTCAGAAAAAAAAAAAAAAAAGATATAATAAAAGTAATCATGTGACAGTCCTTCATAAAAAGAACTTCACTTACTGTAAAAAGAAAATTTTAAGCTAATATTGGCTTATATTTTTAAAATCATGCAATTCACACAAATTTATTCTCTGGACAGCTGGATGTTCCATTGTTTCCAAATGAAAATAGTAGATTGTTTGCACCTGGTTAACTCAAAGGCCATTAAAAATAAGAAAAACATAAATTTGGAATTTTAAAAATTACTATACGTATTTCTGCTTATATATCTTCTCTGAATTTTAGCAATATTCCCACAACCCACTGTATAAAAATAAACTAAAATAGTTTAAGGCTTCTCTGTGGAATTACATGAGCAGGAATAAATTTCAGACTCCAATTACTTGAAGGAGCAATCATCGAACACCTGTTGGAACATGGCACGTGGTTATGCACTGGGGGATTGCGGTCGCATTTAGGTTGTAGCCAAAAGTACACGAAGACATAGAAAGTAAGAAAGAGCATGATGTACTCAGGAAATTAGTGTGGCCTCAAAACAAGGTTGATGTGGGTAGGAAGTGGTTGTTGACTGAGGAAAATAAGCTGGAGAGGGAAGTAAAGACCAGATGACAAGGCATGTTTTAAGTCATGTATCCTAGCTTGTGTTTTCCCAAGAGTGAAATACAAGACAGGCCTTGGATACAGGTCATTTATTTAAGAGTTAGTTTCAGAATGCACAAGCAAGGAAGAGGTAAAAGAGAGATAAGGAAAGAAGATCAAACAAAACAAAGAACAGTGTGTTATTGAGCTGGTCATGACTATTGGCAATGGACCTCAACCCTACACGCCTACATGGCATCCCTCTGAGGTACCATGTGTAGTCGTGGCCTCCAGTGGCCTCAAGGGTCTAAGAAGAATCCCACTGAAGCCTGGGAGGCCGGGGTGGTGGGAGAGGCTGACTCATCTATCCATGGATGCCATCCTCCATTGTGTGAGAGTTGCCCCAGGGAAGCCACATTGAGCGATGAGCAGCTCCATGGTGTAAAGTCCTGATATAGAGACAAAGAGAGATCATTGAACTCACATAGGAACACACTGGCTTTCCAGAAACTGCCCCCAACTTCAGACATGCTGATGAACATGAAAGATATGGGGCTAGATTGTGCATTCATAATGTCTCCCACTCCATGTGACTGTTTTCACATTACTGGGTTTTAAGCAATGAAGGGACACAATCAGATTGCAATTTGGCAAGTTTAATCTAACTGTAGTGAAGCAAAGAGATTGAAGCTGAGCATAAGAAACAATGACCAGGTTGGGCGTGGTGGGTCATGTTTGTAATCCCAGCACTTTGGGAGAGGGAGGATCACCTGAGGTCAGGAGTTCAAGGCCAGCCTGGTCAACATGGTGAAACCCTGTCTCTACTAAAAATACAAAAAATTAGCTGGGCATGGTGGTGGGCACCTGTAATCCCAGCTACTTGGGAAGCTGAGGCAGGAGAATTGCTTGAACCCAGGAGGTGGAGGTTGCAGTGAGCTAAGATCACGCCATTGCACTCCAGCCTGGGCAGCAGAGCAAGATTTCATCTCAAAAAAAAAAAAAAAAAAAAAAAAAGAATGAAAAAGAAACAAAGACCAGTTAGAAAAAAAAATACATAACAATTATTCTAGATAGGAAGAAGTAGAGGGATTCATGTGCAATTTTGGAAGCAGAATGGACTAAAGGTAAGAAGTACATTAGGGGAATGATGGATAAGGACAAGTTAAGGATGACCCTTAGCTTTCTGGATTCTACAATGGATGACAATGATTCCATTCAGAAATAGGACAAGGGATCAACTGGGTTTCCAAAGTAGAGCAACAAGAAGATATATCCATTCTTCATGTCATTTAGTGAATCAACGATAATGTTTTGAGGACCTGCTGATCTAGGCACTAGAGATTCAGAAGTGAAAAATACAGACAATATCCATACTCTCCAGAGTTTATATCCATTTGGAATAAAAACAAAGCAAGCAAATAAAAAGATAAATTAATACAACAATTTCATATGTGGACAAGTGATACAAAGACCTTAAAAGAGGAGGGTGAGATAAGGTGTAATGAGAGTGGGTTGAGCTCCTTTGGAATGAGTGTTCAGGAGAGACCTAATGAAGAGGCGATATCTGAACTAAGACCTGAATAACACAAAGGAATCACAGGAAGAACTAGGAGAAAACTATTCCAGGCAGAGGGAAGAGCGGGGCCAAGGGTAGGATGAAAGCTGGCACACCCAGGGAGCAGAAGGAGACCATATGGGTGAAGTTTAGTGAAACCAGGTGAGCCTGGCATGAGATGAGAGCAAGAAGGAACCACAGGGGCAGATCATGACAGGAGTAGAGACCATGAAAAGGAGACTGATTTTTATTTCCAGCATTAAAAAAATCATTGGTGGTTTTCAAGCAAGGAGATAATGCGATTAGATTTCTGTTTCTTAAAGGTCGCTCCGGATGTTTTGGGGAGAATGGATTTTTAGACAGACAAGAGGAGACACCTGTGAGATTGGTTAATAATGAGAACTAGCCCTAACATCGCTAAGACATTGCTCTAAGTGCATTGCAAGGATTAATTTATTTAATCCATACAGCAACTCTACAAGGTATATACTATTTTTACTCCCTTCTACAGATGAGAACATACATGTTTCATAACTTGCCCACTGTCAGGAGGTAGCCTGGCTCCAACCCTGTGCCCTTACAAACTATGAATCTTACCATCACATATGAGGCACAGTGCTTGTCCAGGCCAAAGGTGACAGAGTGGGTTGAGTGACTGGA
Organism: Macaca fascicularis; assembly: GCF_037993035.2. NCBI lineage: Eukaryota > Metazoa > Chordata > Mammalia > Primates > Cercopithecidae > Macaca > Macaca fascicularis. The sequence goes on from NC_088378.1 coordinate 164,276,097, forward strand.
GATTGAAACCAAAGTCAATTCAGTGAAAACTGTGATAGGCTGAGGTCCAATCCAATATGAGTTTCATCTCACAAACACCTAATGTCTTCTTTAGTCCTCTTACGCATTGGTTTGTACATTTTATTGACTTTTGGACAGATTATCAAACTGGAAGAAATGTTCTAGATATGAATGATTTAATTAGGTAAAAAAGTAAAACATTCAAAATTGTCTCTAATAGTTTTCAGCATTGACAACATCCCCATAGTTCTGTAGGTGGAGAAGATAGAAACATTAATTGAATGTGGTCAGTATTCTTGAGAAATTGGTACTAGCGAAAGGGATGGTAATGCAAACAAATTTATTATAGTGAGTGATCTGGCAAATTGATGTTTAATAACTGGCACTTTGGAGTGAGGGAAACTTTTACTTGTAGGGTTTGCCAATTTGTGTGATTTCAAGCTACTGATTACATTAACTGACTTAAAGAATTCCAGAAAATTTAATACTCGGCTCTCTTGAACCAAGGCAATGTAGCTCCAGCACTTACAGTACAGTGTGAAGAATGTGGAAGAAAGATGTTCAACAGAGGATCCAGGACCACAGAAAGAATCCTGACTGATTATGCCCAAGAAAATCATCCAACACTTCAATGAGGCAAAGGCATTCAAGCCTGGTCTTTAAGAAGGGAGGAGGGCAAACACATTCGAAAGCTAGCAGAAGGCAAGAAATAACTAAGATCAGAGCAGAACTGAAGGAGATAGAGACACAAAAAACCCTCCAAAAAATCAATGAATCCAGGAGTTGGTTTTTTGAAAAGATCAACAAAATTGACAGACCACTAGCCAGACTAATAAAGAAGAAAAGAGAGAAGAATCAAATCGACGCAATTAAAAATGATCAAGGGGATATCACCACCGACCCCACAGAAATACAAACTACCATCAGAGAATACTATAAACACCTCTACGCAAATAAACTGGAAAATCTAGAAGAAATGGATAATTTCCTGGACACTTACACTCTTCCAAGACTAAACCAGGAAGAAGTTGAATCCCTGAATAGACCAATAGCAGGCTCTGAAATTGAGGCAACAATTAATAGCCTACCAACCAAAAAAAGTCCAGGACCAGATGGATTCACAGCTGAATTCTACCAGAGGTACAAAGAGGAGTTGGTACCATTCCTTCTGAAACTATTCCAATCAATAGAAAAAGAGGGAATCCTCCCTAACTCATTTTATGAGGCCAACATCATCCTGATACCAAAGCCTGGCAGAGACACAACAAAAAAAGAGAATTTTAGACCAATATCCCTGATGAACATCGATGCAAAAATCCTCAATAAAATACTGGCAAACCGGATTCAGCAACACATCAAAAAGCTTATCCACCATGATCAAGTGGGCTTCATCCCTGGGATGCAAGGCTGGTTCAACATTCGCAAATCAATAAACATAATCCAGCATATAAACAGAACCAAAGACAAGAACCACATGATTATCTCAATTGATGCAGAAAAGGCTTTTGACAAAATTCAACAGCCCTTCATGCTAAAAACGCTCAATAAATTCGGTATTGATGGAACGTACCTCAAAATAATAAGAGCTATTTATGACAAACCCACAGCCAATATCATACTGAATGGGCAAAAACTGGAAAAATTCCCTTTGAAAACTGGCACAAGACAGGGATGCCCTCTCTCACCACTCCTATTCAACATAGTGTTGGAAGTTCTGGCTAGGGCAATCAGGCAAGAGAAAGAAATCAAGGGTATTCAGTTAGGAAAAGAAGAAGTCAAATTGTCCCTGTTTGCAGATGACATGATTGTATATTTAGAAAACCCCATTGTCTCAGCCCAAAATCTCCTTAAGCTGATAAGCAACTTCAGCAAAGTCTCAGGATACAAAATTAATGTGCAAAAATCACAAGCATTCTTATACACCAGTAACAGACAAACAGAGAGCCAAATCAGGAATGAACTTCCATTCACAATTGCTTCAAAGAGAATCAAATACCTAGGAATCCAACTTACAAGGGATGTAAAGGACCTCTTCAAGGAGAACTACAAACCACTGCTCAGTGAAATCAAAGAGGACACAAACAAATGGAAGAACATACCATGCTCATGGATAGGAAGAATCAATATTGTGAAAATGGCCATACTGCCCAAGGTAATTTATAGATTCAATGCCATCCCCATCAAGCTACCAATGAGTTTCTTCACAGAATTGGAAAAAACTGCTTTAAAGTTCATATGGAACCAAAAAAGAGCCCGCATCTCCAAGACAATCCTAAGTCAAAAGAACAAAGCTGGAGGCATCACGCTACCTGACTTCAAACTATACTACAAGGCTACAGTAACCAAAACAGCATGGTACTGGTACCAAAACAGAGATATAGACCAATGGAACAGAACAGAGTCCTCAGAAATAATACCACACATCTACAGCCATTTGATCTTTGACAAACCTGAGAGAAACAAGAAATGGGGAAAGGATTCCCTATTTAATAAATGGTGCTGGGAAAATTGGCTAGCCATAAGTAGAAAGCTGAAACTGGATCCTTTCCTTACTCCTTATACGAAAATTAATTCAAGATGGATTAGAGACTTAAATGTTAGACCTAGTACCATAAAAATCCTAGAGGAAAACCTAGGTAGTACCATTCAGGACATAGGCATGGGCAAAGATTTCATGTCTAAAACACCAAAAGCAACGGCAGCAAAAGCCAAAATTGACAAATGGGATCTCATTAAACTAAAGAGCTTCTGCACAGCAAAAGACACTACCATCAGAGTGAACAGGCAACCTACAGAATGGGAGAAAATTTTTGCAATCTACTCATCTGACAAAGGGCTAATATCCAGAACCTACAAAGAACTCAAACAAATTTACAAGAAAAAAACAAACAACCCCATCAAAAAGTGGGCAAAGGACATGAACAGACATTTCTCAAAAGAAGACATTCATACAGCCAACAGACACATGAAAAAATGCTCATCATCACTGGCCATCAGAGAAATGCAAATCAAAACCACAATGAGATACCATCTCACACCAGTTAGAATGGCAATCATTAAAAAGTCAGGAAACAACAGGTGCTGGAGAGGATGTGGAGAAATAGGAACACTTTTACACTGTTGGTGGGATTGTAAACTAGTTCAACCATTATGGAAAACAGTATGGCGATTCCTCAAGGATCTAGAACTAGATGTACCATATGACCCAGCCATCCCATTACTGGGTATATACCCAAAGGATTATAAATTATGCTGCTATAAAGACACATGCACACGTATGTTTATTGCAGCACTATTCACAATAGCAAAGACTTGGAATCAACCCAAATGTCCATCAGTGACAGATTGGATTAAGAAAATGTGGCACATATACACCATGGAATACTATGCAGCCATAAAAAAGGATGAGTTTGAGTCCTTTGTAGGGACTTGGATGCAGCTGGAATCCATCATTCTTAGCAAACTATCACAAGAACAGAAAACCAAACACCGCATGTTCTCACTCATAGGTGGGAACTGAACAATGAGATCACTCGGACTCAGGAAGGGGAACATCACACACCGGGGCCTATCATGGGGAGGGGGGAGGGGGGAGGGATTGCATTGGGAGTTATACCTGATGTAAATGACGAGTTGATGGGTGCAGCACAGCAACATGGCACAAGTATACATATGTAACAAACCTGCACGTTATGCACATGTACCCTACAACTTAAAGTATAATAATAATAAATAAATAAATAAATAAATAAATAAATAAATAAATAAATAAATAAAAAAAAAAAAAAAAAAGAAGGGAGGAGGAAAACTGTCAGTTTATGTATAGTCTATGGCAACTCCAGTTTACATATTGTCCATAGAAGATTTCTACTACAATGGTAACATCAAGTAGTTACCATAAAGACTACAGGGACCACAAAGCCTAAAATATGTAATTCTTTCCAGAAAAAGTGGCCAACCATTGCAATAATCGATGACAACAAAAATCAATTAAACCCTTAATAGAGAAATATCTTTGACTTTCAACACATTAATACAACTTCTTCCATCCTACTGTCTGCCGATGAGCTTACTTGAGATTTTACTGAGACATTGAAGCAATCAGAGCACAGTATCCTTGCTTTTCCTTCTGCTACCATGGGCAAACGATCATTGTGCCTATCTAGAGCCAACCTTTTCATTTGTATGCGACAGACCCTCCCCTCAGGCTCATCCAAGGTCACTGGTCCAAGTGTCCAAGCCTCTCTCTTCCCTGCATCATCGGGTTTTTCCTCTCCACTGAATCATTCTGATTAATGTACAAACATGCCATTATTCTCATTTATTATTATTATTATTATGGAAAATAACATTTGACATGAAATCTACCTTCTTAAATTTTTAAGTGTATAATACATTAGTTTTTACTATAGTTACAACGTTGTACAGTGGATCTCTAGAAAGATCATTCATCTTGCTTCACTGAAACTAATACCCATTGATTCATAATTTTCCATTTTCTGTCCCTCACAACAATCACCATGCTGCTCTTTGATTCTATAAATTTGACTATTTGGCCGGGCGCGGTGGCTCAAGCCTGTAATCTCAGCACTTTGGGAGGCCGAGACGGACGGATCACGAGGTCAGGAGATCGAGACTATCCTGGCTAACACGGTGAAACCCCGTCTCTACTAAAAAATACAAAAAATTAGCCTGGCGTGGTGGCGGGCGCCTGTAGGAGGCTGAGGCAGGAGAATGGCATAAACCCAGGAGGCAGAGCTTGCAGTGAGCTGAGATCCGGCCACTGCACTCCAGCCTGGGCGACAGAGCGAGACTCTGTCTCAAAAAAAAAATTGACTATTTTAAACACCTCATCTAAACAGAATCATGCAGTATTTGTCTTCCTGTGACTGACTTATTTTACTTAGCATAATATCCTCAAGGTTCATCCAAGTTGTCACATTTTGCAGGATTTCCTCCCTTTTTAAGATTCAGTGTATTCAATTGAATGTGTGTACCACATTTTCTTTATCCATCCATTTGTCAATAGACATTTAGATTGTTTCCACATTTTGGCTGTTGTGAATAATGCTGCAATGAACACAGGAGTGCTTAAATCTCTTTGACATTCTGACTGCGATTATTTTGGATAAATGCCCAGAAGTGGAATTTCTGGATTATACGATAGCTCTATTTTTTATTTTCTGATAAACCGCCATACTATTCATTCCCATCAACAGTGTGCAAGTGTTTCAATTTCTCCACAGCCTTGCCAACACTTGTTTTTTGGTTTTACTTTTGCAGGTGTGAGTGGATAACTCATTGTGGTTTTGATTTACATTTCCCTAATTATTAGTGACATTAAGAATTTTTATATATCTATTGGCTATTTGTATGTATTCTGGAAGCATCATAATTCCTGATATTAAAATTCATTACAAACCTATATCATTAATGAAAATGATAGAGTACTGGCATAATGACAGACATGTAGACCAACAGAACAAAATAGAATATCCAGAAAGAAAACCACAAATATATGGACAACTGGTCTTCTAAAAGGGTGGTGAGAATATAAAATTGGGAACATCTCTTTAACAAAGGGTGTTGGGAAAACTGGATATCTATATGAAAAAGAATGAAATTGGACTTCAATCTTACACCATATACAAAAATCAACTCAAAATGGGTTAAAAACTTTAAATGTAGGACTATAAATCTTCTCAAAAAACACAGAATGGTCATGACATTTCTCTTGATAATAATTTCATGGATATACCACCAAAGCACAGACAGCAAATATAATAATAAAGCTGAACTTAGGTCAAACTAAAAAGCTTCTGTACAGTGAAAGAAACAATCAACAGAGTAAAAAGGCAATCTATGGAATGGGAAAAAATATTTGCAAACCATACATATCTGATAAAAAGTTAATCTCCAAAATAAATAACAAATGCTTACAACTCAGTAGCAAAAATAAAACTACTAACCCAATTAAAATGAGCTAAAGACTTGAAGCAACATTTCTCCAAAGAACACATTATACCATATTTTAAAAATGATCTGCTCCCAATCCCCGATTCAGCTATCACCTCTTTCTCTTATCCAGTTACCGTAACACCTTTTATTGAAAAGACGTTCCCCATTTTATATTTTTGGCATCCTCTTAGAAAGACCCTATTTGTGGTCTTATTTCTGGGCTTTCTATCTTGTTTCATCGGTCTATATGTCTCTCTTTATGCCAGTACCATATTGCTTTGATTACTACAGGTTACTCCTCTCTTTTCTTTTTTTTTTTTTTTTTTTTTTTTTTTTTTTTGAGATAGAGTCTCACTCTGTTGCCCAGGCTGGAATGCAGTGGCACAATCTCGGCTCACTGCAACCTCCAGCTCCCGGGTTCAAGCGATTCTCTTTCCTCAGTGTCCCGTGTAGCTGGGACTACAGGCACATGCCACCAAGCCCGGCTAATTTTTGTATTTTTAGTAGAGACAGGGTTTCACTATGTTGGTCAGGCTGATCTGGAACTCCTGACCTCGTGATCCACCTGCCTCAGACTCCCAAAGTGCTGGGATTACAGGCGTGAGCCACCGCGCTGGGCTGGTTACTCCTCTTTTTACTGCAAACTCCTCAAAGGCGTTGTTCCTAGTCTCTTGTTAATTTCTATTACATCCACTTCTCTCAAGTTTTATCCCTCCATCCTTCTTACTCTATCAAAACTGCTCAAGGTCAACAATGACCTTTACATTGTAAACTCGGTAGCTAATTCTCAGCTATGCTATGGTGTGCATATTGGTTTTCCCTCAAAATTAATATGTTAAAACCTAACCCCCAATGTAATAATATTAAAGAGTGGACCTTTAGGAAGTGATTAGGTCATGAGAGCTCTGCCCTCATGGATGAGATTACTAACTGTATATAAGAAGCTTGAGGAAGCTCCAGAGCCCCGCTATACCCTCTGCTATGTGAGAACAGAGCAAAAAGGCACCATCTTTGAGGCAGACAGTGAGCTTTACCAGACACTGAATCTGCTGGCACCTTGATCTTGGATTTCCCAATCCCCAGAGCTGTGATACATAAATTTCTATTGCTTATGTTACTCAGACTATGGTATTTTGTTATAGCAGCTCAAATAAATGAAGACACTAGATAATACAGTTAATCACTTCCAATTCCTTAAAATACTTATTCACCTGACTTCTAATTAACCATACTCATTTGATTTCCATTTTTGTCGGCATTAAGACCTCATTGACAGTATATATTTCCACCTTCCACATCATAGATTAGAAAGATAAAAACTGAGGTGCACTTAACATGAAAGTTATGCATTCACCCTCAAGTGAAGGCTATAAGGACATCACAACTCAGAACAAAGGTTCAGGTTTCGTAGCAGTTTAAACGGATCATTATGAAGACAGAATTGACTCATTACTGAAAAATAAAAGTACGAACTTGCTAAACTTGAAAGAACTTCGGTGGCAACAGCATCTAATTCCATGTTCACGTGGCAAAAGTGGTTCTGTCTCAGCAAAACAACATCACATGCCACAATAAATTGATCCTAATAATTCAAACACTACCCTGATTCCCTAAGAAATTACAAGAAGTGCCTTATGAATCCTTCTGATGCTTTTTCTTCTCTAATAAGATTATGGGTCAGTAACCTCAAAGGTAAATTTTATTTCTATTTTTTAAAATAAAGCAGATTCAGCAAGTTAAATGGTTTATTTCCTCCTCTGTTTTACAATTGAGATATATCTAAGCTTCAAAAGAAAACAGAAACGACTTTTACCCTGACCTCATCATATCTTCCTTATCTTCTTTTGACGTATACTCTCTATATTAATTGGTTCTTAATTAAGCTTTGTGCTTCGGGATTTGAAATAGCTTCAGAGTATTGGTAGCTAGTTTCTACTCTTGTTCTTTTTTTTAGCAATGTTGATTGAAAATTAATTCAATGTAGAAGAAAGTGACGATGTACTATGTAGCAACGTGGCCTGTGGGTGCTCAATTTAAAAATCCTGTCAATTAGGGTCATAATTTCAACTAAAGTTTGCATATAGACACTAAAAAGGCACCATCCTAGAGCCTAAAGGCATAATCCATGCTCAGAAGAATCTCTTTTGTTAGTCAATGAAGATATTATTCTTTATTTGGAAAGAGGACAAAAATATTTGTTGCTGGCTTTGAATTGCTAGTTAAACAATATGAAATTATTGAGGGTAATTGTATCCTGCACAAGGTCCTAATGTAACATGGAGACCTGAAACACACACACACATACAGCTTTCTGAATGTTCCTGTAAAGCCAGCCCCCAGCTATAGAGATCTGAACAACATTTGATTAAGATTTAGATCTTATTACTTTTTTCCTTACCCAGTGGGAGTCATTTTGTTTTTTGTCTGTTCAGAGTAAAGAATTCCTAGAAAACTATATTCAGATGGTTCATAACAATCAGGTGATTGTTCTTTTACTTATTCGTAGACTTGATTTTCCTCTTAAAAATTCATATTTATCTATTGTCTGATTATGTTCTCCACAAATCCAAATGTTACAATGATGGATAAGAGTATAATAATTCAATTGCTTTAACAATGACCAATAACCAATGGAAAAATACATTCTTAACTTACTTAATGAAAATCCACAAATCCACAAAAGACTTTTTAATTTTCCCCCTATTTTCTAATATTGAAACATCATGCTGCCACATTTAACAACAAGTAAATTGCTAAAATCTAAGAGCCAGCATTACCTTTGCTGAAAGTCAAATAAGGACATGTAGAAACTATATTAATTTTTTTTTTTTTTTTTTTTTTGAGACGGAGTCTTGCTCTGTCGCCCAGGTGGGAGTGCAGTGGCATGATCTCGGCTCACTGCAAGCTCCGCCTCCCAGATTCACGCCATTCTCCTGCCTCAGCCTCCCAAGTAGCTGGGACTACAGGCGCCCGCCACCGTGCCCGGCTAATTTTTTGTATTTTTAGTAGAGACGGGGTTTCACCGTGTTAGCCAGGATGGTCTCGATCTCCTGACCTCGTGATCCGCCCGCCTTGGCCTCTCAAAGTGCTGGGATTACAGTCATGAGCCACCGCGCCTGGCCGAAACTATATTAATTTTAAATATAAACTCATATTTATTTTTAAACAATATTCATAATATGTAGGCCATTAACACAGAGTATTAACCAGTCCAGTACATTTGGCTATTTCTGGTTCAGAGTAAGAATGAATATTTACTAACAAAATTCTGGAAAAACTTGAATCTATTAACATCAATCATTTATGTCCCAATGTCAGAGCATTCTAGTTCCCTATCCAATGGCCACTTTCTTCTTTTCCCCTAGCAATTGAACTATGGATATTGTGCCCAAATTGTGCACTTTGCAGCTACATTGTGACAAATGACCAACTCCTAACCCATAGTATAGGTTATTGGTCATTCCATAGGTTCTATGAAACTGCTGATAATTCTCCTTAAAAAAGAGATCTGACACCATTGTTTCTCAAATTGTGGTTCATAGTTTCTTGGGAGTCTAGGAGTTCAAATATGATTTTTTAATGTTTATTTATTTTTTATCTTACGTTAAAAAGAATGTATACAATTATGAAAGATAAAATCTCCAGTTTGCAATGAGGTTTCTCACTTTAAAGCCATCATCATATGGCTTTTCTTTTTGAGCCTGGTTACTCCCAAAGCAGGGTCAAATGCAAAGATTTGCTTGTACTTGTTCACATAGGAATGTGGTCCCAGGGAGAAGTACATGTTGAAGAATAAAACAGGGAAGAAGAGGAAAACCATCACAAAAATATTTTATCTGCTTGGAAAATGCTATGGGAAGCTGGTGCTTGATCTCCCGGTGAAAACTGAGGGAACTTTGTAAAAACATCACAAAATTGCCTGGTCAGGAGACAAAAGAGGTTAAGAGGAGTCCAACAGGTGATAGTTTTCCCACTTTTGGATTGCACACAAATGAGTGCAAAGTGGCTTCTCAAGAACATGTCCTGAAAAGGCATCAGAGAAGACCATGGCAGGAGCCAAGAGGTGAGCTGAGTGGCTCAAGCTAAAGCACGGGACGATTGCTAGGCTCATCAAAGCCAGTATAGTAGCTAGGGTAAAAGGTGGAGCCAGGAGAATTTTGAGGGATAAAATACAATCTACCATCTGTACCACTCAGATCCATTCATGCACTTTATTACTCCAGTCTAGCACATTGTGATGGTGCTAGCTAGGCACAATCTCAGCAAGGATGTTGTACAACAGAGCTGGAGAACAAGCTAGATTGCCCCTGTTACATCTGAGCCTGATATTCACTACAGCTCTCCCCAGCATGTGGAGATTACAATTTGGATTATAATTCAAGATGAGATTTTGAGTGGAGAGACAGCCAAACCATATCATTCTGCCCCAGCCCCTCCCAAACCTCATGTCCTCACATTTCAAACACAACCATGCTCTCCCAACAGTCCCACAAAGTCTTAACTCATTCCAGCATTAACCCTTCCACCTATGAGCCTGTAAAATCAAAAGCAAGTTAGTTACTCCCCAGATACAATGAAGACACAGAAATTTGGTAAATACATCCATTCCAAATAGGAGAAATTAGCCAAAACAAAGGGGCTACAGGCCCCATGCCCTAATAGGGCAATCATTAAATCTTAAAGTTCCAAAATTATCTCCTTTGACTTTATGTCTCACATCCAGGTCACACTGATGCAAGAAGTGGGCTTCATGGCCTTGGGCAGCTCTGCCCCTGTGGCTTTGCAGGGTAAAGTCCTCCTTCCAGCTCCTTTCATGGCCTGGCATTGAGTGCCTGCAATTTTCTAGGCACACAGTGCAAACTGTTGGTGGATCTACCATTCTGGGGTCTGGAGGACAGTGGCCCTCTTCTCACAGCTCCAACAGGCAGTGCCACAGTGAGGACTCTCTGTGGGGGCTCCAACCCCACATTTCCCTTCCCCACTGCCCTAGGAGAGGTTCTCATTGAGGGTTCCACTCCTGTGGCAAACTTCTGCCTGGACATCCAGGTATGTCCATACATGCTTTGAAATCTAGGCAGAGGTTCCAAAACTTCAATTCTTGACTTCTGTGTACTCATAAGCTCAATACCACATGTAAGGCACCAAAGCTTGGGGCTCGCAGCCTCTGAAGCAATGGTCAGATCTATATGTTGGCCCCTTTTAGCCATGGCTGGGACAGAAGCAGCTGGGATGCAGAGCACCATCTCCCAAGGCTGCATAGAGCAGTGGGGCTCTGGGCCTGGCCCGTGAAACCATTTTTCCCCTGTAGGCATCTAGGCCTGTGATGGGAGGGTCTGCACTGAAGGCCTCTGACCTGGTGACGTTTTTCCCCATTGTCTTGGTGATTAACATTCAGCTCCTGGTTACTTATGCAAATTTCTGCAGCAGGCTTGAGTTTCTCCCCAGAAAATGGGTTTTTCTTTTCTATTGCATTGTCAGATTGCAAATTTTCCCAACTTTTATGCTCTGATTCCAACTTTTATGCTCTTGAATGCTTTATTGCTTAGAAATTTCTTCTGCCAAATACCCTAAATCATCTCTCTTAAGTTCAAAGTTCCACAGATCTCCAGGACAGGGGAAAAATGCCACCAGTCTCTTTGCTAAAGAAGAACAAGAGTCACCTTTATTCCAGCTCCCAACAAGTTCCTCATCTCCATCTGAGGCCACCTCGGCTTGAACTTAATTGTCCATTCCTTTGACCATTCGAGACGAGTGGACTTTGAAGTCATTCCAAAGACTTCAACAAGTTTCTAGGAAGTTCCAAACTTTCCCACATTTTCCTGTGTTCTTCTGAGACCTCCTCTCCTGGTTAACTGGCTGTTAACCAGTTCCAAAGTCATTTCCACAATTTTGGGTATCTTTACAGCAGTGCCCCACTACCTGGTACCAATTTGCTGTATTAATCTATTCCAATGCTACTATAAAGAAATACCCAAAACTGGGTAATTTATAAAGAAAATAGATTTATTTGACTCACAGTTCCACATGTCTAGGGAGCCCTCAGAAAACTTACAATCATGGTGAAAGGCACCTCTTCACAGGGCGGCAGGAAAGGGAAGTACAGAGAGAAGGGGGAAAAAGCCCCTCATGAGAGAACTCACTCGCTATCATCAGAACAGCATGGGGGAAACGCCCACATGTTCTAATCACATCCCACAAGGTCCCTCCCCCAACACATGGGGATTACAATTCTGATTACAATTCAAGATGAGATTTTGGGTGGGGACACAGCCAAACCATATTACCACCTGAGCTCCATCCATATCCTGTCAGATCAGCGGCAGACTTAGATTCTCACAGGAGCACAAACCATATTGTGAACTGCACATGTGAAGGATCTAAGTTGTGCACTCCTTATGACTATCTAACTAATGCCTGATGATCTGAGGTGGAACAGTTTCATCCTGCCTGCCACCCTCTGCCCCTGTCCATTAAAAAATTATCTTCCATGAAACCAGTCCTTGTTGCCAAAATGGTTGGATACCACTTAGACAAAATGGAACAATCCTCTGAAAAAAACACAAATGGCTACAAGAAACAATATGAAATAATTTGAAGAGCTCTTTAACTATTAAGAAAATTGAAATTGTAATTTTTAAAAATTCTCAAAACATAAATCTCCAGACTTCAGTGAATTTACTGCAGAAGGCTACCAAATGTTTAAATAAAATTAATGCCAATTCTAAACGATAGCTTTCAGAAAAATAGAAAGGAGAGAACACTTCTCAACTCATTCCATAAAACTAGTATTACCACCAAAACCAGACAAAGACAGTACAAGCAGAAAACTACAGACCAATATCCCTCATTAATATAGACACAACAATCATCAGCAAAATATTACCAAATAAATTCAGCAACATATGAAAAGAATTATGCACCATGACTAAGTGTGGTTTATGGTAAGATCGAAGGCTGGTTCAGTAATCAAAAATCATTGTAGTCCACCATGTTGACACATGAAAGAAGGAAAATAAACACGAATTTTGGCAAAACGTAACACTTATTTCGAAGAAAAGAAAACTGTCAGAAAAATTGAAATACAGAGAAACTTCCTTGACTTAATAAGGAGTACCTGCATAAATACATACAGTTAGCATTATACTTAACAGTGAAAGATTGAATTTTCTCCCTGTGACTAGAAAGAAGGCAAGGGTGTCCACTCTCGCTACTGTTAATCAAAACAATGCTGGAAGTTTTAGCTAAGTCAAGAAAGCAATAGAAAGTGTTCACATTGGATAGGGAGAAATAAAACAGTCCTATTTGCAAATGACATAATCATCTAAATAAAAATCCCCCAAATCAACAAAAAATCCAAAATGAACAAAAACAAAGAACACCAATAAAAGAATTTTGGAAGTTATAAATAAGCTGAGGAAGGTTTCAGGATATGAGATAAATATACAAAAATCAGTTGTATTTATATACACTAGCAATTAACGCAAATATTTAAAATAAAATATAATTTACTGTACAATTTAAAATTGCTCAAAGAAATAAATATATAAGTGTTAATCTAATAAAATATGTATAAGATTTGTATGTTGAAAACAAAAGACCAATAGAGGAAATCAAAGAAAATTGAAATAAATGGATAGCTATAGCATGTTCATGGGATGAAAGACTAAACATAGCAAAGGTGTCAATTCTTTCCAAATCAATAGGCAATCTTACCAAGATCCTAGAAAGGTATTTTTATAGACATAGACGAGTTGATTTTTAAATGTGTATCAAAAGACAAAAGAACCAAGAAAGCTAAAATCATTTTGAATTAAAAATTGACCTACTAGATTTTAAGACTTAGAGCTTCAATAATTAAGATGATGTGGTACTGGCAGAAGATAGACACAAAATCAGTGAAAGAGAACAGAGATCCCAGAAATAGACCCACACGAATATGCCCTATTAATTTTTGACAAAGAAGCAAAAGCAATTCCATAGAGAAAAGGTAGCCTTTTTGACAAATGATGCTAGAGCAATTGGATATTCAGAAGCAAAAGAGAGGAAGAGGGGGAGAGAGAGAGAGAGAGAGAGAGAGAGAGAGAGAGAGAGAGAGAGAGAACCCAAACCCAAGTCTCATATGCTACAAACTCAAAATAGATTGGATCACGTACTTAAATGCAAAAAGTAAAACTGTAACACTTTGAGAAAATCTTCAGGATCTAAGACTAAGTAAAGAGTTCTTAGATTTTACACTAAAAGCATCATCCAAAAACAGAAAAAAACTGACAAATTGGACTTTCATCAAAATTAAAAACTTTTGTACTGCAAAATACCCTTTTAAAAAAACAAAATGACAAATTACAGACTGGGAGAAAATAATTGCAAACCACATATTTGACAAAGACTAGAATATATTAAAACTCTCAAATTTAACAGTAGAAAAAAACAAAAAACCCCAACAATTCAATTATAAAGTGAGTAAAAGAGATAAGGAGATATGTCATTAAAGAGAATACACAGATGCAAATAAGCCCAAGAAAAGATGTTCAATATTATTAGTCCCTTGGAAAATTTAAATTAAAATCATAATGAAATATCTAATTTATCAGAACTGTTAAAAAGAAAGTTACAAGACAAAATCCTGGGAAGAATGCAGAGAAACCACCAAATCACACCTATTTTGTAGATGGGAGTATGAAATGGTTCACCCACTCTGAAAAACTGTTTGTAGGTTCTGAAAAATCTATACACACAACAACTCTCCTACAACCTGGCAATTATTCTCCTGGACATTTCTCTCAGAGAAATAAAAACATGTTCACCCAAAGACATGAGCACAATTGTTCACAACAGCTTTATATGTAATAGCCTGGAAACAACCCAGATGTTCTTCATGAGGCAATGGTTGAACTATGTAATATTCATACCATGTATTGCACACTCAGCAATAAAAAGGAATAAACTACTGATACATGCCACAGTCTGGATGAATCTCCAAAAAATTAGACAGAGTAAAAAGGCCAATCCAAAAAGTTACACCCTGTATGATTCAATTTATACAACATTTTTGAAATGAAAATATTATAGATATAAACATACTATTTAGGCTGTCTGGAATTAAGGAGGGAATGCAGGCAGGAGGGAAAGGTAGGTGTCAATAAAAGTGCGCGAGAGATGTTTGTGGTAACGGGAATGTTCTCTAACTTGCGTGTATCACGTGTGAATATCCTGAGAGTGAGAATGTATTACGGTATCGTAAGATGTTACCACTGGGGAAAGCTGAGTACGTCGTATTGTGATCTCTGCATATTACATCTTATACTGTGTGCGAATCCGCAATTACCTAAAAATTAAAAATTAATTTATAAATTATATGTGGTAGCAATAATCCCATTATTTTCTTCAACCTGTGTCTAAATCCAAGTGTAATTATTTTTATATGCTGCTTAATAGCTAAATAGTGTGATGTTTATTACTTCCAGAATGTACTACACTGCATTGTGAAAGAATTTGAGATTATTTTCAGGGAAAGAACAAAAGAAAAAATCAAACCTCCAACTGTCACTGCTTTATGATTTTCTTTTTGCTGATTTTATACTAAACTTTTAAAATATTCTTCTGTACTATTTTCTAATTGTAATTTTGGATTTAATTCATAATCAAAGGGTCTCTTAAGTATACTGATATATTTCATTGCATTCTAATGATTAAGAATGGGAATAAATGACAGTATAAATTTTTTCACCCAATTTAATGGAATGCAATGGAATTAAATGAAATTAAGTTTTACTCATGGCAGAACTGACTAAGTCTTCCACTTTTCTTCCAATGTTAAAATATAATTGAAACAGTAGAAAAATGGCATTGAATTATGCTTGGTAAGATCAACCACATTTCATCAGTGAAATACATTATCACATTATCTATGAAACACATTGGGTTTTACTCAATACAAGAGTAGTTTTAAGCTTTTCAGCTTGGGATGGGATTTGTAGTTATTGTTTTCATTTCTTGAAGGTTAACACAAAAAAAGTCAAGGACTTAAGAAGTAGGGCTTTTTCCTTAATAATAGAGCATTAATTAAAGATTCCAAAGTGACTAAGTGATCCGTGGTTACTTAAAGGATATTTATCAAGCATATGTCCATGTTTCCATATTCTCCCCATGAAGTTAAGTGTGAAACAGCTGTAACCTCTCAGGAACTCCAAACAAAGATGTTCCAGGATCGGCTGAACATATAGGAGACTTGAATCAGTTATCATAAAATCTCACTGATCAGTCAGGCACCCTCTTAACACTGCAAGATTACTTAGAGAATCCTGTAAATTTTAGTCATGTGGCTCAGAGAGTATTGCCCAGTGGTGCAACGTAGATCCATTGAACAGTAGTTCATGGTTTATGGATCAGGGATGAGGTTAGGAAAGTCATAGTTTAAGATGGTAAAAAAGATAAGAAGAATAGAAGGAAAGGTCAGAAAAAAAGCAGAGACAGCCAATCAAGATCAATAATCATTGACCTGTGTTTTAGCAAATTTAAAGAGGAGTAAACAGAATCCTAATTCTTCTGATTTACTTAGTTATGTTGAAGTGACTCTAAGGGACACTTAAAAATATTTGTCTTCACAAATATGCTTAGCCAACGCTTTTAACGAGTGTCTTGGGCGTTTGCCAATCAATTGGATATATAGTATTTTTTTCACCATTTTGTACCAAGTAACACATAAATTCATGTCCACTATTTAGACCGACTGCAGTAGCATTTATGATACAGCAAATTTATGGATAATTCTATTTGCAACCCAATGTTACATTTATAATCAATATTCCATCCTCCACTCATCAAAAAATTTCAGAATAGCCAAAATGAGCCCCTTTTCAGAAAAACAGTGGAGACTTCGTTGTAATGAAAGATCTCCCAAGTCCATCATATACTCACACATCATAAACTTATTCTGTGTACTCTGTAACAAACTTTTTCAAATAACTCTAAAATGAGGGACCAGAGTATATAGATTATGAAGTTTCAAAAAGTGGAATGTGATTTACACTCTTTCATTATTTTCTTAAATTAGAGTTTAGTTGACGTGGTTCTGGGAGTTGACTGGAGCCAAATACCTATGAAGGGAAAGAATATAAATTTTCCATTATTTGAGGATTGCCATATTCTCTCAATGCAATTTAGCATGTTCAATAAATCCTTATATAATTTTTAGAAAAAAATTAAAAATCACCTAAATGTCTAAAAGCCTGAATAATAAATTATAAAAATCATTTTTTTGTTGCAAATATGAAACACCTATATCAAACATTGTGCAAGGCATGTAAGCCAAGATTACCAATTTGTAAGATTACCATTTGATTCCCAAACCTGTTTCTAGCCCTGTGTTTCCCATTTCTACGAATGCAGTGTTACCTTCACTCTCCCAGGCATAGAGATGAATACCAACATGCCTTTTAGCTTCTCCCTCCAACCTTCCCTGTAATATCCTCCCTTCTTTTGGCTGTTCACTACTTCTGATTCTTCTGACATTGGTCCTGTTTTTACTATTCAAGTTCTCATTTCCTCACACCTTAGTGATTGTGAAATTCCCCTGCACTTCTCCTCACCTAGGAGCTTCCTCTTCTCTTAGTCCATGTTACGCATCCACGTAAGATTAATCTTCTTGTGTTCATATACTGCATCATAATCCTCTCCTGCTTTAAAACCTTCTATAACTCCCTTACTGCATAGAAAATTCAAGTTAAATTGCTCAGCCTGACATTCAAGGCCTCATGTGATCTCAATTTCCTCCCAAGGACCCCTCCTGTCTACCTTTGAGATGTAACTCCTAGGATGATTTCCCACAACAAACGCTTTCTCAAACACATTTGTGTGCAATTTCCTGTTTCCTACGGTTGTAGACAATTTCTCCCTGCTCTGGCGCTCTACCTGCATCCCCCAATAGCAGTAATACTTTATCTGTACATCTGCTTTCTTTTCCTTTTTTATTTTTTTCCCCTGAGACGGAGTGTCACTCTGTCACCCAGGCTGGAGCACAGTGGTACGATCTTGGCTCATTGCAACCTCTGTCTCCCGAGTTCAAGCAATTCTCCCCCTTTAGCCTCCTGAGTAACTGGGACTACAGACACGCGCCACCACATCTGGCTAATTTTTGTATTTTTAGTAGAGACGGGATTTCATCATGTTGGCCAAGCTGGTCTCAAACGCCTGACCTCGTGATCCACCCACCTCATCCTCTGAAAGTGCAGGGATTACAAGCGTGAGCCACCGCGCCTGGCCGCTTTTTTTTTTGATAGACTATATGTTCTGTGATGTTAGGTACCATGTCGTATCCATCATGGTGTGATTCACCATGACTAACAAGTGATGTGGTAGACATACGTGAGTATTTATTGGATAGATTGATGTATTATTCTTGATAAACAAATTTTTAATATAAATACTTGCAAATAGAAGGGCCCCCCAGGTTTCCATTACAATTTGTTCATACTTCTTACACTTTACTGGTAAGATAAATGTAGACAGATCCAATAGATGAGTTTTAAAGCCATCTTTTTTGAATCTGTGGTCCTTCATCACAGTGCTGCACGGATTAGTTAATATGTTTCAGTTCTTTGGTTAAAAAAAAAAATTCTGAAAATTGCTTGTTTTTATGTTTTAAAGAATTTTGCAATCTATTTTCAACAAAAACATAAATCTAGTCAATAAAATGGGGATGAAATAATAATTATGAGAACAATGATCTTTAAAGTATTCTTTTTTCTATTCTAAATGCCATCTCAGAGGCTGATGCATGGTTTTATTTTTTCACCCATTCTGAAGAGAGAAGACTTTTTTAAAAAAAATTCTTTGTCTGGACTGCAGTAAAAGAATTATAAAAGACCTTAAAATAAAGTCACTTGGGCAACCCTCCTGCCTTGGGAGGACTATATATAAACCCAACTGGAAAGAGAGATATATTTTCCAAGTTGGGAAGGGTAAATATAAACCTGAACTTGACATTAACTTTCCTTTATGATTCAACGAAGTGTTTAAACATCCTTGAAAGGTAAAAGTTTCTTTTTCCTCCTTAAATACTCTGCACTTCAGTCACTTGCATCGAACGTTTATAATCTGCTGTGAATTATTTCATCAGCGCTAGAATGAAGAAGTCTCCTGTTTTAATAGAATCCATTCCAAAGTAACACAAACTTACATAACACTTGAATTACAAGAGTTCACCACAATGTGCTTTCAAATAATGTTTCCTTAGTGCATTTAAAATATCATTCAATTTATAACTTCTCAGAAGCATATTTGTTATGCAAATTGAGGTTCATCTCTACTTTAAATGTTAGGTTATATGGAACCTATGTAAAACGAATAAAAATATTTTTAAACTGCACCATGATTTCAGCATATATAGTAAAAGCTCTGAAGTAGGAATCTTTAGAAATTAAGAGTCAGGGGACTAATAGTTATTTCAGAATTTACTGTATTGGGTGCTATAATATGTTGATGATATGTTACTTACCATTATACCAGGCAATCAATAGACTTATCAGATTGAAACTATAGGCATCCTATTCAGATCTCTTCATACAAAAACCAAGTTGTTCAACATTATATTATTGTAATATTTTGGTAAAGGCTTTGAAGCAATTATTATGTTTTATTAAAATATTTCACCCTACTATTTTCTATGCAAATAAACCATTTAATATAATATGGACAATGAGGAAAACTTCCTTTCTCTCTCTAAATGTAAAATACTGGAACATCCATTTTAATTATCATGTATAAACCTGAAAACTAAATGCCACCAAATACCTATGCTAGCTGTGCTTGTAGCTTGTATCCCATCCCCTTCTCATCAGAAATTGTGGCAGTGTATCTGCATGTGGCATTGATTTCTGAATAAGCAGCCAAGTTGAGGTGTGATCAGTTATACAGACAAGCTCACTGCACTTTCTTATATCTGAAACATCCCTGGAGGCCCTTACAATTTCTCAATGTCATAGACTCTAATCTTTATGGATCTTAAGTCCAAAATTAGAAAACACAGAATATCATGATTGCCTACAATATGAAATATTCACAAGCATAAGTAAAACCCATTTTCTTTATATAAAAAGCACTTTATATTGAAGTACATGATCAACCACCTTCTCTACAGTAACTTGCTTTTAAAAAAAATGAACAAATATGGAACAAATTTAAATTTTCTATCCAAACTTATTGAAACCACACCTCACAACTATTATTCTGATGGATATTATTTGCTTCCATTTGATTGTTTACAGCTCAACCAAACTTTTAATAGTTCTCTGTATTGTAAATTCTAAAAGTTCCCGTACTTCCTTGACATCTTTGAGCCTCACAAGGCTTCAAAGGCCTCACCATGAATTTCTCTGCTCTCATCAGATATGCAACCCCTTCTCTCAAAGGGAAAGTCTCCCCATCTCTAGCTAGTCCCCCTATCTGCTGGGCCAGCTGCACTCCATCTGGTTCTCCACCCAACAGGTTTCACTTCCCTGCCAGCCCATGAAATTATCCAAGCAAGCCAATCACATCCTTCCATAGGAACCAGAGGTCACCTCACCCTCTTGTTACTACAAAGCCTACACTCCTATGCCCTTTGGGGTTCACTCTCCTCCTGAGCCCATCCTTATGTGACTCTGCATGGAGCACAGTGTCTTCTTCCCCTGGACTGCAAATATGTGTGGCTAACAAGCTGCTGTCAATCTCATGGCTCCCAAGTTGGGTGTTGTGTATTTGGTCATCTTGTAATTGGAACTGGCGATTCCTCCTTCACCAATGGGGTGAGTAGAAGGTATCGAAATACTCTTAATTTTTAAAATTCAGAGTTGGTAGGTGAACAGGCTTTATCTTACATGTCACGGAAAGGATTTTATGTTTTACAGCCCCGCCACACCCATGCTGCTGGATGAAGAAGGCAGGGATAATGTGAGACAGAACCCAGCTCTGTCCCTGTGGTTGGGTGTCACCAGGCTGTGTGGGACAGACAAAGGAATGACGAGAACCAGGACAAAGAAAGACTGAGGAACACAGCGGCATCTCTGACATTTTTCTACACTGGAATAAGTTTTCTCTTCTCGACAAAAATTATACTGAGAGTCTATTAGATATTTCAAACATTCAGAAAATAAGACTGAATATTTCACAAATCTCATTAGATGTCTCTCTTATTATTTTAACTTAGGTTAGCCAGAAACCCGGAGATTAGGACTCTGGAGTCAGTGCTTTATTTGGGAGGTGAAGAAATGGGATGAGGATTAGTAGGAGGTAATTACAGCGTTTTATCAAGCAAGATGCCACTATAGATATTTGGAGCCTATTTCCACTGGGAGACTCTGAAAGACACTGCACTACAGCCACCTCAGAGAAATCTCAGTCAAGATGGAGGGAGATGGGTTATTTATGCACAATCCTGAGATGGCTGAACTCAATAAGAATTAATTTTCAGGCACCCTTATCCTCCCTACATAAGGACCACCCTGTTTCAAACAGCCCACAGAACCCCTGTCCCCCGACATCAGTCTCTATTGCTTGTCCAGCTTTATTTAATTTATACTTCTTATCATCTCCACAAATAGTACAATTTTTTTTCCGTTACCTGTGTCATTTACGGGGAAGATCCAAACGACTAGAGACTTGTTTTGTTCACGTCTGTAACACCAGGGAACAACCTAGTATATTGTAGGCACCCACTAAAGAATGAATGAATGAATGAATGAATGAATGAATGAATACATAAATTCCATGGGGAGAAGTTCTGTGAGCAGTGAGATTTAACAGCGGGGCCAGAGGACCAAACTCCTACTGGTGGGCTACAATAAAAGGTTAGGGCTGAATGTGGGGCCAAACCGTGCACACATGGTTCCCCAAAGGTGCAAAACCACTGAGAGAAGCAATGGACTCAGCAACTCTTCTCCAACACCACTCCTTTGTGCAACCGGCCCATAGGAAGCTGAGATGACTCCTTCTCATTGTCTTACCAGCATAGCTTTTTTGAAAGTAATCCCACATGACTCCTTGACATGTTTGTGGTAGCGCAGTCTATGCTATGTGGGTCTTCCCTGCACAAAACTATTTTCCCCACTAAAATGTTACGTTCTTGAAAGAGGAAGTTGTGTCCAATCCACACGTGTACTCCAGTCAGAGGTGGGTAATTATGGCTTATTAAAACATGAATGCATTCATGATCTGTTAGTTATTATTCATTGCGTGTTTAGTGGTGTGGCTTTCGGGAACAAGGTAAGTGGTCATTCTGATCTGTAAAGCAAGGATTTTCACCCATCCCTCATGCATGCAGGTAAAAGGAGCTCCCCTTGGCATTTGAGTCAAGACTATTCAATTCTCTGTGCTGTCTTATTTGGCACCATATTTTCTAAGATGAAAGCTATTATAGACCTTGGTTTCTATGATGCTTTGCTTGTGGTTTTTCTCCTCTTCCCCAGCCTGCTAATGTCTCGGACTCTCTTGAGGACTCTTGTTCTATTGTTAGCCTCTTGGGTGTTGGTGTTCTTCAGATCCTTCCCTGCACCACATTCCACTCTTATTCTAGATAATTCTCTTTGAGTCATCTTATCGTTTGCAAGTCTGTATTCATCACACAGAGTCTCCTGAAGCCCAGGTATTTTACTTCAGATCTGATCTTTCTTCTGAGTGTCCAATCTGCTTACTAACCAGTTAATTGAAAATCTCTCCTGGGCATCACATGAGCCCCTCAAACTCAGCAGATGCAAAACTAGGCTCATCATCCTTCTCCCGACACCTGCTCTTTTGCATGTATTTCCTATTTTCAGGAATAGTAAAAATATTCAACCACATTTACCCAAGCTGGAAATTCTATCATCGAGTCTTTCTTTTCATTCACTCACTCATTTACAGTGAAACAGCAACTTCAGTCTTTACCTTCTGATCTTTCTCAAGTCTTCCCATGTCTCTTCATTCTCCACTGCCCTTCCCCTATCAAGGTGGCATTGCCCTTCCTCTGGGTTGCTGCACCAGGCTTCTAACTAGTCTCTCTGTCTCCAGTTTTTCCCCCTTCCATACATTCCCTGTGCTATCACAAGAGTAATCTTTCTAGAACACAAGTACCATGTTTTACTCCTCTATTTAATATCTTTCAGTGATTTCTCATTGCTCCTAAATCAATCCAGAGTCTTATTGCATATAATACTTCAAATAGATACTATAATTTCAGTTCCAGCCTTGTCTCTTATCATTTCTTTCTGAGAATTTTATTTTCCAGTTATACGGCACTTTTTTCAGTTTCTGTATGTGTTATGCTTTCTTCTTATTTCTGCAACATTTTGAGTAAGCTGTTACCTTTGCTTAAAAATTTATTGTTTCCTCTTTCCCCTTGTCTGTTATTCACTTTTCTGGTCTCAAATTAGATGCAGCTTCCTCAAGACAGTCTTTGCTGACCCCCACAAATCCAAATTAGGTTCCTATTCTATATGTTTTCAAAGCTTACCCTATCATAGCCCTGTCTTGCAATTGTCTGTCAATATTCTCTCTTAAACTACAAGACATGTGAGACAGATGAGGTATCTAATCTTTTTGATTAAAGAATCTATCACAATGCCTAGCACATAACTGGTAGTCAATAAGTATTTATTGAATGAACTAGGGAACTACTAGTAAAGTTGATTGGTCACCCCTGAAGTACATTCAGAAAACAGGCATAGAGATATCCTAGGAAAAAATTAAAATATCCATAAATAATTATCAAAAATTATTTTTATCATGCTACCTATTGCTATTCAAGCCACTAATTATGTCTGCGAATGATAAGTACCCCAAAGTGTTCCACTTGATAGATATTCTTCTCACTTTTTAGTTGGCTAACCAATATAAACACTGCGCTCAGCAAATTCTAAGCAAATAGGCTGAATATTTATAGATTTAGGTTGATTTTCACACAAATTTGTAAATCTGCCTACCAAGGCCTATGAATACAAATCTTTGGGTAAATATATCTATAAATTCAGATCTCCCCACATTTTGAAAGAATGTTTCTATAGCTTTTTGCAAGTGTTGCAAATCTGAATGATTTAATAGGCATAATACCAGAGCTGGCTGCTGGAATTTTCAAGTATGCCAGGAGAAAAAAAGTGTGTGCATGTATGTGTGTGTGGGGGGGGATACACATGTGTGGATGCATATATTTGTATTTATACACATGCATTAAATACATTTTTCAGATTGTAATTACTAAGCTTGTTCCTAAGGAAAGTGTATGTTCTAGAATGGAGAGGATAGTTCCTCCTGAATACAATGATTCAAATGCAGTAAGCCACATATATTACCTCCACTGCCTTTTCATCTCTAAAACCTGGAAGATTCAGTGAAAATAGTGTTAAGCAGTTGGCCACTGGTGTTTCTCATAGAATCAAGGTTCTATTTGGTGGATGTTTTCACAATTTGCATAAAATTAATCTAACCTGGAAATAGATTTCCTGTGTCTAGCTCAAAACTAATAATGAAGTGTAGCAGTTGCTGAGCACCACCTAACACTTTCATTTTTTGCCCCACAGGTTAAAAATGATCAGTGACAAGATAACAAGGTGTAAATTAAAATTTTTCTCAGAAAAGGTTTTGGGAAAATCCTTTAGAATGGCCTACATTTTTCTGGTTTTGAGACCCCCCTGGGTAGTTCCTTTTTTTTTTTTTTTTTTTTTTGTGAGATGGAGTCTTGCTCCATTGCCCAGACTGGGGTGCACTGGTGCAATCCCAGCTCACTGCAACCGCAACCTCCGCCTCCCAGGTTCAAGTGATTCTTGTATCTCAGCCTCCCCAGTAGCTGGGACTACAGGCACCTGCCACCGTTCCCAGCTAATTTTTGTATTCTTAGTAGAGACGGGGTTTCACCTTGTTGGTCAGGCTGGTCTCGAACTCCTGATCTCAGGTGATGCACCCATTTAGGCCTCCCAAAGTGCTGGAATTACAGGCATGAGCACAAAATTGTTGAGAATCTCTAAAGCAGTTTATAAGAAAAAATTCATCTTCTTGACGTTCATCATCTGGAAATTCATCTTCTTTTATAAATATGTGGTAGGCTACATTTTTCAGAGATGAAGGTGGTATCAAGAAATCCAACATTCCTCAGAGGAGAATGTCAGGAGATATTGAATGTCAGTTACCAGTTAACGGTGGCTCAGAGTTTCCTTCAGAGATTGATCAGCGTCCAGGGCCCAGTGCCATCCTTACTGGCTGAAATGATGTCAAAACAGTGATCTGTGATCAGCATAAGGATTGAGCTGCCCTAGCAAAGAGGGACTCCTTGTGAATGAAACTGGTGTATCCTTTCCTAGTTGATTTCTTCTTCTTCTTCTTCTTCTTCTTCTTCTTCTTCCTCTTCTTCTTCTTCTTCTTCTTCTTCTTCTTCTTCTTCTTCTTCTTCTTCTTCTTCTTCTTCTTCTTCTTCTTCTTCTTCTTCTTCTTCTCCTCCTCCTCCTCCTCCTTCTCCTTCTCCTTCTCCTTCTTTTTTTTTTTTTTTTTTTTTTTTTTGACAGCGTTTCACTCTTGTCGCCCAGGCTGGAGTGCAGTGGCGCAGTCTCTGCTTACAACCTCCGCCTCCCAGGTTCAGGCAATTCTCCTGCCTCAGCCTCCGGAGTAGCTGGGATTACAGGTGCCCACCACCACACCCAGCTAATTTTTTGTATTTTTAGTAGATGGGGTTTCGCCATGTTGGTCAGGCTGGTCTCGAACTCCTGACCTTGGCCTCCCAAAGTGCTGGGATTACAGGCGCGAGCCACAGTGCCCAGCTATTGATCTCCACTTCTTAACTTGAACGTTGGCTTTAAATTCTATTGTTTAGTTTGATGAATCTGCAACTCCTTATTCTAACCCAGGCTGTTTTCCAGAGTGAAGTTTACTATTCATTTTACCTTTGATGTCATTCCAATTTTGGACCCCATTCTTGCCTGATTGTCTTAAACCCATTTTCCTAAATCCCATCTCATAAAACAGTCATATACCTGACTCAAATTTTTGTTTTAGTACTCAACATTATCTCTAAGGACACCACTGCTCATACAAGGAGGGAGGGATTTTCTGGATCACAATATGCCATTGGGCCAACCTAGAAAACAAAGAGGTGGTTTATCAGGTTGTTTACTATCATGATTTTGATATTCCTTCATCCTTATTACTACATTTAACCATAATTATTTGCTTATTCACCTTCTTCTTCATTGACCCATTCACCTCCCACCCTAGATAGTTACTTCTTAGAGACAAAAAGCAGGTCATATTTTCCTATGTATCTACCCAACAGATTATGTAAGATTTTGAAGTAAAATTGTAATTATTGAAACTGGAATGTCATTAAAATGTATCTTCACAAAAATAAGAGATAAATTGAATAAATTTAAAAATGAGAGGTGAAATGTACAGGACTAAATCTTGAAATTCTAAAATTGCATTTCAGAATATCTCAACTAATGAAAAGATA